>NC_141689.1:1531916824-1533351683 GCF_964263255.1 Lissotriton vulgaris | reverse complement strand
TGAAAGGTTGTTAGAATTTCCATCACAAGCTCCGTGTAAATTAATACCCTGGCACAAAAGTATACCGCTTAGTGAATGTTTACAATTTTCACCACTAAGAAATACATTTTTGTTGCTGTCACTATAGCATGAATGTGTGTATGGTAATTTCCATTCAGATTTTACATAACCTTTACCCAATCGTTCATACTGGCCAGTAGGTATGTATTCAAGGCACTTTTTAAATCGGAAAGTTGTTATCGGAATTGTGATAATTCCGTGTATTATCCATTCAATGACAGGACTCTCTGACATTGTCAATGGTAATCTCTCAAGTTTTTCGATGCTCAGGATTGTATAGTCTGCTCCTTTCTGTGCCAAACTGATTTGTTTATCAGTAAGGTTAAAAATGGAAAATAATGACGTTGTGTTGATTAAACGCCAAGGCACATAGCCTGAACGAAGATTTTGCAGCGTCCAGCCGCATTGTACAATAGAACGTAATTGTGACTGGCCATGTTGTAACATTAGCAAGTCTCTGTCTATTACATCAAAGGCAGAAGATACAATATTGTCCAACGAATATATTCTGGAGGGCAGAGTCATTAACCCATTGTCCACTACAGAAAGTGATTTCTCCAAATTAATACGATCAATTTCTCGTATTTTTTCTGCTGTTTCAATTTGTGTGACTTTCCAAGCCTCGTTGTACGCAGCATAGATACTGGTCGCTATGAAACGCTTTTGACGCTGTTTGTGTGGTCCAAGAATGAAATCGCGCAAATCAGCACCATCTTTTAGTAAAGACAAGTGTTGCTTAATTTCAGCCAGTGTGGATGTTGTTAGCCATTCGAGGCAGAGTTTCCCTACACTGTATGTTGTTACTATCCCTGGATGTTGTCTCGGGAGTATCTAGGGTCTTGTCTGGTCATTTTTAACCCCTGTGTTTTGTTCAGGAATCTATCTTGACAGTTGTTTGTGTCAGTAGGCCAGATTAACCACTTTTTCCAATCAGGATGTGTTCTGTTAAAATGTAAAATTTGTGATACGTCTATCTCAATATCTGTCGTTACATTCGCAGGTATTGTCTTTGGAATAGACGGTTTGTTAAGTTCTTTGATCTTAGCTAGGCCAAGACAGGATGTTTGGTGTATTGTGTCATTTAAAAACATCATTTGTTCTGGTATCATGCAGGTTCTGAATAGTGCTTCAAGGCCTTGTACCTGCCAATCTTTTGTACCCCAAATGGTTTTCGTTTCAATGTTATTTTCCCAATAATCAAAACCAAATGTCATACTTTTTTCATAAAATGCTTCTGAATATATCAATTTAGAATTTGTCAGCATTGTTTTCATTCCTGTTTTATCTAACAGTTTGTAATAAAACGTTTCTGCATCACTGGTGTTAAACCCTGAGAAGTATTTGAATTTCTCAAAAAATGCTTTAGAACTGCTTTTAGGTGGTGTAGCACAATGTTCCAATTGATTATACTTAAAAACATTTCTAGGCTGTGCAGATTTATGCAAATAATGATCGCCATAATGTGTAAAACGGAATAACTGCTCATAACTAGATGAACCTTGTAAATAATCATGTTCTGTGAATCTAGCTGACATTACTAAATCAGACATCATGTCATTAATACTGTTAAAGTCCCAATCATCAGAGAATGTACTAGGTTTTACAAAGTCACTTAAGGAAACCTCCAGTTGATGAGGATACTTCAGGATTTCGACCGGACCAAAGATCTCATAGTCAGTTTTCTCCCATACTACCCCACCAGGTATTGGAATTGCTGTGACATTTACTGTTGACAGTTCTCTTTTCTTCACGTGGGATGACCTGTGTGGTTTCAGGACTAAGTTGATGTTCTGACTTGCTGTGTCCATTCAATTGTAACTTTCCTAAAATTAAAACTAAAATTAGGCATAGTAGAAGTATGAATACCCCTGAAATAATCCAATGCTCAATCAACGGTAAATCCAGATATAATTCTTTGAGTTGTTGAAGGAGTCCTGTTGTATTTTCTTTAGAATACTTTTTTGTTTCTGGCATCACTTCGGGGTCATTTTGATCTTCAGAGAAGTTGTCGAAGTCGATGAAATAACCAGAGGCAGTTCTGTCAATTGTTGGGATTGTTCTTTCAATCTGTCTCTCGGTAGCACTTTCTGATGCCACATTATTGTAGACTGGTGTTTCTTGACGAACCGTTTCAATCTGTGTCTCAAGAGGCACGAGTTCCATGGCATTATTGCATAGTCCTTCTCTGTGTACTGCAGGCTGATCGAATGTGATTAGTCTTTCAGTTTGAACCTCTTGGATTGTTGCAAGTTTGGGTATTCTGTTGTTTCTTGGGAGTCCACTGGGCCTACTGTTGATTATAGGCCACATGCTTGTGGTTTTACCAGGTCAATAGACACGACTCTGTTCTCCTTTTTACCAGCAAGGGGCGGTAGTACAACTGATCTTGTTCCGGTGACTGCCAAGACAGGTACTGCTTTTCTGTAAGAAGGCCCAAATTCCTTCTTCACCGCGATTTTTTCTCTGACTAGATCCCCAATCTTTGGAATCCAGACAGGCCTTGCTGGGGCTGTTGCTTGTGGTGCCTTGTCAGTGGTAGATGGCTGTTGTTTTAACTTTATGTTGCTTAAGGATTTTCTTGTTTCATTCAGTTCCTGTAAAACAGCCAAACGATCTTTGATGTCAAAGTCTGTTGTTTTTTCTTGTACCACTGATATCTGACTATCGAGGTCCTGAATGTTCATTCTAATTCCGAACAATAGTTCGTATGGGCTGAAACCTTTTAGAGAATTTCTTGGCAAGTTATTAAGACTGGTCTGGACACTTATTAGATGTTTGACCCACCCAGCGCCTGAACCTAATACCTTCGCTGTTATAGATCTCTTTATGTCCCGGTTTTTTCTTTCAACCACACTATTCCCTTCGGGGTGCGACGGACAAGAATACCACAACCCAATTCCCATGCTGGCCATGGCCTCCTTATAAGCTCGAGAGCTAAAAGCAGGACCCTGGTCAGAATGGAACGTGGTAAATGCTTATGTGCCGATAAAGACTCGCAGATCTCTCTTATAACAGTTCTAGCGTCAGCCGAGCGCTGGAGGCCTCATTTTTTAAGTGTGTTTAGCCTTAAGGATGTACAATGGGAAGCGCTTCTCTTCTTTGATTGCGCAGATAGACCGCCTTATGCTGTCTATCAGGGTTCCTGAAACTACACTGGCCTGTTCATTACTGCGATCTCTGTTGCAGTCTTCACAATTTTGAGCAAAATATTGAATATCTATGCTCATTCCTGGCCACCAGTACTCTGATTGTAATACTTTCAGAGAATCCTTAATTGTTTGATGTCTCAGACCCAACCCCATGTGTGCTTCCAGTAAGAGGAAGCCCCTCCTGCTCCTGTTTAGAATTATTCTGTCCCCCACTCCAGGGATTCGAGCAAAAGGAACGGAGTTTGCATCTATTACGTATGCATAATTGAGTGGATAGTTCACGGGCAGTGCTGCACAGTCGCCCTTTACGGTCGTTTTTACTGCCAGCATGGTTTCCCCATCTATGTATTTATCTGTACGCTTTTTTATGGCTACGGAAGCCGGTTTAGTTGCTTCCGCTGTGGCTGTATTAGCCAATGAATTCCCTGCAACGTGAACGCCATCACGTTGAAGACTCTGTGCGTGTACCATGTGAGTCTTTTGTAGTTCTTTGTGTAAAAGAGCTACCTGTTTCCAGAGCAATTTATGCTTTATTGTGGCACCTGTGTCATCTTTGTAATCGTTTTCAATCCACCTCTGCAATTTATTGTTGTAAGAGTTGACGCAAAAATGAGAATCGCACACGATAAGTGTCGGGAATTCACGTTCTGCATTTTTGAGTGCCATCTTTAAACATCTGATTTCAGCTCTTCGAGCCGAACAGTTTCTCAATGATTCAGTTTTTGTTACTTTCGGTCTGAATTTACCGCACAGCCAACGACCTTTAACAATCGCACAGGCTGCATCGTAGGATTTGCTCTCTACGTTGAAATGCTGTACAAATCTATCTGTATAGATTATACAGGCGTATTGTGGGAGAGGCAGAAGTTCGATTGGCAGAGGATATTCTTCTTCATATTCTAAATCATTCAGTTCTTCGAATTGCGGGGCGAAATAGTGTTTCACATCTTCCGCTCCTAGAGAATCTACACACTGTATCCATTTCGGATCCAGTGACACTGTAGGCAGGTTTATTGGGCTGAATAGCGCCTCGAAGGCGGATTCCGCTGTGAGGATATTAATCCTTTTGCCGTGTGCTAGTTCTTGTTCATTTGCTAATGCAATTTGCACTGCTTTCACAGTTCTTTCTGTGAGACTGAATGCTTTTTCTGCTTGTGTGTACAAGTGAGATTTAATTGAAATAGGTACCTTTTCTCCCTCATTAGAGGTTAGGTACGTGAATCCGCATCTTCCTGAGATGACTCGGATTACAAGATTGCGTGTGTTGTCACGTGTATCTAATTTAGTTTTAGCTAACATGTCTGTTTGCAGTGATCTCAAAATTTCCGTGTGTTTTTGAGTCCAATTGATTTGTTTAAAATCAGGTTTAATTAGTTCGTAGAGAGGTTTAACCCTCTCTGCGTAATTTAGAATGTAAGTTCTTCCGAAATTCAGAAAACCTAGTATGGATTGTAAATTCTTCAGCGTTTTTGGAGCTTGGAGTACAGCGCACTTCTCTAAGAAGTTGTCCGCTAGGCTTTTCCCTTCACTTGATAATTCGTACCCTAAGAATAGTACTGTCAGATGGGCAATTCGGGACTTTTTAAAGTTGAATTTGTAACCCTCTGCTGCAAACCCAAGTATAATGGTGTTCACTCTTTTCAAGTGAGTATCCAAGTCGTCGTCTGTGAGATAGATATCATCTACGTAAGATAATGCCTCATCATCATATATTTGTAGTAACTCTGTTACTCTAGCTGAGAATAGTCCTGGGCTGTTCTTGAACCCCTGTGGGAGTCGACAGAATTTTTCCTGCGACCCAAATGCTGAGAAAGCGGTCAAATATCTGCTTTCCGGTGCAATGTTTTGACAAAAGAAACCATTAGATATGTCTAATGTCGTTTTATATGTTTTCCTAACTATGTTATTCATTAGGGCTGCACTATGCGAGTTTTGTACTGCAAATGTTTTACAACATGCATTAAGGTGTCTGTAGTCCAAAACTAGACAATATGAATTGTCTGGTTTGGTGACAGGAAACAAAGGATTGTTCATTTGAGAGGTGCATGTTTCAATCACCCCCTGGTATTCAAGTTGATCTAAAATCTCCCTGACTTGTTTTTTAGCTTCTTGCTTAATGGGATACTGCCGTTGGGCAGTTGGTTCATTTTTTAACTGGATTTTGTGAGGAGGAGAGTCCTCATCCCATCCTACGTGATTTTTATATAATGCCGGTGCCTGGGCTACTGCCCATTTCCTTGCATATGTATATTTTTTGTGAATCGGAATGGGATTCGAGAAGGCAGGCATAATCATTTCTTCGCCACGAGGGCACTCCCTGACAAACTCTGGGGGCCAATCTTTTTCAGCTAACAGAATATCATAGCTTTTGAGAGCTTATCCCAAAATAGACCCTTTATTTTCCTAGTCTTATCACCCTCTATACGCAATGTTATTTCGTATATTTTATGGGGCTCGCTAAGTCTGGTGTCGGCAGTTTCAACCTGAATGTATTCATTCGTGTCCACTGTCTCCAGATGATTCATCAGGATCTTGCGGGCTATACTGATTTCTGCTGCACTGTCCAACATTGTCAATGCCCACTCCCCGTTTTTCAACTGTGTCCTCAGTATTCTCGGCATGGTTGATTACTCTAATACTGGCTACCTTCTTTTTTGGAAATTGAGATTTTTTACTCTGAGCAGGGCCTTGTCTTTGGACTTGGTGTGCTCTCCTGGGTCTGACCGTCCTCTTCTTTCCGATTTCTGCGAAAAAGATCGAGAGGGACGTGTATCAATACTTTGATATCTATCAGGTTTTTTCAGATTATCCCTATTTCTTTTTTTTTTACGTGTTTTTATAATTTTATTTTTTTATTTTTATTTTTTTACTTTTTTTTTAACTCTTCATTTTTTTTTCCACGCTACCTAGGATGTACCCATTTTTCAACTGTTGATCTAGAAGACGCCTAGAAATCAAGGTATTATGACCTTTAGTATTCAACATGATCTTTTATAGTCCTGTGAAAGGAGCTTCTTGAAGGTTCAGTCTCTCTTATATATTCGCATTATTAATTTCTTTTCCCAGCATACATCGCTGACTTGTATTTTTAAGGTCACCATTGGAATTTTCAAAATCTTCATTCAGACGAATGGCATCATTGTGACCCGATATTCATTTTTTTAGGTAAATATGACTCACATGTCTTATGAATATTGTGTTTGGACGCTATCTTTATGAGACTATAGTTATTATCATGTATATCATAGTTTCATCGTCTAGCATCATGTGGAAGTATAACGCAAATTAATTATCAGATATAGTCGTCCATTTGACCAATTTAGGTTCATTTTCCTTTTCTTTCTTTCACAAGGACCTGTTTTACATATTGAGTTATCTATTGAGAATTAAATACTATCAGTCAGGTCATGTCATCTGGGTGACCCATTATGTTTAAAGAAGTAACATCTTACATAGCGCGTCTTAAATCACCTCTCTACATGTGCTCTTGTCTATTGAATAGGTATTTTATTCGGAGTGAGGGCTGAATCCTTGACCTGCTTTTGAAGATATCACCTTCCCTGTTGTATGACTATGAAATATAGTCTCATTTGTAAGTTTGTATCATTACTTGCATTTTTCTTTTTGAGGTACAACTAGGTATCTCTTTATCCTGTGTAAATGTATTATGCTATTTTTAAATGTTATTCAACACAATAAGTAGGACGTACTTTGAGTAGGCATGTATATCATTATGTACTCTTTTAGACAAATACTGTACAATCGCTTAATATAATCTGTCAATCCTTTGACACAGAGTGAATAAATGTACAGACTTAACCGGTTCGTATGAGGGAAGGTCAAGTACACTTTATGTATTGTTATTTATGAACTGTAATATGTCTGTTATTGAATCTGTATTGTATCTGGTTAATTAAGAATACAAGAACCTGTATAACTGATATTGGTTTTTTTCTTTCTGTAAATATATTTCCAGATATACCATCGATTTCTCATGAAGAAGGCGTTTTCTGCCGAAACGCACGTCGAGTTTTTCTAATGTTTCTCAGTAATTTTGACATTGATTTTATGTATTTTTAATTAGATTATATAACCTGTGTATACATGCTGCTATTTATTTATGTATAGGTTTAATTTTGTGTATATATGTGTTATCATATAGTCTAATTTTTGTTCAGTTTCTATATGATTTTTTAATATGACTATTAAAAACATGTTTTTTATGTAACGTTGTATTCCCTTGATTGTTCCCTATACGACTGGTACAGGTTTATTGTTCACCTCATTGGTTCACGGCCTAGGTTTTACTCACATATATTATCACCCTGCCCTAGGAGTTTGGATTACTACCCAGGGGGTCCTTGTTTGCTTCATATATAGTGGTTGGCTTTGCCACACTTTGAACATGTCTGTCCTCTGGCAGAACACCTGTCCTGTTCCCTGTGGTCGAACCAAAAGTGTCCGCATTTGCCGCTTGGTCGGCTCCCTGTCGGTCTCCTTTGACTCGGCGATGGTCGCATCTGTATGGCGTCTATGGTTTCTTCATTCTCGTGCGTTGCTCTTGGCATCATCGCCGTTGGTGTGTTTCTCACACGAACCGCTTCCATTTTGTCCGCCCTCTTGTCCGACAGCTCATGAGATTGGGCTAGTATCAGGATCTCATCCAGTGAAATCCCTGGTTGTCGAAGCATTTTGCATCCCAGGGTGACGGACTTGCACCCCTGTATAATCTGGGCCCTGATATCTTCATTTTGATCAATACCGGTACATGTCATGGCAAGCTTCTGGAGTCGCGTGTAGAAAATATCCACTGTTTCTGCTTCTGTTTGTAGAGTCTGGCGCAACTTGAACCACTCGTAGTCTGGTCAAGGTATCTGTTCAAGGCTGCAATTGCTGCATCATACTTGTGGGCAGCCCATCTATTTCACGTGTTCCCGTGAAGTAGTGATTTAGGCGGCCAACCCAGAGCTTTCACCGTGGTGCTGCGTGGCCGGGTCTGCCAGATGGCTAAAGGGCGGTATCGGTGTCACTGACGTGTGAGTGTTGGGTGCCAATGGCGCTTGAGCTTGCTGTTGGGGCTGTGGTGAGTCTCCCATAGTGCCCTCTCAACTCTGCCTATTCTGTTCAGGCTGTCCAGCTGGTCTCTGTGTCGACCTCTGATCCTTGCAGTCACACTTTGTGTTTCCACCTTAGTGCTTTGAGCATGGACAATAGTCCTTACTGGTCGTACTATGAGGTACGCCCTTCAAAAAATGTAAGGTCGGACTGTCCCTCCCTCCCGCACATCTACCCACTTGGAAGCAGACTTGCCGACCCGTAGGTGCTGGATTCCAGTTCCAAGCTCGCCTCTCCTTGCTGAATAATCAATCCAGCAGCTCAGACTCCGCCATTTACAAACAAAACACTGTTGATTTGTCTGCAGCTTGAGGTGAAAACAGCGAGAGCATCAGTGAGGTTTTATTTGTTGGGTTAGATTGGAGGAAGCTGCGAGGGGTGGGAGGCAAGGGGAGATTAAGTGTAGTGAAATCAATGCAGTGCGCCTTCTAGCAGAGGGCTAAAAAAAGATGCTGTGAGGGGTAGGAGATATTGTGGGGGGAGGCACTAGGAGATTAAGTGCACTGAAAGCAGAGATGTGCGCCGAGCAGCGAGAAGAGGGCTAAAAAAAAGGTAGTGCTCTCAAGCAAAACATATAGTTACTAATGAAAGGATCCATGTAGCAGGGCCAATCACAAGGGCGGGATCAAAACAATCACACAAGCCAGGACAAATGTACACTATTTACCAATGAGAGCTATGCAATTTGTAAAGGCAGACGAAGCAATCAATAAAAAGCGGTGGGTGGGTATGGGCGTTGTTTATTCTCCACAGAAAGAAAACAGCAAGTCTTGCAGAGCAGTGCATGCGCACTGACTCTTAGCTTGACCTAAAAACTAGGGGCCTCATTTATGAAAAGTGACGCATCGCTGCATGGCAACAGCGATGCGTCACTTTTCACTGCACCCTCCTTGCGACACCAATGATGCGTCATATTTACAGTATGACGCATCATGGCTCAAGGAGTTACAGATACGTCAGTATTTCTGACGTATCTGTATGGCGCAAAAGTGATGCATTGCTGGAGTGTGTCACAAAAGTGACGCAACTCCAGCAATGTGTCCTTTCACATGGGGCAAGCCCCATGTGAAAGTGCCTGCGTCAGTCTTACGCCTGCTGTGAGGCAGGAGTAAGAAATTGACGCATTTGTGTCCTAGAAGTGGCGCAGTAAAATCTTATAGATTTCACTGCGTCACTTCTATGACCCTTTCTTGCGTCAAAACGCCCTCCCTGCATACATTATACCTGGCGCAGGAATAATGTGGCGCAGGGGTTTACAAAGTGACGCATCTACCTAGATGCGTCACTTTGTAAATATGGCGCAACAAGGCACATTTGTTACGCCACTGGTGCGTCAC
The DNA here is from genome assembly GCF_964263255.1 of Lissotriton vulgaris. NCBI lineage: Eukaryota > Metazoa > Chordata > Amphibia > Caudata > Salamandridae > Lissotriton > Lissotriton vulgaris. The sequence goes on along the minus strand of NC_141689.1, from coordinate 1,533,342,022 downwards.
AAAAAGTGACGCACTGGCGGCGTAAAAGTGACGCAAGGCCTCATAAATGAGACCCTAGATATTCTGTCAGGACCTCTGTCTAACATAAAAATTGTCATGAAATCTGTGCGCTGTTTAGTCGGAGGAAGAGATTAAAAAAGGAACTTTGTGTACACATCATTAATAACTTTTGACTCTCTTTATCATTCTCCTCCAAGGTGATTAGCGATTATAAAATAATTTCTTGTGTTCTTAAAAACTCGCTCGTAAAAACAAATATAAACATAGGTAGTTAATGATATGTAACACAGTTTCGGTTACTTTTAATGAACTAAAAAGTGTTGTTTCAAAAGCGATGTTTCAAAAAGATGTCATACCCATTAATTATTTTCAATAATTTGTAGATATGACATCATTCTGGTTAATTATGGGCAACATCCACTGTGAGGCCCAGGCTCAGTATGAATTATTCAGAACTTCTAGGATTAGTAAGGGTAAGAAGACACACAGATCCTTTTCCGCTTTCACTTACACATACAAGTGGCTCACAAAAAAGCACGAGTTGAGGTCCTAGAGGTTATGGCATACAGGAACATGGCATTTATCCTGTTAGTTTAGCACTCTAGTATTCCAGCATACAATAGAGCTCACTCACGTTCTGGGTTATGCATTTTCCTTCCTGTTCTCTCAATAGTGACTTATCCAGTACCTGGCAATTGTGCAGTTGCTGCTGCTTTCCACTACCACACGTCATGTGGACTTGGTGTTCCTTACCTCAGATTTGTTTTGTGATTCAAGCTTCCTAGGACCGGTAGCCGGAGCAAGTACAGAGGAAAAACAGAACCCCACAAGATCCGCTGTCTTGTTCTACGCTGCCTCAGTGGTAGTCCGGGGGGGAGTCCTGGGTTTGGGGAAGTCCTGGGGGTTGTGGCGGGGATGTTGTGGCCCTCTTGGGTCGCCAAGCTGCATGATCATTGGCTCCATGGCATCTGTTGGTCTTCAGATGTGGCTCTGGGCTGGGTTCCCTTTCATACTGCAGGTAGTCGTCCTGCTTAACACCAGTAAAAGGCAGGTGTTAAATCCCTGCTGCTAACGCGCCTTATCGCCGGTTTTTGGATCGCATCGCAGATCTGGCTGGTCGTTGAGAATATCGCGAAGTGGTGTTTTCGTGTGCTTTTGCACGGAAACGCCTACTCTGCATATCATTAGCTTTAGCTGTCACTCTCATCAGTGGCAAGGTTTTTTGTGGAAGCTATCGCTGGAAAACTGGCGATATTGGCGGTTTGCACAAGCTTGGGAATGGGGCGATAATTCTTTCGCCCCTTTTGCTGCGCTAAAGTGCCGACAACTCAGCGATAAGTCCTTGAGAATATGCCCTGTGGTGTTTTGCTGTATTTTGGTAGCTCTTATGATGAGGAAGGGAGTATTAAGTTTACCTGGATTCAGCTACACTCTGACCATGACAATATCCTTTCCATTAAATAGTCTCTAAGGTTAACAATGCATTTATATGGTGAAATCAAAAGACCATACTTCACCATTGCTCTTTCTATTATTAGCATGTGCTTCATAAATGTTGCACACAGTAAACAAACCCTGAACATTCTGATTACCATCAGGACCAATTGTTAGCTGAACCTTGTAAAAAGCTTTTAAAGCTCCCTTCAGTAAGCACAATATGCTTCTCAATACATCAAAACTCGTCTACACTAAAGCCCCACTGCCCTTGTCAACTAACACATTCAAGTATTTATAAATATTTCAACCACTTATAATAATTATAACAACTTTTTATAGAGCGCTTCATAGTGCATTTTCCAGTGCTGTGCACAACAGGTGTTACTGTTACTCAAATTTAATAGATCTCAAATTACTCACTTCAGGACGATGGAAAAATAGAACTGAATTTATTGTTTTTAATATGCATTTTCTTGTCTGGGAAAATGTATCTTTCTCTTGAAAACAACATCATAATAAACATGGAATGTAAAAAAAAATACATAACAGGAAACACATGTATTGTTGTCCAACTAAGACATCTTAGCGATCTGGTAACATTTTCAAACCACTCGGCCGTCAGCCTTGTAGTTTAGTCTGTCACCAGAAGCCATCAATATCTTTATTGAACCATTGTTCAGTTATTTGCTATGCATTCACAATAGGAATAGTGCATCCAAACGTATATTAAAAACATCATGGTTTAATTAAATTATTAAAATTCAAATGCGCATATATTGGCCATTTATGAAGATTGTCACCAAACACATAACAATTCCGTGATTGTTTACATTAAAGTTTGATTATAGATGGTTCTAGAGGTAATTATAACCATAACTTGACAGATTCAAAGGTTTTTCGCAATAGTAGCTTGTCTCAAATATGAAGATGTTTTGGGTTTTGTGTTATGATGTATGTTCGAAGATGAGGGGATGTATATGTTAGTTCACCTTCATGTTCTTTTTTTTATTTTATGTTATCAAATCGAGAGTTGTGATTCTCAAATTCTGCAGTTACTCTCGAATAAGTCATAGCAAATTACAAAACGTGAATATTTTTTTTAAGCTATTTTGTCATGGAATAGGTGCATTTTCTCCTCTCTGAGGTGTATCTTGCACTCACATGGGCACAAGATGTGTTTTCCAGACAGAGAATCTGAGAGAAAGAAGTATTTATTTTATTTATTTATTGCATGATTTAAAAGAAAACCTTTGCAAAGTACAAAAGATAAAATTGTGACACTGTTAAAATATTGATAGATTATAACCCTTAGTAGGTTTTGTAAAATGGAACCCCAGTTCCAATAATACAAAGTACCCAGCCCCCTTATGTCCCAGCTCTCTTGTGGGTACACCGATCCCCGGATTCCTATGGGAACAGTTCCGCCAGGGCAATTGTGGTCGTGGCCAGGATTATATTTTGAGTCCAAAAGTTGTCCAGCCTGTTCGCCCTTCCCTTTTTAATATCGTTTTTGTTTGGGTGTTTCCAACCGTTACATAACTAGGCTGATTTCCTGCTATTATGGAGGACCGTGGATCTGCACCTCTAACTGAGATTAGAGTAGACATCTCCCCTCTCCTGATTGTTTTTTCTACACAGTCCAAAAACTTCACCAGGGCACAGTTTAAATGTGTGTTCCGTGGGTCAAAGCAAGCCAAAACTGCAGATCTGCACAATCTAACTGCCTTCTTGTTCCAGGCCCTCCGTAGAAGGGTCCTTCTTTCTTTCAATAGACTTGGGAACAGGCACAGAACGTGATTTATGTCTTCCCTATGGTTGCCATAAAAGCAACATTGTTCCTGGGCTTGAAATCTTTTCCATTTGGGAAGACGGCACGACAAGTTGATTACCCCCAATCTTAGTCTTAAGAACCAAAGTTTGGTGTGTGCGTTGAAAGGACAAGTTAGGTAACTCTGAGGTGTCAGCTGGTCATACGTTGTGAACGTCATCCAACCGTGGCTTCTTCTGGCAAGGCTCGCCTTGTCTTCCATAGAGGAGAGCTTTTTTGCACTTATTTTTGATAGACTTTTAAACTCCTTTTGGCTAACGTGTAGGTCCCAGACTTTACTCGGCCTAGGATTTTTAGCCCACTTGACTAGTAGCTATGCCCTGCTAGCCATCGTTTTGTATTCAAATTGGACCATAGGTGTTCCGCTAGGCTGCCCTCTTTCGATGACCTCAGCTTGTGGCAACATGTTAAAAAGTTGATCATTCTGCCCAGCGATTGTTTGCAAATACCCAGTTCCAGCCTAATTTGTTCCGGTGACATAAAGGATGGTAGCTGGAAGACTGATCTAAAGATCTTAGCTATAATTTTATCTAGTTGGTCGCTGTCCAGTCCTTTTAGCGCCTCGCTTCCATATGTTATGGTTGGAATGACTTTTGCCTGTGCCACCTGAAGTGTTGGGGCAAATGTTGGGCCGAAAGGTTTCTTATGGATAGATCTGAGGGCAAAAGCTAGCGCTTTTCCTTTCTTTTTTTCTCTTCCAGATGGCTTTTGTATCTTCCATTGTTGTCTAAGAAGACTCCTAAACACTTATGGCTTTTAGATTCTGTGATGCTTTCCGAGTTTAGGACCCATGCCATCTTCTTTGGCCTTCCCTGGCGAACCTCCAAAATTTTAGTTTTCTTATTATTTATCTGAAGCTCATTTTTGATTAAGTAAGCGGCAGTTGCGTCCATGAGCCTTTGTAGACCTATCTTTGTGTTGCTTAGGAGGACCACGTCGTCGGCGTATAAAAGGTTTGACAACTGTGGGCTGCCCAGTTTGGGAGCATGAGCGTTAACTGTGTTTAGGGCTTCGGGGAGATCCAATAGAAATAAGTTAAAAAGTGTAGGGGCCAGGACGCATACTTGTTTGAGACCTTTCGTTGTAAAAATTGGTCGTGACAGTCTAGAACCATCGCCAATCTTTATCCTGACCCATGTGTCCTGGTGCAGTAACTTGAGTGCTCTTAGGAAACCATTTGGGATGTTCAGTACGCAGAGCTTCTGCCATATTTTCTCCCTGTTGACCTTGTCGAACGCCGATCTATAGTCTATACATCCCATGTAAAATGGTCTGGTACTAGACTCCGCCTGGTCTATCAGACACGAGAGAGTCATGAGGTTTACCGCTGTGCCAGTTTCACTTGTGAATTCAGTTTGGTTTGGAGGGATTATTGAATGATCCTCGGCCCATTCCCGCAATGAGTTCAGCAGGATCCCTGAATAATACTTTGCTTCATTATCAATGAGAGCCACCAACCGATAGTTCCCTGGGGATTTTTTGTCCCCACCTTTGAAGATTGGAACGAGAATTGATCCTTGCCAGGAGGGTGGAATGATGTTCTGTACTAAGATGGAGGTAAAAGGTAGGGCTAGTTGGAGGCCCAGAAGGCCGGAACCTCCCTAAACAAGGCCGGAGGAATACCACCTGGTCCTGGGGCCCCATCTTTTCGACCCTTTTTTATCAGCCTTTCAATTTGGTCTGCCGGGACCTTTCTGTGCTCGGTGTTGTTATCCTGATCTTGTCCCTCTGTTTCCCTTTTTGTTGTAGGATTTTTGTGGAAAAACTCTTCCATTATTGGCCCTTTATTGAGGCGGTCCGGAGATAAGATCAACTCTGTCAGAGCATTAGTGCCCTTTGTGCCAATGACCTGAATCGGAGAGAAGTCTTGTAGGTCGTTAAAGTGGCTGTGCAGGAAGGAATGCCACTCTGCCTCCAGTATGTTTTATGAGGCAACTTTCGGGACTCGACCCCCAAGGCTATTTATGGTGCGCCAGTACCTCGCAGAGTTGTTTGATCTTATATCTTGATATCATTTGACCCAAAAGAGGTTCCAGTGAGCCCTTCGATGTTCTCTCTTTGCTTTCTTTAGGAGGCGGCAAGCTTCTCTCAATTTGGTTATGATCAATGTATCCATTGGCTTAGTTTTTAATTTTCTCCATAGGCAATTCATGCTACTTTTTGCCGATTGTATCTCCTGATCCCAGGGCATCGACTGTTGGGGCTGTGCCGATTTTGCGTGCCAAATTGGCTTTACGTGTCTGGCTGTCAACTTGCTTACAAAGCTTGTCCAGTTTACAATTTGATCTACAGTTGACCTACAGGTGCTCTCTATCATATGTTTTGCTTTCGTTGATACGTGCTGTAGGTTGTTGACCGAGCACTTGATACGTTTTAGATTAGTCGTAGAGCTTTCAGAAGCCAGTGCACCCACCTCAGCATGTTGCCCCAGACTAGTGCTAAGCAAAATGTCCTGAGGACTGTGATCACTTTCTGGTCAGTTGCCCAGCCGAAACGCAGTTACTTGATTCAAAAGAGAAAGGTTGACGAAGGTGTAGTCAATTAACGATGCGCCAGTATTTGATACAAATGAGAGGCCAGGTGGCTTATCAGGAGAGAAGCGCCCATTCAAGGTTCTGAGGCCTAGATGTTCTAAATTTCCTTGTAAAATACGGTCTTTCTGATCCTCCTTGTGCCATCTGGGACGTTCCTGCGGTGGTATGGCCCAGACACTTTCCTGTGATTTTGTTACCTCATTTTTATGTAGGTCTGACATAAGCCACATGATAAAGTCTCCAGATAGTATGATATCTGGGTTCGAACATCCTGTACTCATTCTTAGCACTGTTGCTAACAGCTCATCTGAGAGTGTTTGCCTGGACACAGAATTTGGGCGGGTGTACACGTTGTTAACTGACCTTTGTGGGTGCTGAAGGAGATTCCCACAGACTGGAGGGAATGAGAAGGGCTTGCAAGGTCCCATGATGTAATTACATTATTTGTTGATATGTAAATAGCTAGGCCACCACTGCCTCGTCCTGATGATTTTGTTTCGATCGCTGGAATGTGGTGGGTTTAGAACCCTTCCAAGTGCTGCGGCTCCGCAAGCTATGTTTCTTGTATCATTAGGATCTCAAATGACCGTAAATAGGAGATCATGGCTTCATCTCCCATTTAGTTTGATAACCCATTGATGTTCCATGAACAAATCCTGAGTGGGCGAACTTCTTGTGCCTTCCAATTGTTTTGTCAGCGTAGCAACCTAGTTGAATTTAAAGCTCCCGCCAACCATGACCATGTGCGTGCCTGGCCCAGTGCCCTGTTGGATGTGTGCTGGCCATCTCTTACTTTTAGTTCTTCCGAGTCGGGCGTGGGAGTTTTGTCACGGGCTCCCCTGAGGACCGAGTAGACCTTCTTCGGTTCTGCTCGCGGGCGCTCAGTAATTTGGGTTTCCTGCAGAACGTGAGGGTATCCTGGTTCCCTGCTGGGGAGTATGGTGATACCCCACTGGTTGAAGGTTTCTGAGTGACTTAGAATGTTGTTCATTGCCTGTCTCGAGCGACAGGTGACCTTTGTGGCTTCGTTAGTTTGACCCTGGCTTGGTGCTCTGAATTCTATTGAAGTGATGTCTTGCGAAGTTACAGCGTTAGACAGGCAGATGGCTTTTATCAGTTTCATGATGTTACCACGATTTAGTATTTTCGCAGATGCCTCTGGACTTGTATTCTGAATAGAAAATCGTGAAGGATGTGGCTCCATGAGAAGGGGCATTTTCAGCCCCAGGTGCTGGCTCAGGTCTTAACACACAGTGGGTTGAGGAAGGACCTGTAAAAAGCCCAAGGGTTTCCTCCTTCATTACTTTGTGCGCGATTGTGAAAGTCGACCTATTCAGTACTCTTGAGCTCTGTTGGGGTGCACCACATCCGATTTCTGCTTTACCACCTTTGTCCTGTACAATGTAGAGAGATTGCCCTGGTGATCATTGAGCAGGCTGCTGACTTGGGCTTGGTTCAGTGCATTCGTGCTGCCCGGCAGCTCTATAAGCCTGGTGCGCCTTTGACCTTCTTCCTTTAGCAGAGCCGTGGGGTCTGGGAATGACATTTGGATGTTAGAAGTTGGCTCAGCTTTCCCCCGTTTCTTGAGTGCTCCTGGTCTGATCCTGCAATTTCCTTTTCCTTCTCAAGAAATGGGAGGCCAGTCTGGTGAATTTTTGGCGCTATCGGGTGGAATTGTTCGGGGCCCTGTTTCCTTGGTTGCCTTATTTGTGCTTATTGGGTTGTTTTGCCCGATTAAGTTTATTCGTTTGTGAGTGTTAAACAGTGAATGAAGACTCTGATCTTGCTAGCTCCTGCCAATCTTATTGCGGCCTTTACGCTTCCTTTGTCTTTTTCCCTTGGCGTTAAGATCTTCCAAATCTTGATCTGATTGGGATGGTGAGGTCGGCTCTGATTGGTCTACGGCTGAGGATTTTTGTTGGTCGATCATTGTGCTGCCTGTGACCGGAATTGCCAGAGATGGAGACGTGGCCCTATCTACGGCCCCTCTTTCCCCTAGGTTTGCCATTGTCTTGGCTTTATTTGCAGGGCATCTGGCGTCTTCTCTGTTTCTTGAGGGGAGAGGCTTTGTACTTGTGATATCTTTAATGTCCACCATCAAATTTGCCATCATCTCTGGAAGCATGCTTAGTTTCTCAATTATAGGTGCGCAGTCGCATCCATGTCTCGGGTGATCGACATCCGCTTGGGCCCGTCTGATCAATTTGTTTAGATTTTTGATTTTGTCATCTATGTTAGCAACATACTCTGCCAATGTGTTCAGTAGGCTAATTTGAATGCCCATTTTATTTGCTTGATAGATCATGGCATCGGCTGCCCTTTGTAAAATGTCCAAAGCTGTGGCCCATGCCGTCTCCTGTTTGAAGGCCTCATTCTTTCTCTCATTTGGGACCGGTGTTGGCCTGGGATGGTCGGGAGCGTCTTTTGCCGTATGATATGAGCATGTTTTCCCATTCTTTTGATTCTAAGAAGGAGAGATCCACAGCTTGAGTGTCTTCCTCACCTATGGGAGGCGTAAACCAGCTCTGCCCGAGGTTTAGGGACTGAGCTTGATCTCTTCTGCCCTCCACCCGGTGAAGTGGGTGCTCTTGTGGTGCTGACGGTGTAGTAGCAAAAAAGTCCGCTCTCCGGTCCATCACATCGATTGTTCTACCCTTTGTGGTGGGCTTGGTAGGTGGCTCGATGGGCTTGGGTGTAGGGTTTCGGCTTGCTTGGCAAGGAGATATGTTTTGTCCGCAAAGTCTCTCATCTCTGGGTCGGATAATGCTGTCAGAGTTTGATATCTCCCTGCAGCCAAGATGGGAAGTGCAAAGTCGCTTGTTGTCTCTGGGTGGGATAGTGCGGTCATGGTTTGATTGATCCCTGCAGCCAAGACTGGGGGTGGGACCCCTAAGCTGCTCAGCGTCGTTATGTTAGGGTCACCTCCCTCCTGTGATGGCTCAGCCTCAATAAGCTTGCGGATGTCTGTATCTTGATTGATTAATAGTTTGCTTAACTCTATTTTCTCGCCTGATCTGTTCTTACGGATATTCACTGTGGGACTCAGAGGAATAGATAACCCAGTGATCTCCGTGTTGCTTGAGAAGACAGCTGCCCCTGCATCTTTCAGAAAGGCAAATGTTGTCGTTATTTTTGGTTGAAAACCAGATGGTTTATAGCCAACGGAGTCCAGCCCGAACTACCAAGCCATGCCTTTCCCAGACCAGAATCAAGCATCCAAGGACCGGTTTCTGGCTTGGCAGTTCGGGCTGGACTGTTCCCATGAGGCACAGGGTCAAGGCTGATTTGCATATAGCCATTGTCTGACCTAGGGTGGTGTGGAGTGCAAAAAAACAATGGATTAAGGCCCAGATCTTTGTACTGGGGTGAATGTAAGACATTGTTCTGCATTCTGTCCATCAACTGTGTTTTTTGCAATTTTCACCCCGAGTGGGCTGGGTATGCTCAGACGTGAGTCCCAGGCTCTCCACATCACTGGAGTCAAGCTATCCAGGCTGAAGAAGGCTGATAGCCAGAAACCGGTCCTTGGATGCTTGATTCCGGTCTGGAAAAGTCATGGCTTGGTAGTTCGGGCTGGACTGTTCCCATGAGCCACAGGGTCAAGGCTGATTTGCATATAACCATTATCTGACCTAGGGTGGTGTGGAGTGCAAAAAAACGATGGATTTAGGCCCATTTCTTTGTACTGGGGTGAATGTAAGACATTGTTCTGCATTCTGTCCATCAACTGTGTTTTTTGCAATTTTCACCCCGAGTGGGCTGGGTATGCTCAGACGTGAGTCCCAGACTCTCCACAACACTGGAGTCAAGCTATCCAGGCTGAAGAAGGCTGATAGCCAGAAACCGGTCCTTGGATGCTTGATTCCGTTATGGGAAAGACATGGCTTGGTAGTTCGGGCTGGACTGTTCCCATGAGGCACAGGGTCAAGGCTGATTTGCATATAGCCATTGTCTGACCTAGGGTGGTGTGGAGTGCAAAAAACGATGGATTTAGGCCCAGATCTTTGTACTGGAGTGAATGTAAGACATTTTTCTGCATTCTGTCCATCAACTGTGTTTTTTGCAATTTTCACCCCGAGTGGGCTGGGTATGCTCATACGTGAGTCCCAGGCCCTCCACATCACTGGAGTCAAGCTATCCAGGCTGAAGAAGGCTGATAGCCAGAAACCGGTCCTTGGATGCTTGATTCCGGTCTGGGAAAGACATGGCTTGGTAGTTCGGACTGGACTGTTCCCATGAGGCACAGGGTCAAGGCTGATTTGCATATAGCCATTGTCTGACCTAGTGTGGTGAGGAGTGCAAGAAAACGATGGATTTAGGCCCAGATCTTTGTACTGGGGTGAATGTAAGACATTGTTCTGCATTCTGTCCATCAACTGTGTTTTTTTGCAATTTTCACCCGAGTGGGCTGGGTATGCTCAGACGTGAGTCCCAGGCTCTCCACATCACTGGAGTCAAGCTATCCAGGCTGAAGAAGGCTGATAGCCAGAAACCGGTCCTTGGATGCTTGATTCCGGTCTGGGAAAGACATGGCTTGGTAGTTCGGGCTGGACTGTTCCCATGAGGCACAGGGTCAAGGCTGATTTGCATATAGCCATTGTCTGACCTAGGGTGGTGTGGAGTGCAAAAAACGATGGATTTAGGCCCAGATCTTTGTACTGGGGTGAATGTAAGACATTGTTCTGCATTCTGTCCATCAACTGTGTTTTTTGCAGAGAATCGAGAAGGCAGTTATTGAACTCTGTAATAAACACTGAAATAAAATGCACTTCTCTTTTTAGCAAGCCAGTGATAGTTGAATGATTCTCAGTAGATATTATCCATTTTTTTCAGACATACTCAGATAACTTTAATATTTTAAAAGCTTCTAGTTAAAAAAACAGATTTGTAACACACTAAAGGATTCCAAAACGTTTCAACAGTTTTGTTTCTGACAAATTTGGTGTCATTATGTCCTGTGGCTTTGCTGAAAGGGAAAACAAACATTAACATGGGGATCTCATATGCACATTTAAAACTTGGCACCCGTTAGAGGTTTAGACCCATGTGATCAAACTACTAGAAATGAATGGCTAAAAAATGCTTTCCCGTGAATGACGTAGCAGCACCAACTCATATCAATAACACAACATTCATCACCTTGTGCGGCGCAGAGAAGGTACTTACGGCTTCAGGTATTTTACAGTTGGACAAGATGTCCTATGTGCTGTTCATAAACTTCAGGCATGGGATCAGGGTTAATCTGTCTTGAGTTTGGGGAGGCACAGGAGGTGGAAGAATGCATAACCTCAGACACTCAGCACAGCTACTGCACTTTGTTAAGGATCCTGCTCTTGGGCAGAAGAGCATATGAGTTGGCGCCTCCCATTAGGTATCAGCAACTGAGCATGCACCAATGGCTTCCAGCGATGGTAAGGCCTCTACTTTTGAGGGTGGAAGGAGCGTATCCAGTGTTCTGCTTGGCATGCTGATATGACTCCACTTATAGCCAATGTGAGGCATCATCTCCAGCTCCTACACCCAGCATGCATCTATGGTTGTGATGTAGCGCAAAATCAATTTTTTCATTGTAGGGGTGCATTATAATCACACGTGTAGACTGCATCGCGTATAATCTTTTGTTGTGTTAACCTAACTGTTAAAATCTTATAACGTGATAACATGAACGTGATGTGTTTAGGCCAAAATGTAGAATGCGTGAAGAAATAACTAGCAGAGAATATTAACTGAAACGTAAGTGTAGTGCCATAGACAATTAATTCATTATTACATTTGCTAATTAATCGTGTCTTTATATTTAGGGCAAATTATTAACTGTAAATGATTCAATTACTATTTAACTGCGTAAAGTTCATTTTTAATTTCTCCCATGTTAGTTGAATTTTGTAGGCCTGAAATGCATTTTCCCTGGAAGCTCTAGCATTATAATTAATAATTGAATTTCATGTGCACGTTGGATTCTGTTCTTTCTCACGTTGCTGTTGCAGGTGGAAAAAGCATCTTTGTTAGCTAGAATAATGTCTTTATTTTAGGATTTAGGCAAGGAGAGAAGGGAATATATTGAGCGCTGATACTGATATCGAGAACTGTTGTACTTTCTCACTGGAGAGAACCTGGGAATCAAAGGTCATTCCACCACCGCTCTAGAGCATCGCTGTCCAGTGGAAAAGTACCTATGTGGATGTGGGCTGACCACATGGCGTGACCCGTAAAGGATCCTGGGAAGTCACCTATGATATTGATGTACTGTAACTAGGGAAAGAGCACCAGCACTTCTTCTCTGACTCTTAGAACAAGCTCTGTCTTAGTAGCTTCATGCTGCTTGACCAAACGAATGTGGGGAGACTTCTGACGAAGACTCCACACACTGACAACTTAACTGATACTGCACCGCAAAATGCTGACCTAGAGATGTCATGTTAGTGCTAGTGTAGGGACAGAATAATGCTTTAATCCCATGAATCTTTGATGCAGGGGAACTTGGATATATGTTCTTTAATCTTTTGCATCCTAATTCTTGAACTAATTATCTTGTTCATTGATACATCGCCTTAATTTCATTCGTAGATTTGGCTTTGTATTAGTTTCAATCTATTTCTACACCCTCATATTGAGGGGTTTGTATATTCAGGTATTTTTGACTATGCAATAAACCAACAACCCCCATTTGAAAGTCTGTGATTCTTAAAGAGTCCTAGCGAATTAAAATTGAAATGATTTACTCACTAATGATTTCTCTCCCCCACACTTTCATGTTGACAAAAAGTACCATCAACTTGAGGTTCTAGAGCAGATTTAGAAAGTGGAGACCAAGCTCCTTCATTTGCCATGCTTCATTACATGTATAAAGGGTATACAGTTCATACAATTTTAAAAATTGTTAAGTAAAGTCAGTCTCTAATCAATAAAACATTCACATTTTGGTAGGGTGAAATTTATTTCGCATGTTTCCAATTTTCTTAGGAATTAATGAGACACCCAACACATGTTTCCCCATTTGTGCGGCTCACAGGCCTGGGACTTTTTCAAGCCTAATAAATAGAAACTGTATGGGCATAGAGTAATCAGGGACAAATACCAAAAAGCTGTATAAGTTGAATTGCTATAGCGCTGTAGTGCCCTGCTAATGAAGTGGGAGAGAGGCAGGGTAATGGATTTTTGCTGTCCAAGAAGAAGAGTGGTGTGGTCATGCCGTTCAGTCCATGACAACGGATATGGCTGTCATGCATGACTGGGACAATGGATGGTGTCAGTGCTGGGGAAGAAGAGCCCAATAGGGGGACTCATGGCTGTGACCTGGAGGCTGCTGTTCAGTTCACCATCTCTGTGTGGCCAATATGCATCTGAGCAGCAGTTGTTTAATGGCATGGGAGGGAGAGGAAAAAGAGGGTTGTTTAAGGGTTTGAAAAAAAAGAGGATTTCCTGAGGATATTGTTTTTTTTTAGATCTATAATGCAGAAATGCTGTTTAGGAAGGGTGTGTGGGAAGGATGTGCTGTCAAGTCATTGGATGCAGGTGCTGTGACTTGACACAATGCTTCACATTTGTCTCCCAACTTCACTAAACACAGTCCTCATGTTTGTCTGATGAAAACACTTTAATTAATAAAGCGTACATTGTGGTTACATAAAACTAGTGACATATATTGTCATTTTATTTGTCAATATGTTAAATAACAGATTATATTAACACCTTTATCAACATGCGGCAATTTATGTGGCAATTCTTTAAAACGTTCCCAGGCCTGTGAATACTAATGTTACACTTTCTACAGGGCTGCCTCGTTTTATTGCTTTTCACTGTGAACCTTGGAGTTACCAGGACATATTTCAATTTAATTTGGCCTCAACATTAACGATATAGCTGAGAGATATTTTATAGAAGACGTGGGACAATCAACACGAATAAATTACCTTCATTTGTGCACTTTCATTACTTAATTTAGAGCAGGGGGCCGTTTTCCTGTGACTGCAGTCCACCCCTGAGGGAAACCTGCCAACAGACATTCCCTTCAACACCTCCATGGGGGAAATCCAGCCTTATCCCCTGAGATAATGAAGTAGTTCAGACTAATTGCCTGTGGCATTCCATGACCTGCATCAATATCACTGGTACGTTTTAAGCATGCTTGACTTGAGCTTTTATTTTTGTTAGTAACTCGATATTGGCCATGGGGAGCCAGAGCATGCTAAATCTGACATACTCCAGCACGTTAGCACTGTATTATGTGAACGGAATAAATCCGAGTTTGTTCAGCACTCTTTCAACATGCTGTTGTTGCTAAACTCAAAGATAATTATGTTCCCAGAATGTGTCGTTCTCGGGCCAGGCATGAGCTATGCATACATTTGTAATTGCCTGGCCTTCTTGCACGGTAGGACCCCTCAGACTTGGACGTGAACCTGTGTGCACACATGTATTTTCCTTGCAGGAGCAGACATCCATCCTCCTCGCACAGCTTTTTCTGTGGGTAGGTTTATCCTGTTCGTGCCCTATGTAAGAATTGCATTGCTACTGAATTTCAGGTCTGATTCACAAAGTTTTTTTTCTGTGTTACCTGTCATTTCTGGTTTGTGGGAAAGTAAGTCATGGCCTTCCAGGAGTAAGATGATGACTCACTGACATGCTTCAAACATCTATTTGTTCGATTATATGAAAGGGGAGTACGAAATCAGATAGATAAATGCTTTGTAAATTCTCATAACTATTTGAAAATGTTATCAGCTTTGCCATTATCTATCTATCTATCTATCTATCTATCTATCTATCTATCTATCTATCTATCTATCTATCTATCTATCTATCTATCTATCTATCTATCTATCTATCTATCTATCTATCTATCTATCTATCTATCTATCTATCTATCTATCTATCTATCCATCCATCCATCCATCCATCCATCCATCTTTCTATCTATATATACATATGTATATATTCATATACACACACACACACACGCACACACATATATATATATGATTTATTTTTTAAGTCATTAAAAGGATCTTTTTTAGACAGACTCAAAATGTTCCCGCTGCTGGATGACTGCTTTGCTACTCCACCACAACTCGGTCGCTGCCCATCTGCCAGACATCTTTATTTCCCTGGTGCACGGCTATCTGTACTTTCCACTTGCTGAAAGCCCAGGTCCTAAGGGCAGGACTTCTGGTGCTGGAGCATTTCCCCGCTGCAGCTCAGTGCTAAGGGTAGCCCTGCGTGGTAGTGTGGATAACTTTAAGCCAATCCACAATGTCCCATGCTTCTTGGTCAGGACGTCCGGCTGCAGGGAAAAAATCTAAGCTTTACCTCATCAGATTTGTCTAAAATTCGCAAACTTTGTCTCCATTTTTGATCAGGCGAAATTGCCTGTGAAGTCGGGTGAAATCAGGAAAAGTAAAAAATTGACATCCCTAGAATTCGCATGTACTACACCTGGAAATTCATGAAAAAGTCACAACTAAGAGTGGAGTAAAACACAACTGTGCAAATACGGGCCTCATTTACAAAAAAAGGATGCGGCGCGGCACCACAAGCCATTTTGCTGCTCTGAGCTGTGTTATGTTATGTTATGTTAAGTGTTGCTTATAAAGCGCACTGACACCGTAGCTTCCTGGCGCTGGTAGACAGAACAGAGTGAGGGGAAGGTAAAGGAACAGAGTCTACATGGGGGTGGGGAAGAGGTACGTTTGTAGCATTTTCCTAAATTTGAGAAAAGAGGAGCAGGATTTGATAGAGAAAGGGAGGAGGTTCCAGAGCCCAGGGGCTAGATGAGAGAACCGGCGTCCGCCGAATCTCTTAGTTTTGCTCCTGGGGGTGATCAGCAAGTCGCAGTGGGCGGATCGAAGATTACGTGTAGGACAGTAAGGGCGGATGATAGATTTTAGGAAAGCGGGGTAAGGGCAATGAGGTGCCTTAAAGGTGAGGCAAGCTACCTTAAAGGCAGCCCTTCTCTCAACCGGGAGCCAATGCAGGTTCGTGAGCAGAGGTTTAGCTGATTGCCATCTAGGTGTTCCATAGATCAGGCGGGCAGCCTGGTTCTGGACGATTTGAAGGCGTTGAGTCAGGTATTGTGGCAGACCGTGGTAAATGGCGTTGGAGAAATCCAAACGGGAAAGTACCAGCGAAATAACAGTTTGGGTGAGTGCGGCGGGTGAAGAAAGTGGCGGATTTTGCGGATCCTCCGAAGTTGGAACATACAGGAGGAAACCACCGCTCCCACCTGAGCCCTGAGAGAAAGCTTGGTGTCGAAAATGACACCCAGACTTTTTACTGATTTTGCTGGGACGGGGGGGGGGGGCAAACTCTGGAGGCCAGAACTGTGGACCCCAGTAGGTAGAGCTGAGTCCAGGAAGTAGGAGCTCAGTTTTACCGGGGTTCAACTTCAATTGGTTCTGGTTCATCCAGAGTTGGATATGAGTCATGGCTCCATGAAAAGTTTTGATGGCATTTGGTGAATTGAGGGGAAAGATGATTTGGAGATCGTCAGCATAGTTATAAGTGACGATGTCCCATTTCAGAAGCGATTGAATGAGTGGCCGGAGGTAAAGATTAAAGAGGAGCGGGTAGAGGGAAGAGCCTTGGGGGACACCACAGGATGTGAGAGTTTTTTTAGTAGTGTAGGGACAAAGGCGGACCGCCTGTGTTCTCCCCGTAAGGAAGGACATGACCCACTCGAGAGCAACGCCCTGGATGCCCGCCTGCCCGACACGGTGGAGAAGGATGTCATGATCCACCGTGTCGAACGCGGCCGACAGATCCAGTAAGACGAGGGCTTGGGGGTTTCCCGCATCCGCGTTGCCTCTGAGTGTGTCAAGGACTGCCAGGATAACGGCTTCTGTGGAATGGGCGGGTCTGAAGCCGGCCTGGGTTGGTACAAGATAGCCGGAGGATTCAATAAACCTGGACAGGCAGCGAGTGACGTGAGCCTCCATAAGTTTAGAAAAATAAGGGAGAAGAGAGATGGGCGGTAGTTCGATGGCTCCGTCATGACGGCGCCAGTTTTTTTTAGTAAGGGTACCAGGATAGCTTCCTTAAAGGAAGTGGGGCAAATGCCGCTGCTGAGGGAGCTATTAAGTAGATGTAGGATACTGTCAGGTAAATTGAGACATATGCTCCGCAGAACGGACGGTGGGCAGCAGTCATTTGGGGAGCCAGATTTTACGCGAGTGGCTAGTTCCGCCGGAGAAGAGGAGTCTAGAACCGGAAAAGAAGTGAAGGACAGGGGGTTGTTGAGGGATTTATCCAGTAGTGACAGTTGGGGGAGTGAGGGAATGGATTTTTTGATAGTGGAAATTTTTTCTAAGAAAAACGAGTTCAAGGTGTCGCAGGCCTCCTGCGTAGGGGTCTGGGCTGGTAGGGTCCTGTCATCTGTGGTTAACTCGTTCAAAACTCTGAACACCTCCTTAGATTTGTTAGCTGCCAGAGAGATCCTACTGGCCAAGTGTTAGGTTTTAGCTGAACGGATAGCTGTTTTAAATTCTTTGCGAGCGATCAAATAAGATTGTTTGGCTAGGTCAGAGTAATCGTGTCTCCAGATGCGTTCCAACTGGCGTGTTTTGAGTTTCCGGGCTTTAAGGTCGTCGGAGAACCACCTGTGAGTTCCTGTGTCTGGTACAGGGGAATTTGACCAAGGGGGCAAACAAACCGCTGGCTGACTCGAGCCAGGTGGCCACATTTTGTTCCAGCCCGTCCGTGTCGATGGGGTCAGAGATCACCGGGGAGGAGTCAGCCAGGGCAGTAAGGAATCCCTGGGAGTCATATGAGCTCCATTTGCGGGCAAGGCCGCCGGCCATCAAGGGAGCAGGGGTCTGAGCAGCAACCGTGATGATGGTGTCTACCAAATGATGGTCAGACCAGGCGCACGGACGTATGTCTGGTGGGGACAGCTCCAGGTTGTAGGTCCCGATCTGGTCCAAGACATGTCCCTTGATGTGAGTGGGTTGGGAGACATGTTGGACAAGGTTCAGGCTTTTAAGCGTCTCAAAGAGCTCAATAGCATGGGGGCCGGCGTGGCTGTCGCCAAACCAGTAATTCAGGTCGCCAAAAATGGCGAGATGGGAATGCGATATAAGAAGGGAGGACAGTTGTTCACTTAGAATGGTGGAAAAAGATGGCATGGAATGTGGGGGCCGATATAGTAGAAGGAGAGTGAGGGGGCCAACGTCCGTTTGCACGTTAATAATTAGGTTCTCCACCTCAGGTAAAGGAAGGGAGTATAAAGATATGGATTTCAGGCGCTTGGAAATAATGGCCGCTACCCCACCCCCAGGCCGGACGCCAAGGCGGTTGGCGCGAAGGATGTAGTAATCGGGGGGGGAGGGCTGCCAGAATATCCGGCATGGACTCTGAGGTGAGCCATGTTTCTGTGAGTAAAAGCATATCGGGGTTCGAGCTAGTTAGCAAGATAAAAATATCCTCAGAATGCTTCACCAGTGAACGGGTGTTAAGATAAGATACCCTGAGGGATGTGGTGTTCGCTGGTGGCGATGCTCGGGGTATGCAGCCATTGAGGAGGGGTTGGTTGGGGCGCATGAGGCCCGCCGACGTAATGCGATGCAGAGCCGTAGAAGATGGTAAAATGGCAGTGTGCTGAAAGTCCCTGAGTGCTTGGGGGGAATATCTAATAGGCTGAGCGGCGTGGCATGCCCTCAGGCCCGTCCTGGCGCGGACGGGCGCAGACGGTCTTGCCTTTGGAGCGCCTTTGGCGCGCCCGCTGCGCCCGTCCGCTGCGCGGACGTGGGAGGCACATGATTTATGTAGGTGAAAAACAGGAAGGGGCGTGGCCCGTGATGAAGGGGGCGTGGCCTGACCAGGCTTCCCCGGAATGACGTGGCAAGGAATGGCGGCCCGCGACAGCGTTCAGATCGGCTGTGCGGAGGAGGGGAAATAGCGAGAGTGTTGCCAGAAGTTAAGTTTTAAAAGTACACAAGAAATACACAGTAAAATACAATTGTTAAAGTGCTCGTTCGTTGCTCCCGGCTTTCCGCCTCAGGAGTTCAGTCTATCTGCGCAAGGGTATCTGCGTTGCAGGGATGATTATTTTTGTGCAGGAAAGGACACCTTCCTGCTCAAAAATAATAATTGATGGCATTTTGTTCTTTCTATGTGTGCTTCAAAATTTTTCAGCACACATAGAAAGAGGAAAAAACAAGGAGAAATAAAGGTATTTCTCCTTCTTTGCCCCTCCTACACCTCCCCTGGGGCGGTGTAGGATTCTGATGCATCCCAACTTTACAAAACTTTGTAAATCTGAGAATGTGTCAGGTTCCATGGATATTCCATAGGAACACCCACAGCAGCACCCATGGAACACCCCTCTCTTGCAAAGTAATGCGTGAAAGGGTCCCATATTTACAAGGCCATGAAAAGTCACACAGAGTGACTTTAAGTGGCCTTTTAAATATGGGCAGGCACACTGCGCCACCGGTGCATCCAAAAAGTGATGCACCGGAGCTTATTTACAAGCCCCTTGTGCCACCGGTGCGTCACTTGTTAAATGGGAAAAAAGGATGCACTGGCTGCACAAGGGGCTTGTAAATAATCCCCTAACTATTTTATGAATTTGGCTCTCACGTCTCATTCTTCCTTTCATAATGACCCCATGTTACGTATGTTTGGACTAAAGTCTAGCAATGAAAGCTTTGTGAAAAGCATCTTCTTAAAATCATACTGAGGTAGTCAGAAATAGTCAGAAATATACTATCTTTTTTTAGAGGACGTTTGATACTACTGTTGAAATGTGAAATGATGCAATATCTCCTTTTGTGAGAGTACAATTGTACTTTTACAATTGTCTTTTACTGTTCATTGAGGAAAATATTTTCCTTGTGAAAAAATACTCTTTCACACACCTGCACCAATTTATGTGGTGTTGCCTTCCCTCATCCCACCTTTGATATGGACTTACTTTTACCACTAACAACAGTAAGGGTCTGACTACGACTTTGGCGGTGTGATGCCGGGTCCACCCTACGGCCGCACTGGCTAAACCAAGGTCGACTGTCTGCCAGATTAGGAGTTTCCTCCTGTCTGGTGGGCCAGTTTTTGGCGTTCCCACAGCAGTGTTTCTAAAAGCGGGCATTGGAATTGGAACGCCAAAAACAGTTCCTGCATGGCATGGACTGAAAAGTCAATGCCATGCGACACTGGGGCACATGCACACAGGGGGGCACATGTTCTGCCCCTCTGTGTGCATCCCCATATTTCCTCCCTGCAGCTGTGTTTATTGAGAAGGAAACTCCATGACACTGCCGGCAGAGAGGAAACTCGAAATATTCTTGGCGGGACTCCCAAGCATATTGCGGCTTCCTGACCACTGCAACACCACCAGGAAATGGCGGTTCCCTGGCATCTGCAGCGGGCTGTGGTGGTCCTACTGCCCCACTCATAATTGGGTGGTCGGGAGACCCCCACGCCCCCCTGAGTCTGGCGGTACTCGTATTCAGGCCCAGTAAATGTCCAACCAACTCGATGGTGGGAAGGTGACATGAGAAGGTTAGGGAATTCCCAAAACGTGCAAATGTTTGGATGTTCCGCCACTTTTCAAAGCATCTTCACTCTGAAATCACCCACTGCCTGTCTCTGACAGCAGCCTTGCTACATAATATGTGAGTAAATACATCTGTGAGTGTAAATTTATATTTTGTGAACACAAAGTATGCCTTTATACATGTATTACAAATCATTTGTGCACCCCGCCCCATCATACTTTTGCAAATGACTTTCTGAATCGGACCTCATGTCCTTTCATAGGTTCTGAATAGCAATGTGGTCTCTTTCATAGGACTGTACTCAGTCATAGGAAAGTAATGGGATACTGTTCCATCTCCGAGCAGATAATCGAGTCTCAACCCACCAGAATTTCCCATTCTATGATTAACGAAAAAACGATGTCCTTGATTTCTGGCCTAACCAATTAATCAATCAATCATATCATTTGTAAAGTGCACTACTCACCCGTGAGGGTCTCAAGGCGCTAGGGCGGGGAATGCTGCTACTGCTCGAAATGCCAGGTCTTGACGAGTTTTCTGAAGGTCAGCAGGTCTTAGGTCTGCCATAGGTGGATGGGGAGGGTGTTCCAGGTCTTTGTGGCGAGGTGGGAGAATGATCTGCCACCTGAGGTCGCTCTTCGGAAGCGGGGGACTGTAGCGAGGGCGAGGTCGGTGGAGTGGAGCTGGCGGGTGGGGGTGTAGAAGCTGAGTCATCTGTTGAGGTACGTTGGTCCGGTGTTGTGGAGTGACTTGTGTGCATGGGTGAGGAGCATGAAGGTTATCCTCTTGTTGACCGGGAGCCAGTGCAGGTCTCTCAGGTGGGGTGTGATGTGGCTGGGGCGAGGGATGTCGAGGATCAGGCATGCAGAGGCGTTCTGGATGCGTTGGAGCCGTCTCATGAGTTTGGCCGAGGCTCCTGCGTAGAGGGCGTTTCCATAATCCAACCTACTGCTGACAAGGGCCTGGGTGACTCTTCTTCTCGTTTCAGTGGGGATCCACTTGTAGATCCTACGGAGCATGCGGAGGGTGTTGAAGCAGGAGGAGGAGATGGCGTTGACCTGTTTAGTCATGGAGAGGGTGGAGTCGAGAATGACCCCTAGGTTGTGTGCGTGGTCGGTGGGTGTTGGAGCGGTTCCCAGTGCGGTCGGCCACCAGGAGTCATCCCAGGCCGAAGGGTTGGATCCGAGGATAAGGACCTCCATCTTGTCCGAGTTCAGCTTCAGTCGGCTGTTCCTCATCCATTCAGCAACGTCCTTTATTCCTTCGTGAAGGTTGGTTTTGGTGGTGTGGGGGTCCTTGGTGAGGGAGAGTATCAGTTGGGTGTCATCGGCGTAGGAGAGGATGTTGAGGTCGTGCCGATGGGCGACGTGGGTGAGCGGTGCCATGTAGATGTTAAACAGAGTTGGGCTGAGGGATGAGCCCTGGGGTACGCCGCAGATGATCTCGGTGGCTTCGGAGCGGAAGGGGGGAAGGTGGACGCTCTGTGTGCTGCCGGAGAGGAAGAAGGTGGTCCAGTCCAGGGCCTTCTCTTGGAGCCCAGCGTTGTGGAGGCATGTTCGTAGTGTGTGGTGACAGACCGTGTCGAAGGCGGCTGACAGGTCCAGGAGGAAGAGGGCCGCCGTTTCTCCGTTGTCCAGCCGGGACATGATGTCATCGGTGGCGGCAATGAGGGCAATCTCGGTGCTGTGGGTGCTGCGGAACCCAGACTGGGAAGGGTCCAGGATGTTGTTCTCCTCGAGGTAGCGGGTCAGTTGTTCGTTGACGGTCTTCTCGATGACCTTTGCCGGGAACGTGGAGCAGGGAGATGGGCCGGAAGTTCTTGAGGTCCTTGGGGTCCGCCTTGGGATTCTTGAGTAAGGCGTTGATCTCGGCGTGCTTCCAGCTCTTCAGGAAGGTTTATGTCTCAAAGGAGGTGTTGATGACTTTCCTGAGCATATAGAGTGGTAAAGCTGCTAGGCTGTGTCCAGCAAGTGCACCTTGGCATTTGGATATTTTAGGAAGTTGGCTCTCTATATACTATACCAAAATGAGGTATAGTTAGCAGAGAGTCCAGTGGATCCCCAGAGGCTTTAGAGAGGCTAAAGTAGATAATACTAAAGCTCTCTTTTGCAGTACTGTGGGGGAGCAGTTACGCTTATCAGAGGGCAGTGTTAAGCATTTGTTGTGCACACAGTGGCAGTAAATGAGATACACACTCAATGAATAAATCCAAGACCAATTTTTTAAAATAATACTTGGTTATATTTATTTTGTAGAACCACAGAATTTCATCATAGGAAAATACGTTTTGCAATAGAAACACTATTCAATGTAAAAAGTGGATTCTGCAATTTTCAGACTTGTTAACCTATGGGAGGAAAAAAACATTGAGCATACTTATAAACAACATCGACTTACAAGACCAGTCTTCAGAAGTTAAGAACAGTATTGAAAAAGGTTCAGTTCATCACCAACAGTGCACCACTAGCGGCACAAGGGCAGCGGGGTGCAGGGTGCAAGTTTGAGGGTGGGCGACCAACACATATCAATGGGTACTGGGGCAATTGGACAGGGGCTACTTACAGGTAAGCAGCAGTGGCTTGGGGGACCAGTCTCCGGGGTTGAAGCAAACACTGGACAGGGCCTAAGGCAGCACTAGCATTAAACCACCAATGGCACAGGGTGGCCGGGTTCAGGGTGCTAACACAGCATCGGTTGCCCAATGAAAAGCAATGGAAAAAGGTCAGGCTCAGGCCAGGAAGCCGGCCAAAGGAAACCAACAGCTGTAGAGGTAAGTTGAGAAGCTCCAGGGCGTAGAAACACCTTTGGTCTTCTTCACCAAGGCCCAGGGTGGATGGGTGTAGGGGTGTCTTTTGGCATCTGTAATGGCTTGCGGTTGAAGGGGTGTCTGTGCCGAGGCTGAAGACGATGTTGAGGAGTCCGGGAGAGGTCAGCTCACAGTGGACTCAGGGTCTTGAGCACTGGGGAACTTTGCTGAAACTGGTGGGGCACTTGGACTCGGGCCGGAGACATCGAGTGCAGGGGTGGAACTGGAGGCAGGCTTTGTGGTTCTTCAGGTCACAGAGTGTTTACTTTGAAGATGATTGCTTTGTGAACAGGACCCCTGTTCTCAGTAGATCTTGGCCTTTATCAAAGGAAAGAAGTCTTGCCATCGTTCTGGAGGTCACTGGGCTGCAGGACGAGTAATCTTTTGGCACAGAATCATTGAGGGTTGCAGAAACGCCTGTAGGTCTGGGGCCGAGTCAGTTGTTCTCTGCAGTCTTGTCTGCTGGTGCGACTCTGTGGTGCCCAGCTCTTCTTAGGTCTTCAGGGTCTGGGGATGCCACCTAAACACTAGTTTTAGTGACGTTACAAGGGAGTGACAGGTAGCGGTAAGTGGGCCCCTTACCTGGGGTGTCTACACCCTCTATTATGCCCACTTCCTGTGGGAAGGAGATATAGACCTTGCCCTGATTGGATGAGTCCCACTATCTTCAAGATGGTGGGCAATGAAAAGTGCACTTCACCTTGTCTCCAGCACCTGAGGGGTGGAGTTGGCAGAGGGGGGTACACCCGCTATTCGTTCTAAGTTTTTCCACCGGCCAAAAAGGGGGTGAAGATAGGAAAGGGGCCTTCTCCCTCTAACAAAAGAGCCTGGGATTCACATTACAAAGGAGGCAAGGCCTTTGAAGCTCTCGGTCACAGATGGCTCTTCTTGACCGTGAACACCTCCAGCCAGGAAAGGCATTGTTCTCTACCTCTGAGCTCGCAGGCACTCACCCCATAAGGCAGAACACTGTCTGTTGGTAACAGGCTAGCTTAGGCCAGTCAGTAACCACAATAAGGATTGGTATGTTTCAGGGGAC
The DNA here is from genome assembly GCF_964263255.1 of Lissotriton vulgaris. NCBI lineage: Eukaryota > Metazoa > Chordata > Amphibia > Caudata > Salamandridae > Lissotriton > Lissotriton vulgaris. The sequence continues at coordinate 1,533,317,886 of NC_141689.1, read as the reverse complement.
CCAGGGCCGGCCTTAGGCATGTGCAAAGTGTGCACCTGCACAGGGCCGCCAAACCCCAGGGGCCGCCACGACGAGGATCGGATCCAGGATCGGAATGATACATCGTGGCACTGGCGGCCCCTAGCAGGATTTGGCGGCCTCTGACCCCGGCTTCCAATTTTACTGTCACTTAGTTCCAACCAGTTCCAAGCCCTGACACTGACAGTGAGCCTGTGTGTGTTAAGCAGTTTGTTGTGTATCATTTAACTGGACTCTATGCGGAAAGGACAGTATATTCGTTAGGAGTGTGGCATTTGTTGTGTAAAGGATGTGTACATTTGCTGTAAACAAACACCTAGAGAAGGGTACCAGAGCGACAGAATAAAGGAGCACTCATATTATTCCACAAACAATAAGAAGCAGAACTATTTTATAAATGGTCCAAACTTAAAGAAAGAGCGGGAAGCATAAACCTAAGAATATGTAATTTCATCTCGTGCAGCAGCACTCGTGACAGCTACAGTCACAGTCTTTAGTTTCGTTGTAGCCTGTGCATGCAGCCCCGGATCTTCCTCATTCCTGCTGGTTTTGCACATCTGATGCTGCTACAGCTGCTTCTGCCACAAATCAAATCAAAAATTTTTATTTGTGTTGGTACTCAACAGAGGACCACAAAAGAAATTTTACATTTTATAAGCAAAATATGCAACAGTATTAATACAAAGATAAGAATTGTTTTAAAAATGTATACAGGTTGTAACAAATGAATTCATTCAAAGGTAGATGACACATATCTAAAAGTTCTCTCCCCCTAGTAATTCTGCAAAAGCGTAATATAGGATTAAGATATCTAGTACGAGCTAGGGTTACTTTGTGATTGGGACACACGAGCAATAAATGTTCTATAGTTTGATCACCCCCTGCGCACAGAGTACACAGAGGAGATCCTCCTGGAAGCCATCTGGAAGTAAATGCTAATAGTGGTAAAATACCCAACCGGTACATAGTGATCGCTCTCCTTACACCGTGTGTCAGGGTGAACCCAATATAAGGTCGAATTTGCTTATATTCAAGTTTTTCCACAAATGGCTTATAGATAGTTAATTTATTACAGTGTAAGCAGTCCAATTCATAGCTCAATTTAGGGGTAAAAGTTTTTAAGAACAATTTTAGTTGCGCTGGAGACCAAGTACTCAACATTTCAACATTAATGTGTGCCAGCCGAAATGCTGCAGCCAAATTTTCCAGAAAGACTTGCTTTTTAGGCTCTGCTCCGAAAGACTCTTTTTTCAAGACGGACCTTAGGGTGTTCTCCTCCGCATGAATCAGGTTATAGGCCCATCTTATTACATTGGCGATAGCTATAGCGTATGAGCTTGTGACTGATAGTTCAAGTCTCAGTGCCTGTACGGGTACTGCATCGGAAACTTTCATGATCCTTCTTAAAATTTATCCCTCTTTTTGATCCATGAAAGCCCATTGCTTTATGGGAATGTATTCCGTTGCATATGTTAGTACAGGTGGTATTTTTACTCTGTATGTGCCTAACAGTGCAGAGAAGTGTCTATTCCCTGTTGCACTGTATAATTTCAAAAGAGCAGAGACATGTATATCAGCTTTCCTTAGTAAGTTCGATACCTGGGTTGAGTTTGTTAGATTTTTGGAGAGAATCCTCCCGAGATAAGGATAGTTAACTACCTCTTCTATGTTTTCTTCTCCAATCTTCCAGGTATACTTGGCGCTTTGTTTTCTTCCTGAAAAAGCTATCACCTTGGTTTTCTTTATATTTGGTATGAGATAGTTTTCCTTTGAATATTGAAACAGAATATCCAGTGATGCCTGCAGTCCAAAGGGGGTTAGATCTAATAGTACTATATCGTCAGCATACAGTAATGAGATTATGCTTTGCTGGGCGATCTTCGGCGGTAGATTAGAACCATTTTGCAATTGGTTAGGCAAGTCACTTAAATAGAGGGAAAAGAGGAGCGGGGCTAAAAGGCACCCTTGCTTTAGTCCATTCTCCGTTTGGATTCTTTTTGTAAGTCCTTTTTCTCCCCCCATCTGGACTTGGCACCAGGTTTTGGTGTGGAGGTTTATTATTGCTTGCAGCAGTTGTTCTTGGATTCCAAGCCTCCTAAGTTTTTTCCAAAGGGTAGATCGATCGACCCGATCAAATGCCGTTGAATAATCAATGAATGCGGCATAGACTACCTGGGTTTTTTGAGTGATGTATTTGTCGAAGATAACCTGTATTACTGCTATGTTATCTGTAACCGAGTGCTTAGGCCTAAAGCCTGCTTGACACATGGGTATCAGACCTGACGAAAAGGCCCATTCTTTCAGGCGATCCAGCACCTCTGCCGCGAACACTTTGCCTACTGCATCCATAAGTGCGATCTGTCGGTAATTTCCAGCTTGGGCTTTACTTCCCTTTTTATGAATAGGGATAATTATGCTTCCCTGCCAAGAATTTGGAATTTTTCCACTCTCAAGGATGTGATTAAAGAGAGGGCATAATAGTTTGCTCCATTCTTTCGGTGCCACTTGTAACGCCTTAATCGGGATTTCATCTGGTCCAGAGGCGCCTGTAGGTCTTGCTTTGCGTATATTGTGTTCCACCGAGATGACTGTAGTTCGTATTAAAGAACTCTCAACATTTTCGTATTTCATATCTTTACTGCTTGCTTCAGATTTTATTGGGTTTGCTTTGTAAAGATCTGATAGGTATAGTTCCCAGTCGTTCGGGGGAACCGGGATGGATTGTAAATTTTTCTTTGTGCCAGTTATTTTCGCGATTAAGGACCAGTATTTACGTTGGTTGTATTTACTCGCGGCGATCTGTATATCTACCCAATTTCGATCCTCAATAGCTCTTTTTTCCTTTTGGTTCTCCCGCCTCAGTTGGTTCTTCGATCTATTTATTTCCTTCTTTACGCTTACTGAAAAGTTCATGTATTGGGCACGAATAAGTTTATTTAATTGTTTTTTTACTTCTAAATTCTTGTGGGAATATACATTCTTTCCTTCCTTCTTTTTAATATTGCCTTTAGCACCCGACGAAATCATACTTTGGATAAGTTTCTTAAAATCCTTAATTATAAATTCAAAGTTTTCGATAGGATTTTCGGAGAATCTCTGTTCCAGAAGCTGAGAATGATCAATCTTTGTCATGATTTTATCAATAGACGAGGAATTCCAGTAGATGCGTCTCCGTTCTCTTTCGATTAATACAGTACTTTCGAAGTAAATCATATGACTAGGTTGGGAAGTTTTAGGTATCCAATCCACTGTTAATTGCATAATTACATGATCACTTTCCAGACAAGATTGGTTAGATAAAAACAGAGCAGTATCAAACAGATCCATACTGCTTATGATGTAATCTATGATGGATGGAGACCCATTGCCTCGTCTGGTGAACTTTGCAGGAATATCTCCCTCAATTGCTCCATTCAATATTAGTCCATTAAGATTAGTTATTACCGATAATAACAATCCTCCTCTTTTATCAGTTGATATACCATCGGGAAATTGTGGGATTATAATATCCTGACCTTCTTCTGCATATAGATTTGCCCACCTGTTAATTTCAGAATCGGAAATTTTACTGTTGAAATCTCCCGCAATTAAAAAAGATGAATCAGTGTAGTTCTCCATAGTGTACATAATCGTTTCTATTATATCCAAGAAAGTAATGTCGTTTTCTTTCCCAGGAGGAGCGTAGACATTGAAAAGTAGGATTGCCTGTGGTGGAGCAGTGCTGTGTTTTTTTGCGAAAATTTGAATGCACTGCAAGTTGTTAGATTTTATGTCTATTATTTCCTGATCCCACAGATAATCTTCCCTTAGCAATATGGCTAACCCTCCTTTGGCATGGCCTCGATTAGTAGTTAGTGCTAGTTTTTCATATACGAAGTACCCTTTAAGACTGAAAGATACAGTATCCCATGTTTCCTGTAGAAGCAATATGTCTGGGAGATTTCTCATGACCAAGGACAATTTGTTTGTAGTTCTGCCAGCGATGTTCCAAGATGTTATCCTTAGTCCCGTGCTAAACAGAATGTTGTCTGGTGTTGGTGATTTTGTTGCTATTTAGAGTCTCAGAGACCCAAGCCCAGGACTCTGTAGTAGTATGCTCTTCTGGTTTCTTGTCTACTTTGTACCAAACTGCCCTATGACCTTTATTCACCAGTATTTTTAGATTTGAGATGTCTCGATCTTCAGTCATGTTGTTTGTTCGTTGGTATTTGTTTACTAGAGAGTTGGTAATAGCCTGTATTTGAGCATTGTACCCATTGGGGGTATTAAAGTCCTTTAATTCTTCTACTTCCATTACATCATAGCCGTGTTTATGTAATATCTCTTTCTCCTTTAATATTATACCTGGGAGGACTGTTGACCAAAAGGTAACCATTGTCAATTTATTATTCTGTTTTTTGGGAAAAGACACAAGATGGATTTCATTACTGGTCATTGTATCTAAAACCCTTATGTGTCGTAATAAGTTTAAAATCCTTCCTCTATTAAGTGGTGCTGAATCGATAGGAAAAAGTTCCTCGATTTGAAGAGTTTTGGAAGAAGGCCCTTCCCCCTTTTTATAGCAACTATTGTTTTCTTCTGTAAAGATGTTTTTACTTTGATCTAATTGCTTGGAATATTTAATAGGGATATATTCTTTTACTGTCGGGTCAAGTTGAGGCACCATCTTTTCATAGTTGTTATTGGTTGTGCCTTTTTCATCGTTATGAGACTCTGTTTTAATATCGCATTGTTTTTCTTCAGTTTTATGAAAAATTGCAGATTTTTGGAATTTTAGTTTACGATTTTTCCGTTTTTGGATCCTTCTCAGTGGCTTTCTTCTCCTTTTTGTCCCAGCTGCCATGTTCTTTTCCTGGTTCTTATTGATTAGTGTTTCTTCATTTCCTTCACTCGATGCGTTACTGATGTTTATTCTTGATTCCTGCATTTCAGGATCATTAGTGTTGGTAGACTTATTCGTTCCTAGAGTTTTTGAAAATAATGGAAAGTGTTTTATTTTCTGTTGATGTTTTTCTTTAAATAAGTTTTTCAAGGAATATATCACTGAATCATTTGAGTTAACAATTTTTTGTTTTTCTTGGATTTGAATGTCTACGGTTTGAGTACTCTGATCACACGTTGTTTCCTCCTGGCTTTTTTTGTGATCCTTCACTATTCTTTGTTGCTCAAGATTAGTTGTATGTAACATATTGATTTTGTCTACTACATGGGAATCTTTTTTCTTTTTTTCTTCTACCAGATGCTTTAAAATGCCTATTTGGACGTCTAATGTTTGATCAGAGTTTTCAAGGATATTACCAAGAAATGAAAGAACTGATTCCAGTATCTCTTGTAGGGAGAATAAAGCTTTAGATATTGGAGGAGCATTATCAGCAGTGATATGGTTATTTTTTAGATCGAAGGAGTCAAAGGAGGGATCAAGCGAAACAATGGGTAAAGAAGTTTTTGGCTGGATACTGTTAGTTGTTCTTAGATCCTTATTCTCTATTGCAATAATTTGTTTGCTGATATTTGTATCGTCGAATAGAGTTACACTCCCTCTGTTTTTTATAGGTGTTACAGTTTTCAGATTGATCATTTCATGATATGACTGAAGAAGAAAGTCTTTCGGAGTACTTGATAATTTGTTGCTTAGGTCTGATTCTAGGCATGCCTCCTTAGATTGTGGGCTACTTTTAATTGGGGTAGATTTTGTTGTGAGATTCTCATTTTCCCCAACAGACTCTGTTACGTTGGGTTTAATCTCCTTACTTAGTGATTGTATATCTTGGTTCTCTTTGGGCAAGAGTGCAGAGAAATAAGCGGTAATAGCTGGTGTATGGGTTAAACGACCTTGTTTAATGGCTTTATCAGTGGTATTTCGTACTGCATTTTCAGTTCCCATTCTTTTCATATAGACTGTCCGAGATCTCAGTTTCTTGAAGCCCATTTGTGCTCCAGTTATCGTCAAGGATGATGGATCCCTTATATCGTCTCGAGTATCGTTGGGAATTGTAGTGATAGAAAGGAGCTTTAAAGAAGCTTAAATGTCCCCAATATACTCGCGATAGACAGATATGAATATTAACCAGTAGGAAGAGCTGAGAGAATGCCAGGGACCTGATGTGATGATCGTAAGTGGGGTGGCCCGTCCCGTCCTCAGCCGTCCACGGACGGCCACAGACGGCCCGCCCTTAGCCCGGGCTTCGCCCCGTGCTCCGACCCGCGCGCGTCCCGCGATGCGCGTGATGGATGGGAGTGATGTAGTTTCCCAGGAGGAGAGGGCGTGGCTCTGGGAGGGGGCGCGGCACTCACGGGAAGAGGACCAGCTGTAGGTGGAGAATGCTGGTCCTCGCAGTCCCGGGGCCGGCGCCTCTCTCTCCGCTGCGGCCACGGAAGGAACAAGGTCTTTGGGGCGATACTGATCAGCAGCAACAGCGACACACAGTGCAGGCTACTCCAGTAGCGGTATGAGGCACAATCAGCACTTCTCCTGAGTCACGAGCGGCACCCGCGGAGCGTGGGCCGCGAGTAGTTAATCACTTTCAGTAGGGCGTGGCTCTGGGAGGGGGCGCGGCACTCGCGGGAAGAGGACCAGCTGTAGGTGGAGAATGCTGGTCCTCGCAGTCCCGGGGCCGGCGCCTCTCTCTCCGCTGCGGCCACGGAAGGAACAAGGTCTTTGGGGCGATACTGATCAGCAGCAACAGCGACACACAGTGCAGGCTACTCCAGTAGCGGTATGAGGCACAATCAGCACTTCTCCTGAGTCACGAGCGGCACCCGCGGAGCGGGGGCTGCGAGTAGTTAATCACTTTCAGTAGGGCGTGGCTCTGGGAGGGGGCGCGGCACTCGCGGGAAGAGGACCAGCTGTAGGTGGAGAATGCTGGTCCTCGCAGTCCCGGGGCCGGCGCCTCTCTCTCCGCTGCGGCCACGGAAGGAACAAGGTCTTTGGGGCGATACTGATCAGCAGCAACAGCGACACACAGTGCAGGCTACTCCAGTAGCGGTATGAGGCACAATCAGCACTTCTCCTGAGTCACGAGCGGCACGTGCTTCTGCCACAATTTATGGGCACCTTGTGCAGGCGACACCTCAGCCATCCGGCTATGTGTGCACCACTTCTCGGGTAATTAGGCTGACAACAGGGGTGTCCAAGTACGTCCAGGAGGGTCGAATCCCTTGAAGATGTTTTAAGATTGCCACTGACTTATGTTAATTAGTTTCATTTACATTGTATCTGAATGTGTGTTCTGTTTCATACACATTTTGCAATCTCCCCTGGACCTATGCTGGGCATCCGCTGTTACTGTATATCCAATACAGAAAGAACTGCTTCTGTTGTGCTGTTTTTATACTTGGAACAGCCACCACGGCTTCTGTGACATTTTTGGAAGAAGACTTTATGCAAATAGTCTAGCTAAGACAACTTTAGCTCTCTTGTGCCTATGAGTTAATGAGATTCTTCTCATTGCATAAATGTGTAAAGCTTTAATATTCCATATCATCCTGTGAGGAGCATGAATTGGCAGACACTATGTCAGTCACTCAGTGCACCTGCCAAGCAGGTACAGTGTGAACACAGAAACAGACTTTGGCAGCTTCAGTTCACCTTCAGCAGTTGAAGAAGAAACTACTTGTGCTAGGTGTTCAGACTATTTACAAGAGCGGTGCAACCTGTAACAGGCACACCTAACCACAACAGGTCGGAGGCAACAGTAATATCTTCAAGGATGTAGTGAAACATTGTGACAAAACCATTGCTACCCTCATCGACTGTAGAGGAGAGCGACCGTCACTCCAATGTCTATGCATGCATTGACACAGTATGACAGCAGCGGTCCTAGCAGCAGGAGAATGCACGTGCAAATACGAATGTGTGACACCTGCAGCCTAAGATGTCATGAAGCATTGGCAAAGAGGACAGTTGCAGAGGCCCCCACCCTCCAAGGAGCCTTGGGGAACTGAATTTTCTATATCACCTCTGTATATTCTACTTCTCTTTCTAAATAACTCTTTCTCTCTCCGGTCGTCCGGACCCCTCTTCAGGGGCCCCCACCTACGCTCCCTGCACAGGGCCACCATGAGCCAAGAGCCGGCCCTGGGGGACCCTTCTAAAGGGTCCTCTGTGTGCAATTATTAATACATCTGACACTGGAATCAGTGCATTTTTATTATGCTAAGATGTCTGGTACCAAAAATCCAATACTTCAGTGAAGCCACCATAGAGCTGGGGAACTCATAATGACGAGTGTCCAGCCCATATACTTATTATGTCTTCCCTGGTCACTTACAGCATCCAGGAATCAACAAGAATATTGCAGGGGCATATCTGCTCATGCAGATATGCCCTTGCAGGAGATATAGTGCACAGTTAGGGCTAAGGCCTGCTAGTGGGTGTGTCTTACCTATATCCTGTACAGTGTCTGTGGGCATGGCCCTCTGAGAAGTATGCTATGTCGACTCTTCAGTGTTGTGTGCAGCAAGACACGCAGCCTGCAGTGGCCGTGTGCAAGTCCTTGGGGAGGGGTCCCTTAGGGTGGCACAATTCGTGCTGCAGTCCTTGGAGACCCTCTTTAACCGCAAGGGATACCTTTTACAAGCAACTTATATGTGAGATAAAGGCGTGCCAATTGTAGAAAGAAAAGGTACAGTTTAGGGATCTGGCTCAGGGGACCTGGTTGGTAGGGACCCTGTTCACTTCCAGTCAAAACGACATCCTTTTCCAGTTAAAGAGTAAGGGCTAACCATGTCCAAAAGAGGTACTTCCCTACAGTTATGCCCTGCTGGTGTCTCTTGAAACCCTTGACACTTAGCTAATATGAATGATATGTAGAATTAGGACATTCTGGCAACAGGCTGATGTGCCTTTTTGTGAGTCACCTTGGGATACAACAGTTGCCACCCAACCTCAGATTCAGAACAGCTGTTCTGTGCACATGTTTCTCAGAAAATACTGGCCCACCGTAAATCCAACCCAGTTCATTTATGCGTTTTTATATATTTCATTCATTACCCAAAGGTGTCACAGCACTTTACAATGGAGCGCAAGAATACATGAGAAATTTAGAGTAACAAGGTAGTAGGTGACAAGACCGGTAGCTACTACAGTTACTCATGGTGAGAGTTACATATTTGCATTTTCAATACAAATTACATATTTAGGAAGGTTAAAGCGCCTAGGGTTACAAAAATACATATTACATTTATACAAAGTTGAAGCGGAAAGATCGTTTTAACTCTCGCCGGTGTCATTAACAACATTAACAGTCAGGATCACGCAATTAAATGTGAGGGCATATGCCTGTTGGGGAGTTTGGTGAGGAGTATTATTGAAAAAAATGTCTTTGGAGGAGAAGAATTTTAAGGTCCGTTTGAAGATCCGAAAAGAGGTGGTTGTGTACACTCTACTAGAGAAAGATTGCGCCGGAACCATTCATCAGACTCAAATAAACTTCTACTTTTACCAAAATCTTTTACCACATAGTTAAATTTCACCATTAACAAACTAATCTTTACTTTTTTGTAGAGGAAAGCCACTCATGGCTCAAGGCATACGTATCCTATATAGGGGCCATAAGAATACTCACTCTCTCAATATACCTTAGTGAGAGGGGTTGTCCATCAATAACCACGTCCAGGCGTGCAACGCCCATTGGGCTCAAAGGGCTTCAGCCCCCACCTGTCGTGTGGGCTGAGACAGCTTCCCGGGCACACACACCGCCGGACCGAGTACTTCATAGGTCTTTAAAAGACTATTTGCATGTTAATGAGGCTTTGTTGTTTTTCACCTCTTCTTAGACACCCTACATCTCCACTCGGACTATTGCTGGAAGAATTAGCCCCCCCGAAATTTTAAATTTTTTCTAGCCCCCCAAACCCCCGACAGTTGGCTCTAGTTGCACCTCTGACCACGTCCATTTTACTGACTGTCGTTGCTTAAATGGAAATGTAAAATCTGTTTGCACCTTAGCAGTTAGTCGCTCTCACTGTTAAACCGAAGACTTGAGGGCGTCTAAAATGCCTCTGTGTACTAGAGAAGCTGGGCTGGAAAAGAGTTTCGGCGTTTCAAGCCTGTGGTTGCAGTCGGACCCAGTAAAAGGTTCAGCGGTGATGTACGTTCCCTGGCTTCAAGCTCTGGGACTCTTGTGGGGAGCCGCAAACCTCAGCTGCTCACACCTGGTGCTGCAGCATGTGACCTATGTCTGCACCCGGCGGTGAGAGGAAACGGAACCCGCGGTAACTTGCAGGGAAATGAAATTATCGACAACCCCTGGAGAGGGAAGAGTCCATTCACTGCCGCACCGAGGGCACTGTGAAGAATCTCACGTTTCCACCGCCTGCACTGCAGCTGAGAACTAAACCTCATTCTGAACACTGCCACTCTGTTAAACCTCCGCCTTCTCACATTCACAAACGTGACACAAATAAATATTTCAAGAAAAAACGCATTCGTTGTCGGAATGAGTACAAACAGAGGAGCAAGGCAGAAAAGCTCAGAGAAAGAAATAATTCCTACACAGTTTACATTTCCACACAGTCAATTTGCACAGCAGTCAACATTAAGCAGAGGCACTGGTGAGCCACTACCAAAAAAAAAAAACCTCTTCCAGCTGATGACCCTAACAACTATCAGCCATATAACTACTGCCTTACCTAGGGATAGTAATGGCAGGGCGTGTCTTCCCCCAATTCAATCATTTCATTTCATAGAGACCAACAACCTTTGACACCCTTTTCAGGTCGATTTAATCTAAGGCCGCAGCACATAACCAGGAGATTGGCACAGAGCCTGGAGATTGGTTGATCATGGTGATGTCGGTAATCTTGTCCTGTTGGACCATTCACCAACCTTTTACACTACTGGCCATGCTCTCTTGTTGGACAGACCGGAAGATAGGTGTTGACAGTATAGTCTTGGCGTGGTTTCATTATTTCCTGTCAGACTAGTCTCAGATCATTTGCTCCCCCTCATTCAAATCCTCATCTTGCAACGTCTCTGGTGGGGTCCCTCAGGTATCTACCCATTTACCTCTAATTTTTTAAGGTATATATGCTGCCTGTTCTCAGTGGTCTAGCTTGAGGAGGGGTGTTTGGTGTGTTACACCTCCCTAAAAAATGTATTCTGTAGAAAATAGTTGGGTACAGGTGCTTTCAGTCGGGTATGGTGAAGTCTCTGTTGGATTTCACTCGGGATTTTTTACATGTCCACACTCAAAAAAACACTCTCTCGCGTCTCTGCCTTAAAGCTTGGTTAGTTTCAAAACTATTGTGTTTTAAGTACCCATACAACCCACACTACTCTCTCTTTTCACTGCCTCTTAAGCTCCCCCGTTGTATCAGAGTGATTGTTGGAAAATCTGAAGCTTACACCCCCGCTCGTCTTACTGGCCAAGCTACGCCCCTCCCTGGTCTCCTCAATTCCATGGGCAATAAGGTCTATATGTAGTCAAACGATACAGACGTCTTGTTTAACCTAATAAATCCTCAAGACTGCCAGCGCTTGGAACTCAATCCTACAAAGACTTCTCATCACCAGACACCCCTCTGTCACAGTTAGCTCTTTAACATATAAAAGGATGGGGTCTAATTATCAGCTGTCCCCTGAGATCCAGACATTTACATGGATTTCAATCTCTCTATTGAATTTTAAAGTTCTAAACTTTCAAACTCCAGGTTCTGACACAACAAGCGTTCCAGGAAATTCCTCCTGTTCATCATCCCATACTAACATAGTCATGGCAATCACCCGAAAGACTAATGAAATTTCATCTATTTAGGATTGCCTGACAAGCTCAATAGACGTCTTCCTCTAGTTTAAAACGCTGCAACATGCCTTTTGATTGGAACAAAACATATGCTACCATATCACCGATATTGCCCCAAGCCTCCATCGTCTGCCTGTGAAGAATTTTGCTCTCTTTGATTCCTCAGAACTTGCTCATAAGGTTATCCATTATTCTTCTCACCTTTTCTGGTCCCTACATTTCAGCTCTATGTCCGACAATGGTTTATGCTCTCTGTGTCAATGAGACAGAGCCTTTTCTTCTGTGGTCACCAAGGAATGGAACAAGCTTCACCTTTAGATTCACACCTAGACCTAAGTTACAGTCTTCTGGAAAACTCTGCCCCTTAATACACAATATAAGTGTTTCTTAACACCACATCCTTCTTCTTTTTGAAGCTTCTGTCTTTAATAACCTGGTCTTGGTTGTGGTCTGGCCCTCTATAATACCATGGAATTCCACTGGTTATGAACTGTATAAACATAACAGGACAATAACAACACAAAACATAAAAACATAACACAACACAATACAACACGACTCAATTTTTTGAAGAAAAAATTGCTTCTGCTATCCTTAATATAAAATAATATATATACCTTAATTTGTATTAAAAAAACAAAGTCGAGATTTGTAGATGATGCTGGAGTTAGGATTTCTTTTGGCCAAAAACGTATTTGGGAGCAAAAGCAAGCATCTCATTCGACTGACATCTTCATCAGAGCACATTCCATTTACAGAATAGTAAATTATTCAAACATCTGCATGCAATCAGGCCTCATGTGTTATACTCTGGACATTTGTATTAATTATGTGAGCAAATGTGCCCATGGGAGCCATGTTCGCAAATTTACTGGTGAGGCCCAGGCCAGAAGGGCAGCTTTATTGTGGTCTGCTGGGATAGGGCATTCCATATGCTCAAAACATCACAGTAACAACCCGGATGTGACCACACAATACTAGCCCCCTGAATTTTGCACCACCTAATCAGCACCAGACACCCAAGCTGGCCTCTTTTCAATCTTATAGCATAGCCAATCTAAAGTTGCAGTAACAGAGAGAACTATGATTTTATATGCACAAGGGCTGAATAGTGCAATGTCGTTTTTTTACACTGATCTTTTGTCTCTAGCGCTGGGAGGCCTCCTGGTAGCCATGCGCTCTACAAAATGTATTTCATTCATAGTAAACACTGGGCAGGAGGAATGTCCACATTGATATTTCTGATTTACATAGACCACACTGGGGAGTTTAGCACCAAAATGTGCACTGCATAACAAATACAGATTCAACCTTTGCAGGGACTGATCAGTGTAAAAAAATGACATTGCACAATATTCAGTCCATATGTTTGTGCTAAATAGCACTAACACCAATGCTCTCTATGTGATATGAAAATGCTCGTGAACATTTCAATTGATACCAGTATAATTTATGCAATTCATGCATTGTGTAAGGTAAAATGAAGTACAGTATTGCCAAACGCAGCCGAAGCTACATGAATGAAAAAGTAGTTTAAAAGACTGTTATCAAAGTGTCAAAAAATGAATAATAACAACCAACTAACTGCTAAAGCACTAATGGCTTTAATTAATTTTTTTCACAATAAATAAGCTATGCTTACTGCCTTTATCATAATTTTTCATAATAAGCAGATCAGACCTCTGATATTGGATATAACATTTCCCAGTACACCAATTTGGTCTTCAGCTTGTCAATGTAACCAACACAGGCCTACTGCTTTGAGCATTCACTTTTCCACAAGGCAGCTATCAGGCACACAGTCATAGATTTACAAACATAAACAAAATAAGAGTTGCTAAACAAAATACTCTCTCTCCTAAAAGGCACCAACAGGGATTCTCATGGATTAAATCTTCTGTATCTATGGGTTGTTACTGGGGTTAACCAATGCCAAAACCCTTGCCTGCTATCGTAATCTTTGGGATTCCATGTAGCAAACTACTATCTGTAGTCTTTAATATAGAGTAGTAAGATTCCACCTTTAAATGCCTATTGACTCTAACAAAAGCTCTGTAGAGATTAAGGACATTTAAAATGTAGCGAGTGTCTGCCTAATGACTTTTGGCATTGTAATGAAATGAAAAAGAAACTTGATTGAATATTGCTGTAATTATTGAAATCTTTATCTGTGGGTCTAACTGAGCTGTATGACATATTTGGACCAACCAATGCAAAAGGATGATTTCTCGATTGGCATTCGGTAAACATTTTATTTTTCTGCTCCACAGACGGTGCAGGTGTTGGTGAAAAATGCACCATGTTAGTCTATGTATTCAATCCCAATAGTTTGAGGCATTTTGTAACTCCAATAAAATAAAAATAAATATGACATGACATAATTTAAATCATTAAGAGCCTTGTGGAAAGTTTGTAGGAGTCCAGTTGGAGGAGTCCACTATGCATGCTGTACCTACAGGGCCGGCCTTTGCTAAGACAGTGCCCTGGACTAAATCAAATTTGGTTTCCTTGTTGCTCCTCGTCTAATCTCCTCTCAAGCCAAGATTTTCACTCTAACCCATTCAACCATGAAAAAGGAGTTACACTTATATTCAGTGCTTAGCTTGTAAAAAAAAAATACAGTTGCCCTAAATTTTTCTAGGCAGGCTGTATTCCTCTTTCGCCACTGGGCCACCATCGCCCTCCCCACTGTCTTCAATGCTAGCACCAGGCCCACTTGGAAGCAAATAACCAGGACTGAACATACTGAATAGGTTCAGGTGGGGTGATTGAACCCAAGATAAAGCATAAAAACAGACCCAAATGGTGAATATTACGGCACAGCTGTCACACATATGGTCAAAAAATTCAGAGGTTCTGAAGGGGCACTGAGTGAAAACTCCAATACTGTTTTGGTATTCCATGGAAGAGCTTATGCGATGAGGGAAAGAGATGTGGCCTAGGGACCAATGGGACCATACTGCCATCTTTGGAATTGGAGAACCAGGTTCGAATCCTAGTTTTGTCTCATTCTCCTTTGATTATGGGCAAATCAAATAATCTCCAGTTGCCTTAAAAATAATCTACCCTTGTGTAATGTGATGCTTGTTTAAAGCGCTGTAATGTACATGAGCCAAGTTTGCACTGTGTAGATTTTTTTAAATGACACTCCCCAGGGTTATACGGTTATTTCCAAGGCCTATCTCTCATCAAAATGCATAGAGCAGTTTTCTTCACTTGTTTTTTCAAGGGTAGACATCTCACAATCTGTTTCTGTAGACAGGAGCCCTCACCAGTAACTGAAAACCAATGCTCTCTCCTTTTTAAATTTCTATTTATTCAATTAGATGCGTTTCCAGTAATCCTAGAACTATATTAGTGAACTAAACCCTGTGTATTTTACAAAACGTTCAGATCTAGCAAACATTGAGGGCCTCATTTATGAGGTTTTGCCGTACACAGGGGGAGTGTGCCATCAGGGCCATTGCATGGCATGCGCTGTGCCCGCACTGCGGTGCGCCAACCTGCATTGGTTTTTGTGGCAGGAAAAGATGGAGGGGACCGGGCGGGTAAGGAAAGACTAACAATATCAGTGGGAAGCGCGTGAGACAAGTCCTCGTTGGTAGACCAGACAGTGACATGGAGGGAGGAAGCAGCTGGGACACAGCCCCAATAAAGATTACAAAGGAGGTGGCAGGGTGGGCGGGACCTAACATTGGGGCAGCCATGAGCCCAAAAACAGGTCTGGAGGAAGGAAGACAAGCTGCAGGGTGTGTGTGGGAAAGGTGACCCGAGAGCATGTAGGAGAGAATAGCGGAGGGGACACGGGGCCTCTGCAGGGGAGAATAGAGGAAGAAGGCGATGGTTGTGAAGAGTACAGAGAGGGAGGGGTGTAATGGAGATTATCAGCCCTGAGTCAAGCAGAAGGTTGGGGAAATAGCCAGGGACAGATGTAGCAGGATGAGCAGGAGGGCAAGGGTAGAGCAGGAAGGGGGTTGGGGGGTCAGGGCAGAATGGTAGGGGAGGGGGATCTTGGGGTATGACACAGGGAAGGATGCGAGCGGCGGGGGATGGGAAAACACACAGGGGGGTGGTGGTTACCACCAGGGGCATTATACATAGAAGAGGGTTGGAGAGAGACCATACTAGAGTTAGTTCACGCTGGGTGACAGATGACGTCTGGGGAAAGGGGAAACCTGTCCCATATGCGGCCACTGAAAGGGAGGTCAGATGCAGACTAAGGAGAGGGGTTGGCCAAACGGGGGTACAACGACATCCCGGTTAGAGGCGATGTTAGAGTGGAGTGGGGGAGGAGGAGTTCGAGGTGGTAGATAGGTGGGTTTTGGAAGGGGCAGATCGCTGGCCAAACAGATCACTGCTCAGGTCTTATGGAGCAAAAATGGAAATCAGGGTATGGTACCAGCGTGAAGGGGGGCTATTCTGCAGTAGCCAGAAGGGGAGAGAGGGGAGGGACTCTGCGGCAGAGTCACAATGGGGGCAGACGTGACAGGAAGGCAAGAACGTGGAGGGGGCACAGGAACAGGATAGGGTAGTGCAATGGCAATGGGTGCCAGGTGGAACAAAAGGACAGGTAGGCTGGGTTACAAACTCTGACATGCCAGACCTCCCCTTTTCTTTGCAGGCACCTGTACACGGGGGACGAGCCCTAACCAACTCAGGAGAGTTGGTTAGGTCTCGTCCGTCCCAAGGTGAAGAGAAGGCACGGTCTTGGGCAGTCAGACGAATGACAGCGAGGGACAGTACATCTACTGCCACATGAAGGTCTGGGGTGGCCTCTGCAGTGCGGGTCGGTACAGTTCCCGGGGTGGAGGAGTGCGATATGGACAGAGAGGAAAAAATTTGCAGTCAGCAGGGTTGCCCCTTGGCACAGTGTGGACATTGCACGGAGGCAGCAGCGTTCAGGTTACAAGGACGAGGAGACCCAGGTTGTTTCACAGACATGGGTAGCGGAGAGAGGGCCGTGCAGCAGCATTATGATTAAATGAATTTAGAAGAAGGTGAAGTGGCGGATGATGATCCTCCTGTGCAGGAGGAAAACAGTTGCTGGCAGAGCGGGTCATGCGGGACAAGGGGGGTGCAGTAAACACAGAGGTCACTTGAGTTTTACGGCAATGGATAGGAGGGAACATGGTTCTAGGGTGCATGGTGGTGGCCCTTCATGACTGGTTAGGCGGCTGGATCTTGAGCGGAGGCCAACTTGAATTGTTGGTAAGAGTGACGAAGGTTCAAGAGTGAAAAGTATGTCGACTGGAGTAGATGTGGGAGGCACTGGTATAGTGGGGATGTGAGACTATGGAAAGGTTTGTATGTCAAGGATGCAGGAGTGGGAACGGAGGTACAAACGGTGGATGAGACAAGCGGAGTGACGCAAGACACGCCACGCAGAACAAACAAAGAGGGCAACGGAGACAGTGCAGACAGTGACACTGGAGGAAGAGAGTGCAGGAGCACCAGGACAAGGAGGTCGAACAAGAGATGAGGAGTAAAGAAAGCAAGGAATTCAAGATATGGAAGTTATCATATATTCATGTAAAAAAGCCTCTTGCTGCCCACTTAATGTTAGCAAACAAGGAGATGATATGGAAGAAGGAGTATGTTGAGATGATAAAGTTGTTACACAGGGAACTCAGAGCTAAAGAGGGCTCTAAGGAGGAGGAGTATGAATTGTCGAAGCAGCCTAGAGTACTGATGACAATAGAGAACTGGACTGCTGCAGTTTTTATTTTTGCAAGTGTGTACTGCAAACAATTCCTGGAACGGTGTGTGTCACTGTTCAAATATATGGATGTGATCCAAAAGGCACACATCTACTATGGGGGTACGCCTGAGTGCAGTATGATGAGGAGTTTTGAGCACAGATGGCATAGGACCCGGAGGCAAAATGGGGAAAAATTGGCAATGATCTGTGGCAACAGACATTGGGCTTGGCTAACTTCGAGAAAATCATATTTACAGCGAGTGGCCTTCGATTAGGTTACTGGACCTTTGTGCCCTGTCCCACCCACAGGGGGTGGGGGTAGGAGCAGCACCACAGAATCAAGGAGGGGCACTCAGGACCTGTTGGGATTTCAGCAAATGTTGTTGCACAAGAGAATATTGCAAATTTTGAAATAAATGCTCAAAGTGAGCAGGTAGACATGACCTGGTACAATGCCATGGGGTGGAGGCCAGCGGCCAGGGATATCAGACAGGACAGTGGACACTGCAAGTAGAAAATACAGGTTTTCAGCAGGGAAATTTGGTGGCTGACTTTCAGGGAGGACAAGGTATACAAGGAAACATTGTGAAAAAGCTTGTACTCCAATTGATGTGGAGCGTTTGGAAATTTGGTTGGCCAAATATCACAAGAAGGAAGATGCCATATTGCTGCATATGGTTTTTTGCAGGCTGTGGTATGATGGCCCATGGGTGGAAAACTTGAAATCAGCACAGTCACATAAATATGGGGTGAGGGCGAAACTACAGAAGGAGGTGTGGGAGGTAAGAATATGGGGCCCTTTCAAAGAGTGTCCTCTGCCGGATTTGATCGTATCTCCCATTGGGGTGGTATTGAAAAAAGAAAAGGGGCAGTATCAGCTTATACAACATCTATTGTAGCCAGAAGGGAACTCAATGAATAATTTTATATCAGAACAGGCTGCATCAGTCACATATTCTTCAGTGGACATGGCAATGGAATTGATGGAACGGGTTGGAGAGGGGGCCTGGATGGCAAAGTGTGACATTTAGTCGGCATATCGTCTCTTACCAGTGCACCCGGAGGACTTACAGTTGTTGGGCATTCAGTTTGAAGGGCAATGGTATGTGAATAAGGCATTACCCATTGGATGTTCCATATTGTGCGCTTTGTTGGAGAATTTCAGCACATTATTGGCTGTTTAAGTGGCGTACAGGTCACGGGCCTTGACCCATTACCTGGACGATTCCTTTTTTGTGGAGCTATCCATTTCTGCAAACTGTCAACCACAGTTGGCAGGTTTTGGACAGTTCCTGGGTGATTTGGGGGTTCTGCTGGCTCCAGAGAAGACGATGAGGACCAGTCCGGTACTCTCATTTTTAGGAATTAAACTGGATACTAACTCCATTGGAGGCGAACCTGCCTAGGGACAAACAAATACACATGCAATTACTGTTGGACACAATGTTAGCAGAAAATAATGTCACTATCAAGGAAGTGCAAGTCTTGCTAGGTCATTTATATTTTGCATGAAGAATAGTGAGGGCAGGTGGCACTTTCTGCCAGAGATTGGGCACGTCACAAGCAGGCCTTTCGCAACAACATCATCACATGTGGCTGATAGCAGGCACGAAGAAGGGTCTACATATGCGGCGCAGGTTTTTGGAAGAATTCAATGGCATACATTACCCATAGTGGCCCCAAAAGAGTGTGATTGGGAGGTGCAGATTTATTCTGATGTGGCGAGGATGTTAGATTTGGTGTGTACTGGCAGGACAGGTGGTGCTCAGAAGAGTGGCTGGAGGTTTGGAAACGGGGGGCAGGAGCATTGCTTTTCTTGAATTTTTTCACGCTGGTAGTGGGGGTGACGATATGCGGTCAGGACCTGGCTCACAAGAAGGTCCTGTTTAGAATAGATTACATGGCAGTGGTACATATTGTTAACAAACAATCTGCAAGAGATGAAATAGTCCTCAAACATTTGCGGGTTGGGAGGTAAGAATATGGGGCCCTTTTAAAGAGTGGCCTCTGCCGGATTTGATCGTATCTCCCATTGGGGTGGTATTGAAAAAAGAAAAGGGGCAGTATCAGCTTATACAACATCTGTCGTTGCCAGAAGGGAACTCAATGAATAATTTTATATCAGAACAGGCTGCATCAGTCACATATTCTTCAGTGGACATGGCAATGGAATTGATGGAACGGGTTGGAGAGGGGGCCAGGATCGCAAAGTGTGACATTTAGTCGGCATACCGCCTCTTACCAGTGCACCTGGAGGACTTACAGTTGTTGGGCATTCAGTTTGAAGGGCAATGGTATGTGAATAAGGCATTACCCATTGGATGTTCCATATTGTGCGCTTTGTTGGAGAATTTCAGCACATTATTGGCTGTTTAAGTGACGTACAGGTCACGGGCCGTGACCCATTACCTGGGCGATTCCTTTTTTGTGGAGCTATCCATTTCTGCAAACTGTCAACCACAGTTGGCAGGTTTTGGACAGTTCCTGGGTGATTTGGGGGTTCTGCTGGCTCCAGAGAAGACGATGAGGACCAGTGCGGTACTCTCATTTTTAGGAATTAAACTGGATACTAACTCCATTGGAGGCAAACCTGCCTAGGGACAAACAAATACACATGCAATTACTGTTGGACACAATGTTAGCAGAAAATAATGTCACTATCAAGGAAGTGCAAGTCTTGCTAGGTCATTTATATTTTGCATGAAGAATAGTGAGGGCAGGTGGCACTTTCTGCCAGAGATTGGGCACGTCACAAGCAGGCCTTTCGCAACAACATCATCACATGTGGCTGATAGCAGGCACGAAGAAGGGTCTACATATGCGGCGCAGGTTTTTGGAAGAATTCAATGGCATACATTACCCATAGTGGCCCCAAAAGAGTGTGATTGGGAGGTGCAGATTTATTCTGATGTGGCGAGGATGTTAGGTTTGGTGTGTACTGGCAGGACAGGTGGTGCTCAGAAGAGTGGCTGGAGGTTTGGAAACGGGGGGCAGGAGCATTGCTTTTCCTGAATTTTTTCACACTGGTAGTGGGGGTGACGATATGCGGTCAGGAACTGGCTCACAAGAAGGTCCTGTTTAGAATAGATTACATGGCAGTGGTACATATTGTTAACAAACAATCTGCAAGAGATGAAATAGTCCTCAAACATTTGCGGGTTTTTGTTCTGGGCTGTCTTAGACATGAAGTAGGGTTCAAGTCTAGACATGTACCTGGGGTGGACAATGACATTGCGGATGCTCTGTCTCGTTAACAGTGGGAGAGGTTCCATGGGCTGGCCACAGAGGCAGACAAGGTCAAGATACCTATGCCAGCAGATATGTGGAACATAGGTAAAAAAGCATGATCCAGCTGGTGGGAGGGTCTCTGGCGGCGTCCACCAAGAGGACCTATGTGCAGGCATGGAAAGAATTCATTACCAGTGGCATGCAAAAATGGTTTGAGTTTCGGAACAGAGAAGAAGACGTGGTTCAGTTTAAATTAGCAATGAATGACAAGGGTTTTTCTTGTGTCACGATTACAGGGAAGTTGGCTGGGATAGCGTTTATGGGCAAGCTCCTTTAGGGGTATGCACCATCAGCTGGGGAGTTAAGAAGGAGCATGTTAGAAGGTTGGGAGAGAGGGTTAGTAGGACCAGGATCAGGAAACCATTGACAAGATGCCTTTACAGTGAGGTATTGTGGGCACTGCCCACGATATGCCACGTAAGAGAGAAGACATTATTGTTAGCAACTCTAATGTCGTGGATATTCTTTGGGGTTTTCAGATTGTCAGAACCACTGGGTAGGAAAGGGGTCATGGGGTTAGAATGGGGGGAAGTGGTCTTTAGGGTACACAAGATAGAAGTCCTCCTGCGCCACTCCAAGATTAATTAAAGGTCCAGGGGAAAGACAGTGATGTTGCAAGAATTCCCCGGGTTAAGGCTTTATGCTCGGTTACTTTGGGCAAGCAAATGAAGGCAGCAGTGGGGGACGTGCAGAGTGCGGTGTTCTTGCATGGCAGCAGGCCAGGGTCCCTTCTTTTCAACTGCTGTGTGTGCAGTGGGAGGCATTTGCTAGTTTGGGAGAGGCCCCAAAAGATTATGGTACACATTCCGTCAGGATTGGGGTGACCACGGAGGTGGCATGAGAGGTTAGGGCAGGGATAGGTTAATGCAGCTGGGCAGATGGTCCGGGGAGTGCTTTCAGCTGTAAATCAGATTAAGGGAGGGGAAGTTGTGAGCTGAGGGGAATGTTGTTGTGTCTGACATATGTTGTTTTTTCAAGTGCAGTGGCTGGTCCTGGGGTGGTCGACCAGTCCATTTGGATCTTGGGACTTTCATTCATAAAATGGGCAGAGAGACATGAACATGAGAACTTCAAGGCATTAACCTTGGTTTTGATGGCAGTTTGTTCAAGATCACATGGCAGGGGAAAGGGCCTATGAAATGGCAGGAGTTACTGCTTTGTTTGAACAAGATGTTGAGGCGGCATAGATGTCCTGATGTTTTAATTCTTGACCTGTGCAAAAATGACGGGATGGTTTCTAAATGCATAGCACTACTGACAGAAATGAAGAAGCATATGCTGGAGATCAAACATTAATGGGCAGGTTGTTATGTGATGTGGGCAGAATTCGTTCAGAGAAGAGAGTAGAGGGAGGTGGACAGACCTGTCGCCATAGATAAGGCATGATGCGATTGGCAGATAAGTTGTCAGGGTTATAGATTCACAATATGGAGAAGTGTGGCTCACTGGTTAGAAGCGGCAGACCCTGAAGCAGAGGTCAGGCTCGGGACCAGGGTTCAATTCCCGACGCGGCAGGGTCTTGGGCTCAATGTCCGCGGACTCGATAATTCTCGTCTCGGTGCCTACTCTAATCATAGGTCCCACTCTGAAACTCTGGGCAATAGCTTGCTTAATATCCACAACGACCCCAACAGCGCTGGGATGCCTGGCTTCACCTTGGGGTTACCCCGGAGGGGGCATCTCACAGGGAAAGCCAGGAAGGGTTCCACAGAGGTATAAAGTGCCAGGATGCCCCGAGATGGGGCGACAGTGCACTTTACAAGTATACACACATTTACAATATAGTTTAGGAAAGCAGGAAAACGGGGGATGTCAATAAACTTACACTTGGAGGAAACAAGAAAGAAATGTTAAGATGTAGGATATGAAGATAGTTAGCTGTTAATAGATATAGGAAAAGTGATAAGAGAGTTAAAGGTCAGCAGTTAAATAACAGGGTAGAAGTTAGACAGTTTGCAAGATTAACATGTAAAAGGGGGTGGAAAGCTTAGGGGTGGGGGGAAAGCAAACGTAGGTGACTGGTTAAATAGTGAGGTCTAGTTTTGTAACGTGAAGGCCAATGGGGCTTTTTGTTGTAATGTGCACCTGTTTTCAATAAAATGACCTTTTACACACAATAAAGTGGGTTTGTGGTCTGTCCTGCTCCCCTTTTACCCCAACAGCCATGTCTGCCCTTGTGGGTTGAGTAGTTCAAGCTGATGTTATGGGCCCCAGTGGTGGAGCGCTCGGCAAAAGCCGGAAAGGTTTGAAGAGGCAGCGCAGCCATTCCCGCCACTGCAGCTTACGTCACTAACGGAAACACCAGAGGAGCTTGGGAAGGAGGGGGCGTGGTGGGCTAATGCTCATGTGCTTCTCTGACATAATTTGTACCAAATGAACAATGACAATTTATGGGGAGAAAATGGTTGTCTTGTACATGCCTTAATCCTGAAAGCCAGACCTTTTTTGCTCCCAGTAGGCAAGTATATTACAGTTTCCTTGGATTAACGTTTTTTTGGCACATGCTTTCGTGCCCTGAGGAGAATGATGTTATAGTGCTCTCAAAAATTGTTGCTTGCAAACACGCGGGTGGTTAAAACATTTGTGATCACGCCAATGCCTGTTTCCCATTGGCCTATCATAAACTTGCACAGCCAGCATTGCCTTTCTTTGAATTGCCTGTGGATCACTGCAGAGTAGAAATTAATGTTATCTTCGCAAACCTCAGCTATAATTGCCCTGCTTGTTTGATTGAGTCTGCTTGGCTCCTGAAGGTGTACTTTAGGCTATTGGACCTGCAGAGGCATCCATGGATGTTTCCAATATGTCTTTGTGCTCTTCAACATGAGAAGAGACCACCACATCAGCAAGCAGACGAGCCAGACACATGTGCAGTGGAAGCGAGCACGAATACAGTATTTGATGTCTGCAAGTCATTAGGCGCCCAGTGGAGCTGTGCTGTTGCCAGAGGCACATTTTTTAAAAATGCGACTTGATAATAGATTTTTATAGTAGTGGGAGCTGACGTGCATTGACCTCGGTGTAGGACGTGAGCATCATAAATTCACAGCACTTTCTGTAAACATGACGCTCTGAATGTAACAACTTTACCCTGGGGTGAGCGCTTGATACAATTCTCCTTGAAGTTATGAGTGTGTCCTTCCAAAACCACAGTTCTCCCAGATTCACCTCTCTGCAGGAAGACTGCAGTACTGGAACTCTGTGTGCTCCAATAGAACAGGTTAAATGGACTGAAGACCAAAATGTCACTGCAAATATTTAAATGCGAACCATAGCTTGGAATTTGTTCACTGAAGGCAAAAAAGGGCAGAATAATCCCAACACCTGTACCACCCCTGCCACGTTCTACTTTTTCCCCACGTTTGTAGTTTGTGGGGTGCCTTATCACTAAACACTCCTTAAATGGCAGGTCTGGGGCACCTCAGGGACAACCCTTACAGCTAGATTCATGAAAGAGCCGTTTTGCGAGTCCTTAATAGCGATTATTAAGGAATCGCTATTAAGGACTTGCAAAACGGGATTCATGTAGGAATCGCAAAATAAATTGCGATTCCTACACATTCCTTATTTGCGATTAGCAAATTGCTAATCGCAAATAAGGAATAACTCCCCATTCATTCCTATGGGCCTAAAGGCCCATAGGAATGAATGGGGAGAATTCCATATTTGCGATTAGCAATTAGTTAATCGCAAATAAGATAGCGATTTCAAGGGTGCCAGGGGTGTCCAAAGGAAACCCTGTAGCACCCCTGAAATGCAAATTTACATAGGTGTTGCGCACACACATGTCCAAAGGACATGTGTGTGTGTAACATACAACTGAGAAAAATGCACAAAAGTGCATTTTTCTCAGTTTTCGCTATTTACCACGAAGTCTGACTTCGCGGTAAATAGCAGCAAAAAATAGCGAATTCGCAATTTTTTATTGAGTCATGAATAGCATTTAAGGAATCTCAAATTGAGATTCCTTAAATGCGATCGCAATTTGAAAAATCTATTTTTTTTGCGATTTCTCAAATTGCGAGTACAAGACCCAATGATGAATTTCAAATGCCATTTTTGCAGGCGCAAACGGCCGAATTCTGCGATTCGCACCGTTTGCGCCCGCAAAAATGCTTCATGAATCTAGGGGTTAGTGTCTTCTTAGATGTGGAAATATTTTATTGTTCTCCTTAACCCAGTCAGAAGAAGGGAGCCCCCCTTGATTGACTGTCCACAAGGCTCTTGACAACTTATTCTAGTTTTTGTCCTGTCGCAGTTGCTCCCGGTGTTAGCAGCCTACTGCCCTCCATGTATAACATATGTCCAGAATCTTGGCTCCTTCGTGATTTTTAAGTCTTGGTTTGGACAGTGGTTCTGTCAAAAAGAAGTATTGCTAACAGTACACAGAGTGGGCTTTTAGTCTGCTCCTTTCAACCTTTCAGACATTGCTTTTTTTTCATTCATCCTCGTTCAGCCAGAGCCAGTGAGACTCTGTCAGTCACGTGGTGGTTCAGTCCAATTCATCTCTCACATAAAATGCTATTGGCTTTTTGGATGTATTCTTCTGCCTCCAATGGAGTGCGTGCATTAAACTGCAGGACAGACTTCTCTACGACCATAGCACTCTGTTTGCTCTTCTTGGCTTAGTTCTGTGTGTCTCAGGCCAATGTGCCAAAGAAAGCTTTATGCGTTAGCACAGGGAAAAAGCACTGGAAAAGCCAAGATGTCTGGAATTAATGTTTGGGATGTTTAGAAGCATTATGGGCTTATCGATTGTGATTGTCAGAATCATGTGTATGGTAAATGCTTCAAAATGCTCTCAGCAAAACTATTTTAGGGATAATACAAGATATTAGTGTGTGTTTAATTTGGTAATAATGAGCAGATGAATGATTAATGCTGCAGATAAAGGACAGCCACCTCCCGGCTTCGTCTTCTCCTGCTGTTTTTTGTTTTTTTAGGGCTTTTTCATCATTGTTTGACCTTATTTTCATTGCTTTGGTCCAGAACACGCTTAGCTTGCCAGTCAACTGGATCAAGGGATGCATGTGTGACACAAACAGGGCCCTTTGGGCTTGCAGGTTTAAAATAATATTTGTATTCTAGATGTAGCCTACCTCAATCATTGTAAATGTTGGCTGCTACCGAAAGTTAAGCTGTTGCCTAAGAAGTTTAGATTTCCTTGCATGAGGCATTATATTCACTCTCTCAACTCTGGGATACTATCCTTTGTCTGAGTAGACATGATGCACTGGATGACCGCTGGAATGTGTCTTGGTTGTCACCCTTGGAACAGGAGGGCCACCTTTGACAGCTCTTTTGGAATGACACGTCCAACAGCAAATGGTCTTAAGCAAGGGTGTCTCCTTGCCCCTTTGTTATTCTCACTATATCTTAGTGATTTGCCTCAGCACTTGCAACAAGCGCCAAGTCTGCCTCCAAAGATCGCAGCCTATAACGTTCACGCCCTCTTATATGCAGACGATATCGTAATGTTAGATCTTACGCCCTTTGGCCTGCAAAGACTTCTAGACACTCTGAACAAATACAGTCAGGAAAACTTCTTAATCCCGAATCTCACCAAGACAAAAATAGTCTCCTTCTCAGGAAGAAAAAGAAGCACCAAATTCTGTTGGAGACTCGGCGCTGGAACAATAGAAGAGACAGAGGAATACACATACCTGGGCAGGATTTTCACTAAGACATTAAAAAACAATTTATAGGTTAATAACCTGACTAGGAAATCCGAGGTGCATGCCGGAGCCCTTCAAAGACTATACGCAGCTTCAGACAACAGACATTTTTCATCCCTTCTCAAAGTATATAGTACAAAGATACCTCCAGTTTTATCATTTGCTTTGGAATATATTCCAATAAAACAGTGGTCATTCCTGGACCAAAAAGAAGGGAAGATACTGAGGAAAATGCTGAAGGTATCACACTCCACCCCGGTGCAAGCTCTTCGCCTCGAATTCTCTATCACGAGCTCCTACTCAAGAGCTTCGCAAACGTCATCAGGTGGGCATATAATCTGCTGCACGCAAAGGCTGGAATTCTCCGTTCACTACTTAAAATCGAGACCTTTGACTGTGACGCTTCGAAACAAGTATTCTTCAGCAACATGTCCACTGCATTTAAACTAGCTGAGATCAATGTTAACCTGTTGCTCACGTGGACTCCATCACAACTGAAACTCTTTTTAAAATGTTTCACCCCCAGACTCAGTTATGATCTTGATTTTTCACACTGTGCCAAATTGACTCTGTATAAAAGTTTCACGGAAACAATCGCACCTGAGTAAGTGCAACAATACATAAACTTTAATCTATCGCACGGAGCTAGGAGATCAATCATCCTGTTACGGCTCAGCATTTTACCAGTGCTAACCACAACATCAAGATGGCACCCAAATGGATCTTCATTATGTAACCTCTGCCACAGAGGGGAGCAGGATGTAGAACATCTTTTATTTATATGCCCTAACCCAAAAGTAGTGGCAGCTAGGACAAAACATCTGTATCCTATATACATTAACTGCCGTATCACCACCGTAAAGGACTTGATCACAGTATGCAAATTTCCTCCTGATGAACTCGTTTGTTATAACTTTTATACATTTTTAAAACCTTTTTTAGCTTTTTATTAATATGAAATTCTAAAAGTATTTGTAACTGAATTTTATCGTATAAAATTTGTGGTCCTCAGTAGAGTACCAAAACAAATAAAATAAACTTGAAACTTGAAACTTGACACGTAGTAGACGTTTCCTGATTCATCAGCATTGGAAACTTTGAGTTGCCCAGCTGAGTCAAAAGAAGAACTGTTCCTTATCCTTTCTGTTGTTGGTCGCCATCTCTTCAGCCATGGTTGGGATGTGCAGGACACAGTAAGAAGTGGCATTGTCTGTGTGAAGAGATTTCTAAGCTCCTCAGCACTACTAGGCAGTTGACAGACCAGAACCCACCCGTAGGCAAAGGGCAAATAGGCCTTGAATGCACTTATGTACCTGTAATGTTTTTCAAAGGGAGCAAACAGAAGGGAAGATGAAGATTTACACCACATGCGTGCCTTATGAAATCAGTTGAGATCTATTTTGGACGAAGCTGAGAAAGCTTTCATTCACAATGGTGCCTGACTTGAAATACTTTTACAGGTGCCTCCTAAGTGTACATAAGAAGGTGGTATTCATCTTTGTGGAACTGAGATCTAGCTTTGATGTGACCTTGTCCCAACCTCTTTACTTATGGGGAGATCTGATGAAGAAGACTTGCTACCAGAGGCTCTACAATGACTACGGACGGTATGTAGGACTGTTGATTAATTATTTGTGGTTGCTGGTTCAACTAAACAAAGAAAAGTTGATGCAATGGAATGGTCTGGGCAAAAGTGTCCCAAAACTCTCACTCAATGAAGCTGATCAGCATCTGGTGCACAACTGCAATAGAACATCACAGAGGAGTTTTGAGAAAACTTAGGTGATTAGTTACAAGAGTCTTTGCAGGTGGCATTTGTTTTTAGCTGACCTCTAATTTAAGGTGACCAAGCTGTAGGAAAGAAAATCCAGGACGTTCACAGCAGTTGCGCTTCTCTGCTGCTTTTTGCATTTGTCCCAAGGTTTCTCTGCATTAGTTTTTTTCTGCAGAGTTTGTGGGGCCCATAATACCTAGAACTTCTCAAAACTGCAGATATCAGGGACCCTCTGGCGTAGCTACGTTGCCATGGGCCCTAGTGTAATCAAAATAACTGTCCCTCTCACTAGGATACATTTCAGTCTGTAAGCTGTACCAGACCTCCTCCTCCTTCTTCGATAGAGTCTGCATCTGACCTATCAAATTTCACTACCATTCTCATACTCATATAAACACTTTTGTATTTCCCCTCCCGGCACAACATTTTTGCAAGTTTATTTATTTTATTTTTATTTTAGAAAATGTGTTAAGCGCACAAATACCCGAGGGTGTCTCGGCGCTGAGTGTCCACTATGCTGTCCATGAAATGATTACTGTTTAAAAAGCCAAGTTTGTATCTGTTTGCGAAAGGAAAGAAGAGAAGTGCAGGTTTTGATTTGGCTAGGAAGACTGTTCAATCAATCAATCAATCAATCAGTGACACTTATAGAGCGCGCTACATACCCGTAGGGTCTCAAGGCGCTGGGGAGGGGGGGTGCCGCTACTGCTCGAACAGCCAGGTCTTCAGCTTCTTCCTGAAGGAGAGGTGGTCTTGGGTCAGGCGCAGGTCGGACGGGAGGGAGTTCCAGGTCTTGGCGGCCAGGTAGGAGAAGGACCTTCCTCCTGTAGTCGCTCTTCGGATGCGGGGGACGGCGGCGAGGGCGTGGGTGGCTGAACGGAGGTGGCGTTTGGGAGCGTAGAAGTTGACTCGGCTGTTGAGGTAGCTCGGGCCTTGGTCGTGTAGGGCTTTGTGTGCGTGGGTGAGGAGGCGGAAGGTGATTCTCTTGTTGATGGGGAGCCAGTGAAGGTCTCTCAGATGTCCGGAGATGTGGCTGGATCGTGGGATGTCGAGGATGAGTCTGGCTGAGGCGTTTTGGATCCGCTGGAGTCTCTTCTGGAGCTTGGCGGTGGTCCCGGCGTAGAGGGCGTTGCCGTAGTCCAGTCGGCTGGTGACGAGGGCCTGGGTGACGGTCTTCCTGGTCTCTGTGGGGATCCACCAGAAGATCTTCCGTAGCATGCGTAGGATGTTGAAGCACGCCGAGGAGACGCTGTTGACTTGCCTGGTCATGGAGAGGGAGGAGTCCAGGATGAAGCCCAGGTTACGTGCATGGTCTGTCGGTTTGGGTGCGGTGCCCAGGGCGGGAGGCCACCAGGAGTCGTCCCAGGCGGAGGGTGAAGAGCCCAGGATGAGGACCTCCGTCTTGTCCGAGTTCAGTTTCAGGCGGCTGGTCGTCATCCACTCGGCTACCTCTTCCAAAGTTTGGTGGTGGTGGTCACTATAAAGGACCTGTCACCCCAGGAGACTTTCTTAGTCCTTTGGGACCTGTACAAGACCGGCAGTAGATGAGCAGAGGGATCTAACAGGGGTATAAGGGCAAAAAGCATCTTTTAAGAAAGCAGGTACCAAGGAGTGAATTGCTTTATAGGCAATGCAGAGTGCCTTAAATTTAGTTCTTTTCTTTACTGGCAACCAGTGAAGCTGTTCAATAGTGCTGGAAATAGGGGTAAACTTGGGGGTCGCAGTGATCAATCTGGCCGCAGCATTCTGCACCAGCTGTAGTTTTTTTATGACTCCTTCCTGAGCATTGACTAAGAGCGTGTTACAGTAATCAATGCGAGATATCACTAATGCACTGACCAAAGTCCTAGCCATACTCATGGGAAGGTAAGGGAGGAGTTTTTTGATCATTCTCATAGTATATAATGAGGACGATACCACAACATTAACATGGTGCGTAAGTGTAAGTTTAGTGTCCAGTATGACCCCCAGATTTCTTGCCTTGGCCACTGGGGATGGGGGTGGTCCGAGAACAGCAGGCCACCAAGTGGGTGACCAAACTGGGGTGAGATTACCAAACACCATCACCTCCGTTTTATCAGAGTTAAGCTTCAGGCAATTTGTGGACATCCAGTCACTTATTGCTAGCATTCCTGGATTAAAATTAGAAGCCACTTTATCTCCGTTTTTATTAATAGCCAAGACAATCTGGGTGTCATCAAGTCAAAGCCAATGACATTTAAAAGGGTCAAGCTTATTGGGCTTTAGTAATGCTTTTAAAGTGTGTGCACACATGCCTCTCAGGCTGCACTCAAATAGGCATATGCCACACTCTGCAATCACACACGTACAACTTTCAACGTATAGACCACTTACTCTGCCCTCACTAAGGACAACGTTGCATTCACACAGGCACATCCCTCACAATGCACTTATAAAACATGGCGGCTATTCTGCACTCACACAAGCACATTGCTCAGACACAGGTACACCACTCACTAGGAAGGAGCATTGTTTGGACAGATAGTGACATAAGAGCCACAGTTTGAGTAACTGCGGCATTGCCCCTTCTAGCGTAATTCAAAGCTTTTGAAGTGTGCTACACTGAAGCCTGAATGTCCACTAATGTTATCTAATCTCCCATAAGCCACACTTAGACACTTGGATCAGCACTGCACACTATTTGAGTCTGATCTTTGTGGACTTTTGCAGGGAAGAGTCATGACATAAAAAGTACCACTTGCCTTCTAAAAATCAAGGTGGTGGTTTTCTTTATAGCACACATATATGCTAAAATAAAGAAATAAAACAAAACAGAATGGCAACTAAATGTGGAGGGCACGTGTTTCAATGAAAAAAATTAAAAGTTAATCTTCGCACTGGTCTGCTATCTTGGAACAGTAAAAAAATGATATAGTATACACAATATGGTTTCAAGATGGTGACATGCTTTTGACACTTGCAGCTGTAATTTCTGGTGCTCTGAATAAGAAAGTTGAGGACCTCTAACAATGATAGCAGAGCTGATGGTTCTCTCATTACTCAATTAGCACTAGTTGGCATTTGCAGTTGAGTTGCTGGAGGATGACCTAACAGGAGCATTTCCTGAAATTGGACTTCTCTGGATGGAGAGTAGTAGAGTACGCAGGAAAAATATTATTACTTATACTACTAGACGTCCTAAAGACCATTGGTTGTCTACTAGGCAGAACCAAGCACTGACAACAAAGCCATTGGCTGAAAAAGACTGATTCACTTCCCAATTGCATATATGTTGTTCTGAAGGGCTGAACTAATGTGTGATTGACACTCTGAGCTCGATTCCGATCCGGTAAAAAGCGCTCCGAATTGCTGTTCGGAGCGTTTTTCCCCGTACAAATCGTACCTGAAGGCGTCCCCGTACGAATGTGCAAGTACGATCACAACCTAATGCGTCACTCCGTACGCCACGTAAAAAAAGCCGTACAAATCGAAAGTCCATATGAATAGCAGTCGGCTGACGCTCAACGCTACGTCCGAACGTAAATAGACCGCGTCTCCCGAACCACAAAGTACGATCCGTGTTCTACACACTCCGTACGGCTCTTTTCCTACGAGAGCTCAAAACTACCGTAAAACCACACTCCGGCACGACCCGCACCCAGGTACGCGACAAGCAGGACATGGACGCAATCGTCCGTGTAATCCCTATCCTGTACGCCCACCACCTTGTACTGAGAAATCGACGACGGCGCAGAAGGTGAGTACAACGAAGTTCTACATACCTGTACGTCTTGCAACACGCGCACATCTCCATTTCACGATTGTAATGTCTGGGCATGCTGCGCCACACACTCCCGCACATCACCAGTGAAAAACGGTGACCGGACGCACCTACGTCATCAACCACGGGGTACGGCAGGTCACCGCACTACACCAGTGCAATGCGGAGACCGGCCGCACCTACGTCATCGACCACGGGGTACGGTACGTCACCGCAGTACACCAGTGCAATACACCGCACCTACGTCATCGACCACTGGGTACGGTACGTCACCGCAGTACACCAGTGCAATACGCCGCACCTACGTCATCGTCCACGGGGTACGGCAGGTCACCGCACTACACCAGTGCAATACGGTGACCGGCCGCACCTACGTCATCGACCACGGGGTACGGTACGTCACCGCACAACACCAGTGAAATACGGAGGCCGGCCGCACCTACGTCATCGACCACGGGGTACAGCAGGTCACCGCACTACACCAGTGCAATATGGTGACCGGCCGCACCTACGTCATCGATCACGGGGTACGGCAGGTCACCGCACTACACCAGTGCAATACGGTGACCGGCCGCACCTACGTCATCGACCACGGGGTACGGCAGGTCACCGCACTACACCAGTGCAATACGGTGACCGGCCGCACCTACGTCATCGACCACGGGGTACGGTACGTCACCGCAGTACACCAGTGCAATAGACGTGTGGCACATACGCCTGCCATGTGATTGTAAGTGTAAGTGGTGTGCAGAACACCCACCAGTGCCCAGCATCAGAGTGTGTGGCTAACACCCCCCCCACCTGTGCCCACCAGTGCCCAGCATCAGAGTGTGTGGCTAACACCCCCCCACCTGTGCCCACCAGTGCCCAGCATCAGAGTGTGTGGCTAACACCCCCCCCACCTGTGCCCACCAGTGCCCAGCATCAGAGTGTGTGGCTAACGCCCCCCCATGCCCAGCTGTTACACAACAACACATACCATTGTGAACCGCATTACCATCTGGATTGACACATATGAACATACCTAAATTACAAATTGACACCAGCTCCCAGGCACACAGCAGTCACAGACATTATCACACAAAGTCAACTTCAGAAAATAACAAGAATTGCTTTATTCAGCTGCTCCAAAAAAGAAACGCAAATAAGAGTCCCTGCTCATTAAAGGCCAATGTCCAGTCCAAAAAAGTCTGAGCAACAGTTTGTACCTCCATGGGTGTGGGCACACCCAAACTTGCCTGCACATGGCGTTTAATCCGCAGTGGAAACGATGTGGCCACCATCTGTGGAATCCTCCGGCACCGCATGGACATGAGAGGGAAGGACAGGCGGAGTGGGTGCAGGTGTAGTGGATTCAGCCACACTGGCTGGTGTATTGCCAAAAGTAGCTTCGAAAACCTGGCTGCACACCTCAGCCAGTGCGGAAAAACTACCACCTGAACCCGGGGACACATTGGGGGTGGAGGTAGAGGGCTGTGAGTCTGTACTCCTGGGTGTGTGGATGCGTGTGTGCGTTGTGTCACCTCTCCCTGTGGGTGTGCCTACATCCCCTTGAGATTGGGTGCGTGGAGCTTTGAGCTTTTTCTGACGTGTGGGTGTGCTGGGTGTGTGTGACCTGTGGCGTCTGCGTGTATGTTGTGTAGATATGGGAGAGGCAGAGGTGGATGGGTCAGAAGGATGGGGGGGAGACAGATGCTGCTGGGTGTACATTGCTGCCGTCAGTGTTGACTCTATGGCAGCCACACTCCGACGTAGATCAGACATGGCCGATGACATGCCCTCCATGAACGACACCAACTGTGTAATCAGTTGTGTATGTCCATGGAGGACAGTCAGTATGGATGTCTGACCTACTGCAATCTGCCGGAGTAGGTCCACAGTCTCAGCACTGAGGGCAGCAGGGGACACAGGGGCAGGGGCTGCGGTGCCGGGAACAAAGGAGACACAGGTGCTAGCACGGACCCTAGGGACACTACCGACTGGGAGGGTTGAGATGGTACTGGAGGAGGGGACGCCAGCCAAAGATGATGGAGTGACCATTGCTGCATATTCCCCCTCCTCCTGAGAGTCTGACTCGGAGTCGTCGGCATGGTAAGATGTGTCAGTCACATGTCGTCCGGCCTGCAGACTCTCGTCACCCTCAGTGCCACTGCCTCCCTCTGACTCCTCAAAGCTGGTGGCACTGTCGGTGTGTCCCTCTTCCTGGTCCGCGCCTGTGTCCCCTCCAGATTCAGATGATGATGCTGTGGCCAAGGAGAAGAATAAAAACATATCAGTCACCTGTACACATCAGACATGTCAGCTACAATTCATTAGGCTTCATTTCTGAACATGGCATGCATCATGAGTCACATGAGACTGAACACTGCACAATGATAAGTCTAGTTGTGGCCAATTGCGAGAGACACTACGCATAATGTATAGTAGGATACAAGCAACAGTGAAGGGAAAAATCTATCATGAGCGACACAATGATGATTGACTGCCTGACAACAGGATAGCTGATGAAGCATCACAGCTCATTTACACACCCTGCCACCCAAACCCAGACCTGCACATGTTGAATTTCCTTACACCTTGTGCCACATGGGAAAAGTCCTTCCCGAACTGACATGTGATGCCATCCTGGGACCTGAACCAAGTGTAACATCACCTCACACTGGCATCACAGCTGTTGACACCCCAAGCCTCATTGTGTGACTGACCATCAATAGTAATTGCAAACAACATTCGACTTATTTGGCAACTATGCACACACGCACTGCCCAGTGTGAGTATGCATAAGCCCAAAATATTGCACATGTACATTGTGCACCTGTAGCCAACACATGACTATTTGAAAGAGTACCATGGACAAAGGCCACTGAGGCTGACTCGTGCAGAAGACACATGTTTAGACTCAAGATCAGTGCCTAAATGGGAAGAACGGCAGACACAGTGCACATGTGGTGCCACATGTAAGGTTCCAACAGGTGTCACAGACCCCCCCTCCAACATGAGGATGTGCAAAGGAAGATGCATACAGAGACATTGCACCATAGGAGTACATGTGAAAAACAAACATCATCCAAAGCGCAGGTCAAATGTGGATTAGGGCAAGGCATGTAAAGAAGCAGCTGCAGAAACTGGGACATTCTGATGCCAATGCATGGAGTGCCTGTCTGACCACAACACTCAAACTATGGGAGTGTAACCATGCCTTGGAGCACTGTAGGGAGCATGTGACACACATCACAACAAACAGATAAACCTACCCACTACTTGCTGCTGTCCCTCCTGCAACTGCCTATGGAGGTCTGGGAACACCTCTTCCAGGACCCGGAGCATGTTGGGGGTGAGGTGGCGGGTGCCGCCATGCCGGCGTGGAGCTTCCAGCTTTAGCTGTACTCTGGCGATGCGGCGTGTCCAGCACCGGATGTCCTGCCACCTCTTCATGATGTTCCGGAGCCTCCTGCGAGGCCCCCCTCACTCCTGACAGCCCTGGCGATGTCCATCCAGATTTCACCCTTCTCATAGGCAGATACCTGTCACAAATGTAAAGTAAAACAGCATCAGTACACCTGGTCCATGTTCCAAACACACACATATGTGCACAAAAAACTTGATGATAACAGGGCATTGTAAGCTAAACACATTAGCATTTTTGGCCACGAGTATGTGGCCTGTGAGCAAACACCACTGCATGACATGCCATTGAAAGGCTACAGACGACATGACGGGTGCTAAACACTCTTCGAGCATGGCACTCACAGACCTATGTATGCAATATCTGGGTGCACTGCAGCACGTGACATGCTGTCACACACCCCACTGCAACAAAGAACCCTCTAGAAACAACACTGTACACCCTGGCACTCACTCCCAACAACATTGCATCTAGACACTATACATACACAGTGGCTATAATGTCACACACACACCAGGTGCACACTCCAAGGTATTGCACACATCACTCACCTGATCCTCTGGTCTCCCATACAGCTTGCTGTAGCTAGGCAGGAGGGCATCCAGCAGGGCCTTGTTCTCACCATCATTTAATGCAGGTGCCCTCTCCATGCTAAGCCAATCAGGGTCCAGAGGATTCAGAGACAGCAGCTGTGGTTACCACACCGATGTTGTGCAGGCAAGTGCCCTCCCACAGCCACATGCTGCCTTATATCTGTGCTGCAGAGGGGGTGTGAGTCCAAGGAGTAGTGTTTGATAGGCCACCATAGTTAGCATCCTACGTTCCATCCAATCACATCACACATAAGGACATGACACACATATGCATGGTTTGAAAACTGAGCCTGAGCTGAACAACAACTTTTGCAATATTGTATACTTTTGCCCAACTGACTTTTCTAGAACACCTGTAGGAGGCTCAAAAAAATCTGTATCCATGACAACCTGGTTGCATTTTGATCAGTCCACTGTTCCCCTAGATGTTCCCTATGTATTTAATCAAATACCCACACAAGTAAGGTGACATTGCCGTTGCTAATGCAAGCCATTCAATGGTGTAACGAGGCGTACACACGCACGTACCATTGGGGTACGCTTTGCTCGCGTATGGCTGAAATGCAATAGGGAAACGAGGCGTACACACGCACGTACCATTGGGGTACGCTTTGCTCGCGTATGGCTGAAATGCAATAGGGAAACGAGGCGTACACACGCACGTACCATTGGGGTACGCTTTGCTCGCGTATGGCTGAAATGCAATAGGGAAACGAGGCGTACATACGCACGTACCATTGAGGTACGCTTTGCTCGCGTATGGATGAAATGCAATAGGGAAACGAGGCGTACACACGCACGTACCATTGGGGTACACTTTGCTCGCGTATGGCTGAAATGCAATAAGGAAACGAGGCGTACACACGCATGTACCATTGGGGTACGCTTTGCTCACGTATGGCTAAAATGCAATAGGGAAACGAGGCGTACACACGCACGTACCATTGGGGTACGCTTTGCTCGCGTATGGCTGAAATGCCCTAGGGAAACGAGGCGTACACACGCACGTACCATTGGGGTACGCTTTGCTCGCGTATGGCTGAAATGCAATAGGGAAACGAGGCGTACACACGCACGTACCATTGGGGTACGCTTTGCTCGCGTATGGCTGAAATGCAATAGGGAAACGAGGCGTATGTACAGTACGTCAGACATGCTCAAGTGAACGATTGTGTAGGCTGCAATCCTGACCTCCTTCATGTCACCATTGGGAGAGTGACTCCAGGAAATCACATAGCAGGGATGTAGTCTACCCTCATGTTGACGATGTGGATGCATACATCAGCATGGCATCCTCACATCAGCATGCCCCAGGTGTGGCAGACATTGAAGAAGCACAGGTACTGTGACCTAGTGCCTCAGTTGATGTGTGAAGAGCTGGCAAGACTTGTCATTACTCCTTTAGCACATGTGCATCACATGCATACAACACTTTGCACCGGCGTAACGTCTACAACTTATTGTGATGCACATCAACACTGGACTGGCACACCATTCAGTACAGGGAACTGGCACATGATGACAGCAACATGCCCACTGTGACAGAGGTGTAATAGATGCACAGCATGACCCTGAGTCACCACGTCATGTGTGTGCCATATGTGACATTGTGCCTGCTGTTTGCATATGAAATGTTCAGGACAGTATCATATTACTCACCTTAGAATATCCCCACGTGTCATCCTGGACATGGCAATTTCCGCTCAGTAGTACACTTGTGTGTTGGTAGGCATGTCCTGTGGCTCACCGTGTGCTGTTGACATTGTGTGTGCCGTGATGCCGTTGTCTGGGTACTCATACGTGACCTCAGCGTGCTCACGTGAGGTCCTCTGTATTAACAACACCTGCGCTGGTCCCGTATAAGTGTAACCTAACTCATTATTGAAACAAGATTATAGTACGATCACTTCTGACCATTTCACTTGGATTGTCTGACTCAGGATGGTGCCAATAGGGATGTCCGTTTCAAAGCCTGTGAGTATTGCAACCCTCTCATGTTGGTGACTGACCCTCACCGTCGGTGTCTCCACAGTGTTCACGTCAAGCAAGACAAGTAGAGCTGCTCCGACTGCCGGGACCAGACATATGAATCCAGGTGTGATTGGTCACACAAGCCGCTCAGACTCCAGCAGTTGTCCCTGCACCACAATGGCTCATGGTCTGGACGTAGGAGGAGTGCCTGTGCGTGGGTGTTGAGACATCATAGCCCCTGGATTTGACATCAGTCCTCCAGGGCCAAGTCGTCAGGTAACCCATATATGTGAAAGAGATGTCATCACACTTCCAAATCACCACAATGCACGTGCAATGCTGCATTGGATTCGGGTGACACCGCCCACACGGCTCTGTCAGATTTGAAGCCGTTGTAGCCTGCACCACGACCTGTGGTCCTCATGTCCATGCTGTCCCTCACACCACCAAAGGCCTACGCGGCGGATTCTGGCCCAGCGGACCCGTCTGGGGGCACTAGCGCGTCTGGTGATTTGCCCCTGACACCATCACTCACTTTGTCCCTGACGCAGGTGGCGCATTTGTGCCAGACCCGCTGGGACAGAAAGGATCTGAATGTTGATCCTGGTCCTCGCTGGTTCACCTCACAACCTCACTGGCAACTGTCCCCCAGGTGCCAGCCTTGGCGCCGTTCTCGGGTGGTGGTGTCCCCGATACCACACCCTGTACGGCACTGGCGTGGGAACAGTGCGGCAGTATACCGCCATTAATGCTGCAGGGGGGGTTCAACTCTTACGAGCCGGGCACAGCTCATGACAAGCCTGATTATCAGGGAATGGGTGTCAATGAGTATTGGGAGGGTCTTGAAGACCCACTGACACATGAGTGTCGGTCCCAAGGTGACAGGACAGGTGGACTGGGGCATGCAAGTGGTCTGGACACCTAGCCAGACACTGGTGATGTCTCTACTCCAAACGTGTTAATGGATGAGCAGCCAACGTACAGTGTAATGTTTATGTGGGCGGCCAGAGCCTTGCCCATTCATTTCCCCATTGCCGCGGTGAGGACCAACCTCCTCACTGAGGTCCTTCAAGTGCAGTCACGCTCCGCTGAGCCTCTGCAGGCCTATTCTGAGGAATGTACTGTATCTATATTGTTCTGCATGTACAGGCACGCTGCATGTTTGGCTGTAGATAGGCACGTTGTCAGACGAACGCACCCCTCCCCGGACTGACCATGTTCCCTGTCCTCCCACCCCACCCCAGAGAGCATTGCCATCCAGCCCGCCAAATCACAGACCACATTCCCCGTAGCTCCGCTGTAGAGGGTATCCAAGAGGTCTGAGCAGTACGGACAGATGTCATCATCCTCCCTGAGTCTGGGACTGAGGTCTTCCAACATCACATGCCTCTTTGTCCGCTTCCCACACTGTCTGTGGGACATGGTTGTGTAACTGCTGGCAGAGTGTGCGTTGTAGGTACGGGCAATACTTGGCCAAGCACTTGTAGGATGCCAGTCAGCGACACCGCATTTCATCCAGTGATGGCTCAATATCCCCGACTCACATAGAAGGCATCCAGGGAGGCAAATTTGTCTGAAGATTGGTATGCATTCAAAATCAGGGATATGCTACTTACTACTGTTCCATTATGATATTTTGTTACAAAAGGTAAGTAACCAGTTCATACATTTCAGTACATCTGCTGTAGGAGCATCCATATTGTGTCCTTGCCGTGATTACAGGGTTTCTAATGTACGCACACCATGCCACTTGTGTTAATGAAGCCCTCATATGTGTGATTGCATCAAAGACCATTTGTGACTAATCAAACATTAATGCAGTATGATGATGTTCATGTAATAGTTAGGGAAATATGACACCGCAACATGACTATGTCAGAATTGTGCAAATGATGCCACATGTGGTGTGTGTGTATTGCTGTAAGCTGTCTGGATGTGCAGACAACCTCCTACTGACATTCACATGCCGTGTGTCACTGACATGATACATTGTCATGCTCAATAAGACCTTTCCATCAGATATTTTGTATGCATGTCATATCCATTCCACAGACCACAGGTCTTTTACTGTTCACGGAGGAGTGGCTGGGAGTTGGAACATGTTATAACAGTGTGTCTCCCACGCCACACTCACACTTGTCTAGATTTGTTGAAGCAGTGTTGCTTGTGCCATGTACATTGTTATTATCTTAGTCAGACAGTTGAACACATTTTCTAATATTTGTGTATTGCAGGGCACCCCCTCTGGAACGGCCGTTACCTGACTTGGAAGCCATGAGGGAACGCAATTGCATCCATCGTTATCGCTTCACCAGACAGATGATCAAGGACCTGACGGACAGACTGGAGGCTCACCTGCAACCACGACACAGGTATCCAACGGCGCTGACACCCAAGGTAAAGGTGATGGCAGCCCTCCATTTCTTTGCCACAGGTACGTTCCAATTGACCATAGCTGATGAGGGAGGGATGTCTCAGACCATGTTCAGCCGTGTATTGACAGATGTTTTGGCAGCGATGTTGCTCCACCTTGATGAATTCATCACATTCCCTACTCCAGAACAGTTGACAGATGTCAAGGGGGAATTCTATGCCCTGGGACCATGCCAAATGTAATTGGTGCAATTGATGGTACACATGTTAGTCTGGTGCCACCACAGGCTCAGGAGCAAGCGTATCGCAACAGGAAACACTACCACTCAATAAATGCCCTGGTGGTGTGTCTTGCCAACATGATTATCTCACATGTCTCTGCACGTTTTCCAGGATCGTGCCACGATGCTTTCATCATGAGGCGTAGCAGGGTACCACAGATGATGCTGCAGCTGCACAACCACCGGGCATGTCTTGTTGGTGAGTATACTCTGTCAGCTATGTATGTCAGTATGTCACACCTTCTTCATCTGAATCATATTACACACTCATTTCCATGATGTGGATTTGCAGGAGACGCTGGATATCCAAACATGCCGTGGCTAATGACTCCACTACGCAACCCCAGGACAGCTGCAGACCCGCGGTACAACAATGCTCATGGGAAGACCAGGCGGGTGATTGAGCGGACATTTGGAGTCCTGAAGAGCCCGTTCAGGTGCCTGGACAAGACAGGCGGAGCCCTCCAATACAGCCCACGCAAGGTGTGTGACATCTTCACTGTGTGCTGCATGCTTCACAACATGGCAGTGGAGAAGGCCGTGCCGCTCTACCTTGACCCTGATGAGCTGGAACATCCGCCCGTAGAGGATGAAGGCCTTGTCTAGGATACCAGTGATGAGGAGGTAGAAGTTGATATTCGGAGTCACCTCATCCGCAACTTCTTCTCATAATGGTGAGTCATAGCTGCTTTTATGTAATACATGTACTACAGAGTTGCATGGGTAGCATGATGTGTATGCAGCAGACTGTATGCAACGTCACTTGGATGTCTGTAGTGCTGTGTCACACAGGTGCAGATGTAATGCAACACACATACGTGCTATGTGTGTACTTGGAATGTACAGGTGAACTACAACATCTGGATATTCAACAGGACATTGTCTGAATGACATTGTACAGAACTTGACCCCTTGTGTGCCACTCTCATCCACAGCTCACCCTGCCTGTTGTCCGTTTGGGTCATCGTGGTCACCCTGCTATTGCTCATTATGATTGCAACGTCAGCCTAATCAACGGAGCATGCATGGACATGTGGAGAAGTCATTTTGGGTAAGGACTCATACGAGGCTGTTTTCCGTTGGCATGTGTTGAAACGTGTGGTACATGTTCATGTGCATGTAGTGCGACCATGAACACATGCAACAACAATATGTTACTTATTACCTGTATGCCCACTCCCATGACAGGATAGTCACCCCATCTGACAGTCATCTGTTGTAGTTGTATACTCTGGTGGATGCATCAATGTGTGTAGACATTGACACTGCAACATTGCATATACCATAGTTTGACATTGTGTCAGAGGTCTCAAACACGGACTCTGTGGGGGATTGCAGCATCACTGTGTGCATTTGAATGTGACTGGATCCTCACCTCCACCTGGTGGGACAGTCCAGTTTGGTTGCCATTCTACCATGTCGTGTAGGTGTTGCCCACTGTATGTTCCACATGTCCTGAGAACTGTCCTGTGAATCTGTGGACATGGATGCATTGCCCCTTGTTGCACTATTTCATGTCACTGTCATGTCGTTACCTCCGTGCAGGTTGAAAATACTGCTCCACCAGCCGTCACAATGAGTAGCACTTCTGTTTTGAATCACATGATGCCATGTATGTTTTGCTTGAGACATGACAATGTTGGGATGATGCATATGTTAATTATTGTGTTGCACCAGTGGAGTGCGGTCATTCACATGATTTTCGAGTCCAGGGCAGCATTTATGTGCAATGGTAGGGTATCATTTTGTGGTTTGGTTCAACTTCACTTGCAGTTGATATTTCTTCTAACAGCATCTCATGTTTAGCTTAGTAATGCTATGTTGATAGATCAAAAGACTGGCTACAGAGTGCCTTCATTGCATGTAGGCATTAGCTTCCTCATCATATGTGATTCTTACAGCTGTTGTGGGTGAAGTAAATTTTGCCTACATGGCCCTTATGGGTACACATGATCAAAAACAGATATTACAGTCTGCGTAAGTAGAATTGCCAACTGTTTTCATTTTTTAGTGAGGTCCACCTCATCTGAGCCAGTG
Source organism: Lissotriton vulgaris (assembly GCF_964263255.1). Classification (NCBI taxonomy): domain Eukaryota; kingdom Metazoa; phylum Chordata; class Amphibia; order Caudata; family Salamandridae; genus Lissotriton; species Lissotriton vulgaris. The sequence continues at coordinate 1,533,275,286 of NC_141689.1, read as the reverse complement.
AATGATTTTTTAACAACATAGGTCTCATTGCATGGTCGCTCACTTGTGAGCGTTTCACAATACTCTAATGGATCACAGACTGTCCTAGGTTTTATGTGTCCGTGTCATAGCATCGGATCTGATGTGATAGCATGATGACTAATGTAATGTTGTCTCCAGTCATTTTACTTCACAGGTGTGACTGGTACAGTGTATCACATGAGGTTTTTGTATTAGCAGTGACATGAGAATGTACTCCTAATGGTTATTTGCCTCTGTTTCAGGTCTCCCTCCCAGCAGTTCCCATCCTCTCCTTCCGTCGCCTGATCACCCTTTTGTGTCCGTCATTTGTACTCAGACCAAGGGGCTATTTGGAGGTGGAACCCTTTGAGCATCACACCACTCTGATGAAGAAAGGTACGGCCAGTCCTTGACAGGCTTGTACCCAATATTACTGCTGCATTACAGGTGACATCATTAATAGTGTAATTTTGAGTCCTTGCCAATGCACATGTATGTTTGACAGTGCTCCATGGGCTCACAATGTAAAAAACTCATGTTGTGCATGACGTGTGTTTTTTTTAAAGATTCTGCCGCCTTCATGTCAACGGACATGTCCTTCTAATGTGCATGTTTACTATTTGGCATGTAGTATGCTTATGCTTGTTATGTGTTGACGTGTCCAGCGGGCACATGCATGGTGTTTTGGAAGGCTCTAATACTATATTTTGTGTAAGGTCGATGGCTTTGTAGCAGCTGTTTAGCTTTCCACACACTAGCTGTAGTCTACACCTGCTGACGCTGTGTGTCCTGTGCCCCACTTGTCTGTAAGGGCCCTGATACAGTGACTGTGATCTTTGGTCATTACTGTGCCATTTTATTTGCAGTGACCCCGAGTGAGTCAGACACTCCTGCCTTCACATTCACATGTAACTCTGTGGCTTGCAAATGCCCTTGCGGTATGTGCCCATTTGGAAAGTTGTCACACCCCTCCTGCCGTCATGTCTTCACTCATTGCTGCTGCTGCATGCACAGGCACGATGCAGCACACGCGATCCAGGTACACAGACACCTACAGGATGACCCTCCTTCCATCCTTTTGTAGAGCATGCTCCTGCCACCCTACACACAGACAATACCAGACAATCACCCTCCTGGTATCACAATGCTTCTGACTCAGCCACTGCAGCTTATGTGTCTGTGTGTGCAGCACATACTGGCACAACTATGCAGATTCACATGACATTGGGTCTACGTACCACCAGGTCATGTGCCGTGTACAGCACACACACACCTTCCATAGGCACAATATTGTACAGTGTTACCTTGTCAACACCACAGCAGGAAAAATCATCTTGCTAACAGTCACGTGGCAGTACACAACCTGGTCACACCACTTCGACATAGCTGTCACAGTCAGTCAAGTTGCCACAGGGGACACACACCATGACCACCTCTCTTGGGTGTGGTGTGATTTACCCAGTCTGGTGTAGGTATGTGTCAGACGTGGGTAGTTGCTCTGTATGCGTTGCTCCCATAACAGGAGTCTAGTACTTGTAGCTACATAGGGGTAGGTCACCTAGTCAGGTGTGCTTGTGTAGAGTGCAACAGCCCATTGCCCACAGTCTGTCCTGCCACCCTTGTCCTGTGCGCCATTCATGACATCCACAGTGCTGCATCATGTTGATGATAGTTCACATAACCCTAGGACACAATTGTAGGTACTCCCTACGTGGACAACTAGTTTTGTCACAATGATCTGTACACCTCAATGTGACTCTCCTGGGCCTGGCTGTGATAGCAGTTTGGCATCCAAACCCCCCTCCAGCATTTACTATCCCACACAGGTGTGTCTTGCCATCCATGCATGTAGTTGTTAGTGATTTCTGACCGATGCGTGTCCTCACACGGAATCTGATACAAGTGTGTGGATTGCTGCTGTTTGTTGGATACCCTTGCATTGTATACATTTGCACACACATATCATTTTATGCTGTGGTTCAAAGATAAATCGACAAATGCGTATGAGGTTCAGTGTATTTATTTGGTGATCTTGTGCAGGAAACGTGAATAGGTGCTGTACATAAAGGGGTTGAATCCAAAGTTCAGTGGTGGAGATGAGATGCCTTACAGTTACTGTCAACATAGTCCAGGCCACAGTGCTTGGCATCATCGGGTAGACTGTGACCAGCAAGTCCATGTGGGAGAGTCGCATAGGGGATACTGTTGCACCCAGGGGCAATATGCCAGGTCCTGTGTCCTGGGAGTTGTGCATGGCCCACTGCCCCTCAACGTCTTAGCCGTGGACGACCCATCTTCCTTGAGGGACCCTCAGGTGCAGGCCTGGACGATGCATGGGATGCTACGTCAGAGAGTTCCTCCTCCTCCTCCTCCCCCCTCCCTGCGGCTGGTGTCACACTTTGCCGTGATGTTGCTGGTCTTGTGACACAGGGAGGGTGCTGCATGTTGGCAGCTATCTGACGTAGCGATTGGCTCATTTCCCGATGCACCGTCAAGAGCTGAGCCAGACTTTCCTCCACCCGTCCATAATGTTGTTGTTGCCTGGCTATTTGCTCTGCCTGCTGTTCTTTCACTTGGTTGAGGACCTCCGCAAGCTGGCCTACCTCCCTGGTGTCCCACTGGTATGCCTCCAGGATGTTAGTGAGTTCAGGCATACCGGGCCCTGCAGCTGGCTGGCCAGATTCCCGCCTCCGCCTTGCACCTCTCCCACCACCCTAGCCCACATGAGCACCACCTGCGCTTGTGGGCACATCCGGTCGACGGGCCCCCAGAGTGCTGGCAGAGTGGAGGTTGTCTGCCACCTCAGGGGCGCCCGACAAAGGGTGTCCCTCATCTTCAGACAGGCCCTCTGATGGATCATGTGCAGGGCTCTGACCTGTCTGCTGTGATGTGTTGGGAATGGTTCCGGTGGTTGGCAGAGATGTAGCTGGTACAGTTGCTGCAGGTGTTTGGGATCCAGAGGTGCCAGGTTGGTTGGGGCCATCCACAGTGCGTTGAGTGGCGTGGCTGTAGGTGGGGTCTGTGTCCGGCTGAGCCTGGGACTGGGATCCTTCTCCCCCCTGGGGGGGGGGGGCTCCACACGTTGCCCTGTGTGTAGGAGAGAGAGACACTGTTAAGGCACTATCAAGTGACATCTTGTTTATTTATCCATTATCTGCATCACAGTTTCACATGCTTTAGATTGTTGTCATTGTTCAGTTGTGCATGTAGTGGTAGTAAATTGACATGTACTCAGGGGTATTTTCATTCTTCCATTCTCTTGACAATGACTGACACAGCCATTGCTGTGTCTTGTCTTGCCGGCACTACACATGTTAAGCATTGCTCAGGTTCATGCAACATCCAGGATACGGTGAAAATCCTTATGTCTGCGTCAAGCATGCACAGAGTTTAGATGCAGCATGTGGATGTAAGAGACAGGGCATCATTAATTTGCATGACATCAAGTACTTTGGATGTATTTTGCTGTTCCGTGATGGCCACACAATGCCAACACCCCTGGACCTGTACACACACTTATAGATCATGGCTTTTGAACGTATCACTTCTCTAAGACGCATCACCTTGTCAATACCCATGTCCATGTTGTTATTTACGTGCATCCACATCAGTCATGAGATGGGGCACGTGCATTGTTTGAGAGGCACAATGGACTGGAGCTTCTGCAATGTGCATGTATTACTTGTATGCGTATTCATATGAGTGAGTGTTTAGTTGTGATACATGAAAATTGTGACATTGTTGCACTCCTATGCTTGTCCCCAGGGGATGAGTTTCTGTAAGGGGGTGTATGACAGGCCATGTTAGTAGTTTGCGTGTGATTTGCAAGCGTCCATCGTTCATTATTTGGTTGCCCCCTGATGTGGCATGCTGGCATATTTGTGATTTTGGGTTCATGCACAGGATGTGTGACCTTGTCCTGGTGTTTGTTTTTGCAGTGATCACATGAGAGACTTGTGGTGCCTACACCTGTGCCCATTGTGTACTGCAGAGCATTCCCAAATGTGTGTCCTGACACAGTACATTGTCCACTGCAAATGGTGGGTGTGTTGCAGGCAATTAGTAGATAACTGCTATCCCTGCACATTCAGCTCTATGGTATTTTGAAGGCCTGTGCAGTGCTTGGGTGCAACTGTCTGCGTGCCCAGGGGGCTGAGGTGAGGTGACTGAGGCAGGTAGACAGAGGGATGGAGGGAGACAGAGGGAGGGAGTGCAACAGGGGGAGGGGGCGACAGGGGGAGGGGGCGACAGAGGGAGAGGGCAACAGAGGGAGTGGGCGACAGTGGGAGTGGGAGGGAGAGGGAGACAGGGATGGAGCCAGGTTGTTTGTGCTTGCTTGTTTGCTACACTGCCTTACTGTGCCACAAAATGTTGCTTCTCTGGAAGGTGTGTCCAACACATGAAATTGTTCGGCAACTGTAGTATACTATCTTGTGTGATATTTCCCTATCCCTGTGCATTGGGCATGGTGCTTGGGTGTGTCCCTGGGACATATGGGATGGGAGTAGCCTCCTACCCTCCACCTTCCACCCTTTATGCCTCCCTCTTGCATCAATCCCCATGTTGTTTAGTCATGCTGGGACTCATGGCCACCCACCCCATGCTGCTGGGCACTGTTGTAAGTCCACCCCTGTAACATGTTTTTCTTGTACACTCACCAGGCTCAATGGCTCCTCCTATTCTGTGTACTCCCACCAGTGCCAGCAGCTCCATGACTTTCTGCTCCCAGGGATGGTATACAGGAGGTCTGCGGGGACCACCACTTCCAGTGTAGTGTGCATTGGCGTAGTCCTGGTCCATCTTCTTCTTGACCATCCTTCGCAGATCATACCACCTGTTCTGGCATTCTCCCCCGGTGCGCCTGATGGGTGCAACAGCATTGACCCGGTCTACAATCCTCTCCCACAGGCGAGTTTTTTCTGCCACGCTGGTCTGTCTGACCAATGCGCCAAACAGCTGTGGCTCGACTCTGATGATTTCATCTGTAAGGATCTCCATCTCCGGGTTAGTGAACTTTGGATTCTTGTGTGTGGTCATGGTGTGGGGTGTATGTGATATTGAGGGGGTGATGGTGTGTATGGATGAGGGTGTGTGGTTCTGATTGTGAAGGGGGTGGTGTGGGTGTAGATGTGATAGGGTGTATGTGTGAAGGTATGTTGCTGCAATTGTTGGTGTGCTCTCAGTTTCTTCGTAATAATGGGTATGTTGCAAAGGATGATGGGTTGTATGTGTGGACCCTTTTATTGGTGAAAAAGTGGGTGTGGCTTATTTTGAATTGGTTGTGTGTGTCATATATGGGGTGGGTGTCAGTGTTGACCTCTGTTTGCCTGTTTAGCTGTGACCAGTACATTCTTACTCAATGGTCTGTACACAGGAGACATGTTTGGTGATGTTGTGCTGGTTTGGGTGTTGGCGGTACTTGTGGGTGTGATCAAGTTGTACGGGCCGTTGGCGGGTGGGGGGCTCGCGTACGCTTGTTGGGGGGGTGGTGCGTACGGTACTTGGGCGTGCGATCGAGTTGCTTGGGGTGGTGCCTGCAGTACATGTGCGTGCGATCGAGTTGTTCTGGCTGTTGGCGGGTTGGGGGCTCGCGTACGCTTGTTGGGGGGGTGGTGCGTGCGGTACTTGTGCGTGCAATCGAGTTGCTTGGGGTGGTGCGTGCGGTACATGTGCGTGCGATCGAGTTGTACGGGCCGTTGGCGGATGGGGGGCTCGCGTATGCTTGTTGGGGGGGTGGTGCGTACGGTACTTGGGCGTGCGATCGAGTTGTACTGGCCGTTGGTGGGGGGGGGGCTCACGTACACTTGTTGGGGGGGGGGGGGTGCGTGCGGTACACGTGTGGTATGTATTGATTGCGCTTGCTGTGAGGCATGGGATCCCGTACGAATCCATCTTCATGCGCGACTACTTTGGCCCGTACAAATCGCGTACTGGGTTCCCCAACTGGATCGTACTTGTGTGGTTGTACGGCAGGTTTACAAATCGTACGGTTTGATTTCCGATGCAGAGTCGTACGGGGCTTCGACTGTTGTTCGTACGGATGGCTGATATTCGTACGGGAATAGGCGCAAATGGATCGTACTACGCAGGTCGGACGTTTTTTTTCTATTCGTACGGATTCGGCTACGAATACGAATCGTACGGGGGATTTTTTTACCGGATCGGAATCGGCGCCCATGTGTGATGAATAACTGAAGTGGTCTAAGCTAAAGTCCATTTTCACTAAGAAACATTATGTATTGTTTTACACAAAATATTGAGGCTGGTGAGACACCTAAAATCAGTCTTTTGGTCAGATCTAAAACAGACATAATTAAATGGAGAACAAGGAGTAGGTGCGCATGGGGTCCTTGGCTGACACAAATAGGACATACACCACTGGTGAAGAGCATCAGTCTTCCCTGAAAGACATGGAACAAGGGTGGTACTGCAGGGCTGGTGAAAGCTTCCTTCAAAGACATGGACAAACTTCGTATTGCAGGAAGTGGCATATATTCAGGGGGATTGTTTGGGGTGTGACACCCCCCAAATAAATGCATTCTTGGCTTGGTAGTTGGTCTGAGGGCCCTGAGCCAGGTCTGTTATCTCGTGTCAGTTTATCATGTTGTGAGCCAAAAACAAAAGACAAAACAGTGATGTTTTATGGAAACAGAAGAGTGAAAGAGAGAGAATCAGAGATACTCATCTAGTGGCTGGATTTCAAAATGTGAAACCAGATAACCTAGAATCAAAACAGCCTTCCCTGCTTTTTCAAATTGTATTATCCTGGCAAATATTTTATTTCACAGTGCTTGATTTTTTTATTATCAACAGGAGCCCACTTTTAAATATTTGAGTTCAGTATTAGTGCCATACAAGAACCTCTTAAGTTTTAATTTAATAGACTGTATTGTTGCTCCATCTAAATAAGAATCTAGACCAAGTTGAGGGTGTATATAACTTAATTGCCTCTAAATTCCTTAATGACATTGTTGTCGGGGGCAAGCCATAAAAGGGAAGGGAAGCATGATATGTGAAATAGAGGTAATTTGGTACAACTATTCTCTGCATTGCCTGACCTGGAGAAAATCTCTTCCTCTGACAATCTCTTGATGGCCTTTATCAGGGGGGGAATTGGAGACACCAACAAAAGTATGAGTCTCGTATTGGCTAGTGGATTAAAGCTAAAATATTATTGCACGGAGCAGCCCTTGAAGCATAGGGTATCCAGATAAGGACCCCTCTGGTGACCCGATACCCAGAGGTGTTTCTCGATTGGCCAAAATAAGGCAGTAATCTGGGCAAATGGGCCATAGGAAAGTGCTATATTACAAAAACTCATATGAAATCCTTCCTTCAGAATGCTAAAGGCCCTGAATTAATTGGTAAACCCTTCCAATGGGTATCATTCTCGAGATGCATAGCAAATTCAAAGTTTACTTGCAACACTGTCAAGTGCAATGTAATAATGATCATTGTCCCTAACACAGAAAGCTACACTTACATTAGTGAACAAAACCAAGAACTTACTTCAACCATTGTGTCCTGAAAATCACAGGACCTACTACAAGAATTGCAGCAAAACAAAATAGTATGTCTTCAAGAAATCTGGCAGCGATCACCATGCCTGTGGCAAAATCATAATCAATATTTTGCCACAGCCAAGCCATCAGTAAAAGAGGGTCATCCATCCGGAGGAGTGGCTATATACTGTAACTAGTCAAAATATCGAGTTTTTAATTTCGACTAGACATAATATTGAGTCAAAAATATAGAATAGACATAATATCGACTAGACATAATATAGACAACAAAATTATCGACTAGAAAAAATGTAATATCGACTAGAATAGCAATAATATTGAATCAAAAATATGGAATGGATAAAACATGATATCGACTAGACAGAATATAGACAACAAAAATATCGAATTTAAGGTAAGTTAATAATAATGTTTAATTTTTGTGTAATATAATTCTGTAGCAGGTTGTGGGTTTATAGGGAAATAGGGTGGGAAGTAATTTCATTATAATTAATTAAATATGTTATTTTATTTATTGCTATTTAGTTAGAATTAATTGTTAAATTATTATTAATTGGTAATACATTAATTTTAATTGGTTAATTGATAAATATTTTATTTTTTGTAATTTATTTTCTGTAGCGGGTTGTGGGTTTATAGGGGAATAGGGTGGGAAGTAATTTAATAATAATAAATTAAATATGTTATATTAGGTATTGGTATTTATTTAGAATTATTTGTTAATTAATTAAAAATTGCCTATTAATTAAAATATAATTGGTAATTAATTTTAATTGATTAATTGATGAATATGTTAATGTTATTAATGTTTTTATGTCGTGGGTTGTGGGTTTATAGGGGAATAGAGTGGGAATTAATTTAATTATAATTAATTAAATATGTAATTTATTTTTTGGGTATTTATTTAGAATTAATTGGTAATTAATTATTAATTGGCAATTAATTAAAATATAATTGTTAATTAATTTTAATTGATTAATTGATAAATATGTTAATGTTATTAATTTTGTTTCTGTAGCGGGTTGTGGGTTTATAGGGGAATTGGGTGTGAAGTAATTTAATTATAATTATTTAAATATGTTATTTTAATTATTAGTATTTATTTAGAATTAATTGTAAATTAATTATTCATTTTTAAATAATTAAAATATATTTAGTAATTTATTGTAATTTAATAATTGATAATTATGTTACTTTTTTTAAATTAATTTCTGTAGTGGGTTGTGTGTTTTTAGGGGAATAGCTTGCGAAGTAATTTAATTGTAAGTAAATACATTTTTGAATAAAGAATTTATTGAGTTAATTTTTCAAAATACTTTTAAATTGTTAATTATTTTATTATGAATAGGTAAATAATTAGTATTAGTGGGTAATTTTTAATATTAAATAATTTGTATTTGTATTTTAAATAGATGTTTTAATATATTTTACACAATTTTAAAATATTTTAATTAATTTGTAATTGGTGTTACTATTTATATTATTTATATTTAAATAAGAAGTATTTACTTGCCCTACTATTACACTCACTGTAGTTGGAATAGTAATTTTATCCCTATGCTATCCAATGCTTTCCCTACTGTTGCACTCACTGGAGTTGGAATAGTAATTTTTACCCCTACGCTATCCAACGCTTTCCCTACTGTTGCACTCACTGGAGTGGGAATAGTAATTTTTACCCCTACGCCATCCAACGCTTTCCCTACTGTTGCACTCACTGGAGTGGGAATAGTAATTTTTACCCCTACGCTATCCAACGCTTTCCCTACTGTTGCACTATCTGGAGTGGTAATAGTAATTTTTACCCCTACGCTGTCCAATGTTTTCCCTACTGTAGCACTCTCTGGAGTTGGAACAGTCATTTTTACCCTTATGCTTTCCAACGCTTACCCTACTGTTACACTCACTGGAGTTGGAATAGCAATTTAAACCCCTACGCTATCCAACTCTCTCCCCACTGTTGCACTCACTGGAGTGGGAATAGTAATTTTTACCTCTACGCTATCCAATGCTTTCCCTACTGTTGCACTCTCTGGAGTGGTAATAGTAATTTTTACCCCTACGCTATCCAATTTTTTCCCTACTGTTGCACTCGCTGGAGTGGGAATAGTAATTTTTACCACTACGCTATCCAACGCTTTCCCTACTTTTGCACTCTCTGGAGTGGGAATAGTAATTTTTACCTCTACGCTATCCAACGCTTTCCCTACTGTTGCACTCTCTGGACTGAGAATAGTAATTTTTACCCCTAAGCTATCCAACGCTTTCCCTACTGTTGCACTCTCTGGAGTTGGAATAGTAATTTTTACCCCTACGCTATCCAACGCTTTCCCTACTGTTGCACTCACTGGAGTTGCAATAGTAGATTTAACCCCTACGCCATCCAACGCTTAACCCTACTGCTGCACTCACTGGAGTGGGAATCGTAATTTTTATCCTTATGCTATCCAACGCTTTCCCTACAGTTGCACTCTTCGGAGTAGGGATAGTAATTTTTATCCCTACGCTATCTAACGCTTTCCCTACTGTTGCACTCTCTGGAGTGGGAATAGTACGTTTTTACACCTACGCTATCCAACACTTTACCTACTGTTGCACTCTCTGGATTGGGAACAGTCATTTTTACCCCTACGCTATCCAACGCTTTCCCTACTGTTGCACTCTCTGGAGTGGAAATAGTATTTTTTACCCCCACGCTATCCAATGCTTTTCCTACTGTTGCACTCGCTGGAGTGGGAATAGTAATTTTTACCCGTACGCTATACAAATGCTTTCCCTACTGTTGCACTCACTGAAGTCGTTACAGTAAATGTAACCCTTTCGCTATCCTACGGTAAAAATATTGTATATGTTTTGTAAATAATACGTATATATATATGTATGTATTAAAAAAAAAAATTAAGTTGCATTATTTATTTCTTAGTTTCACTTTTATTTACGTATTTTAAATATGTTTAAATTAATTTAATGTATTATTATTTTACTTTTAATTTACTTTTAAGACATTTAAAAAATTCGATATTTTGACAGTCTATATTTTTTACGCTCAATATTTTGGAGTCAATATTTTTGTACTTACCTGTTTGAAGATTGGAAGTCGCTATTCTTGCAGTCAATATTTTTAACTCGATATTTTCTCCTCTCGATATTTTGACTGTTGATGTTCTGTCAGTGATCCGCTATATACATAAACACGTACTTGAGAGTAGAAGTCACAGATTTACACAGAGGAGAGGGTGATGACGTTTTCATTAAATTATGTTCCTCAGTCACTGGTCCTCTGATGCCAGCAACAACAATTTTTGAAAATATTTATATAAACTAGGGGTGGGTGATAAACTCCGCTGCTCAGCAGAGTTTACAGAGTTTGGCTCACTCTGTTTGGAGTGTGGAGTTTTTGAAAAAACTCCACCAACTGCCACATGGTGTTGTTTTTCTTGTGCGTGGCTTGCCAATGGTAAGTTGGTGAGTCATAAAATTTAGTGCATGACCACCTCCCTGCAAGATTTCTCAACATGGGCGGCCATGGCAGTGTTGAGAAAGCTGCCACTTGCACTGTGAAGGCTGCAGCTTGAGTAGAAAATCTCCTCAAGCGGCAGAAAGAATCACTGTGCTCTGGTGCACTGCATCTTGTCATTCACATTGATTTTACAGCGCAGGCCAAGCTTCCGGCGCTAAAAGTCAGTACAAGCAGCATGATGTACGGCAAATCCTCTGCACACAAAACTCTGCTCAATCTCACACACAGAGTTTTTGGGTAACTCTGTGAGTTCCGCTCAGGCCTAATATAACCTCACACCCCACAAAGAAAAAGCATGTCAAAAATGTCTTGTTAAGGTTCTACAAAGTAGTTATCTGCCCAATCCTGATGCGCTATGACTCCTTACAGGGGACTTTAATTCTAATTTGTTGCTGCAAACACTTACATCAATGTGGCAACAAGTGGGGGACTCTGAGATGGGATTTCCCCTATAGTTAAGAATATCACTAGGGAAGTTCAGAATGGCTTCCTGTTAGCTAGCACTCTGAGCAACCTAGACTTTCAAGCACTGAACTGCAGATTTCCAACTGATCATCTTGCTTCATATACCAAAGAACCAACGTTCGACTTCATTTGGGTTACAGTGGCTCACTTCAAGAGCATACAAAGTTTTCACATTGATTATACAGGTGGCAGTCATCATTTTTTTTTGTAAATATATTTTTATTGCAGATAAAATTTACAGTTGTACATCGGTCAACAATAAGTCAATCGGTGATGGTAACACCGATGGTGAGGTAGTACTGTTACACAGCCATTCAGCCCACAACCCGGGGGTCGGGCGGCAATTTTTAAGTAAACGATGAGCGTGGGTCCTGTGGTCATCCAGATACGACCAGTTATAATGTAAAATTTCACATCTGCTTTTCTAAAAGAAAGAAAAAAAACCCTCCCCCCCAACCCAACAAAACTCACCCAGAGGTCTAGTGGCTAAGCAACAGGTTCAAAATATCAAGAGTTTATTAGGAAGCTTGCAGTGCTTTCTCCTCCCTCTATCCACCTCCCTCCTTCCCCCCACGCCATCAGTGCATAGTTAGATTATCAGAGAGCATACGGCAAGAAACTTTTCGCAGTCTGGAGGAAATGCAGTAAACCTGTCGCATTAAGGGGACGCAGGCTGCTCATTGGCATCACTGTCCGTGTCGCTAGGTGTACTATGATCGCGTAAGGCCTGCACCAATGCTTCCCATGCTTGCACTGATTCCAACGCCCTCTCATTCTGCTGCAGCCTCACTAGTTGATATCTCAGGGTGCTCTCACCCTCAGCCCATTTGAGAAACTCGTTGCGCCATTTAGTGCCCGTTGGACCAACTCGTGCCTTCCAGTGTCGTGTTATTTCCCGTTTTGCCAAGAGCAATCCCATGTCAATTAATTTGCTGGTAACTTTTGTTTTGGGGGTATGTGGAAACCAATGTAAGATCCCTACTGCGATGTCGAATTGTAGGGTCCGCTCTGTAACCCTATTGAGGGTGTCCCCTATCATTGTCCAGTAGGAGGACAAAGCGGGCAGGACCATAACATGTGGGTTAGGTCTGCTCCAATCGTCCAGCACCTAGGGCAGGCCGCAGTGTCAGAGGCGAAGTACTTTTGTATCTTCTCCGGGGTCAGGTATGCTCGATGTAATATATAAAAGTGGACCAATTGGAACTGAGCGTTGCGTGTGCTCTTCCAAGCTCGGCGCATCAGCTGGGCCCACGTGGTCTCCGGGATGTCCCTCCCTATGTCTGCCTCCCATTTGGCCTTGAGTGTCTCCAATGGAGGCAACCTTTCGTTAACCATCCTGGAGTATAAACACGTTACAGCTTTAACCGTGCCCGCTGCCATCATAACATACTGACATGCCATAGACGTCTGTGGTTCTTCAAGACCATTCTGCCAGTGTGCCTGAAGTGCCCTCGTGATCGCCGCGTGTAGCAAGAAATCGCCCGGGGGATGTCAAAGCGGTCCAAGATTGCCTGGAAGGGCAACAGCACTCCGTCCTCGTATAGGTCGCCGATAACTTGTATGCCCGCGTCCTCCCAAGCTTGTAATTGCGACCAATCCCCACCATGTGGTAACGCTGTGAGCATTCCCAATGGGATTTCGGGGGCGTAGGGGTGGTTCCCGACTTGCACTGTACGCGGTTTCATCACGATCTGATAGTGCGTTCCTCTTGCGTGAGGTCCCTCATTGCTAGCCTCTGCTGCAGTGCGATATAAGAAAGAACGTGTCTGGGTATGCCCAGCCCCCGCTCCTCCTCTGGACCCCGAAACTCCCGTGCTACCTCCTGAGTGTAGGTCTGCAGTTGAGCAGCTAAGTAGTATCTTTCAAAATCGGGAACAGCTAGCCCACCCTCCGCTTTAGGTCTCATCAAGGTCTTAAGCGCAACTCTGTGGCGGCCCGGTCCCCAAAGGAAAGCCATAATTAGCGATCTCAGGTTCCGGAATACGGCTGGTGGGATCCAGATCGGAAGCGTCCTGAAGTAATAGAGTAGCTGGGGAAGCGCCACCATCTTTAGTAGCGCTATACGTCCTGCCACCGACAACGGCAGGGTAGCCCAAAAGGACATGCTACCCTTTAGTGCCCGAACGCATCGGGATATGTTGCCCTCCAGAACGTCAGCAGGGCAGTGGTAAATATAAACCCCCAGATATTTGAGGCAGCTGGGTGCCCATCTGATCGCCCTAGGTGTGTCGGGCTGGGATTCCACCTTGCGAACCGGAAATAAGCAAGTTTTCGACCAGTTCAGCCTGAGGCCCGATATTTCGCCAAAAGAAGTGAGTACAGCGTCGGCACCAGCCAAGGCCCCCTCAGCATCCTCCAGGAAAAGCAACAGGTTGTCGGCATACAGGGAAATAAACTGTCGCCCCAATAAGGTCTGCAGTCCTCCGTAGTGGGCCCCGGTGCGAACTGACAACACCAGGGGTTCCACTGCCAGCGCAAAAAGCAGTCGGGATAACGAGCAGCCCTGCCTCGTACCTCGCTCTACCGGAAATTGCTGGGAGATCAGAGGGCTGATCTTACCCTCGCGATCGCAGAGGCATATAGCACTGTAGTCCAACGCAAAAATCCTTCCCCTACCCCAAAACAACTAAGCACTCTACGGAGGTATTCCCACTCTAGACTATCGAAAGCCTTTTCCAGGTCAATCGAAAGGATCATGGGTTGGGGAGCCTCGTCGTGGCCCTCCTCCAACAGGCGGATCAGGCGATGGATGTTCATTGTAGTGTTTCGCTTGGGAATGAACCCCGCCTGGTCCTTATGTACCAGGGAGCCCATGTGTCCCAGTAATCTCGACGCTAGGATGCTGCTTAATATTTTATAATCTACCGTGAGCATCTAAAGCGGCCTATAAGACGCCAGGTCGCTACTCTCCCTGTTGGGCTTAAGCAGGGGGAACACAAGGGCCTCACGCATTGAGCCCGGGAGGCGCCCCAGGCGCTTCGCCTCCTTGTAGACTATCAACAGCCGCGGGGCCAGGCGGTCAACATAGGTGGAATAGAACTCCACTGGAAGCCCATCCAGACCCAGAGTTTTGTTGCGTGCCATACGTTTTATGGCACTGCGGATCTCCCCTAGCTCCACGTCTCTCCCCAATTCCTTCGCCTGTTCGGGCTCCAGAGTAGGGATGGGCAAATCCCGTAAGAAGTTATCAATGGGGGTAGTGTCCGTTATCATCCTACTCTGGTATAGATCTTCGTAGTAGTTCATAAAACAACTAAGGATTTCGGGCTGGGTATAGACCTCTACTCCCTCAGCGTCCCACATAGCAACCAAGCTAGGAGTGCCCCCGATTTGTCACCCTCTGCTACCGATCTGGTCAGGTAAGTTTTATAATCAAAACTGCGTAGTCTTTAAACTTCAACAGCTACGGCTTCCTTCGCCGCTGCGGTCTGTTGTTGAAGCTCCGGGCGGCCGGGCCGCAAGAGCTCCAGCTCGCAAAGCTTCCGATCTGCCTTTCCTAGGTCCTCTAAAAGGACTCGTCGCATCCCCACTTTCTTAGTAATGCAACAGCCTCTCACTACCACCTTAAAGGCGTCCCACTCCGTGGCCCTTGCCCCAGTCGTGCACTCATTCTCCGCAAAGTAGGCGGTGATTCTGTCTTCCAGTTCACTCCAAAACACTAGATCCTCCAGCATTTTGGGGCGCAACCTCCAAGTTGGGACACAGGGGGTACCCGGGAACCATCTGAAGTCGGCCAGAAGAGGGTTGTGGTCGGAAATAGTCCTCGCTAAATACTCGGATCTCGCAGCCGAGGACACCAATTCCGCCGATCCCAAGAACCCATCCAGCCGCACATGCAGTTCATGCATACCGTAGAAGTGAGAGTAGTCCCGGGTATACGGGTGTTGGACCAGCCAGATATCCGTCTGTCTCCATTTAGTCTGCCATTCCAGTCTACCCCTGGCTATCCGGCATGTTGGCGAGTCCGCCAGGGGAGGGTGAGATCTATCAAGATCTATGTCCACCACCGAGTTGAAGTCCCCTACGATCAAGAGTGGCCCTGTCAGATAGTGGGCCAGGGAGCCCGATAGCGCAGCGAAGAAGGCCAGCTGGTCCACGTTGGGCGCGTAAGTGCTGCAAATATTTAAATCTTTTCCCCCCAATTTACCCGCTTCCGGGTCCACAGTATGTTTCGTCACCTGCAGGGGGACCCCAGCCCGTCCCCAAATTAGCGCGCCTCTAGCATAAACCGAGTATGTGGTGTTGTATATCTGTCCCCTCCACCTGCGCTGTAAGGCTAGTCCCTCCGCTTTCGTGAGGTGCGTTTCCTGCAAAAGCGCAATCTGTAATCCCCTACGCACTAGGTAAGCGTGTATCTTGTGGCGCCTGGACATGGAATGCAGCCTGCGCACGTTCCAGGTAATGCATTTCAAAGTGGATAGTTCAGCCATTGTCCCATTTCGTCCCGCCATGTCTCTCCCAGTCGTGCTCAAGTAAGATCAAGCACAGTAGTTGCCCTGCACCGATGGTGTACCCACCACCCAACAACAACAATTTAACCCCAAAACGTGTCTCCTCCCCAGAACAGGTCCCAAAGATTGCCATCTAGTTCCCATCCAAACTGTACCCAGAAAATCAAAAACTATCCTGACGGTAGCCACCGCAGGCGTGCCTTAAGGGCAAGATGGGGGTCGAGCACCGATAGGCCCCCCCACGTCCAAGCTACCTAATTGCGATCGAGCCATAAGTATCGAGGGCAAACACAGGACTTGTCCCCAACCCATCCGTCATCCAATTATCCAACAGTCCCCGCGAAGGCTCGCCCCCCTTCCCACCACCCACACCCTTGCTGGAACCGGCTCACCCGAAATCACCCTTGGCCATCAAGCAGTCCCTCTGCCGTCTCTGGAGTGATCACAGGGAGAGCCACAATATCAATCTCGGAGTCCTCCGTGTCCGTGCGGTCCTCACCACCGCCAGGTTCCGAATCCTCGATTATGGGTCCACCTTGAGAGTCTGACATACTGGATACCATCTCCAACACATCTCGCCGTTCCGCCGTAGTCTCCACAGTCGCGGGTCGGCCAAGTCTGCCCCGGCGATTCTGGATCCTCTTAGACCTCCGCCGTAGTCCGACCTCCGAGGTAGTCGAGAAAGAAGACCCAGGGCCATCCTTGCCAGCTCTATACAGTTCCAGCCAGCTACACGCTTCATCCGGGGTATCAAAGAATTTAGTCGTGCCATCTAGTATGATTAGGAGCCTCGCTGGAAACAGCAATGAATACTGGATACTCTCACTTATCAGTTCGCGTTTGATCACTAAGAAGGAGGCTCGCTTACGCTGGGTCTCATAGGTGTAGTCCGGAAAGATATTCACTTTACTGTTTTCCACCTGATAGGGTCCATTCATTCTGGCATTATTGAGGAGCAGGTCTCTGTCTCGGAAGTGCAGCAACCGCGCCACCACCGGACGCGGAGGTCGGCCTTGTTGTGGTGGCCTGGACGGAACCCTGTGCGCCCGTTCCAGGGTGTAAAAAGAGGAGAGCCCCTCGGTTGCCACCACCGTCCTGAGCCAGTCCTCTAGGTAGGCCACCATGTCTCCATCTTCGATTTTTTCCGGTAGGCCCACTATGCAGATGTTGTTCCTTCTATTGCGCCCTTTCGCGTCCTCCGCCCTCCTCTCCAGTGCATCTATCCGAGTCAGAGCGTCCTTCATGGCGGCGGCTAATGTTTTTTGCGCCGGCTCTAGGGTTCCAACTGAGCTCTCCACCTCCTTGACTCTGTCCGAGAGCTTGCCATGGTCAGCTCTGAGCAAGCCCAGGCTCGTCGCGACCTGGGCAATGTCCTGTTGGAGTGCCGATCTCGTATCGGGTATCGCCGCCAGAATCTTGTCCAGTTGGTGCTGGAGGTGTGGGTTCCTCGACGTCTCTGGGTCCAGCTGGTCTACTTTGTCCGGCGTCTCCGCATCCGAGGTGGCCTGTGTACTACCCTTAGTGCCCTTCAGCTTCACCATGGTGGCCGTGGTCTCCGGCGGTGGATCTGGCGATCGCCCAGATGAGGGGCGTCAATCGGAGAGCTCCCGTCTCAGCTCTTGTATCGGCGCAGCCCGCCGGCCAGCCCCCGGTGTGGCGGCGGAGTGGGTCACGACCGCTCGCGGTCCAGGAGCATAGAACCAGGAGCTCGCCCACTTGGGTCACTCCTCTCGCAGTGAATATAGGAGTTCGATGATAGCTGTTGGTGGGTCATTGCAGATTCAACAAGGTTGTTCGGATCAGGCAACAATGGCGCCCGCTGTAGATACCACATGGCGCGGGCTCCTTTGAATCGTCCCTTTGTCAGGGCGCGGTATCAGGGGGCCAAGCGGGGGACGGCAGCACACTTCATCAGAGCAAAAGGGGGGGGAGGGGGAGAAGGGTCACCACCAGTCCGTAGTGTGCTGTCGGGGGCTGCGATCCTGCCGAGCCACTTCCACCTCCGTCTCAAACTGCAGGCCTCCACCCTCACCGTCACCGGTCCGCGTAGGCCCGTTGACTAGGCCGATCTCTTTCCATCCACTCTCTCGGCCCCCAGCTCCCTGCACTGGGCTTGGTGCCCTCTCAGCGTGGTCCAAATGGGCACGCGTACCAACGTTCTCGAGGTCCAAGGCGGCGGAGACCGATGTCGTCCCGAGTATGACGGGGTTTGGATCAGCTCCCCTCTCTCTCCTCAGCTCCGCAGTGTTCCAAAGGCTCAGCCGATCGGCGATCTCGACGGGCAACGCTTAAAGAGTTCACAAGTGCCGTCGGTCACTCAGGCAGCTGGCATCTGCATCGCTCCACCATTAAGGGGAAAGAGAAAGAAGGCTTGGCCGGATTCTCCGGCCTCCTAGGGCCGCAGGCCGGCTCAGGATCACCAAGACGGAGCGGGCGCCATTTTGAGCTCGGCGCCGCTCGGTCCGTAGGCACTCGTTCGGTCCTCGTTCACCTCGACCATGCCTCGCTGCGGCTCTCCAATGTCGCCCCCCGGCTCAGCGCCCACCTCGCTCAATAATCGGAGGGTTGGGGAGCCCTTGACGCCCGGGAAACAGGATTAATGGCAGCTCGATCGTGGAGCCGAGCGCTCAGACGACCACCACCATCGGCGCCCTAGCCATGCCCCCCACAGGTGACAGTCATCATGCAATGCTTTGATGCCAATTATTGGTGAATTCATGCGTGGAGGTCCCTATTTCCTTGCTGGGCAATCAAATTGACATTACGACCATTAAGAAAATTAGATGGCGACTAGAGCCTTGACCAGCCTGAATAAGGAAAAAGGAGTCTTGATAGCCTTATTGTCTATTATTATAAACAGTATACGTAAAAGGTTTGAAAGCCAGGATACGCCAAGTGATACAATCATGCCAAAAACCGAACTCTCCTGCAATGGCATCAGGAAAATTGCTCAATTAAAAATAAGAATGAATTGTTGTGCCAGGTTTTTGGCAAGAATTTTGGTGAGAAATAAAGAAAAAGTTGGCATGGCTTGCTCTAAGATTTGCATGGAGGAAATACAGAAAGAAGAGATGGGAATCTGACCAATTAGGAGAAGAAAAACAATGGATAAAGCTACCTAAAGCAGCAAAATCCCCCAATCCCAGTGCTTTCTGGGTGCTAGTATATGGAACCCAGGAACTAACATAAGTATGGTAACATCACGGCAACATCGGAGAAGTGTGGCTCACCTGTTAGAGGAGGCAGACCCGGACGCAGAGGTCAGACCCGGGACCAGGGTTCAATCCCCGACCCGGCAAGGTCTTGAGCTCAAAATGTCCACAGACTCGATAATTCTCGCTTTGGTGCCTACTCGAATCATGGGTTCACACTCTGAAACTCTGGGCAATAGCTTGCTTAATCTCCACTATGGCCCCACCACGATGGGATGCCTGGCTTTCACCTTGGGGATGCCCAGTAGGGGTTATCTCGCAGGGAAAAGCCAAGACGGGTTCCCAAAGCAAGTGCCTTGAGACCTTACGGTGAAAGGCGCTATATAAGAACGTATGATTTATGATTTATTTATTTAAATCCTGGTCGACCTATGTAGTAGAACTGTATGGGGCAAATCAACAAGTAGAAACCGTGAGCCTTTGTGAAATGGTAGAGCATCCCTATGCCCAGGTTCCTGATCTCCAACGGCCAACTCTTGAAGGAGTACATAATAGAATATGGTCCAAGCGTCCGGCAGGAGCACCGGGACCAAATGGCCTTCCAACCAATATTTTTAAAGCAGCAAGTGTGGAATGGGTAGGGATAATGTATTCGCTATTTGGTCAATGTTGGATGCCTAACATATTTATATTTCTAGAGAGCTGGTTCCTTTACATAAAAATGAGATCCTGTGACA
Source organism: Lissotriton vulgaris (assembly GCF_964263255.1). NCBI lineage: Eukaryota > Metazoa > Chordata > Amphibia > Caudata > Salamandridae > Lissotriton > Lissotriton vulgaris. The sequence continues at coordinate 1,533,255,438 of NC_141689.1, read as the reverse complement.
ACCATGCCAACTACAGATTAATAGCTTTACTGGACGTAGATGGTAAGGCATACGCCAATATCTTACTTCAGGAGCTGGAACGGTGGACAGGGATAAGAGGATGATACAGTCGACCCAGGATGTGTGATGGAATATAATGTAATGGCACTAGCCTGCCTATCCGACATGGCCATGAAGAAGAATTCTGCCCCCTGTTTGCTACATTTATTGATTTGACCACAGCTGTTAAGTGTGTGAAAAGGGGACAGCTGTGTCATAAGCTCCATAAGTGGGGGGTACCAGACTCACTACTAAATGCCATTATTAGTCTATACTTCCATGCTTGGGAAAAAGTGCAGATCACAACTAATTGGGTATTATCAGACAAAATACAGACTTTGAGGGAGGTGAAACAGGGGTGTATCTTAGCACCACTTCTTTTTAACCTGTACCTTGCTGCCATTTAGCCACTGTGACAGCCTTTCCATCAAAAGTAGCAGGAATTAAGACCCTTCTCCTCCAATATGCTGATGATACTATCATATTTACTCAAACCTAAGTAGGCTTACAGTGCTCTTTGAAGTCTCTTGAAGAGTTCAGTCAAATGAATAATATTGAAACCAACAGCTGGAAAACTAAAATCTTAGAGATTTGCAGGAATAACATAAAAAAAGTATCATGGCATCTGGACACCAAAAATTGGAGACAACACCAATGACTAAATACTTGGGAGTATACTTCAATGGACAAGGCAGCCATTAAGACCATCTATCCTCGGGGAAGCAAGTTGCCTTAGCATTACTGGTCGCATTTTGCAAATTAATTTGTAAGATGAACACACCACAATTAACAATGCTATGTCGAGTCATAAACTAAATGAATGCCAACACTAATCTATGGAGACCTCGCTTTCATAGATCACTTAGAGGTCTGGTTAGACTGTGCCCAGAATCTATGTTATCGAGCCGTTTTCTCGCTGCCTAACCTTACGCTAGCGTTATGCTTGCGTCTCGAGTTCAAACTACCTAGGAAGAGCCTAATTTGAAAATCCCTCTATATATTGCCTGTGGTGCAAAGGCAAGGATTGCTGAGTATGGCACACTGAGACACTTGATCTTCAAGAAAGGACTGAAGTTGCACCATAATCTTGTGTCAGCAGTTAATGCCTTAGCAGCAGAAGAAATGTGAGGCAGTAATATACATCCCAAACTCATGTCCAGAGTTTTATCTAAACAAGCCAGATTAATTTCTAGATCAATTGACACTGAGGACAGAGCAGTGATGTCGACTTGGAGGAGTGCAGTAGGAGGCTCTAATGCACATAATTTGCATCTGTACCGCCTTAATGCCACTTAGAAGATACTGGCTGCGGCCAGTCTTCCTGCAACGTAACTAGAGAACTTGTAAAGATGCAGTCACTGCCTGTCAGTCCAGGAAATTCCCACAATTGTCAGCTCGCTTTTCAAAATGTATGCATCATGCAGTTAAGTATCTGGATGAAAAACTCTGTAAGTAGAAGTCCCCATCTAAAGACTCAAGATGTGTGTGGACTTTTACCACGCTAATGAAACGACCGACAAAGAAATTATTAACTTGTCAATGATTGTACACTTTGCGTTAGAATGACCAGTATTTTTAGAAATTAATTATATTTATTGAGCTTTAGGTGCAGCACTGGACATTGAAGCTATAAACAGTCCCTTCCATCGAACTGTTAGGACTTCCGGGTAATGCTTTCGAAATGAAGGATAGATCCTCATTATTGGCCAAGCACATAAGAATCCTATTTAGTTCATTAATTTGATAGAAATGTGTAACGTGCAAATGCACTTAGGGCTAGATTTAGATCCTGGCAGATGGGTTACTTCGTCACAATGGTGACGGATAGTCCGTCCGCCGAAATATTTATTTATTTATAAAGTTTTATATAGCAATCTCATTATAGTCTATGGGATTTGTATGTCAGCGGAACGGTAAGCCGTCACCGTTGTGACAGAGTAACCCATCCGCCAATAACTAAATAAGGCCCTTGGTCACTTTAGAGATGCTTGCACCTGAAAACTGATCCCTTTGTTATTGGTTGTGTTGGTTACGATAGTGCACTTGATCTTATAAGCGGAAATGCAACATCTTATTATCGAACCAAGCATAAACTAATCTTTCTTATTACATTAATATGATGAAACTGTGTAACCTGTTCACGCACTTAGGGGGCCATTATGATGTCGGGCAGATCGCCACCTCCCGACTCGGGGTGACGATCCGCCCGACATCTTTGCCTGCCCGCTCTTCAATTACCCCCGCGATATTACAGTGGCGGGCGGTACAGTGGTGGACGGAAAGACCGTCCGCCACTTTACCGCAGGCAGCTAATCATTACGATTGCCTGCAGTGCGGTCCTAGCCCATAATATGGTGGCGGTGCCTAGCAGGCACCGCCCGCAATATTATGATGTGGGCGAATTAGGGCCTTTCCATGGCGGCGATTCCGCCATGGAAAGGTATGCTGTCTTTTGCATTGTGGCCTCGTTGTGGGTCCCCGGGGTATTGGGGATGAGGGGTGCACTTGGGGGGGTACCCATGGTATCCCCCTACATTGGCATGACCAAGGTGGCAGGCACCGCGTGGTGCCGGTCACGTTGTGCATGTCAATGCACAACATGCCACTTTTACTTTGTGGCGGGTGCTGGGATACATCCTGATTGCCCCCGCGGGACCACCGTACCCCTGGCGGGCGGTCCCGTTTTCCGTAACGGTGGCGGGCAGACAAAGTCTGCCTACCATCGTAATGGGGCTCTTAGTCCCTTGATGCACTGGTTAAGATAGTCTACTAGATCTTACATGTGGAAATGTGACACCTTTTTAGTACTGTTTTACGTTTTTTGCAAAGGTTTTAATTAACTGAAACGGTATTCACCTGTTACAACGCATTTTTTACAACGCACTACCACTACAACGCAGGCATTACAACGCATACCATTACAACGCATAGCGCTGGGGGACGCTCTAGGATAAGAGGTACGTTTAATTTACTATCCAACACCTTCCCTAGGGTCCACGGGGACTGGAGTTAGAATAGTAAATTATACTTACCACTATCCAGCACCCCAAAGCGCTATGCGTTGTAGTGGTATGCGTTGTGAATACCGCGTTGTAATGGTATGCGGAGTAAAAGTATGCGTTGTAACGTCATACATCCAACTGAAACATATAAGACTCACTTGCCCACCTGTGCTGAGCCCATTTACATGAATGTTTCTAAAAACTATGACTTTTAATAAATGTCTGTCTATTCAGTGATGTAATCTGATGTACTAAGGGGAAATGCTTCCGCATATTAAAGAAATACACTTTTTTGAATTTTGAAAAGATTGTATGATATTTTTAAAATATTTGTGTTGCATGATACACTTGTCAAATGTTTTCATGGTTTGGCTTGTGCACAGACTCTTGGAGCCAAGCCAGACCTATGGAACAGCTTGCCCTATTAATTTGCATGCATGCCTTCCTCTATTTGTGACCCAGGCTTAGCAAATGGGGCGGTCAGTTACTAGATAAAATGTTTTGTAAAAGGTGGGAACTAGAGTCATGGACCCCTGCCCACATGCTCCAATTTGACAAACTTACCATCAAATCTTCTTGAAGCAGAGACGAAGAAGAGTGGGTGCAGTGAAAATACATTTAAAGTAAGTTATCCCAGGTTTAGGACTCCAGGCTGTTGTGCTGTTCCTGACCGAAGTCATGAGTTCCAAGGAAGAAATAACAGGTCCAGGTGGGTAGGGGTGTAGTTTCAGCGAGGTGTTTTGGGGTGTGACACCCCTGAAATGAATTCTTGTTTTGGTAGTTGGGTCTGGAGAGTCTCAGACAGGTCTACTATGTCTGTTTTGGTTTTGTTTGTTGTTCTCGTTTCGCTAAGAAGTTTTAAATTTTTATTTGATTGGGACCTTATATATAGTTTCAGTTTACGTTTATTATGCATATTTATTTAAAATCATTACATACAATTGAGAAAATCAAACAAGTGGAAAACAGTGCATAAAAATGTGTTTTTAAAATGTTTTACTTTTTCAATCAAATATTTTTTTAAACAACTATTTTTATAGGTTGGATTAAAACACTGCATAAGCAAATTCCACGTTTGACAAATGCCACCATCAAAAGTTCTCACCTGTTATGCTTGAAAACTGGGCATATGCCACCCAAGGGGGCCATGTCCTTTTTACAAGCTCTGCATATACTACAACTGATTGATTCACTGATCCTTAGCCAAGGACGTTTATGCAGAAGGCCTGGTAGGTGCCCAAGAGAAAGATCATAAACTTCCATTTCAAGAACACTAAGTATCCGATTCAAGATAGGGCTGAGATTTTAGGATCTTGTAATTCTGTAGCAGCATCCAAACATGAGATCTTTTAGACAATGTTGCCCTTTATGTCACTACAGAGAGCTTTTTCATTTTAAAGTTGATCCGTTTTTTAAGATAGTGTATGATATGTAGAAGTCCCAAGAGGAGTCCAGCCAAACATTTGAATGGCAGAGTCCAGGTTTAGCCTGTACGCGTTGAAGGGCAAATAACTAATATAGACCATAGTATTGTGTTAATTGAGTAGCCAGTTCTTGTTTTTAGCCAGTAGCAGTTCTTAATATTAGCTCTTTGACAAGCTACTGATCGTTTAACAATTCCAAAATCAAGACAAATTTGTGCTGGTGAGGCATTTTTGGGAAAAATTAAAGATGCTCCTGGACACTTTCAAGCTTGAAATAGCCACCTGTGCGGCATCAAAGCAGCACAGTGCCTTACTGCCATATTTAAAGGTCAAAAGGAGCTCTGGGTCAATATTCTGTCAAAGGGGGACAAGGGTTGTACCCTTCAAAATTATATACACAGAGAGGAGTGCCTGTGCCCAGGCATTGCCTTTCGAATCGATTTGTGAATTTTGAGATTGGAACAAACCATTTTCGTCAATTAACTGCCCTAAGTATTTATACTCAGCCAACATCTCCAAGGGCTGACCTGCAAATACCATTTAAGATGTCCCTTGATTTGGTTACTAGCTACAATGACTTGGAATTTGCCCTTTGTATTGTCTATTTTTGGTAGTGGAATACTGACTTAATTCATCTAGTAAATGTTGGAGGCCGATTTTAGTTTGACTTAGGAGTATCACAACATCAGCATATAGGGCTCGATTCACAGAACTAACTTAAGACAAAATCCTAAACTTACTACCATTTTCGTATTCACAGAAGGCACTTACTCATATTGGTATTCACAGAAGATACTTACTCATTTTTGGTATTCACAGAAGTTAGGAGTCCTAACTTTAGGACTCCTAAACGCCTTCTGTGAATACCGAAAGTCTTAAAATTAGTATTTTTCTCAGTTTAGTAGTAGTAAAGTTAGGACTCCTAACTTTAGGACTTCTAAATGCCTTCTGTGAATACTGAAAGTCTGAAAATTAGGATTTTACTCAGTTTAGTAGTAGTAAAGTTGAGAAAAATCCTAATTTTAAGACTTTCAGTATTCACAGAAGGCATTTAGGAGTCTGAAAGTTAGGAGGCCTAACTTTACTACTACTAACTTGAGAAAAATCCTAATTTTAAGACTTTGGGTATTCACAGAAGGCATTTAAGAGTCCTAAAGTTAGGAATCTTAACTTTACTACTACTAAATTGAGAACAATCCGAACTTTAAGACTTTCGGTATTCACAAAAGGCATTTAGGAGTCCTTCTGTGAATACCAAAATGAGTAAGTGCCTTCTGTGAATACCAAAATGAGTAAGTGCCTTCTGTGAATACCAAAATGTTAGTAAGTTTAGGATTTTGTCTTAAGTTTGTTCTGTGAATCGGGCCCATAGTAAATGCGATAGATACAAATCTCCGAGATTCCGGGTGTGTGAGTTGACTTGGTCTAGAACTATGGACATGTCGGAGAAAAATAGGTTAAATAGCTGGGGTACCAGCATGCATCCATGTTTTGGACCCTGATGTGTCATGATTTTCCTTGAGAGTTGAGTGCCGCTCTTTAGGAAAGTCACCCTTTTTGCCCTGATAACCCCGATTTTTTTTACTGATGCTGGTGCCTACTGATACTCAAAGTGTCCTGGGCTCTGCAAACCAGGCCCAGTACTCTGTCCTCTAAAGGTAAATGGTAATTGGTATAATTCTAATTGGCAAAGACAACCCACCTGTAAGTCCCATGGTAGGCCATATAGGTCTAGCGATCCCAGTGGGTTTATGCACTTAAGTGTGCACCGGTGTGGTATCTGGTGTAATTTTAATGCCAGGCCTGCCTAGCATGCTGGTTTTAAAATAAAACGATATCCAAAGTCAACATTGGAATTAAAAGTAATTCCAAAAGTCCAAAACGACCTTTATATTACTCATACGTCACCCCTAAGGAATGCCCTCGGTGCCCAATGTTGGGGTGCATGGTTAAAAAAAAGCAGGGGCAATTAAAAAATATGTTTTACTTGCCGTGGTAAGGAAAAACAGCTAAAGTTGTTTTTCCCTATGGGAGTGCTGCTAACATGGAAAAAGCGTTATTAAACCTAATAAAGTCTATCTTTGCTTTGGAACTGGCTAGCAATTTAATTCAAAGAATCAAATAAATGGTCACATTAAATCCAACAACTTGCCAAGGGTTAGAATTAATGTAACTATTACAGGAAAGTAGTTTTGGAACTTACTACCCTAAAGTGACCTAAAGCAGCTCCGTAGCAGCCTCTTCTAACTGACCAGCATTTGACAGCCTGGGCAAAGCCCCTCCCTGAGTAGGTGTGAAGAGCCATTTAGTGGGAGGAGATATGCTTTCTGGAGAAGCCAAGGAGAGGAAGGGGGCTGTGGAGAGAAGCTGGACTTCAAAGCCAGGATAACAGATGACAGAGGACCCAGGCCACCCTCACTTCCTTGATCCCCAGTCAGTTGGGAGCACCCCAGTTAGATTAGGAGAGGGGCTAGAAGGGGAGGGTAGTCAGATGTTAGCCACACATTTAGGTTTAGTTACAGGGTCACATGCACTAAAGAGGGATTTTCTCAATTTTGATTTTTGGAGAAGAGTGCATTCTGGGTCAGAAATATGCTACACTTCGCAGTAAGTGGTCATAGCAGTGGGAGGTAGCTTTACCCCTATTGGATAGGGTGCCCCCTGTGCCAGCCTAGAATGAAGGATAAATATTGGAGAGTTGCAGGGGCTCCTCAGAACACTGCCTGGTACAACAGAAGAGGAAGGAAGCCCTGCTGGACCCTTTGATTGCACTACAGAAGGCTTGCACTCAAAGGGACTGCACCTGCTACACCCTTAAGGATCCACAAAGAAAGGACTCTACCTGTCTCAAAGTTAAAGGAGTTTACCCCTTGATCAACAACAGGTACAACAGAGCTAGAAGAAGTAAACTGAAAAGCCAAAGAGAGGATTACCCCAGCAGACTAGTTAGAGATGGATTTTTCCTGGACTGTGCACGTGCATTGTGGCATATTGAGTCCTAGCCACCAAGAGGCAATCAGGAGTCTCAGAACCTTTGGCTTATGCTTCTGGACCCGTATTTTCCCCAAAGGAATCAACAAGAAGCAAGGTTTCAAAGTTTGGAAACTTTCTGCCAAATTTTGCTTAAAAGTTCCAGGAGGAGACCGGCTTGATGTTGAAAATCAAGCCGCTGTCATTGACTCGCGATTCGGCCTGGCTGTGCTGGTCTATCCTGCTGAAAGCTTCAGAGCTCCTCGCCATTGAGGACAAACATTTCTAGAGGCTCACCAAGGCATTGCGCTGCAGCAGGCCACCATCATCAAATCGAATTTCGGATCCGAGAAGCCCAAGGACCCGCTGTTAAAGAAGTGGACTCCTTGATAAACAACAGGTACAAGAGAGCTGGAAGAAGTCAACTGAAAAGCCAAATAGAGGATTACCCCAGCTGACCAGTTGCAACTGGATTGTTCCTGGACTGTGCATTGTGGCATATTGAGTCCTAGCCACCACGAGGCAACCCGGAGTCTCAGAACCTTTGGCTTATGCTGCTTTCCCCAAAAGAATCAACAAGAGTGCAAGATTTCAAAGTTTGGAAACTTTCTGCAAAGTTTTGCCTAAAAGTTCTAGGAGGAGACAGGCTCCATGACGAAAATCAAGCTGCCGTAATTGACTCGCGAATCTGCCTTACTACGCTGTTTTTCCCTACTGAAGGCTTCAGAGCTCCTCGCCATTGAGGACAAACATTTCTAAATCCCAACCAAGGCATTGCGCTGCAGCAGGCCACTGTCATCAAATAGAACTTCGGATCCAAGAAGCCTAAGGACCTTCCTTCGAGCCCGTTGATTAGAGAAAAGCTCCAAGTAATAGAGTAAATTTAAAGGTAAACCTTTGACCTAGCACTCAGCCTATCCGACCCATGATCCATTACGGTTGGCCTAAAACGTTGACTTTGTTCCAATACAGCACGACCAGATTACCGCGAGTGGCGCTTCAAGCATTTGGCGCTGTAATTTACAATTTTTGATTTAATCTTTAAAATTCTTAACTCCGGCTCCCTTCATTGGATTTTTGTTGTTTTGGTGCTGTTTTACAGATAACATTATTCTCTATTTTTATAAATTGGTGTTGGATTTTTATTGTGTTGTGTCTGTTGTAGGAAGTGCAAAAAATGAACACGTTGTAGAAAACATAAAACATGAAAGTATAGCGCAACATCAAGCCCAAGCACAAACCACAAAGCTGATTGTGGTCAAAAAACATTTTAGGCCCAAATCCTGCACTGGCAAGAACAAGATGAAAAGTTCACTTAAAGATATAGTGGACTTGGAAACTTAAAAGGGTTTTCAGTTAAAGGCCAACTTAATAGACTTCAAAGCATTTACAACATCAGCACACATGACCACCGGCACGCACTCAGTGACTCCACACAGATTGTGGCCTGATTAGACAATAGGTTCATATAATCAAACTAGCCCAGAGCAGACAGGTGCTTGCTTAAACAATGGGTGCATGGAAGTTACTAAGTTATTAGCAAAAAAAGGTCTTAGGTGCACAATGCTGCTAGCACACACTTCACGTAAATTGCATCTACCATGAAACACACGCATTCATAGACAGGAAGATTAAGTTTGTCCCCAAGTGTTATGAGTGTTACCAGTATGGGCACACCAAGAGTAGTGCTAAGTTTCCATTCAACGCCGGCTTCAATGCGGAAGCTCAGAGCGATAGAAGTGTTACAGACTGCCAGATGCCTCAACTCCGCTCCTCTGATCAAAGATTGAAGAAACCGGGTTCGCTCTGACAGGAGAGCAAATCCACGCTCGCCGAGGGACGCCCCTCTGAGGGAGCACAAGCCAGAGAGAACAAATAAACAACTGAAAATAGAAAATCAGACGGACAGAGGACATTTCTTAACGAGCAGCGGTGCTCGAAAAAGGGTTCCCAGAGACAGTAACAAAAACAAGAAGGCTGTTGAACCTGCTTGAACCCGGCTACACACAAAGCCACAGAATATAAAGATACAGAAGTGACAAGGCCCTGACGAGATCCCGTTTATTCAGTTAACGGGTTCGAAACGTGTCGGCATTAAGAAGGCCACGAAAGAAATAGGATTAATTGCGATTTGGACTCATTTATTCGTATCCATTTGGCCCTCTTCTTTTTCAGACTCTTTTGTCCTTCAATGACCTTACAGAATACAGAAATAAGTGTCTTTTGATATCGGCATTCCAAATTTGATGAGTTAAATTGCCGTCATATGAAAATAATGTGCATATATGTTCCATGTTTGTTTAATTTGATGTATTGGATTTAATGTGTTGCATATTTGTCATTTAGTGTTATGATTTAGTGTTACATGTTGCGTGTCTTTTTCAAACATGCTATAAAAAGAAGTTTTGTATTTGAAATTGAAAAGCGAAGGGTGAAACTAAATAAACCCACATATTCAGAAGTAGTCCTGATGTATGTGCTTTAAATCATTAAGCAGAAAACAAGTGTGAGGGGAGCATTTTGTATATGTATGAAGTTCCCCAAGAGGGCACAGCCCCTGGTGGTGGGCAGGCCCCTGTGTTGGCCAGTATAGTGTTTGGGGATGAATTAACCCCTATTCGAGTGGAGGAGACAACTGAGGTTACCCTACGGTCCTTGGGGACAGATAGACGGTGCCCAAAGCCCATATGCCTTCAAATACTTCCTAGTATAAGCAGAGGGTCACCATCAATGGGCAGAGGGTGGTGCTTTGAGGGACACAGGAGCCAGCCTGACTACTGTCAGGTGTCATCTGGTGTCCTCAGAACAAACAGTACTTAATTCATTCCACCAGGATGTGGTAGCAGTCACCCAGGAGACCCACTAGCGTGTGGCTCTGATTCCCTTTGAGAGGGGGTTCTCAGGTCTTCTTAAGGTAGCTGTGAGCCCTACCATCCCTGTGGACCGCTTTTATTAGGGAATGACCTGGAGCAGACTGCCTGGAAGGAAGTAGAGCTCAGGTAAACACCTGGAAATGTTGGGGTTGCCTAGATGAGTCTGTAGGACCACCAGGTCCATGGCTGCCCACGAGGGGGATCAATTAATCCAAAATTCATAAAATCATATTTTTTCAAGTAGCGAACACGTTTTTTTCTCTTCACAAGAGAATTCTTCAGGGCTACAAAACACAAGCCATATACACATAGTTAAAATCAGAACACAAAAGGGTTGTTTTATCAATTATAACCAGATTTACATAACACCAGCCACCCAATTGTATACTATTAATCTTCATACCAATTTGTTATTGGTTGTTAGCCACTTTATCCAAGAATACAGCAAATAGGTGCAACCCATTTTCCAAATAGTTCATTTTTTACAGAATAAATGTTCTAATGTTGTGAGGCCAACAAAGCAAAGTGAATCATAAGTCCAGCCTTTCTGATTTTTAATTTTGGTTGGAATCCGTATTTCATGTATTTGTCACATTTACCATGCACAGTCTCCAACCCCAAAGGGAAACAGCATGATTTAAAAACAGACTCTTATACATTCTATAACATATCCAATATTAATTTCCTATTTATGCTTATATTCCTTTCATATAGACACCTCACTCTTATATAACCAACAATACGTATTATATTCTCAGCAAAAGTTCACAGAAATACTCTAATTGAACATCCTTGTATTATAACATATCAGATTAAATTAATTATTACTTAGTACACAAGGACACTAACACAATTACATCAATTTAAATAGATTTCTTAAAAAATACCTTGATTGGTTATTCAGTCATCTAGAACTGGTCATATTCAAATGAGCACATACTATTGGCTCCCACTGGGCTTGCAATCCAGCTACGATACAACTCTAAAATTAAATTATCTATCACCTGTAACTTTAGCTGTTTCTTTTGTGATAAATATAAATTATGATTTATTAAAGATGATTTTCACACAATATACCTCTTCATCATTATATCAGCATTGCTTCTATTGTTGCAGGTCCCAATTTCTGAGGGTAGATGTCTCAAGCCTATGTTGGCATTCCGATCTGTTCAGGCCTATGTTGGCATCCCAATCTATTCAAAGTCAAATTTCCTTTATTCGGTTTTTAAAATGCAAAATCCATAAAAGTTCATTATTTAATACAATTATTATAAAAATACTGAACCAGTTACATTTTTGTTATAATAAATACATTTAAAAACATAATTAATATTTAACAATTGCTAAGTGTACCATTCCAAAAGTGCAAAAGTGCAAAAAGTCTAAGGTCGAGATTGGGTCAAACGTAACAATTAGATAAAAGATACACATGTAATATCCTAAAATATGTAGCAATAGTTACTTTGGTACATCTATTCTAAATGTGGTCTATGTTTTATACAGAGTTTCAAAAATGTGGCCGCATTCTTTGCAAAACACTCTGTTTCCATGTATAGAATTGCCAGGAAAGCTGGGCGACATTGTCACAACCCCATGATCTTTAGGATTGGTATAACCCACTGTATCCTTCCTTCCTGATAGAATCTGCAGAACATAACCACGTGAAATGTAGACTGTGGAGATACACCATTGTAAGGGCAGGGAAACAATGAATTTGACAAGTCATTAACCTTGGGGAAGGTGACCAGACGATGGAATGTGTTCATTCTAAAACGGATGAGCACAAACCTGTCGAATCCATTCAGTTTAAAGGTCAAATAAGGCTGGATAGTCAAAGTAGTTTGTACCAATAAAATATGTTGGGCTGAGCTTTTAGCTGACTCCGTAGCCAATCGCAGTTCTTCCATATGTGCCAGACATACTTTCTTAAAAATTTTCCTGGGGATCTCAGTTATCAGCAAGGGATTATACTAACAAACTAACTAACAAACAAACTAACTAACAAACTCCTGAGGCGGAAAGCCGGGAGCGCTGCTAATTTTGCCTGTTTTTTAAAATTTTATTGTGTTAATCTGTGTGTTCACTCACCGGCATCTTACCAGGATCCTTGCCTGTCTTGAGAGCCCCAGACAGCCGATTTGGACGCTGTCTTGGGGAATCCTCCCTCGCTGCCGCCAGCTACAGCGAAGCGAGTAAGCTCCGCCCACTTTACCGGCCACGCCCCCTTCCATCTAGTTAAAAGGGCGCGCTGATCACTAGCGCGTCCCACTAACAAACTCCTGAGGCGGAAAGCTGGGAGCGCTGCTAATTTTGCCTGTTTTTTAAAATTTTATTGTGTTAATCTGTGTGTTCACTCACCGGCATCTTACCAGGATCCTTGCCTGTCTTGAGAGCCCCAGACAGCCGATTTGGATGCTGTCTTGGGGAATCCTCCCTCGCTGCCGCCAGCTACAGCGAAGCGAGTAAGCTCCGCCGACTTTACCGGCCACGCCCCCTTCCATCTAGTTAAAAGGGCGCGCTGATCACTAGCGCGTCCCACTAACATACTCCTGAGGCGGAAAGCCGGGAGCGCTGCTAATTTTGCCTGTTTTTTAAAATTTTATTGTGTTAATCTGTGTGTTCACTCACCGGCATCTTACCAGGATCCTTGCCTGTCTTGAGAGCCCCAGACAGCCGATTTGGACGCTGTCTTGGGGAATCCTCCCTCGCTGCCGCCAGCTACAGCGAAGCGAGTAAGCTCCGCCCACTTTACCGGCCACACCCCCTTCCATCTAGTTAAAAGGGCACGCTGATCACTAGCGCGTCCCACTAACAAACTCCTGAGGCGGAAAGCCGGGAGCGCTGCTAATTTTGCCTGTTTTTTAAAATGTTATTGTGTTAATCTGTGTGTTCACTCACCGGCATCTTACCAGGATCCTTGCCTGTCTTGAGAGCCCCAGACAGCCGATTTGGACGCTGTCTTGGGGAATCCTCCCTCGCTGCCGCCAGCTACAGCGAAGCGAGTAAGCTCCGCCCACTTTACCGGCCACGCCCCCTTCCTTTCCCTCTCCTCCCCTGATCACCATATAAAAGTATGTGCATGGGCCGGAGGCACAGCGGACGGGCGCAGCGGGCGCGACGTTGGCGCGCCGAAGGCGCGCCTAAGGCAAGCCCGTCTGCGCCCGTCCGCGCCCGTCCGCGCCTGTCCGGGGCTAGGGGCGCGTCACTCTGCCTAACCTACCATCTATTCCCCCCCTCAACTACGCTGCCTCCGGGGCCCATGGTCCTTACCAGCCTCCACCTGCTCTCGCATTTCGTCTCTTGGTCTGTCTCCGGCTGCTCCCCTTGACATCCCCCCTCCCCAAGTCACCCCCCCACTCTTCTAGAGACAATGCTCTCCCTGCTACCTCCAAAACCCTCTCGGCATTCTACCTCAACACCCGGTCTGCAGTAGCCCATGCGCACGAACTCTAGGTACTGCTAGACCTCCATGCCCCAGATCTCCTTTTTTTAACGGAAACTTGGTTCTGTGATGATTCCCTCCCTGCTCTACTGGCCACTCTACCAGCCCCATAGTACGCCCTTTGTGCAGATCGCCTTACTGGCAGAGCTGGGGGCGGCGTGGCAGTCATCGCCCGTACCGACCTTCCCTTTCAAACCCTGCCTCTGCCAGACATCGCTACCACCGAGTATCTGGCTATCCGCACCATTTCCATCACGCCCCCTCTTACCTGCATACTTACCTATCGCCCCCCTCAATCCCCTTTATTGTTTCTCCCTGACTTTTTGGAAGCACTGGCCACGATCACCGTTAACATCTCCTCCATTCTACTTCTGGGTGATTTCAATTTCTGGCCCTCTGACCCAGCTGAATGTCCATCTTCAAAAGAATTTTCAGAGACCCTCAATCCCTCAACTTTACTTCTCATATTCATTCTCCTACCCATATCAAAGGTCACATCTTAGACCAGATCTGGTCCCTGAACTGTCCCGTAGAGTCCCTTTTCATCTCGCCTTGCACGTGGTCCGACCACCACCTGATCTCATTTGCCCTTCCCATTCACCCTCCGGTCAAGCCCCCTCTCCCCAAAAACATCTGGGTTCGCGCTTGGGGACGAGTTGACCCGGAAAATCTATCCTCCCTACTCGCCACTTCCCTCCCTTCCTTACAAGGTCTATCCACCCTTTCCCAGGTCAAGGCCATTGAACAGTGGCTCTCCTCTGGCTGCGACTCTATTGCCCCTCTAAAACGAATCACCTCTAAGCGGGAGAAGGACGCCAATCAGTGGTTTAATGAAGATCTCAAGGCCACTAAACTAGCGGTACGTCGCGCGGAGCGGGCTTGGAGGAGAAATTATTGCCCCTCATTGCGATTGGAATTCGTTAACATCCTGACCCAATACAAAAAAGACATCTTGGAGGCTAAAACCACCTACTTCTCCTCCAAAATCCTCGCAGCAGAAAACCAGTCGAAGGAAATTTTTTCGATCGTGCACAATTTGGCGTTTTCGGACAGAACAACTTTAAAGCCCGCCCCTTCCAAAGAACTCTGTCACTCCTTCAATAACTATTTCATTCAGAAAATAGCCACCATCAAGGCCAACATCCCTCCCTCCTCCCCCACTTTTGTTGACCCCCAGTGTCCCCCTCCTAAGGGAGAACTCACCACCCTCCCCCCTCTAACTAAGGACTCTCTGACTTCCATAATACCCCTTGTCAAATCCGGCTCCCCATTAGATCCCTGCCCTGCCCATATTCTCCGTCATATCTTTATCACTTGTCCAGACCCCCCCCTTCACCTCCTCAACAGCTCTCTTTCCCAAGGCGTAGTACCCAATCCACTCAAATCAGCAGTAATTGTACCCATCTTGAAAAAGCCGGGCGCGGACCCCTCAATCCCTGCCAATTTTCGTCCCATCTCCCTCCTGCCATTTCTGGTAAAGGTGCTCGAGCGCCATGTCACCCGCACTCTGAGCTCTTTGGTGGAGAAGCATGGAGCTCTTGCCCCCTGCCAGGCCGGGTTCCGCCCCGCACACTCTACGGAGTCCGTAGTCCTCTCGGTCCTGGACAACCTCAGGGAGGGTATGGATACCAACCAGCCCCAGGCCTTGGTCCTCCTCGATCTCTCAGCCGCTTTTGACACGGTGGATCATACCATCTTGCTTTCCCGTGTCAAGGCGGCGGGGATCGGGGGCACTGCACTGGTCTGGTTATCCTCCTTCCTGAGCGACCGCACCCAGGCTGTACGCCTGGGTGATTTCACTGTGGACGTTCGGAAAGTTCAGTGCGGGGTCCCCCAAGGCTCCTCCCTTTCCCCTCTTTTGTTTAATCTTTATATCGCCCCTCTTATCTTCTCTCTGCAACAAATGGAGGTCGCCGTATTTAATTATGCGGACGACCTCCAGCATGTCTTCAATCTGTCTTCTTCCCCTTCTTCTGTTCTTAATTTCCAATCTATCATGATCCATATCCGGGACTGGATGAACCACAACCATCTGAAACTCAACCCAGACAAGACCGAGCTGGTGTTGACGGGTGGTTCATCCAGCCCCTGGTCTTCTTTATTTTGGCCCCCCTCTCTCGGCCCTCCACCTATCCCCTCTACCTCAGTCAAAACACTAGGTATAAACTCAATTCTCAACTCACTCTTCACTCCCAGGTTAGCTCAGTGGTTTCTTCTTCTTTCCTTTCACTGCGCACTATACGCAGGGTGTCCCGCTTTTTTTCCTTTGCTGCCCTCAAACTGATCACCTTGGACATGGTGGTCTCCCGCCTGGATTACGGCAACGCCCTATATGCAGGTAGTCCTGCATATAGCCTACGGCGTCTGCAACAGATCCAAAACCAGGCGGCGCGCCTGGTATTCAAACTCCCGAAATCCCACCACACCACCCCCCTTTTAAAGTCTCTACATTGGCTCCCTGTTCGTGCCCGTGTCCAGTTTAAGCTCGCCTCCATCGCCTTTCAAGCACGACTGGGCACGGGCACCGGCTTTCATCTCATCTGAGAGCACCCCTTACGTTCCCACCAGGGAACTACGCTCATCTACCCAGTCCCTTCTTACAATCCCACGGTTCCGAAGAAAGAAATGGGGAGGTTCGAAATTTGCGACCCTCGCCCCGCTCCTCTGGAACTCTCTGCCACCTGAGCTTAGAGCCTCAACCCTGTATCCGCAATTCCGGAAGCAGCTCAAGGCTCATCTGTTCACGAAGTCCTTCAATTAACCCACTAGCAGTTTGTTTTTCGTTTATCCAGCTCCGGTCCTTTGTTAGTTGTAGCGCCAAGAAACCGCTGGTGTACGTGCGCTTTAAAAATATTGTTAAATTCAAATTCAAATTCAAATTATGGTAATACCTTATTAGACCTAGGTCTGACAGAAAAATTTTAACATACGAAAGCCAAGCTATTTTATGTGAATTATCAAGGGCGAGGCAATCGATCATAAGTTCCCTGTTAAAGACTAGTTTTGGCGATGACCAAATTCGATGCCATAAAAGAAGCGGTTGAAGTTTAGCTAGGTCTGTAATATATGGCAAACCCAGTTTCCTGTGGCAGCTAAAAGTAGAAGTGCCACGCGGAACCGCTAAGAGGAACCTCAAAAAGCTATTCTCTACCTTTTGGAGGGCCTTCACTCTTCCATGGCCCCAGACCCCTGCTCCATAGATCGCCACACTAAGACACTTGGCTTGATAGATCTGTATAATTTCTACTGGTGATCTTTTACCAAGCCTATGTGTGAAATTAACTAAAGCACTAGTAGTCCTAATGAATGACAGTTTCCTGGCCTCATTTGCCTGCCTCCAGGAATACTTATTATCGATTAAAATTCCAAGATAGGGGTACACGATAGTGGTTTCCAATTTGGTATGTTCAATATAAATACTACACGTTTTCTTATTTCGAACCCCGGCAGTCATAACAAAAGTTTTTTTAATATTGACCTTTAGATCTAGTTTGGCCATATAAGTATGATACCTATCGACGGCATGTTGCAGTTCTAAGGGGGTTTGGGCTATAATCACGGGGTCGTCCGCGTAGAGTAGAGCGGGAATTAATATTTTTCTCACACAGGGTCCCTCCAACATTGCCTGTTCTAGCCCATTTGTATAGAGCGAAAACAGGAGGGGGGCCATGACACATCCCCGCCTTAACCCTCTCTCCACTCTGAACGACACCGTAAGATCACCCCCTGTTCCATACCTAACTCTGGCCCTGGCGTTTGAGTACAGTTCTCTCAGAAAATTTAGTTGGTGCCGGATCTATTCCCAAATCGCTCAGAACCTTCCACAATTTAGAGTGGCTTACGCCGTCAAAGACTGCTGACAAATCTACATGCCTCACTACGGATATGACTTTGTCCTCACACCCTCGGGGCCTGTTGAATCTCTTGGTATGCGTATTCTATTTGTGGCCCTGCTATACGCTCGCTCTGTGCGCTTTCGATTCGTTATATGACTTATACATGTTGGACTTGTTGTTCGCTTAGCGTTCTGTGTATTGTATTCGCTATTTTGACCTACACATATCTGGTTGTGAAGTGCTCCGATGCCCTCGGGTCAGGCCAGCGCTACAGAAAACTCCAAAATAAAAAATAAATACAAATAAGCCATGTAGAAACCTCCTCTTTGCATTAGTGTATTTGGCCATTAATAGAGCCAGGTTAAGGGCTTGTTCTGTTGTGCCCATGCCTTCCCTGGACCCGAACTGAAGGTCAGAGAGAATATTATTATCCTCTGACCATTGGGTTAGGCGATCAAGAATGATACGTCCCGCTACCTTACCCAAGTAGTCTAGAAGAGATATTGGTCGATAGCAGGATTGACTCTGCCGATCACCCTTTTTAAATATTGGGAGCAATATGGATTTAGACCAAGACTCAATGAGGCCAATTTCACAAGACGCTGACAGGACCTTTGTAGGTATTGGAGTCCAAAGGTCCATATTATACTTAAACAGGTCCACAGGAACCCAATCGAGCCCTGGTGCCTTTTCCCCTTTACTAGCCTTTAAGGCAGTCTCTACTTCTTGCATTGTAATATCAAGGGCAATAGGGAAGGATGTGGGGCTAAGCGTTGGAGTTACCCTATCTCTTTCACCTGATGGAATTCCTTCCTCCGTCATTGTTCTAAATATCTGAGAGAAATGATCTATCCATGTTGATTCATCTATGGCTACTTCTATCTTGGGTATCTCCCTATCTTCATTTAAAAATGGGTTTTCCAAAAGGCCGTACTATCCTTTTCGGAGCAGCTTTTATGTAATTGATCCCATGCTTCATTTTTTAATTCAAGTTTCCTTGTTTTTATGGCCTTATTATATGCTTTTCTCAAGAGCGCTATTTCTTTTTTGTCTCTTCTTGATTTATGTAGGGAGAGCTTTAGGTCAGAATATGCCTTTGTACAAGTACTGTTAAACTATCCCTTAGATATTCCCGAATGTTTCTGTTGTACAAACAAAGCGTCTTTTATTGTTCTTATTAATACCTCAAAGCTTGTTAAAATCTCCCGATGAGAAGAAGAGTCATCCATACAGACCTATATCGAATCAAGGACATTTTTTACCACTACCGCTGTTATATGGAATGGGTTGATTTTGTCCCATCTAAGTGAGTATCCGTTTAACCTATCTAGAATCAGATTATCTTGTCTTAGTACTCGAGAACTGTCCATCCGTTTGCATGCATTAGGATTGGTTAGCTTTAAACTATTCGGGAAATGGTCGCTAATAGCATTAATTTGAGTTTTAAAATTTAGAATGCCGGACGCAGCGTTTCTAGATACAATATAAAATCAATTATAGTGCTTTCCCCACTACCATTGAAGGTCTGTGTCAGCAGGACCTGCACTACTACTTAATCGTTTGCTGTAGTAAGTTCTAAAATAAAAAGAGTTTCATTTAGGCAGTTTCCAATTGTTGTGTGAGGAAAATGAGTTAAATTATTCCCATCCTCATTAACCAGACCACAAGCTAGATTGTTATTATGCCCACACGGGGATAGATTGAAGTCAGCACCCCAAATTATGGACACATTTTTAACGTTCTTATATTTAAAATCCAACAAAGTGGACCGAATCTCTTTTAATACGGGGATCTACTGTACATTGTAAATATTGTTATAAAAGTTAACCAGTAGATAGTTATCTTGTTTGCTAATTCCCAGAGAAATGATTTGATAGTTTGGCTCTAATTTGAGGGGAACTATATCTTTAAGATCTAGGAGGTTAGATATAAACGTTATCAAACCACCTTTAGCTCTCCCAGAAGTGGTAGGGGTAGCAGTAGAGAAGTAAGTCTTGTAGCCCTCCAGGTGCATAGCAGAGGTAATCCAAGTCTCCTGTAGACAGAGCACCTTAAATTTGGTGGCAAATTTGAGCCATGCATCGTTATCGATTTTGGTTCGCAGTCCTGCTACGTTCCAGAATACGAAATCGAGCCCTGACTCATCCCAGTATTCCCTCTCAGGCAACCCCAAGTTATCGGTGCTCTCAGGAAGTAGAATATTGGCCAGTTGTGTCACATCCCCTGTACCCATCTGTTCTTGTAAAACGTTCCTACATGGCATGGAGGCTGTACTAGTATCCGGATGGGGAAGGTGATGATCCTGGGATTTAGGACTCTCTATCACGGTGAGAGATTGCAAGACATGAAAAGAAGGCATTGTAATGGGAGAACCGGATTCACCCCGTACCTTATATTTCCCTTGTTGGACATTTTTAGTTTTGTTCAGTCAATCGGTTTCCTCCAAACCCTATAGAGCACTAAACCTATTGGTTATTTGAACATTATGACGATTTCCATGATGGGGACCATACATATTAGTGTTGGTATTATTAGCGCTATCAACCCTAGTACAAGGTAGATAGAAAAAGCCAAGCAGCAAGACATTAATCTCACCCATAGCTAGTGAGTTCCTACTTTCTGCCCTAAGTATGTTCTTTACTAGTTTTGGGGTTTTGAATGTAAGAACTATACAGTCACCAGGAAAGATCTTACAGCGGACCCAACCCACTGTACCCTTCTTGCCATCTTAATCTCATTGAAGAGCTGGTGCGTTAGTCCCGTCCTCTCACCCAACCAATAAAGTGATTTATTCTTTAATGAATCCCAGTTTTCTTTTTGCAATAGGGCTATTTTGGGGACATTTGTTAAAACAACTACATACAGAGTCGCCTCCGGTGGCAAGTGTAGCTGCTGGTCTATTTAATGCTTATCCAGTTGGTCTCTATGAGAGATAGGTCCAGAAATTAGATTACCCTGTAATTGTTGGAGAGGAACGTTGGATCTGTTAATGGATCCTGTAGTTGTGTGGGCCCTATGCTCATTCTTTAACTCTGCAATGGATAGAGAATTTAAAGTGCTCCACTGTAGGTGTGAATCTTTTCCTATTGTATGTGTGCTATTTGGAGGATTGGGCTGCTTCACTGCGTTTGTTGTCCTGGGATCTATGTCTATGGTATGTGAATGCCTAGTTGATATATTATTGTCTATATTCACAGAGCCCAGATCAGGAATTATCAAGTCTCTAGAATTAGCATGTTCAGGGTTTCTTAGGATACATTTTTCAATCAGATCTAATCTATCTCGCAGTTGGTCTAATCTGACTCGTAGATAAAGATCCAATCTTTCCACCAGGGTCATTAAGTTCCTTATTTCAATTGAATTGTTTTCACTTTTTCTGTTAATGTCTTCCTTCCCCTTGTAAGAGCCTTTTCTAGTCCCCTCTCTCTTCTTCCCTTGCTGACCCTGTTTTGTAACTTAAAGCGGGGTAGACTTCAGATTTTTTTTGTACCCTCACCCTGGTCCTGATCACCCATTTTTTTCACACCTCGGACTGGGTTCTTTTGCTTCTTCTGGGGAGGCTGCATCGAGGAATCCGAATCACTCGATACAATCTCCTCTGAAAGATGCTGGGCACACCCATTTAGGGCTAATTTTGATTTTGGGGTGCCACCCAAGGGTTCCAGTGCCTTAGGCTGATCCGGGACTGAGGCAGAACCTGCTTCCAGTGATTCTACCACAGATGATATTTGCTTGTCTAAAGTGCCCATGGCCCCTGTGAGATAACTTAATAATGTTTGTTGCGATTTACCCGAAGCTCGTACCAGTCCTCTCGTCTTGGGGCTAGCCATATTCCTTTTATCCATAACCCTAATGAAGAATCAACTCAGTGAGCAGGATCTATTATATACAATTTAAGTCTATACTTCCTATAGCCTTCAGTTGTCACTCCTTAGGCAAACCCACAATATTTTACTGGTTAGTTAAGGGGATCAAGGTTAGGAAGATAGAATAAACTACTCACACTACTTTTGCTCTACAGTGATAGTTAAATGTTCACAGTTATGATATAACCAATCAGCTTCACAGAGGAAATAATTGTTCCTTACTATAGATTCTTCTTAAATATAGTCCTGCAGAAGAGCTCAGAGAGTGGGCCCAGCCCAGCCTCAACCGGCCGCTGACGGGCGCGGATGGGCCAGCCCTTGGCCTGGGTACGCCCGCCCGCGTCCCATGCTGCGGGAGGGCCAAGGCATTTTTAAGCGCCTCCCGGCACTGTTGATGACGCTGAAGATTCGCACCCCGGGGACTCTGGGAAATGTAGTCCCGGCGCGGTAGGCGAACGTTGCAGTTCCCACAACACGGACTGGTCACTGGCGGCAATGGCGGCAAGACGAGGCAAGTGGCGGCAACAGGACAGCAAAGGGAAATCCGGAGGTGAGTGACCCTGCAGCAGCAATAGTATCCCGCGCTGCGGGAGGGCCGAGGCGTTTTTAAGCGCCTGCCATCACTGTTGCTGATGCTGAAGATGCGCGCCCCGGGAACTCTGGGAAATGTAGTCCCGGCGCGGTAGGCGAACATTGCAGTCCCCACAACACGGACTGGTCACTGGCGGCAATGGCGGCAAGACGAGGCAAGTGGCGGCACCAGGACAGCAAAGGGAAATCCGGAGGTGAGTGACACTTCAGCAGCAATAGTATCCCGCGCTGCGGGAGGGCCAAGGCGTTTTTAAGCACCTCCCGGCGCCGGTGCTGATGCTGAAGAATCGTGCCCCGGGGACTCTGGGAAATGTAGTCCGGGCGGGGTAGGTGAACGTTGCAGTCCCCACAACACGGACTGGTCACTGGCGGCAATGGCGGCAAGACGAGGCAAGTGGCGGCAACAGGACAGCAAAGGGAAATCCGGAGGTGAGTGACCCTGAAGCAGCAATAGTATCCCAATCTATTCAAATAATAAACAAATGGTATAGATTATCTATAAATTATGTCCTTCTTAAGACACATTTCCATAAGTTAGAATTTCATATTTCTTTTAAAAAGAGAGATATCCTCATCTTTTGTAATATTAAATTGCTTACTTCTCAATGTGATATTTCTTAAATGGATGGTTCTCAAAACGATTCAATTATTCCACTACTGGCATATACTCTCTAGTAATTATGAACATATTAGCTGTGAGTAATATAGATTCCACCCTCCTCATTATCACGGTGACTGTGAAAAAGCTCCATCCCCATATTTTTCAATAGGGCATAGTATTTTTATGACAAAAAGCCATCCAATTGGCCTCCAATTATCAGAACTCTGCACCTCCCATATATAAACATCCTATTTTTAGTTTTAAAGTTCAAAGTGAAGATGCCATAATAGATGTGCATTGTGCAGAATGTGGTCCTTGTGTCAACCAGACTCCAGGAATGAAATGCTCTTTTAATGTCCTGCAGGTTTATTCAAAACACAGGTTGACTTATATTTAATCGTGCAACCAAGAAGGTCAATCCATTGCTACTTCTATTGTGTGCGGTCCCCAAAATTCCAGTTTAAATTATTAGTGAGAGATTTACAAAAGGCACATCCTTTCCTATCCCGTTCTCACATTTCTTCCCTGCATGACTATGAGCCTGCCTGAACTCATGAGGGGGCATGAGTCGCCGTTCTGGCATGCGTTCATTTTGCCTACAGAGAGGTGCCGCAAAAGGGAGCTGGGTTCAGCCCATTTTAACTTCTGTTTGGTCACTCTGTTAGGGGACGTCTGAGTCTGGTAAGGGAGGGGTTTGAACAAGCTGCCAAGAAGTTCCCCCTCTCCCCCTTAAGATGTGGTTAGCAACATGCTAGACCTGGGTATCCAGATGGCCAAGTTCTGGAAGTTAGAATCCAGAAAGTCATGAAGCAGAGGTATGACAAGGCGGACACTCTGGTCGCGTTTCAGCCTGGCCAAAAAGCATGGGTGATGGAGCGAGGGGAGACCAGGGCCCTTCAGGGCCGCTGGACTTGGCACTATGAGGTGAATGAGAGGAAGGGGAAGGTTGCCCGCTTGGTGGATTACAAGATCCCAAGGCACTCATAAAGGCTACTCCAAATCATCATCCTCAAACCTCACGATAAAAGTTCCAAGGTTACCATGCTGTTGGTGACAGATAATGGAGAGGAGGAGGAAAATCAACCTCTCCTAGATCTCTTGCCATCCTAAGAGAAAGACGGGTCAGTGGAAGGTGTCAACTGACCCCAGAACAGTAGAGCGACTGTCACCAGTTGTTGGGGCAGTTTGCCTCACAGTTTTCCCTCACTTCCGGGCTTACACACTGGTGTGCCCATGATATTGATACTCAGGACAGCCTGCTTATCAGAAACAAAATATAGAGGCTGTCGGGCAAAGTGAGGGCCAGCAGCAAGACAGAGGCCTCCAAGATCCTGGAGTTAGGGGTGATTGGGCTCCCCAAGTAGTGCTTCAGGCTTTGCAAGAGCAGTACAAAAGGGGGTGGTGATGGACGGAGCATCTGAATCAATCAAGGCTTTGCAAGAGGCAGACCAGACTATCAAGGCCAGCAAGTGCCAGATAGTGCTAGTTATGTGGTGTACAAGGACCACCTTGTGGGAGGGGGTAAGGGGCTACCCCTCCAGGCTAAAATAGAAACTAATCTGTCCTAGGAGCCCCCCAAAACCTAGGCAAAAGTGAGGGCCTTCCTGGGCCTCTCTGGTTCTTACAGAAGGCATATCAAGAGACATGGCACCATGGTGGCCCCCTTGACTGAGATGACTTTGAAGAAGCAGCCCATGAAGGTGATCTGGACAAAGGCCTGTAAGAAAGCCTTTGACACCCTCAAACAGGCCATGCGCACAGCCCCCGTTCAAGGCCCTTGACTTTTCACAGGAAAGTTTTGTACAGATGCCTCAGAGCATGGCATAGGGGCAGTCCTATCACAGCTGAATGAGGAGGGCCTGGACCAAACTGTAACTTTCATCTATAGTAGGCTACTTCCCAGGGAACTGAGGTGGAGTGCTATTGAAAGGGAATCCTTTGTTGTGATCTGGGCACTAAAGAAGCTGATACCATACCTGTTTGGACTTACTTCCGGGTTCAGACAGACAACAGGCCCCTCAGATTGCTCATACAGATGAGCGGTGAGAATCCAAAACTGTTGTGGTGATTCATCTCCTTACAGGGAATGAATTTCAAGGTGAAACACTGGCTGGGTCCGACCACTCCAATGTTGATGGTCTGTTTAGGTTCTTCCACCTTAGTGGTGGGAACTCCCAGGAGGGTGGGTAGTTCTCTCCACTTTCAGATGGGAGGTGGGGGCAGGTGATAGTCCTGCCAGCCTTAGGGTAGACTAACCCCACATTTTTTGCCTTCACACCACTATGCTGCTCAATTTTATTTTTGTTGGTGTTAGGACTATGTTCACTTTACTGCTGCTGACCACTGCTAAAGTGCTTGTGCTTTCTCTCTACAACATGGTACATCTGATTGCCACATTTAATTTACTTAAAAGTCCCTTGCAGAATGGTAAACCTTATACCCAGGAACGGTAAATCAAATGCTACTAGGGGTCCTGCAGCACCTATTGTGCAATCCACTTAAGTAGCCCCTTAAAACATGTCCCGGGCCTGCCATTGCAGATTGAATGCAGTATTAAACTGCTAGTTCAACTCGGCAATATTATTCCCTTGCTAAGCATTATATACAATAAAAGGGGAGTTTAAGTCACCCCCAATGTAGGCCGTAGGTAGCCCTTATGGTAGGACTCATTGTAATTGAAAGGGTGTACATGTGCTTTTATGGTTTACAATGTCCTGGTAGTGAAAAACTCCTACATTTGTTTTTCACTACTGTGAGGCCTACCTCTCCAATAGGATAGCAATGGGTTCTGCCCAAATCCGCCTGGATTTTTGCTTTTTCATCATCTGATTTTTTACCTTGCTCTGTGAGCAGCTCATAACTGGTGACTCACCCACGGTAAACATACTAGAGATGGACTGCACACGTTTACCACCATTTTTTGCCTTTTAGGGTAAGGCCAATGCATCGCTGCAAGGGTAAAGGGCACCTGGCTGGTTACACACGAACACACGTGCACACCTGGGAGGGTTGCATGTGTGAGACTACTGTCATGCTCAGCCCGGTACCGGCGCACAGGTAGCCTGGCGCAGAGGGGACTCTCCAGGATGTAATATTGACCTGGGGTAGGTCTCATAATGTTAGTCTACCTCAGTGCTCATGGGTAGGGGACTGGTGAAATGGGTATTCATTGAGGGGTAAGACAAGGTTGCGTGCTGGCCATACTCATTTTTATTCTTTATATGAATGATCTCCATCTTGCCCTAGCACCCGCCACCACAGACATAGCAATAATTAAGGATAATCCGCTCCCATCACTGTGCGGACAACGCAGTGTTGATGGTACCCACCCTAGGGCACTGCGTAAGCCAGTACATGTATTTGTTGGTTTTAACCCTTTAAGTGCTGCCGTCGGCCAACGGTCGTCACGAGCACTACCTCCCCAGTGCTGCGCACGACCGTTGGCCGATGGGCCAGCATTCGTTATCCGAACGTTAAGCACTGGGCGCTGAACATTCGACGCTCGGAAGGTGTTAAACGTTTCTTTGACTTGCAGACTAACTTTGCCAATCACATATCATCTTCTGTGGTCCTAAGAATCGACCCCTTCCAAATATACGAGCTGGCACCCACTACCTAACCAGCACCCACACCTTTCCATCCTTAGGTAATATTTTTTCCACTCAGGGATCATCATCTCCCCACATAGAATATTGTTTGATCAAATTCGCCACAGCAAACGGGTCACCACGCAGTCTCCCACAAGCCATGGGTAGAGGCTCTCTCTTACCACTGTTACAAGTTTATAAATCACAGTGCCGGCCAATTTTTATGTACGAGATCAGAGGTGTGGGGGATTTCCAACTGTTTGCCTATCCAAAAAGAAGAAAGTCTTTATCTGTCTCTATTTCTGCCGCACATTTTATCCATCAGAATGAATTAAGGCTCCCACATATTACAGATCTAATTAGGGCATGCCCAACCCTCCTCTGGCTCATGATCTGACGTAATGATGAGGATGTCTTGACCGGAGACAATATATCGGATTGCCTCTCTCTGAACAGAGGGCTACAAATTCCATTGATTGCTTATGTGGGGACTGAGGGGCAGATTTATGAAGGGCTTGCGCCACGTTTACGCCGCCGTTGCGTGACGCAACGGCGCGGAAACGTGGCGCATCCCTGCGCCCTATTTACAACGTGACGCATCTAGGAGATGCGTCACGTTGTACAGCACTGCGCCATGAGGAGGCGTTCCTGCGCAGGGGGGGCCTTCCTGCGCAGGAACGCCTCTTGAAAGTGGCTGAGTGAAATCTATGAGATTTCACTCAGTCACTTTCAGGGCAATGCTGCGTCAAAACCCTGCGCCTGCTTGAAGCAGGCGTAAGGCTTGAGGCAGCATTGAAAGAATAGGCCCCCCGAGCATTGCTGGAGCAACTCCAGCAATGCGCCACATTTCCGGCACAGATGCGTCACGCATCTGTGCCGTTTTTGCCCCATGGTGCGCCGCATCATAAATGCGGCGCACCATGGGTGGCGTAGCTGTGGCGCACTGTGGCGCATGTTAACTGGCGCATCCCTCGGGATGCGCCAGTTAACATAAATCTGCCCCTGAGTATTTTAATATTGGGATGCAATCAATTTCTACTGAGCCCTCATCCTGTACTAGTACAAGCAAAAGACCGTGGCTCACGCCTTACCCTCTTTTTTGGAATCTCGGAGGCTTAGGGTTTTGGGGGGGGGGGATGCTAAATGTCATCAGATATCTCAGTCTATATGAATTTGATCACCCTACTGATTACATCTCTAGGGCACGCAGTCGCTAGGAATGCTCCCTGCTTTTCCGTTTTAGGTCAGACACTGTGAAATATCTCCTCTGATTTCCCATGGGTTTTGTACATAACCTCGAAACTGTGATGAGTATCTGGCAAACAATGCTTCATTTTATGTTTTTCTTGCACATTTTGTATAAAATACAATAGATTATCTTTAATCCCTCTTTTAAAAAGTATTGCTAGGATTTTAATCAGTGCAGACTTGCTTTTAGATTTTTATTGCTACTTGATAATGAAGAAACGACTGCACGGCGGATTGCTTTTAAAAATCTGCTGTTTGAGCTCGTAGGTCCTTGTTAAATTAAGCCTTTTATTGATGACATCGTTATAACGACCATGTTTTATTGTTCATAAATAATAATCTAAGCACGACATGACTTGCATTTTGCGCTCGTTTCACATTATGCGTCGTAAAAACGAACATTAATCACTGCTCATTGCACATTTTATTTTCCTTTTACTTACTCAATGTACTGTATATTTTGTGCTGATTGCCTTACAAGATGGTTTTATGGTTACTATAATGCTCCTGAATAAAGTCTATTGAATTGAATAGTGTACACGCATAGGGAAAGTCAGTGTGGCTTACTGTCATGTCTCCAGTGACACTCCATTATACGCCCATGGGGAACTCTGCCGTAGAGTGTAGTTTTGCTTCCCTTTGGCCAACAGAGAACAGTGACATATCAAAATGGGGTAGAATCTATATGCCACAACCAAATCTGAGAGTTCCAAGATATCTGTACAGATGATGGGTCATCCAGGATTGTCATATTTCTCAGCTCAGGATTAGAGCTCAGACCCTTTGTCACCCTGCTGTGCCAAGTTAATTACATTTCTTTCCAGCAGCAGGAACAATGGCCTCCCCACACGGAGGGAACAATTAACTGTGCTTCACTCAGCTCAGGAAGCGGAAACTGGTGGCGATGAAGGATCTGCATCAATCAGCTGTCACACTGTACCAGGGATCAGCCAATCCAAGACCACTAAGCAAAGGAGGGAGCCCAGACCTCTAGAGTCAACACAGGATGGAGCTCCCCTTTGAAGATTTGGAGGGAAAGGCCTTAGACAGTGATGTCAGCGGGGAGCGGAGCAAAAGCACCCAGATGAGAAGTGTCCAGCGACTCCTGGGTGATGCCATTTTCAATTGTCCCACCGTGATGTGCAGGAGGGTTGGGATGGGGGGTAGAGGTGATGTGACACCACAGGATAGGCCAGTGGTACCTCACTTCTAGAACTTAATCCCCCATCTTAAATTGTCTTGCAGAAGGGGTCAAGGTCTGTCTTGATTCTATTTTTCGGCTGTACTGTGGGACTTGAGGCAACAGCCATGGACAACTGGAAAGAAGAACACTCTGATGCACATTTGGGCTACGAACTCTGACTACAGTTGACTCCAGGACCAGTGTTCCTACCCCTTAGACCAGGAAAGCTGATCCACTTCACCTCCTCAGGTCTAGTTGGGGGAAAAACTGGTCAACTGCACCAAAGGAGAAAAAGGAGAGAGGAGAGAGGTTGGTGCAGGGAGCCAGTGGATCCCGTTGCCTGCAAAGTTCACCACATTAAAAGCCAGCAGGCCTAAGGTAAGTGATCTAGGTGGCTAGTGCTTGCCGCAAGGAGCAAAATTGGCCAAAAATGAATCAGAGTTGGCCTGAGATATGGGCCAGAGAAGTTTTTGACCCCAGAGCTCCGCTGCCCAGCTGCTACAATATGGCCTAGAGACCGCCGTAAGGAGTATGTACAAGTATTAACCCTGAAAGTGGGGGGGACGTGAATGGGCCCCCCTCCCCAGAGCTCCAAGGGCTTGTGGATTCCAATTCCTGGGTTGGATTTCATTCACAAAACCCATTTTTCGGGCTTCCCTACCACCACAAAAAAAGATGGAATTGCCGTCATATCCCCAAGTGTCATGAGAGAGGCCCAGGAAACCCAACTCCTTGCCCGATGTGCACCACTGCTGGGGGAGCTCCATCACGCTCCCCCCACATACAGGATGAGATGTCTGGGATCCCCAATTCTAGGCCTCAGCAGTGAAGCCCCTGCACTCTCCCCATCAGTTGTGGACCTGCACCACTGACTGTGCCCGTATTTGGGGGAATGCGTGACCATCACCAAAGGTAGCGACCTGCCCGCAGGAGTGGCAGGGAAAGAGAACTGCCGGCCCATACAGCAGCACAGAGGAGTGCTGCTTATGCTGGAAGCTGGCAGGGCAACCATGGGTGGGCTCCCTGGGCTGCAGGGGTGCTTATGGGACTCAGCACCCCCAGGGGAAAAACAAAACAAAAAAAGAAGATGAGGGAAAAGCTGTCCGCATGGCTCAACAAAGGGAGCGGCCGAAGCTGCTAATAAAATATGCACAAATTCCCCAGGAAGCCTCCATAATGGCCCCAGGATGGCAGGGGAACCACCAAAGAACATGTGGGGGGCTGCAGGAGTGTAGCAGTGCCCCACGAAGGAATTTAATAAAAGTTCTAACCCCAAGTCTGAAGGGTCAAAGGAAATGTGACCTGCCTAGGATTCTCTTCCCCTTTCAAATGCACCCTAGGCTGGAGGTGTGCCCCTCTAGAGGCTAAGGTTACGGCTCCAGATTATGAAGTCTAAAAGTTGTTAAAAAATAAACAGACACATGGTACATGTTGAGAAAGGCTTTATTTCAAAGAGTTATTCTAGTTCTTCTTGTTCTTCTTGAAGGTCCTTTGCAATGTTTTACCCAATGATGTCACTGCCAATGCTTTATTTACATGGTTGTTAATGCTGTCTGTAAGTTATATTCCTAAGGGGCTGCAATGCTTTATTAATAATGATGTGAGCACCTTATTCAAATGCCTGATTACTCATACTAAGTGCAGATGAGGAGGACATGCCTTGTCACTGATAATGAGTGTACTTGATTGCAATGACTGACTATTCATAATAGGTGTTTGTTGAACAACATAACCATCAAAACTGTCCAAGACTGATTCTATGCACACCATCAGGATATGTTGGCCTTAGTACAGCTAGTTCACAGTGCACCATCTGTACCCCTAGCCTGGCAAGGTATCCGGTGGAATGTGCAACCTCAGAACATGACAACCCTAGCCCCCAAAGGAAATCATGGAATCAGATCTAGAACCCATTTATTTGGTAACTCATGCATATCCATAGAGATCCCCAAGAAATACTCAGTTTGGCATTTCAATACTTATTGAAGCAGTATGATTCTTATGAAGAATATGTGAGCTGCAATTATTATTAGAAGGAATCAGAACAGTGTAATCAGCATTACAAGAATGGTAAAGAAAATAAACAATTCAACCATTGTGCTGCTACATAGGATAAGTACTGTTATATTTTATGTTCCTACCCAGCGCTACCTATCCTAGTGTGCCTAGGGTATGTGAATCTGCCAGAATCCCTGTAGGGTTGTCTAACTCTCCCATTACCTGTGGGTAAGTGTGTAGTATCCTGTTCATGTTAATGTTCTACCATTAGTATCCTGTTCGTGATAATGTTCTCTGCAACTATCCCTCCTCCTGCTCAGCCAGTGTGAATGTGCTGTGTGCTGCATGGAATGTTGAAGCGATGATGCAATTGGAATTTTGGGCGCCTGTGAGGTGTAGTGTGACAGTTGGAGAATGGGCTGAGCAGCAGGCAAGCTGCTCCTAGTGGGGCCGCTACACTAGAACTCTTCTACATGTATCTTACTTCAATAAATCTACTTAACCCCTTCCAGGCTCATGACGAGCTGGGCTCGTCATGGTGTAGCCTCCTCGCACACTGATGACGAGCCCAGCTCGTCATGAATAAGGGGCTTTTAGAAATCTCAGCACAGGAGGAGAATTCAACTAGCGCGGATGTGGTTAAACTACATCCTACCTGCGTGGACCTCATTATTACATTATTTTGGCAACGAGTTGGTGACTACCTACATGTTATAACTGGACTTCATGGACGTGGCAGCCAAAAGAGGACCTGAAGATGAGGTTAACTACAGATCCTACAGATGCTGGCAACGCAACATACATTACCAAGAGGAGGTATCCACTGAAAAGAAAAAACGATCACAAAAAACAAAGGAGTTCTGCACAGAACAGTAAAAACGTTCACAAGAAAGCAAGGAGTACTCCACATACAGCATAAGATGTCGACCAGTAACATGTGAAGATGCAGCACGTCGCAACTCAGCCCCACCAGTGTCATCACCATCTGACAGTCCTAGCCCAGGCATGCTGTTTCTCATCTACATTACATATTTTTTGGACTTTGGAGTAACCAGTACTGCTTGAGTCATCAAGCCCATAAACTTACAGCCATTAAATTGATGTGGGTCAGGTATGTACATTTCCTGCCACACACTTCATCACCTTGAGGACAGTCAAAAACATTTTGGAATTTTGTCTACCATTTCAGCCATCAAGAAAGGAAAGGCATGCTCTTTGAACATTCTCTCTGCCGACGCCTATGCGTTTCCTCAAGATAAGGTCTTACTTGACACATTGGCAAGAAGCTGAGCACAATGGATTAATCGTGTCTGTCTCCGTTGGCAATGTTGTTTCTGACCTTTTTCATGACAAGGCAGGATAGTTTGTGGTGTTTATTTTGTGCCCATGTTTGTGTTTTTACCTGCTGGAGCGGGACATTGCTGGTCTTCCAGTATTTGACAATGTTTGTTTCCCTCATTTGGGACCTGGTTTCGGTTGGGACCTTCAACCGCTTCTTTGCTGTTGGTAATTCAAGCCTTGAAAAGGTTTAATGCGCACATTATTACCTTAGTTTGTCGTCCCATGAAGCTTTCAGTGTCATCGTAGTTGCTAGGCAACTTCCCTAGCTGCTCTAGAATGCTTTCCAACATGTACGTGCTGGGAGCCACCAGGCATTCTGCATTTTTACATGCCGCCATGTTTTCTTATTTTTAAAAATCACCATCGGATGAAAAGCTACGGAGCACTTTCTATTTGTATCCACCTGAGGTTTACTCATGGCTTTGCGGCATGCTGTTTGGTGTATGGAAAAAGCACAGTGGGCGCCACCGAGATGTGTGCAAGTTTTTCTTCATATGTACTATGATGTGTGACACTTCTTTTAGCTGGCAGTACACGAGGGTGACAACCAGATTCTCTTGCCACGTTTTATTGTTAGCTCCTGGCTATCACATGAACTCTGTTGTGTGCCCATCTTCAAGCTTATTGTACGCTTGAGTGTGATTACGCCATTTACGTTTATGCTGTTATCTTTGGAACACTACATTATGTAAACATTTTGCTCCCCGCATATACTCCATGCGATTGTCCATGCGATTTCGTACAGTATGTTACGTTACTGATATATTATACGCTGTTATTCACCTTCATGGCTTCATGGTTCATTTTGCATGTGTACACTTTACACTTCACTCTTCCCTACATGTGGGACAGCAATGGGTTCTTGCTCCATTCTGACACATTAAATTTTCCTCTATGGGTCTTTCTCCCATTTACTCTCATTTCAAGTTGAGTATACACTTCCTTAGGATACCAGGTTATGTTCAGGTCCCATCTACTCTAGCTACTAACCCCTAGTCCTTGGGGTAGCTTATGGGTGTCAGTCCCATTAACTTTTTCTTCCTTTCCTCTTGTCACAGGGTATGTCATGGGTTGCAGTCCCATTTAGATTAGCTATTACCCTTTTGTTGGGGGTAGGTCATGGTTGTGGTCTCATCTACACATACTTGCTGTACATTTTTACCCTTACACAGGGTGTATTGGGTGTCAGTCCCATCTCTGCTAGTGGTTTTCTTCTCGAGAGTTGTCCCTATGGGTGTCACTCCCATTTACAATATTTACACCACTTACCTTTACATTACCAATACCCTGCTGGGGTACAGTTAATTTTTAGTCTATACTTAGACTTTGCTGTTAGTTAGATGTTGCGTTACGCTTATATTATATTACACTGTCAATTTGAAAATGGGGGAGGATGAGTAACACTTCTTGTGTTTTCTTCTCATCTTCTCTGTTTTCTTGCCTGTTTTGTTCTCCTCATGATGCCTTATGCTCTTTTCATCCTTGGAATCTGGACTATATTTGGTTGTTAGTTTTCCTTTGTCCCCAGTCTTTCCCTCATTGTTGTTTTATTCTCCTTCTTCCTTATTTAGGAGATCCTTCCTTTACTACTCTGTATGTCTGTGTGTTAGTCTGGTGTTTAGTTTGTGTCTTGCTATGTCATTCCTCCTTGCATACTGGTCTGGCCAGTCAGTGTGTTTGGGGGGAGTCATTGGTGCTTTCCCGTCAATCTCTTATCTTGTTATTTCTTACTCCTCACTTTTTCATTCTTTTCTTTTGTTTTTTTATTAAAGGTGAGGATGGTTACACCTATCTGTGTTTATTCATCTATTGGTTCCCATTCATTTTCTTCCACTTACCTTTGCACTCTCTCCTTTTTGTCCACTTCACTGCATCTTTTCTGCTGCATTTCTGATCCTCTCTTTCATTCCTTTTCTTAGTTCTCATTACTTTATCTTCTTTCAGGTAACCACATTTATGCTTCTGTTATATAAGAAAGGGGTGTGTGTAGTATTCTGTTCATGTGGGTGTTATGCCAGTAGTATCCTGTTCATTTTAATGTTCTGCTATTATTCCTCATCCTGCTCATCCAGTGTGAATGTGCTGTGTGTTGCATGGAATGTTGGAGTGATGATGCATATTGGAATGTTAGGTGCCTGTGAGGTGTAGTGTGACAGTCTGAGAATGGGCTGAGCTGCAGGCAAGCTGCTCATGGTGGGGCTGCTACACTAGAACTCTTCTACATGCATGTTACTTCAATAAATCTACTTAAACTATATCCTACTTGCGTGGACCTCATTACTACAAAGTGTCATCAAGGAGTCTCTTTTGATTGACAGCTGGGCATCATCCCTCACAGGAATAAAACAAAAATCAGCTGGGCTGGAATTCCGGCATGGGGTGACCTCAGTAGAGTCAGCAGAATGCTCCTCTGTCTTAACAAAGGAGTGATGTTGTTTATGTAATAGACTGCACTCATGTAATAATGCCAGAGCCCCAATCAGGCCACTATTGTTAATTCTTTCGTGATAGCTCAGCTGCCAAGCAGACAATAAAAGCTACAACATTTTGCTTAGTGAACTTTGCCATTGTACAGAATGTTCATGGCACTTGATAATATGCCTATGAAGAAGTGTAAGCGTAAGCAAAGCCATTTTCAGAGAATATTATCCTGCCCACACTCAAAGCAAATTTGTGCCAAATGTAAGCATTAACTTTAAAACTTGAGCATGTAAAATGGTGATGTACCCACTCAGGCCTAAATGAGACCACATGACTGATTATAGCTGCTGGAATCATTGACGGAATGAGGTATTACCATAACATGTCATTCTAGTCTTAACACGCCACAATATTAAACTAGTGTAAACTGAGCCCCCAAATATAGCTATGTATTACATTGTATATGAATGGGGTTGTAGTGTGAAATCTGGGGTCATGACCTGTAGAGGTCAAATGTAATGCTGTCAAAGATACTTCCACCAACCTTATGTATAGAGTAGTGTGTGTGATAAATGTACTTCTACTTTTCTAAAGTAAAAGCACAGACTGGACAAATATTTATTTAGGGTTAATACTGCGTCCCAGCAAATGGAGATTACTACCTCACACTAGCTTCCTTGGTTAGGCTTTAGATTGCTCTGCTTCACTACCCTGAGATACTTAAGCACTATAATGGAGTTTTTGGTTCCCATTAGAGCGTGAAAGTGTTCCCATTACTTGTGCAGGTCACACAGCTAATTGCCGTTTTTCTCACAATGTTTCCTCACATCCTTAATAAATGTTAACCTTTGATTGGGAACAGGTTGACCTGTCATGTTTGGTGTCTGAGAAATTGTAATTAAAATTCCTCTTTGGTGGTATAGTAGGATTTTGTTACAATTTTGAAAATACCACTTTTAGAAAGTTGGCATTTTCCTGCCCTAACTATTTGGTGCCTGCAGTCTGCTTCTGGGTCACATGACTGGATGTAGCTGACAAGTGGACTTTGTTTATTCCTTCCAGACAGCCACACATTAGAGGGATTAGGTGTGCATGGATGGAACATCAACTAGCAGGATGGGGGTGAAGCTGTGCACCCTCCCACTTGCAATTGAATAGGCTGTGTTCTGCCTTCACACAAATGATTTGTCACACCTGCATTGTTCGTGCAGCCCGCTTGAAGCCGGGGCAAGGTAGGAAGGAACTTTCAAGCACTTCAAAGGAAATTTTCTAGAAACTTTTCCTACTTGATAGGAGGCACCAGGTATAACAATTGCACCCTCAGACACATTCTTCAGTTAACTTTCTGGATCTGCGGGAGGACACCCAGAGGACTGAAATAGGCTGTGGCCTGCTGCGTACTTCAGAAGACTGCCTATATACACCTGGAAGGATTTCTTTATTGACTGAAATCTGCCTTGATCCCTCAGAGGCCTGCCCTGCTGCTTGAGCCCTGTTTCCACCCTCGATCCCAGTACTTCCAGAATAACTCCAGGGGTTAGTTGGCTAGTCTCCTTGATCATATCCTAAGGGGACAGAACAGGCTCCCATCATCTTGAACCCGCACCTAGACCCAGATGGAGTGAGTCTAGACCCCATAAGTGGCGCCTCTCCAGTCCTGGATCCTCGGTGGTGGTGCTAAAGGTACCCTGATAGCAAATATCCAAAATTTGGAACTAAGAATATTTTTGGCTAAAACTGCTCTGAGAACAGAGAGATCACCGGGGCAATCTGCTTGTCTATTCACCCAAGGTGTATCTCCAGTCACCCTGACTTCGCACCAGCTCCAGCTACATTCTTCTCTGCAGCTGAGAATCCTGTTCAGCAGTCCTTTGACCAAGGGGAATCCGGCCTTGTGTTACTCTTGTCGGCTACAGCCTCAAACTTCGCCCCGCTGGAGATTTTTGACTTCCAAAAAGGAGACTACGAGCCTGATTTAGGTTTTGGCTTATGGTTTACTTGGTCACAACGGTGACAGATATAACGTCTGACAAAATATTAATCCCAATTTACCCTATGGGATTATATTTATTCTGACAGGATTTCAGTCACCATTGTGATGGAGTAACCAATCCACCAAGATCTAAATCAGGCCCTAAGCCCCAGTGTTGAAATCTTAGCCACAACTTGGTCCATCACTCCCCACGATGATTATGCTTCCTTCTTGGACACTGCTTGCATCCTTGCCCTGCTGAACTTTACCTTCTCAGAACATTTTCTTCCAAATTTCTTCCAGGTCCAAAGGTAGTCGTTGACCGGCCCAATCCACTTTCTCCTGGTCTGGCACCACTACATGTCCATGGTTGGCTCTTTGACCTTTTAGGGGGTAGTTTTTATCTTAAACTTTACCTTATAATATTTTAACCTACAATCTCTAGTTCTATAAGCATGTTTCACTTGAAGCTCAAGCATTTTAAAATCAAATTCAAAGAGGTCCCTAAAAACGATTGCTTCTTGGTAGAAACTGATTTTACCTGAATTTAGCTTACTGCACATGTTTGTCAAGTTTTGTTCTTCACTTTTGTGAAATGTTACACGATGCTAGTAGTTGGCAAAGGGACTGTGGGTGGTGCAGTGGAACCCAATAGTAGTGTTTAGGTAAAATGCCCCAAAATATCTGCCCATATCTTAGTTACTTTATTTTCAATTTGTTAAGTGAGCTGTTACTTGGACACCAGCGTTGTGGGGTTCAAAATGGCCTAGGAATACGATCATCATTTTAGTTACGCAATTAAAATTGACATATTTTTATTCGATTACTTTTAACATGCTTAACATGCTTCGCACAAACATGATAGCATACTCAGAAATGGTTCTGCAGCAGCACAATTCTTCGTAGGCACCTAATCACGTTGTCTACCACACTCTGTCCAAAGCTAGGGAACTTTGAGGACAATACTCTTATTTTTGGTTGTCCGGCTGGAGACAGCTCTGAGTCACAAAGACAGACAAACAAACACAACAGTGTTGCACCTCTGACACAGTGCGATTGCGACAATGGCTTCATTATATAAACCACCTCTGAGCTTTATGTGCCAGAGGAGCGCTTCCATGGTTTATCCTGGATGCTGTGAGTATGATTCCAGTCTCTATCCTGCTGACTGTGGCTGTGACTGTGGCTGACTGTGGCCTGCTCTACATCAAATTGACTGCCTGATATATCATACACAGGTATGGCGGATGTGGCTTAATTAAAAAGAGAAATAAAAGCACTAAAGAAGAAATTTCAATCATCTCTTCGATACGGACTTAATACAAAACAATTTGATTGTATATATTAGTCAAGTGGTGCAACTTTAATATAACTGATATACAAGATTGACCTTGATGGAAAGCGTGGTGCCCTTGGACAGAGGGCATTATTGAAGTTGGCCCACAGAATTACCGTGTGTTTTGCAAAATAGTGGTATATTTCCTGAGGTTGGTGCCTATGTTAGGCAAGTTGGTCCACTGTCACGTGTTTAGACGTATGGTGCTTTTGGCTGTCCCAAGAGATCTGGCAGATAGTACTTTCACTATGCTCTAGATAGTGTAGGGAGAATTAGGGTAGGAGTATTCATATATGCCTTATCAAAGAGGCAAAAATATTGCCCTGATGGTTGAATAGTTCATCTTCTTCACCATTCTTGTAAAGCTGGTAACAATGCTTTGCTTCGTCCTGCTATTAATTGTAGCTAATTTTTTTCCTACAAGAATACAATTGCTTCAATAAATGTTTGAAAAGCCACTTTGTACATTTCTAGTATTTCCCTTTGAGCATGCCTAAGTAAGCAAAGAGAGGTTAAATCTGTTTCCAAGATTTCCTTGGGGAATCAGTATGGTCATGTTTTGAGGTTGCGGATACCATCTAGTAGCCTTTCATGGTTAGGGGTCTGAATGGGGCACTGCGAGCTAGCCAGGAATTGGGGCAACATACTCTGATGGTATGGATGGACTCAGTCCCCATATTCTGATGTTTATGTTGTTCGCACGCACAGTCTTATTTCATTCGTAGAAACCGTATGACCCCAGGTGCCCTGGCACTGAGAGAAATTGATACTGAAATAACCTGTAAGGAAGCAAATAAGTGAGTTTTCAGTAGCCTATGCAATTGTAGTAGTGAAAACGCTGACCAAATATAGAGTGGGATGGCATTCCAGTTTAGAAGTAGGATAGGTGAATGCTCTCCTGCCATTTCTGGCCTTATAGATTTTGACTGTGCCTACCACATGATGCTTTAATAATATATTTGTGACAGTGTGCTCCTAAATGCAACAGCATCTACAAACCACTCTCCTGCTGAAGGGGCATGGCTCATTTACGATACTTGTTCTTTGTGCAATGCTTGGATTTTTCAGAATCCATTTGTGTTTAGTGATGTAACATTGATGACAACACCTCCAACCTGAAAATTGTTCCAGTACCTCTGTCTACTAGGGTTACAGGAGCTCTTACTGCTCTGGGAGCTTGTTGTTAGGTCCATCCCCTTCCCTCAGCTGCAGGAGTAAGACTCTGAGCCGAAAAATCCACTGCAGCACCTTAGGGGCACAGCAAAAGCCTAATTGCATGTGCACTGAAAGGCCAAGTAGTGCACATGCTCCCTTTTGTAAATGCGAAGTGGACTTTTGGGCCTTGGCTGTCTGGCACAACCATAAGTAAAAAACAAAAGTTATGCCTGTGCTGCTGGGTGGCTTCTGAAGACTTGATAGGCACACTAATCACTGCGGTCAACCAGACGGGTGGAGAGCAAACAATGGCAGTTAGTCAGAACTGAGACTTACTTAGGACAGAGAGCTGGAAAGGGAAAAAATAAGGATTTGAGCATTGTTTGTTTCAGTTTGTGTTACAAAAATGCACAGGTAGCTTTAACTGACTTCCTGAGGTTGCTAATGCACAATTCTTCCTTTTTAAAACCAGATGTAAAAGTCAGAATCTCTAAAAATAAGATGTTGCTCCCCAGAGTGAGGTACTGAGAGAAGGGGGACTCAAGTAACTGTTATACACGGTACAACAGTAGAGGGGTGTAGGCCAACAAATTAACAGAGAGGGCTGAGCCAGGGGTCTGTCTTGGTTCAGGAACCTAGGCGTGAGCTGAGCCATGGGAACATTTGACATGGAAATCGTCCAATAAATTTTAGGTAAAAATATGATAAAGTGTCTTCAAAATTCCAAAAAGTATATTTCTTTGATAAGCATCTCACCTTTGCATATCAGATTATATGTAATACCTCTACATTGAGAGGCATTTATTCTTTATCAAAAGTGATAGTTTTTAAACATAAACTTAGAAATATTCTACACCCCCACTCTGAGGACAATGCCATTAGTGAGCTATGAGGCAAGTCAGTTGTCATATGAGCCTGTCTGTGGGCTACATTATTTTACACAGAGTGCAACATTATAGTCCATTACGTCAAACACAAAAGAGATTTTTGTACAGCACACACTCAGAGATATTTCAAGGTTTGCTCATATGCAGCAAAGTAAATAATTGGAGGTACAATAAAATGAATGAATTACCTTAGGATCACACAATTTGATCATGTGGCCAAACAGGACTTTGAACCAGGTTTTCTGGTCTCACATTCTGTTATGCAGCCAGTATATTAGTATCCCTTACTCTCTGATGGAAGACATCAACGTCTAATGCTTCGCCTTTCATTCTTGGTGCATGAGTTTAGAACGTAGGTAGCAGGCAGAAGCCCCAAGAAAGCGCACCTCATTTTGGGCTTGAGGGCTTGTGAAAGTTTCAAACTGAACCAGAGCCTAGCAATTGGCTTGTGACTTCAGTGGCTCATCCACCTCTATACTTTACTTTAGGTATTATCTGGCTGAAATAAGCATAGATGTTGTTAGCAGTGTGGTACCGGTTTTGCGTGGAGTGGTGTGGCTCACTGGTTAGAGGCGGCAGACCCGGAAGCAGAGGTCGGCCCGGGATCAGGGTTCGATTCCCGACGCGGCAGGGTCTTGGGCCATGGTCAGCGGACTCGATAATTCTCGCCTCGGTGCCTACTCCAACCATGGGTACCACTCAGCAACTCTGGGAAATAGCTTGCTTAATCTCTACTAATGGCCCCATCAGCGCCGGGGATTCTTGTCTTCACCTTGGAGATGCCCAGGAGGGACCATCTCACAGGGAAAGCCAGGATGGGTTCCCCAGCGGTATACAGCGCCGGGACGCCCCTTTGCTGGGGCAGCTGTGCGCTTTACAAGGATAAGACATTTAACATGTGAGGATATCTTAGCTTGCGCTGCTGATGCACACAGACTTGGACTGCTGCTGTCTTTGTTCTGTGCATGTGAGGAATGCTTGCGTTGTTTCTGACCAGCTAGGTATGTATTCTGTTGGTGTGAGGGAAGGGTGTACTCCTGCCTGGAGCACTACCTGTTGTGTGTGGGAAAATCTCGCTATGCTTGTGAGTCAAGCTTGCTCTCAGACACCCCAGTGATGTTCCTTACACTTGTATCAAGTCTGAAATGCTGCTTATTTGGTGTATCTATGGGAGGGGATTGTTCCATGTCTTTGAAGAAAGCTTGCAGTTGCCCTGCAATCAGATTCGGGGTGTGAATCTCAAATTTCCCCAACTAAAAAGCAGTGGCCCAAAATGACCGTGTGAGATGACCAAGGTTTGGGATGGACTCTTTCCATGAGGAACAGGGTTAGGACTGGTTTGCAATAGGTGATACTCTATCTAGAGTAGCACAGTGGGTGAAAAACTATGAGTTGGAATGCTACCCCGAGCAACTGCCACTGGTTAGACTATTTGCAAGCATTCATCCCATGACCTTTTGTGTGTTGGACTTCCAGAGGTATGCCTGGAAAGTTAACCCTGGTATAGCTATCCAAGTGCCAATGTTTGTGAATTCCAAAAAGTCATACATTTGTACCCATTCTAGGAGTATAGGTGCAGAACTGTTTTGGCTAACTAGTCACTATATATATTTAAGATTGTGGTAAAAAAAAAAGTTACAACCTCTTAGTGAAATGGGACCAAGAAAAACCCAACACAGACATAGCAGAACTGTCTGAGGGCCTCCTTAACCAACTACCAAACCAAGAATCCATTTGAGGGATATCACATCCCAAGCTACTCCCCTACCTATTCCACCTGGGCCTGGTAGTTCTTCCTGGGAACACATGACTACAATCTCGTACAACACAACAGCCTGGTGTGCCAGTCCTGGAATCACTTATTTTAAATGTATTTTCACTGCACACACTATTGTTTGTATCTTCTACAAGAAGCCTTGCAGGTAGAGTTGTCAAATAGGTGCATGTGGGCAGGGATTGTTCCACGTATGATTGGTTCATGATGAGCCAATCACTATGCGGTTTCCAATGGCAACCACAAAGCTTTTTGTACCACATGTCGCGCCACCTATAATATTTGCGTACTTGAAATGATATTTGCCATGTCATAATTTCAGTTAGTTTAGTTTACTTGGTTTTACCGGGATAACATCCTATATTGTTTGATATATTCCAGGGTTATATTTAGGCCTTACAGGACATATCCCCACTCAGAGTGTGTGGATAGTATCCGGTCTAAGAGGTTTTTAATGGCAGAGATCTAGATTATTATTTACTAACTTGCTGGTGACACCTTAAGGTTAATCTGCATTTGCTTTCTGGTAAGGGTGAAATATACCAGAAACCCAAGTTTTGCTCAG
Organism: Lissotriton vulgaris; assembly: GCF_964263255.1. Lineage (NCBI taxonomy): Eukaryota > Metazoa > Chordata > Amphibia > Caudata > Salamandridae > Lissotriton > Lissotriton vulgaris. The sequence continues at coordinate 1,533,213,327 of NC_141689.1, read as the reverse complement.
ATCTTGGGTATGTTTATCAAATAATGTGTATTTTGGCTGATTTATCATCTATTGGAGGGCAACCTTTACTGAATTATCTTCTCCCAATCTTCTCTTGAATTTAGGCCGCACCTCACGCTATTGAGGGTTGACATGTAGAATTGCTCCCTCCTTTTCCTTTTATTATTTAGGTTACCCCCTCTAACGTTGTTAGAGGGGGTAACCTCGAAAGGGGATATCCGAGAAGAATGATCAGACATGCTTATAAACGAGCCAAATATTTTAACAGAGAAAATCTTTTTAGCCCAAAAATTCAAAGCCAGGATAAAGCACAGCCAATTATGTTTGTGACCAACTTCTCACAAATCAGTTTCAAAGTTAAAAACATAATAAATAGAAACTGGCATCTTATTGCAGATAAAGCTCAGGAGCCTATCCCTAAGCCCATGTTCTCGTACCGGAGAAATAGAACGATCAGGAACTCCTTGGTACATACTTACAAAGAGAACCTGAGAATCCAACAAACAACCATTGATAATAATCCTTTACCCACGGGAACCCATCCATGTATGGGCTGTGTAAACTGCAATAGTATCCTTAAAGGAAGTCAGATCACTGCAAATGGTAAAACAATATACATAAAAACCTTTATTAATTGCAGATCTAAGAACGCTGTCTATCTAATCTTATGCCCTTGTAACATGCCATACATAGGCGAAACTTCTAGAGAACTCAGAATGCGACTCAATGAGCATCGCTCAGCACTTAGAACAAACAAGATAGGAGCGCCCTTGACTGAACATTGGAGGGAAGCCAAGCACAAAATAGAAGATCTCAAATGGTGTGGCATAGAGAAAATTTCTGACAACGTTAGAGGGGGTAACCTAAATAATAAAAGGAAAAGGAGGGAGCAATTCTACATGTCAACCCTCAATAGCGTGAGGTGCGGCCTAAATTCAAGAGAAGATTGGGAGAAGATAATTCAGTAAAGGTTGCCCTCCAATAGATGATAAATCAGCCAAAATACACATTATTTGATAAACATACCCAAGATCTGAGCAAAACTTGGGTTTCTGGTATATTTCACCCTTACCAGAAAGCAAATGCAGATTAACCTTAAGGTGTCACCAGCAAGTTAGTAAATAATAATCTAGATCTCTGCCATTAAAAACCTCTTAGACCGGATACTATCCACACACTCTGAGTGGGGATATGTCCTGTAAGGCCTAAATATAACCCTGGAATATATCAAACAATATAGGATGTGATCCCGGTAAAACCAAGTAAACTAAACTAACTGAAATTATGACATGGCAAATATCATTTCAAGTACGCAAATATTATAGGTGGCGCGACATGTGGTACAAAAAGCTTTGTGGTTGCCATTGGAAACCGCATAGTGATTGGCTCATCATGAACCAATCATACGTGGAACAATCCCAACACACAACGTTACAACGAGATAGACGAGTTGTTCATAACAATGCACGGTTCCACGTAATCTGTATGTCAAAGAAGTAATATCTAATAAACATTAATCCCCCAAAAAACTGTGGGCTATCCCAGCCGGCAGTAAAGGGAAGGAACAAACGCACTAGAGCGCGAACTGGGGCTGTGACGACAGACGCACGAGAGCGCGTCCGGTTGCTATGACAACCGCGCAGTGCTTGTCCGTATGAATCACCGCGCAGTTTTGTTCCGATGAATCTGCGTGTCAAAGAAATAATATTCAATATACGCTAATACTCTAGAAAGTTGTGGTATATACGAGCGGACAGAAACAGGAGAGAATGGACGCAAAGCAACACGTTCGGTTGCTATGACAACCGCGCGCTGTTGGGCACGTTTTCAACAAATGAAATAAGGAGAAATAAGTAGACATTCGCCAATGGGATAGCTCCCATAACGATAGCTGAAGGAGCGTTCGGTTCCTATGGCAACCGCATAGGGATTCGCCAATAGTGAACCAATTAATATAGAGAAAACGAAAGCCAATGAAGAGGCTTGCTTATAAAAACGCCGAGGAATGAGTAAACCCTCAGAACTCGAGACGGCCCATACCAGATCAGTGAAGGGACGTGTGGACTGACTGCCAGAGACCAGGAGCAGGGAGGCCGGATCTGTTAATTAAGGTAATGGAAAACCAGGATCCTACGAAGCAGAGGGGAATATTTAAACAGCTCTTCTTACCATAAACTATATAACTCCTTCTGATTTCCTAAAATTTGGAATAGGGGCCATTAATACAAACATAGTGGAAAGAGACAACTCCTTCCATCTTTTTTCAAATAACAATAGAGGGTCTATCAACATAACCTATGGGCTATCAAAAGTAAAAGATCATAAAAATAGACTAAATGGAGAGTGTACATAAATCTACAAAGTGTATCCCTTTTATTGTTGAATAATAGAAAGAAATTGGAGTTGAACAAGAATATTAGAAATCGGTTTTCCTGAAATAGATTGAGGCTTTTTTTTTTTATGAAAGAAGAACATAGTACAGTGACCATGAATTGTGTTTATATTGGTTGAAGAGATGCCCAGACCAATGCAAAAAATGTAACTCTGTTTTTTTAAATCTTTTTAAATTTGTCTAGAATCAGTCCTGAAGAAGGTTCAAATACAGGATACCGAAACGCCGCGTCGACTTGTGATTCTTGTTTTTTAAAAAAAATTTTTATGAAATGTATAATGATGTTTTTTTAAAAATTTTGTATATTGTATTGTGAATATAAAATAAATGCATAACAGAGTTTTAATGAAATCTTTTGTGTGGTAAATATCTTTTCAATATCTCTTTGAACCATTATTAACTGTGTTTGCTATGTAATTTATTTTTTGGTAAAAACTAATGCTTAGATTTGAAGTGAAAATATTTATGGTCAAAATGTGTTTAAGAAATATTCCCCTATATACATAATTTGCTGAAAACCTGGTCACTGCAACAATAGAATTTAGTTGATCCATAGACCTTGTCTCACTAATTGAAGGCTGCTTTTAGAGATTATTATCTTGAACCTTGTAACTTTACCTTTCCCGCCGGAATGAACGGCATGCTAGTTTTTGGGTAAAATACTCAACCTGTGTGGTTTCTTGTTTGAGGGGACGCCCAAGTCTTTTTAAGAGTCACCTTTCCAGAATCTACATTCAAATATACATCCACGCACTTATCCCTCATCCACGATTGGAACATGTAAGTATTGGGACTGCTTCCCCTGAACAGTTCAAAAGGAACCTTATTCGTAGTGGAGTGAGGTGTGAGACGGTAAACCATCACTCACTCCACGATTTCAGACCTCCAGTCCTTGTCTTGGACTTTGGCTAATTGAATTGTCTCCTTTAGAACTCGATTGAACCTCTCTACCATGCCGTTGGTTTCGGGATAATAGAGAGCACAATGTTTGTGCTTAATGCCTTTTTTCACCAAATACTCTTCCATCTCTTTCGAGACTAATTGAACCCCATTGTCTGTCAACTGACAATCAGGGAGTGTCAGACTCCACACTGCAGGATCCGGCTGATGCACATAAAACTCCACCTCCCGATCTCACCAACACACTGGCTATAAAAACACAGTGGGTTCGAGCGATAGGGCGAGGGAAAAAACAGGAGACCAAGGAAGGGAAAGGAAGGGGGCTGCTGGGAAGGGATAGCTGAAAGACAAGAAAACAAGACAATGCACAGGTTAGAACGATTATTTCATACCCCTGTCTCTCTGCTTCATGTAATACTATCTGTAAAGGGTTCACCTTTCTAGAATTAATGCACTCCTCCACCTCCCTGTATATCCTGGTTGTGAATAGCCTCCTCTCTGTACAAGAATGAATTTTTCTGCACAGGTTTCCTATGGATGGTAAAAAACAATTAGATCTGAGTCACACCTCCTACTGTAGACGGTATATTCTGATGTCATAGACACTGCACCTACCCCTCCTTGTTTGGAAAGAGTCTTTAAATAAACGAATATCCTCCACCTATGTGTTGCCAAAAACCAAAACAAAGTTATGCTCTTCCAAATGAGTTTTAGTGTCACTCTTAAACGCAAGGTTCTCTTTTAGGAACACGGCAAGACGTAGCTTCCTACTACTGTCCTCCGCTTCCTTTTCAAATATAACCAATTGTCTCCAAAAGCCTTTTTTCCCCCCAACACGGCAAGATGTAGGCCTTCCCACTATCTTCCGCTTGGTTAAATGACAGCCTAAGACACTAGTGCCGTTCTTCGTAGTGGCAGCGCGCGGAGAGTTCCCCACTGCACTCCACTCTCCGGCGAGAACACTCTCAGGTTAGAAATCACCCAGATCAGTTCTTTTTTACATACAGTTTTCCTTTCGGTTGCATCACCTTTTACTCTCGCTGCAGCGCGTTTAACCTCACGCGCTGCCAAAGTACTCACTGTACCCACAAGACGCTTCTCCTTCTTTGTCGCGTTTCCTAGCGAGAAGCTCCCAGTCCGCTTAACGAGCGGCTAGAGCAGTCAGCGTGTGCTCAGCCAAATGTACGGGAAACTCCTTCCCCGCCGACTCCGGATTGAAAAAACGGAACCCTTGGCAACCAGCGCGTTCCAAACGCACAACGCGCTGCAGATCGCTAACACTCCAACAAAAGGCTTCTATAACATAGTCCCAGGAGAAGCCAAGAAACAACATCCAGGATAGTCACAAAATCACTAAGGATTACAAAATTACTAACAGGAAGTACTGGGTCCACCTGACATTTATAGGACCCCGCCCCCTGTATATGCATTGTGGGACTTGTAGTTCTTAATCATTAGGTAGGCGCCTTGTTGAATCCTGACAGTATGTCCCCCCCCCCCTAGCGCCTCCTAGGGCCAGGTTTAGCGGGAAATCTCCGATGGAATGAGCGCACCGCCGCCGGAGCATGTACGTCCGAACATGGCTCCCAAGAATCATCCTCCGCGGTGTACCCTTTCCAGGAAACCAGGTATTTAAGAACACCCCTGCTCCACTTTGAGTCCTTAATGCTTTTCACCTCGTATTCCATTCCCCCATCGCACAACACAGGAGGAGGGGCCGCTCTGCGTGAAGAAAGAGCAGGTTTCAACAGTTGAACATGGAACACCGGGTGAATGCGTAAGGAACCAGGCAATTTCAGCTTATAAGTGACAGGGTTCACTTGCTTCACAATGACATAAGGGCCAATAAACCTGGGGTGGAATACGCTACGTAACTTGAACCTGATGTTCCTGGTAGACAGCCAGACCTTATCACCCACCACGTACTGTCGGCTCTCTATCCTGTAACGATCCTCCCATTTCTTGTACACTTCCTTAACCCTGTTCAAATGTATCTGAACTCCCTTATGTACCTTCCTCAGCATTAGTACCCGTTCCCTGACTGAGGGTTGGTCTTTGAGATCGAGTGGTATATCAATTGGCAATGTTTTTGCGTCAAATCCGAACGTAGCTTTGAAAGGCGACATTCCTGTTGAACTGTGCCAGGAGTTATTATACGCCAGTTCCGCCATCCACAACAGATCAACCCAAGATTCATGTGCTTCTTTAGAGAAACATCTTAAATACTTCTTTAAGGTTTGATTAAGTCGCTCTGTTTGCCCGTCTGTTTGTGGGTGGAAACTGGTAGACAGATTAGACTCAATATTCAGGGCCCGACACCACATACGCCAGAACCTGGCAATGAATTGCGGCCCCCTGTCTGACACTATCACCCTGGGAATACCATGCAAACGGACAACGTGACTAGCTAGAAGTTGCGCCGTCTGACTGGCAGTCGGTAGATTTTTACATGGGATGAAGTGTCCCATTTTTGTGAGACTGTCCACTACCACTAACACAGCTGAAAATCCCTTGTCCAACGGAAGGCCAGACACGAAATCCAAACTAATGTGTTGCCAGGGTTGATTGGGAGTAGGCATGGTTACAAGCTTCCCCGCTGTTTTCGTGTTTAATCCCTTAGCCCTGGCACATGTGTCACACCGGGCTACCCATGTTTTGATGTTCTTACCCAGACTGGGCCACCAGAAGTGTCTTTTAACTATTTCAAGGGTTTTACGAACACCGGGATGTCCCACCAGCTCTCCCTCATGCCCCCACACAAATGCCTTTTTCTGCAATGGTAATGAGGGCAGAAACAATTTATTCTGATAAAAAGGCAATCCATCTCTCACTCTCCTCTCTGCTATGCCATGAGTCCATGACATCCATCCTCCAGGATACTGATATGTTCGTACCTCGTCCAAAAACGTTTCAGCTCTTACAACACACAAAACTTTCCCCTCTGGAATGATGGCCTGTTTTTCTTCCACACTTTCAGTGGGCATGGTCTGTCTTGATAGGGCATCTGCTTTTCTATTTTCAATCCCCGGGCGAAAGGTAACTACAAAATTGTATTCGGCAAAAAAAAGCATCCATCTCATTTGCCTTTGGGTTAAATGTCTAGCAGATGACATGAATTGCAGATTCCTATGGTCGGAGTACACCGTGATGGTATGTAGTGCCCCCCATAGGTAATGCCTCCACTCCTGAAAAGCCCTTTTTATCGACAGTAGTTCCTTCTCTGCTATTGTATAGTTGAGTTCAGCCGAACTCAACTTTTTTGACAGAAAGGCCACCGGGTGCAACTGCCCTGTACTCCCATCCCTCTGTGACAATACCGCCCCTATCGCTTCATCTGAAGCGTCTGCCTCAACAATAAAGGGATGTTCTAGATTGGGATGTGACAGCACAGGTGCAGTAGTGAATGAGCTTTTTAGTGTTTCAAAAGCCTCCCCGGCTTCCACCGTCCATTCAAAAGGCTTACCCTTTCTCAGAAGCTTAGTGATCGGTACCGCCGTCAACGAGAAATGCATTATAAATCGGCGATAGTAATTCGCGAAGCCCAGAAAACTCTGGACCTCTCTCACATTTCTCGGAACCGGCCAGTCTCGTACTGCCTCTACCTTCCGTTCCGACATCTGCAAACCCGATGGACTGATCATCACACCCAAAAATTCTACACTATACACACCAAACTCACATTTGCTGAGCTTTACGAAAAGGCTATGTTCCTGCAACCTGGCCAACACTCTGCAAACATGTTCCACATGACTCTGGTCATCCATCGAGTACACCAAAATGTCGTCTATGTACACGACCACAAACAAGTCTAAGAACTCCTTTAGCACGTCATTAATCAGGAACTGAAAAGCCGCAGGGGCATTACAAAGCCCAAACGGCATAACTAGATACTCGTACAATCCATACCGCGTCTTGAAAGCCGTCTTCCACTCATCCCCCTCTCTAACCCTGACCAGGTGATAAGCCCCTCGCAAGTCCAAGCGAGTATAGATCACAGCTTCTCTCACCTGGTCGATCAACACGGTGATTAGAGGGAGAGGATAACGGTTTCTGATGGTATTTTTATTCAAGACGCGGTAGTCCACACACGCCCTCAGATCCCCATTAGCTTTCGCTATAAAGAAAAGGGGAGAGGCTGCGGGGGAACGAGAAGGTCTTATAAATCCAATGCTCTCATAGTGTGTAATGTACTCCCGTAAGTGAGCTGTTTCCGGTACGGATAATGCATATACCCGACATGTAGGAATCACTGCCCCATCAATTAAATCAATCCTACAATCATAGGCTCTATGGGGTGGTAGCTTCTCTGCTCTACTTTCGCTAAAGACCTCCCGATAGCTTTCGTATTGTTTTGGAAGCACTACCTCCTTCTCTGCCGCTGTAGCCACCCTGAATTGCAAGGCTAACACTGCCCCTGGAGAAGATACATAAGGCACTAAATGTTCCTTGCACATACCAGAAGAGAATAGCACTGTGCGGGATTTCCAGTCAATGGACGGATTATGGAACGTGAACCATGGCATTCCCAGTATTACTTCGTATTGTGGAGCATCTATGATGTTCAATTCCACCCTCTCCACGTGTCTCCCTTCGGAAACCTCTATAGACAACTCCACCTCTGCTGTCTTCTCGGTTATTAGACCCGACTTAATGGGCTGCCCATCTACCGCTAATACCTCTTCAGGATTATCTCGGGGTACCCTAGGCAATACCAGTCGGTTCACCAAACCATTGTCGATGAAATTCCCTGTTGCCCCGGAGTCCAACATCACCATCACAGAATGGGATTTTTGTTCGCACTCCAAGGACATCTCCAACACCAAGTGGGACTCCGTTTCTCCTATACCAGAGGAAGCCAAGGAGGTGAGTTTCCAATCGGGAACCTCTTCCGCCCTAGACAATGATGGAAGCACTTCTTCCTTCTCTCTGGCCGAGCTTGACACTGCCACCCTTTGATTCTTATTCCAAGTATTGGAGGTCTTGGGTTTTGAAGGGCATTCCCTTACATAGTGTCCTTTTTTTCCACAATACATACAGAGCCCTTGTACTCTTCTACTTTCTCTCTCTGTTTTCGATAAAGGGGGCCTGATCGCTCCGATTTCCATTGGCTCCCCCCCTGACTCTGCAGAGCCCGTAGTTCTAGAAGGAAACCCTGTATTACGAGCATAGCCCCGGTCCCACTTCCTTCTATCCCCACTCCTCTCAGTCAAACGACCATCCAACCGCAACACCAGATTCACCATGTCAATACAAGTGGTTGGCTGTGGGTCTATGTGCGCCACTGCGTCCTTCAGTTCATCTCTTAAACCCTGATAGAACAGGGACATTCTTTTACCCTCAGGCCATTCTGTTTCGGCTACTAAGCGATTGAAAGTAGTCAAATACGTTACTAAATCGCTTCTCCCCTGACGTAATGACAATAGCTCTTTATCCGCACTAAAATTGGTGGCCCTTCTGTCAAAAACCTTCTCAAATTCCTCCCTGAACATATTCCAGTTGGACAGCATGGCATCGTCGTTTTTGACTAAGGGCACCGCCCAATTCGCAGCGTCCCCCACCAAATATGACAGGGCAAACGCCACCCTAGAGTGATTAGTTGGAAAAGACGCCGGTTTGCATGAGAAATGTAACATTATCTGTGTCATGAAGGCCTGTGTTTTGTGTGGATCCCCTCCATAACGTTCAGGAGTAGCTAAAGGAATGGGGGGAGGAACTGTAACTTGAATCTGTTGTGCCCCCGAAGAAAAAGGGTTTTTTGACAACTGCTCGACCCTATCCTTCAGAGCCACAGCTTCCGCCTTGGAAGCCGCTAGTTCTTGCTGAACTAAGACCAAAGCCCTCAACACATCATCCAAGGTGGCCATATGTACCCCAGCCGGACCGGGCAGTATGCAATTCGTGGGTTAGTAATTCTGTCAGACTCCACACTGCAGGATCCGGCTGATGCACATAAAACTCCACCTCCCGATCTCACCAACACACTGGCTATAAAAACACAGTGGGTTCGAGCGATAGGGCGAGGGAAAAAACAGGAGACCAAGGAAGGGAAAGGAAGGGGGCTGCTGGGAAGGGATAGCTGAAAGACAAGAAAACAAGACAATGCACAGGTTAGAACGATTATTTCATACCCCTGTCTCTCTGCTTCATGTAATACTATCTGTAAAGGGTTCACCTTTCTAGAATTAATGCACTCCTCCACCTCCCTGTATATCCTGGTTGTGAATAGCCTCCTCTCTGTACAAGAATGAATTTTTCTGCACAGGTTTCCTATGGATGGTAAAAAACAATTAGATCTGAGTCACACCTCCTACTGTAGACGGTATATTCTGATGTCATAGACACTGCACCTACCCCTCCTTGTTTGGAAAGAGTCTTTAAATAAACGAATATCCTCCACCTATGTGTTGCCAAAAACCAAAACAAAGTTATGCTCTTCCAAATGAGTTTTAGTGTCACTCTTAAACGCAAGGTTCTCTTTTAGGAACACGGCAAGACGTAGCTTCCTACTACTGTCCTCCGCTTCCTTTTCAAATATAACCAATTGTCTCCAAAAGCCTTTTTTCCCCCCAACACGGCAAGATGTAGGCCTTCCCACTATCTTCCGCTTGGTTAAATGACAGCCTAAGACACTAGTGCCGTTCTTCGTAGTGGCAGCGCGCGGAGAGTTCCCCACTGCACTCCACTCTCCGGCGAGAACACTCTCAGGTTAGAAATCACCCAGATCAGTTCTTTTTTACATACAGTTTTCCTTTCGGTTGCATCACCTTTTACTCTCGCTGCAGCGCGTTTAACCTCACGCGCTGCCAAAGTACTCACTGTACCCACAAGACGCTTCTCCTTCTTTGTCGCGTTTCCTAGCGAGAAGCTCCCAGTCCGCTTAACGAGCGGCTAGAGCAGTCAGCGTGTGCTCAGCCAAATGTACGGGAAACTCCTTCCCCGCCGACTCCGGATTGAAAAAACGGAACCCTTGGCAACCAGCGCGTTCCAAACGCACAACGCGCTGCAGATCGCTAACACTCCAACAAAAGGCTTCTATAACATAGTCCCAGGAGAAGCCAAGAAACAACATCCAGGATAGTCACAAAATCACTAAGGATTACAAAATTACTAACAGGAAGTACTGGGTCCACCTGACATTTATAGGACCCCGCCCCCTGTATATGCATTGTGGGACTTGTAGTTCTTAATCATTAGGTAGGCGCCTTGTTGAATCCTGACAGGGAGTCCTTCCCTGCAGAAGATATCATCTAGGAATTTAACAAAGTCCTTAGTCTCATTGCTTTATGTAATTTTTATTTCTGGCCTTCTAGAATTCATGTCTATCAGTACCAGAACATAGGACTGACCAGATTTGCTTGGTATCGGCCCCAGGAGGTCCAAAGCTACCTCTTGCCAACAACGAGTAGGGGCATCACGTATAATCATGGGTTGAACTCTAATCTTGTATATTTTGTCACATGCATTACACTCCATGCAATCGCTTACCATACATTCCACAAAAAGGTCAATGCCAGGCCACCAGAAATGTACGTGAATTTTCTCCTTGGTTTTCGAAATGGCTTGATGTGCCTGATGAGCTATATGAACGAATCTCTACCTGACAGACGATGGAGGAACCAATCTACTACCCCTCCAAAGTAAACCACCACTGAGAGACAATTCATCGCACACATTCCAGAACTTAAGGACTTCCTCACTCAAACCCTTTATGCCATTCCAACCTTCAGTCACCTACCTACATACTTCACAAACTCCAACATCATTTTTCATGGACACTTTCCATTCTTCCTCACTTAAAACATCTTGCATGATCTCACACGACTTATATATTCGTCATCTTCCCATAAATCCTCTAAGTCATCAGAAACATCACTTCAATTAGTTGGAATAAGGCAAGAAAAACAGTCAGCAACTTTGTTCTCTGCACCCGGTATGTAGTTTACCACAAAGTCATAGTCCTGTAGGGCAGCTTCCACCTATAAATTCTTGAAGAGACTACATCTAAACTCTTTTTGGAAAACAAGTCCTTCAATGGTTTATGGACCGAATGACCACAAACGAGCTTCCCCAAAGGAATTTCTTTAATTTTCTGCTGGTACAAAAGATACACAGAGTTTCCTTTCTTATTACCAAGTATTGTACTTCTGATCCTACAAGTGCTCTTGAGATGAGCCTAACAGTTATTTCCTTATAATTTTTTACTTGTTTAAGAACTGCACCCTGACCCTTGGAACTTCCATCAGTAATTAGGCTAGAGTGAGCAGTGGTGTCAAAACTTTGGAGAGATGGTGCACAACTCAAAGCTCTCTTGACGTCATAAAGTTCTGCTTGACAATGGACTGACCAGGTACATTTTGCGCCTTTCTTCAGAAGTGACCTTAAAGCAAAAGTGCAGGAAACAAACTGTGGGACAAATTTATTATAATATTCAGCCATACCAAGAAAGGTGACCAGATCATCCCTAGATTGTGACACCCGGAGATCCTCAATAGTTTTTACCAGATGATCTCTAGGTTTAACACCTTCCTATGTCAACTTGTGTTCCAAGTAATCAATTACTGAAAGATTGAACCTACACTTGTTTTTTCGCATGGTCAAACAACGTGACATAAAACGTTCCAAAACAGCCCTAAGCCTTGAACTGTTTGGGATGAGCCATGGACCAGAACACCATCTTGATATATTTTAACACCAGACAACCCACGTAAAACATCTTCCATGGCTCTCTGGAAAACAGAGGCTGCAGAATTTAAGCCAAAGGGAAGTCAGTGAATTTATATGTTCCAAATGGTGTTATGAAAGCTGTCAGATCCATTGAATCATCATCAATTCTGATCAGATGATATGCAGCCTTAAGACCTAAGGTTGAAAAGACTTAAGCCCCTTCCAATTGAGTCAGCATTTCCACAATATTTGAGAGAGGGTACTTTTCAGCAATGCCAGATCGATTTAGAGCATGAAGATCCACACACAGCCTCACTTCTTCAGATGCCTTTCGCGCAAGAACAACTGGAGCCAACTAATCACACGCTTCATTCTATACAATTATCCCTTCTTTCTTCAACTTCCCTAGCTCATTACACATGGATTCGCTCAACTCTAAAGGTACACTACCTACTTTGCATGTCACTGGGGTAGCATCAGCTCTAAGAGTGATTTTATGTGTATACCCTGAGAGACAACCTAACTTTTCACTAAAGACCTGTTCAAATTCACTACTTATGTCACACACTTGATCAATTTTAAAAGGTTCAGAGGTATCAACATCTCTTGAAACTGAAGAGGGGAAGCTGTCCTTTAGAACGATACAGGGATCACCACCTGGAATTAAAATCACTCCATTATCAGCCTGATGAATCCAGCTCACAATACTGTCCCCTCTGGAAGAGATATAGATCTTTCCAGCAGAAAGCCTCCCTTCGTATTCTACATCACCCACAAAATAACCAAATGGTTTTATGGATTGGCCACCATATGCAAGTAGTTTGATATCAGGTTTATAAACCTTCACTTTCCCAAACAACGTTGTGTCATAAAAACTTTTTGGGACTAAAGTAATTTTTGCTCCTGAATCAAAGAGCATTTTAATAGAGTGACCATGTACTTGTACGTTGTCAATAGGACTCTTACTCTTGTTCAGCCTTACCTGGAATAAAATCTCACCACAGTATAGTTCATCAGAATCCAAATCAGTTTCATTTTGTATGCAAATTTCTTTCACACGCTTATTCTTTTTATATTTCTGAGCTCTACAAGCTTTCGCCACATGACCTACCTTCCCACAATTAAGGCATTTTGATTTGAGGCTGGACATGACTTATCATTAGCTAAATGACCAACCATGTCACAGCGAAAGCATAGAACTCTTCTTAGTTTTAAGAGACAGAGGTTCAGTTTGTTTAAATACTTAAATACTTTTGACTTCATCACACTTTGTACTTTTTCTCCAGAAAATCCATTCTCTTTCTTTATGACTTCAACGCAGGCAAGAGAGTGTCCAAGGCGTTTTGCAATCAAGATAACCTCATATAATTTAGGGTAATCTTTCTGCCACAGTTCATCCTTAACTTTCTCTATGTTGCAAACCAACTTAAATTGATTGCAAATACGTTAAACAAGAGAACCCTCAAATATACATGTTGAAGCTAGTTTTTGTAAATCTGTAACATATACCTCAAAAATTCCTTTGACTTTTTTGCATGCGCTTCCCAAAGTGATACCTCTAAAATTGTACTCACTTTAGGAAGGTGATGTTTATCAAGTTTCTTTACACAGGGGGGACGGAGCTTGCTCGCGACCAAGATGGCCGCTTGAGCCCAGAGCTCCGTCTAGTCGTGCACATATCCATCAATAATCCTGCATCATTTGATGTCCTATCAGTCCTACATCCCGGAGAAAGTGACTGGAGGTTGAGCAGCGCAGGTGGGCGAAACCCCGAGAGAATTTGATCACGGCAGCCCAGAGAACGCACAGAGATTAACAGGAGCGGTTCCCAGGCCGCCAAGCCGTGGACTTGAGTGGGTGGCGAGGCGGGCGGAGTTACTGGAAGAGCGGCGGCGGCAGGCACAGAGTCTGGCTGTGGACTCCAGAGCCTGGGTGCTACTGTGAATGCCGGAGGGAAGGAGAAGCCACGGCGGTGGACCCCCGCGGGCCGGAGTCAACGGGAACAGTGAGGGGAAGCACGCGGTGCGATCGGAGGCCCCCTGAGAGAGGAGAGGCTGAGGTGTTAGCCCCCATGCAGCGGGAAGCATTGAACGGAGTGAGCGGTAGCAGGAGGGACGACCGGAAGACCGGAGGCACCGCCACACCTCTGGAGAGACATGCGGTAGGGCCCGAGGAGTGCCCCCGGCTGCTGTGAGAGAGGAGCGAGGACGGGATCGGTGGACCCGTGGTGGGGCAGTTTGGTGCAGGAGGGTGAAGAGGCGGCGAGTTCTCCACCCCCCCCTCCGTGTAGCGGACGGTGACTGCACGAGATGCGGGTGGGGCAGGGGTCCAGAGAGGCCCAGACTAGGGGAGCGGGCGCAGGACTATCGAGGCTGCGGACAGTTTGGCACTACACAGTGTAAAACAGGAGCCTGGATTACTACCGATGCCCAGGCCGCTGGCGCAATCCGCCTCTTAGTTCCCATGTTGAATAGTTACCAAATAAAGAGACGGGCGCTGGGAGCAGGAATCACAAGAACAGAGTTTATTTCTCATGAGGAGAGCCTGTCATTTCGGACACGAAACACAGTGTCTTTCGGGAGGTGCTCTAACAAGTGAGCTGAGACGTCTTCTTTTATACTTTACAAAACACTTGACATTACAATCAGGACATTGTGACGCAAAAGAAAAGACATCCCTATAATCCTCGTGTCAATCCTACCCCACATATGTTCACAATAGGGACCCTTGACCTGCTGATAAGAGGGGAGGGCAATCACGCAGCTGAGTGTTCCGTCAACTGTTTAGGATGTGTGCGCCTGATCATAGCCCAGGGGGTGGGGTGGCCAGGATCAATAGTGGGTCCTTTGAGGAGGAGTGACTCCATATAATAAGCAGTAAGCAGCATCTCCTGGCTTAGGCGATGACCTCAGACATGTGTGGACAGGCAATCACGGAGGGAGGGTTTACTAACAGAGGGGTTATTTATGAAAAGGAGAGGAGGTGCTGGTCAGGCGCGGCCGTGACTCCCAAGGACAGGGTCTTGCAGAAGATGAAGGTGTATGACTTGCCCATGTGAGGAGAAGGGAGGGGGAGCCAGGGTGGACACAGGGACAGAGTCACATAGAGAGAGAGAGAGATCTTATGACCCGTACATGATGCCTCTACAAGAGGGAATGGGGGGTTTGTGCGGGTCAAGCAGAAGGGTTGCCTTTCACAGCCGGGTCGCGCAGAGGGAGAGGGTTTCATGGTTTATGCATGAGAGAGGGGGTTTAAGATACGCGCAGGAGGGAAGCCGGGGATTCCAATGGGTTAAGGGCCATGGTGTCTAAAATGGCTGTCATATACACATGGGTACAGGCCTTTGCTGGCAGAGGGATGCAGTCAATGCTTTACGGTATTCGTGGTGCGCGCAGGGAGAGGAGTGGAAAAAGGGAAATGAACGTTGCTCATGTACATTGATATTTCTAATTTTCTACAGTCGCCCCTTTTTACATAGCAAAAGTTCATTTTCGTAATCGATGATGGTACATATAAACAGGCGCGGTCGCAGAATTAGCATTGTCAACATTAGCATATGGCACATAATCATGGACAGTTGATGTGTTTGGCAGAATGCAGCACATAGGAAATTGCATTTCGTTGAGTTCCTAACAATTAAGCGCACTACATAGTATAAATGTCTCTGACTTAAAAATGTGACCAATGAACAGTTTTGACCAAGTAGTTGGGAGCGGAATTCAGTTCAATACACAAGATTTCTTCGTCACAGTGTCTTTTTATCAGTGAGCCATCACTGGTAGGCTCTAATCCGTGTACTTTTGTTGGCGCTGTTGAGCACCGGCGGCGGAGCTATAGGTCCAGCTCGGTTCTATCCTTACGCGTTGCAGGGTGCGGTCAGTCCTCTACTGTTAGACCACAGTCCTGTTCCCTAAACAATTCGTTTGGCGGCGCCTTATGCTCGGCACCTATATTTCCGTGGCAACACCCTATTCCCATTTGAATGCCGTCCTTCCTTTTGGCAAAAAGTCACGTGGAAAAGAGGGTGAGTGTCGTTCAAATAGTCGATAGGAGAGAGGGCGGAGTTGGGTCAGAGTTCCTGGGACACACAAAAGGGACCAAGGGAGCAAAGGATAACAAGCAGGCAGGCCCATCAATCGGGCCCAAAGAAGGGGAACGGAGACTCCAGGCACAAGTGGGTTAGCAGACGAAGGGCTTCCCCGTTGAGATTGCGGTCTCGTCCCGTATCTTGTTGCTCTGCAGCTCCACCTTTGGTCGAGGCCACACGTGTCTCAAGATCTGCAGCCAGGCTGTACGTCACGTCTGACCCTTCTCCTGGTGATCGTGAATCTTTGAATAGGTACAAAACAAAGTTTTTAGAGAACTGGCAGAAGAAGATATCTACGTATGTGAATTCCTCCCTCAATTCTGCGCATTTGGGAGATACGCTCATCGGTCACAGTCAGAGGTCTATTACCAAGCAGTGCATATGTCAGCATTCCTACTGAGTTCATGCCAAGTTTATTCATCGTCCTATTTATAACTCAAGTGAGGATAAATGAGATTCCCATCAACTGTGCATTTCATCATATTCAACATTTCGGAGCATTTCCCTTCAAGGCTGGCTAACCTTTTTCAAACAGGGCGGGGGTGCCATCATCGAGAGTCAGGTAAAACAAGGTTTTCTCGAGGGACAACAGTTACCCATGGTCAGTATATATCCGGGACAGCAGCTGGGGTCTATCAAAATGGGGCGGGGATGCTTTGGGCGCTCGCGCTTGGGTGCAAAAAAGGGGGGGGGGTGGGGCAATCTGGGCAATGGGGGTCAATCTAGACGTTGGCGTTCGTCTCTAATGAACGGAAATAAGGTGCCACTGACATACAGTTCCCCTATAAATGGCCGGATTTGGGGGACCTTAGTCGTCTTACCTGTCCTTTCCTTCTCAGCCAATTCGAGTTCATACATTTTGCAGAAAGGAGAGGTAGTAATATGGCAAGATACAATCATTTTAGTTTCGGTCAATTTCGCTGAACACCTTCGCGTTCAATAAGTATCCAATCAGACTGGTGCCGGTGGGGCACAATTTCACCACAGAGAGGGAGAGAAAATAGGGAGACTCTCATAGAGAGTGAGAGTCGTCCGCAATCTAAACGAGCCATTCGGTACACGTATGACATGTAGAGAGAGGGGGAGAGAGAGAGAGAGAGAGAGAGAGGGAGATAAGGGGGTGGTGAGAGAGAGAGAGAGAGAGAGAGAGAGACGTGTACGAAAATAGGTCATTTAGTGCGCTCACAACACAGAGCAGCAGAGGTCAGGTAACATGCAAATACAGACAGAGGGAAGACATAAATCCGTACATCACATACACACAAACTCAGACAAGGAGGACAGCACATGCATTACATATATATAAGACATTCACGACAAAACAGAAAACAACAGTTGGCCAACAAAATCCATATTATATCCTACGTACCTTTACTATCCTATTTATCTACGTGCTTAGCTCTTTCTACCCTTCCCTCCTTTTCCATCTCGCTTGTTATCTCTGCGAGCGTTCTCAATTGCCAATACTTATACCTCGGTTAGTCGATCAGAAATTAACCTGGTCGCGCTATTTACCCATGGTTGGATCTTAAACCATTTTTCAGTTTTCTTCCGTTGGTGGGAAGTTCTCCCGGCTGAGGCAACGGCAAGTATTGATCGGGAGAACAGTCGGACAGCTTGGCTATATCTATAAGAGTGCAAGAAAGGGGGGCAGTGCATTTTGAACATCAGCAACATTTCTAACTTCCCAGACGGGTGGTGCCGTGGTAACCCTTACCCACACATTTTTCTTTGTCCTTTCCCTACCTAGTCAAACGTCTAGTTACATTGTCTAACGTGTTATTTCTAGTCAATTTTTGTCATACAGTACCCGTCAAGTTTCTATGTCAGTCCATCCTCCCAGTCGCTATGTTCTAAGGAGGAACAGTCATGTTTAAGTCTACGTCTTTTTGAAAACTTATCGTCATAACGACTACGCACATATTCCCTCCTTCCCTTTTCGTCGGTGGTTCGACCATCGCTCTCCCACACTTCAGCCGACGTTCTGACGTGACCTGCAGAAGGGAGGAGAAAGAAGGGGTGGGGGGCAGCATTCAAAGCACATCAGCATGCAGTAGTCCGAAAATGTTTTTACCTACCACATACTCGACCTATCTCCACGTACTGCATTTCTTTACCATCTCGGCGTTTAAGCCCAGAGGGACCAGTAATGTCAGATAGATAATAATTGACGATCCGCGTATCTACATGAGTTACTTGGTCGCAACCCCTTTTGTTGGGTGCAAGGGTGGCGGTCAGGTGACATCTCTGTGGTGTCATTTTAAGGGCGTCTAAAACACTTTTCCGGCTGCCTGTGACACGTAATGTAGCTGCTAAATATCTGGTCCTTTTTTAACCCTCCGCTTTCATCACACTTATTCTCTGCTCACAGTAGCGAAACATCCAAAACTCATTAATGCAACCGCTACAACTATGCTTTCTTTTTCAAAATACCTTTAATAAAAAGTGTTGATGTATAAATACAGGCCTACAACCCAGTGGACCGGCCACAGAGCAGATTGAAACTGTACATAAGAAAAACGAAGTTGGTGGCAGTTCATTGCATAAAGTGCAGCAGTGCAATAAAGTCGTATCAAACTTCCCTACAGAGCAAGCATGATGCATGTCAGCAATTCAGTTTTAATTAATTCATAAATTCATTATCCAATGCTCACTCATTATCTAAATTACACCAATTCATTTTCCAAATCATAATCAGTACCCACTCTAAGTCAGTTCATTGTCCGAGCACATACTCAATATCCTTCATATCTACTTTCACTATCCAAAAACTGCATACATATCTTGGGACAAAAAGCTGCGCAATCAGGGTGCAACAAGGTTTATTTAGAAAGTCTCATTTTGTGTCGGCGCCATTTTTGGGTGGAGTCAGGCGAGTTCCAGCACAGTCAGAATGTCTCCAATGACTCGTGGTTGGACCAGAACCTTCCGTTGGTAGTTCAAAAGGTTTTGAATCATGTGGTAACAGTCTAACAACAGTCAAAGAGTGAGGAGGGCGGCAACAATTTTCCTACCGGGTCATTCTGGTGTTCCTCCGGAACTGAACAAGTCTGTGCCGTGGCTGCACTTTAGCCATTTCCAAACTGAAGCTGGCGCTGGCAGGAGTGCGCCGATGTCGTGGTTCCGAGTGAGGGGGGCGGGGGCGCCCATGTGGAGGGATCGGGGTGCCCCCCGGCTCTCATAGAATCTTCAAAGTTGAGGAGAGGAGGCATGGGCGCGTGCCCGTCCTGGGCAAAAGACCGCTTTTCGATGTTGACCCTCTTTAAGTAAGAGCATTGGGGTGTCGCTGGAAGCCTCCACCTGGAGGGAGGTGGGGGAGGCTCGTTCGCGCCGCCTCCCCCTTCCAGCGACCCCGCGCCGTTCTCCGGCTCCACCGCTTTGGTATTGGCCGTGCCGGCTATTGAAGATGGGGGGGGGGGGGTCGGTGGCCAAGGCAAGACATCCCCCCCCTTTTTGACATGTGGCGGGACTACCTGTAATTGTCCAGGCGCTGACATGTGGCGGGACTACCTACAATTGTCCAGGCGTCTGACATGTGGCGGGACTATCTGCAACTGTCAGGCGTTGGGTGTAGTTGCAGCCATTATAGCTCAAAGAAATGCCGCCATCCTCGCCTCGGCCTTCTTTGCGGACCGGATAAGGCGAGAGTGAGAGGGGGGGGGGTGGTCGGAGGCTGAGGCAAGACAGCCCCCCCCCCGTGGCCTGCAGGGCAGCAGAAGAGGAGAGATGGAGAGGTCCTTATCATTCTTTGGGCCGTCTGCCCAACAGCATCTCCTTCTGACCGCGGCCAGGCGAGCCCCACATGCCTCGAGGCCTCGCCTTCCGGATGGGCGTAACCGCGGACCCGCTGCACTTCGGGAGCTTCCGGAATGGGGGTAGGTACCTATTGAATTGTTTCTATTTCATGTGACCGTTATTTGGGCGTGGTGGGCAATGAGGCAGACATGTTGGGAGCAGGAATAGGCAGTGGAGCCTAGCTACCTCGTGGCTGTCTTGCTGTCAAATCTTCGCCATTTTATATTTCTTATTACGAACCTTTTCTAATGTTTCTTATTTTTAGTGAAGTCAAGAGCTCATCAGGGGGTTACTGACTTAGCCTGATTTCTTTTTGTTTTTCCTTCTCTTCCTTAACGTGTTTCGAGCTAAAGCTTTCTGTTAGTAGGGAACGGTGATCACTTCATATTTTTATGTGTCCTTTTCACTAGGGGGTACTTCTGGACGGACCAGACGAGTTCCCTCCAATAAATGGTCCGGGGTGGAACGAGATTATCGATCAAAAGGGGAACATATATTCCTTCATTAGGGTATCATCCTGGACAGACCAAGCGATGTACTTCCACTTACTAGGGTAGCCTCCTGGACGGACCAGATGGTCTACTTCCACTAAATGGCCCATGAGCGGGGAGCATATGTCCTCCATAAGGGTAGTCTCCTGGGCGGACCATGCGAGCTACCCCCCAAACAACCAATCAGTGGGGAGTGGGTAGGACTGACGAATTCACAAAGGGGCATAACCTACCCTTTACTACTTGCAAAGACTAGATAGAGTATTTCTACTCCACGTTGTTTGCAGGCAGAAAATACCTCAAACGAAACAATTCCTGGAACAACAATGTCCAGGCAACCAATCAATCAGTGGGGAGAAAAACAGGCATGACGGATTACAACGGGGACAAACGTCTGCATTACCTGCCCTTCGCTATCCAGAAAGGAAGACAGAATATTTCTACTCGTCTCAGTTTGTAGACAGGGAAGATCTCAAAGAGCAATAATCGATTATTAATCGATTTCAAACAATCAGTGGGGAGAAAAGTAGGCATGACGGATTACAACGGGGACAAAAGTCTGCATTACCTACCCTTCTCTATCTGCAAAGAGGGACGAACGTTCCTATTCGCCGCTGTTTGCACACAGAGAATGTCTCGTTCTCAAGAAGAGAACCAATATTTCAAGTAGCATCCAAAGCTAAATGAACCAATACCAACAATATCAGTATACAAATACCGATTCCAATACAATCAATCAATCAATCAGATGGATAAAACCATCCTACCAATCAGGCGCAAAACGCCCTACGTAATCTTACCCGGACCGGACCATACGGACAGTTCTTCATCTTCCTCCTCCAGCGCCCGATCGTTCTCTTACTCCATGTAGCATTCCTGTGGGATTCCAGTCAGGACAATAGGTCACTCGAGAGAGGTCCGTTCAGAATTGGTGAAGTTCTTTCGATCGGCAGCCGGGCGAGGGCCCTCTCAAGGCAGGTATACTCCGATCATTTAGATATTCACCTCATCGTCTGGATCTCTCTTACTGGACTTTATGTCACTGATGGACCCCGCGTTGGGACGCCAATTGTAAAACAGGAGCCTGGATTACTACCGATGCCCAGGCCGCTGGCGCAATCCGCCTCTTAGTTCCCATGTTGAATAGTTACCAAATAAAGAGACGGGCGCTGGGAGCAGGAATCACAAGAACAGAGTTTATTTCTCATGAGGAGAGCCTGTCATTTCGGACACGAAACACAGTGTCTTTCGGGAGGTGCTCTAACAAGTGAGCTGAGACGTCTTCTTTTATACTTTACAAAACACTTGACATTACAATCAGGACATTGTGACGCAAAAGAAAAGACATCCCTATAATCCTCGTGTCAATCCTACCCCACATATGTTCACAATAGGGACCCTTGACCTGCTGATAAGAGGGGAGGGCAATCACGCAGCTGAGTGTTCCGTCAACTGTTTAGGATGTGTGCGCCTGATCATAGCCCAGGGGGTGGGGTGGCCAGGATCAATAGTGGGTCCTTTGAGGAGGAGTGACTCCATATAATAAGCAGTAAGCAGCATCTCCTGGCTTAGGCGATGACCTCAGACATGTGTGGACAGGCAATCACGGAGGGAGGGTTTACTAACAGAGGAGTTATTTATGAAAAGGAGAGGAGGTGCTGGTCAGGCGCGGCCGTGACTCCCAAGGACAGGGTCTTGCAGAAGATGAAGGTGTATGACCTGCCCATGTGAGGAGAAGGGAGGGGGAGCCAGGGTGGACACAGGGACAGAGTCACATAGAGAGAGAGAGAGATCTTATGACCCGTACATGATGCCTCTAAAAGAGGGAATGGGGGGTTTGTGCGGGTCAAGCAGAAGGGTTGCCTTTCACAGCCGGGTCGCGCAGAGGGAGAGGGTTTCATGGTTTATGCATGAGAGAGGGGGTTTAAGATACGCGCAGGAGGGGAGCCGGGGATTCCAATGGGTTAAGGGCCATGGTGTCTAAAATGGCTGTCATATACACATGGGTACAGGCCTTTGCTGGCAGAGGGATGCAGTCAATGCTTTACGGTATTCGTGGTGCGCGCAGGGAGAGGAGTGGAAAAAGGGAAATGAACGTTGCTCATGTACATCGATATTTTTAATTTTCTACAACAGGCATCAGAAGAGTGCCTTATAGACCAAATTTAACATTTTGAGAATGGCTGGAGCACCCACCTCCTATACATATAAGGGGGAAGTTGCGCCTTGGAGGAAATAGGCCTGCAAGGCGCAGTGCCTCAGTCAGGAGAGCGAGGCGCGGACCGTGCACTTCCCATTCGGGCACCCCCCTCAGTGTGCCAGGGAAGGAGAGAGCACCAGACGAGGGTAGATCTGTGGTGCGGTGAGTGGAACCACCGCCTGGCGTACCACGTGTCACGGCCCGCCGCGGCGTAGAGGAGTCCTGGAGTGCTGCTACACGTGCGCAGGGCAACCCCCGTAGTGGGTGGTGGAAGATAAGCTGCAGCTACCCATAAGGGTGAGTGGCCTGCGCCAAAAGAAGAGGTGAAAAGCATCAAGATCGGACCGTCCCGGCGCCAATTAGAACAGGCCAACACGTACAGGTTATCCTCCTGAGAAAGTAACTGGGGGAAACCTTCTCCCTCCCCCACCTCTGCCTTTGAGTAGTGCTGACAACCCACGATCAAGACCAGGATTGGGGACTCGCGTGCGGGCCCTTTGGGTCTCGGGCAACATGGGAAGGGGTGATAAGACACAGGCTAAACTGTCGTTTGAAATCCCACAACGCAGCTGATGTGGATGCCGTGAGAATGTCGGTAACAGAGAGCGAACCCGCTGCCACAGATATATGCAGTTTACTCTTGTCTATGGAGAAAAATCTACAGAGTGGGATAGCAACGTTGGTCACGAAAATGGACGCCCTGACCTACAGAATGGATAGAATGGCAGAAAGAATGGACAAGCACGCAGAAAGACTGGACATGTCGGAAAGATGGATCACAGAGGTGGAGGAGGCACACACCACTCTGGACTCCGACCATAAGACACTGGGGAAACTCATGCAAAGTTTGCAGGATAAGACTGAGGCCCGCTCACGGCGCTGCAACCTGAGAATTACTGGATTGCCGGAGACGACCGCCACGGGGAATATGGAACTGTTTTTAGAGAAACTGTTGGTCGCGCTGCTTGGAGAGGGAGTCTTTTCTGCAATGTTCGTAGTGGAACAAGCTCATCGGTCCCTTGGTGCCCGACCTCGGCCAGGAGCCCCTCCGCGTCCCATAATTGCAAAACTCCTGAATTATAGGGACAGGGGCGAGGCGTTGCGCATGGAATGGGAGAAGAAGTTGCTGAGGTTTGAAGTTTCGGATATTGCGATCTATCCGGACTTTACGTCGAGGGTGCATGGAGCACGTAAACACTTTGCACCCATGAAGAGGCAACTGAGAGACCTGGGTACCGACTATGCTATGCTGTACCCTGCAAAGTTACGAGTGAACCGGCAGGGACGATCCCACATCTTCACGGATCCAAAGACCTTGCAGCAGGCACTGAAGGGGTGGTCAAAGAACAATGCAATGTCCCAGAGCAGTGGGTGGTTGAGGAGGCAACTGGTGGCTCGATGAAAGAGTAGGACTGACAAAGCTGAACATTTGCAGTAGGGGGGATGGGGGGAGGGGGGAGGGGGGTGAGGCCCTGTTGTAAATGGTCCCGCTCCCTGCTGGTGGGTGGGGAGGGACAGACGGGTGCTACAATGAAGTGATAACATGGCGGTGGGGCCGTAGCAGCGGTCACAATTATGGAAGGGAGGGGGTAGGGAGCCGCTTATAGCCAGCAGAGTGAGACTGTTCTGGCCCGGTCCAGAGAACGCACCGCCCCTCTGAGGGGGAAGGGACTCATAAGCGATACAAGCATAGGAGTATGCATCAGGCGGGCATGAGACTTTTGAGGAGAAAATGATGCAGATGGAGTAGTACAATGACGGGGTGCAAGGGCACTAGGCAAAGGGAGATAAGAATACATTCTTTGTAGAGGGAGCAACCTCTGCCCAAGTGTGCTGAGCACCACAAGAAGCTGTTGCGGGGTGTGTTTGGGGGAACATTAAGGGGTTGGTAGGGCGGGTCTGGGGTACTATGTGACCGTGTTGGGGGAGGTCAACTGTGGGAGGTGGAGGGTAAGGACGAGATGCGAAAAGTGATTGGGGATGTTCAGAGAGATTGTTTTGGTTTTTACATACAGGGCACAATTTGACTATGCACAGCACACTAGAACCTACTATATACAGTGATGGCACAGATGGCAGGGCAGGCAGAGGTGGATAGCGCTCGCAGGGCAGATAGCATAACAGCGCTGACGTGGAATGTCAGGGGGCTCAACGGCCACCGCAAGCTGCACAAGGTTTTGAGCTATTTACACAGACAGAATTTCGATGTAGCCATGCTCCAGGAGACCCACCTCCTGCAGGTGAGCAGGATGCTGCGTAGCAGGGGACTTGCAGGTAATATTACCTCGGCAGGCTTCACTACACATGCCAGGGGCGTGCTGACATGGGTGAGCCCTAGGTTAATGTACTCACTAGAACTACTGAGGGCGGACTCGGAGGGGCGTTTTGTAATATCTTGATGTAAGGGACAGGGTGTGGACTTGGTGTTAGTGAACGTATACGGTCCTAACTATGATTGCCCAGCACTTTACAAAACAATGGCAGCGGCCACGCCCAGATACCACACAGCACAGTTTTTATGGGGGGGGGACTTTAATCTGGTCAGGGACCCGGACCTAGAAAGATCGACGGGCCCCACACGGAGTCCAGCTGCGGCTGTTAAAATGCAAGACACTGTGATGGTCAGTATGGACCTCGAGGATGTGTGGCGAATACGTAATACGGAACAGGGTGGATACACGCACTATTCGGCCTTCCACAACATACACACTCGCATAGATTATTGGTTGGCCTCTGCGTCGCTGCTAGGTCACATCTGAGAATGCAGAGTTCTGCCACGTACACTTTCCGACCATTCTCCGATACTGCTAACCCTAACTACCCCTAAGAAAACGATATGACCATTTACATGGTGTTTTCCACCCTACTCGTTGTTGGACCCACTTTTCAAAGGGGACCTTGCGGAAGTGATAGAAATGTACTTTGAGGCAAAAGTAGGCTCAGTCGACAGCTTTCAAACAATATGGGAGGTGTTTAAGGTTTATGTTCGGGACATAGCAATGGCTAAACAGTCAGGGGTCCTTAAAGCTATAAGACAAAGATTAGGCTACTTGGAGCAGAAACTGGGGCAACTGGAAAGGCGTCAGGTGATGACCAATGGTAGGGAACTAGAGGAGGAGATTAAGGTATTGCTAGACGAGTACCATGAGGAGGCAGACAGGGAAGTTAAACACATGGGGAAATACGCGTCAGCGCACACGTATGGAGAGGGGGACAGACCAGGATTGTTACTTGCGAGGGTGCTAAGTGAGAAACGGAGGAGAACACAAATCACAGCAGTGAAGTTAGAGGAGGGAGAGACCCTAACGGAAGAAGCTGACATAGCGAAACGGTTCAGTTGCTACTACACAGACTTGTACACCTCAAGAGCGTGGGACCTAGATGAGGAGATTCTAGATTACTTGGGACACATCAACCTCCCGTCACTCACAAACAGGCATAGGGAATTTCTAATGCTTCCCATAGAGAAGGATAAGATAGTGGAGGCCCTGGCAGGCATGAGATCTGGGAGCGCCCCAGGAGCTGATGGCCTCACAGTGGGTTTCTATAAGGCGTTTATAGTTTTTTTGCTCCCACACCTGGCAGCACTTTTTGACGACCTGTAGACAATGGGATGCATGCCACAGACTATGCGGGAGGCAATTTTGGTGGCTGTCCCCAAGCAGGGTAAGCCTCCAGAGGAGTGTGGCTCGTCCCGCCCCCTTTCACTATTGAACGTGGACGCTAAGATCTAAGCAAAAATATTGGCTAATCGACTAGCACTCCTGGCTCTGCAGCTTGTGGCCCTGGAACAGGCGGGATTTATTCAGAGTAGAAACTTTACATATAACATCCGCACGGTCTTTGGGACAATGCAGCATGTACGGCAGGACACTAAGGCAATAAGGGTATTCTTAGACATGGAGAAGACCTTTGACTCCCACAATACAGAATTCCGAAGTTTCCCAGACACTGGGAACCCCAACCGATGGAAGGATGTGATCTTAGCTCACCTTATAATGAGACTCACAGTTTACCTCAGTCAAGGCAACCTCTAGCGAAACAAGAAATGTTGAGTCTTGGGTTCTAAACAAGTTAAAAATAGAGATAAAGATTAGCAGTACTCAACCCTAATCTTCCTATGTCGCTTTTATATTAAACATTCCACCACTGTTCTAATACTTATTTAAAAAATTAACGAATGGTCCCAACATACCTCCTGACAGTATTGATGCTACCATCCAACTGCGACGTAAAACGTCTTGTTTCTGGTTGTTATTAAAAAAAGAGTGCAAACTCCAGATTCTCGTAAGCCCTCCGATCGATAGGGTCTTAACTAAAAACAGTAAACAATAACCCCGGTCGTAGTTCACGTAGTAGCGCTACGCGTTGCTAGGTGAAGTGCACTTCGCCATACGCTAGCTACGCAAACTGCGTAGTGCACTGTGCAAAATGCTATTTGCACTGATTGCACAGTGCCGGATGCTTGTCCGCACTGTGCAATCAGTGCAAACCACATCTTGCACAGTGCAAACGGTCATTTTCTGCCGCTTGAGTAGATTTCTGCTTGAGCTGCAGCTTTCTCAAAGCGGACTGGTAGTTTCTCATCACGAGTGGGCGCGAGCATATGCAACCACTCGCAATGAGAAACCTGACCTCCCCGGATTGAGAATCTCTCCGGGAGGTTTATTTTCCACGCTCGCCATCCGCAACTTGATGTTGCTGATCGCAAACATGGAAAAAGTCTCGCCGGGATGTCATTTTGCTCACTCACTCGCGGTCACCAACTTGATGTTGAGGACCGCAAGGAAGCAAAAATAACCGCTACGCTATGCGTGTTTACACTGTGCTACGTGTAATTCGCATAGTGCGAAGTAGCGCAAACTTTGCAAACTACGCGAGCGTAGCGTAGTACTTCACCCAGGGTTAGTAAACATTAATAGATTGTAAGAACAAGGGTATACCCTCTGCTCGACAGATTTTTCCCTTACTTTTCCTCATAAGTCCTAGTCTTATGTTCCTTAACTCGTGTCTACTAACCATAATGCCCCTAAATCAAAGAGATTCCTTCTACCCCTTCGGAGGTTCCCCAACTTCTTTAACAAATTGCCGGGGTCAGTCTTAGCCCCTCGCTACACACAAAAAAGAAAAGTGGAAATCTAGCTTGCTCACAGTGGGCATGCCACTTAATTAAAAATTACTTGTGTCTATTCACGTCCTGGTAATATGTTTCTGGGCCTATCCCTAATAGCCAAAATGCCTCTAATACAAAAATTAATAAAATTATTTTCTGTCTAGACATTTCAAAAGTACCCCTTCTTTCAAAAGGTTCATAATGAATGCCCCACTGCCTAACAGAAAGATAACCTGCTAGCAAGAGATAGCCCTACCACTTACTTGATAATTACCGGTGCCTCTTCGCGACCGTCTCGTCTCACTTCTATTTAGTTTTGGTTCACGTGCAAACTTCAGCATTTTATCGCTCTGCCAAACCAGGTCAAAGGGCACGTCCCCATTTTGCATCTTTCCTGCGTGTAGATGCTCACACGCCCGGGTACTGATACTTCGGCCATATTTAAATATGCAACAAAGCCCCTCTTTTGCTCTGAGTTTAGTAATAGAATAAATGTAATACTTATAGGCACTGCAGATTTTCTATAGTTGGAAAAATATATATATATCACCTCTGCTCTAACACTAATGAAATTGTAAACTACAGATTATAAAGCTAAACAAAATACATATAATAATAGTGATCGTGACGCACTCAATCTAACTCCAGATGGCCCCACTAATCTGAAGGTTCGTACTATAAATTGTACACTCAAACCTCATACTAAGACAGTGGTAAATTTAAATATTCATACCACAATCGAGCCACACTCCCTTGTTATCGCGAGCATTGGTATTTCACCTAAATGACCCTGCCATATTTGAGTGGTCCCCTAGGTCTAACATCATATCCCATAAGGAGTACACAGTTGTTCTAATTTGACAACCAACCTAAATGCCACTTATCTCAAGATTGGTTTAGTCCCACTATCTCTATCAAAAGTGCACTGCTAGATTCTACATAGCCCCAGTACGACGGGTACCTGCAGAAATAGCTGGAGATTGAATACATGCTAGTCTATTCAGTGGACATAGTATCCAGTCTATCCTCAGTTGTAATGTTCATAATATCATAGTTCCACAAATGTCGCTATTCAAAAAACATCTGATTTTTCTCTTTTGTTAGGTAAGATACAACTCCTACAGATACTCATAGTTACAAACTCTAATAGTAGAAACTCAATTAATTTTAGTCATCCAATCTTCCCTAGATTACAACAAAGAGAACAGGTGAATGAGGGTAGATTGCGCTGAGATGAAATACTGGTAATATAGTACAATATCCGATAAGCTCAAAGGATAAGATTCCGGTCACCCAGCCAGAATCAAACAATGCGACTTAAACAGGCCACTAATGTAAAGTTATAAGATAAACAATAAATCCTGAGCTAAAAAAGTTCTTCAATATCAAAAGACAAATGTCGAGTCCAAGGCTTCAAATTATCTTCATTGTCCTTCATTTATTGTCATTTTCAATAGAATCCAATCTTCACCAATAAAGAAGTTGCCAACATGTGTTTCGTCTAGGTCGAAAAGACCAAAGACTTCGTCAGGGCTGTAAATGTTACAATAAATATGATCATAATTCTATTCCACTTGAATTATATCACATAAACAGCATATTAATTACAATCCTTAATAAAACAAAGTGGCGTCAAAATTTCATTCAAAGTTTTGCTAGCTGTGATGACTTTAAACAAAAGGGGGGTCCTGCAGAGTTGACCCTCCTAAGCTAACACATATGTAATATCAATTAACAGAAAAACTGCAATTATATTCGCTACTTTGTCATTGTATACATTGGAAATATTTTCAAAAATCCTTTAAAATTTAGATAAACCAAGAAATAAAAGAAATGGGGTAGAGGGAAGTGCGAAGAAACCAGATAGAGAGATAATGCTATAGTCTATGGACCATAGTGATATAAAGTGAGAGTGTATTAGTCTACAAAGGTCATGAGCAAAATGGTGTAAAGTCGTAGAAGTAAATACACGACAACCAATCACCCAAAACATAAGTGATGACACCGAACAGGAATAATAGTGAGAAGATAACAGAACCGGAACCATTGTCACTCACCTAGTAGTGATAAGATTGTATATAAGCCAAACGAGTAAACAAGAACAGCGTATATTTGAAAATCGCTCACCATGTAAGTCAAAAAGGAGGAATTGCGTAGAGATAATAAGATGAATGCCTTAGTCCATAGGCAACAATTCATATACTGAAAATGAAGATTTAGAAGGTCACTATTCAGCACATAAGTGAAACCCTCCAAAAGTAAAAACTGAATTTTGAAGTACCGAGATTTTCTTAATATAATAATGGACCATCATTAAGGTACCCAAAGATCAGTAACAAATGTATGTAACACTCACTCCATTCCAACTGTTTTCCAACCTCATAAATATATTGTTTCCATAAGCCCAGTCCTTAATATCGAATAAGCCGTGTCCGAGTCACTATGGTGAAAAATTAAAGAGCTCACTCTAGTCCTGAAAACCGAAACAAAAAACATGTTCCATATCAATAGTTATCCCAAAAGGAAAATATAATTTCCACCAAGTAATGATAAAAATAACAGGTTAAGTCATTCATTTAAAGCCTCTATCCATGAAATCCGACATTGAAAAGGTACTAATTATAAGTCGTAACTGATATTACTCGCAATAAAAATAATGAAAGTTCCAAGGTCGGAAAGACTTGCCATGTCCGAAAGCCAAAATACATCGGCCCCCACCTGTGCACACATTACATATTCTCTACGAATAACGGACAAAAAGGGTCACACACATTGTTTAGAATAACGTACCTCCGAGTGCAGAGACAAGAAACAGTGTTCCGGTATTAGGCGGCGTGCAGCAACAGCTCCATATTGTGCGGCTCCTTATCACCGAGATGCGCGTAGAGGTAACTAAAGAAGACCTTCTATAAACACGGTAAAATACGCCGCCATCTCATAGTGGTCAAAGATACATGGAAGGGGTCAAACAGACAACGTAATACAAAATGCAGCCGCATATTGCATTCAAAGATTACCTAATTTAATGCAAGGTAACTTACGTCAAGCCATGAGTAGGTCATGATTCCGCAACCCAGAATGTTATTAAAAACGAAGTAACTTTTATCGTCAGAGCTCAATAGCACTAGTTAGCAGACATCGACAAATGGGTCCCGATCATTTATAGACGAAAGATCTACTTATCCATAAGGCGAAAGCATGACATGTGAGTGTATAATCCTGATTCCACAATTCAAGGCAGGATTTACTGTCAAAAGACAAGAGTGAATTTCTAGTGAAATAGTATCCAAAGTTAGATAGGAAGAAAGAACAGTATTAATAGGGTAAACAGAAAACGAAAGGTTTCAAAGTTATAAGAAGATAGTCACATATATATTGGTCATGTAAAATCATATTTGATATTACTTAAAAGCACATCCAAATAAGAAAATGTTAAAGTTTGTAAACATCATTTCAGAAAATATATATATATAATTGCTCATGATTGGTTCCACATTCAGTGAACATCACAATAAATCACAAATTCATCATATGGTGATGTTGCTAGATATATACAGTAATTAGAGAGTGGAGAAAGGAATACATCATTTTGATACGTCATAACATTAGATCAGAAAGTATTATAATTCATCATCAAAATTCAAACCCCTCTCCACCGCATGAACCCTCATTATCCAACGTGCTTCTCATTGTCTTAATTTAAGTTCACGATTTCCACCCCTTGTATCTATCGGTACCGTCTCTATGCCATGGAAGGACATGGTCAGATGTTCCGTTTGAGCAGGGCAATCCATGGCGTGGACTGCTATTGGAACTCTATTGTCCCTGTTTTTAAGGCCTCTGAAATGTTCACTGACTCGGTCTTTCAATTTCCTAATGGTACTCCCAATATAGACCTTCCCACACTTGCATAAGATGGCATATATAACATAGGTGGTTGTACAATCAATGTGGGTCTTAATATAGTAAGTGCCTGAGTCATTGTAATTAAAGGATTTGGTACCATGTATTGACATTCTGCACATACTACAATTCCCGCATCTGTAAGAACCCTTGTTAAGAGTATGTAGCCAAGATGTTTTCGGGATGTTTTTAGGGTAGCTAGGACTAATCATGTTTCCAATTGTAGTGCCTCTGCGATAAGTAATGGATGGATGGGCCAATATATGTTCTTATAATCAGGGATCAGAAGTTAACATGAACCAATATTTTTT
Organism: Lissotriton vulgaris; assembly: GCF_964263255.1. Classification (NCBI taxonomy): domain Eukaryota; kingdom Metazoa; phylum Chordata; class Amphibia; order Caudata; family Salamandridae; genus Lissotriton; species Lissotriton vulgaris. The sequence continues at coordinate 1,533,181,471 of NC_141689.1, read as the reverse complement.
TAGGATACCATAGATTTGTGTAGACCATATATTATAGCTAGTGACAAATCTAATCGGGTTCTTAGTTCCAGTGGGTTTTACTTTTGTTTGGAGGGTTTCAGTTCTTTTTAGTTTAAATGCCCTGTTTTTAGCTCTGCTGATTACATCCTGTTTATAACCGCTGGATAGAAATCTATTTTCTATATAATTGGCATATATTGTAAATTCTGTGTCCTCACTGCAATTTCGGCGAGCCCTATAAAATTCGCCGTAAGGGATTGAGTTAATTTGTGACTTAGGATGTGCACTACTGCCGTGTAACACAGCATTACATGAGGTTTCCTTTCTAAAAAGTTTACTGCAAAGTTTGCCATTATGTACATAAAGTTTAAGATCAAGAAAAGTTATTTCGGAGCGACTGTAGTTAATGGTAAAAGTCATGTTATAAGAATTGTTGTTCATATAATCAAAAAAATTCAAAAGTTGAGTCTCACTACCTGTCCAAATAAAAAGAAGGTCATCAATATATCTTCCATAATAGTTGATATATTCGTGCCACACGGCACCACCAGGGCCCCAGATATGCATTGTTTCCTTCCACCCCATATAGAGGCAGGCGAAAGACGGCGCAAATCTAGAACCCATGGCTACTCCGCATTTTTGACGGTACCATTTGTCATTAAAAAGGAAGACGTTATTTTCCAAAATCATTCTAGACATAGTCAGTAACATGTTTGTGTGGTCCAATAATTCAACTGGTCTTTTGTATAAATAATATTCCAATCCTGAAATGCCTTTATCGTGTCCAATATTGGTATATAATTGTGAGACATCCATAGTAACCATTAACATTTCTGGCTCCCAATTAAAATCATTGAATACATTAAGTACATCCTTCATATCTTTAATATAAGAGGCAAGGCTGGTGACATGTGGGCGTAAAAAAATGTCTACGAACTCTGATAATGTTTGAGTGGGCCCCCCAATCCCAGATACTATGGGTCTTCCGGGTGGATAAGTAGTATCCTTGTGCACCTTAGGTAAGGTGTATAGACATGGGAAACGTAGGCGGTCCACTGTTAAATATTTATATTCATTGTCCGACAGCATAGTCTCATGATGACAAAGTTTCAGATAATCGTTAATTTTTGTGACAATTGAAAAGATAGGATTAGAGGGTAATTCAGTATACCAAGCTTGGTTATTTAGTTGATTCAAAATTTCCTGATCATAGTTGGATTTGTGCATTAAAACAACATTTCCTCCCTTGTCAGCTTCTTTGACTATAAGGGAGGAATCCTCTGCCAAAGTTTTAAGGGCTGATCTTTCACCTATAGTTAGATTATTCCTATAGGGAGATATTTTTGATGTAATGATCTTTTTCTCTAATAAGTTTAGTTCTTGCATTATGATCTTGTAAAATGCATCAATGTTGTTATTACTGGCAAGTTGAGGGGTCCATTTGGATTTATTTTTCAGACCACTATCTTCACTATAATTAGTGCAGAAATCAAGTTCCTGCAAAACTCGCTGTAGTGTGATAGGATTATTTTCCTTTTCAGTAATAGAAAGGAGTAGTCTTGTTGCTTCCACATCATGAATAGTCACATCCCCCCATACTTGTTTGGAAGATTGATTCATTTCCACGCCAGTTGCTGCAAAAAACGTTTTAATTTTCAATTACAAAAAAAAAGGACAATGAAGATAATTTGAAGCCTTGGACTCGACATTTGTCTTTTGATATTGAACAACAATCTTCCCTAGAGTTCAAACCATTCTGTACTGTCCACAATTTGCAAATAAACCATTGCTCTCTCAGTTTCCTTTTCTTCTCTAGGTCGCCTCCCCTAGGGTTTCCCTTAATCTTTTCCAGGACGAACCACTTAAATTCACTAAAACTGTGGTTAAATTTGGCGAAGTGTTCTGTAAGTGGAACATTCTCTTTCTTCGTTCTTAACACATATTTATGCTCAAGAAGTCTTATTCTGAGTTCTCGGCCAGTCTCACCCACGTACCCAAAGCCACATGGACACATAAGGAAGTAAATAGCATTCTTGCTGCGGCAGTTGTTAAGAGTGTTACATCTTATCACAGACCCATTGTATTCCAAAGTTTTAGCAACAATGCAATGGTCACAGATGGAACAATTTCCACATTTGTAATTCCCTATGGCTTTGGTATTCTCTACGGTACTTTGAATATCGACTGCCGTATTTCTATACATTTTGACTAGAGAATTCCGGATGTTTTTATTTCACCTAAATGCAAAGAGCGGTTTCTGTAACTGGGTATCTTGTCCATCATTTAAGATCTTCAGTTTCTGTTGATGATATTTTTGATCTGGTTACTCATATCAGAAAATTGACTGACAAACACTATTTTATCACTCTTAGTCTTTTTGCTCATTTCCCTATTTATGTCCAGCATGTATTCCAGATCATAATATTTGGCCCGTTTATATGAATTGTTAATCAAGTTTTTAGGGTAACCATGATCTTTAAGTTTTGTTTTAAGAGCATCAGAATGTGTAATAAAATCAGCAATGGAGGAGCAGTTTCTGCAAAGTCGCAGAAATTACTCAAACAGAATATATTATCCCTTTAGGCTCTAGGGTGATAACTCCCATAATGTAGAAGGATGTTTTTGTCAGTTGGCTTGATATAAAGCTCTACCGCCAAGGTAGCCTCATTATCCTTGATACAAATATAAAGGAAATTGACTCAGTCCTCACTACATTGTGCTGTGAACCTCAAATTTGGATCCCCCAAGTTCAAGCATTCTATAAAATCCTCTACACCTTCCTTGTTCCCTTTCTATATAAAAATAATATCATTAATGAAGCAATACTTATAACTCACATTTTCATTAAAAGGTGCCATGTCATTAAAGATATGATTGGTTTTGAAATTACCAACATAAGGGCAGGCCAGGCTCGGGGCACAAGTGGCCCCCACATAAGTCCCTTTAATTTGCTGGAATAGATCATCTTTGAATACGAGCAGGTTATTTTTCAAAACCATTGTTATACAATACATGATAAATTCATCATTCCCACGTTGGAGGTCCTTACTCTCCAAAAGAGAAGCTACCACTCTAATCGTGTCATCTTGGGAAATGTTAGCATATAGGGCTTCAATATCTAATGTGACCAACAATGTTGTCACCCTACTGAAGCCCTTGACCTCAAAGATGGAGATGGCATGTGCTGAATCCCTCAGATAAGACTTTTGTTTCTGAACAAAAGGTTTAATGAAACAATCAGCATATTTACTGAGAGGTTCTAAAAGGGAACCTATACTGCTTACAATTGGTCTCAAGGGTGGATTTTTAAGGTCCTTAAGGACTTTAGGTAGTTCATATATGGCCGGGGTAATCAGAGTGCTATTGTTTAGAAATCTAAATTGTTCATCACAAATCCAGCCTTCATTCTTGGCAGTTTCTAGATGTTGTTCAATGTTCATTTTCAACCTGTCCATCCTAGCGTGAGGAACCCTAATTAGTGATCTGGAACTGTTAACAGATTCAACATTCTAGTGTTTAGAGTGCATCTCTATGGGCTTTGGAGAGGTTATTAGTCCTTTTTTTATGTTTTAGAGATTTTTTCAGTTCTTTTTCTACCACCCTTTCAAAGGTTTCAATGTTTTCATTAACTGCATTAGGAGATGGTGTGAAAGTAGATTTGGGTTTAAGGCCAGAAACATTCCTCAAGACAGGGCCCTCTCTATTTTCAAAGAATCTTCTGACCCTAATTTTTCTAAAAAACGCCTTAAGATCCTTTTCAAACTCGAATTTGTTTAAAATAGTACTTGGGACAAAGCTAAATCCTTTTTCTAAAATCTCTTTTTCTACATCAGTGAGATTTCTTTGGGATTTATTTATAATAGGAAATCTGTCTCCCTCCAATACCTCTGATTACGTGTCTTTACATAATCTTGTTGTGCATAACTCCTTACTTGTTCCCCTCCTTTCAGGGTTCCTGTAACTCCTTTGCCCCCACAAGGATCAGGTATCAGTGCTTCCAAGTCTTACTAGTTGAATGAGATTGTAAGCTAAATGCACATGTCAAATTATACATTGATTGCATTCATTTGCAAATGCATTTATATTGTCATATATGCCATGCAAACTTTCTGACATTTATTAAGACAGCTGTGAAATATTAATAAAATATAACTGAGTGAATAGGAACAAAATGTTTATAATGGTGAGTCCGTTGGCAAGAATATGCACAGATTATCATGTAATATGATGCAGAGTTTTTGTTATTTAAAAAAAATATTTCTTTACATTATTTGCATTTAATAAAACCATTTATTAAATCCTTAACAAGCCAGAAAAGGCAATAAAAGCCAATCATGAAATACAGAAAAATTGATATGCATTGATGCGGCTGGCCACAGAAAGTAAAATTGAACAAGCACCTATGCATCAAGTAGGGGCAACAATAGAGCAAAAGTACATGGGGCTCAGCCACAGGAGTAAATCAACCTGCCGGTTCCACGCCCACCCACAACATTCACAATCATCCGTCAATGCATTCATGCTCAGCCAGGTGCCCACAAGTCTATGAGACCATCTCACTCTAAACTGTTTAAGGGCTGGTCCACAGGGCGGGCCGATCCTTGCAGGTCAGAGGAAGAAGAACAGGTCCCAGACAGTGGTTCCTGCACTACAATTGCAAATTCGCCCATCTGGGCCTAGTCAGGATAAAGTCACTAGTATAACATCGATCTAGGACTGGCCTACAGCAATCACAGACTGAACTTCCATATATCCGCAAGACCCCTGCCCTCCGTGCACCCCTGCATCTGTCCTGGCCGCTGCAGAGGCCAATCTTTCTCCTACATCACCACCAAGACCTGGAAGGACCTGCCTCTCTACTTCTGCGAACTGCACCTTCCCGGGTGAGCTTCAGAAGAAACTCAAGACGTGGCTTTTCAATGGAGACGTTGCACCCACAGCACCGAGATACCCTTATGGGTGACAGTGCTGCGCTATACAAATGGTGTTTGATTGATAACATCCTACTGAGTTAATATCCTGGTCCTGCATACCCCTCTACTCTCTTCCCCTGGTATCACCTCTATGTCACAGTCCGCACAATTTACTAACTCCAATCCTCACCTATACACATCCGGACCTCAGACGATTTCCAACTCATGGGCAGCTCTCGCCAAGCATGAATGAGCGCTAAGTCTACAAATCTATCTGTTATATTATGAGCTGCATTACAGGTATGGAGACCCAGTAGGCCAACTGAGGAGTGAGCTTAAAGTTCAGCTCGGTGGCACTGCAAGAAACGTGGATGGTGGTGGATCAATATGATGGCAATGAGGGGCAAGACCAGACCATTAGAAAGAAGTCAGCATCCTCCACTAGACAACGAGAGTGTACCAGTGCAGTACCTTGAAACATAGCTTGAAGGTGCGGCAGGGGGAGGTATGCTCTGTGGAGGTAATAGAACTGGATGCGCTTGAAGCAAGCGTTCCTGAATACTTTCGGGGTGAGTTCCAGCTCCCGACTCCAAGCTTTGTCAGTCAACAATGTCCCCAAGTCTTCCTCCCTATGCTGCCTCAAACATGCCAAATCTATTTGTGAACTATATAGCAAGGTGACCGCCTTCATCCGCTCTGTTGTGAGAAAGATATAACACAGGCAGTTCCGCGATACGTCGATGTCACCACTCAGCATGCAGCAGAGATCCATAGAGCAAGAAATGTCCCACCAGTAGGTTGTATGTCTCCCGCAATTCTGCTAAGGGGCAGAACTTCCCTTCCACAAACAAATTACCCAAGATAGTAAACCCCCGTTCAATCCAATGGTGGAGTTCTGACAAACCCACCAATTGTCCCAAGCATTGGGTAACCATTAATGACAATTCGGATGAGTAGGGCAATTTGGATCATGTTTGTTGCAATGCCCTAGTCAAACAAAGCACCCCTCTCTAATTAATATGTTTGAATTGCGGACCAGGGATACTGGTCTAGGTTTCAGCAAGATACTGGTCAAGAGATCCCGGAAGGCAGGCTCACAACATCCCACAGGGCACCCCTTCAGCAGGTGGCCCACGGTAATTGTGCTGCTAAGTAATAAAGTTCAAACCCCAATGCTACCAGTCCACTCTCCTCCACTGGCAAGTGCAATGTCTTCAGAGCCATGTGGCACCACGAGGGGACCCAATACAATGTCAGCATGATACTGTCCAATCCACTGAAGAACTTCAGGGGAACCTCTATTGGGTAGACCTTAAAGATGTAGAGAATGCAGAGCAATACTACCATCCTAAAGATCACTACTATGCCACCCACCAACAGGGGAAGGGAGGCTCAAAAGCCCCTGAGTGTCTGAAGGTGGCTATAGCACAGCACAGAAAGCGTTTATAGAGCAAATCCATAGTATGATATATTGCTACCCCCAAATAGTGAATGGACACCTGCTCCAACAGTAGGGTCGGGAAGTTGGTATATACCTAATCCCCTAATGACCTTCTCGGAAAAGGTAGATACAAGATTTACTCCAGTTCACCTCTAATCTTGAGAAGCTACTGGTCTCCATCAATGCATTCATAGCTCCTCTCAGATCTGAATCTTCACCTCCCAAGTACAGGAGCATGTCATCAGGACAATGAAAGATAAAGGCAAACAGTAGAAAGGGTTAAGCCTTGATAATGGCCCCCCTGTTGCATCATCAGAGCAAATGGTTCAAGAGACAGGGCATATGATAATGGTGACAGCAGGCATCCCTGTCTGGAATCCCGCCCCACTGCATATGCTTCTGAGACCACTGAACCGGTGCGAACCCGAGCGAGTGGGCCATTGTAGAGAAGCCTTGTTGACTTAAAGAAGGGCAATCCGCAACGCATACCAAGTAAGGTGGCATAAAGGAACTCCCACTGGAGCGAGTCAATTGCTTTCCTGATATCTATGGAAATGACTAGGGAGTCCGGTGGGAGTCACTTCAGCTGATCCAGGGCGCATAGCAGCTGACAAATGTTAGGCATGATGGTATGAGTAGGGATAAAGCTGCTTTGATCAGGATGGACCAGAGAAGTAACCCGTTCACAAGTATTTTTGCTCAATATCTTAAAGCCAGCATTAAGCGTTGAAAGGAGGTGATAAGAGTCCAAGAGAAGTAGGTCTTTGTCTTTCCTAGGCAAGGACACGATTGTAGCCTCACGTCATGAGGGAAGGGTACACCCCGTGCCCGGGAATCATTAAACAGGGTCGACAATCTAGGAACGAGGTCTGAGGCATAAACTGCATAAAATTCCTTGAGGAGACCATCGAGCCCAGGGACTTAACCCCTTGCCATTTTTTGGATCACGCCCAGACTTCCTGCTTTGTGAAACTAACGATCAATTGCACTGTCACTGTCGGTACCAAGGCCACTGGTGAGGAGTCTGCGATGTAGTAAAGCATATAAACCTCCCTGACCACCACTCTAGCAGAGTACAAGTCCCAATAATAATTAAGAAATACAATATTTATCTGATCTTGCGTAAAGACATCACATTAAGAGGCATCCTTCACCTGGAGTATAGTATGCCCTCTCGGCTTACTCTGCAAAAGCCAGGCGAACATTTTGCCTGAATTGCCTCACTCAGCATGGTCCTTAGTTGTACGGGCTTTATAGTCAAAGTGATGCAATTGTTCTACAAGGTTATGTAGTTACTCTCATTCCTCCAGGATGCGCTCCCTACCTACTAGAGTTTCCCTCTAGATACCGGGGAAGACCATTAAGTACTGACTACTGTCGCTGGATGTCAGAGTGCAGCTGAGCACGGACCCCAGATCTTGCTAGAGATACAACGCCCCATTCCCATTTCACCCCTGGCAAAAAAGATGAACCAGTATTATCAAGCCAATAACTAAATACTGCTTGCCCAGAGAGGACAGGCAGCCTCCACCAGTTTATGCACCGGCGCTGTACGTAGAGAGGGCTGGGATCTGTCCAGATCCAGATCTGCAGCACACTTAAAGCTGCCCCCACTATCCTCAGATAAGAGGTCATTAGCGGTAATAAATGGGCCAGGCCTCTTCAAAAGGCTGGTTGGTCCACATTTGTGGCATACATATTCAAGAAGGCAACATCACTACCATCTAATCGACCTAGCACTAACACATACGGACTGTGGGGTCTGTTATCGCTCGGTGTAACTGAAAGGACATCTTTGTCCAGATCCAAACAAGCACTCCCCATGAAACCACCAGTAAGCAGTGGCATATAACGGACCCCTATATCGCCTGAGCAATGCCAAGCCCTCGGGTTCCATAAGGTGGGTCTTCAACAGAAACGCAATCTATGTACCCCTATGCTTCAGGCAATTTAAAACATTATTGAATTTAGCAGAGAGTAAAGACCCCACATGAGACCAGGTCCAGGAATACTGCCAACCTGCGCTCCAACCCCCACCAGTCCGCCTAGGCCACTCAAATCAAATACATAACAGATTACTGGGTGCCATATGTACCCTATTAAAAGAAAAAACAACATAACACAATAACAAAACTAACCAACAAATCAAAATAAGGAACCCCCAACACCCACCAAGGACTTCGATATACAACATCCTTTCCAAACAATGAAAAACACCGGTCCCACTAAGGAGCCAACGAAACCCCAACAGTGGAACCAACTATTTCTGTAACTGAGTATAATGCTTGTGGGAGAAAAAAATTAATTCAAGAGGGGGAAGAGACAAGCAAGTAAGCAGTCCGATATAACGGGATGGTAAGCGTAAACCTCTTCCCTGCCTAGTTACCTCGAGCCCATGCAAATTAAAAACTGCCGAAATTGACAACAGAAATACTCATGAAGCCATCACTGCTCCGCAGTTCAAGGAAGCCAACGGTCTGCTCCTCAAGGAACACCCACCAGATGTCCATCAGACAAGTTACTCTGCTGTGCCCAAGGTAGTCTTGTAAGATATACTCCAGACCTGACACCATAGAGTCCTCCGGGTTGGTAGTGGAACTGCGACGGGTTGAGGTTGCCCGCTCCAAGGAGTCCTCGCTTGCCTCAAGAGTTTCTGCACTCTCCACTGCCCTTGTCTGTTCCAATGCTGCTTGCAGTTTGGAGGGCCTGTTCAGCCCTCTACTGCAGGATCTCTGCTGCAGGGGTCTTGGGGGCTTCTGCATTCCAGCTCCTCTGGGCTTACAGCGCCTTGATCATATGACTCCAACCAGTTCCAAACTGCCTTCTGATACGTGAAAAAGTGCACTTGATCCTCTGTTTGAACTCTCAGCTTCTCCTGGTATAGCAGATCGTGCAGCTTCTTTTTGACTGCAAGAAAACTTATACTCAGGGTCTGCACTTGGAGGGTATATTCTGGAAACAAGGAGACATTGATATTTTCAACCAGGAATGGCCCTTGTGCAGGGGCCTGCTGTAAAAGAAGGTCTCTATCCCGGAGCTGAAGGAAGCGAGCTATCACTGGGTAATGCGGGCCCCCGGACGAGGAGGCAGTGTGGGCATGCGGTGATCCTGTTCCAGGGCATCATGTTTGGATAGACCCTCTGGGACCACAATCTCTTAGAGCCAATTCTCAAGGTAGACATTCAAGGAGTTGTCCTTGATACGCTCCAAGAGGTCTACCAGTCAGAAGTTGTCCCCCCAATCATCCAGCTGAGCAGCCAATTGCCTTGTTTGGGCATCTAGTTCTGTGAGGCAACGATCCGTAGACTGCACATCTAGCACCAGTGACTGAGCTGTGACCTCCAGTGCAGTGACCCTCTCCTTCAGCTTCCTGGAGTCCTCCTGGACAAGGCCGAGTTCCACTGCTATGGAACCCATTTTCTCCTCCAGGCATTCCCGTTAGGCATCTATCGCAGCAAGGAGTTTATCAAACTTACTATCAAGAGATGGCACATCTTCAATGCTTGTTCCCTGCTTGATCCCCTCCTGGGAAGCGCTGGTAGGTGCATCCTCCTTAACTCATTGTGTGGGGCCCATGGTGCACCCAACCACACAAACAGATATATAAAAAGAAGAATTGTTACTGTAAGCACTAGGATGGGTAGATCTCCAAAATCAGCCTGCAATGCTACTGTCCTGACACAGGCAGGAAACGCGATACCAGTAGTAGTCCATAATGTGTCAGGCAACCACACCAACAGCCACCAGTGAGGGCTTCAGAGCACTGAAGGAAGGCACACAGCCCAGTTAGCCTGGCCGGCACATTTACTGAATGGAGCTGATGTTTATGGGCTGCTCCTAAGGGGCCCTCACAAACCGGCGTCGAGGGGGGTGACCAACTGGCGAGGACCAAGTGTAACTCAATGTGCCATGAACCAGCTCACCAGGAGGGCAGTGGGAGCCAGACATCCCTCAGCAGCGTCCAGCGATGGACTCATACTGCCAGGGAGCTTCCCAGCATCGTCGTCACCCCAGTATCTAAAAGTGGCAAGTTGAACTCCACTACCACCTCAGCAGCTCCAAGCAGTGGTGTCAAGCGTCAGCTGCAGTCGGAAGGGGCTATCCGGCCACCAGGCGCACACTGGTGAGGGGGGACATGGGGGCAAGGCAACAATCAGGAACTGGCAAAATGTGATCGATGCAATCTGAACACCTTCTTCTGCTCCTCTGCTGTAGTGAGCACACCTCCAGGGCAGACAGGGCCCAGGTGGTAACAGGGCAGGGTCCTCGCCTGGGAGTGAAATAAGTTCAGACATGAGGCCAGGACCAAGGCAGCCTCTCATCAGCTCCCCAGCAATGTCCAGCAACATCAATTGGAGGGTGGGCGCTGTCCCTTCTATTTACTCCTCTGCAATCCCGAGTCAGTGAATCTCCAGCACTCTTCAATGGTGCCAAATCGGGAGATGCTGTCTCCCCAACAGGCTTATCTCCCTTTCAGCATAGACCCCCGGGTCCCCTGCTGTGTACAGCAGTGTCGCTCCTGCCTGCAATGTCCTCAACAATAACTGCCCCTGCGACTGGACGGGGCCCACTGCGCTCGTAAAGGAGGCTCCACCCACGGACAGACCTCGCCACCACCCCATGCGGGGGCCATAGCAACTGCCCAAATTAGGCCCCCTTGATCCTGGGGCTGGGGGGAGCATCTCTGGGCTCCCGTGGGAGGGCGATCCACGCTCAGTGGGGCACAGCTTCTCTGTGCTGCGCCGCTAACAGTGCCGGCCGCCATCTTGGACAGTGACAAAGTCACACCTGGGTTGGAAATAGTGCCTCCTGTGAAAGTAGTATGCCCCCTCCGACTACCATAATGCACCCCTGGGAGCTCCGTCTCCACGGACTGCTCGATGGGCTCGGGAGCAGCGGTGTGATGGCTCAGAAACGACCGGGGATCACAGTTTTGATAGAGGCTCACACTGCCCGCGTCCTCACGGCATGGGGCAAGCTCCACCTCTCCCTAGAATGATGCAGAGTTCTCTGTGAGTACATGCCAAAAAGCCCAGTCTCGGTGCCTTTTTGTTCTTGCACGGATGGCTGCTTTACCGCTGGGTGTACTAGTGATGCATCAGAGGCAGTGGAAAATTGTATTCTCTTTAAGATATCACTAATTTAACACCACTAGACTCTTTTATGATTAGCAGTTCGGACCCATGAGAACTCAATAACCACTTGCAACAATAGATCCTCCGATGGAGTTTTATGTATAGCTAATAGGGACTTGGCAATGGAAAAGACTGACAAAATTTCCCTCATGAGGACCCTAAATGAAGGAAATATCTAACTCAGTAATAACTGTCATAATATTTACAAATCTGTCAAACCCTCATAATGATGACAAAAACCAATATACTTATCAAGTCACTTTTATCTACGTTTTCAGAATATGAACGGTCAGTACTTGAATACATTAGCAAGCATCATAAGTCTTCTTCATAACAAATGATAAAAGTAAATCACAAATATAAGAAACAAATTATATTAAATTCGGCACAATATCAATAACAGGCATTTGGGTGGAGAGAGAGACAAAAGAGGAAATATGTCATTGCAAATATCAATATGCAATTCGATTCCATATGAACCTAGAGAATTATTGCCCAGCATGCAATGAGAAAGGAAGCTCACCTCTAGGCCAAAAAAGTATAGCTAAGAGCATAATCATCAACTGATGAAGAGCAAAGCATTCAGGACAGTCTCAGTCAGGTTTTGCAAAGACAGTAGCCAGCCAGAGTGGCCTAGAGAGTGGCCTAGAGAACATTAGCAGCAAGGTTCCCCTCTCATAAAAACAGCTACTGAACTAATTCTCTTTTTACACAACTATTTATATCCTAAATATTAATGTCCAATCTCCTTAAAGTATCATTCATAGCTTCTTCTCGTTTTTATTGGTTTTCAAAATAAGGTGATCATCAGACCATACTAGCTCGACAAGTTCATTGAAGAAAGTCATTGCTAGTTCTAATGAAGTCATCCTTCCGCGGAAGCAGGAAAACATTTTGCAACATGTATCCAAATCCTCGCGCACGTTTCGCAGGGTTGTAACTTCCGTCCAACGAGTTCATTCACAATAAATAATCAATTGGAAATTCCTTAAGACTAATTTGTGCACAGCTACAGAAGATAACACAGCAATTTAGAACTAGTGAAGGACAAAATACGTTTCCTTTCAAGGCCTACATTTTAAGAAAAGGAAATAACATTCAAGCAAGGTTTTGAGGCCGTTATAGGATTTTGTAATGCATCTTTCTCTAAGAAAATAAAACACATTCAGTTAGAACGATAATTTCATAAAAGACCATTATGACAAAAGAACCATCATTTTTCTACTGCATCCGCAAATATTATTCTAATTAGTCTCATTATTAATTAATATGTCTCTTTTACATTATAAGTAAAGAAAAATAAGCATCTTCATGTTACATTTTATAAGCATTTTCTATTTATTATTTCCATTTCTCTCTCTTTGGGCCATGTAGCTAATTTCCTGTCGCAAACGCTGTGATTCGGTAATAATAATAGCGTTTGCAACAGAAAATCCGCAATTTCCAATGTATGAAGGATAACATTTTTATTTTGAAAGTTTTATTTAGCGCGAACAAGATCTTCGCAGATATCAGAGCGCTTTACAGAGGAGGGGAGCTTGTATACGCAGATACATCAATCATGTTAAAAGTACATTGAAGTGATATCATACAACAATCAAGTAAGTCAATTTCAAAGTCAAAATAAAAATACAAAGGGTTCGAACAAGTAGTACAGATGAGTATCGAGTCTTTGTAGTTTTTCCCCAGTAGTGGTTCAAGTGTATTTAGCCAAGAGGATCGCTTTTACTTCTTTCTTGAAAAGTATGGTAGAGGTGATGAGCCTGGTTTCAGGGGGGAGCGAGTTCCAAATCCTGGGAGCCATTCCTGAGAAAGAGTGTTTATAGTTTTTTTCCTTGCGGAATCTTTTAGGCTTTAGCAAAAGATTTTTTGTGCCTCTAGTGTTTCTGGAGCCTCCAGAAATCGTCAGCTTCTGAGCGAGGTATCTAGGTGAGCTCAGGTGGACAGCCTTGTGCGTCAAACAAGCGATTTTCAGGTGTATTCTGGCTTCAAACGGCAGCCAGTTCAGGGATTTGTAGTCAGGGGAAATGTGTGAGTGTTTTTTTGATCCAGTGATAAGTCTCGCTGCGGCGTTTAAAGAGGCTCTTATGGGTGCCGTAGTAGCTAGGGGGAGACCGCAGAGGGCGGTGCTGCCGTATTCTATTCGAGGTATGACTAGTGATTGTACCGCAGTTTGGAAGTCTTTGGCTGGAAGGAAAGGTTTAAGTTTCCTAAGGGTGTTGATTTGGTAGTTCGCTCCCTTAGTTGCTTTGTTGATGTGTTCCTGCATGCTGAGATTGGTGTCAAGTGTTATGCCCAAAGATTTCGCTGAGTCCACGATGGTGGGTTGAACATTGAGTGCCGTTAGGTCTTTAAGCCACATTTGTGCGGTAGTGATCTTCGCGGGTGGTGAGATCAGAAGGAACTCTGTTTTAAGGGCATTGAGTTTGAGATGATTAGCGGCCAACCAAGATTGGGTGCTTCTGATCGTTGAGTTCAAGAGCGTGATGTCTTTGGGTGATTGTAGTTTGAGATAAAGTTGGGTGTCATCAGCATACATGCCGAAGTGTACATTGGATTCTTGCAGCAAGGTGGTGAGAGGTTCCATAACTAGGTTGAACAAAGTTGGGGATAGGGAGGATCCTTGTGGTACGCCTAGCGATACAGGTCTTGGCGCGGACATCAAGTTGTTGCTCTTGAATTTCTGCGACCTGTTATGCAGAAAGGACGTGAACCATTTGAGCACAGTTCCAGATAGGCCCATTCTTGTGTTTAATAGTTCGAGTAAGTTCTCATGTTTGACGGTGTCAAATGCGGAGGAGAGATCAAGGAGGATGAGGAGGCAGGTGTCGTTATGATCTAGGATTTGGAGGGCGTCGTCGATTATGTGAGTCATAGCAGTTTCAGGACTGTGATTTGCTCGGAAGCCTGATTGATGAGAGTTGAGGAGATCAAACTGAGTAATGTGTTTAGTCAATTGTATTTGTGCGCATTTTTCCAGCAGTTTGGCAAGAGTCGGAATGTTGGTAATGGGACGGTAGTTGTTTAGGTCAGAGGGGTCGGCTGTAGGTTTCTTTAGCAAAGGTGTGACTTGTCCAACTTTGAGGGAGTCGGGAATGATCCCTTGTTGAAGTGAGCTGTTAATGATTTTGGTCCAGAGTGGAAGGAGCGACGGGGTAAGGACTTTGAAGCGTTAGCAGGAAGGGGGTCCGTGAGGTGATTGGATGGTTTCAGAGCGCTGAGCAGTTTGCCAATTTCTTCTTCCGTGTAGTTGACAAAGGTTGACCAGGTGGCATTGTTTTTTGGTTTAGTGGGTGCTATGCGGTGGGGTTTGGGGTAGAGGCTTGCGTCCATGAGGAGATCATTCTTTATGTTGTCAGTTTTTTGGTTAAAGAAAGAGGCGAAGTCTTCGCAGGAGGGAGCTTCGCACATAGTTTTGAGAGGTTGGGGTTGTTCTTTGGATTGTGTTCGGATAAGCTCAAACAGCTTTCTCGGACGATTTTTGGCTTGGTCGAGCTGAGGGCTGAAGAAGTCTGATTTTGATCGTTTTATTTTCCTGAAGTAGGCATTTCTCTTTTTCTTCAGGTTTTTTAAGTTCAGTGCAGAGGTAGCTGATCTCCAGGTGCACTCTGCCATTCGCATGGCGCGTCTATCGTCATTGAGACTCCCGTCGTACCAGGGATTGGAGATTTTTGTGGTGGCTTTTTTTAGCTGCAAGGGTGCGACTTCATTAATTATTGAGGTCATAGTGTTAAGATAGTGATCAGTCAAGGATTGGACGTCCTTAACGCCAGCAGGAGGAAGTAGTAAGTTGCAGCTGTTGGGGGGCAGAGAGTTTGAGTTTAGTTTTTTCATGTCTCTTTTCCAGACTTTGGGCCTGGCGGATTGAACAGGGTTAAATTTAACTTTTTCATTGATGAAGAACGTGATAATATGATGGTCCGACCAGTCACAGGGTTGGATAGATTCGAGTTGGATAGAGGCCTCTTTGGAGATGATAAGGTCAAGGATAGAGCCTTTCTCGTGTGTTGGACTGTTGCAAATTTGAGTAAGGTCAAGGGCGTTAAGGAAATTCTTCAGACCTTTTACCACTGCATTATTATGATCGTTCCAGTGGAGGTTGAAGTCACCAAGGTATATTTGTGTGAGTTGTCGCCCGGAGTTGGTTGAGATCATGTCCATGATTTGTTGGGAGAAGGTAAGGTTGTCACCGGGTGGGTGGTAAACGCCGTGAAGAGTGCAGATCGGTTTGCCCTCACTGATAATATCGAGGCAGATGTATTCACAGGACGTTGGGGAGGGTAGGGAAGGGGAAGTTACTTTCAAGACAGAGAGGTTGCTCCTGTATATACATGCGATTCCGCCACCTTTTTTATTGCCAGACCTGTCGAGTCTAGTGATGTGGTAGTTGGGGGGAACCAGAATGTCCATTATAGGTGTAGAAGATTCTGTTAGCCATGTTTCAGTCATGATGATTAAGTCAAGATCCAATTTTAGGATGAGATCGGCGATAGCGGCGGAGTGTCTAGCGGCTGATCTACAGTTGAGGAGAGTGCATTTGAGACGGGGTGTGTCGAGGGTGGAAGGGTGTTCTAGAGCGAGGGGGACTTTACTCAGGTTACTATGGATAGCGATTCTGTTGTTCAGTGTGGGGGGTCTAAGGGGATTGGAGTGAATCGTGGGAATGGCAGTGAGAGTGTTGGGTGTGTTGCTATGGGGAGCTGAGTCATAGGAGCGGAGGAGGGTGATTGTGTCTAGGTCCGAGAGAGGGTTGCAGGAGCGATGGGGGCGGTTTTCACGATTGTGAACAGGGATTGAGGTCCAATGCGGTGGGAGTCGAGTGCGAGAGTTCGCCGCCCGGGTGGAGGACCAGTTGGGAGGGGAGGTGATGGTGGAGGCGCGTGAGTGGTGTCTGGGGTGTGTGCTGAGTATTTGTTTGATGATGTGAATGTCTTGTTTGATCTGGTGGAGGGTGTTGGGTGAGGGGTGACTGGAGTGTGATAGACAGAGTAGTTGTTGTTTGATGATGTACATGTCTTCTTTGAGCTGGAGGAGGGAGGCCGTAGTGTGGTCCACTGTGGGAAATGTGTTGGAGGTGGGGATGGGAGGGTCGGGCGTGGATGACATAGGGGAGAGGTTGGTGGTGTGGATGAGAGTATTGGTGGTAGGCGTAGAGTGCAGGGTGGAGGATGGGCGTTTATTAGTGGTGAAGGGGGTGGAGGTTGGGTAGTGGGGGGTGAGACGGGGGGGTAGTGGGATTGTAGATGGTTCTTTTTTGAGAGGGTGGAGTTGAGTTGATGGAGGTGGTGTGTTCTGTGTGATTAGTTAATGGGAGGAAGTGGGGGCTGAGAATGGGGGGGATAAAGGGTGGGGTTTGCCTTTGTGTGTGTCGGTCTGATGTTGATCTAGGTTAGGCGGGTTGTAGGTGGGAGCTATGGTATCAGGGGTGAGAGGAACGGGGATGAGAGGAACGGGGATGAGAGGAACAGGGATGAGGGCTGGTGTGTAGGGGGAAGGGGTGGGGTGGTTGTTGTAAGCGGGAGAGAGATCTATGTCTGTGCTTGAGGGATGTGGGGTAGCTACGGTAGGTGGGTGAATGACTAAGGTGCCGGGAGTAAAGGGGTGGTGCATGTCGTTTTGGGTGGGAGCTGTGGTATCAGGGGTGGGAAAGGGGATGAGAGCTGGTGTGTGAGGGGAAGGGGTGAGGTGGTTGGTGTAGGAGGGGGAGTGATCTATGTCTGTGCTCGACGGGAGTGAGGTAGTTACGGTAGGTGGGTGAGTGACTAGGGTGTCGGGAGTAAAGGAGAGGTGCATGTCGTTTTGGGGCTGGGCTAGGTTAGAATGAATGTGGTTTGAGGCTGTGGTGTCAGGGGTGACAGGAATGGGTGTGGTATGAGAGGATGACAAGGTGAGGTAGTAGGGGGGGAGGGGGTGCCGCTGGAATGTGTGGGTGAGGGATCTATGTCTGTAACTGTGGAGTGCGAGGTAGCTACATTAGGTGGGTGAATGTCTAAGGTGCCGGGGGTGGAGGGAAGGTGCGTGTCGTTTTGGGGTTTAGCTAGGTGATTGGGGGCTGTGAATTCAGGGGTGATAGGCCTGCGGGTGCTATGAGTGGGGGTCCGATGACTGGCGAGGTGTTGTTTGAACGTGGGGAACAGGTTGTCTAGTAGTTCCAGGTTCTTGTCTGTGGATTGAATTAGGATGATCCCGTTATTGTATATAGTGATGGTTGTTCTGCCCGGGAAGAGTTGGGATGGAGTGATGGAGAGTTTTAGGCCATGCGCGAAGTTCCTGGAGGTGGAGACGGTGAGTAAGGTGCGGAACGTGTTTCTCCATTGGGCTCTGCGTGTGGTGTGGAAGATAATATCAATGTTCAGTGAACCATTGACTGGTGAGAAGTAGGTGTCTGCACAAGGAGTTTCAGGGTGGGACCTCAGGAAGTTGTGTTTAAAGCGTTTAGCGGCTTTTTTAGTGAGTGAGGGTGGGTAGTTGATTCTATATGTGTGTTTGCCGACGGGTTCCATGATGGGAGGACAGTCTAGGTAGGTGTAGGAGGGAGGGTGTAGGAGGGAAGGGTGCACTGTCCTAAACAGTTGCGTGGGCCTAAAGTGACACTAGTGAGTGCACAGTAATGCTATACGCAGAGTACAAATGCAGACAATAATAGTGAGATAATGGGAAGTGACACTAGTGAGCTGCCAAGGTATTTGAGGTAGTAATCGGTGCATACAAGATTGACTGACACTAGTGAGCTGCCAAGGTATTTAAGGTAGTAATCGGTGCATACAAGATTAACACTTGAGGTGGGTGCGAGTTGCACAAGTGTAGGGTGCGCAATAAGGAAATAAGGGAGCAGAATACTGCGAGCAGTTAACACATATGCGGTAGTAATCAGTGTATACGGGAAGGGACAATGTAAGTGCAGGTTACATCAGTGACAAGTCTATGTGAGATATTCGACAGTACATTTTAGGAATAGGAGTGAATTCGATGTAGGTTATAAACAAGTGCAGAACAAGTAGCAATATAATACTGACAAAATACTTGAATAAAACATTGTGCAAACCATAAAAATATCTAATCGAAGGTGACAATAGTGAGTAGTCAAAAATATGTAAGGTACAGGAGTCCGTGACAGAATACCATTGCACACACAAATTATATGAACCAACAAGTGACATTAGTGAGCAGCAACGAAAAATATATGAGGTATAAAATATGAAATATAGAACTGAGAAAAATACTTGAATAAAATAACTGTGCAGACCATAAAAAATATCTAAATCGAAGGTGCCAATAGTGAGTAGTCAAAAATATGTAAGGTACAGGAGTCAGTGACAGAATACAATTGCACACACAGATTAAATGACACAGATTAAATGACACAACAAGTGGCATTAGCGAGCAGCAAAAGAAAAATATATGAGGTAGCAAACTGTGCATTACCGGTGACGATAAAGTGGGACGTGCCAGATACAATTAGGAATATGGAATATAATGCTACTGTAAGAGGCAATAATATATGGGTAGCAATCGGTGCAGAAAAAGTGAAATGTGCTGGATACAATCAGGAATATAATAATAAATATCACTGTGAAAAAGCAGACTATCTAAATCCGACGTGAAAAACGCCCAGCTGTGTACATTGTGCAGCCGATAAAAAGTAGTCTGAGAGTCTAAGAGGCCTTAGGTCTTTAGGTCGATGGTAGAAATGACTAGTCCATGATGGTCTCCCCAAGATAGACAAACTAAGATGACCGAACCGATAGGGGAGATAGAAATATTGGTCCTTTGTCTGTTGTTGTTACTTTGGGCTCAGAGCAGGACCATTTCACTTCCTATTCAAGCAGGGACTGCTCATAGCTTGCTGGGAGGGAAAAGTGGGGGAGTTAGAGCTGTGGAGCCTCGTGGACATCAAAGGTACCAGCGAGGATTTATTTCTACAGTTTTATGGCCCCATGTTGCTCAAGGAGGTAGTTTACGAATGTGAGCAGTTTTATGGCCCCAGCCATTTTGTACAAAGGAGGTAGTCTAAAAATGTGAGCAGGCGGGTGGGGTGAAATAAATACCTTATGTCTCCCTAAGCGTGTTGATCTTGCCAGCAGAATTTTTGTTGTTGTAATGCTTTGATCCAGGTGTGACGCAGATAGATCTGACTGTAGATATGTGTTTGCCTCGATGTTCCAAACCTGTATTTCCCTGGGAGGTGGAGGGCTCAAAGACACATTTCCACTCCCGGATGGGGCGGCTCATGTCGGCCCTCCAGCTCTCGTTGGTCCCAGAGCCCAGTTCAGCAGTTCCCAAGCGCCTCTACACCTTCCCATCCGTTTCCCGGTGCTTCCGGGAGCCGACTCCACTCAACCGGCATCCTTCCTGGTTCCGCATCCAACCTCCTGTGCTGTGGTGCGGGCGGGAGGGGGTGTCCGCCGACGTCCCCCGGCCAGTCCAGGCACAGCAACCAGCGGCCTGCGCCTTGGAGCGGGTGGGAGGGGGGCCACTCTCCGGTGCAGCCGAGCGTACACGGCAGTAGTCAGAACTCCTCGCGGGGTCATCAGAGATGGTGGTTTCCCGGCTTCAGAGTTATGCGTTCCTTCAGAGTTATGCGTTCCACTGCGGCGGCCATTTTTAAAATTGCGCGATTCGGTGGAACGCACGCCGGGTTTGATGTTATTCTTCTTTGTTTGCCAAGTAGCCGGCGCTGGTCACCAACTACAAACTCCAGGGCTTCTGAGCGGCGATCCTCCAGAGGCTCGAGGCTCGACCAGCGCTGGAGCCCATCGGTAGATCCACTGCTCCGATGCAGGGGTGGGGGAGGGGGTCAGCTTCAGGTCGCTCCACAACCCACCGTGGGCGCGGGACTCGACGATGGCAGAGCCCTTTGCGTGATCGCAATCGTGCCGGGGGAGCCTCAAGGCGACGCTTCAGAGTGCCGACTCTCCGCAGGCTCGGGGCATCCGATTCCCGTGTTCAGCAGACGTCCGTTGAAAGAGGTGATGTCTCCAGCTGACCCAAGCTGCGACGGGTGGCTCCAGCCTTCCACCGGACAGGTATGAGGAAATAAGAAGATTCTGGTTACTCCTGTTACTCTTACGAATTCGGTTCCGCGGAGCAGTGGGCGCTGACAGGGATAAAACCCTCTAAAGGGATCCCAAGCACCAGGAGCTCTTAGCAGGCTCCTGCTCCGGTGGCCATCTTGGCTCTTGACATTGCAAGAGCCTGAAATATGCGAATACCAGAGCGATTTCCAATTTTGCGATGAAAGCAGTTAGCGATAATCGCAAATCTGGAAATCGCAAATAAGGATTTGCAATGATATTTATCAAAAATTCGCACATTGCTAATTGATGAAAATTGCATTTTAAGGAATCGCAATTACCACCAAGTGGGAGCAGGTGGTAACCAGGTGCAAATTATTTAAGGAAGCTCACAATGCAACACACTCTTTTCCACAATGGCTGGGCTCTACGTGATAGCGAGGAGGCAAAGACTGAGAGCTGTGGCGCAGAGGAGGAGACGGCAGGAGAGGATATTCCGTACGTGCACCACCATCTACCAGCGCACTGAGGAGGACATCTACACCCACTACAGACTGGAGGAAGAGAGCACACTTGATTTAATAGAAGAACTCAGACCCTATCTAGAACACCCCACCCGGAGGACACAAGCCATACCCACACACATCCAGGTCCTGTGTTCACTACACCTGCTGGCCTCAGGTAGTTTTCAGGGGGTCATAGCCTCAGCAGGAGGGGTGTCACAAAGTGCCCTGTCGCGCTTCTTCCATGCGTACCTCGATGTCATGACACATAGGATGCAACACCACATACACTTCCCCAGCACCCCACAGGAACTAGCACAACCCAAGCAGGACTTTTACAACATTGCCCAATTCCCCCACGTAATAGGATGCATTGATGGGGCACATGTTGCAATATCCCCCCCCCTCAAACGTAGAGTACGTATACAGGAACAGGAAATGCTACCACTCACTTAATATACAGGTAGTGTGTGATGTCAAAAACATCATCACCGACATAGTGGCAAAGTATCCGGGAAGCACACATGACGCCTTTATCTTCTGTCACAGTGGGCTATACCGTAGACTCTCAAGAGGTGATTTTGGCGAGGGATACCTACTAGGTAAATGCTCACAATCATAGGCCACATTTCCACTGACTAGCATGTGCATTACAGTGACTAACCGTTAACATTTGCAACCACAGGTGACAGTGCTTATGCAGTCCGGGATTTCATCCTGACACCCTACCTCAATCCTGCTACTGCTGGGGAGCGGCGCTACAACCGGGCACACATTTCAACAAGAGGCACCATCGAGAGAACCTTTGGCATATGGAAGAGCAGATTCAGGTGCATTCATAAAAGTGGAGGAGCTCTCCAATACAGGCCCGAAACGTGCTGTAAAATTGTTGTAGCTTGTGCCATGCTGCACAACATCGCTACCAGAAGAGGGACACCACTGGAGTTGAGCGATTCTGAATCCTCCGACGTGGAGGGACCTGGACCTGTACGCATGGAAGGTGGCGTAGCTGGTGCTGCAGCTGGGCGACAGAGGCGTGATGAGATCATGCGCAACTACTTCTAGGTGAGTAATAATGACACAATGACAACTTAAATCTTTGAAAATGTGTTTTAATTGCTACTGTAACAATGCCACACATCCTCATAGGCAAGTTCAAACACTCCTAATGTAATGCACATGTTCAATTCACAGTGCAACTATTTAACTGGGATTACTGCAAAGTCAACACTGTAGTTGTCCATATTTTGCCCCTGTAAGTCATCATTATTTGGTTGCACATCCTATTGGTATGTAGCAGGCCTGTTGCTCCTGCCACTACGGTGCCTCTCAACAGTGGGTGGTGGGGTGGTGGAGCTCCGCACTGACTGGGAGTCCTCCTCACTTGGAGTCAGCACTCCTGGTCCTGTGGTACGTAGGGCGCGCAGTTCATCCAGGGCAGAAGTAGACTGCACTACGACAGTGGCAATGTCCTGAATGCCGTGAGAGAACTCACACTGGGTTTCAATGGTACGCCTGGACAGAATATTTGTTGATGAGGCCAGGCGGTTGATTGCGCGCGTGTAGCGGTCCATGCGGGCCAGCTCTTTGCGCCTAGCAGCGCGTTCTGCACGCAACTCCGCAGTGAGCTCTTGCACAGCCCCTCATTTTTTCACGCATGCCCCTGAACCCTGCCCTCATCTCACGCGGTATCCCCTTCATGTGTTTGGCTTGTAGGCGCTGTACTTGGAGCAAGTGCACTTCCAGCCCTGCAAACACTGAATCTTCCTGCTGATCGATTGAGCTGCTGCACGTGCAGGGTCTACGCCTGCCTGTGACCTGTGGACCCTGGCTGTGTTGTGGCCTTGACTCCTGCTGCTGAGAACCTAGAGCTTCAGACTGCTCTATGTTTTTGTGGTCCTCATCATCGTCCTCCATGACTGCCAATGGCCTCATGATCCTCCTTCTGTGTCCCTTTGGTGGAATGACAGGGCTGTCCTCCTCATCTGTGTCCTGCACCTGGCTAGCGTCTCCAGAGGCTGGGGGTCCTGTGTCTCTTCCACTGCCTATGGGCTTATCAGTTGCAGGTGCTGTGGATAGAACAGCACACATTAATTTTATTTGCTAATGTATGATGTGAAAATAAAATATTTCACAGTTATCCCTTACTTTACTTTTGAAATTCCCCTTTCCTGACCTGCAAATTGCCTAAGATGGATGCTACTTCCAACATTAATTTCTATTGTGACTACATCTCCCACAATGCATTGCTGTGACTGCCTGTGTACTTGCTCTAGTGTGACATGTGGTTCCCATAATCCCTAGGTTGCTGCAGGGGGGTGGGGGGTGGTTTAGGGTGTGAAGACATGCTTCTTACCTGGTCTGGCAGCTGGTTGGTCGGAGCTGTCTAGCACGGACACGCCCGCAACACTCTCTGGAGCCAGTGTTCCCTCTACCATTTCCTCAAGCGGTGTAGAATCTTGCACATTGGAGGTCCCCCCACCGGTGAGCTGAGACTGCTCCAGTCTGGCTGCCAATTTTTCTTTGGAGCGCTGGCGCAGGTCGTACCAGCGCTTGCGCAGTACTTCAACACTCCTATTTGTTACTCCAATGGCATTGACTTTTGCCTGTATGCCTTCCCAAATGCGTCTTTTCCTTGCTTCAGGCACCTTGTGTGAGTTTCTCCCAAATAACAAATCATGGTTTGGAACCATCTCAGTGATGAGTGTCTCGAGTTCTGCTTCGGAGAACTTCATCTTTCTCTTCCTAGATGTTTCTCCTTCTTGCTGGTCCTGCTGGGTTGCAGGCAAATCCTGGTTCCCACTCTGAGCCATGGCTCCTCAGTAGCAAACCTCCATCTCACACTCTCTCATAATCAATGCTGTTGCAGCATGGGTAATCAGTAACTTCCTGGATGGTGATGTCATCAAATTGCATCAGGATTGCGATTCGCTGATTCTAGAAAATCGCAATTTTGCGTTTTTTCCCGATGTGAAATCGCAATTTTGCGATTTTTTTCCAATGTGAAATCGCAATTTTGCAATATTTCTACATTAAGGAATCGCTATTGACTTTATCGCTATTATTTAGCGATTTTGGGCGAATCACTAAATATTTGCGGTTGTCTTGATACTTTGCGATTCTGAATCTGCGATTCGGTAAAAATCGCAGATTCCGATTCGCAAATCCGCTTCTTCATACATATGGCCCTTTCTCTCGTAAATGTCTTAGTTTGCATAAAGAAAATGTATTTATTCATACTCTCCAAACGTTTAATGCCACTTTCATTTTTCTACATGTGTTGTGCTTAATTTTTGCACTTTTCACTAATACTTCTCTCGTGTGCTTTGTTTTGCACTTATTCACAAAAAAAACATTGTCACCCATGCTAAAAATTTGCCATGCTATTAGTCATTGTTTTTATTAGTATAACAAATATGAGTAGATTTAATCAAGCAGGATTTTATTTTGCAAAATCAAGCTTCATCACTAGTAAAAGGAGAGGGTCAGTTTGAACTTGCTGAGACAGTGAAGTGATAACTTTCATGATCAATCTAAATCCCCATAACTAGTACAACAACACATGATGATGCCACTGTGTTATGTTATGTTATATTGATTTGCATAGCTCACTATTGAGCAGAGAGGGTATCCATGTGCTTGGGCAAGGGTGTAGTTGTGTGGTCCCCAAGGTGCTTATACGAAGAACCGGGTATTTAGATTCTTGCAGAACTCAAGAAGTGAGTAGGATGCTCTGATGTGTTGAGGGAGGTCGTTCCATGTCTTGGTTGCAATGTAGGAGAATGAGCGACCTGTGCCATGCAAAATCTGTTCTATTCCCACACTCTCCCGATGAGGAGCTGATAAAACCTGTGTGGAAGATAACATGAGCTAGAAACCCCTAGACAGTGTGTGTTTGTAGACTGGACACTGCTGATGTCCCATGGAGTTTGAAAACACCCCAATAACATTATCAGCAGCCTTGGAAACATTTGTTTTAGGTGGGGAGGGGTTCAGCTTTTAACATAAAGCCTCACAACCTCTACATGGCCCTACTCCTAATGTCTCATGAAAGTAATAGGCTCAAGGCCCTGTTCCCTTCCTATGTCCTGCCTCTTTATGCTTCCACCTCATTCCACACAATGAGATTTATCTCAGTGTTGGCAGGTCTAATGTAGGAAGGCCAACCACCAAAACAGAGATGACGTGAGGAATGCTCGCCATCTTGGGAATCTTCACTCTGTAGGATAATAGGACTCCTATAGCCTGAGGACAATTTCTAGACTGCACGGTGAGAGGATTATATTTGAAAAATAAGGATTGTAGCTGCAAACTGTTTCTCCCAGATTTAAATTTTGTTTGGATCCAACTTTTTCACCTCTTCAGAAAAATCAAGGGATTGTAAACAACTTTATCATGCTGAGATCAAAAAGGAAACAGCATTGGCAAAAAGTACCAAAACTTGCCAAAGCTAATAGGTTTTGCCTTTAAAAACCAAGTCCATGAAGGTTTATTAGCACAGCTCCACTGAGCCCGGCCACAAACCATGCCATAAGTCTTTTATCCACATTGTGTCACTTTCTCTCGTAATGGCCCACTACACCTTTAGGTACTGTCCAGTGTGGCTGACCTCTACTGCTGTGCCCTGTCAAAACTACAGAAAGCCTTGGCAGTCCGTGTCTCTGGGCCCGGAAGAAGCCTCCCCCACTCTGACACTCGGGGTAACACAAGTGGAGCAGGGTATTGGTGCTGCCTGTCTCACGTGCTTCAGTTACTGGCAAGATGCCCTCCCACCCGCTGAACCCTATAAGCACTCACAACCTCACCAGAGGCCAATTCAATGGTCAGTGCATGCAGTGGGAGGATCACTCCATTACAGCAGAGATCTGTGGAGACAGCACCCACCAGCAGATTTAATCTGCTATCATGTTGGTTTGCGCACTGCCTGTTTTGATAATGTCATCTGGTCCATGGGTGCTGCCATCTTGGACTGGATCGAGATAAACATTGCAAGTCTGGTGCTACCTGCATTTGGTTTATATGAACTGCACCCTTTGATTCTTCTGATACAGGTTGCCTGCTCCTTCTGTTTTCTGTTTGTGCAACTATTTTGCAATAAGGGCCCAGCATTATCACTGCCCCCTCTTCTTGGGATTTAGGCAGCCTGCTGTTTCTATTTAGCACTTTGTCCTCTGGAGACACACGCATGATCCTAACAGGGTATGGCAAAATCCATCCCTAAATTCATGCAGCAACTGTTATTATCTGAGGCCTTAGATGGAAATGGTTCCCACATCCAACAGGCTCTGGAACATACAAAGGGCGCATCTTCCCAGGACACTATAATGATGGAATTAAAGGAGATCAAGGTATCTTTGGCTTTCATGGAGCAGGCAACATCAGACACAGCCAGTAAACTGAAAAGCATTTGCACGGTTCTGAACGTCTCCCAAACATAACTAGCGAGTACATATGAAAGAGTGACTGAACAAGAGACTAGACTGAATAGAGCTCTGGATTGGGCATCAGAAATATGGAACATGCAACACAGACTCATAGACCACGAAGACCGTATTTGATGGGACAATATTCTAATTTAAGGTATCTCAGAGAATGAAGAGGGTGAGTATACTGAAATATGTCTGTCACTCTGGCTACCTACCCTCTTGGACACCACTTTTGACCAGCCATTAGAATATTAAAGAGCACAGAGGTTGAAAACACGCTGGGAAACCACATCTGACACACATTCACTGATCATAGTATCCCTTCTGCATCATGGCCAGATCCTCTTTCTTCTCCAACATATTAGTCAACTGACTGTTCATTAGAGACTGGCTTCACCAAGAAAAAGTTCCTAGCTCTTCGACCCACTCTGAAACATAAAGGTATATGATATAGCCTGCTGGATCTTGAGATTTTGATGGTTACGGTAAAGCGCATCACCCATGAATACATGGACTCCGCTGTACTGGCAAATTGTCAGCATGCAAACCTTGACATAGCGATGGACACCATAGAGCCAATATCCTGTACTATAACGACCCTGGAAGACGGAGATCCTCGGGCTGAACAGCAACCAGTCCCTCTAAGGGGTAAACAGGGCTGCCCAATTAATCATCTCGCTAGCAACCAACAACGTAAGCAACATGTGCAAACACCAAAAGACAGAGACAAATCCAGCTCTCCCTTAAAACCCATTTGGCATTTGGAGTGAATAATGGCTGCAGCTCAACATTTTCAGCTCACCTTTCAATATGCCTTTGATTGTGTAGCCGAGCTCAGCTGTCCCACCCAGTCTAAAGCTAACTTGACTGCAAGGTAATTAAAGTTCACAGACTATCAGTAGCTACGCTAACTGTTGGGATTCATTTCATTAAAGGGTCACCCCATATCCTATTTGTCTACTTCCAACATAATCTCGGACCATGGCAGCTAGAGGACTAACAGTGAATTTGTTTAATGTAAATGGTCTCAACAACTACATCAACCACAAAAACTATTTATCCTACCTGAATGCCCCAAACAACAGATATAGCCTTGTTGCTGGAGACCCACTTATCCACCATTGAATCATCAAAATTACTAACAGACTGGATTCTGAAAGTGATGTATGCTATAGTCCCACCAGCACAAGACAGGGGGTACAACCATGCCTTTACTCAAAAGATTTGTTGCTTGGAGACTTCACACTTGGACTGACCAGGACGGGGGCTATGTGCTTGCTAAACTTGAGATACAATCCACCTACTTCATAGTGGGCAGCATATATGCCCCCAATGGGCCCAAACATACTTTTTTTCTCACACCTTCACAGACTTCTGTCGGAAACCAGACGCACTAATGTCCTACTGGGGGGAGACTGGAACCTCACGATAGATCCCATCCCAGACTACAGGTCCCCTGAAAACGGCCCACAACAAAGATAGAATGGCACTTTCTGACTTATTGAAGGATCAGCCTTTTTTGGAGCAGTGGCATCTCCTTCATCTAAGAGATACAGAATACACTTTTTGTTCTCATCCCCATGATATGAGAATTTACTTTGTTCTCCTGTCTGGATACATGAGACCCATCTACTCTAACTGCTATATAACGAGTAATGACATTTTAGATCACTTGCTTGTTACAATAGAACTGGAGATGGCAAACCTGTGACTACCTAGGTGCCCCTGGAAAATGCCTTAATGGAAATGTAAGGACCCTGCATCTAGGAGGTGCTACTACAGCATCTGCAGTACTACATGACAACTAATAAGGTCATGGTGAGCTCCCCACAATCTATATAGGTGGCCTGCAAATCCTACATGAGAGATCAGCTAACCGGAGACTGCCCTACACCCAAAGAAATTCACACAGACCATGTAGACCAGCACATCAATCTACTAACTGACAGATATCACCACCACTCCACAGGAGTCAATTTCCAGAAACGTTTTCAATTAAAAATCATCTCAACTCTATGTTCATGTCATGAACACACTAGGGCACATGGCATTACGAGTTTGGCGAAAAGGCAGTTAGGCTGTTACCCTAACAGTTGATAAACGCTGAAGCCCATCATTCCATACATGTCATAAAGGCACAATGGGGCCTAGTTACCCATCCAGCACCGATAACAGATACATTTGCTCCTTTCTACAAAGCTCTGTACTCTTCAGCAATGGCGATGGAACTGATGCCACATGGAGGCCTTCTTCAAGAACCTGCCTCTCCCCGTCTAAAGGAGGTTTCTGCCAATAACTTGAAATGAGACATAACAGACAAAATTTCTGAGGCCATCAAAAACATGCCCCCAGGCAAAGCTCAGGGGAATGATGGCTGTTGGACCTGCCCCTTTTTGCACAGTCATCTCCAGTTTATTTTGCCTTCTGATACTGAACCCGTTTTTTTGACTTTAGGACCACTGCTAACTGTGATAACGTGCTTGTGTTCTCTACTTTAAGCATGGTACAATTGGCCGACATGTTATTTGCACATTTTATTTACTTGTAAGTCCATAGTAAATTGTACCACATGTACCCAGGGCCTGTAAATTAAATGCAACAAGTCGACCTATAGCACTTATTGTGCCACCCACATAGCACAGTAAAACGTCTCAGGTCTACCAGTGCACCCTATAGTGCACTTTTAAATTGCCATTTTCACCAGACAAAATAAACCTTTTGCCAGACATAAACCTTCCTTATTAATGCATATAAGTTACCCCTTAGGTGGGTCCTAAAGCAACATAGGCAGGGTGCATTGCATTTACAAGATAGGATGTGTGTGTTTAAGGTTTACACGTCCTGGCAGTGAAAAACTGCTAACGTTGTTTTCTACTGTTGTAAGGCCTATCTCTCCCATTGACTAATACTGGTTTTCCTTATTACATTTAACAAATGCTAACTTTAGATTGGGAGCATGTGGAAAAATGCTTCCTGGTCTCTTTTCAGTTGTGATTTAAAATCTACTTTAATGCTAAAGTTTGGTTTTAAGTTATAATTACAGAAATTACATTTTTAGAAAGTTGCCATTTTTTGTGTCCTATCCAAGTGTGACTTCTGCCGTTTAAGCCCGTTCAAGTACATACAAGGACGGGGCGGGCCACTGCATTTACATTTACATTTTTTAAATCAAAGTTACCCATTGCATATTGTATACTTGTATTATCGTCTTGTTTCCTTCATAAATGGCAAGAAAGGAAGGTAGTAGTAAGGCGGCTAGCGCTAACTTAATTGGAGCTGTGGACAAATTTATCACTAGGGTAAAGACCAAAATAGGGTATTTCATTGATGGAGAGGCGGGTTTCACAGGACCTGGCACGTGCAAGAAGATCATAAATGGGGCACATAGCTAATGCCAGGACTCCTGCAAAACATGGTAAACCAAGCAGCATCGGTGCCTCTGTCATTCCGGAACTCTCAAGCGCCGGTTTGGCTGTTTGTGACCTTGACCATTCTTCTGAAGGGAACACAGTTATGGTCTCTGACTTGTTACTGATAACTCCTCCCGATTTACCAACTGAGGCAAGTCCTGTTAGGGAGCACAGCACCAGGCAACTACGGGAAAGACGTCAAGGAGCTATCCCTAAAACCAAACAGGGACTGGTTGCAGTAACAGGCCGTAAGAAGGAGAAATTGTTTACACGTAAGGGAACAATACCCATTGAAAGGGGGGAGGCATCTGTGACTACTCAGGTAATTGTGCATACGCCCAGGGAAGCTTTAACACCCTTGAGAGTCCCGTCGCAGGTTGAGGGTGCAGACAAGAGGTCAGCCATTGAGGGGGATATGGAGGATTCCCTCCTGATTAAAATAGGCGATCTATTTAGACTTCTACTTTGCCCAGTTGAAGAGAGGCTAACTAAGATCGAAGAAAAACTAAATACAATTGAGTCTGTTACAAAGGGAATGGTTAACTCATTCAATAAAGTGAAACCCAGTTGGGACCGAAGCCCCCCCAAAAGATCATCTTGGAACAGGAGCTGTCATAGCTCCTAGAATCTCGCCAGCCATGTCCACTTTGGCCGCAGCTGCTTGCCCAACTACGGTACCGGTAAAGGACGCAGTTGAAAATCACGGCAAAACAGTACGGCCAAAGACGGGAGATGGGGATCCAACGGAGCCACCTGCTAGGGAAGGAATTAATATTGATCTTCCACCGGAAGTAAGCCAGTACTTGGTAGTTTTAGCAGGGGTTCCGCTACTGAGAAAAGATGAGTATGAACCTTTTGCATCCCTAAGGAACAAGGTGGTGGATTGGCTTAATAAAAATAGACCACTACCACTGCATATACCGAGTAAAATACTTATGGTGCAAAGGGTATCTTGGGTGGGACATTTGGCCAAGGACATTAGGGGGGACTGTGTTTTAGTTAATTTTGAAGACCCGAGGACTGTGGAATACATCTGTAATTGGAAAAGCCATAGCCTAGGAGCTTCTATTCCATCCCTCCCACTGTCCTATTTTTATCCTTCTGGCTATATCCCAACCACAAGGGAAGGCTGGACATTAATACAACGGAAAGGGAGAAGGTTGAATCATGGGGGTCAGTTGGAGCCCCTGCTTGCCCCGCCCCAAACCTTTTGTCAAAATCGGTTTAGTGGACTGGAGGCTGTTGATTGACTTTTGGAACATGTAGGGGTCCCATCAACCACACCTGCCCCACTAAGAAGCAGTATTACTGGTCCCCTTAGGCTTTCCCAGTCCCAAAGTCTTGTACCTCCAACTTTGGTTTCAATAATGCATGGGGGCAACAAAGAAAATGGTCAAGGTCTCGACTGCCCTTCCAGTGCAGCGGTTCTCCTGGATACCACCGCACCTTTAAGAAGCAGTAACGTTGATCTCCCTAGGACTTCCCAGTCCTTATGTTCCGATCTGGCAAGCCCATCTGCAGCAATTAAGCGAGGTAGCATGGAACCAGGACAGGGCTCAGTCTTGATTCACGGTGGTGTGCTCCCCTGCAGCGATTCTATTGGAAATCTTAAAATTATTTCATGGAATATAGCGGGTTTGTGCAAAAAGCTATCCCTTTCGGACTGGAATGATTTTTTTGGCAACTATGATCTGTGTATTTTTCAGGAAACATGGAGTCTTGAGCCACTGTATAAGCCCGGCTATTCTTCTTTCCATGTACCAGCTATTTCCTCTGGCCGTGGCCGTCCATCTGGAGGGTTGTTAGTGTGAGTTAAGGCTGCGCTTAACTGTAAAATTACTCAGCATCAATGTGCTACTATGGACTTGATGAGACTTACAATTAAGGACTCAAAGGACAGTGTCACTCTAGAGCTTTTTAATTTTTATGCCAGAGGTCTGCAACGGGGGCTAAATCTCCAACTATTTCCCTTTTGTCTGAGTTACTTTTATGCTGCCCATCTGACTCCCTGTCTTTGATTGCAGGCGACCTAAATTGTACTTTCGAACCCTTGATGGTCGATGCTGCATGTGGAACACACGATGAGGATGCTAGATGGGGGATACCGCAATTATTGATTCCGCCAGTTAAGAAGTGGTCGCAGATTGTTATACAATTGAATGCATTAACATTGGAACATGGTCTAACAGCAGTCAACGGGCGTACGCCTTCTGATTACTTGGGAGCCAATACATACAATAGGGTCTCCTGCCCAAGTAGAATTGATTACATCTTGGTTGATAAAAGGTTGTGGAAACATGTGAATGATATGTCGGTTATTCCATCCATCCATAGCGACCATAACCCTTTGTCCCTTTGCATGCAGGATTTGTTGCAAAATGTGGAGTGTCAGAGTAGTAGTAGACCTTGGATGCTAACAAAGGCAATCACACCCTCTAACTGTAAAAGGTATATCAAATGGCAAAAAATCATTTTGAATGAACATAAAACTATGCTCTTGGGGAGATTGTAAGAAACCAGACCTTGAAACTTTCTGCAGCTTGTATTAATGAGCAGGGACCCCGTGGGGCTGAGACAATCTATGTCGAAACAATTGACAAGATGGGTGCTCTATTCCTGGTAACTCGGGTTCTAAAGCACTCTGATAGTAGGAAACCAGTAGCGAAGTGGTATAATAAGGATTGCAGGAGGAAAACATTTCTACTAATACTTGCTATTAAATCCTGCAATGCCACTGAGGTTCGTTTAGCGCGACTCCAGTATAGGCAAGCCATGTCTGTGGCAAAAATGGAATGGGAGGACCTTTACTGGGACAATTTGAAGATAGCAAGCCAGTCTAAGAATGGAGAGTTGTTCTGGGCTCTGGTTAGAAGATCTAATGGTTGTGATACCGACCAAATATATTACCCCTGTGGTCCACAGATCCTAAGTTGGCTTTGTTCCAAGGAGATCTTCTACTGACCACAGACACTGCTCTCTCACATCATTTGGCAGGTGAACAAAGACAAGGCAAAGAAAGTTCTTTCTTTCTCAATGCTGAAAAGGCTTTTGATCGGGTTGAATGGCGGAAGAGTCAGGTTCACTGGAGCTTAGAACTGGTGTGTAAGTGGCAAGATCCGGGCACAAACAGGCCAGTTCGAGGTCGTGAGAAGCTCAAACTTCCGGATTTCTCCTTTTCTTCGGTGAGGGGCTCAACTGATGCCACACTAAGGGTCTTGGACCTGAGGGTCGGGAACTCACTCCAGCAGAGGCCAGTAGGGCTTAGGTAGGTACACTTACAGGTCCAGGCAGAAGGTCAGCTGGGCAGTTGTGGAGCGTCTCTGGAGCTTTTTATGTCCCTGTATCTCAGAACACAAGGTCAGTCCATTGAACCTTGGAGTCACTTCAGCCTAGATGAAAGGTGCAGGTTGGGTCTTCCTTCTCAGTAAGCAGAGTAACAGGGCAGCAAGTTAGCAGTCCTTCTGGCAGCAGAGCATCTAGGTCCAGAGGTGTACTAGAGAGTTAGATCTGAGGTTCTACTATTTATACCTGGTGCCCACTTTGAAGTAGGCGAAGTTTCTATAGAATTCTCTTTTAAGTCATTGACGTTTTATGCCTCCCCTGGCTCCAATCTGGCAGAATGAACACTGCAGTGGTGACAAGTCCTTTGTGTGAAAGAAGGGCACAGCCTATTCAGTTGCAAGTCCGGCTGTGCCCATCCTAGCAACCCCCCATCCTGCCAGTTGATGGCCCATCCAGGCACACCTCTAATATGCGGCTGTCTGGGAGGAATAAACAAAGTTCAACTGCCAACTACACCCAGCCATGTGACCCAGGAA
Organism: Lissotriton vulgaris; assembly: GCF_964263255.1. NCBI lineage: Eukaryota > Metazoa > Chordata > Amphibia > Caudata > Salamandridae > Lissotriton > Lissotriton vulgaris. The sequence continues at coordinate 1,533,147,811 of NC_141689.1, read as the reverse complement.
CAAACTTCAGGCGCCAAATGCTTAGGACAAGAAAATACAAACTTGCTAAAAGTGGCATTTTCAGAAATGTGACTTAAAATTCAACTTTACCATTAAAGAGGGATTTAAATTACAATTCCATAGACATCAAACTCGATATTCCAATCTGCTCTCAATTGAAAGTTACCAATTATTAAATGTCATAAATGAAACCAATGTTATACTAGGGGAGAGGTAGGCCTCACATTAGCGAAAAATTAATTTTGGAGTTTTTAATTACCAGGACATATAAAACTTAAAAGTACATGTCCAACTTTTAAATACACTACACCATGTTCTCTGGGTAGCGTGGGACCTACCCTATAGGTGACTTATAAGTATTAAATAGGGAGGTTTAGGCCTGGCAAGAGGATTATTTTGCCAAGTGAAAATAGCAGAGTAATACTGCACACACAAGCTGCAATGGCCGGCTTGAGGCATGTTTAAAGAGCTACTTAAGTGGGTGGCACAATAAGTTCTGCAAGCCCACTAGTAGCATTTCATTTACAGGAACAGGGCACAGGTAATATCACTTTACTGGGGACTTGCAAGTAAATTAAATGTGCCAATTGGGTGTAAACCAATGTGAACATATTTAAAGGAGAGATCACAAGTACTGGTTAGAAGTGGTAAAGTGTCCAGAGTCCTAACACAAACAAAAATGAAGTCAGCAGAAACAAGAGGATGGTAGGCAAAACGTTGGAGGAAAACCGCACCAAGAATGTATTGTCCAATACACATGTGTATGGGAAGCAAATACACAAACAGCTGCATGTTCCCACATATCAAATAGAAGGCTGTATGATCTACTGGGCAGGCTGGTCAAACAGCGGCATCCTTACCATAGACCAACTGTTACAGGACAAGAATCTGAAATTGTGACTCTGCAGGGCAAATTCCACTTGAACACACAACAACAATGGAGATACTTCCAAATGAAGCACTGCTTAATCCAAGCACTTTAATCAAGCTTGTACCCGCTTCCATGATCGGGGGTCCACGACTACTTTCACAGATGGATGCTGACTTGGTATCAGGCCGCTGTACAATGCTACTAGAAAAGCTTCACTCTCTCCCTTTTAGGATCCACCTGCAAGAAAGATGGTTATGGAAACTGGGGACAGAATACTCCAACTTTGACAGGAACAAACTACTTGACATTAATGATAAGGGCCTATGGGAAGCTAGGCTTAAGCTTAGATTTTCTGCATGATTAGTATTGGTCTCCATGCAAAGTGAAACAGGCCAATCTGACCCGTACAACTGCCTGTTGGAGATGTGGACACCAAGATTGAGATTTAGTACCCCTGCTACATTCATATACTTCTCTTCATATATTTTGGATGCAGGTGAGTCACACTATCAACACAACCTACGATCTACATCTACAGCCATCAGCAGCACTGATTGTTCTTCATGACACTCTAAAAGTTCCTGATATAAATGGCACACAAAGTGCTGTATGAATATATTGCTATCAGTGGCCACAGTGATGATCTTGAGATTTTGGGAGCAGAGAACTCCTCCACCCACACTGACTGGATGCAAGACATGTCGATAATAGCATCCCATAAGCATACTATATGCTGTATGTTGGATAAGGCAGATGTCTTTAAACAAATAGGGCTACCCTACTAAGGCCTGAATGGTCATAGTACCAGTTAACACCTTGGAGACAGTATATACTGACATATCCTTTTCGGTCAGATACATACTCCTCCCCCTCTCTGTGCAGGGATCTGTTAGTTCAAAATGAGAAACGTTTGTTGTTACACAGACTGTAATCCTGTTATATAGAGGCCAGATTAAACTACTTGTGGGCTTTTCTCTTTTGTCTTTAATACTCTTGCAGATTTTATTTGCTTAACAGACTTAAACTTGTATACTCTTTGGTATACCTGGCATGCTTGACGTGGCGTGCTTTTTTTCCTACTAAATTCTTGTTTTGCTGACTTCATTTTTGCTGGCCTTGGTATTCTGGGCACTTTACCACTGCTAACCACTACCAAAGTGCATGTGCTCTTTCTCCAAAGCATGAATTGCATATTTAATTTACTTCTAAGTCCCCAGTAAAATGCACTACATGTGCCCAAGGCAGGTAATTACATTGTACTAGTGTGCTTGCAGCACTGATTATGCCACCCATTCAAATAGTAATAAATAAGCAAACACTTGCACTCGATATTGCTTGATATCTTGATTTTATTGCGTGCTCCTGGGTGTGCACTCCGTAGTGCACGTAGAAATCCTGAAGTAAAGTGTCCCCCTAACTTGGGGAACGTCCCCAGGTCACCGCTGTGTTCCCCGTGGGGGCTGTAAGGGTTGAATCCTTGGTTGTATTGAATAACTCACTTAATCCGTTTGTTTGTTTGTTTGTTTCAGTAATCATTTATTCATTCGATTGATTTTGTAGAGTTATAAATCACTCCTTTTGCGCATCCGTTAATATTTTCCAAATGCAAATTAAGAAAACATCCAATGCAATTTGGCTATATGTAAGCCTTCATCAGGGAACATTAATCTACAATGGTACAACCCGGTGCTACAATTGCAGCAATTGCAATAATGCCATAAGAGGAGCAATTATTACCCACCCACGGAAAGGACACAGCATCAAGTTACAAGTGTCAGCCACTTGCGACACTATGAATGTGGTGTACCTGCTAAAATGTCCCTGTGGACAAGGGTACGTCAGAAAAACAGAACGAAAAATTAAAACAAGAGTCAACGAACATAAATCAAACATAAGGAATAAAATGACCAAATCCACTGTAGCATGTCATTTCATACCACCGACCCAGTACACTTCTGGACCTGAGGACATTCTGCCAGGAAGAAGGATTGCATTGCTGCTAAAAAGACTGTCCATCTGCCGGACTCTGCTGGACTTTGCTGGACTCTTTCTTTGCTGTTCCTGACCTGCTGACTGCTGTCCTCCCTGCCTGGAAGTGAGAACGACTGGACCTGCATCTCTGCATTCCCGTAACCAAAGTGACTCCAAGGGCTTGCTGACTTGTTTCCTGTTCTGAAGTCTCAGGGACGTCAAAGACTTCCAACAATCTTGCTACAGCCTCTGAAGTAAAATATGAGTCCTGCCCTGCCAAGTGGTGCCAATCCAGACCTGGGGTCTTGGAAATGGGTTTTCTGGCTGTCTTCTGCTAACTTTCTCGCATGGCCATCATTACACCAGTCGGAACCGACACATTTCATCTCGACGCCAACGCATCGCTGCTGCCACCGGAGACGAGGACATTACATCACTCACTCCGTGGCTTGACGACAAGGCATCGCCTTCATCTAAAGGGGTTCGAGGAGGACACATTGTCGACTGCGCGATTGGAACCGAAGCATCGCCTTTATTTGAAGGAATCAGCGCTGATGCATCGCCTCCTCGCATCGGACCTCAACATCGATACATTCCCTCTACCCAAGGTAAGTTTTTAACGGGACAAGGTTGGTCCCTGTATCCGACCCACACTCCATCCTGGTCAGCCTGAGCTTTCAGATTTGCCCCAGTCAAGTGCGACCAGTGGCCCCGGTTGGGCCTTTATGTTTCTAAGCATATATGAGCAGATTATTTATTTTTTAATTCATAACTCCGGTTTTACGCATTGGATATTTGTTGGTTTGATCCTGTCTTGTTCATTAAATTAAGCTCCATTCATCTAAAGTAGGGTGGGTTATTTTTTTGTAGTGGCTTTCACTGTTTTACTGCTTTAAGTGTTGCACAAATACTTTAGATATTGGTTCTTAAGTTAAGCCTGACAGCTCTGTGCCAAGCTACCAGAGGGTGAGCACAGGTTAATGTAGGGTGTGTATCTGACTTACCCTGACAAGGATTGTGGTTCCTGCTTGGACAGGGTACATACCTCTGCAAACCAGACACCCAATTTCTAACACTCTCTTTGTACCTGAGGTGTGTACATTTTGATGGTTTATACCAGCAATCCTATAACGTCGTACTTTTACACTCTCCCAAAGATACACAAAAATAGGACCCACCCTCCAGGATGCCCTATTGTGTCTAGAATAGGCTCATTCTTGGACCCTCTGTCTCATTTTTGTGAGTTCTTTCTTAAACCACCTGTACCAAGCACATCTGCATATTTGAAAGATACTAAGGATCTCCTTGACTTACTAAACAACAAGCCAAACACCCTTCAGAAGCGTTACACAAGCTCATGATTATCTGGATAGGATCATTAGGAAAATGTTAAAACAAATCAGAATACTGATGCCCTCTTGGAGAATCATGAACGTAATAAAACAAGAACCCCTCTAACCTGTGTCACCACCTTCAATACAATATTTAACCAGGTTAGGAAGATCATGAATAAAAATCGGCACATCCTTAACACAGGCACACTTAAATGGGGAAACAAATGTATGTTTTCCCACAAATGAGCAGGAAGTCTAAAGGACACTTTGGTATCTACTCATCCAAAGAAATGTGGGGACACTAAGGCCACTATTCTCATCAGCTGGGGCCTTCCAGACATTTTTCGGGCATTTTCCCAGTGGGAGTTACTGCGCCTGTCATTTAACTTTAACAATAAAAACACTTAACTTAGATCCAAAGAAAATATGGAACATCAAGAACATACCAACTGTGATTCTTCCCAAGTAATCTATATGATCATTAGTCCTTGTGGGCTATATTATGTGGGCATGACTGGCAGAAAGGTAAAGACAAGAATCTGTGAGCACCGGAGCAACATCTGTCGTAAAAGAAGCACTACCAGGATGACAAAACATTTCCTAACAACTGGAAATGCAACTAATGACCGCAAGTGGGTCATTATTGAACAACTTGAGAATGGTATTAGAAATCCAGGCAGGGTATTATTTGAGAAGGAACAGAGATGGATATATCATTTATCCACCCACAAAATAGGATTAAACGACAATATTCCCTGGAACACTATTCCTTTATAAGTACTGAGAAAGACATTCCATATGAGGATGAGAAAGATGTTGCAAGGTTCTCCCTCCTACAAAATAAGGGGGAGTGTAGTAATCCTATAGGACTCCTTTATAGGTGCACTTGTAGTGGGTCATAATAATTTGATGTATTTTATAATTATTGTATTTTCCTAACTCCTGCAAAATTATCCAATTTAGTATCTTTACATCTCACTGGATGTTTTCAATTAGCTGTGTTGTTTCTTATCCTTTGTAAGGTGAATAAGTCCACATTGATGTCAATTTTAAATGAGGAGGTGTCATTGCCGCAGGACTATTAGCAACAGCGCGACCGGCTTACACTTTAAGTGCTGGCCTTGGCGATAACACCTTGAATACCAACTCGCCCAGGGTATGGCCATGCCTACAATGCCACGGCATGGTAGGTTGCACAGATTGACGTATAGCATCCATACCCGGAAGACACATATATTCTCCCGGAGGCATGAACGCAGTAACATACTTTGTCAAAGTGTCTTGCCCGCAAACTGCCTATTTGGTGTCCTCTAAGTTCTGCATGTCTCGGAGTGGGGGCCTTCTTGTAACAATGAGCGATGGCTCCTTTTATGATTCTGACAACTATACCTCCTTCCTCAGTGTGTGACTACAGGACCCACCTGTCTTTAAGTATCAATGACGCTATGGACAATCCCATTTGATGCAGGTCGAGAAGTCCTGATTGTGATCTGTAGTGCATGAAATGCATGTATCGAACTGTCGATTATTAAAATATAACTACATGATGGAACCTGAACCAGTTCCCTCCTTCAGACACTTTATTATAGACTGCATGATTTGAATGCAGTTTGTTACCAATGTAAAATCCACAAAGGAACTTAAACCAGCTCCTTCTTCTAGGTACTTTTGATATGGACTGCATGACCAAAATGCGGTTCGTTACCAAATTTCTATGTTCAGTAAGAAAAAGGCTACCAAAGGAACCATAATGCAAAAATATGGTATGGAGGAATTCTCCATACCATTCTTTTACATTTTTTTGCATTATAGTTTCTTTACCCAGGTACAGGAGGGTGATTTGGGTATACCCCGTTAGTTATATATAGTACCAATGGAAACATGTCACATGCCCTGCTTAATGAAGTTCTCTTGCCTTGATCATTACATATACATTCACAGGGCACTGTCCTGTACTGAATCGTAATGGAGACTGTAAGTTGTGATACAATTTTTCGGATTCATAGTTAGTAGTGATCATGTGTGATATTAGGGATCACCCGGTCCTGAAGAAAACCATTTGAACCTGAGAAGCAGCTCAAAGTCAAAGTCAAAAATTTATTTTTGTATTGGTACTCAACAGAGGACCACAAAAGAAATTATTTACATTTTACATGTATAAAAATGCAACAGTATTAATACAAGGATAAAAATAGTTTTAAGAATTTGTACAAATTGTAGCAAACAAATTCATTCAAAGGTTGACTACACATAACTAAAAGTTCTCTCCCCTTAGTGATTCTACAGGAGCGGAATATAGGATCGAGGTATCTTGTACGAGCTAAGGTTACTTTATGATTAGGACACACAAGTAATAAATGCTCTATAGTTTGGTCGCCCCCTGCACACAGTGTGCATAAAGGAGATCCTCCTGGAAGCCATCTAGAGGTATATGCCAATAGTGGTAAGATGCCCAATCGGTACATAGTAATCGCTCTCCTTACACCGTGTGTCAAGGTAAACCCAATATAAGGCCGACTTTGCTTGTATTCAAGTACATCCACAAACGGCTTATAGGTAGTTAATTTGTTGCAGTGTAAACAGTCCAATTCGTAGCTCAGTTTAGGGGTAAAAGTTTTTAAGAACAATTTTAGTTGTGTCGGCGACCAAGTAAGCAACATTTCTACATTAATTTGTGCCATCTGAAATGCTACAGCCAAATTTTCCAAAAAGATTTGCTTTTTAGACTCTACCCCAATAGACTCTTTTTTCAACGCTGACCTTAGAGTGTTCTCCTTCGCGTGTAACAGGTTGTAGGCCCACCTAATTACATTGGCAATAGCTATGGCATAAGAGCTTGTAATTGATAGTTCTAGTCTCAGTGCCTGAACAGGTACAGCATCAGAAACTTTCATGATCCTTCTTAAGATTTTCCCCTCTTTTCGATCCATGAAAACCCATTGCTTTATGGGGATATATTCCGTCGCATAAGATAGTACAGGTGGTATTTTTACTCTGTATGTGCCTAACAGTGCAGAGAAGTGTCTATTCCCTGTTGCACTGTAAAGTCTCAAGAGAGCAGAGGCGTGTATATCAGCTTTCCTTTGTAAGTTTGATACCTGTATTGAGTTTGTCAAGTTTTTGGAGAGAATCCTTCCAAGATATGGATAATTATCTACCTCTTCTATTTTATCTCCACCAATCTTCCAGGTATACTTGGCGCTTTGTTTTCTTCCCGAAAAAGCTATCACTTTAGTTTTCTGTATATTTGGTACTAGATAATTTTCCTTTGAATATTGATACAGAATGTCCAATGATGCTTGCAGTCCAAAAGGGGTTAGATCTAGTAGTACTATGTCGTCAGCATAGAGTAATGAAATTATGCTTTGCTGGGCTATCTTCGGCGGTAAATTAGAGCCAACTTGTAATTGGTGAGGCAAGTCACTTAAGTAGAGGGAGAATAGGAGCGGGGCTAAGAGGCACCCTTGTTTTAATCCGTTCTCTGTTTGGATTCTTTTTGTGAGTCCTTTTTCTCCCCCCATGTGGACTTGACACCAGGTATTGGTATGGAGGCTTATTATTACTTGTAGCAGTTGTTCTTGGATTCCAAGCCTCCTTAGTTTTTTCCATAAGGTTGGTCGATCAACCCGATCGAATGCCGTTGAATAATCGATGAATGCGGCATAAACTACCTGGGCTTTTTGAGTAATGTATTTGTCGAAGATAACCTGAATAACTGCTATATTATCTGTTACCGAGTGCTTAGGCCTAAAGCCTGCTTGACACATGGGTATCAGACCCGACGAAAAGGCGCATTCTTTCAGGCGGTCTAGTACCTCTGCTGCAAACACTTTACCCACAGCATCCATGAGTGCGATCTGTCGGTAATTTCCAGCTTGGATTCTGCTTCCCTTCTTATGGATTGGGATAATAATGCTCCCCTGCCAAGATTTTGGCACATGTCCACTCTCAAAGATGTGATTAAAGAGAGGGCATAACAACTTGCTCCATTCCTTCGGTGCGACTTGTAACGCCTTAATTGGAATCTGATCCGGTCCAGAGGCTCCTGTAGTTCTTGCTTTGCGTATGTTGAGATGGCTGTAGTTTGTGATAGAGAACTCTTATCTTTTTCATGATTCATGACTTTGCTACTTACATTTGGTTTTATAAAATTTACTTTGTAAAGATCTGAGAGGTATAGTTCCCAGTCATTCGGAGGGACCGGGATGGATTGTAGTTTTTTCTTTGTACCAGTTATTTTTGCGATTAAGGACCAATATTTACGTTGATTGTATTTACTTGCAGCAATCTGAATATCGACCCAGTTTCGATCTTCTAAAGCTCTTTTTTCCTTTTGATTCTCGCGCCTCAGTCGGTTTTTCAATCTGTTTATTTCCTTCTTTACTGTAGGTGAAAAATTCATATATTGGGCGCGTATAAGTTTATTTAATTTTTTCTTTACTTCTGAATTCTTGGAGGTACATACATTTTTTCCTCCCTTCTTTTTATTGTTACCTTTTGCACCCAATGATATCATACTTAGGATAAGTTTTTTAAAATCCTTAATGATAAATTCAAAGTTTTCTATTGGATTTTTAGAGAATCTCTGCTCTAGAAGCTTAGAGTGATCAATCTTTGTCATGATTTTATCCAGGGTCGAGGAATTCCAGAAGATGCGTCTCTGTTCACTTTTTATCAATACAGTACTTTCAATATAAATGATGTGGCTAGGTTGGGAAGATTTAGGTATCCAATCTGTTGTTAGTTGCATAAGCGCATGATCACTCTCTTGACCAAAATGGTTAGACAAAAACAAAGCAGTGTCAAGCAGATCCATGCTGCTTATGATGTAATCTATAATGGATAGAGTCCCATTGCCTCGTCTAGTGTACTTTGCTGGAATATCCCCCTCAACAGTCCCATTCAGTGTTAGTCCATTAAGATTAGTTATTGCTGATAATAACAATTTGCCTCTTTTGTCAGTTAATATACCCTCAGGGAATTGTGGGGTTATAATTTCCTGACCTTCTTCTGCAAATAGTTTTGCCCACCTATTAATTTCAGAGTTGGAGATTTTACTATTAAAATCGCCCGCAATTAAAAAAGATGAATATGCATAATTTTCCGTTATGTGCGTAATCTTTTCCATTATGTCCAAGAATGTAATGTCATTTTTTTTCCCAGGGGGAGCATAGACATTAAAAAGTAAGATTGCCTGTGGTGAAGCAGTGCTGCGTTTTTTTACGAAGATTTGAATGCACTGCAAATTGTTAGATTTTGTATCTATTATTTCCTGTTCCCACAGGTGATCCTCCCTCAGCAAAATGGCCAACCCTCCTTTAGCATGTCCTCGTTTGGTAGATATTGCTAAATTTTCATATACATAATACCCTTTAAGAGTGAAAGATACGGTGTCCCATGTTTCTTGTAGAAGCAATATGTCTGGGAGATTTCTCACAACCATGGACAGTTTGTTTTTAGTTCTGCCAGCGATGTTCCAAGATGTAATTCTTAGTCCCGTGCTAAACAGAATGTTGTTTGATGTTAGAGTTTTTGTTGCTATTCAAAGTCTCAGAGACCCAAGCCCAAGACTCAGTAGTAGTGTGCTCTTCAAATTCCTTGTCAGCTTTGTACCAAACTGCCCTATGACCTTTATTCACCAGAATTTTTAGATTTTCATGCCCTATAGAATGGGTTCCTGGATTTATGATGTCTCGATCTTCAGTCATGCCATTGTTTCGCTGGTATTTATTGACTTGAGAGTTGGTGATAGCCTGTAATTGGGCATTATACCCATTGGAGGTATTATAAGCCTTTAATTCTACAATTTCCATTACATCATATCCGTGTTTGTGTAGTATCTCTTTCTCATTTAGTATTATGCCTGGAAGGACTGTTGACCAAAAAGTTACCATTGACAATTTATTATTCTCTTTTTTAGGGGAGGTCACAAGATCGATTTCATTACTAGTCATTGTATGTAAAGGCCTTATGTGACGTAATAAATTTATAATCCTTCCTCTATTGAGTGGGGCCGAATCGGTAGGAAAGAGTTCCTCAATTTGAAGAGTTTTGGAAGAAGGCCCTTCCCCCTTTTTATAGTAGCTATTGTTTTCTTCTATGAAGTTGTTATTGCTTTGATCTGATTGCTTGAGGTATCTGGTAGGAATATACTCTTTTACTGTCGGATCCAGAGAAGACGCCATATTTTCATGATTTTTACTGGTTACACATTTTTCAACATTTTGAGACTCTGTTATGGCGTCACACTGTTCTTCTTCAGATTTATAGGAAATAACAGGTTTTTGAAATTTTAGTTTACGATTTTTCCGTTTTTGGATCCTTCTCTCCGGTTTTCTCCTCCTTTTTTTCCCAACTACTATGTTGTTTTCCTGCTTCTTGGTGGTTAGCGTTTCTCCATTTCCTTCACTCAATACGTTACTGGTATTTATTCTTCTTTCCTGTGTTTCAGATGCATTTGTATTAGTAAGCTTGTTCGTTCCATTAGTTTTTGTAAATATTGAAAAGTTTTTTATTTTCTGTTGATGTTTTTCTTTAAATAATTTTTTCAAAGAATATATCACTGAATCATTTGGATTATCAGTTTTATGGTTTTCTTGTGTTTGGATGTCTACAGTTTGAGTGCCAAGGTCACACGTTTTTTTCTCCTGGATTTTTTTGTGGTCTTTTAATATACCATGTTGCTCAAGATTGGTTTTATGTAACATATTGATTTTATCTACTTCATAGGAATCTTTTTTCTTTTTTTCTTCTACCAAATACTTTAAGATGCCTATTTGGACGTCCAAAGTTTGGTCAGAGTTTTCAAGAATATTTCCAAGAAATGAAAGAACTGATTCCAATATCTCTTGTAAGGAGAATAGAGCTTTAGACACTGGAGGAGCCATATCAGCAGTGTTATTGTTATTTTTTTAGATTGTAGGAGTCCATGGAAGGTTCAAACAAAGCGATAGGTGAAGAGGTTTTTAACTGGATACTGTTGTTTGTTCCTAGGTCAGTTTTCTCTATCGCAATATTTTGTTTGCTGTTATTTGTATCGTCGAATAACGTTACACTCCCTCTGCTTTTTATAGGTGTTACAATTTTCAGATTGGTCGTTTCATGATCTGAAAGAAGAAAATCTTTCGGGGTACTTGATAATTTGTTACTTAGGTCTAATTCCAAACATTCCTCTTTGAGTTGTAAACTAGGTTTCGTTGGAGTAGGTTTCGTTGAAGGAATTTTGATCTCCCCAGCAAAGTCAGTTACGTTGAGATTTATTTCTTTACTTAGCGATTGTAGATCTTGGTTCTCTTTGGGCAAGAGTGCAGAGAAATAAGCACTAATAGCTGGTGTATGGGTTAAACGACCTTGTTTTATAGCTTTATCAGTGGTGTTTCGTACTGCATTTTCAGTACCCATTCTTTTCATATATACTGTCCGAGATCTCAGTTTCTTAAAGCCCATTTGTTTTCTGATTGTCGTCAAGAATTATAAATCTCTTATAGCGTCTCTGATATCGTTGAGGATATTACTGTTGTAGATGGATCTTAGTTATCCCCAGTAAACTCACAAGAGACGGATAAGAGTATTTGCCACTACAAATATCGTGCTCGGTAAAGGCTAAGTAAATACCAAGATACAGAAAAAGAAAACCGAAGAAGGGGGGCCCGTCCCGTCCTCAGTCGTCCACGGACGGCCACAGACGGCCCGCCCTTTGCCCGGGCTTAGCCCGGCGTCCCGCACGCGTCCCGCTATGCGTCAGCTGGGTGTATTTATAGAAGGAGCAAGGGGCGGGAAGAGACTCCAGGTGCGCTCTGGTGGTCCTGCGCTGCAGCCTGGGTCTCGCAGTCCCAGCCCTTGTTATCGAACAGCCTCACACGCGCTTCCAATCTCCTCTTGATCCCTTAGGTCGGCAAACAAGCTGGGAAGCAGCAAATGCACAAATGTCACGGAGGCAAAGTACAGCTACGAGCGGCTCCCGCGAAGCGGGGGCCGCGAGCTGTTGAGGTGGTGGGCAGCCAATCACAGGCCACTCTGGAACAAACAGCCAATCAGTGAGGAGCAAGGGCGGGAAGAGACTCCAGGTGCGCTCTGGTGGTCCTGCGCTGCAGCCTGGGTCTCGCAGTCCCAGCCCTTGTTATCGAACAGCCTCACACGCGCTTCCAATCTCCTCTTGATCCCTTAGGTCGGCAAACAAGCTGGGAAGCAGCAAATGCACAAATGTCACGGAGGCAAAGTACAGCTACGAGCGGCACCCGCGAAGCGGGGGCCGCGAGCTGTTGAGGTGGTGGGCAGCCAATCACAGGCCACTCTGGAACAAACAGCCAATCAGTGAGGAGCAAGGGCGGGAAGAGACTCCAGGTGCGCTCTGGTGGTCCTGCGCTGCAGCCTGGGTCTCGCAGTCCCAGCCCTTGTTATCGAACAGCCTCACACGCGCTTCCAATCTCCTCTTGATCCCTTAGGTCGGCAAACAAGCTGGGAAGCAGCAAATGCACAAATGTCACGGAGGCAAAGTACAGCTATGAGAAGCAGCTGATACCATGGCTGAAACATGCAGACCCGAGATGTGGGAGACCATAGTAGTCTCGTTTCACATCAAATGTTACTTTTAATATTACCTAAGGTTTCCATATTAAATATTGCCTCCATTGGTAGGGAGACCTAGAGGTAATTTTAATTATCCTGATCCCTGACAAAATATCAACAACCCGCTCCGCTGTGAATGAGGCGTTGAAGCGCACCCAGATGCACTAGGCATCTTGGGTGGGAACCCTATGATGAAGCATGCCCCTAACTAGCGTTAATGGGTGAGGGTTCTAAAAACCAAACAGGAGTCCCTACTCATTTGGGCTAGGGTTCTTGCAGGATTAAGGTAGTGGGCTCTCTCTTAGTGTCTATCTTGTACAATGGACAACCTTCCTTTTTCATTTGTCTTTAATACCCTTGCAGAATGTTCTTGTTTATGGTGATACAAACGTGTTTACTCACTGTGAACTATAAGTCAATACTTATTGAAAATATTTCAGTAAAAATGGAAAATGCATTATGAAGAATTAATAAAAATAAAAAAAATGAATAAAAGGCATGTGCTGACTGATTGGCTTTTGCCAATATTTTTTGACTTTTAATGTATTATTCAAAAATGGCTGTCAGCCTTGTTGGAAGTAAAACAGCCAAAACTGCTCTAGGTGATTTATGATACTTGCATGTGTGTACATTGTGACACAGGTGCACATATTCATGCACAAGGTGGACATATTGACATGTTTTTTAAACATTCTAAAATGGATGACCTCTGTGCACATTAACCACGTTTAAGTTGTTAAGCTTCTTTACGACCCCATGGCAGCAGAAAGCTTTCATGTGCACTTGGGAAGATAGATTTACTACCCTAACTCCAGTCTCAGAATATTTGAGGTAAATGCAGTTCACCAAATTGGTTAAATAGGTTTATTTATCATTTTAGAGTTCTGTATTATTTTTTGGAAAAGTAAATCTTTCCTAAGTATTTTTAAAACAGCTTGAAAATGTGCAGCTTTTTATTTCAGGGAAGTGCTCCCTTGAGGGTGCTCCTCAACGCAAAATACTAGTATTATCATTCATGTACAGCAACGCAAGGGCACATGTGCATGGTGATGCACTAGCAGCCATTTTGGCAGTTTTAACTCTAGCATGGTTATTGCCATTTAAGAAAGGTAGGTAAAAATAAAAAATAAACGTGCATGGAATTGCAAAAACAGAAGCAAGCGACCAGGTAGCAGTTTGCGGCTGCAAGCTCAAGTTGCCGCTCCTCCGCTAAGGCGGAGGAGCGTCGCTTCACTGCTCTGCAGCAGTAAAAGAAAGGAAAAAATACAATGATAATAACGTAATGTTATTATCATTTTATGTTGTGCTCCTGCTGTGGCTGCTTTGCGTGAGGGGTGGGCCAGGGCTGCAGAGCAGGAGAGGAGTTGTTTGCCCACACCTAAGTGCGCAATGACTGTTTAAATCACTCATGCGCACTCACCCTATTCTCCATGGAGGCTGCATTACAGCCTGCGTGGAGAACATGCCCACCCCTACAGTCCCTGGCTGAGCGACGTGTCACAGCGCTCAGACCAATCACAACGCTGCATTGAGGAGGGGGCGGGAAGGGATCAATGGACAGTGGTGAGCTGATAGAGAGAGCATGGTGTGGCACTCTGTGCCACAAAAAAGCAATTAATATGAGTGTATATGTTGGGAACAACTTTTATAGGGCGCTCATATCTGCGAAACGCTGTTAGCTGAAACCAACACAGATGGACAGCCCGTTACCCAACGCCTAAAATCAGTGTAACAACCGTAGCTAATGTCAGAAAGGAGATGTCCAAAAGACCCTTTCTTTATTTGTATCTTCATATACATATAAGTGCATGTTGGGTGTTGGGTAATCACAATACCTCTCACCAGGCAGCTGAAGCGGTTTGTAAATAAGATCTAAAAATAAAACAACACTGAAGAGGAGAGGAAAACCGCTCAGAAATATGGATATAAGATGTTAAACCTGACCATCTATGAATAAAACGTTAATCAAAAACATCCTCACTAGGTAGAGAAAATTAAGCTAAAAAACAGCTAAGGTGAGGGGCAAGCAGGAGGAGGAAATCTGGATAACGTCTGCAAATACAGAAGGTGAAGTGAAACCCAAGGGGAGGAAGTTCTGCATTCCCTGTTACGTCTTTGGAGTGAGGGAACTGTCAAAACAGGGCTGTCATACAGGTGCACACATCCAGATATGTAGTTTACGGCACGCGTTGATACACTCAGGATGTTTTTGTGACAGCCAAACGAAAAACTAGAAATAGGTCAGACCCTTTTCAGTCAGAAATTCGCATTTCTGTCTATTTCACCGGCCAAAAGCATTCCTAGCAGTCCATTCATAGAGCCGTCGACAGCTTCTGTACAAAATGAAGGCAAAGAGGGGACTAAAGGGAAATGAGGATAAAAGAACGCAGAGCACGAGTGTCCTGAATCTCAGCTTTATACATTGAGCTTGCAATATCTCTCAATATGAAAAATCTGTGCTTATAGTTATAAGTGCACACGTCTTCAATAGGTAGTAAAAAGAGGTGCTAAACTTACCGAACTCTGGGGGAGAGTTACTAAGGGGCATATTACCAAGCAATAGCGATAATTATCGCTATTGCTTGGTTAGCGATACAAAATTATCGCCGAGCTGTGGCGATTTTTATCGCAGATAAACCTTGGTATTACCAAGGTTTATCGCAAATGCAATAAAAATCGGCAAGAATGCATGAATATCGCTGAAAAATCCGCGATATTCAGGTATTACCGAGCTAATGCTTTTAGCCATGTTATCCACCTCCCATTGGATAACATGGCTAAGAACTGCTCCTGGGCAGGTGTTAGCTTTTGGAGATATTCGCGCTTAGCGCGAATATCTCCAAAAGTTGGTAGTAGGAGATAGCGATGTTAGCGACTGTTTCCAGTCGCTGACATCTTGGCACGCCCACTTTGCATGTCATTAGTGATAAATTTTTCTGACATGCAAAGAGGGGCCCAAGATGGTTGCCATCTCCTACTAGCTGTCGCTAACTGGTGTTAGCGACAGCTAGCTAATAGGGAGATAGTTTTATCTCCGCTTTCTTGGCTTTTAAAGCCAAAAAAGCGGAGATAAATCCCTTGATAATATGCTCCTAAGTTTTTTCGCTGTGTTTGCATCACAAAAGTGATGCAAATCGGCGCAAAATCTTTTTTTCCAATTTACTTTCCAGCGCTAAGCTGAAAATAACATGAAAGCAGTGCACAGCGGTGTTTTGCATTACTTTATGCCAAGGGGGCTACCATGGGTGGAGCATGGACGTTCCATGCAACCACCCAAGGTTTCTGACACTAAACCTTCTTTACAAAATAAAGTAGAAAAGGTCTAGTGTCAGAAAACTGTGCCCTTTGGAAGGAGGCGCAATGAAGGAGAAATAGTTCCTTTTCCGACTTTGTACATGTTCTGCACTTTACAGCACACATACAAAGAGGGAAAAGGGATATAGTCAGTCTCTGCATACTAATTTGCACAGGAAGGGTATCATTCCAGTACAAAGCCCATGCTAGACTCAAGGAGATACCGTTGCACTATGGCACAACGGTATCTCCGTGGCGCACAGCAGCTGATTTCAGCACCGGCGCTAGCTAGAAAGGAGGAGGGGGCCATATTTCTGTGAAGATGGCACTCTCGTGCTATCTCCTTCTCATGCAGCACAGCATTTGAGGCTGCTGCACTGCACTGTGTGAGTAAGTGGCAAAATCTGGCCCTAAGTTGCTATCAAGTTATGAAAATTGTATGTGTAAAAGTTGAGTGAGGTGGTCATTTGGCAAAATCCTCAAACTCAAACGAGGCCATTTGGCAATTTTGGCGAGGCTGCTCAAACATATCCAAAACACCTGATTATCAGGGGCTTAACCCCCTTTGTATAATGGATTGAGTGGGTGTTCAACTTCCAATACAAACCTAATGGTCTGTTCTCACCAGTAAGCTCCTTTGGTGTAGCGCACGCGAGGAGCTATCTCACCTACACGCATTATTTTGCCGTTTATACACCTGTATAGTTGGGGGTATACTTGGAGTGAAGTGACTGACAAGCCAACGTTTTTTATCAATATAAAAATGTATTGTGGGCTATAAGGAATGAGTAAAGTTGGGAAATTTCTTAACCCCTTTACTGCTAAGGCTATTTTACTTCTTTTATGTAATTTCCATTGAAATCAATGGAAAGTCCATGACGAGTTACCCTTGTCATTAGCGGCGAAGAGGTTAATCAATAGGTGGGTATTAGAAGCTGAACACCCACTCAATCCTATATACAAAAGTGGATTAAGCCCCAGATAATCAGTCTTTTGGTGTTTTGGTTACTTGTGAGAGGAGGGCGACCTGATTAATTTCCCTCTCTAGTTCATGTGTTAGCTCAAACATTTTGCCTTAGAGACAGACTACCTGATTCCCTGGGGCTATACAAAGGTCTCTGTAGCTTGGACATTCACTGACAAGGCAGAAGCTCCAAAAATTTATTTTTTTCAGTGACATGAAATCGCCTATATATATATATATATATATATATATATATATATATATATATATATATATATATATATATATATATATATATATATATATATATATATATATATATATATATATATATATATATATATATATATATATATTTGTTCTCCTAAAATTCACAATTTTCACAGCTTTGTGTGAACAAACATTCATTTCAAAATTGGTAGTGACACACACTCGTCTACCCCATGGCCAGGCAAATTAATGGATTAAAAAAGAAAATCTGCTTTTGGTCCAATTTGTAGGCGTGAAAGAGGCCAGGAGATTATTTCTTAGTGAATAAAAGATTGAGCGATTTGTACAGCACGCTGCTGCTCCTGAGAACGCCCCAGCGCTAACAGCAGAAGCCCAAGTACAACACCACCAATAGAGTACTTGCTGCCTTACAGACAAAAAGCCAGGTTTTAAGTCTTTTTCGAAATATGGTCTCAGAGGGGTTCAGGCGAAGTTCGTGAGGGAATTTAGGGGCAGATTTACAATCCCCTTGCGCTGCTTTTACACCGCCGTTGCGTCACTTTTGTGACGCAGCGGCGGCGCAAAAGATGCGCCATGGTGCGGGGTATTTACAACATGACGCATCTCCCAGATGCGTCACGTTGTAAAGCCCTGCGCCAGAAGAAGCGTACCATCGCAGGGGTAGGCGTTCCAGCGCAGGAACGCCTCCCAAAAGTGGCTGAGTGAAATCTACAAGATTTCACTCAGTCACTTTTGGGCCCATACTGCGTCAAAACCCTGCGCCTGCTTGAAGCAGGCGTAAGGATTGACGCAGCATTGTGCACATAGGGCCCCTCTGATCATTGCTGGAGCTGCGTTGCACCTGTGCCGTTTTTGCCCCATGGTGCGCCGCATTGTAAATGCGGCGTATCAAGGGTGGCGGAGCTGCGGCGCACAATTACTGGTGCATCCCTGCCCATATGCAGGGATGCACCAGTAATTGTAAATCTGCCCCTTAGTACTACTTAATCCTGATGGTAAGACTTCAGCACATCTGCTATTGTTTTTCAAAAGAGGAAGTACATTGTTTTGCAGTCCTGTAAGATGGGCAGCAAATAACATATTAGGTGGAGAACACACACATACACAGGATGCCAAAAACAAAAAGCAAAAGGTACTCCAATGAAGGGTGGCAACTTAATACGAGGAGACATGGGGCCTCATTTATGAGAAATGACGCATCGCTGCGTGAAAGCAGCGATGCGTCACTTCTCAGTGCGCACTCCATGCAACATTCCTGATGCGTCATATTTAATGTATGACGCATCATGTCGCAAGGAGTTACAGATACGTCAGTATTTCTGACGTATCTGTAAGCGCAAAAGTGATGCATTGCTGGAGTATGTCACAAAAGTGACGCAACTCCAGCAATGCGTCCTTTCACATGGGGCAAGCCCCATGTGAAAGGGCCTGCGTCAGTCTTACGCCTGCTGTGAGGCAGGCGCAAGATTTTGACGCAATGGTGTCCTAAAAGTGATGCAGTGAAATCTCATAGATTTCACTGCGTCACTTCTATGACCCTTCCTTGCGTCAATACACCCCCCTTGCATACATTATACCTGGCGCAGGTATAATGTGGCGCAGGGGTTTACAAAGTGACGCATCTACCTAGATGCGTCACTTTGTAAATATGGCGCAACAAGGCGCATTTTTAACGCCACTGGTGCGTCACAAAAAGTGACGCACCGGCAGCGTAAAAGTGACGCACAGCCTCATAAATGAGGCCCATAGTTTGATCACCACAGATGCAACCAGGATTTCCCCACCGATGCACGTTCTGTGTGGTCAGACTAATATCAGTTGAAGTTGGAAGGTGAATTGCTAGGCGGTAGTTAAAGAAAAATTAGCTGCCTCCAATGATAGGCCCCTAGGTGCAGTTAATTTGCATAAGCCCTCCTGTGCAAGGCATATATGTTGAGACCAGATATTTTTAGTTCCAAAATGCCGCATAAGGAGGAAACTCTGATGCTGGAATCAAGACATAGGACCTAATTACGAGTTGCTTGTTAAATTAAATTCCATCCTGTGCATAAACTCCTGTTTCGGCACGAGTTGGAATTATGAGTTGTTAGATATTTAAAGCATCCAATAATTATCAATGCATTAAATAACTCAACAATTGTTACATTTCGGCAGGTTAAACCTATCTAAATTTAAAACGGGAAAATCTTATGGTATTTACCTTATCATGCAGATTTTGGTGCGTTAAACCCCAAAATGCACATTATTCCACAAAAAATCGTAACAGGTAGTATTTATTGCACTAGATAAATATCATATGCCATGGTATCGCTATTTATCATGTCGATAAATACAACAAATACTCGTAATCAGGCCCCCAGGTTCAGAACAGATGACTTACAGGCAGACAACTTGAAAGTACAGGAAAGATGACTGAAGTGTTCTGCAACGGAGACCTACCTCTCTTCATGTGGCCCCACCATGCCCATAACCCGCAGCAAGAATTGAAGAATGTCTATTTAAGATCCACCTGCTCCTAATAGCCTCCAGGATGATTCATTAAAGACCCAGCCCAAGAATGAATACCTCGAGTTATAGCAGAGGCTTACCTTGTTATGTTATGTAATTCGTTTTTATAGCGCGCGCGAATCAGCTGGGGGCATCTCGGCGCGTTACTCTAACTCACCTCCGAAGGAAGGCAGCTGGGAGGTGGATATCAACCAGGTTAATACAAAAGTGCTTTTAAGTGTTTTTTTTTTTAAAAAAACAAGGTAGGAGGGAGTTTCTCGTAGGGAGAGTGGGAGACTGTTCCAGTATTTGGGGCCAATATAGGAGAAGGCTAACCCCCCGGATCGCTGGCTCCTGATGCGTGGCACTAGAATCAGCTGCTTAGTGCAAGATCTTAGTAGACGAGAAGGAACATATCTTACCAGTTTGCTCTGAAGATAAACTGGTCCCTGTCCCTGAAGTGCACAGAAGGTGAGGCAGCAGATTTAAAAAAAGGCTCTCTGCTTGATCGGAAGCCAGTGCAGCGGTCTCAACAAAGCTTGAGAGGGGGTGCGGGCACGCATATTCAGAACCAGCCTCGCTGCTGTATTCTGAATCACCTGTCATTTTTTCAAAGCCGTGGCTCCCACCTCAGCAAGCAGGGCATTCCCATAGTCCATGTGACTCATTACTAGGGCCTGTGTTATGGTTCTGCGATGTTCCGTGGGGATGAACGGCAAGATCTTCCGTAGTAGTCTTAATCTATGATAACAAGCCCCAGATATTGCGACTATCTGGTCATGCATGGACAGGGACTGGTTTAATTTGATGCCCAGATTGTTAACACATGACTTCGGAGTTGGAGATTCACTGCAGGTCTGAGAAAGAGCTCCAACAGAGTGGGGAGATGGTGCCAGGTGCCACCTTGCTGCTGATCTGGATCGTGGGTCCTGTAGTGCCAAAGGCTGGTGCAGCTGTCTCTTCTGCTTGCTGGATGGACAGTCCATCATGTAGGCCCTCTTTCCAATCAAGCCAGTAATCCCATTTCAGGTACAAACATCATTTCGCACCTGAATCTTGGTTACGACCTGTGCAGCAATACCACACTTCTTCACCGCAAAAGAATCATCATGTAACATCTGTCAGAATCTGTTAAGTGAAATTGCCTCACGTTCTGGGAGGCCATGCAGTATCACTACATATTCTCCCACTCCATTGTGTGGGCTTGGAATGAGGAGGTCATACTACACCCAGTAAATACTGCACCTGGTGTTTCATTATCTGTCAAAATAATTGGCAACTCAGAATGGGGACCTAACACTGATATGATAAATCAAGAGTAATATTAGAATGTGGTGATCACTGCTGTAATATTACCAGCCATGACTAAAGGAATGAATCCCTGTCAAATTTGGTTATACAAGGCCCATACTGGACCAAGTTAGCAAGTGATGCAAGCAAGCAAGACCCTCCCGGAGGACATGAGGTGCCTTATCCATTAATATATTTTTTTTATTATACATTGGGATTGAATTGTATGTTCAACCTCACTTTTACGATGGTTAAAAAGGGATAGGTTTTACAGGAAATTCTAAAAGTGAACTAATGAATAATTTCAGTACTTCAGTACAGTAAATCACGCAATAGCCTAGGAGAAATTGTACAGAATTTGAAGCAAGGACGAACCTCCTCATCACACAAAAAGTAATCCTTGCTGGTGTGTGACAAGTTTATTTACTTATCAGAAAATAGGTTCCAAGACTGTCCTCGTTTACATGATGGAAAGCTCCCACCAACCCAGTGGATGGCATTCTTCATCACTTGGCCCCTCCTTGTGCTGGTCCACGAGGATTAACATGCTTGCTACTACCCTAATGTAGGGGAGCTTGTCAGGTGTTGGTAATAGGATTGCATGGGTGCTTCCAGGAGAGTGCCTATGGGCTTTTGGGGTACAGGGCCCAGTTGCAGAGGCTTAGAAAGGGTGAGTGCAGGGAGCAAAGTTAAAACTACTTATTGGAAGATAAAGCGGATGTTATTGTGCACCCAAAGGTAGAGATAAAAGGGATGGGGGGTAATTCAACATTAAATTCCTTCAGTTGAGGTGTAGGAGCATTCTTCATGAGCATAGTGAACCTCTTTGCTTTATGATTCAGTATTGAAGTAATTAGAAAACAGTCTTTCAATGCGTGATTTTAAAACGGTTACAACGCATGCCATTACAACGCAGATGCTATTACAACGCATGCCATCACAACGTAAGTATGGGTAAGTATTTAAATTAAATAATATTAATTTAATTTTAATTTAATTAATGAATTTAAATATTTTAATTATTTTTAATTTTTATTAAATTACATTTTAATTTAATGTATTATAATTAAACCCCCTTGAGTTAGAATAGTAGTTTTAACCCCTAAATTATCCAACACTTACCCTACTATTACACCCCCTGGAGTTAGAATAGTAATTTTAACCCCTACACTATCCAACACTTACCCTACTATTACACCCCCCTGGAGTTAGAATAGTAATTTTAACCCCTACACTATCCAACACTTACCCTACTATTACACCCCCTGGAGTTAGAATAGTAATTTTAACGCATACACTATCCAACACTTACTCTAATATTACACCCACCTGGAGTTAGAATAGTAAATTAAAATATTTGTAAAAAAATTAAACATTAATGAAAAAAATTAATAAAGATTTTGTAATTAAATAAAAATTAAATTAATAATAATAAAATAAAATACTT
The DNA here is from genome assembly GCF_964263255.1 of Lissotriton vulgaris. Taxonomy (NCBI): domain Eukaryota; kingdom Metazoa; phylum Chordata; class Amphibia; order Caudata; family Salamandridae; genus Lissotriton; species Lissotriton vulgaris. The sequence continues at coordinate 1,533,125,354 of NC_141689.1, read as the reverse complement.
ACCTATACTTACATTGTAATGGCATGCGTAGTAATAGCATATGCATTGTAATGGCATGCGTTGTATTGGCATGCATTGTAATGGATCTTGCGTTGTAGAAGTTGCGTTGTGATGGTATGCGTTGTGAATGTATGCGTTGTAACATTATACATTTGTTCTGTTTCATTCTGGGTATAATAGACCAAGTTTCAAGATACAAATGTCTCATCTCATGTGGAGGATTCAGAAGACAGCCTCTCTCTGATACCCACATCCCTTCCAGGCATGCATCCAACACCAGGTGGAGACGTCTCCTTCACATGAGATGTATATCTTGCAAGGGCCGGTACATATTTGCTAGGTGGCAAGTAGAGAGTGAGACATTGTTCAACAGTTCATAGACCAGATCTAAAACTATATTAGCTTTTTGCTAACATTCCATTGACAGCTGCCTATAACACTTCTTTTCATCGAGACTCTTCCAATATATTTAACAGTAAGCTCAGTTAAGGAGATAGGCTGATAACATTTTGGAGCACTCTTATCTTCTTACTTTAACATTGTAACAATGATAGACATAGGGCCTTATTATGAGTTTGGTTGTCCGTGAACTGCCCTACCTGAGGTTGCGGTCTGACCGGCGTATTGTGAGTTGGGCGGATGGGCTATATTAAAGACTGCAGATGAACTGCTGACACCGCCAGCACACTGCAGACTGCCGGGGTCATGGTTGGGGAAAAAGAGCTACCATAGGGATGTACTGAGGAGTTTCACCACCGTCCGTAGTACGAGGTGGCTTTCTGACAAGCCGACCATGGCGGTGGAACCGCCAGCTTCAAGTTGGCAGAAACGAAGAATGTGGGGTGTGTACTCACCCCGTTCCTGTTCTTCCCATCAGAGTTCCCCCATTCATAGCATAATCTGGACCCCAAGCATTATGACTCTATTTGCTGCGATATACAGGTGAGTCCTTTTTGTGCCATATACCCATTGGCTGGACTGTCCACATATGGGTCATACTCCGACAATGGGCAGATAGTATTTTTCCACATGTAAAATGCATATGTGTACATTCGATATACAGAGTCGAAATGCTCACACAGGCATCAATACACATGGAAAAATAGTCACAACCACCACAAGACCTCTGCAGCCAAACTGCTGGTAGCTTGGTAAACTCGTAATAAGTCGGTCTGAAGACCGTCAGCGGGGTGGTCTACTGGCAGCTGTGGCTTTCGGGCGGCCCGCCCGCCAAACTCGTAATCAGGCCGTTAGTCAAATTACTTGGAATATCCTTTAACCTTGCAGGATTTAGGACATTCACCAGAGGAGGAGCCTGCAAATCCAAATTATATTTGAAGAGGCCCTTTGGAACAGCATCAAGCCCTGGCGCTTTACCAGCTACATTGCTGATCAGCACTTCATTAACTTGCTCAAGGGTGACATTCAATACACATACAAAGGTGATATTCAGAATCTGTGCCAGTGATATGACTAAATGAACATTATTCAGTAATCCATAATGCTTAATTTGCATTATTAGTAATCCCCAGTGTATTTATTCATTCATTGAGGAATTTTGTAGGGTACTGCAGGTCACCTGTCAGTTATTTAAGGGTGCTACCAGAGGTAACAGTGTTCGAGCATATGGCATCTAGATTTAGATAGTATTGGGAGGCTCAGTCTGCTACTCTTAATTGTGGTTTCTATGTACAAGATGTCCAGCTGAATTCAAGAGGAAACACTCCATTTTTTCAAGCCCATCCTAAAACACATGTAATTGTGCTCTACCCTTCAGACATGGATTAAGTGCATTCCACAATTTAAGGCCCCAACAAACAGGGTTCTGCTTCCATTTACCCAGATTTGCACTCAGAAATATTGGGCAATATGTACAAAGCCATTTTGCATTTCCGAATGGTGCAAATCCCTATTTCAGGCCGTCTGGAAATACAAAATGGTGTGTTTGTATTTAAGAAAGCCTTTTTCCGTTTTGCAATTTATGATTTCCATCATGTAGAAATCAAATTTTTTGCATTTCTAAATTGGAAATCACAAATTGCTTTTACCAAATAACGAGTCACTAACACTATGCACAAATTTCCTAATTGCAATTAGTTTTCAAATGGTCATTTAGGAAATGCATGTCCCAACAATGAGCATTAGGTGGTAACGAGATGCAAACTATAAAAAGTCACCCAAAATGCATCTGGCTCTTTCAGAATGGCGGTTCTGTATGTCTTGGCGAGGAGTAGGAGCTGGTAAGCAGAGAAGGAGACAGTAGAGATATTTAGGGTGAGGGTCACTCTGTATGAACAGACTGAGGAGAAGAATTATGAGAAGTATAGACTAAGTAGAGAAGTAATTTTGAACTTAATTGCTGAGTTACATCCTCACCTAGAACCCCAACAGTCAGAAAATCAATGCAATTCCACCACACGTGCAGGTAAGGTGCTGTCTACACCTTTTTGCTTCTGGCAGTTACCAGGAAGGTATAGCAGTGGTAGGGCGAGTGTCACACAGTGCACTTTTCTAGAGTTTTACATAGGTTTTTGGACATCATTGTCAGCAAATTGAACCAATGTTTTTCTTCCAAACAGTCCCCAAGATATACAACACACAAAACTAATGTTTTATTGGGTAGCACAGTTTCCTAAATGTCATTGGTTGTGTTGATGGCAACATATTGCCATATGTCCCCCCTCTGCAAATTAATTCATTTATAGAAACAGGTAGAGCACCCATACACTCAATGTTCAGGTTGTGTGTGATGCCTCATGCATTATAACTGACCTTGCAGCCAGATTCCCAGTCAGCACACATGACTCCTTTATGTTCCATTACAGTGGAATTAATAACTTTCTGTCTCAGGGTGAAATTGACAATAGGTTTTTTACTTGGTAAGAGGATTTTAAACCCAGTTCATACAGTGTTCAAAAGCATTTTTGTAAAATAATTTAATTGTTTCTTCTAGTCATATTATTTAAGGAGATAGTGCATCTGTCTTGCGCACTTGGATACTTACACAATACTTGAATCCAAGAACCAGAAGTGAAAGGCAGTACAACAGGGCACATAACATGATCATTGTTCTCTTTGAGGGGTGCAGATAACAAGTCTCTCCAAATTCTCCTAGGCGCAAATCGCACAGGAAACTTTGGAGCTCCCTCGATTCCTCATACACATGCTATAAGCCCCCATGAAATTGCTAGTCCTACTCCTAGGAGTTCTCTTACTCCTTGTAACTAGAATGTCACCTTGCTTTCTAACACTGTGCATATCGGCTGTTCTGACAAATAGAGCTAGATGACCTGACCCCCGATATAGTCCCACGTTGAACTAAAGAACTTTTCAAACATTAATGTTATCATCAACATTATCTTAGCACTGTCGTTGTTATTTTGTTTATTGCTTTGTCATTTCGTCATTTTAGTTCCAATCTGTTTACCATCATCCCTGATGTACTTTCGTTGTGATGTTTTTGCTTTAATGGGATATGTGATATGTTTACTGCCTTCAACTTCTTTTCCTTTGTTTGTCTTTTGTTATTCTCAATAAAAATGACTTGAATACAAAAAAAAATATTTAATACCCTTTTGGAATACTGAAATCATGTTTTAGATATACATATGCCTGGTGGTGCACTTCTCTACAGACCAAAGACCTGTTGCAAATCCATTGCCACATGTGCTATTCTTCACAATATAACCATGCGGAAGGGTTTTCACAATATCAACATAGAGCCAGAATCAGACTCAGATGATGAACTACCACTGCTACAGATTCAGCAGGGCATGTGCAGCAGAGCACAATGCACAGAGATCACAAACAACAATTTTTAAGGTTAGAATGATAACCACAACTAAGAAATATTAGGAAAAACAGAGGTCCCCTGTAGGTGATCAAGGAGAGAGAAACCAGGGGAAATGAAAATAAGCGAAAAAACAAAACCTTCAACATTCCCTTCATTATATATTTAAGTGTAACTCCAAAGTGTGGCATGCATAGACTTCTTTAAAGGAGCCAAAATCGTAGAGAAAAAAAATCTTTGTATATCATTATTTATTATTTTCTTTAATCATTGATAGAACATATACAAAAGCCATCTTAGTTTCCAACAATATATATTTTTTTAATTCAAAGTTGTTTATAATACATACATTTATAAACAAAAACACAACCTAGCTATCAAAAGGACCATCAACCCATATATAAATCCATCATGCAGACTTCATTCTCTCACACACAAAACATCACACCAGTAAAAACAGAGGGAAGTTTGTCAGGGTAACTTTATTCATAATACTATACAAAATTTGAAAGAGTCTTTGTTTTGGACAGCTGAACAAAGGGACAGAAAATATATTTATGTTATAATAAACAGTAATACATATCTTGGTACATGTAGATTCATCATTTAATTGGTCATGCCAGAATACTGTTTCACTTTTTATATGATTTCATTAGTCAAACCAGAATACTGTTTCCATTTGCCCAGCAGAATAGTGCTGACAAGCGTTTCAGTGAAGCACCAATATTGAGGTGACACCTTCCTCAGGGCAAACAAGGACAAACTGCCAGAATAAAACCAAGATTAGGAGAAATGGCAATCTAACGGACAAACTAGATAAAAAAGCTCACATTAGAACTACATATTTGTCTGTATATAACGAATATTTATTTGTTGACATTTTTTTAAGCGCGGCGAATACCCGTAGGCGTCTCGGCGCTTGCTGAGGGCATAGGTCAATATCCAGGAGAACCAACGGAAGCTTCCTAACTATTGGTCAAACAACCACGTCTTGAGTTGTTTACGGAATATTAGCAGGGATGGGCTAGTCTTGATGTAAGAGGGTAGGGAATTCCAGAGTTTTGGGGCGGCAACCAGAAAACGTCTGTCGCCCCAGGTGACTGTTCTAGTACGTGGTACTACTAGATGATTGTGATGAGTGGAGCGGAGAGCACGAGTTGGTGTGTAACATACAAGATTATGTTTAAGAAAATGGGGGCCTTGATTGTTAAGTGCCTTGTAGACAATGCACAGCGATTTAAACTTAATTCGACTGCGTATCGGGAGCCAATGAAGTTTCCTGATGGTGTTGGAAACAGGTGCGAATTTGGGGAGTCCCGAAAGCAGCCGGGCTGCTGCGTTTTGAATTGACTGCATCTTGTTTGTCACTCGATTTTGGGCATGTAAGAAGAGGGCGTTACAATAATCCAAGGCGGACAACACCAATGAACTAATCAAGGTTTTCCTGACTGAATCCGGTAGGAAAGGTAGGATTTTCCTTATCATTTTAAGTTTCATGTGAGCCGTGGCTGCAATTTTGTTGGCATGAGCCATGAAGTTAAGACCCACATCGAAAGTGACGCCAAGATTCCTGACTTTAAGAGCTGGGCTAGGAGGCGTTCCGAAGGATGTAGGCCACCAAACTGATGACCATTCAGGAGAAAGGTGACCAAAAATGACCACTTCAGTCTTTTCTGAATTAAGCTTCAGACAATTGGTGGCCATCCAGTCACCTATGGCCACCATCCCCCTTGTGAAGCAGGAGGCCACCTCATCACCATCCCCCTTAATGGCCAATACCAATTGGGTGTCATCGGCATAGGAGGTTAGGCTCATCCCAAATGCTTTGATGACAATAGCAAGGTCCGACACGTAGATATTAAACAGTGTCGGACTTAGGGATGAGCCTTGCGGGACCCCGCACGGAAGCGACACCTTGGAGGATTGGTATGGTCCTAGGGATACTGCCTGCGTTCTATTAGCCAGAAACGACACAAGTAGATCCAGCGCCGTTTTATGTACCCCCATCCGTCCGACACGGTCGGCCAAGATCTTGTGGTCGACCGTGTCGAAGGCCGCCGAGAGGTCCAGCATGACCAGAACTGCTGTCCCCCCCTGATCCCGTATGGCTCTGATGTCATCAGCCGCTTTCAGGAGGGCGGTTTCCGTGCCATGGCATTTGCGGAATCCGAACTGGGTGTTATCGAGCAGCTGGTATTGCTCTACAAAGTCCGACAGCTGCTGATTCATGGCTTTTTCTACGACTTTGGCCAAAAATGGGAGACTGGCAATTGGCCTGTAGTTTTTTAGGTCGTCTTTATTAAGGCTGGCTTTTTTTAATAAAGGTTTAACCAGCGTATGTTTCAGGGAGTCGGGAAAAATCCCGGATCTAAACATAACGTTGCAGACCGAGGTGATAACCAGAATCAATGTGTCCATAACAGGGGCAAGAACTTTAAGCGGGCAAGGATCCAGTGCTGAGCCGGTTTTGATTCTAGAGATATTGGTCTTCGTCTGATCCATAGAGAGGTCGGTGAAGCGTGTCAACGTATTCTCCATCGGGGGAAGGGAGTAGGACTGATGACCAGTTTGAGTGTTCAGGGAAAAGCCTGATAAATGTCATTTACTTTCGTAAAGAAGAAATTAGATAGGGCATCGCAAAGATGTTGTGAGGGGGGAGGTGTGAGATCCTGCACGCTGCCAGAGAGGAGCTTAGTGATATTAAATAACTCTTTGCTTGAGTTTTTTGCCTTTTTAATTTGTTCGGCGTAATAAGTTCTTTTCGCCTCTGCAATCATCTGTTTATATCGGGCGAGTGATTCCTTGTATATTATTTTGCTCTCGATGTCGTACAGCTTTCGCCAATGTCTTTCCCTATGTTTATTAAGTTGTTTCTGCTTTTTTAATTCCTCGGAGAACCACGGTGCACTAGGGGAAGTTCGATTCCGGGAGATTGTTTTTACGGGAACTAACTGGTGTGTGGCCTGATTAAGCCAATAGTGGAACTGATTTGTCGCAAGAATGGGGTCATCTGACAAGGAAGGCAGTGTTCTATCCAGCAGTGTTTTCAATTCTCCCTTATTTATGTCGTTCCAGGCCTTCACCGATTTAGGGGTATGGTCAAGGAGTCTAGTCTTAGGGCTGGCAGGAATGACTAGCTTGCTTAAAATGGCATGGTGATCCGTCCATGGCATGGGGAGAACAGCTGAGATGTGTAGTGTCTTAATATTGGTGAATATGCCATCCAAGGTATGACCAGCCTCGTGAGTAGGGGCAGAAACCAGTTGTTGCAAACCCAACGTTTCCATGTCAGCCATAAGACATGTAGTGTCGGCGTCACTGCCTGATTCAAGGTGGAAGTTAAAATCCCCTAGCACCGAAAAGGAGTCTTCAAGTGCTATGGATTCTAGTATCGACCCCAAACTGAGTAAAAAAGGGGCACGGGCTCCTGGTGGACGATATATCAGCACACCTTTAAAGTTGAAAAGGGCGGTGAAGTTAATGCTAAACATGATCGCTTCACATGAAGTGGATGGTATGGGGGAGGTCCTGATCGGCAAATTATCTTTGGTGATAATGGCAAGCCCACCTCCCCGCTGGCCTATTCTATCCTGCCTATGTATCGTGTACCCATTCGGGACCGCTATGACCAAATCTGGGTCGGATGCCCCATCCGTCCAGGTTTCCGTGATAAACAATGCATCCAGGTCTAAGTCTGTTATTAAGTCTGCGATTTCCTGCCTATGTCTACACATGGAGCGGGCATTAATAAGCGCTAAATGGAAAGTAGCAGCGGGGGAGGACACAATTATGGAAGAGTTGATTTTGGAGTTGAGAATCGGTATCCTAGAAGTGCAGTGCGGGCAAATCAAGAGAGAGGGGGCATGACAGTAAGTATGGGGGTCATAAATGTGACAACACTTACAGCCTTATTCATCAAGGCCAAATCCGCTCGCAAAGGGCCAGATTCTGAGAATCTGGCCCTTTGCGAGTGCGATTTTTGCATTTGGGATTCATCATCCCAAATGCAAAAATCGCTGATTGCGATCTCGCAATTTAGCGAGGAATTACATTTAAGGAATCTCTATTTGAGATTCCTTAAATGTAATTCATCATCCACATTTCTTTTGCGAATTCGCAATTTCTGGCCGCAATTTACCGCAAGGTCAAACCTCGCAGTAAATTGCGAAAATTCAGAAAAATGCATTGAAATGCATTTTTCTGAGTTGCATGTTACACACACACATGTCCTTTGGACATGTGTGTGTGCAACACCTGTGTCAAATGTCATTTGAGGGGTGCTACAGGGTGTCCTTTGGACACCCCTGGCACCCTTCAAATCGCAATCTTATTTGCGATTAGCAAATTGCTAATCGCAAATAAGGAATACTCCCCATTCATTCCTATGGGCCTTTTGGCCCATAGGAATGAATGGGGAGTTTTTCCTTATTTGCGATTAGCAATTTGCTAATCGCAAATAAGGAATCAGTAGGAATCGCAAAAAATGTTGCTAATCCTACTTGAATCCCGTTTTGCGAGTCCTTAATAGTGATTCACTATTATTCGCTATTAGGGCCTCGCAAAACGGGAGATTGATGAATCAGGCCGTTACTTCCTAAAGGACGAAGTGCTCTTAGCGATGAAGGCGCATAGACCAGTCTTGCTAATTGGACAGTGGGTGTGGCAGGAGGCACGGATCTGGCGCGGACGGGCGCAGACGGGCTGGACTTCGGCGCGCCCGCTGCGCCAGCCCGCTGCGCCGTCTGGTATTGGTGCACATTTATAGGCGGCTGAGGAGGGTAGGAGGCAGCCAGCGACTAGAGCGCTGCCATGCCTTCCTCCAAGATGGCAGCCGTCTATTGCCCTAGCACCTAAATCGGCTGGGCGAGAGAAAACAGCGTCAAAAGGCAAAGGTAAGCGCTGGGAGCGCTCGAGGGACAATGCTCAAGGTCCTGCACAAATTAAAAGTTAGTTTCCACAATAAACATTAAAAGCACAACACATTTTTCAAAATGTGCAAAATAGCAGAAAGCAGCATTTAAAACGATTTTTGCGTAAATCAAATTGTGTGGTAACCCCTAGCGTGACCAACACCCTTAAGTCGGTGAGGTCTGGCTAACCGGCGTTTTTATGGCGTCCGGGAGGGCAGGAGGCAGCCAGCGACTAGAGCGCTGCCCTGCCTTCCTCCAAGATGGCAGCCGTCTATCGCCCGAGCACCTAAATCGGCTGGGCAAGAGAAAACGGCGTCAAAAGGCAAAGGTAAGCGCTGTGAGCGCTCGAGGGACAATGCTCAAGGTCCTGCACAAATTAAAAGTTAGTTTCCACAATAAACATTAAAAGCACAACACGTTTTTCAAAATGTGCAAAATAGCAGGAAGCAGCATTTAAAACGATTTCTGCGTAAATCAAATTGTGTGGTAACCCCTAGCGTGACCAACACCCTTAAGTCGGTGAGGTCTGGCTATCGAATATCACCCTACACCGCAAATCACCATGTGCATAACAATATTAGCTGACAGAGTCATAGGGCTAGAACAACATGCTTCATACCAAAAGGAAAGATCCAGAAAATAGATAAATAAATAACATTATCCACCAAACGTGCTCAGGTCCAAGCGGGAAACATGAAACCCAAACGTGAAATAAAGTTGACAAGCCAAAGTCCGAGACAAGTGGGAGAAGAAAGGTGACTAAGTAAAAGATTCATACTGAGTCAATGAATCCAAAAGAAATCTGAAATGGAGTATGGGTCAACATATCTCTACTAAAATGATCGATGGGACTTGGGACAGGTCCCTTCAAGAGCTTTTACAGCACTAATCAAATGCAAAAATAAGAGAAGAAGTGGGGAAGAGAGTTATTAATAGAATACGATCACATGGTATTGTATGGATATAGTCTTAGAAATGTAGGGCCCGATTCACAAAAATAATTTGAGACAATATCTAGGATTCCTAACTTTACTGCTCCTAAACTGAGAAAAATCCTAACTTTACGACTTTTGGTATTCACAAAAGGCATTTAGGAGTAGCAAAGTTAGGATTCCTAACTTTACAGCTCCTAAACTGAGAAAAATCCTAACTTTACGACTTTCGGTATCCATAAAAGGCATTTAGCAAGGTTAGGAATCTTAACTTTACTATTCCTAAACTGAGAAAATCCTAACTTCACGCCTTTCAGTATCCACAAAAGGCATTTAGGGGTGGTAAAGTTAGGAAACCTATCTTTACTACTCCTAAATGCCTTTCATGAATACCGAAAGTTGCAAAGATAGGCCCCAATACTTACCTTTCGTACAAAGGTTGGGCCATGGTAGGGTTCAAAAGCAGGGATGAATATGGTATCAGGCGCGTTTGTCGATCTCATCGGAAACCAGAAATGATGAAGAGATCCGGGAAAGACGCGAGGTTTAAATATGTAAATATGGATGGAACACGTAAGAAATGGCGACAATGACACAGAACAATGGATGTGCTTGGTGCAAAGGGAATAATGTTGAGAAAAAAATAAAGAAAAATGGGGGTCATACCTAAATGGTCAAGGCGAACCATATATATGTAGTTCACAAATGGAAAGAAGATGAAAGGGATGAAACAAGAATGAAATTAGGAATGGGAATCATTGTAAACAAAAGGTCCTGGGTAATTTTAAACACTATGAAAAAATCTCAAATGACTTGGGAGCGAATGTCTCTAGGGAGGGCAGAATCACCGCAGTGACATAACAAAGGAGTATTTCAGGTGCCCATTGATGTGTAGAGTAAGAAAACTATACAAAACAATATAGCTAACAGTTGAGAATGCAGATAAGGTTAAACAAAAGTCCCTGTTATCTTTTGCCTGCTCCAGCTAAGATCTTAGAAAAATTGGCTCACTCCCAGCTTGCCAATTACATAGAATCCCATGGGCTTTTGCATGACTCGCAGCATGGCTTCCGGTCTGGCCACAGCACGGAGTCAGCCCTAATTGAAATGGCTGACTCGGTGAGATGGACGCTGGACCGTGGGTCGAGGGCGGTGTTAGTGCTGCTGGATCTTTCAGCAGCATTTGACACCATCTCTCATAAGATTCTGCTGAGGAGGCTGGGAGACCTGGGTATAGGTGGCACCGTGCTGAAATGGATCACTTCCTATCTATCTGACCGCACTCAGCAGGTATATACTCCCCCCTACACTTCCCCCGCCAGACCACTTAAATGGGGAGTTCCTCAGGGCTCTTCTTTGAGCCCGCTCCTGTTTAATATTTACTTCACTCCCCTGGCCGAAATGATTGCGCGGACCGGGTTTAAAACCACTTCCTACGCTGATGACATTCAGCTACTCTTTACCTTTGATGAGCCCTCTGCCTCTGCATTTGACCCTCTGAAATCCTGTCTTAGGGATATTTCTACATGGATGGATTCCAATTCATTAAGACTGAATGCAGGGAAAACGGAGATCCTGTTTTTTAATACACCGTCTCCTCTTGAATCCAGCCTCTGGTGGCCTGGGGATTTGAGTCAAGCCCCCATACCTAAAGACTCTGTCAAGAACCTGGGGGTCTGTTGGGACAACCATCTTACTTTTAACGCCCAGGTTCAAACAGTAGCAGCATCCTGTTTTGCTAAGATTAAAATAGTAAACAGACTCATCAACTATCTGCCTTCTGACTGCCGTAAGACTGTGGTTCACGCATTGATAACCTCTCATCTCGATTACGCTGTACCTAGGCATTACGGCAGGCTTATGTAATAAACTCCAGACTTTTCAAAATGCTGCCGCCCGCCTGGTGGAAAGAATTCCACCCAGACAACATATTTCTCCTCTTCTCTGTAGATTGCACTGGTTACCCATTGCTAAAAGATGTGTATTTAAGGCCATGACTCTGGCCTATAGAGCTTCCTAGGGTAAAGGACCAGCCCATCTGAAAAGCAGCTTACGTCCATACCAACATGCCAGAACTCTGCGCTCTAATGCCCTACTCCTTCTCGCAACTCCTAGATTTAAAAGGACTCGTTCAGGAGGAAAGACTTTCGAGGTTTGTGCTACCCAGCATTGGAACAAACTTCCAAATGCCCTCCGCACCTGTCAGACAGAATCCGTATTTCGAAAGTCCCTTAAGACCCATCTCTTCTGATTATAACTCCCTTTTCTTTCTCTGTAGTGCCCCTGTTACCAGATCTATCAGCGCCGGGACGCCACGTTGGGCCAGCTGTGCGCTCTATAAAATACACAAAATAAATAAATAAATCTGCCAAAGACGTTTCGACCCTTTGTGCAATGTAGGGTCTCTTCAGGACCTAGAAATGTAGGGACATCTGAAGGGTGATTTGCGCAGCCGTGTAGTAGATAACAGAAGCGATCAATTAAACCAGCGCTTATCATTGTATTAGGAATGCGGTGTACATTTTGTATACTTACAAATGGTCAACTCTATGATTAATTGGAAACCTTGTACATATGTCACAAATATGTCACCAATATTGTAGGTTCCTTTTTTCTCACCGGTGACACTACGCACTACTGTGATATTATTTCCTTGTACATATCTTGATTACTTTCAAGAACTAAATAAACTTGATTTTGAAATACAAAAAGAGAGGTGTATGAGGTCTTTTCTCCTTTTGACATCACTCTAACCCTCTTCATTGCCATTGTTCATAAGTATATCAATATCACTTTGATATTATTGCACAAGAGCCATTGTTTTCATTAATCATCACTCATTAATAGTGGTGCATTCTTATGTTTGCACCATCACTCAGATCTTAAGTACCTAACAAGCTTTGTATAATAACTCATAAATGTGAACTGCAAAGCCAGATTTGCACCATCACCATTTTGCCTTAAACCATGCGCTACTGGGTAGCTTTAGCTGATGCATAATATGGTGCAGGGTTTGGGCTCTGAAATTCTCAAGTGCTACTGCATCTGCAGCAGCGTAGCTCTTTGTGGGAAGCAAGATACCCATGCTGTTCCATAGATGGTGCTTTATACTTTATCTTCCATTCTAATACCAGCATTTCTCCCAGTCACTGGAAGACCTCCCATTAGTCTCTGACAGTGAGTATACTATGACCTAGTATGCCATACTTTCATTACCACAGTGTTACCCAAACTTACTGCCTAGATCTGTAACAGTGCTCACCTGGCTATTCCGGACTCGAAAATGAGGGGTCACATAGGTGTTGAGAGGACAGTGATCATTCAGTGATGGAAGCACACACATCATGGCAGAGAGATGTTTTAGAGGTGTTTTGATGTTTTCTGATTAACAAATAGTTTTTGCTCAGCATCTTGAACCTTTTGCATCAAAAACAATTCCCCTTCACCTTACAGAACTGTGTTTTCCCACACTTGGCCAAACTAGGCCCAACTTCAACTTAAAATTTAAACTTGGCTGTGTTTTAATTTCTTGACATTCCACGCACAGCAAAATGTGCACCGATTAAACGCTTTGTTATGATGTTGTTGTTGCCTCCCAGAATGTAACTGCTCAAAATCTTTAGACCCTGAATCAGTGAGTCGGTCATTGTTTTGTTTGTTACTAGATTTGTACTTTCACATCCAAGGACATTAGGTCAAGAGAGGTGTAGTGTTCTGCCTTATCCTCGTGGGACTCTCCTGCTCGAGAGGTCCCGCGAGGAAAGAGTAGAATCTGTTCTACGTAAGTCAGCCAAACTGTGGTCTTGACTTTTCAAATCCTCAACGGCACCGGAGAGCACTTGAAGGTAGAGGTTAGCTCTTGGTGGCACGTCCATTTCATAAGTTATTAGTTACCTTAAAGAGTTTATGTCTAGTCACTACACATTTAATTTGTCGACGATCTCAACAAGATCGGACCTGGCATTATTCTACTATTTTCCTTCATCGATTTCTTCAACCTAATGTTGGAATGGAGTACACTCGATGTGTCACCGTCAACAAGGCACCTCCTCCTTACAGCCTGCCTTTACGCTGGAGTCTCCCTATTTCCAGCTTTTTCCTTGGACCCACCTCCAACACTGTCTTCAAATCACCGTCCTGCAGTATATGCCTATTATTCTCGATGGTGTTACCAAGTCAGCTGCATCGTGGTTGGTGAGCGGTAAGAGGTGTTGTCAGGTTTCACAACGCTGGTGAGTTTGTTTCGGTGCAATCAGCGTGTTGAGAAGTGAGAGATTTTCTGCAAACTTGTGTCTTGTTCCACTTTTCTACTCTCCATACTTGCACTATTACATTTTTGTGCTGCCATCGGCTTGTGAGTGGTGAGAGAATATCGTTGAACTTTTTGACTGGTTTCAAGTATCCTTCTGGGTTGTTCCTTTGCTTACTAAATTTCACACCATTCAAGGAGTCAAACCACACTGATTCGCACTGTTTGCATGGAAATTCTGTTCTTGCTTTAATTTTTGTGCATATTCTTCAACTTTCCAGTGTTCTTTTCTTCGTGTCACTCGACGCTGATGAACACAGCTTGGTTTCATTTAGTCTCAGACTTTAATGTCTATTCATTGCGAATCTAGTCACACGCTGATTCGCACAGCATTTCATGTCAATTTCTGCATTTAATTCCTTTTGCTGATTTGCACAGCCTCTCATAGAATATTAATTTAAAAAAAATGGTTGTTGTAGTAATCAGTTTTTAAGTTCCTATGCCTCTAATCTCCTGGTAGAGTTAGAGGCTTGGATCAGTCATACAAACCTTATTCCTCCAACGCAAACTGGATTCCGGGCTGGGATGAGTACCCTTATGAACATCTCCACGGTCACTCTTTTAGCTAACCAAGCCTTTGCAAAATCAAGGCCCTTGTACGCATGTTTCGTAAACCTCAAAGCGGCCTTCGAGAAAGTTCCAAGAGCATCTCTATGGGTAAAAATGCTAGCCTGGGGGGCCCGCCCAGACTTCTGGATGCCATTATCAATCTGTACTCTCATACGTGGGTCCAAATCAAGAAAGGAGATGGGTCCAGTGTAACCAGCAAGCTTCCAATTTTAAATGGGTTAAAACAAGGCTGGGTTTTAGCGCCTTGTCTGTTTAACATTTACACATCAGATCTCGACAAGTGCCTTCAGTTAATCCCAGCTGACCCCCCAAAATTGGGCAAAATAATACCGACACTGTGCCTCCAATATGCAGATGACATTGTGTTGCTAGCACAAACACCAGTTGGCCTGCAGAAATTGATTACTGGACTAAGAGCCTACATCACCTTAAACCAACTTACGATCAATCACCAAAAGACAAAAGTCATGCATTTTTCCAAACACAATAAAACATTGAACAGGCACACCTTTTCCTGGAAATTGGGCGAACAACCACTTGCCCGCGTAGATTCCTACAAATATCTAGGCTTTCTACTAGATTGCAAACTCAACTTTAAGCAACACCTGGAACAAGGACGCACAAAAGCAAAGCAACTGTCGCCTTCAAAATCCTGAAGAGAAAGCTCATAGGCTGCTCTACTGGTCATCTGCTAAAAGTGATCGCCGCAAAATTCCTATCCTCCATCTCGTATGACTCTGGAATCCTGAATACTAAAGATGTTACAATATTAAATACAGCACAATTCACATTCTTCAAAAGACTGTTTTTAATACTGTTACACACCTCATAAGAACAAATCTGTTTAGAATTCGGACAAAAAAATCAGATCATGGCCAGACAAGGCGCCTTAGTAAAGTACTATTTGGGGATGAGGGAGGCAGAAGATGACACTTTAGCCCACCCTGTTGGGTTGAGATTGAAAATCAAGCAAGTCTAGCTAACTCGACCAAGACAATCCTGAAAGAATCTCTGTCCGCATTACAACTAGAGGAGGCCTGGTCTACACCAGTAACGTATTTTGGATTCAAAAGTGTGGCGAACGTCACAATCAAGCAGATCTCTTTGTTAACTGATAAAAACGATCTCGCAAAAAAAATCACTCCTGGGCCGTGATACAGGCATACCAAAGGCTAAAGCCGCAACAGTATCTGACTGAACACCTTTTCTACCACAAAAAAGCATTACCTAATGTTCCTACGAATGGGATCATTCCCCTCAAAGGATTTGACCCTAAAATGGAAATGTCTATGGTCATCTAAGGAATGCCGCCTCTGTTGTCAAGGTGAGGAGCCCCTTCTACATTTACTATGTATATGCGCCTTCTTACTCAAAACCTGTAAATCCATTCTTCAGGAGATATTAAGGAATGAACAGATAAGAACATGTAGAGCTTCAGTCATCAGGTGTCTTGGAGGGCTATCGATTGCCCTCTCCTGTAGTGCCATAAAATTCTGGATAATAGCCTCAAAGGAACTAGAAAAAACTGAGCTAAGCCAAGCAGCTAACAAATAACATATTCGCTGACTTTTCTTAAACATATTGTACTACTTGTCAGCTTTTTAACAGTGGTAACAACTCTAAGGTCTTTTTTTCTCTCAAGTTTTGAAAAAAAAAATTCTCATTTAATGTTTTGCGTTTTATGGTGGTTTGCCATCCTTGTATGATTTTTAATGAATCAATAAAAGTATTTTTTATTGACTTGACTATAAATTCTTTGAAGTAACGTATTATTTAATCAGTTCATCTGCTATCTGTACTAATTTGTAGTGATTATTCCCCATTTTAATAATTCACCATGTCTACATCTGTTACAAATATTGCAGTAAATCTGCCCAAGGAATTTTTATGTGTTACGGGTAATGCTACTGTTACCTGGTTACAATGGAAAATTTATTTTATTAACTACTTTTTTACCCTTGAGCATGCTAATACGTTATTTGCAGATAGAAAAAAAAGGTTTGTTAATACACAGTCTAGGTCCTGAATGGCTTAGAATTTATAGTAAACTTAATAAAGATACAGTTGCTGGAGATGATAATGTTTTCAACCAAGCCATTAGGCAACTAGATAATTACTTTTCACCAAAGGTTTGCATTGGTGTAACACGTTTTAAATTCTTTCAGAGAAAGCCACTTAAGAATGAGTCTCAGCTCTTCAAAAACTTCAAAACTTGTAAAATCTTGCTATAGATTGTAGATTTGGTGCTATTGAAGAGAAATTAATCAGAGACCGAGTTGTTATGCAAGCATATGATTCATCCATTCAAGACAGGTTATGGGTTAATGGGGATAAGGCACTTAAAGATGTTCTAGCTGTAGCTAGGAAAGTATAGCTATCTGGTAGATGTGCTAAATCGCTTAAAAAAGAGTATACAGATGACGTACAACAAGAAATGGTTGCCAGAGTTGTTTCCAATAGAACCAAAGATAAACCTTTCTTCTAAGCCATCTGTAAGGAAGAAGGCTTATTCTAGTGAGAACAATTTCAAATGCTATTTTTGTGATAGTAGAAATATACTTGCCAATGATAAAAGTTGCCCGACCATCAGACAAAGATGTACAATTTGTAAGAAAATTTGTAATTTCAGTAAAGTATGCCATGCAAAAATTTTTAGAAAGGAGAAAGTCAAATGTATTGAAGAAGGTTATGTTTTGTCCACTAATGAAGACAGTGATGATGAAGTTTGTTCTACGTCAAGCTCCATGAATAATATTGCTCTCAACATTGTACAAGATAATGATTCTAGTAAACCCAGGTGTTGTATTCCTTAGGAGGTGTTGATATTCACATTGCAGCTGATTCAGGTTCTCCATTCACCATTGTGAATGAGTCCGTATGGTCTGAAAACTTTATTATGAAATTGGGATCTGATCTGCTTCAATCTGATATTGCTCCTTTGAGTTACAATAGTGAACCGATTGATCTTGTAGGTTACAGGAACCTTATTTTCAGATTCAAGAATAGAAGTGCGCTGTGCAAACTTTATGTTTCCAAGAAAGGCCCTTCGGTCCTTGGATGGAGGGACCAGAGGAAACTCAATAAGATTCTGGATCCTAATGGCATTGTGGGGCTACACTGTCGATACTGAGTCAACAAGATCTCAAAATATCTTTATCGCACACACATAACGTATTAACAAGGAAGAAAGAGGAAAAAGGCTCACACTACATGCATAGAGGGGACCGGTACATCATCGATTATTCGTAAAATGGCTGATTAATCCACAACATATTGTAAAGGGTTTCCATCAAATTAGACTCAATGATCAGTCCTATCATTTGGCCAAACCCATGTGCAAATGAGGCTGGTCCCCTGATCAGTGGGACACTCATCTCCGCACCTTATTGTTGTATCAGGATTTGGTCCACCAAATACACAAACCGTCCATGATGACTGATCTTTTGATGGTAAAGTAGGAAGAAATAGTGCAACAAACAAGAAAGTGATTTAAAATAGGATGGAATGTCCTCCTTCTAAATACGTTATTCTGCGGACTGGACACACCTCCTAATTAAAAAATAGAACAGTGCAAAAGAAGACAGTGACAATTATCTGTCTACATATGGGCCAACATGTTTCTGCCTAACAGGTATTTAATCCCTTGGCATTCGTCAGGGCCTCTGCTCGTATAATAGTTGCACTCCTAATAGTGAAGTATAGAATTCACCACCATCACCAAAACAAATTGTAGTAAAACTGGTTAGAAACGGTACAACCTGTAACAACCATGGACATTAACCCTCCGATTCACAATGGTTACTGTGAATTCCTTTGTGGTAGGGCAATAGACCTCATCTCACCTGGACACTGCTCAGGTACTAAGAGGCCCCGCACTTTCCGTCGGTACCTCAAGCTCCCATCTGAGACTTGGGGGAGGCTAGACCCCCTGTGTTTCATATGTTATACATTCAGTTGGTGCTGGGGATAAAATCAGGTGTGGGTCTTTAAAATACATATCCCTTGGACCCTATTTTAAATGGTTTTGTTTAATCTCTCCTAATGGCATTGAACAAGTTCTTGTTTTGGATGACAGGGAATGTTTAGGTAAAATGTTATGTGAAACATTTCCAGTAGTATTTTCTGGCAATTTAAGCAGAATAGAAGGTTTTGAACACCTTATTCGCCTCAAACCTGATGCTTCCCCTAAAATTCATAAAT
The DNA here is from genome assembly GCF_964263255.1 of Lissotriton vulgaris. Classification (NCBI taxonomy): domain Eukaryota; kingdom Metazoa; phylum Chordata; class Amphibia; order Caudata; family Salamandridae; genus Lissotriton; species Lissotriton vulgaris. Next base: position 1,533,106,643 of record NC_141689.1, on the reverse strand, counting down.
TGCATAACATAACTTTTTCTGTTAGGGACAAAGTGGAAAAGAGTTAAGTAGGTTGGTAAATAATGGTGTTATTGAACCAATAGAAGCCTCCCAATAGGTTTCTCCATTGGTTGCAGCCAGAAAGGCCAATGGAAAGCTCAGATTATGCATTGATTTACGCCATCTTAACAACAATATTTTGATTGATCGATTTCCGTTGCTCAAAATTATTGAAATGATTACCAAGACTAGAGGTATGGACATTTTTCTAATATTGATCTCTCCCAGGCTTACCATCAGTTTCTTCTTGTTAATTATTGTAAACATCTTACTGCTTTAATTTCTCACGTTGGGTTTTTCCAATACACAAGGATGCCATTCGGCTTAGCTTCAGCAGCCGCACTATTCCAACTTTTGATGCATATAATCTTTAGCCATTTAAAGTATGTGCTCATATTTCAGGATGATATTATTGTGATGGGTAGGAACAGTGAAGACCACAATGTGATGACCCTATTGAATAATTTCAGTTTAACTATTGAATTTTCAAAGTGCAAGTTTGCAGTTAGCAGAGTGACTTATTTGGGTCATGAAATCAGTGCTGTGGGAATTCACCCCAAAGCCAATGTAGTTTCTACAATCACCGATTCCCCCAGTCTAAAAAACAAAGATGAAATTAAATCCTTTTTAGGGCTTGTGGAATTCTTTTCAAAATTTGTAAAAACAAATTCAAACAGAACTCCTCAAGTCCAATAGTAAATTTGTGTTGTCCAAGGCTTGTCAGCAGGAGTTTTCTGATATCAAGAACGCTATTGTCTCTGCCGCTGCCCTTCAAGGTTTTAATCCTCAGGGAAAAAATATAATTACTACTGATGCAAGTGGTACTAGTATGGGTGGTTTTTTGACAAATTTATGAAAGTGGAGTTGAATCCATTGTGGCTTATGCTTCTAGATCTTTAACTCCTGCTTAATGTAGGTATGCGGCAATTGAGCGTGAAGCACTTGCTTGTGCTTGGGTTTTAGAACACTTTCGCACATTTGTTTGGGGCAGTGAAATTACCATCAAATGCGATCACAAACCGCTAGTCAAAGTTTTATTTAATGTTGGTATGATAAATGTTTCAGCCAGATTATCATGCATTTCTATGAGACTTTTGGATTTTTTGTACAAGGTTGAATATTTACTTGGAAGAAAAAAAACAGTTGCAGATTTTTTGTCACACTTGTCTGTTCAAATGGTGGAAGACCAGGATGATATGATGGATAGTTTTCAAGTTGCATGGTTATGGGACCATGTTCTGGAGTCTTTTAAAAAAGAAGAATGGAATGAAGCTATGACTAATGATGACTGCTTAAAAAAAGTTTTTGAAAATGTAAGCAACGGCTGGCCTCGTAAAATTGACATTAAGCATGCGTACCATCTGCCTGGAAGCAAGCGTGGGTTTCGCCTATCATCAAGAAACCCACCCTAGACCCAACTAAACCGGAGAACTTTCGTCCTATCTCCCTGCTTCCATGGCTTTCCAAACTCGCTGAAGCGCATGTTAACAGTGCTCTATCCCAGCATATGGTCAAAAATAACATTCTGGACCCATCACAAAATGGGTTCAGACCAGGCCATAGCACTGAGTCTGCTCTCTTAGCCACCACAGAGCACCTCCGGACGATCCTGGATGCCGGTCAAGGTGCTGCGCTGATCCTTCTGGATCTCAGCGCGGCCTTTGACACGGTATCCCATGTCATCCTTCTTAAACGTCTGGAGACCTTTGGAGTAACGGGCCATGCCTTGGAGTGGTTTAGATCCTTCCTCGAAAACAGGTCCTTTCGAGTCTCTGCCCCCCCCTTCTTATCTAAACCCCACCCTATTGAACAGGGAGTCCCGCAGGGCTCTGCGCTAAGCCCCTCTCTTTTTAATCTTTATGTTCAGCCTCTGGCGGCAGTGGCCAAAGAATGGGGCTTGACATTGGTATCGTACGCTGACGATACACAACTGGCCATTGCACTCTCAGATGGACCTTCCAACTTTTCCTCTAATTTTAAAAACGGACTCTCTGCGGTCGCCCAATGGATGACCACAAACTGTTTACAACTCAACGGCGGAAAAACAGAGGTGCTCCTCCTTGGCAAAAACACCAGCCTTTGGAATGAGCACTGGTGGCCATCCTCCCTTGGTACCATACCTCCCCCCAAAACCCTAGTGAAAAACTTGGGTGTCTGGATGGACGACTCACTCAACTTTCGAGCTCACACCAAGAAAGTTGCCGGCACCTGCATTGGCTTACTGAGAAGCCTTAGCCACATACTAGGCTTCTTTGACGCAAAGACCCGCCAACTCATCATCCAAGCCACCATCCTCTCGCGTCTAGACTACGCCAATGTACTCCTTCTTGGCGCCAACAAATGTGAGTTAGCACGACTCCAACGCGTGCAGAACTCGGCCGCTAGAACTCTGGTCGGCCTTCCCCGCAGATGCTCAGCCAGAGCAACCATCAGAAAACTGCATTGGCTCCCGGTTGACTCCAGAATCAAGTTTAAGACCCTCATCATGACCTTCAAAATTCTCAAACTTAACACTCCCCCTCTGCTTCAACCCCTTCTCACTCCCTATGCGCCGTCACGGAACCTAAGATCTTCCAACCAAAACCTTCTCTGCGTCCCACGCATAAAACTCTGCCGCATGGGCGGACGCTCCTTTAGGTTCCTGGGACCCAAGATGTGGAATGAACTTCCACATCATATCCGCGCGCTGGACAATTTATCTGCTTTCCGGAAGGCAGTGAAAACTCTTCTATTCCCTTGCCTGTAAACTTTCCTCTGTCCTTGGACCTTCTAGCTCAGGATCGGATCTAGGTTTCAGCGCCGGGACGCCTCATTGCCGGGGCAGCTGTAGCGCTTCAACAAAACATTAAGATAAGATAAGATAAGATAAAACCTTTTTGGGAGATTAGAGATGAAATATCTTTGTTGGATAGTAATTTTATGAGAGGTGACAAGATTATACCCCCTTTTGGTTTAAGGGAAACAATAATTGCCTTGTGTCATGAGGGACATTTAGGAATCTTAAAATCTAAGTGCATTGTCAGGAGCAGATTTTGGTGGCCTGGTTTGGACATTGCTATAGAAAGAGTTGCAAGAAATTGTGGTTTGTGTTCTTCTGCGGACAAGACACTTAAAACTCTAAGGCCTCCTGTGGGTGATTTTCTTGTGCCCAAATTCACCGTGGGAATCTGTTGCAGTTGACATCATGGGTCCTGTTGGCAGTTCTGAGAAATATGGTATTTCTGTGATGGACTTTTTTTTTAAATGGCCTGTTCTTAAAGTCATCAGAAAATTAGATACTGAAACTGTTATTGCTTTTTTTGATGAAGTTTTTCTGTCAGAAGGTACACCTGCAATCATAATTAGTGACAATGGCGTACAATTTACTTCGGAATTCATGACTCAATATTTATCCAAATGTGGTATCACGCACAAAACTACCTCAGTGTACAATCCCAGAGGGATTGGTTTGATAGAAAGGTACAACAGGGTGTTGAAAGGTGCAATTCAGATACCCTTTAAAAATAATATTCCATGGGAAACTCAAATGTTTCAAACTCTCTGGGCTTATAGAGTTGCAATTGTAGATTCAACTAAAATTTCTCCATTTGAGCTCATGAGAGGGAAAAAAACCCAGAGCTAAGTAGTATCCTGGTTGGGGCAAGAGTACTGGTGAAGTGATTTGGTCTTCTGCTGATGTAAGAAATAATCTTTCTATTAAACATGACAGGTACAAGAAATTCTATGACCTGAAACATAGCACGCAAAATGTCAAACTTTCTGTTGGTCAATGGGTCAGAGTTTAAAAAACCTGGTTTTGTGAAGAAAGGTGTGAGCAAATTCTTCGAACCTCAACGCATTGCCAATTTAAGAAAAAATGCTGTTATTTTGGAAGATGTTAAGTGTTGGAATCTCAAGAGAGTTGCCTTATGCAAAGCTCCTTTAGCTTGTCGTTTCGATATCAAACAGTTTGAGGTTTTGAATTACTCATCTGACGGATCACTTGCTCACACTGCTGAAGGAAATGAAGACAGCATTCAGCATGAGGCTCCTCTGGATAAAGATAACAATGCTTGTGGGAAAAGAGTCATCAGACGTCCTGTGGCTTTAAATGATTATGTTTGTGAATAAAACTTTTTTTGTTTTAAAAGAGGAGATGTGTAGTGTTCTGCCATTTCCTCATGGTACTCTGGTGCTCGAGAGTGCCCGCGAGGAAAGAGTAGAATCTGTTCTACATAAGTCAGCCAAATTGGGGTCTTGACTTTCAAATCCTCAATGGCACCAGAGAGCAGCTGAATGTAGAGGTTAGCTCCTGATGGCACGTCCATTTCGTAATTCTGGTTGAGAATTTAAATAATAGTTATTTCTTACCTTAAAGAGTTTATGTGTAGTCACTACAAGAGGTCTAATTATTATTCATTTAGGTGATGGGATGGTGTTATGTACAGTTGAATTTTATTCAGAATTGTGATTCAGTAAGCGTATGTAACATTCTTTCCCACCTTATGCTGATACTGTAGTTTTATTGTGCATTTTCGAATAAAGGGTGCTTATTTTGGCAGCGAGACGTGTTATTTCTAAACCTTTCAGGGACCATACACTTGCCAGTCTTTCACATGCTTAGGACTTGAAATATTCTTTCTAGTGCTTGACTCTCTGCCAGGACCTCCTGTATTGAGCTGCTGATGGTTTGTCAGCTATCCCTTCAGCTATGAAACCAGTATCAAGATCCTTTACAATATGGAATCAAGTGATAAAGAAACAAAACTTCACATATTATTATTGGCAGTTCCAACTTCCAGTGTCTGTTTTTTGGTATGATCCAAAACAAAATGGCACTGGATTGGTCTTCTATCACTGCATTATTAAGTGTGATTTCACAAGCCCTGCCAAACAGCTGGAGCTCTCATTGCCTGACATAAAAAAACAAATATGTGACCAACATGAATCAAAGAAATTTAAGGAATTGGAGCATACTCAGCACTGAAATCTTGTAGCATTAGCTGAAGGACAGACTCTGCCTTTTATGAAGGAGATTCCCTAATGTGAACGTGGACCTTTTATGTAAATACTTGCATTGTTATTTGACATATTGCATATAGGTTAGTGAGCAGAAGTGGCAGCCACCCTTACATATATATCATTAATGCACTATCAATAGTGCAAGTTTCCCTTAGACATAACAGGCAATGTAGGCTCCCTGGGATACAGTTTACGAGCTGGTCATGGGGGATGGAGTTCCCGGGGCCTTTGAAGGCTCATGGAGCATAGGGCCATGCTGCCCCCTTCCTCTTTTTTAAAAAGTGATGGCCCAGGGCATGAGGTCCCATGGGTTTTTTTAGAGGCTAGGGGAGATTGGCTGCGTGGCCCTCCTCCCCTTGAAAATACATTTGGCCGCAAGGGATGGGGTCCCCGGGGCCAAATACTGGTCAAGGAAGGGCCAGTAGACCCCATCCCCATATTTATTAAATCGGGCCGAGGTATGGGGTCTTCAGGGCCGAATCATATCAGCGAGGGAGGCCACATGCCCCCCTCCCCATATTTATTAAATCGGGCCCTGAGGGACGGGGTCCCTGGGACCAAAAATGGCTTGGGAAGGAGGGCCTTGTGTCCCCCATTTAATTAAACAATACAGCCTTCGACTGCCATTTTTTTGCTGCGATCCTTTGGGATTGCAGCACAAATCACAGATTTTTATTTATTATGGCCCCTGGGGGGTCACTCATATAATTTTTTTTTGTTTAGAGTTGGGGACAGGGAACTAAGTCCTGAGTCCTGTAATGGCTGCAGCAACATTTTTCTCATGTCGCTAGCAGAACTGTATCCTGCGGAGTCTGAGTCCTGCATGAGCGAGGTGGACCAAGGGAAAAAAAGCTCCCTCGGCCAATCAGAACGCTCTATTTTTTTTATTGTGTTCGAAGAACTCTGGCGAGAGTCCCTTTCACCCAACCATCGTGATATAGAAATACATTTGTTCCTTCTTTTCTCAAAAAACACTGAACGGATTTACACCTAATCACAAAAAGCACAATCGTTGAACCAAGACCTAGCTTCCTGTCAAATTTTGTTTCAATCCGTTCAGCAGTTTTTCCAGTAGCGCTTCTTAAAGAAGTCTATGGAAAATGCAGGGGGATTTTATATTTTGGGACCCCCCACTTTTTTTCTCAGCCCCCGCTTGACGGATCAACCTGAAACTTTCCAAGCACACAGTAGGCAAAAAAGCACCTTTTTGGAACATTTTGAGAAGATTAGTTTAAACAGTGACAAAGTTATTAGCAACACAAAAAATGCATTTCCTAGGGAAACGCTGACCTAACTATAACTAACCAGTGGCAACAGCCATGGGGTTATATATAATGTATATTGATTTATGAATATATTTTTACAAAATCTTCAAGTGATACATGTGGGGGGTTTTGTTCCCTAAAAATTGCATCTACATTTCTAGCAAAAAATATATTACTGCATATTGATTGGAAATATGTCACATGGGACAGAATGATTCAGCTGTTTCTAGAGAGGATTTTGAGTTTAAGAATCAGAAGACTGTTGTGTCTTCTTTCCAAGCAGTGGCATCAGATATAGGCCGACCGGTGGCCTCTTCAATTTCTGAAACCCTTGAACACTCTAGGGGAAACGATTACATAAAACAAGACATTGTGATGAAATGTCATACATGACGGGTCACACAGATGGTGGCAGTTCTGATTCCCTTATGAGTACGGATCCTAATATTGTGACTATTAATGCAGGTAATGATCCTTTGGTGACTCCACTAAGATGGCTGTTTGATATGTCAGGTGATGTTTGTTTGGATGATGATTCAGATTATGATGCTTTTACGACATTGATAACACAAGGCCAGACAAAAAAGTAAAAGTGATTTGACCAGAGGAATTTGTTGATGCTGTGGATAATGCTTTGTTTAATCCGGGGCTGATGCAACATCCTAATTCTAATGAGTGGTTTACACCCGCATTCATTGAATAGTATGTTGGGCTAAAATAAAGTTATTAGACCATTCCACCAGAAGGAAGATGAGGGCAGCACCCCAAGGTCATTCATTTCTTATACGGTACAGGCTACATCTTTTCAAGACCCTAAGATTGCCACCTTTCTCAGTGAAAAGGGCAAGGACAATAGGAAGGGGATTGACTGAGTACGGTCCTCATGCAGGACCAAGTCTTTGATGTCCTGGGCCCACTCACTAAGATTTTGTGTTCTGCAGAAGAAGTTGAGGCTTCGGGAAAAAATTGGACCAGGAAGTTGTATCCATCTTGGGTAATGCCAAACCTTCCTTGCCCTTTGAGAAGCGTAAAAGCATTTTATTGAGAATTTACCCTAAGTTAGCAGGGATGGCTTATTCCACAGCTGGGGGTTCTGCCAGGGTACGCTTTTTGGGGATGAATATGTGAAATAAATAAATAAATACATTCAAACTTTCACAACTCTGGATAAGTCTCGCTCATGTGGGTTTTTAGTCAGGTCTCTCCCAGGGCTGGTGGATAACGGGGTCACTTCGCTTGCTGAGGGATCTATTTCAGACACTATTTCAGACAACAGGTGAATCCCTACAAGGCAGTCTTCTTCCCGCAATGAAGGGAAGGTTCAGACCTTTCTCCCGACAGACCGGGGGAGGGGTAGCTCCAGGTAAGAGTGCTTACCTTTCCACATGCACAATTTGGAGGCAGATTTCACCTTTTTATGGTGAAGTGGTAGTTCCTTTGTTCAGATCCATGCATTAACAAAATTCTATGGAGTTTTCATATAGATTTTCTCTCTGCTCTCTTTTAGGGCAGACCTCAACCACCACTTCAATATTTTGAACGTAACATTCATCTTTTTATTTAACAACTCAATAAGCAACTGGCAACTACTGAAAATCCTGGTTTCCTGCTGGGCTCAACTCCAATATTTCCAATACCTTTCTCCTAGATTGTCTGTTGAAGTCTAGTCACACCTAACAAACTTGTGGGAACTATATAAACAATTATGTGTCTCTTTCTGAAAACGTATTTATTGGGTATCTTTAAAATGTGACAGACTTTGAACTATTTACTCCTGCACTGATGTCTCAGGCTATTCCCTGTCATAGGTGGCATTTTGGACCTAATTATACCAGGCTGTCCTTGGTAAACTCCATGGTAAAGATTTATTAACATTTGACGTAGTTCAGCATAGCATCCAAAATTTATGTGCTGCCTTGCATCAGAGGGAGAGCGAGGGGAACTATGTGCAATAGCTACTGAGATATGGCACATTTTTTGTCTCCTCCAGTACCGGCACACTTTGGCTGCCATGTGCCATCACAGACCTTTGTGCCACATTGCAAGGTGTAGTGTCTTGTGTATTGTGACCATGTTGTCCCTAAGGGACTCTGTAGTTTAGTGACATAAGTGATTGGGTTTGGTTAATAAAATTCATGATGTACTTCGTATCTGTTAGCAGTTACACTCTAGAGTATAAAGATGTGTAATACCAATCTCCATATGTGGCATGATTCATTTACATGCTACTGGGCTGGAGAGGACGCTACAACCAGCAATGAGATAGGGCATATGTAAACCCGAGTACTCGCCCAGAGAGTTTGCAAAGGTCCAGAAAACTGCTTGTGTATACCAAGTGTGCCTTAGTCGAAGTGAAGAATCGACTGTTTGGCGTTTGTGAGGTCAAAGGCAATTTCAGCCAGTATGAGGCCTTCAAAGAAAGTGAAGGCCTCACGGAAAGCTTCATTTATCGTTGGTCAGAAAATTACTGATGCGACCGATATAAGAAGTGGATGCCACAACTTAACACAAAGCCATCCTTCATGCAGTATAGTAATGCTAAAGGCAGTGACTACCAGATACAGAAAGAGCCACAAGTGGTCACAGCCAGATGTACGAGAACATTGTGAGGAGAAGCAGATAAACGCAAAGGAAGGCTAAAGGTGGAGTAACCCAGGTACAATGCAGAAGCTTGAGAACAATAAAGAGCAAGAGACAAAACTGATACTCACTGTCAAAGAAGAGGATTGTGCCTCACCACCTGCGGTTGAGCATGACGTTTCAAGAACTAGTTCGTGGTCTGATGATTGCAGTGGTGACACCAGGCCAGAAGATGCTGTAGGCCAAATACAGCCAGAACAGCATATAATCCTGGCAGCCGCTGCAATAAACAGAACATAGTATGATGCTGTTGTTTTGTTAAAATAGCCATCTTCATTTGATACCACCAAAAAGAAGAGTCTTGGAGTCCAATGGATTGTTGGGATTGAAACCTTTAATGATTTCATTCCTGCACTGAAAATAACCAATGACAAAAAGATCATCAAATATCTCAGAAAACTTAGCAGAAGAAAGAGTAAAGGAAGTTGGGCACACTGGCTTACCAAGATATCAAGGTGGTATTGAACATCCAGTTCAATCCGATGCCAAACATTGATTATGCAAGGTGCATCTTCATTCACGATAGATAGAGAGTTGGTGAAATGGTGGATGGATTTGTTGAAAGAGTTGAAATGCTCATCAAAGACAGTAAGTTCAACTAATTCAATGACGTAGAAGCCATTTGTCTCAGAGTCATAGAAGGTGGTTGCCTGTCCAATTCCTTCAGATGCCGAATGCTGAGAGAAACGCTCAGTCTGGAACTTGTGCTCATGGCAGCCAGAGCTGAAGAATGTTCTGCCAAATGCATTTCATCTACAAGAAGCTGTTGAAAAAGAAATTGAGACGTTTCTAAAACATGATATTGAACGCTCTACTGGTCCCACACCATGGGTGTTGCCGATAGTGGTGGTACCTAAAAAGGACAGTGGAGGGCCTGTGCGAAACTGTATTGACATGCGTCAAGCAAACAAAGCTATTGAAAGAGAACAACACCCTGTCGCACATTGCTGATATGATCACCCAGTTGAGTGGTACCAAAGTCTTTTTGCAACTTGATCTGAACAAAGGATATCATCAGCTTTAATTGGAAGAAAATTGCAGGTACATTACAACCTTTTCAACTCATGTTGGCTTATTCAGATACAAAACATTGAGTTCCGGAGTGTCTTACGCGGCTTATTCAGATACAAAACATTGAGTTCCGGAGTGTTGTTGAACGTTTTATGAGCACTCTTAAGAAGGCTTTTCAGCATGCTGTGCTAGAAGGACTTGAGCGCAAGTCAGTTCTTCATTCTACTCTTCGTGCCTGCAGATCTGCCCGACATTCTACAAATGGCGAAAGCCAGGCCACCATGATGTTCAAGGGAGCCATGGGTACCAAGCTGCCCCAGTGGACTGGTAAATGAACAATTGATGCTCAGAAAGTTTGACTCACTGATTCAACTCACAAGTCCAGAATGAAGACTGTGTACTTGTTAAGCTTAGGCAGAAATGCAAATCTGATGCTCCATTCGATGTTGTTCCATTGTAAGTTGTGACTAGTGAGGGACACATGGTGACTGCTCACCATCCTGGAAAGTCCATTAGGAGGGATTCCTCACAATTCAAGCACCTGCCTTGGAGTCTGTCAGCTCCAGACATCCGGAATGAGATTTTGTCATCAGAGGGCCAGGAGAGCCTCAGAACTGCATCATTATCCAGCTCACCAGTGCCTGCTTCAGTTGTTTCTCCTGTGTTTCTTTGGCCGTGCACCGTGAGATCTCGAAGAGTGATTTGAGCACCTCGAGGACTCATTGAGGAACTATGATGTATATATATGTTTTTTGTTTGAAATTTTTTTAACAAAGGGGGAGATGTAGTGTCTTGTGTATTATAGAGCACAGGATCCCTATGGTCCCTAATGGATACCATAGTCTAGTGACTTAAGTGATTGGGTGAGGTTATTAAAATTCATGATTCAGTACGTGTTAGTAAACGGTTACACTCTAGAGAATAAAGACGTGTAATACCGAACTCCGTGTGCAGCATAATTCATTTACGTGCTACCAGGCTGGGGAGGTCGCTACACAAGGGTGTGTGCCTTCCTTAAAGCATAGGTTTTGTTCTGAAATGGGAACCTCTCCAGTACATGAACTATCCTTTGAGACTTTTTCCACTTTGTATTTGTGCTATACAATGCAGCCCACATGCATGCAGTGTGTGAATGATGAGGATGAATAAAAGCTTTTCTTCTAGTAACATGTGCTCCGAAGAGGCTTAGGACTTGGGTCCACATCCCTGTCTATATTTGAACACCCCCTTGACTCAAAGTAGCACAAATCAGCATTACCACAACGTTGCATTACTTTGGTAAACATCCCAAAGCAGATTCTGGTTTCTGTTAATTAGTAAATCCCACCTCAACACTTTGCGCCTGGTTTGCGTCACTAATGTGATGCAAGGCAGGAGCAAAGTATTAGTAAATCTGAGCCAATATATCGAGTATGGCCCACTGTTGTAAATAATAGCGGTTCACCTAAATTACTAACTCCAGTGTTGGACTAACTTAGCGGACAGTATAACACTTTGACACTGCCAGATGGGCCAGCTTGAAAGTCCGGTGTGTCGGCTGTGTTTTTTTGGGTCGCATGGGAAAAGACAGGACCAAAAATAAGATATGCCAAAAGATGCTTTCCTGCAGATGCTTGTGCCTCACCACCTGCGGTTGAGCATGACGTTTCAAGAACTAGTTCGTGGTCTGATGATTGCAGTGGTGACACCAGGCCAGAAGATGCTGTAGGCCAAATACAGCCAGAACAGCATATAATCCTGGCAGCCGCTGCAATAAACAGAACATAGTATGATGCTGTTGTTTTGTTAAAATAGCCATCTTCATTTGATACCACCAAAAAGAAGAGTCTTGGAGTCCAATGGATTGTTGGGATTGAAACCTTTAATGATTTCATTCCTGCACTGAAAATAACCAATGACAAAAAGATCATCAAATATCTCAGAAAACTTAGCAGAAGAAAGAGTAAAGGAAGTTGGGCACACTGGCTTACCAAGATATCAAGGTGGTATTGAACATCCAGTTCAATCCGATGCCAAACATTGATTATGCAAGGTGCATCTTCATTCACGATAGATAGAGAGTTGGTGAAATGGTGGATGGATTTGTTGAAAGAGTTGAAATGCTCATCAAAGACAGTAAGTTCAACTAATTCAATGACGTAGAAGCCATTTGTCTCAGAGTCATAGAAGGTGGTTGCCTGTCCAATTCCTTCAGATGCCGAATGCTGAGAGAAACGCTCAGTCTGGAACTTGTGCTCATGGCAGCCAGAGCTGAAGAATGTTCTGCCAAATGCATTTCATCTACAAGAAGCTGTTGAAAAAGAAATTGAGACGTTTCTAAAACATGATATTGAACGCTCTACTGGTCCCACACCATGGGTGTTGCCGATAGTGGTGGTACCTAAAAAGGACAGTGGAGGGCCTGTGCGAAACTGTATTGACATGCGTCAAGCAAACAAAGCTATTGAAAGAGAACAACACCCTGTCGCACATTGCTGATATGATCACCCAGTTGAGTGGTACCAAAGTCTTTTTGCAACTTGATCTGAACAAAGGATATCATCAGCTTTAATTGGAAGAAAATTGCAGGTACATTACAACCTTTTCAACTCATGTTGGCTTATTCAGATACAAAACATTGAGTTCCGGAGTGTCTTACGCGGCTTATTCAGATACAAAACATTGAGTTCCGGAGTGTCTTACGCTGCGAACTTTTCCAAGATGTCATTTGTCAAATTATACAGCCTGTCCTGCAGGCGTTCAATTACAGTGATGATAATAGTATTTGGGGCAACACAAAAGGAACATGGTAAAGCCCTTACACAAGTGTCCCATCTACTTGCTGATGCAGGTCTTATGTTGAATGCTGAAAAGTGGGAATTTCACAAAACAAAACTAAAATTCTTTGCCCACATTTCCTCATAAGGGGGAATGACTACAGATCCAGCCAAGGCTCAGGCTTTTTCATCTACCACCCCTCCGCAAAATGTAACAATGCTGCATTCTTTTCTTTGCATGGCCTGTTGCTGCTCCAGGTAAATGCATGACTTTGCCATTGTGAGTGCCCCATTGAGAGAGTGAACGGAACGGAATGGGAGTGTGATCAAAATTTCAAGACGATGGCGCATGCAATTGAAAATGGTACTGAAATGGCTTACTTTGACCCCAAACTACATACAGAGATTGTTGCGGATGCCAGCCGGGTGGGTTTGGGCATGATTTTTGTCCAACATAGTGGACATGCAAATGTGCAAAGGCGAAGTGGCTTATGCTAGCTGAAGTTTGTTACAGACTAAACGAGCTTACTCACAACTTGAGAAAGAAAGTCTAGCTGTTGTGTAGGATTGCAAGCATTTTCATGTGTTCTGTATGGGATTTTTTTCCCGCTTGTTACTGATCACCAAGAAAATATTACTATCTATGGCAATCTTAAGGCCAACAATGCCCCCTTGCATTGAGGGGTCGGGGCTGAGACTTCAATAGTATGACTACACCATTGTGCACCGTCCGGGAAAAGATCAAAACCCTGCCGACTACTTTTCTCGAAAGCCCCTGCATTTCCAGGGTATGCCTTCTATAATGGCAGCGGCCGCATTAACTTTATTGTAAGATCTAGCACTCATGCAGCTGTGTCCATAGAGCAAATAAGTGCTGCTACTAATACAGAAAGGAATATGCTCATCCTCAAAGACATTATTATGAATCAATCCTGGAGAAAACATGCTTGGCCTCTTGATAACAACAATAAACATCAGAAATTCATGAATGTGTATGACGAACTGTACGTTACACAGGAAGTGATTATCTTGCGAGGGTCGAGAATTATCAGCCCTGAAAGTCTACAACAGCAAGTCATTGAAGTGGCAAATGAGGGACATCCTAGAAATGTCATCATAAGTCAAGTCCTCTGAGACTACCATCTTGATGGTTGAGTTGAGAGAGAGCTCCAGGCTTCTCATTTGTGTAACTGTTTATCTCCCAAAATGATACAGCGTCCTTCAAACATGTTAAGTCTTACAAGACACACCTGGGAGAAAATTGAAATGGACTTTTTTGGTCCCCTAGACAATGGCTATTAGCTCATGGTATTTGAAAGACTAGAAGACATATTTGCAACCTAGGGTGTTCCGTTCATTCTAAAATCTGACAATGGTCCACTATTCAATATTTGTGAATTCAAAGACTTTCTTACTCACTTGAATATCAAGCATCAGAAAAGTACACCTTTATGGCCACAGACTAATGGTGCTGTTGAACGTTTTATGAGCACTCTTAAGAAGGCTTTTCAGCATGCTGTGCTAGAAGGACTTGAGCGCAAGTCAGTTCTTCATTCTACTCTTCGTGCCTGCAGATCTGCCCGACATTCTACAAATGGCGAAAGCCAGGCCACCATGATGTTCAAGGGAGCCATGGGTACCAAGCTGCCCCAGTGGACTGGTAAATGAACAATTGATGCTCAGAAAGTTTGACTCACTGATTCAACTCACAAGTCCAGAATGAAGACTGTGTACTTGTTAAGCTTAGGCAGAAATGCAAATCTGATGCTCCATTCGATGTTGTTCCATTGTAAGTTGTGACTAGTGAGGGACACATGGTGACTGCTCACCATCCTGGAAAGTCCATTAGGAGGGATTCCTCACAATTCAAGCACCTGCCTTGGAGTCTGTCAGCTCCAGACATCCGGAATGAGATTTTGTCATCAGAGGGCCAGGAGAGCCTCAGAACTGCATCATTATCCAGCTCACCAGTGCCTGCTTCAGTTGTTTCTCCTGTGTTTCTTTGGCCGTGCACCGTGAGATCTCGAAGAGTGATTTGAGCACCTCGAGGACTCATTGAGGAACTATGATGTATATATATGTTTTTTGTTTGAAATTTTTTTAACAAAGGGGGAGATGTAGTGTCTTGTGTATTATAGAGCACAGGATCCCTATGGTCCCTAATGGATACCATAGTCTAGTGACTTAAGTGATTGGGTGAGGTTATTAAAATTCATGATTCAGTACGTGTTAGTAAACGGTTACACTCTAGAGAATAAAGACGTGTAATACCGAACTCCGTGTGCAGCATAATTCATTTACGTGCTACCAGGCTGGGGAGGTCGCTACACAAGGGTGTGTGCCTTCCTTAAAGCATAGGTTTTGTTCTGAAATGGGAACCTCTCCAGTACATGAACTATCCTTTGAGACTTTTTCCACTTTGTATTTGTGCTATACAATGCAGCCCACATGCATGCAGTGTGTGAATGATGAGGATGAATAAAAGCTTTTCTTCTAGTAACATGTGCTCCGAAGAGGCTTAGGACTTGGGTCCACATCCCTGTCTATATTTGAACACCCCCTTGACTCAAAGTAGCACAAATCAGCATTACCACAACGTTGCATTACTTTGGTAAACATCCCAAAGCAGATTCTGGTTTCTGTTAATTAGTAAATCCCACCTCAACACTTTGCGCCTGGTTTGCGTCACTAATGTGATGCAAGGCAGGAGCAAAGTATTAGTAAATCTGAGCCAATATATCGAGTATGGCCCACTGTTGTAAATAATAGCGGTTCACCTAAATTACTAACTCCAGTGTTGGACTAACTTAGCGGACAGTATAACACTTTGACACTGCCAGATGGGCCAGCTTGAAAGTCCGGTGTGTCGGCTGTGTTTTTTTGGGTCGCATGGGAAAAGACAGGACCAAAAATAAGATATGCCAAAAGATGCTTTCCTGCAGATGCTTGTACAGCACAACAGTGCTGTTTTCATTTCTCAGACTACCTTGAACCCCACGGTCTTCTTGTAACAGAACGGGAATGCCATAAATCTCCACTCCAGACTCAGGGTTATTTATGACGTTGCAGTGGGTTCCCAGGTAAGGCAGACCAACTAACCTCATAACCGCCAGTCATCTCCCAGGCCCCAAAAATAAATAAAGTAATATTCTAAAAACAGAAAAAAAAGAGAGAATCAGACAGCCCAATGGGTGCCCCATAAAACCAAGCCGCAAAAATAATTAGAATGTGTCTTAAAGGTAGTCATTGTCAGGGAGAGAGCGAGACCAAGTCTGAGTCACAGACTAGTAGTGGCAATGCCACAAGCAAATATTTTTCGAGTGCGACTCTAGCCAGTCTTTGCCTTGCATCCATTCACCATACATCTACAAGGGAACTTTTGCTAATTGGAAATATGTACATTTCGTTCAAACAAATTTGTTTATGCCAAGATTTTCTAAGCACATTATACAACTCGCATTGTTTCCATATTTTTTGTTGTGGTAACACTTTCATGCAAATCCTTTTTTGTGGCAATTTTTGAACACCCTTTTGTTGGGTGAGTGGCTCAAAACACTAAAATCTGGGCCTGCCAAAAACGTCTACATAAAATCTTTAAGCCACCTACCTTTTTCATTGTAAAGTAGTTCGCAATTTTCCAGGTTTTTCTTTCATGTTTTTGAGTATAATCACTAAAATAAATCTGCCCACACCAAATGTAATGCAGTTTGTTGGGCTCTATTATAATAATATATAAATCCTTATTACTTTTCTGATTTCCATTATTATATATCGCTCAGAGGTTGCCACTGAAGGTTGATGAACTGTAGGCATTTATTGTACCCTGTGATAACTTTCATAGCTGGGCAGACTTGTATGTTGTCTGAGGTCTGAGAGCAGTGCACAAGACTCTGGGGGGTTACCAGAACTGCACTGACACACACAGCCTTGGCATAGCAGTGGTAATGTCAAGCATGGGTACAAATTCTTGTTTTGTAGAGTTACTTAAAACCATTGCAATACATACAAAATAAAACCGTATTTAAAATATTCTTGCTCCATCATAAGTGTCATGATGTTGAAGATCTAAAACGCTAAAGTATCATTACAGTTTTAAATACAGATTTGGCCATGCCATAGCAACCTGTGAGAAAAATGGGTCAGCTGTGAAAATTAGTCATCCCCTTAGTAACATTTTTACCCCAATGTTCCAATACCCTTCAGCTTAACAGCCAGTTTGGCATTTTTGCCCAAACCGCTTCAAGAAATCTGACTAGTCTAGTGTTCAATTGTGGTGATGCGGGGTCAAAACATGCCAAAACTGCTTGTCTCCTTGTCCGAATCCCTCTTTGGTTAAAGGGAATTTTTAGCAGCTGCCTCCTTTCTTGAAGCATCTCCGTACAAGTGCAGATAGTGTGTATGATGTCACCCTGGCCATTTTTGCACAGGCTGCATAGTGTGAAGGTCTGCACCCTTTTCCAGGGAGGGAGGTGCTGCGTAGTTGGTAACACTCCAAGACGGAGCTTTAGGAATTTTAATTTCAGGTGAAAGAGGGGCAAGATGGCCGCTGACAGACTGTAGGGAGAGGACGTGCTCTCCCTTCTCTCCCTGAGGCCGTTTACCGAGTGAAAGGTGATGCGGTTTCAATAATTGGCAGACGGCGTTTTTTTGTGCAAGCACCGAATGCACGAGAGAGAGAAGATATGGTACAGAGCTCGAAGGCTATCTCCGCAATTTTACCCGTAACGGAATACAGACTGTATGTGAAGGCTCTAACCTCCTCGACGCTGGGATCAGTGCTGGCGCGGACATTGGCTCATACGCGTCAGCTGATGGTGAAGGTTTCTGTCTGGAGGCAGCAGCGTTACCAGCGTTACCAGAGGTCGGTGGACGCCGCGTCCAGTTTGTGGCGATTGATGGCTCCGAAGACTGCTAAGACCCTGAGGGAAGAGAAAGAGAAAGCTGCCTGGAGCGAGTCGGATGCTCCGGCAGCTAATCTACGAGCAAAGAAGCTGCTGCGGATGCAGGAGGAGTGGGAGGAACTGCGCGTTGCCGAACAGGGGAAGAGCGCCGGGAGAAGTAAGGAAACTGACAACGCGGTGGGGGAAAAAAAGAAGAAAAAGGAAAAGAGCAAGGCGGCATCCATTAAAAAAGGAAAATCGTTAGAGCAGGCAAACATGAGGCAGCCCTCGGTATACGAGGTGTTCTTACCTGCTGTCGCTGCTGCTTCACGTGGGATACCAGCTGCCGAGTCATCCCTAGCAGACCCTGCTGCGAGTTTACTAAGTGGCGGTGCTCCCACAGCTCAGCATTTGGTTCAAGACGCGCTCACAACAAGGGATCTACAAATGGGAGGTTCCAAAATAAACGTTCAGGTAACTGTTGTTGAGAATGAGCATGTGGTTGCTGAGCCGCTAGAAGGGGTAATGTTACAGGAGCAGGAGCAGGCAGAGGATGTAGAACAAGGGAAAGACAGGAGAGAGACTGACGCTCGAGTGGAGCAAATGAATAATATAATTTGTATTGAAGAAGCGTTGGCTCAACAGGAATGCGAAAAGGGAAAGGAAGCGGCAGTTGATGTTGGTAGTGATAGCCATCAGGCTGAGGAAAGTACTTTGTCTACAGGCGCTGATAAGATTTTGGCGTTAACAGAGGCATTATCAGAGGCATTAAGAGAGGAGCATAGAACTGATAACACGGATGAAGTAACCACTCCAAATCTCGTAGCTACTGAAGGAGAGACTAATATCTGACCTAATATGAACATTTCGGTGGCACTTGGGAATAATATGGCTAATACTACTACTGATGGTTTAATGGCATTACCAGGTTCTCCAGCTGATGAATGTTTTTTTTCTGTAAATGAGGGAGAGGGCGAGGAGGACGAGGATGAGGATGTGGTTGGAGAGGGGGAGGGGGAGTCAGAGGACTCTTCTAACGCTGAGGAGACGGAGAGTGACCAAACAATGTCAGGGTTGGTAACAGAAACAGTAGCCACATCAGAGTCTGGAGAGGCTTCAGCTCAAGAGTTATCTGCAAAGCGTAAATCTAAAATTTTGACAAAAAAACGAAGGAAATCAAAAGGCATTGTGAGCCCTGTAACTATCGACGTTGCAAAGAGACTTGACTGGGATTACTCAGCCACGTCACAGATGTACCAAGAGGCTGTTGGGGGGTCAGCAGATAAAAATATGGGCACTTTAGGGATATTTGAGCAAAGTATGGAGCAAAGATCTAGACAAAGTCAAAGCCAAAATCAGAGTCAGAGCCAAAGTCAATCTCAGGGGCAAACGTTACCAAAGGGGTTTGAAATGATGTTTTCAATGTTGAAGCAAATACAAACTGAGGCGAGAGTGGAAAGTCGTAGAGCCAGGCAGGAAAGTAAAAAGATACAAGGCTCCCTCCGTAAAGTAAATAAACTATATGCAGAATTGGCAGGGAGAGTCACGGAGGTAGAAGAAAGAACTGGGGTGTTGGAAGATGAAATGAAGGGTTGGAAGGAATTTAGACAGGAGCAAGAGAAGACTACCACCGATATGCTATGGAAGCTGGAAGATTTTGAGAACAGGCAACGTAGAAACAACATTAGACTTTTGGGCATTGCGGAAGGAAGAGAAGGGCAGGATGTGAGCTCCTATGTTATAGAGCTCCTCAAGGGTGCACTTCCCGATATAAAAGGTTGGGATTGGGAGTCAGAGATTCAGCGTGCACATAGATTTCCATTTACACAGAGAAAGGGGGATGTCTCAAATAAGCCTAGAGCAATACTTATATATGTGGGAAACTACTTGTTGAGAGAGGAGATAATGGCGAAGGCGAAACCTCAGGCTAAGTGTAGATATAAGGATGTCGAATTCTTTGCTAGGCCTGACTTTTGTCATACAACGGTAGAACGGAGGTGGAGACTGCGGGAATTGATATCACCATTTCAAAAAATGGGATGCGAGGCATATTTGATGTTTCCCAGCAGATTGAAAGTGGTAAGGGATGGTCAGTTTAAAATTTTCTACTCCGAAATTAAAGCATCTGAATTTCTGACATGGTTAAAAGAAAGGAACCCACAGTCTCTATCACAATCTCAGGCACAGGCTGACAGAGAAAGAGCGGTTGCTTTGGTTGCCAAAGGAAAATAGAAGGCAGAATATATATACGTATGTATAAAAACAGATAAGAACTGTAAAGGATAGAGAAACGCACTGTATGAAACTTATATATATATATGTTGTAAGATGGTATCACCTTGTTTGTACAGGCTGTTAATAGGGAAGGGGGAGGGGGGGCACGGTGGCCCCACACAGTCGCAGCTGTCACATATAGGTCTTAGGGACCTATTTGCCTGTAGGGGGGGTGGGACAGTCAGGGTGGGGGCTCAGGGGGGGAAAAGGGGGGGGGGGACAACAAAAAAGTTGGTATTATCGCGTGGTAAAGAAGGAAGCAACCTGGAACACATGGATCAATAAAATAGAGAAAATATATGAGCTGTATATGGCTGTTAGTCCAATATGTATAAGTAATGAGTTGTGCATTTGTATAATTAACGATGAATTACCTGAAAATCCAGGATGAATACTCGAATAATGACGTGGAATGTCTGCGGTCTAAATGATAAATTAAAAAGGCAGAAGGTGGCTATCTTGATTAAAAGTCTCAGACTAGACTTTCTAATACTGCAAGAGACACATATACAGGCGTCTGAAATTCAACTACTTGACCAACTAGGTCTTACTGTGATAGCGTATTCTAGACAGGGGGCTAGGAATAGGGGGGTGGCTGTAATGGCAAGACAAAGAGACATCACTACTAGGAAAAAATGGGAGGATGCCTGGGGAAGATGGGCCTTAATAGAATGTCTGGTAGGAGAACGATGGGTAACCCTTGGCTCTATCTACGGGTCTACAGGAGATGATGCGGAAATCTTCGAACAGGTCGATATCGAGTTGGCGACCTGGGCCCCATATGCAGTAATAGGAGGGGATTTCAATATTAACGGTGCAGGTGGATTGGGTTTGGGGTTAGGACCTCCAGTTAAATATAAAGGAAGGAAGAAAAGAGTGTTCCAAGCAGTTTGCTCTTTAGCTAGGAATAATGGGCTATTGGATGTTTGGGATACTCTTAAGCCAGGAGAAGATGGGTATACGTATTATTCAGCACCACACAAAGTAAGTGCAAGATTAGACTATTTTTTAATCAGCAGTCAAGGCATCGATGGTGCATGTATTGAGAGATTACCAAGATTACTGGCGGATCATAATCCTTTAATTGTTACCTTAAAGGGATTGGTAGTGGCAAGGGGGGTCTCAGTGTGGACATTTGAAAGAGCACTGCTGGAGGATGAGGCATATATTCAACATATGAAGAGCTGGATAACCGAATTTATGACAATAAATAGAGATACAGCAGCTGTAGGGACAGTATGGGACTGTTTTAAGGCAGGGGTGAGGGGAGAGACTATTAGTTTTGGGGCTAGGAGAAGGAAACAGGAGAAAGAGAGAAGTGATGCCTTAAAAAGGGAATTACTCTTAGCGGAGGAAGAAGTAAGCAATAGACCAGATCCGAGCAGTAATGGAGGTGCACTAGATCCTGTCTGTATGAAGCTAGCGAAACTGCGAATGGAAGCAGAAGAATATATAGCAGTGAAGGTAGCAAAACAATATGTGGTTAATAGAGAGAATTGTTATGAGATGAGTGAACGAGTTGGTAAAATGCTAGCAATCAGAGCAAGGCAAAAAGTATCACTTGGAGAGATAAAAGCAATAAAAGATAGTTCAGGAGGAGTTGTAACAAGTGTGCAACAAATCAGAGAAGTTTTTAGGAATTTTTATACGAATTTATATCATGAAAATGATGTAAAAGATCCTGAAGACATAATGGAGTATCTGAATCATTATGAAGGGGCTGAGCTGGATGAAACAGAGAAAAAGAGGATAGACAACCCATTAGACCAAGAGGAAATAAGAGGCGCTTTGAAGAATCTTCCATCTGGGAAAGCGGCTGGGCCAGATACGATCCCGCTAGAGTTCTATAAGGTGTTCTGGGAGGAGATAGGGGAAGATATGGTACGCACCATGAAACAAGCACAGTTGGGAATGTCAATACCAAACTCCTGGTCTGGGGCAGAAATAGTTGTTATTTTAAAGAAAGGAAAGATACCTATAGATCCGGGATCGTATAGACCAATTACGCTTATGAACACTGACACAAAGATCTATTCAAAAGCACTGCCAATAAGATTCGCCAGTGTAATAACACCATTAGTCACTATCAGTCAACACGGATTTATACCTGGACGAGGGACCACGCATCACACACGAAAATTAATAACCCTTATGGATAAAATGGAGGTTACTGGGGAGCCATTTTCGGTCTTATTGTTAGATGCTGAGAAAGCATTCGACCGTGTATCTTGGGTATATCTGTGGAGTGTTTTAGAAAGAATGGGGTTTGGAAATGGTTTCCTTACAGCAATAAAGACCCTGTATAGAGACCCAGTAGCTACGATCAGAATAAATTCGGGAACAACGGAACAAGTGAAAATAAATAGGGGTACTAGGCAGGGATGCCCGTGTTCCCCGCTACTTTTTGCAATATACTTAGATCCATTAATACGCAGATTGGAAGCAAATGCGAGCATACCTCCAGTTGCCACACCTAGGGGGGATTGCAAGATACTTGCTTATGCCGATGACGTGGCTGTCGTAACACCAATACCCACAGAGGCTATTAGACATGTGGAGCTGGAGGCCAAAAAATTTGGGAGAGTGTCGGGATATTCCTTGAATACTGGGAAAACACAAATTATAAAAAATAACAAGGCTGTATGCCAGGACCCACGGGTGGTACAGACAGGAACTTATCTGGGCATAACTATAACTGCAGAATTAGAAAAGCTAGTAGAGTTAAATATAGACCCCATTATACGAAAGGTGGGGAAAGAGCTAGATAGACTCAATAATCTACACCTTACAATGGTTGGCAGAGTAAACATCATAAAAATGCTAATATTGCCGAAATTTTTATATTTGTTTAGGACAATCCCGTTATGGTTTGACAACCTTTGGTTTAAAAAAATCGAAGGAATGATCAATAGATTTATCTGGTCTAAAGGTAAAACTGGGAGAGCAGCAAGATTTATGGCACTCCCACGGGAGAGAGGAGGATGGGCACTACCGGATCTGAAATTTTACTATTGGGCTGCAGCCTTACAATATATGGTCGGATTAATAGGTGGAGCAGAAGTGGAAGGAGAAGATGATCTGGGTTCATTAGCGATATATGGTATATTGATGGGAGAAGAAGTTAAAAATATATATTTGAAACATTTTGACACAGCTTATTTTAAAAGAACACGATTTAAGACTATTTTGGGTGCACACAACATTTGGAAGGTCTTTATTAAGAAATTTGGACTGGGGAAAATTAATAGATACACGAGGATAAAAGACAATATAGTATTTCCTGAAGATATATTTTCTGATTTAGTGTACACAGAATGGTACCGGAAAGGGATAATAAAAGTGGGGGATCTGATGGCCCCACAGGGGATGAAACAATTTGCAAAATTGCAGGCGAAATATGATTTGGCAACAAGACACTTTTTCAAATATTTACAAGTAAGAAGTTTCCTGCAAAATAAAAGGGGGGACTGAGAGGATTTGAGAAAAATTGTATACTAGAGGCAATACATAATGGAGTAGACTGTACAATCAAAAGGTTTTATGCAGAGCTAATTGAATCTAAACCAGATGATATGGTTAAGTGGGGGGAAAGTTGGTCGGCGAAGTTGGACATAGAGCAGGAGTGCTTTAATATATCAGTAGAATTAGGAAAGAATATCTTGTGCTCAGCGTCCTTGCAGGCTCAGCATTATAAAACCATCTATCGGTTATACTACACTCCAGCAAAACTTGCACAATGGGGGGCGACTACTGGCATAAATTGCCCTAGATGTAGAAGTTTAGAGGCAGATGTGATACATATTTTTGCAACATGCCCATGCCTATCGACAATATTGAACGAGATAGAAACGTTTCTTCAAAGGGCATTGAAATTATCTATCAATTTAACACCTGCGATTATATTACTGGGTGTAGACTCGGGCAATGAGTATGGAGAGGGTAACTACTTTATCTTTGTTGCTATGGCAGTTTTTAGATTATGTATTGCCTCAGCCTGGCTAGAACAATCTGCACCAGCATTCCAGCAATGGTTAGCTAAGGTTCTAAGTATATATAATTTGGAAAAAGCAATATATTCAAGAAGAGGAAAGAATGCGAGGAAACTAGGATTGAAAATATGGGAGCCAATAATGAAATGGAAGGAAGAATTGTAATGTATATAATGTATAAAAGGTTGTAAGGATTTCTGGGATATAAGGGAGGGGTATCAGCATTAATAAGAAATAAAGTGATGTATAATTTGTTTGTATGTAAATATGTAAATACTAGAAGTATAATGGATATATTGTATCTGTGTTAAATATGGTTTGTGTAAATACTAAGGCATGAGCGAGGAGTTTCAGGTGGGATATAAGTAATAATGTGTCATATGTTGTGTATACTTTAAGATTATATATTGTTTCTACACTTCCAGGGTGGAAGTATGATTGAATTGTTTTAGTAAATTGTTCCTCACCCCCTCCCGGCTTAGGGGGGGGGAAATAAATTGTAAAAAGTTGTTAATAAAAAGATTTTAAAAAAAAAAGGAATTTTAATTTCAGTACTTTTGAATATCCCAAGTTAAAATGGCCAAGTTAATGGCTGACGGCTGGCCTGGATTATCATATTCCAGCTAAGCAGGGTGGAAAGGGGTGTGGGCCATCTAACCCATGGTTCAATGACTCACTGACTCGGGCAAAAAAGGGCTGCAAGCAGCTAGAGCAGGCCTGCCATCGCTCCTACGATGCAGCCGCAAAAGTTGAATATCGAGCGGCAATTAAGAATTATCATAAGCTCATCCGGAGAGCACTGGCAGACTACGTGGCTGATAAGATCTTGGCGAGTTCAAATCTCGCAAAGACCATCTTTTCGCTGCTCGATAATATGAAGAGTGCAGGCGCTCCTAGAACCTCCTCTATAGCCTCCAATCGCCAGTGTGATGTACTGGCACAGCACTTCTTGAACAAAGTGGAGAAGATTTATTGTGGTTTTCCTAAGGCGTCCTCTCCTGCTGAGAATGTAGGGGCGCATGGAGCGGTGGACACTATGGAGGTTAATTGTTTGACATCATTCCCACTGTTGACGCCTCTGGAATTTGAGGCCCTATACCATAAAATCAAGTCAAGCTGCCCAGCTGACCCATTGTCATCAATTCATTTTCAGCAGCTCCATTCATCGATTGCTACTGTGAGCCTAGAAGTGGCCAATTTGTCTTTGAGGTCAGCTTCTGTTCCTAGGGCATGGAAGCACGCCAAAGTCATTCCGTTGATAAAAAAAATCTATTCTCGATCCGAATGTTCCGGGCAACTATCGCCCCATATCCCAGTTGCCTTTTTTGGCCAAGTTACTGGAAGCACACATGAATTCTGTGCTATCCAAATTCATTGAACAACACAGCATTTTTGATTCATCACAGCATGGGTTCCGACCTCGGCATAGCACTGAATCAGCGCTATTGGCGGTATCGGAATCCATTCGGAGTAGGTTGGATGTGAGAGACTCAGCGGCCTTGGTCCTGTTGGACCTAAGCGCTGCTTTTGATACAGTGTCCCAAGCGATTTTCCTTGAACGCCTCTGGGAAGTTGGGATCAGGGATGGGGCCCTGGAGAGGATCCACTCTTTCTTGGAAGATCGGACGTTCCAGGTCTCAGTACCTCCCATCCACTCCCAGGAATGTGCCCTGCGCCAGGGGGTACCTCAGGGCTCTATGTTAAGCCCACTTCTGTTCAATCTATATATGAGACCCCTGGCAGAGGTGGCAAAAGACAGGGGATTGTCCTTGGTGCCGTACGCCGACGACACCCAGTTGGCAATCGCCTTCTCCAAAAACTGCTGTGTTAACTTGGAGAAATTTAAGGAGGATCTGCTAGCTATCTCAGATTGGATGACAGCAAACTGTTTACAGCTAAATGCCAGTAAAACTGAGATATTGCTATTTGGCAAGGACCGGGAGCTCTGGTCTGAGCAGTGGTGGCCGGTTCATCTGAAACCTGCCCCGTCACCTAGGGAGGCTGTGAAGAACATGGGCATATGGTTTGACAACGGACTAACGTTTGAGAAGCAGACAAAAGCTGTAGCCGCTGTCTGTTTCGGGCTCTTGCGAGGGTTGAGACCCTTGCTTAGTTTTTCCCCCCTAGAGTTCGTCAAACCATTGTTCAGGCGGCCATTCTCTCTAGGCTTAACTACGGCAACTCTCTGTATTTGGGCGCTAACAAGGCCAGCATCAAACGCTTGCAGAGGGTCCAGAACACTGCAACCCGCCTCCTGGTGGCCTTACCTAAATTCTGCTCGGTGGCACATATGCTCCCAAAGCCTCATTGGTTACCTATTGAGAAACGCGTTCAGTTTAAGGTGTTGCGTATCTCACACAAGATTCTGACACACCAAGCCCTGGGTGGGCTCTCTTGCCCGCTGACACCTTACGTGCGGGGGCAAGCATTGAGATCTGCCGACCTTGCGCTTGTCTGTGCTCCTCGTGTTTGGAGAGCAAGGGCAGGGGACCGTTCCTTCCGCTTTTTAGTGGCAAAACTTTGGAACTCGCTCCCAGCACATATTAGAGCTATTCCCAATCTCTTGGCATTTCGTAAAGCCATAAAAACTTGGTTGTTTCCACTCACTGATGTTTTGTTTCTTGGGCTGTGCTCTCTTGCTCTTTCCTGCGGGTCTCTGGTTGCAGTGGGACGCCTCGTCGCTGAGGCAGCCATGCGCATTACAAATCTTAAATAAATAAATAAATAAACAAAATAAATATTGTCGTGGGGCTAGGATCTTATATGAACTCAGAGTCATTCAAGCGTGCACTCTGACAGAAATAGTCGCTTTGTCCTCCAGCAATGAGTGTATTTTCAGCCAGTTCCACACCGTTTTTTTGAAAGCTGCATGGTGGCAGTGTGTGTCCCATAAGGGCGAAAGGCCTGTGTTTGTCAGTGCCTCCTGAAGGTACAGACTTGCGGGCGAATTCTCCATCTGTTGAATATCTTGCCACAGGAGATGATTTAATGTGTAGGGGTTTGATGTCCTGATCTTGAGCCAGCAGTTGATAAATGCTTCATAGCTGGCCCAGGTTTGCTTTATCAAACCAAACTCCAATCGAATTTGCACCGGTGAGGTATAGGACGGGAGGCTGAACATCATTGTATATGCTTTTACAAGCGTTTTGTCCAGAAGATTGCTAACTCTCCCTCGAAGTGCTTCGGTACCGTAGGTAATAGAAGTTAGGATTTTAGCCTGTGCTACCATTAAGAGAGGGATCAGGGTAGGGCCAAGTAATTTAGCTGATAAACCTTTCATGGACAGTGCAAGTATCATCCCTTTCCTTTTGATCTCCTCTTGTTGATGGCTGAATGATCCTTCTTTGCCTATATACAGCCTGATTCATCAAGCCGAAATGGGCTCGCAAAGGGAGAGATTCTGAGAATCTGGCCCTTTGCGAGCGCTATTTTTGCATTTGGGATTCATCATCCCAAATGCAAAAATCGGTAATAGCGATTTCGCTATTTTGCGATGAATTACATTTAAGGAATCTCTATTTGAGATTCCTTAAATGCAATTCATCATCCATTTTAAAATTGCGAATTCGCAATTTCGGCCCGCTATTTACCGCGAGGTCAAACCTCGTGGTAAATAGCGAAAACTTAGAAAAATGCTTTTAAAAGCATTTTTCTAAGTTGCATGTTGCACACACACATGTCCTTTGGACATGTGTGTGCGCAACACCTGTTCGTATTTACTTTTAAGGGGTGCTACAGGGTGTCCTTTGGACACCCCTGGCACCCTTTAAATCGCTATCTTATTTGCGATTAGCAAATTGCTAATCGCAATTAAGGAATACTCCCCATTCATTCCTATGGGCCTTTTGGCCCATAGGAATGAATGGGGAGTTATTCCTTATTTGCGATTAGCAATTTGCTAATCGCAAATAAGGAATATGTAGGAATCACATTTGTTTTTGCGATTCCTACATGAATGCCGTTTTGCGAGTCTGGAATAGCGATTCCTTATGATTCGCTATTTCAAACTCGCAAAACGGCCCAATGATGAATCAGGCTGATAGACTCCCAGCTACTTATAAGCCTCCGCTGTTTCAATGTGTTTGTCGCTCAGGTACCATAGGTAGCTCTTTTTTCGTTTCCTATTGATTGTCATGGTCCTGGTTTTATTTAAGTTTATTGAGAGACTGTTTTCTTCTATGTAGACCTCCAGGCAGTTGAGGAGATGTTGCAAGCCAACTGCTGTGTGGCTGAGTAGGACTACGTCGTCCGCATAAAGTAGGTTGGATAGTGACGAGCCCCCTAGTCTGGGTGCATGTGAATTGCAGTTATTAAGTGCCAGAGTTAAGTCCGCCATAAATAGGTTGAATAACATGGGGGCCAGCATGCAGCCCTGTTTAAGACCTTTGGATGTTTTGACTTTTCTTGAGAGATGCGTCCCTGAGCTCAATTTGACTTGAACCCAGGTCGGTATGTAGGAGCATAATCATTGGTAGAAGGTTGTTAGGGATGCCCCATCTGGCTAACTTAGACCACAGTTTGGACCTCTCCACGTTATCAAACGCGGTGCTGTAGTCAATGAAACAGACATGCAACTGAGTTTTCCTAATTTTTGCCATGTCCATTATCAATGACATTGCCATGATGTTAGATATTGTGCCAGAGTTTTTTTGGAATCCTGTCTGGTTTAACAGGATTATTTTGTTGTTTTCTGCCCAGATTGTCAGTTCCTCCAGCAGTGTTCCCGCAAAATATTTTGCCTCATTGTCGATCAGGGCTACTAACTGGTAATTGGCTGGTAAGTTCTTGCTGCCACATTTGTGAATTGGAATGATTGTCGAACCTTTCCATAATTCTGGAATTATGCCCAGATGTCTTACTTCCAGAAATAGTGGATGGAGTATTTCTGCCCAGTCATCCCTCTTTTCTTTAAACACTGTTGGTGGGATTCTGTTCGGACCCGACGCTCCCTTCTTTCTTCCCTTCCCAAGCTGTTTTTTGATTGAAAGCTGTTCAGTGGCAGGTAAACATTCGTCCCTGAGTTGCTTTCCTCAGGCAGGCTTAGATGTGAGAACTGCCCTTGGACGCGAAGCAGCACCTAAACTTTCAGTAAGGATGCTCCCACTTTCCCTGCTCCAGTTGATAGTGTCGTCTGCATCCTTGGCTACTTTGTTCTGCACCGGCATTTGTTGGTTGTTACTTTGACTGTTGGAGTGAGACTTTAGATAGCTTGCCCATGTTTCCTCTAATATGAAGGAAGTGAGACCCCCATGGTGCGGGTGTATAATCATGTTTACTGTTTTCCAGAAGCGATCACTGGCATTATGCTTGATGTTATGCAGGACTTTTTCCCAGAGGTCCTGTTCGTTGTTGTTATTGATGTTCCATTTCAGCCTCTTTAGTTCAGGTCTCTGTTGCTGCAGGTTAGAGATGAGCAATGTGTTCCCTGGTTCATGGCGTAAAGATCTTATCGAGCCGTTTATTGATCTTTTAAATGCTTTTAATTGTGCTCTTTGAATCCTGGTTGTCTTATTCTGTTGTTTCTGTACCAGAGAGCTCCTCGTTTTTATGTCTGTTGCCTTTAAAATGCTGAGGTTAATTGTAAAGTGTTCCCAGGTCTGTAACTGGTTGTTGCCAAGCGGTTGAACGGATAGACGGTTTATTGCTGTATCTGTCAGGGACTTTATGGTTTCTGTCAAAAACTTGATCCTCTTATAATTGGATGTGTAACTTGAGCCTAGTTGTAGAGCAGTGTGAATGCTATACGCAACGGTTGCTGCTAAGCCACTTGTGGACGATGGTCGCTATCCCCTATGTCGCCCATTTTGAAGCCTATTACATATTGAAACAGCGGAAGGCTGACAAACGTGTAATCTAAAAGCGAACTTGTTAGATCAGTGTGGTAGCTTGCCGCTGGGGGAGTGTCATTGACTGTTCTTCCATTAAGGGCCCTCGGGTTTAGGTGTTTTAGATCTTCCAGCAAGCGTCTGTTTACCCTGTTGGGCCTCCCATCCATATAGGATCCTTGCGATGGTACATTGTAATATGACCATTGAAGACAGACGTCCTTTGATTAGGATGTTCCCATTAGATATAAATTCATGTCCCCTGATAGAATGAGATTTAGTGCAACCTACGTAACAAGTTATTAGTTCTGTTTGTTTTGCTGAATCAATTGCTGTCCATTTTGGATGGATGTATACGTTGAACAAAGTTACTTCATTATTTGCCTCTGCCCGAGGGAGAGTGAGTTTAACTGCTAGTGCTACATCCGTTTCCGGCCCAGTTGCCCCCGCTGTTGGTATGGATGTTATTGAAATGTAGGTCGCCAGCCCTCCTGAAGCATGGCCCATTTTGCTTCCCTTGGTGGCTGGGCGAGCAAAGCAGCGGAATCCGTGTATGTGTAATGGTTCCGTGAGCCATATTTCCAATTTCGAAATTGTTGAGATATTGGAGGAAGTCTAAGTCATGGATTTTTGATGCTAAGCCATTTACATTCCACGAGCAAAGACGTATCGCTGATTCTTTCTGTGTGTCTTTGCCCTGGTCTGGGTGGTTGTTATGTCATTGGGTCGCCGTCGCAAGGGTTATGGTTCTTAAACATTGGTCGGCGAACCCAGAGTTGCGCCCACTTGACGATTCCGCCCTTAAGGGTCCGTATTGTATGGCTTGGTTAAAAGCCCTTCTAGGCTCTGAATGGCTAAGAGCCCCTCTTAATACAGAGGTAGAGGGCCTTGAGCATTTTAGTGATCCTGGCCTTGGGCTCATGTTTAGTAGCAGTGCTGGATAAGCTGGAGGATGATAGGGGCTGATTTGGATTCCCCAGTCTTTGAAGGTGGTATGATGATTTAATACTCTTTGCGCTATAGCCTCTGATTTCCATAATACCCTTGTTGTTTCTGGTTCTGCTGGATTGTCTGCGGTGAGGAACTCAATTGTGAGTAAATCTGTAGTATTCGGGTCTGCCAGGGTGGGAATGGCCTCAAGCAGTTTTAGAACGTTCCCACGGTTCAGCACATCGTGGCGACCTTTCGCAGTATACTCTGGTTTGAGCAATGTGTAACTCTGGGACAAAGTCCGATCATTTGGCGGATAGGCTGTGCTTTTGTGTGGCCCCGGTCGATTAGCAGCGATATTTTGTTGGGATGACCGGTAGGGCACTTTCTGGTCTTGTTGCACAGCTGCACATAGGTTTTTTAGCCTTTTTCCGTAATTATTGTTGAAGTTGGTATTCCCAGTTGATTCTGATCTTGTCAAAGGGGAGAGGGCTGAGATGGTTGGTCGAGGACTATCCTCGCTTGGTAAGAATGCCACTAACTGGGATATGCAGGTCTTTCTCTTTACCATTTCATTGTTTCCGGCTGTTAAAGTTGATATTCCCAGTTGATTCTGATCTTGGCAAAGGAGAGAGTGCTGAGATGGTTGGTCGCGGACTATCCTTGCTTGGTTCCCCTCCGGTAAGAATGCCACTAACTGGGATGTGCAGATTTTTCTCTTTACCATTTCATCGTTTCCGGCTGGGTAGCCAGTGTCTTTTTGCCTGGTTGCCTGCCGGGTATTCTCATGGGGAGAATCCTTTTCTTGAGCCGTGATTTCAAGTTGCCTAGCTAGTCCTGCATGGCTATTTAGCTTGAAGCTGGTGTTGTGTAGAAGGGGGTCGGAACCAATTGTATTGGTTGTTTTTTCCCTTACTGGCCCTGAGACTATCTCAGCTTGCTTAGAAGGCCTTTCCTCTGTTCCTGTTAGCTGGCCACCAAGGTTGAGGGGTGCTGCTGTGTGATGGTGATTACTTGTATGGGCCATTTTTCTTGCATGCCAACCTCTTCTGAAGCAGTAATTAGATTCAGACTCTGTTTGCTGAAAATTGGATAAGTCAGTGCTTGGTTGAGTGGCAGTAGTTTCTGATTACAACCTTTTCTTTTCAGCTGGCGCCGTTGTTTTGCGTTCGTTTTTATCACTACCGTAGTAGCCGCTGCTATCTTTGGAGAGTCGCCGCTGCTGTTCGTGATGCTCGCACTTTGAAGTGTGTTAGGTGCATTGATTTTGCCGGGCTGCTTGGAATTATTTTCTGCTGTCGGAGGTGCGGTGAGGTCGTCTGTGGGGCAATTGGTACTGGCAGTGCCGGATGATTTTTCCTTCAGTTCGTTGAGCATGGTGGAGAGTATTGCCGGGAGGGTTGGCAGCTTGTCCACAAACTGGCTGCACCCGCATTGGAGGTATGATGCTGTTTGTGCCCTTCCTATTAGAGAGTTGAGTTCCCCCAGTTTTTCATCGATCCCTGATGTGAACACAGCCAGTGTGTTTAATAGTGAGAGCTGTATAGCCATCTTGTCTGATTGATATTGTAGCGCCTCTACTGACAGTTGCATACTTTTTAGGAGGGAGGCCCAGGCGCTTCCATCATGCGGGATTGGGTCCTCCCGCTCCTTTACGCCCGCTTCCCTCGTTCCCCGCGAGGGATGAGTGTCTGATGAACGTGGGTGCGGGTGATTCAGTTTTGGTGAGAGAGGAGCCAGGTGTTGGTCTGGGGAGTATGCTGCCAGCATGTTCTCCCATTCCTGAGTTCCTAAGTAGGATAAAACAGTCCTGCCTTCCTCCTGCATTAGAGATTTTGAGTTGAGTGACGGGGTGTAATCTCATGGGTGACTTGGCTGATGGAACTAAGGTCACAACTGGGTGTAACATTCATTTTGCCATTATAATTGTTTGAGACCTGGGATCCGGTGGCAGACCCTTCAGCGACCCAAGGAGAGTGCTGCCTAATCAGCGTATTTTCTAGGCTGAAAGCAGCAGAGCCTGGCTGCTTTCTCTGATTAACCTGTTGTTTTTTTCTTTTGCCGGTGACTGGCCTTCTCCTGTTGGGGGCTTTAGAGCCTGGGTAAGCTCAAGGGTTCCTGCTATTATAGTTGAAGGTATTGCCAGTATGGAGCTAGCTACTGATGATGAGTACTGTGCTACTGCTTGTGGTGATAACTGAGATTTCTGAGATCTTAGTGCACCTATTGATGCATCATGGTTGATTTAAGTTAGACCAGTAGGTTTTGCATCTCCTGTAGGTTGCGTGTACTGCGCTGTGTGTTGCACCGAAGGGCTGGCTAAAGGGGTGGTTGAAGGGGGTTCCGCTTTTGTGTTGTTTTGAGGGTTTCTCAGTATTGATTTGAACGGTAAGCCTTCATTCATGCAATCCATTGTTGTTGGTGTAGTTATGTGAGTAGACAAAGCTGTTGTTGAGTGAATTGTGGGAGTCTCCATCTTTTTTGGCGTAGCTTGGTTATGAACTTGGGTATGAACTTGTGCAATGATTTGCTGCTTCTGCTGGGTGTGGAGAGTTGACTGGCTTGACTGCCCTTGAGGTGGTGCTGTTTCTGGTGCTTGGTCTGGTAATAAGGGCGTCTGAAGGCCTTTCACAGTGTCATTGCTAGAGTGCGGGGCGGCCCGATGTCTTTTATGAAGTTGAATTTTGTGAATATTTTTGGTTGAACCAAGAGTACTTTGGGTTTCTCTCTTTGTGATTCCCCGGCACTTGGGTCGCTATCTGTCACAATTAGAGCCGATTCCTCACTGCTTTGATCAGAGTGGGGACCTGCCTTGCCCTTTTTTCTCCACCCTGAGGGCTTGGGGCGGACGATCACCCGAACCCGGCCTGACCTCATGCTGAACAGACAGCTGCCTGTGGAGGCGTGGAGCTGTGCTTTAAGGTCATAGCGCCGACCAGCTGAGCACTAATCTCTGAATTCAGGGCGCTAAACGCAGCTCCAGGTGCTGTTGTGCTGCCCCTCTTGCTTTCACTGCTGAGTCGGATGGGTTTTGCCTTGAACCTTAATCTTTGTGACATCTGTCCTCTGCGCAAAGGCTTTCCAAGCTAGTCGCAGCAGCCTGCTCTTTGCTGTGCCTGTTGCATCGCTTGCCCCGCATTTGTAAGGCACAGGAGCTCGAGACAGTGTGTCCCCCTGGGGTTGAAATGGCCCCACCCTGGTGGTAGGATGGCCGGTGCTACTGCCGCTGCTGCTCCCGTGCCTGGGGATGCTGGACTCTTCTCACTGTATTTCCCTTCTCCCAACTCCCGTCTCCAGTCACCCGCCTCGATGCTACATACACAACACTCACCGCACTCACCGCACTCACCGCACTCGCCGTGGTTGGAGTGGTCGGGCGATGTCGCGCTCTCTTGCCGAGCACTGACATGTGCGGGTGCGGGTGCAGGCGTGGGTAGAATCCGTAGTCGGGTAGAGCCCGGAACGCTGCCTGCTAGCGTGCACCTGGGCCGGAGTCTGTAAAATGGTGCAATGGCAGGAGTCAGCGGGAGTCAGCAGGAGAGTCGGCTCCAAGGGCTAACCAAAGCCACTGCTCGGAGCCACTGATCGGAGCCGCAATGGTCTGTGGCGCTGAGGTTCCGTGACAATTATAAGTGGTGTTTTCGACTCGTACGAATATGGTCGAGTCTGGTATCTATGAACCGCAAATGACGAGTTTAGTAAGTATGCGCAGTTTCGCTGTGCTAACTTAAACCGTTCGTTTGTTAGGTGGGTTTTTCATCTGTACCCACGGGTTCCATCTTAGATACGGCATCCATTTTGTCTCTTGCCCTCAAGTAGCCAGCGAACGGACGCTGTCCGCTTCGCGACCCTGGGACTCCCAAGATATTTGCGGAAGACACATGTTCTTTGAAAGTGTCTTTATGACGAGGGGGTTGCCGCTGTAAGGCAGATGGCGCCGCTTGAGGCTCATCTTGCCGCACGGGCTTATTGTCTCAGCCGTGCATCTCATTAGGCACATCCCTTTGATGCCTGTATCTCGTGTTTCCCGATACCTCCCCTTTTACACCCTTTCCGATCTCCCCACTGTCTCCGTCTTCCTCTGCACCTGTCTTTGTTCCTATTTCGATCTACTTTACTGCTGATTGGAATTTGCTAATGGTGGGAAGATGGGTTTTTACAGTTGGGAACCGCCAAATGTTTCCGCACTTATGTTCCGGACTTTGTGTGTTTCAAAGTGACCAAAGCGACCCCTCTGGGAGCGAAATGTGGGAACCGGGTTGTAAACTTTTGTGTTCAATGTTAGCCTATGGGTAAAAACTGTATAAAAGGAGCGATCCACAGAACCAATTTGAAGCAGTCTCCCCGAACTACACTCGATGTACTTCCTGTGACTTCTGTGTTCCCTGCAGCAAATAAACCTTGAATCTTTGACGCCCAAGGAAGTGTCCCGTGTCTCTGTGACTTGTACGCCGGAGCAGGTTACCCACGAAGGTTTCAGGTGTTGTGCCCTGGCACCGCTGGGTCCAAAAGAACCCAGTCCTTCAGTTGGCGCCCAACGTGGGGCTGCATCAGTGGTACCGGTCCAAGCCCGACGATCGTGAGGAACTTCGTGTGAAATCTCCAAGGGAAGGTGCACCCCGCTTCATCGATCCTGTTGTCGAAATAAGTGGCCCGAAGACTTTTCCCGCGAAGATTCCCGCCTCCTGACGGCTGCGACGGACGGCTGCCCTGACTGTAGACCTGTTTTGGCGCCTGGCGTAGACCTTGGTATAGCGAGACGATTGACGGGCCTTCCTGAGGACGCCATCGATCTTTGAGTTAAGTATTTGTGGGTCGCTCCCAGAGTTCTTGGTTGTTGACACTTTAGCGAGTGTTTTTGTTGTAAACACTGTGTGAGTGTTTTTGTCGGTGACACTTTGCTAGCGTACTTTGTTGTTGTATTTGTTTGATGACTGCAGCCGCCAAAGACCGAGGGTTTTGTTCTTTGCTGGGACTTGGTAAATCCCGTAACCCTTGAAGTTTGTGAAACTCGGCTAGTGTGCAAGATGCCTGGTCGCAGTACTTTGTTCAGTTGTTTTAGACCTTGTGGTGCGGATTCCCTGCTGGAGGACTCATGTCCGATACCTCCGGTTGGAACTCCTACTTATGATTTATATAGCAAACATGGGCTAGGCCCGATTGCTTTTAACGATTATTGGGTTAAATATACAAAGAAAGACGGCGATCTTCGTTGGCCACCTCACGGTAGCTTCGAGGCGTCAATCTTAGATAATTTGGAAATAAAGTTGTTCGAACGTAAATCTAGGCCGGCCATGTTTGATGCCTTTCGGTTGTGGCGCAAAGAAGCCCGACAGAAAGAAATCAGACAAAATAAACGTAGTCAGCGAGATACTGTTGCTACTATAGTGAAGAAAGCTGAGCAGTTTCAGCGTGATAAGGAGGATAAGGATAAGGAAGTGTTTGAGAGACTACAGCGTATGTCTATAGATAAATGCTATCCTGCTTTGCCTAAGGAGTCGGATAAGAAGGAAGAGGCAGTTGAGGATCCTTTAATGTCCTATCTTATGAAGTCGCCACCTCCGTACGTACAGGGTACCGCAGCTCCTGTGGTCCCTGCCGTACCTGTTCTTCCACCTATTGTTCCTCCGCCAGTTCCTCAACCTGCACCCGCTCCTCCGACTGTTCCTGCTCCTTTGTCTATTTCTATTCCTACTGCTCCTCCGCTTCCACATACTCCTGCTCCCGCTACTGCTCCTGTGTTGTTAACCCCTGCTGTTGTTTCTGTCTCTACTCCTTCTCTTGTTAGTCCTGTGTCTTACTCTTCTCCCTCTACTCGTAATCGTAATTCTCCCCTTGCGACAAACTTCTTCCAGTCGCTCGGACCTGTTTTTGGGTCCGCTGGTTCTGATGGTCCTCAGAGACGTAGTCAGCTTCCTGGTAACAGAGAACGCGTTGCGCTATATAATATGGCGATGGGTTGGATGGTAAACCCTCTTAGAAATCCACCCCGTGTTGTCCTCGAAACGTTTAATCAATTCAACATACCAACTCAGAGATATGTGTTTGACGAAATGTGCAAGTTCCTTCATGATCAGATAGTGGCCAATGCGCCTGACGAGGTGCTGACCGCCCTGTCCGAACTTCGGCTTCAGTTCGCAACTGGACTGATAGTAGACACTAATGTCCGACGTGCTGTTGAGCGGTTGCTATCTCTTCGTCCCGCTCCTATTCCTCATGCATTGTTTGTTGAGGATATTGAAAAACAAGACGAGTCTGGCCAATATCCTATGCGTGAAGTTCCGCCGGTTTGGATACCAGCTGATAATACTAATGCTGCCCAGCCAGTAGCGGCACATTTTGAGAGAGTGCGGATACACCTTCCATGGAAACGATCGGAAGTGCTTCAGGTGAAACAATCTTTGCCCGATCCTCGTAAAAATCCTACTGGGTATTATAAGGAATTATCGCAGCTCGTAGATGCTACGGTAATGAATCTTGCCGATATCGATATGTTGTTTGGCAACGTCGTACCGCAACCGGTATGGGCTAAGATTCGTCACCAAGATCACGCAAATGAATTAGGTGGTGATTGGGCTGCCATTACAGCGGCAGACGCTGGACAAGTGGCTGCTACTAAACCCGATCAGTTGATTACTGCTCTTCCTCAGCGAATCATTGCATTAATGAAAACGCTTATGCCAGCTATGAGGGTAAATTGGGACAAGTTGTCAGCCTGTAAGCAGAAGAAGGATGAGAGTGTTTCCGACTTCTTCACGAGGTTCGAAGAAGCATTCATTGATCATAGTGGACAGGATATGGGTACTGAGGGTGGACAGAGGTTGTTTGTGGATAAATTCGTGTCGAACTTATTGCCCGATTTGAGCAATAAATTAAAGAATTCAGAAAGTGCATGGGCCGTTTCTACCTCAGCTCAGATATTGGCTACGGCACAATATTACGAGAATAGAGAGAAAGAAGAAAATGACCGTGTTGATAAAAAGACGAAAGAGCTAAAAACTAAAGTGTTGTTACAACAAGCGTATCCGCCACGTTCTAATCAGAATGCGTCTCAGCAGAATAGATCACAGTCGCAATCGAATCGATCGCAGTCGCGTAATGATTCCTCTTTCCAAAGATCCTCGTTAGGGTATAATCAATGTGCTTATTGTAGACAGGAGGGACACATTAAATTCAATTGCCCTGCCTTAAATGAACGTAATAGTGGCAATTCGTCTAAAGGAGGCCGTGGTGGTTCACAGCACGCATCACGTGGTAGAGGTCGTGGTGCTCAGAATGATCGTTCTGACAATTCATCAAATTCTAATAATTGTTTCGATCAACGTGGATCATCGCAAGGACGATCTGCGCAGTACAATGTAGACGATTATTACGTCGATCAGGGAACTGACGATAGTAATTATTAGGACAGCCAAAGACAAGGAAAGGGAGTGGTATCAGTTCCGGTTGATCAGAGAGGGCCTTACGTCGCAGTTGCTACATCGGGCGTCGTTGAGCCTTTTCTGTTGGACACTGGTGCAGCGAAAAGTTCTATCATGCATTCGAAACTCCCTGGCGCACCTTTGTCTGGCTTAACAAATGTTTCCGTTGGATTCTCTGGCGCCCCCGTTAGCAATCCAGTTTCGCGCCCTTTGCCCCTTAAAATTGGGCCACGTGAGCTCCAAGCTCCGTTGATTTTGACCACTGGTTGTGGTGAAAATCTTCTGGGTCTGGATTTGCTTAAACGTTTGTATGCAACTTTGTATTGTTCCCCTGCGGGTGTAAAGCTTACGTTAGGAGAGAGGGTAGTCTCTCCCATGTATTTGTCTCTCGATAAGCTTCCACCGGAATTGGATTCTCTTCCTGCGTCTTTGTGGGCGACGGGTCCAAATGATGTGGGCCTACTTGATATCTCCCCTTATGTTGTTCAGTTGAAGTCTAATGTGCGGTTGCCACGTATTCCCCAATACCGTATCTCCCTTGATGGTGAACGAGCTTTGTTAGCGATCATCTATGACTTGATCGAGAAAGATGTTATTGAGGAGACTCGGGGAAACGTGTGCAACAGCCCTGTACTGCCCATTCTTAAACGTACTGATCCTACCAAACCGCCTGTTTATCGTTTTGTTATCGATTTACGGGAGGTCAATAAAATTGTGGTTCCTCAATTCCCTGTTGTGCCTGACATCACGGCGCTACTGACTCTGATTCCGGCTACTGCTTCATGGTTTTCGGTGATTGATTTGAAAAATGCGTTTTTCAGCATCCCGATTGCCGAAGAGAGCAGGGACCTTTTCGGTTTCTCTCTTGGTGGACGTAGCTTCCGGTTCAAACGCGCTCCTCAGGGCTACTGTGAAAGTCCATCGATTTACAGTCAAGCTTTGAAGGGTCAACTGGATGCGTTTAAGTTGCCGGTTGGTGCGGCTTTAATCCAATACGTCGACGACCTATTAGTGGCTGCCGATACTCTGGACATTTGCAAAATTGCTACAGTGTCGTTGCTGCAACATCTCTGTGAGTTAAATCACAAGGTGTCACCTTCTAAACTCCAATATTGTTGTCAAGAAGTAACCTATCTAGGTCACTTATTGTCAAAGGAGGGAAGGAGATTGACCCCAGAGAGAATTGCAGCGATTGCGCGAATGGCTGTGCCACAAACCCAAAGAGATGTGCGTGCCTTTCTAGGTATCACGTCGTACTGCAGGCAGTGGATTCCTAATTTTTCATTGCTAGCGAAACCATTGGTGGCTCTTACGTGCAAGGATGTTTCAACTCCTTTACCATGGACGGAAGAATGTCAGAAAAGTTTTTCTGAATTACGTGATTCATTGTGTTCGGCTCCTGTGTTAGGTACCCCTGATTACAGCAAGCCGTTCACGTTATATGTTCACGAGAGGGAAGGTTGTGCTTTGAGTGTCTTAACGCAACCTTTTGGTGGTAAGCAACGTCCATGTGCATATTTTTCCTCGACCTTAGACCCAGTAGCTAGAGCATTGCCGAGTTGTTTGAGAGCAACTGCGGCAGCTGCGGTCTCCATCCGACAATCAGCAGGATTGGTCATGGATAATATGCTTACGGTGATGGTTCCGCATGCAGTCGATACTCTTTTGAATCGAACGAAAACTCAGCACTTGACGAGTGCGAGGTTGTCTGGGTACGAATTGACGCTCTTGGCAAGCCATATTCAGATAAAACGTTGTAATGTCCTAAATCCGGCAACTTTGTTACCAATTAGTACAGAGTCAGATGAAGTAGCAGAACATGACTGTTACTTGCGGACAGAAGAGGAAACAAAAGGTCGAGTGGACCTTAAAAACACCCCATTGGAGGACCCGGATGGCACCCTGTATGTGGATGGGTCATGTTTTAAGTTGCCGAATGGCGATGTGACTACTGCTTATGCTGTTGTAACATTGAATACTATTGTTGAGACTGCGAGATTGAATCAGAATTCTGCCCAAGCTGCAGAGCTGATTGCTCTCACTAGAGCATGTGTGTTGGCAAAAGGGAAACGTGTGAATGTGTACACCGATAGCCAGTACGCTTTCGGTGTAGCGCATAGTTTTGGACGATTGTGGCGAGAGCGTGGTTTCTTGACGTCGCATGGCACGAAAATACAGCATGGCCAGCTTGTGAACGATCTTTTGGATGCATTGACTTTGCCTGCACAAGTTGCAATTGTTAAGTGTAGTGCGCATCGTAAAGTGACGGATGATGTTGGTCGTGGTAATGCGTTTGCAGATGAGATTGCTAAGGAGACTGCCCGGAACCTTAGCACTCGAATGTATGTGACGAGTTCGGTTAGGTGGCCTGCAGAATCGAGTATGTGTGAAGATACCATAGAGAGTGTGAAAGCAATTCAGAATGAGGCCACCGACACTGAAAAGATGAAGTGGAGAGAAAGTACGGGAAAGTTGGATGTGAATGGTTGCTGGATTGATTTGTCGGATCAGAAAAGATGGATGTTGCCTGATGCGTATGTGCTGGCCGTTGTGACAATGGCACATGGGTTAGCACATATTAGCGCGAAAGGCATTTGCAAGTTGCTGGCTGATGTATGGAAGAATGATGGCATTACAAAGTGTGCTGAACGTCTGGTGAAGAATTGTATGGTGTGTATAATGTACAATCCTGGCAAAGGAACCCCAACTCCCCCTGGCAGTTTTGCTCCTCCTTCGTATCCCTTTGAGGTGATCCAATTGGACTTCATCCATATGGAGCGATGCAATAACCTGAAGTACGTTTTGGTTGTGGTTTGCGCATTCTCCCGATGGATCGAGGCCTATCCCCTCAAAGATAATACTGCTTTGTCTACTGCAAAAATCCTACTGAAGGAATACTTTCCTCGGTATGGAATGCCTAGAGTCGTGTGGTCAGATAACGGAAGTGAGTTTGTTGGAAGTGTGATGAAGAG
This sequence comes from Lissotriton vulgaris, assembly GCF_964263255.1. Lineage (NCBI taxonomy): Eukaryota > Metazoa > Chordata > Amphibia > Caudata > Salamandridae > Lissotriton > Lissotriton vulgaris. The sequence goes on along the minus strand of NC_141689.1, from coordinate 1,533,065,640 downwards.
TGTGTGTAAGGGCCTTGGAATTAATCAAAAATTCCACAGCGCCAATCATCCCCAGTCAGCTGGATTGGTTGAGGGGTACAATGGCACCCTTAAACTAAAACTAGCGAAGATTCAGGCTACGACTGGACTTTCGTGGCCTGATGCTTTGCCTCTAGCACTACTGTCAACTAGGGCGACTGTACACTCCCGAATAGGGCTTAGTCCCTATGAGATAGTGTTCGGCCGTCCTGCGAATGTGTGGGGGGTTCCTAGGCCAGGAATATTCTCTGATCTTGAGTATCCGATGTTGATTGACTACTTACATGACTTGACTGCTAAACTGAGGTTAATTCATCAACAGGTTTACGACGCCTTGCCGACGCAGACGGAGGGTCCAGGCCACCAGCTCCAGCCCGGGGATTGGGTGGTTACTCGTAACTTCTCACGCAAAAACAATCTGGACCCCCGTTTCACCGGACCTTACCAGGTACTCCTGGCCACGAGGACTGCCGTTCGTCTTGAGGGGCGGAAAAATTGGGTACATGCTACCCATTGTAAGCGAGTCCCTATTCCTCTGCCGGCAGACCCGTGGGTAAGGAAAGGCATTGCGTCAACAGAAACTGGAACATTGCCGGCGTTTGTACCTTTTAGCGACGCACAGCTTGTTGGAGAACCCTCAGCGCAGCAGAAAGCCACTGTTGAACATTTGTCAGCAAAAGACTCAAGACCAGATCAACCAACTGATCAGCAGGACGCTGTTTCTTCAACGGATCCTTTGTTCGACGAGCAGACACGTCCCGGGAAACATCGATATTCTTTGCGATCTCACACTAAGGACAAATAAAATTTTCTTGCTTTGCTGAAATTGACAACTGCAATATTCTCGTTTCCCATGATCAATTTTGAACATTCGTATCATTGAAAGTTTTTTGTACATATATCAAGCTTCTTCCTTGTATATTTTTACTTCCACAGCTGAGAAATATTGTGCTAATATATATATACATATTGTGTATTGAGGGCCGTAGGGCCGCGCGCGTACTTCCTTCTGGACAGTAGGTCTTGACGCTAGGTTAAAGGCCGTCGGTTCCTAGGAACTCCTGGGGATTGACTATTGCTGCACAGAACGAAGTGCGTCAAGAAACGTTGCGGACGGTCGTAGGGAATGGCATTTTCGAAGCTGAATGATTTGGAAGGAGCTCAGGCGTACAGAGTCAAGCTGCAGCAACTCAGTCGTACCAAATGTTTCATATTTCAATTGTTTGTGTTGTTTCTGACTGCTTCTGCATTTTTGGCGGGTGGGGTGTATTACACTATGTCTTACTTCTTACTTGCTACCCTTACTCCTACTCCTTACCCTAACCTTACTTCTACTGCTTCTCCTCATTCCTTTCATATGTTACCGGAACACGAGCAGGCTAGACGTGTAGAATTCCGCAACAATTCCTTTATTCAGCTCCTCCACCAGCATCAGTTAGTGGTTAACACTACTAATTGTTGGGTGTGTGGGTTGATGCCACATACCGCGGGTAAGGGAATTCCATATCTGGTGTTACCGTATAGTTCCCAAGGGTCAGCTCGAGCATTCCAAACAATGTTTCGAAGCACACTGGGTTTCCACCCCATTCAAGAACAACGTTCCCCCAACTCTGGTCCTACCTCGTATCAGAGGCTGCTATCGATGGCAATAGAGGATATGGAAGATGAGATCCATGATCCTTTTCTTATCCCTGATGAAGAGAGACAAGCCTATAGGGTCCTAAGTAGAGGGGAATATAGTATGTTCACCAGTGAAAAGCAGCTCAAAAGCTCGCCTCCAATATGGATCGTACCCCACACTGGTAATCTTTGTCTTGTGGGTCGTGGCTCGCAAGCCCCACTTGGAGCAAGTGCTTGCACTGAAAGTTACGTTCTGCCAATGTTCTCGTCCCCTGTGTTTCTGGTTGCCAAGGGTACCTACTTTATCTGTTATGATCGTGCATACACATGGTTGCCCGCAGACTTCATGGGCTCATGTTTTATTGCAAATTTGTTGCCTCCGACGTTCACTGTAGATGCCGATTATCATAAGACTAGAGTTGTACGAGGCGTAATTAGCGAAGAGGACACTGCCGGTCAAGAGGCAGGAGACTTTTTCAAGGGTTTCCTCCCGTTTTGGGGACCTATGGTTAATAGTAGGAACCTGAGACAGTTGACTCGAGTGGTAGAATCGACAGCTAATATTACTGCCAGTGCCCTTGGTAATATCACCACAGAACTTCAGGCGGAGAGACTTATGACGTTACAAAACCGTATGGTTTTAGATGTCGTCTTAGCAGATCGCGGTGGGGTATGTAAAGTGATCCATTCGAGCTGCTGCATTTTCATTCCAGATAATGCTCCTACTGTCTATCAAGCCATCTCGAAGTTGCATAAGATCTCCGAATCCATACACGTGGATGTAGGGGATTGGACGCTACTTGGATGGTTTTGGGGCCTGATGTCGACTTGGGGTTGGAAGATTCTGATGATCATCGGAGTTGTGGTAGTGTTCCTGTTCACGTGTTGCCTTTGTGTACAGTGTGGTCCTGCCTTATGTGGCCTCTGTGCTACAACGTGTATGAGACAACCATCTGTTACCAAGGGGACTCGATTGGACAGAGCTATGCTACAACAACATCTTGATGGTCTGATGAATATCGAATATGATTCCGACTAGTGCTTGCCTACATGAGGGCAAAAGGAGCGTCTGAGGTTCCGTGACAATTATAAGTGGTGTTTTCGACTCGTACGAATATGGTCGAGTCTGGTATCTATGAACCGCAAATGACGAGTTTAGTAAGTATGCGCAGTTTCGCTGTGCTAACTTAAACCGTTCGTTTGTTAGGTGGGTTTTTCATCTGTACCCACGGGTTCCATCTTAGATACGGCATCCATTTTGTCTCTTGCCCTCAAGTAGCCAGCGAACGGACGCTGTCCGCTTCGCGACCCTGGGACTCCCAAGATATTTGCGGAAGACACATGTTCTTTGAAAGTGTCTTTATGACGAGGGGGTTGCCGCTGTAAGGCAGATGGCGCCGCTTGAGGCTCATCTTGCCGCACGGGCTTATTGTCTCAGCCGTGCATCTCATTAGGCACATCCCTTTGATGCCTGTATCTCGTGTTTCCCGATACCTCCCCTTTTACACCCTTTCCGATCTCCCCACTGTCTCCGTCTTCCTCTGCACCTGTCTTTGTTCCTATTTCGATCTACTTTACTGCTGATTGGAATTTGCTAATGGTGGGAAGATGGGTTTTTACAGTTGGGAACCGCCAAATGTTTCCGCACTTATGTTCCGGACTTTGTGTGTTTCAAAGTGACCAAAGCGACCCCTCTGGGAGCGAAATGTGGGAACCGGGTTGTAAACTTTTGTGTTCAATGTTAGCCTATGGGTAAAAACTGTATAAAAGGAGCGATCCACAGAACCAATTTGAAGCAGTCTCCCCGAACTACACTCGATGTACTTCCTGTGACTTCTGTGTTCCCTGCAGCAAATAAACCTTGAATCTTTGACGCCCAAGGAAGTGTCCCGTGTCTCTGTGACTTGTACGCCGGAGCAGGTTACCCACGAAGGTTTCAGGTGTTGTGCCCTGGCACCGCTGGGTCCAAAAGAACCCAGTCCTTCAGCGCCCTCCCGCTTGCGTCCTCCTGCTCGCTCACACACTTCGTACTGGGCTGCTCTGCGCTCTGTGCCGTGGCCTGTGCAAAAATGTCAAGCATGGGAGCATTTATGTAGCTGTGAACCGAGGTTTTTGAGTTGTTGGTATTCGCAAGTTCAATGGCAGGAAAAGATGTTTGTCTCCATATACAGAACAATTACCAACAATTTTTTCAGAAAATTGCACTCTGTTAACCTTTTGGAAAGAAACTCACAGAGACTACAGAAAATCTTTTGATCAGCACAAGTGAGGCCCAGTGTGGAAAAGCAACTCCAGGGGCACAAATTATTTCATACAGAGCAAGACGTTGTGGATGAGGGTAGGATGGTCAATGATGTTAAAGGCAGCTGAGAGGTCAACCTACATCAGCAGTCATATGACATCCTTACCAATGCTCAGCAGGGCATTGTCTGTGATTCGTAAGATAGTTGTCTCCCTACTACAGTATAATGTGAAGCTAGATTGATAGTTGTGCAGGAGATGGTTGGCATTGATGTGATCCTGAAGTTATGCGTCAACTGTTCTTGATGATCTTGCCAATGAAGAGTATGTCCCAGTAGTTGCCAATGTCATCAGGGTTCACTGTTTAGTTCTTCATAGGTGGGAGGATCTGGTCTATCATGAGAGGTTCAGGGAAGATGCCTCAAGGGAGGGTGGCAATGAGGATGGTGATTAGGGATAAATAGGTGTGAGAATTTTTCAGCAACAGCTTTGATGAAGTATGAGGGTAAGTCATTATTTTCAAATGTGGGTTTGAAGAATTTCAGCATGTTGGTAAAGTCTGACTGAGATAGGCAGTGCTTAATATGAGTCAATGTTTGCAGGTAGGGCCCATAGAAATTCACTTTGGAGGACTGGCACTTATTTTTCCTGATCGGACTTTAACCCAGGGCAGGAGAGAGAAAAAAACACAGAAAGGGGAAAGAAGGACGAAGGGAAAGGTAGAAAGAAAGAAAGAAAGAAAACAACAATGAAAATGCACCTGAAAGAGTCAGATAAAAGGGCAGGGAGGGCATGGCGACAAATAAAAGAGGCATGAGGTGGAATCAAGACTACATAGCCTTGGTATTCGTCACCCCGAGATTCAGCAGCACCCACTATAGGTTTCTGAACAAAACTTTGTCTTGGACCTAATTATCTTACAAATTTGTCACTGCCAAGACTAATAAGGACTCCATCTAAAGGGCCCAAGAGCAGAAAGCATCACACCTTCCACAAAAAAGTCACGACAGAGAAAACTGGTTACTGAATGTCCCATGTATCAAGGTAATAATATTAGAAATTTCTGTGTGCTTGCAGCATTGCACATCAAGCGAAAACCCAATATGGATGCACTACCAGTTACAGCTGGCATACGCACTCAATCCTCGACGATTGCTTATCCTCAGCCTCACTCAGATCATGGTAGATGATCAACAAAACCACAATGACTGGGTGTCAAATCCCAACATCGAATCAGTGACAAGAACATCAGATGCTATGCAGGGGTCTGCCACGGCATCAGCGTTCTCCCAATTGAGGGCAGTACCTACATTATGCAAACTGACAGACCTGGCCACAGCAGCCTTAAGGTGGAAATCATGGCTATGCAAACTCAGCAACTTTTTCGCGTGATTGTGATGAGGTCAGTACTACTCCATGCAGGCAAGGAAGTCTATATATTGTTTGAAAACCTCCCCAACAGAGGAGGTGACCATGAGTTTGAGGCTGCTGTTGCTGCTCTCAATTAACACATTGGTCTACAAATCTACCAGGGTTCTGAAAGGTTAAACTGCTGCAAGTCTGGCAGCGGTTGGGTGAAACAATAGACAGTTTTTATGCATTACCACACAAGATGGCCAGCACATGCACTGAGGATTAATCCGTGGAGGAGTTCAGAGCCTAGATAATTTAAGGATGTAAATCACCATTACTGCGACCTGAACTTGGGATGAAGTTATGCTAGTATTGGTCCGCTCCCATGAGCTATCAACTTCCAGAGTGGAACAAATGGAAGTGGCAATATCAGGGGTATTCCCTGGTGAAAATCGTACAAGGGGAAGAACATGCAGAATGTGATAAATATTGCAAAATGTGGAAACTGGATTCAGGTGGCATCTCCACTTGGTGCACAAATCTAGATTCCCACTGGACCGGACATTTGTCCTCTGGGTTTCACATGTACACCTCTGGATGAGTGTTTGTCTTACGGATGTATGACGTTACAACGCAGGCTATTACAACGCCTGCCTTTACAACGCGGTTTTTACATCGCATACCTTTACAATGCATAGCGCTTAGAGGTGCTGGATAGTGAAAAGTTTAATTTTCTATTCCAACTCCAGTCCCCGTGGACACTAGGGAAGGTGTTGGATTGAAAATTAAACTTATTCCCTATCCTAGAGCGCCCCCCAGCGTAATGCGTTGTAATGGTTTGCGTTGTAATGACCGCGTTGTAATGGTAGTGCGTTGTAAAAGTTTCGTTGTAAAGGTTGTTCACCGTGTCTTACTGCCTGAAGATGTATAGGGCTCTTTGCTTTGCGATAGTGATTGTTCTTCTTGCTCAAGCATTTGCAGAGTATTAACCACAGCGCCATAGGTGGGCATCAAACTGATCCAGTGATTAGAAATTGAATATCCAAAGAAATTAAAAGATTTTCCTGGCAGATCCAAGTGAATGGAGTCGAAGAAGTTGACTGCATGGGAGCAGAGACACAGTTTGGATACAGCACAAACACAGGGGAATTGTCAGTGACTACGATTGCGTGATGCAGGACATCTGTGAACTGACAAAACCCCAGATACATGAAACCCGGATTCTTGTGCCAGCACCTGCACCAAAAGGCAAAGTGCTGCAAACTGCCCACCTGAGGAGTCTACTCTCTCTCTAAATATAGTAAAAAGCCTGAGGCACGCTGCAGGATTCCAGCACTCTATTGGCAATCTAGGACAACACAGAACATCTTGTAAATCCCAACTTCTTGTAGTTACAACTCAATGAATGCAGCATTAAAAATATTCTGGCAGTCACATTTGGGATTACACTTGTTAATGTATTGTCAGAACTCTGGGTTCTATTTAGAGTTTGGCGAACAGGATACACTGTCACACACGTGGTGGATGGGCCGGAAGTGCTTCATGGCCTATCACACTTGTGAAACATAGGACGAGATATCAGCAACCGCAATATTACAAGTGCTTTATAGCCTATGAGACTTGTAACACACAGGACGAGATATCAGCCTTCTCAATATTACAAGTGCTTTATAGCCTATGACACTTGTAATACATAGGACGAGATATCATTCTTCTCAATATTACAAGTGCTTTATAGCCTATGACACTTTTAATACATCGGATGAGATATCAGCCTTCGCATTATTACAAGTGCTTTATATCCTATGACGCTTGTAGTACTTAGGACGAGATATCAGCCACCGCAACATTACAAGTGCCACTTATAATACATCAGTCAAGATATCAGCCTTCGCAATATTACAAGTGCTTTATAGCCTATGAGACTTGTAACACACAGGACGAGATATCAGCCTTCTCAATATTACAAGTGCTTTATAGCCTATGAGACTTGTAACACACAGGACGAGATATCAGCCTTCTCAATATTACAAGTGCTTTATAGCCTATGACACTTGTAATACATAGGACGAGATATCATTCTTCTCAATATTACAAGTGCTTTATAGCCTATGACACTTGTAATACATCGGACGAGATATCAGCCTTCGCATTATTACAAGTGCTTTATATCCTATGACGCTTGTAGTACTTAGGACGAGATATCAGCCACCGCAACATTACAAGTGCCACTTATAATACATCAGTCAAGATATCAGCCTTCGCAATATTACAAGTGCTTTATAGCCTATGAGACTTGTAACACACAGGACGAGATATCAGCCTTCTCAATATTACAAGTGCTTTATAGCCTATGACACTTGTAATACATAGGACGAGATATCATTCTTCTCAATATTACAAGTGCTTTATAGCCTATGACACTTGTAATACATAGGACGAGATATCATTCTTCTCAATATTACAAGTGCTTTATAGCCTATGACACTTGTAATACATCGGACGAGATATCAGCCTTCGCATTATTACAAGTGCTTTATATCCTATGACGCTTGTAGTACTTAAGACGAGATATCAGCCACCGCAACATTACAAGTGCCACTTATAATACATCAGTCAAGATATCAGCCTTCGCAATATTATAAGTGCTTTATAGCCTATGACACTTGTAACACATAGAACGAATGCAAGATTACAAGTGCTTTATAGCATATGGCGCTTGTAGTACTTAGGACGAGATATCAGCTTTGTTTGTGAAGGAGTATCCCATCCGCAAATTTCAATATATTGCCTATTTTCAACATTATGTTTTTCTTGCCTGTAGGTGGTCAGAACATGCCAGACACTAAAAGCAGACGCGTAGGCCCTGTAACTAACGACCCGCTGACAAGGTATAGTAATACGCATCTGATATTACTGATGCTGTATCTGTACCAGGCAATTCCAAGTTTTCACTTCTGGAATGGGGAATAACATGGGAAAAGCAGTATTACATCTTTATTTCTCTCATATTTTCCCCAAATTCTATGTTTCCCCGGCACATTTCCATCTGCTATTCTTGGACACTTGAAATTCTGTTTTCCCGAAAACAGAAGTTTTTAACTGAAACAGGTTTATTGGGCCCATTTGTTATCGGGCCCTTAATAGAGCATCAGGCATTCAGAGGTTAGTCCCAAAGTGATCTTTACCTAAAGAGGGGCTCCGAGAACAAGACTGATGAAGATGTTAAGAGTTCCCAGCCCAGCAAAAATGAGTCAGTGGAACAAGCACATTTCAGTTTTAGCATTTGAACACACTATTTAAGGAGTGATGCAGCTGGACTTTTGCCAAGCAAAAGTACCTAATGTTCGGAAGGGAAGCTTGATTACCACTTGATGTGAGTTTTGAAGTCTCTCCAGATGGAGCAAGTTCACAAAACTTCATTTTCAGAGAAAAATGTTTCAAAGGTTGATTATGATCTTGCTTTGAAGTTTGTGGATAAAAGGAACCCGATTAAGAAGCATAACTATGACAAAAGGGTCAAAGAGCAAGAACCATCTCAAAGCAACAGGGTGCTAATATGGAGCCTCAACAGCTCAATTAGCATGAGCTAGCAGATAAAATGATACATGTGTCACATGCAGAGAACAGGAGGAGGTCTGGCCTTGCTGTGGGGTCTCTCTATCTATATCTAAAACACAATACGGAGGTACTGGGCCTTCCAAACCTTCTACCTGATATCCAGTTCACTGATTCACACATTCCTAGAACTAGAGCCACAGAACCTGTTAGATCAATCAGTGAATTCAGTCAAGACCCAGACTGCTGTTCTGGAAGTCATTCAACTGTGTGGTAGATCCTTGTTTGAGCAGAACATTGCTCACTCCAAATTATGCTTCAGGGAAGTTAACACAGCGCCCTTAACAGTGAGGTAGGGAGTCCAGAGACAATCATACTTTCAGAAAGAAGTGTGGAGCACTCCTGATTTTATGAGGATGGTGTTGATGGTCAAGAAAACATAGGAGTAAGCAAGGTGCAAGCAGCAGAGCCATTGGAACGTGTGAGCCACCTGGACATAATTTCGCAAGTCAGTGAAGTACTTGCCGCTAGCCCCAGGGCTGTGACTGTGTTAAATAAGTTAGAATCCTGACATAACATTTGTGTTATCATTGTACAGCAAAACTGGCATGAGTAAAAAAAATATATACTCTCTCACAGGTTGCATGTAACATTTACTATACACAGGGAAACAACTCTCCTAATAATCACCAAGTCTCTTCAATGTGGTGTTGCCTGACTGATGTCTAAGTGGCTCACTCCACCAAACTGAATGTTGCTAGGTCTGTGGCACTTGCCTATAGAGTGCCTAGTGCAGAACTCAATCAAGGGAAGGTGCAATGAAGACACATCCCGAATACATCACCTGCCTGCATTGCGTGCCTCTGTACACCCACATTCACACAAGATATGAGCGTTGGTGGGAAGGAATAATTTCTACCCCTAATATGGTGGCAGCAATTAAATCATCTGTATTTCACTTAGGTACTGACCCGGGTAGGTGGCTGCTGACATCAATGTGTCCATTGGACCTTTACCCACCCCATATGACGCATCTGCTCATTCAGTCAAACATGCACTTACCGGTCTGAAAGCCGAAAGCTGAAGGCAAAGACAGCACATGAGTAAATAACAAAATGTTCTACATAAGTCTGACTGCATTTTAATAAATCAGGCACAGAGTTTATGCGATTTTTCTCAAATAATATTTTGGTGGAGCGTTTAAATTACTTTATTTTTTATTCAGAATTTTCAGTTTGTCTTAAAGTTGTCATTGACCTTTTACACCTTTACTGAGATTTAAAAAAAAATGAAAACTCTATGACACCCATGGAAAGGTTAGCGAAAATATTTTTCATAAGGACATCACTAAATATCTGTTCACATTATCTTAAGATGAATGGCTGTCTCTCAAGAATGAAGGCATCTGGTACCATTATATGGAGGAAATACAGCTCTGCTTCCTCTTTTCAGCTCTGGAACTAATGCACATGAGGAGAAAGATTCTATGGCCTAAATCGCTCAGTTGCATTTAAATCAAGTTACATTTTTCAAAAAGGCAGGGCATTATTTCTACACCAAATGAAATAGTGTTTTCCTGATATTCCTCACGAATCATATATCTGGTAGTCATGGGGCAAAATGGAGTTTGTGCATTGTATAACTGGCTTGCCTTGAGAGGGGGAGGACAAGATGGCGTTATTCCCCAAGGGTGTGGCTTCTGAAAATTAACAACATATTAGCCCTTTTGCTGAGTTTGTCGCCCAACGGCCGTCGCGAGCACTAACTCCGTAGTGCTGTGCACGTCCGTTGGCCGACGTGGCCCCGCCCACTCCGCTAAACCGCCGCGGTTAAGGTGTGACACTAATGTAGTTGATTGAATATCGAGAGTCAAAATATCGAATGGTAAACATGTGTAGATTTTCTATACATAAATCCACATATATTACCTTGATAGTATATCTTCAAGGTACATAGACATAGAGCTAAATCTATACTTCTCTATATGCACTTACCTTTCATTATTCTATCCATGGTATTAGGGTATCACGATTTTCAGGTGCTCGATATCCCAAAGTACAACCTTCCCCAAGCCCTGTGGTTTTTCAGGGCCCAGTACTTGGGCTGCAATATTCAGTTAAAGATTTGAAAGCAAGCCTGCTCAATGATCACGAGGCATCTAACACGGAAAATACTAGTAGATGCTGTACGTTTGTTGACCCCACTCTGTAAAAACCTCTGACATGCTGATTGTGCTTTGTCAGATTGTGTTCCACGTGAGGGGGTGGGTCAGTATGGCTCATTTAGATGTTCAAGAGAACACAAGTGTAAACACATTTTAGGGTTTTTCTAAAATCCAGCCTGTTTGAGGGAAACAAGTTACATCTCCACTCTGCGCCTCTTGCAGACCTCTTGTTTCCTGGAACTTTCTTGCACCCCTCTATGGTACCAAAGTTGTTGGCTCGCATTCCTAGACCCAAAATTCCTCTGTTGCTCTTTTTGTTCTCTGCATTGACAGCGGTCTTCATGATATTTCCTAGGCCTCACAACACTCTTGCGGTCAGCATTTCTGGACTGAATCTGAGAGCAGATCCATGATCTTCTAACCATGTCCATTTTTGTCCCATCACTGGCATGCAGACCCTTCTTTCTAGAAAGGTGGTAGCATATAACCCTCCACAAATGCTACATACGTGATATTTCTATTTCTACCCGAGAATTCTCTTCCAGGGCAACTCCTAACACCATGGGTGTTAGACGCTTACTGACCATGGTCGACATGCCAATGAAGCATTCTGCCAGTTACTTTACTGTGTCTCCTTTTCAGATGAAACAATGAAAATGGTCAAAATATGGCAGGTATGGTGCCAGTCGTATTTAACTTGCAAGCACTTTTCGTCCAATTTCTTTCACAGTCCCCAAAGGTCTCTACCAACTCTGCTTCTGCATTGAGCTTGGTCTTGGGTCTTGTTGACTCCTCATGCCCTACCACCTACCTGATGTGTTCAGGAAATAGAAAGTACCCTCGGCCACTCTCAAATCTCACACAATGGTTTACTGTCACTTCATTCGCCCATCAACAAAAATTTCCATCACTGTGACACTGATTTACTAGCCCATCACAACTTTTAGGAGCAACAGGTTTTCAAGCTTCTATCTGTATTTATTCATGGATCCAACAACCCTTCTGATTTATATAGCCGCTGTTGTGTTGTATTATATTTTATCTGAAATGCTATTTAGATTTCAAACTATTTTACCATGGATTGGCTGATGTCGCACAATCATTTTACTACAATGACTGCGTCTGACCTCTCCATCCACACACCCAAAAGACACCTCCATTCATTCCAGCTCTCACCAGCCACCGTCCCACTTATCAGCAAGACTAGAACGTGAGGAAAGTCCTTCTTTTACCTCGCAGCCAAAGCATGGACCACCCTCCCCCTTCACATCCGACAGTCTCCCACCTTGCCCCAGGTCTGGAAGGACCTCAAGACCTGGCTTTTCGAAAGACCCTAAAATTCAATAGAGCCGCCCCTTTCCCCCCAGCAGGGGCGGCTCTGGGCTCATGGCGGCCCTGGGCAGGGAGCATAGGCAGGGGGCCCCGGAATAGGGGTCCGGGCGGGGCGGAGCGCAGAGGCCATTGAAGAGGGGGGGGGTCAGGGTGTTTGGAAGTGGAACAGAGCCAGAGGCCGCCAAATCCCTGCCAGGGGCCGCCACGCAAATATGTATCCATCCTCAGAGGATTATTATATTAAGGATATATATTGGCGTGGTGGCCCCTGGGGTTTGGTGGCCCTGTGCAGGTGCACAGCTTGCACATGCCTAAGGCCGCCCCTGCCCCCAGCGCCTTGAAACCCTCATGGGTGAGTAGTTGTGCTTTACCAACCCTGATTGATTGACTTCTTGTTTTTGGCGACATCATTATTCATATTGTTTGGAAGTGCAGTGTGTTTTTTTAATTAAAAAAAAACTGGATTGGACGGCATTGTAATTCAGTGTAGCGTCCTGAAATGGGGAAGCATAAGAAGAGAGATGTTGTTCCTGACTAGGAAGACTGAGGGCGTTGCTCTCCATGCAAAATGGAGGAGTTCCTGGCTTGAGGCCTCAGGGGTTAAAGTTCAAACCCTGGAGTCTCCAGCTGCAGGAAAACATGCTGCTGTGCGCAGGCACACCGGGGAATCCCTGTGACACACAGTCCCGCTGGGGAAGAGACAGCCTTTACACTGCACCACAGAAAGTTCATTTGAGGCTTAGAGCTGTCCGAAACCGGTGCAGTGGATGCTTTTTCCCACAGGCACAGAAAGTATGTCGTTCAGAAAAATAATGACCCTTCCAGCACAACCTAGTTAACATTCCATCTGTGGGTGTATATCAAAGCGTGATACATGGAAAGGGCTTCTGGGACCTTCTCCGTGGACTGCCCATAAACTATTCTGACACTCAAGTTGATGAACTTTAACTTTCCCAAGTCAGTCCTCTTGGTTCCATCTGAAGCGTGCAAACTGATACAGAGAAATAGGCTTTGGGCCTGTAAATGTTGCTGAGGTAAGCATATCAGAAAAGGAAAGCTTTTCATTAAAACCTAAAGATTTATTACATGCGTGTGACATAATATTAAGTTGTTAATTTCAGGAATTTGGATGTTACACAGGCAGTGTTACAATCCTGCACTTTATCGGACGTTTAAAGAGGGGAAAGTGTAATAAAATCTGGAAACACATGACTCTAAAAATCCTAAAAGTGCATTTAGCTCACCAGAAGTAAATATTGCTACCAAGGAGTTGCAGCTTATAATTGTATTATGAAAGTTGTAAACAAAAGGGTAGTGGGGGTCTTGCCAGCCACAGAGCAGTCAACAAGGCGGAGCTTCAAGAAAACCTATCAATCCTACTCCACCCAAAAAAAAAAAAATGCATGATACATTTGGTTGCCTGTGCAGATGAACTAGTTGTGACTGTCTGGGCTACCTGATCTCCAAGAATATTTTGAGACGGAGACCTAGGGAAAGGCCCCTTCTCCTCATGTGAAACAGCCAGAAAACCGCTGGGACATATCAGGTGGGAAGAATGTCATAGTGATGGAGAGGTAAGTAGAGAGGAGCGAATCAAGAACGGCTGCACCACCAGGACGGTGAGGAACTCTCAGGCTCTTTGGGACACACGCCAGAGGCGCCTTCCTATGGGGGCAGGGCAATATGGTTCAGTTTGGTTTTTCACGAGGTTGCAAAGGGACCCAGGAAGCAATCATCACTGAGAGGAGAGAGATAGGTGGCATTTGCACTAGGGTCAAGTGGACAATTGGGTAACATATAAAGCAAGAATAAGGGAAGAAAGAGAGGGGCAAGAGAGAAAGAAAAAGTGGGAGCTAGATAAGTAGAGAGAAAGGGAGAGGGTACAAGACATTGGCCCCTTACCCTGAATTACCCCTAACGATGATGATGGAATAGGTTCTAGTGGAGAAAGATCTGGGGGCCGTCTGCAATGATGAAAACAGTTGAGGCTGTGGTGAACCCTAAATCAGGATAGCCCACTCAATGGAGTGTAAAAGGGACCTTGTGAGTGGCATCTCATGCACACAGAATAATACAATGGAGGGTCACTTGCTGAAGGAACAAGAGAAGCACTGGATATATTAGCAGAGCTTAGGGAGAGTCATGCTAGGGAACACACGAAGAGAACATACCTTCTCTATGAAGGTGAGCTGGTGGTGAAAAGTGATAAAATGTCATCACGGTGGGCCTTCGAAAGAGCTCTAATGCAGCTAGACCTAAGTCGCATTACCAGAGGAGGTTCAAGGGTTGGCGATTCACTGAAAAGAGCAAACATGCATATTTACTTCCCCTTAATAAATATGCAAGAAAAGGCATATGCATGAATAGTATATTCTCATTGGTCCCACAATACAGCAAGCCTCCATTTGCCAGGTGGCAGAGTCAAAATGGCAGGACGGGCCCATTCTTAAGCTAATTTGAGTAGGCTTGATGCAAAAAGAAGTGCTGCCGGTGTGGAACATGAGGATATCGATACTGCGCCGCAGTGCTGATTCATGCAATGCATGAGCGAGTCAGCCACGCGCTGGCCAAAATGACTTTCAACGTGTCTTGGAAGTTCATGTAGCCCAATCTGTCTTGCCACCGATGAAAGTGTGCTTGGGGAAGGGATTGAAATTAAAGGCCATCTTTCTCTATGCGAATTAGGGATGAGCTCACCTGGAGCCAGGACACTCCTAGAGATATATAGGTATTTAACTGCACAATTTCACATACGTATTCTGAAATGCACACATACAGATGCTCTTTGAGCCTGGTCGTGTTTAATTTTCAGAAATGTTCGCTTGCATTAAAACTCATCTAGATCTTTCTTCCAAAAGTGAATGTTGCTTATTTTTTCTACACATCCAGGGAACAACACCTTGTGCAACAGGTGCTAGAGATGACTACTTCACCCCATGAGCATATCATCCACAGAATAACAGGCAGTGGACTGAAAAGGATTGATTGATTCATGGCTCGTGAAAAGCTGTTCTGTGTGGATGGACTCTATATTGCCAGACCTGTTGATCTTGCACTGTTACACACATGGCAGCGGTGCACTTGAGTGGTGCACTGGCCGTGGCCACCACTTTCAGGTGCTGGTTTCAGAAACATGAACCTCAAGTGAGATAGGACCTGAAACAAGTCATGTAAATACTAATGCACTCAAATAGGGAACAGGGGGTAAAGGGGCGAATATGGTCTTATTGAAGGAAAGAGAGAGGAGGACAACACCAGAAAGGATGCACGAAAACACAAAACATTACTTATTTTCCTTTTACAAAATAGAAACTTGGGTTTCTGTTAACACACACTTTTTGATCTATGTATGTTTGAGAGAGTGTTAAGTCCCCAAAAACTACAGCCCTTACCTTTTCTGTGTGTTCTAAGTCTTGAGTTTTAATTCAGATTGGTGCCCAACAGTTGTTTGTGATTATGGTTAACAAGCGACACGTGTGCAAACACTAATGGGTCTTGCCTGTCAGTAAATACTTACACAATTGTATCCCTGTGGTCCTTGGTTCTAGCCTCTTTGGGTGCCTCATCCAAATGCAGCATTGTAGGGCACTGAGCCAAAAACAGACATAGCCAAGTTCTCCAAAATGGCAACCACGAGATTGAGAAATCTCGAAAGATTAACTAAATCTCGCGAGACCACGCATGAAGGTTTCGTGGATGTCTACAGGTCTCCTGCCAGAATAACTATTCACACCAGCCGGTTGCACAGCCAAGTCAAGTTCTTCTACTAGAGATTTTCCTCAAAATAAATGTGTTTCTCATCTTGCAACCTCTTGTGTGCGCTTTAAATGTGCTGGTCCTTAAGGCCTTTGTGGTACTCTACATCGACCGTGACAAGAGGCTGCTGTTCGCTATAATTCAATGTTCAGAAGTTTGTGGAGAGTTTCCCCTGAGTGGGGATGAGGTTGACTAGCTTAGCAAGAGCCTGGAACGTATCATTGTGATAAAAACAAGACTCAAACTGAGCCTCTCAAAAGCATATTCAATCACAGGTCTGAACAGGGTATTGGACTTGTGTGCAAAGATGGAAGAGCCTGAGAACGCAGCGAGTGGCTTCCCCAATAAACACTGCAAGGTCGGGGGAATTTGGTGGGACTACTTTTGACTCCAGGGACCGTTCTGATGATCATGCCAATGGTATCTGGCTATAAATTCCTTGCTTGGTCGTATTGCTCTGCCTTGAAATGTCTATTTTGTTTGTGTGTGTATGAAACCTCAATAAAAATATCTTGCAAAAAAACATATTCAATCTACTAGACTTCATAAGTGCCATCAAGATAAAATAATTGCTTCATATTTATTATCAATGCTATGTAGTGTTTACCAAGTGACCAGTTAGAAAGAAGTTTAGGGATTACTTGGAAAACTCCCAGTAGATTACAGACCAACTTAATATGGGTGGCAATAATTCCTCAGGGTCAAACACACAAGAGCCAGCACAATGCTATGTTATCTGGGGAAAATGGTGCATTGAAGGACCACCGAAGAGCATTACTGAAGGTAGCTTAGGTTTGGAGAGGGGGATATGGCCTGTCGGCGTTATTATTATTATTATTATTATGTTTCTTATATAGCGCCTGAATCGACCCCCGAAGGGGTATCTCCGCGCTTGCCTTGGGGGCGTTGAAGCAGCTGTGTCTAGAGCAAAGGTGTCCAAGCCGAACAGACTCTGGCCTGAACCCCAATCTAGAGGACCAAGGACCCCCGAGCTACCTGAACCATAAGATCTAAACTACACTGGGACTTAGAGCCACAGCAATGTCAGAACAAGCGTTAGTCAGACTAACATGGGCTTTAAGCAAGCAAGAGCAAGAATGTTAAATTATAATATGAGCAAAAGCACTCCAGAGGGTTGTATGACAGAGGCACTCATGGCTAAACCACGCGTGCCTCTACAACGCAGCCCAAACAACAAATGTGTCTGAACAACTCATTTCTTTACCACACATGCCTTTACCAAGCAATTTTGTGGTAAAGGCAAAAGGGATGTGTGGTAAAGATCTCACCCTAGCCCCCATCGCCCTGAGCCCTGCCCTATAAACAACCTGACCCCCAGCCCTAAAAACGACTCCACCCCTAAAACCTAAAACGACCTCACCCCCCCTGAGGCCTAAAACCATGACCCCCAGCCATATAATCAACCCGACCCCCCGAGCCCTACAAACTACCCAATCCCTAAAACCGAAAAGTATCCCGACCCCACCAACCTGCACCCTAAAACTCTGTCCTATACACAACCTGACCCCACTGAGCCCTACAAACTACCCAATTCCTAAAAGGGAATTTATCACCGAGACAATTTAGCGCCGAGACGCCCTTGGGCAATTGTTCGCGCTCAATAAATCACATAAATAAATAAATAAATAAAACGTAAAAGAACCCCCCACCCCCAGGGCCTGAGCCCTAAAGTCCTGCTCTATAAACAACCCAACCCCTTTCCCAAGCCCTAAAAACGACCCTATCCCTAGCATCTAAAACTACCCTTCCCCCCGGCCCTGAGTGCTAAAACCTGGCCCCCTCCCCTATAAACAATCCAGAGCCCTAAAAATTATCCCCACCTAAACTCAGCCCCACTTACCAGTCTGCATCCTTTCCCAATCCTTCCTCTTCCTGTGCCCACCCATCCATGCATCTAGACTGCGTACTGCCTTAACCACACATATGTGTGGTGAAGGCATATGTGTGGTTAAGGCATATGCGTGGTTAAGGCAAGTGTGGTTGCGCTTGCGGGGAAATGGAACATGTGGCTCTGCCTGCCTATTTTCCACACCAGACAGTCAACAGTAGTGTGGTTGGAGTGGAGAGGATGAGAACAGCAGTAGACTCACAGCAAGCCTGTGCCGAGAGAGGCGGACATTTCAGCAGCAAAACCCACACACCCTTTAAGCATTACAAGGTTACTGGTCAAATGCCAAAACTACCTAAAATGCCTAAAACTAGCACTTCATGTAGTCTTGGGCAAAGCGCTAACACTGTTTCGTTCACTCTGATCGCCTACAACTTCTCACAAGATAGCCCACAAGTGGAGTCCACCTACTGAATGTCTGTGTATTTACAAGGATCTTTTCATTGTTTAGTTTTGTCTTTCTTTTAATTTCCCATGCCGCTGCGTTTTGAGGCTGCTGTATGGTGGCAAGTGGTGCTTTAGGAAACCCCAAAATAAGTAGTAAAATGAAATAAATACTAAATCCAAACTCTAATTGTGAGTGCAACTGCAAATTTCGCCTGCATGCATTCATAGCTTAATTTCAATGGATTTTAAGCAAACATGTAATTCCGGATGGAACTTAATACTACCTTGTTAGGAGAACTGCATTTACTGCAAATGAGGCTTGTTATTTGTCCCCTAGATGGTAACTTACATGAATTTCTTTCACCCATAACGATTTTGTTCCATGGAAAGTTGATGTGAAGCCTTCTTGTTCTCCCCAACATTATGACTTATGTGGGTGAGTGAGGCCAGAGTGCCCTTGGTCACACCAGTAAATGGAGAAGTAAAGAACCCTCAGTTCATCTTCACAGTGGACCTTTACCACAGTGAACATCTCAGTTAAAACGTAGAATCCATGAGGCTTCATGATCTTGCTGGGCATAGTGGGTAGCAATGATAATGGTATAAGGATAGAATATCGACGGGAAAATATCGACTAGCATTAATATCGAGGTAAGAATATCGAATGGTAAAAATATCGTAGTAGTAAATATCGTTGTAATAAATATTGTTTTGTGAGAATGACAAAAATATCGTTAAAAAAATATCGATGAACAGAATATCGTTGATCAAAATATCGTTGTATATAATATCGACCCAAAAATATAAGGTGTTATAAAATTAAAAAAAAGTATGTATTATGTTTTTAAAAAACTTACAAAACTCCTACTAGTAATAATATGTGTTTAAAAATATTTTCTACAAAAGAATTGTTAAAATTCTAGTAGCGGGTTATTGGTATTATAGGGGATAAGGGTGGGTAGTAATTTAAAAAGTTGGTTTTAAAAAAATTTATAAAATATAAACAAATTAGAAATAAATTAAGAAATCGAAATTTTAAATCAAAATTTCGATTTGTTCACGAAATTAAATTTATAATTATATTTTAAAATTTCAAATTAACATTTTAGGAGCGGGTTTTTGGTATTATAGGGGATTAGGGGGGGTAGTAATTTAAAAAAGTAGTGTTAAAAAATTGTATAAAATATTAATAAATTAGAAAATTATTAAGAAATCGAAATTTAACATCGAAATTTAAAATTTTACACGAAATTTAATTTTTAATATTAATAAAAATTATCAAATTAATATTTAAGAAGCGGGTTTTTGGTATTATAGGGGATTAGGGTGGGTAGTAATTTTAAAAAGTAGTGTTTAAAAATAGTATAGAATATTAACAAATTTTAAAACTAATATGAAATCTAATTAGAACATCGAAAAGACTAATTTTTCACTCAATTTAATTATTAATTATAATTAAAAATCTCTAAATAATATTTTATGAGTGGGTTATTGGTATTATAGGGGATTAGGGTCTAAAAAATAAATTATATTGAAAAATGTATATGGTTTACTATCCAGCCTTTTCCCTGACTTATGTTGGATTGGAGTTAGAATAGTAATTTATTATGGTTTACTATCCAGCACTTTCCCTGAGTTATGTTATGTTTGGAGTTAGAATAGTAATTTATTATTGTTTACTATCCAGCACTTTCCCTGACTTATGTTATGTTTGGAGTTAGAATAGTAATTTATTATGGTTTACTATCCAGCACTTTCCTTGACTTATGTTGGATTGGAGTTAGAATAGTAATTTATTATGGTTTACTATCCAGCATTTTCCTTGACTTATGTTGGATTGGAGTTAGAATAGTAATTAATTATGGTTTACTATCCAGCACCTTTCCTGAGTTATGTTGGATTGGAGTTAGAATAATAATTTATTATGGTTTACTATCCAGAACTTTCCCTGACTTATGTTGGATTGGAGTTAGAATAGTAATTTATTATGGTTTACTATCCAGCACTTTCCCTGACTTATGTTATGTTTGGAGATAGAATAGTAATTTATTATGGTTTACTATCCAGCACCTTTCCTGAGTTATGTTGGATTGGAGTTAGAATAGTAATTCATTATGGTTTACTATCCAGCACTTTCCCTGACTTATGTTGGATTGGAGTTAGAATAGTAATTTATAATGGTTTACTATCCAGCACTTTCCCTGACTTATGTTATGTTTGGAGTTAGAATAGTAATTTATTATGGTTTAATATCCAGCACTTTCCCTGACTTATGTTGGATTGGAGTTAGAATAGTTAATTATTATGGTTTATTATCCTGCATTATCTATTTACTATTTTTAATACGAATATTATATTTAATGTTGTAATATTCATTTCAACAATATAAATAAAAAACATTTTAAAAACATTTTTACATACATATGACAAGTTTGTAAATTAATAAACAACATTTTTAAATTATTATTTTTCTTTATTCATAGTTTAATTTGTTACTGCAAAGATTTTGAACATTTTATTACAAATTTAACATAATATTTGATAACAAATTATGTTGCAGTTTTGTACATATATACAGTTTCAATAAAGCATAAATTAGTATATTACATTTTAATAATTTTTATTAAAATTTAATATATTACATATTTTTTATGTCATTGTTTTTATCAAGATATGTACATAACATAAATTTACATTTTTTAACATCTGAGAAAAATATTTAACAATCAAAAACATATTTTAATATACAATAAACAATTAATACATACTTCTATTGCACATATTAATGTATATTTTACAATATTCATTTTCTAAACAATAAAAAGTAAATTATTACTAAACATGGAAAATATAATGCTATTTAATACAATTTTATTTTGATCAAAAGGGTATTTAGTCCTATTTTAGTTTTTATTATGCAGCCATTTTGTTTTTGGAACTTCACTTTTTACTCTATCAACATCGTTGTTTGGGTCATTTTACAAAACTGAACCTCGCGGTTGGGAGCTGCTTCTTGTTGGTGAAGGTAAGTTTATTTTACTTTATTTTTAAAGATATTTTAAGTTATTTTAGTGATAGTTGTAGTGTGTACGTGTCGATATGTGTAGTACTTTACTCTTTATGTGAAAATTACGTGTTATTTAGCGTCGTTATTGAGAACGTACTTTGTGAGGTATTTCAAACACAAGTTACGTTTAGTGTTGTATTAATGGATGAATTTAGATGTTTTCATAAGTTTTATATGCTATGTGTAGGCTATGTGTATTTCGTATGTTTTGAGGGTGCGTTTTGTTTCTATTACTTACAGGTGTTCGTTTTGAGGAGCAGATGGATTGTAATGCGTTTTTTTTAAAGCAGGTACATGCTTTTTTACTTTCCCTGCTTTTTCGGGTTTTCTACCTTTTTACTCGTGATTATTTATCACCTTTTTAATGGTTCCATTCTCGAGAGGATTGCGACGTGGGACTATTATCAAACAGTTGTATTTTTAGCATTTTTTTGGGATTTTAAACACTATATGGATAGCGTTTGCTATTATTGCTGTGGAAAGTATCACCGTGGAACATATTCTACAGCAGCAGAACCGTAAGTAAAAGTGATATTTACTTTTGGGTTGCATTGTGTTATAGTGTACTATTTAGTTAAATGTAATGTTATTATGTCTTGTAATAATATATTACTTATATTTTTACATGACATAATGTTACTACATTTAAATAAATAGTATGTTTTGTTATGCTTCGCTTCGTTTTTAGGTATTTATATTTAAAGGATGGATTTAGCTATTAGGTCTAAGTATGCTAGACCTTCTATACTTGGGTACATTCTAGTTTTCTGCTGGAGATATTCGTACATATTTAATGTTTGTTTACTTAGTTTAGGGCCAATTTTAGAAAGGGATTGCTCTATTCCAGGGGTCTCCAACCCGTCGATCGCGAGCTACTGGTAGCTCGCCGAACCCCCGTGAGTAGCTCGTGCCTTGCATCTCAATTTTGTAGCCTATCATTCTCATTTATTGTTTTTAGGCCATTTTTCATAGCTGTTACCTGCCTTCACCAAAACCGGCTGCTCTGATTGGCCTAACTGAGCCTAGCGTGGGCGGGGAAGGTCAAAGAGGATGACGCTGTAGCTGAACTGCCTCTGCACGTCACTTGTCTTTCAAATTCTGGCACCGAGGTCTTGATTGTGTGCCGGAGCAAGAAGTAGTTGGGCCGGAGTGGAGCAGCAGGTCCCTGAAAGCCTGCTTGCAGGGATGTGGCACAAGCAGTATTGAACTGCTACGAACCTGCGCTTCCTGCCTGACACAATATTGAAGCAGTAGATAATCGGTAAGCAGGTTCTCTAGACTAGAATTGCGATGTGCGCCTTTCATACTCAGCCGCTTATATATCATAGGCGCGAAAGCCCGGGAATATCTTTTTCTCCCGTTTTACAGCTCTGGACTATAAATATAGATTAGAAGCAGGGCGAGTTTCAGTTTCCTTTAAGGCAGAAAACAAACAAAGCTCTCCCCGACTGCACTCCTAAAAGGAATGTAAATTATTCCACTCTTCAGCACAGCTATGAATTTATGGATTCCAGTGTCAACTCTTTCATACCGTCTGTAGCCAGGTCACTGACAGAGCCCGGACACACTGGGCCGAACTATAAATGTGTTTGTAAAATATTCTAGTATTCAGGGAAAGTGATGTGTGTTTCCGATATTTAACACAGCAGCAGCTTGCTAACATTACTGCCAATAATATGTGACGCCGTCCCATTTCCATAGTGATATCCCGTTTCGTTCTAAATCTAAAAGAAACTTTTTTATGGATATTTCATGAAATAATAACACAGAATATCTCTACAAAATGTCTAACACTCTCACGCAGTACTCGCATTCAAAATAAATGAAAGAAAAATGATATTTAAAGCAATCGGTTTACAAATGATTAAAGGTCATTTGGGCAATGCTCTCTGCAGAACAGTTTTGACTCTATCATGAAGAGTCGGATCCCAAAGTTGATTTACAAATGCATTAATTGTGAGCTTCTGCCCTGGCCTAGTATCGGCATTGGCAAGGCAGTGTTGCAGATTTTATTTGCATATTAAATGCTGTCTAAAAAACAAATGGTGTGAAACTCTGCTTTATTAATGATTACATTTAATCATTAAAATAAAGCAGCATTTCAAACTCTTTTTTTCTCCAAATAAATAGCCTCTATCTCAGAAGTTATCCTGTTTACAAATTAAGCTATGGGGAGGTACGTACCTGCAGAGACAGAATAGCCACATAAACAACTGGATACCTCCCCATTGGCCCCGAGACTAGAGCATCTGTGACTGTTGAAATTGTATTTTTTTTCACAAACTCAGTGAAACTTGCAGTTGATTGGGCAGTGTATTAAGTTGAAAAATATGTATTCTACATACAGAGAGAATAAAGTTCCATAATGAATCAAAACGGTTCAAAATTATTTAAATCTGAACCAGGATGGGACATTTTAAAACTGTTAAAAAAAAAAGGAGTATGTGTTGAGGGAGAAATAATTGAGGTTATTCATAATAAAATTGGTGTCTTTTTGGAAAACCAGTGACTGCACATCTAAGCTAGACTTAAAAAATAACATTTGGTAAGGAATATATGTTGAGGTTTAGCTTTTGCAGTGTGTGAGCAAGTTGATCAAGGATCTCAAAAGGAGGTTATAGGCATGTATCCTGCAGCACCTCATTACACTTTCCAGTAAATCTGCCATGCAAGAAAAGCTTTTGCTTCAGGTGGCTCAACCTGTAGCTGTCTGTAGTTTCAAAAGAAAGAGCGTGGTGCCTTTTGTTCAAACCACATTATGGGCTCCGAAGAAATTAGGCTTACAGTCAATGAAACTGGGCGCGGGCGGTCTCTAAAAAAAAAATGCGCGAGGTGCTTGGCCTATAGTAGCTCACGACGATTTTCACTGATCAGAAGTAGCTCTCACTACAGAAAAGGTTGGAGACCCCTGCTCTATTCTAAGTTCTTGGTAGCTTTGTTTTTTTTTAATGCTTTGGATTAGTTTGTGAATGTTGGTTGACTTCTTCCTAAAGTGGGTTGGAAGGCCTTATGCCATCCTTCAACTGCGTTGTTGGTTTTAGCTTTCTGTGCTATTGTACTAGCATACACATTCCACCATGGAATTTGAAATTTAGGTTGTCTACGGTGGCCTGAACAATGTAATCTTCCAACCCAGGTATCTTCAAAATAGTCCAAGAAGGGAGTTAGTTTTTTCTCATTGGTGCGGTAGAAAGGGCTGTCAATTAATAAATTGTAGTAGTTAGCTACTTCTGTTGTTGGTAAATATGCCAATGCAATCAACTTTTTTATTTGATAAGCAAAGTGACTGTTTGTAGAATATTCAATGCTTAAAGTAGATTTTTGTAAGTGCCTCCATATACTTTGGTTGTAGTGATAATAACAACCTTGTATTGAGGTATGGGGATATATTTTAAGGATAGCTTGAATCATGGCCATTTCAAAGTCAATTATAATTCTTTGAGGATAGTAATTATCAGTTAATTCTTTGATAGTTGTTAAAAGTTCAACGTAGGTAGTATTTGTTTTGTTTGGCAGCAGAGTATAAATTAGAGGGATATTTGTATCTTGGTATTCACCATGGATGGTGTAAAGTTGATAGAAAGGTTTGGGACAAACTTTAAAAGTCCCGTCCATCATCCATGTTTCACATGATTTAAGTTTTTGCAAATTACTATTTGTAGCAAAAAGTAAAATTCGTTTGTCATGACTGTGGTTGTCATACATTAAGAATTTATCCTCATTATGTGTAATGGTATATTCAGGATATATTTTTATATCCTGAAAACTTTCTGGAGTTGGTGGAGTTGGATCTGAAGCACGTTTAGTTTTTGCAATTAATCTTTTTAAGTTGGGAATAGAAGGTAGCTGTCCTGTCACATGTTCTGGCACTTTGCTTAAAACATTTTTCAAAATACTAGTGCTTGTTTCTTGTGATCCTGTACTAGCATCTTTCAATGTTTCCAGTGCTTCTCTAACTTCCACTTCTGTTACATTTGGTGGGTCGTTATGCTCACGTACATTTACCACATTGTTATCAACAGTTGTTGCTCTACCATAGCATGCACTTGAGTAATATTTGCTACATTTCCAATGGGTCTTATTCGCTTTTATTCTTTCTTGGGTGTAGGTGTAACCCATGTAGCTCAGCATTAGTTTCCCTTTTTGAGAAGTAATGAAAGTAGCTCCAGTTGCCATGTCTAAGGTAGATGTGTGGAAACATATATATGTATTTTTAAGAACATTGAACACAATTTATAGAGGTGTGTATAAGAGCAGGAAAAAGTGTGAACATATACTTACTATGTGGCTTCACTGGTAATTCTTTTATTCTTATTTCTCTTTCTGAATTTTCTCCTTTTTAAGTTCTATAGTAGTGTTAAAGAATAATTGAAAGACATGATTTAGTGTAATAGGTGTTTGATTTTACTTTCAGAATTGTTATACATACAGTGACTATACTTACTTGATGTAGTAGAAGATGTTGGGAGTGTAGTTGTAGATAGGCAAAGAATTTTGTAGAGTCTGTGGAAAAAATATTCATTGTGTTACTTATAGTATTTGAATGATAGTAGTTGATAACATATGAAGTAAATTGCACATTTACTTAGCAAGTTTAAATAATTTTTATCAGCTATCTAAGTAGACATGGATAAGGTAGTTTATAAATGTTTTTAATTCTAAGTTTCTGGTCGTTGTTGATAAGTTCAACATTTTTTGTTTTCACTCTAAAGAAGAACAGTTTTTAAATTAGGGAGTTTATCTACTTTTTGCTAGGTTTGAATGAAAAAAGCTATGGGATTTTACTTACTTGAAGTGTAGTATGACGTTTTGTAGTTGTAGTCGTAGGTTTGTATTCTCTTCTCTCAGCAAGGTAACCGTTTTTCTCCAAGTTTGGGCCAAAAATGGTAAATTACGTTAAGTGTGTAATTGTTTTTATATTAGTGAGTTAATTATTGGTAGCTTTTGATTGGTTCAATTAGTGAAATTTCAAATTCATTGGTTGAGAACGTTATTTTGAATTAGAAAACCGTTATTTTCGTAAGAGTTTGTTGCATCACTATTTGTTTGTTAATTTACATAGTAAAAAGTTTTATATGTGCTTTTTTGTTTTATATGTAAATAGTTTACATGTAGAAAATAATGAAATGTGTTTCACATTTATGCAATCGGAGTGTATGATAGTATCAGTAAATGTAAATGTTCTTACCCTATATTATTTATTTTTATATAAATAAGTAATAGGAAAACTAAATAATTATATGTGTGAATAGTTTTGTAAAGTAAAATAGTAAAATAAAGTGAATAAAATAAAAGAATAGTGCATATCGAGTTGGTAATAATAAGACAATATTTTTTGTATCTTTCTATAAGCAGAGAGGTCGTCGATGTTAGTGCAGTCAATATATATGTCTAAGGTAATGTTATTTAAAATAAAGTCGATAATGTAGTAGTTGATATTTATGTTGTCGATATTATTGTGAACGATATTAGGGTAGTCGATAAAAAAAAAATCGATATTTGTGTGAATCCTTGTTTAAGTATGGGATGACGATATTAATGTAAGCGATATTTTAGTGACGATATTTTTTTCTGACGATATTTATGTAAACGATATTCCATCATGGAACCAATGATAATGTTGTGTTTCCTGATGCACATGATGCCGTGGGGGTCTCAACTGTCAGTCCATTACAAGCTTCTCTTTCAAGCACTTATTGAGCAGATCCAGAATGGATTCTGCTGCCAGGCCGGCACTATGGTAAAAATCTGGATGAACTTTCACGCCTTGGCTACGGCGCAAATTCCGCTGCGATGCTAAGATTCTAAATTTGTGGCCGTGGTTCGGACGGGCTCCGGCCGTCGTGCACACACGCCCACCATGACTCATGAGGGAGGGGGGCCGTCAATTCACCTAAAAACAGTGCTGATCAGGCTGTACTGGGTTAGCTATTCTTCTTTTATAGATGGACATTCAGGAATGTTTTTGTTGCACAGAAAGTGGATGTAAGTTAGTCTCTCGTCACACACCCATGCCATACTGGTTAAGATATTCTCAGATCATCATTGTAAAGAGGCTGAGTGGTAGCGGGGTCTGGCCATGTTCGCAGGGCGTAGCACAGCACACATGCACTCTGGATTACTATTCGGCAGAAGCACATGTCCGACCTGGGCTCGTTTATTTATGCCCTCGGACCGAGCCCAGTCACGAGGGGTGATATGCAGATACATGGTTGTGTAGAGGCTGGGTGGTCCTCCACAAGCATAAGTTCAATCTCCAAAGTTGGGTCACAATATCCTCGTCGGCACTCCTGTATGTATGTATGTATGTATAGACATTCTTGTATAGCGCTGTAACTGTCACCCGGCGGGCATCCTGGCGCTTAGACTGTTATGACACATACATGATGTTTCGAGCATCCGATCCATTTACATTATTCTGGGGAACAGGTAGGTTTTTAAGGCTTTTTTAAAAGAAGGGAGATCTTCCAAACCCCTCAGGCCGAGCGGAAGAGAATTCCACAGTCTCGCTGCGGTGAACCTGAAGGACCGACCACCAATCCGGGACCTCAAAATCTTGGGTACTACCACCAAGTAGGCCGAGGCTGATCGGAGTGATCTAGACGGAGTGTACCAGGAGAAAAGGTCCTGCAGAGGGGACGGACCCTGTCCATGAAGAGCCCTAAATACCAAGCACAGAGCTTTAAAATCAATCCGTTGAGAGACTGGCAACCAGTGAAGGTCCCTAAGTGCCTTGGCAGAAGAGTCCAGGCGTCGGCGCGAAAGTGCCAATTTGGCGGCGAAATTCTGTACACGTTGTAGTTTTCCTACCAGAGTAGCAGGTGCCCCCAGAAGTAGTGCGTTACAATAGTCAAGCCGACTTAAAATTATGCTCTGCACTACCTCTGGTCTAGCCTGTACAGGGAGCAAGGGTAGGATCTTTCGCAGCGAACAGAGCAGTGCCATGCAAGTGGCCACCGTTCTATTCACTGATACGTCTAGCTGCAAACTGGAACTGGACATCACCCCCAGATTTCGAACGGATTCAGCAGGCAGGATGGTACCTTGAAAGTCAGAGGGCCAAAAATCCTGTGGGAGAGGCCTAGGGGTACGATCCATGGAGCAATGCAGCACCTCGGTTTTCGAACTGTTGAATTGCAGGGAGTTGTTGCCCAGCCATTCTGCTGTGGTGCTCATGCAGCGATGGAAGACCTCCTGTGACACCCCATCCTTACCCTCAAATGAGAAGATAAGTTGGGTGTCATCGGCATAGTTGGTGACTGTTATGCCAAAAGATTTAATCAACATGATCTGGGGGAGGAGGTAAAGATTGAAAAGGATGGGGCTGATGGCCGACCCCTGGGGTACGCCCTGACCAACCCTCCTAATGTTAGATTTAAAGGGTGGCAGGGCTACCACCTGGTGCCTGTGATTGAGATACGACACCAGCCACTCAAGGGCCAGGCCAGACACCCCAACCTCCGCCAGTATCCTGATCAGGATTACGTGGCTGACCGTGTCGAACGCGGCCGACATATCGAGCAGCACTAAAAAGGCTACTCAACCCTGGTCGGCCCTTGTCCGAAGGTCATCAAGAACAGTCACCAATGCCGATTGTGTCCCATGTGCTGGTCTAAAACCAAACTGGGCCACGTCCAAACAATTGGTGGTCTCAAGAAAGTTGGAAAGATGTTTTGTGGCCAGTTTCTCAAGAATTTGAATTGGAAATGGCAGCAGGGAAATGGGTCTATAGTTAGCTGGACAGGCGGGATCCAGGTTTTCCTTCTTAAGCAGTGGGGAGACAACCGCCAATTTTCAGCAGTCTGGGACCCGTGCCGATCTAAGGGACTGACAGCAGATGGAGAAAAGTGGGGGAAAGAGCTCTTCCCAAAACAGTTTCCAAAATTTTGGTGGAAGAGGATCAGACGGTGAGCCTGAGGACACACCGTCAGCCAAAGCACAGAAGTCCTCAAAAGATGGTAGGGGAAAATTGTTCAATCCGACTGGCTTGGCGCCCTCCACCGTGTTCTCCATCGGAATGGAATCGTGCAAAAGCATGGCCAGATGACGAGGCAAGTTTATTTAAGATGGTAGCAATCTTGTCCTCAAAAGCTTGTGCCAGCAAATCACAAAGAACTTGGGAGGCCGGGATGTCATTTTTAGTACAAGCTGGATGGGCCAGGTCTTTTACGATCTTAAATAGGGCCCGGGACTTGTTTGCGGCTGCCATCAGTGATTCTTCTAGAAATCTAGCTTTAGCAAGCTTGATCTGGACTTTGTAGGTCGCCAATGCTTGTTTAAAGAGGACTCTATGTGGTTCCAGATACGTTTTTCTCCAGGCACGCTCAGCCTGTTTACACTGAAGCATAAGCTGCCGAAGTTCTTCTGAGTACCATGGCATAGCAAGATTAGTCCTAGTTCTAATTTTACGCATCGGAGCCAAGGAGTCCAGAGAAGCCGAGATTCGCTGACAGAGAGTCTCGTAGCTCATGTCCACACTAACTCCCAATATAAAGCCGTCTGGAAGCAAAGTCGGCAGGGTAGATTGTTTAAGGAGTCTAGACCATTGTCTACCCATCCTAGTACCACCCATACTACCTTTCTTTGCTATAGCTTCTGTACATGAGAGGGAAAAGAGGACGAGAGCATGGTCCATCCAACACTGGGGTAGGACATCCCGCAGAGACGTTTGACTTGCGTCGGTGAAAAGCAGGTCAAGGGTATGACCCTTTGAGTGGGTTTGAGAGAGTACGAGCTGTTGTAACTCAATTTTGCGGTAGGCTTGGACCAGCTCTACAAAAGCCGAGTTAGTCGGTTCCTCTGGCCAAAGGTTGAAATCCCCTAGCACCATCAGCCTTGTATGGGAATGAGCGAGGTCATAGATTAAATCTATGAGCTCAGACACTGCAGATAATGTACTAGCCGGGGGTCTGTAGCATAACAACCCAGTGTGTAGCACACCTCCTTGACGCTTAATAGAAAAGCCAAGTAGTTCACATCCAGCTATGGCCTTGATGTTGAGCTGGGAGAAGTCTAATGTCTCCCTAAAGATTAGTACTGTTCCACCTCCTCTGGCCCCCACCCTGGGATTATGTATTATTTTGAAACCAGGGGGGCAGGCTATCCCCAGTTCCAACGAACTAGTCACTGTGGTCCAAGTCTCTGTCATGAAGAGTACGTCTAGATCGTAGGACTCAATGAGTAACGCAATTTCTTCACAGTGCTTGATGAGAGATCTCACATTCAGCAAGCCACAGGACAAGGAGTCTGGGTGCGTACAGATGGTGTTATGCTTACGGCTAAGGCGAGTGCCGAGATTCAGGCGTACAAGTTCGTCACGGGAGTATGATAAAACGGCTCGGTCCCGAGAGGCAAAGTTTCCCTCGCCCGGCCCATCCTGTGCGCGAACGGGCGCAAACGGGCTTACCTCTGACGCACCTCCGGTGATCCTGCGCACTTTAGAGTCAGCCATCTTATTTAGCCGTACACACGGGAGTCCTGCAATGAGGTCACTAGCCCCCCAACCAAGATGGCGTCTGCTATTCGGCACTCCCTGGTTCCCTCACCTAAGATGGCGGCTACAATCACCGCGACGCGATGTCCCCAAGAGCCCAAGGTGCCCTGAAGCACTCTAATTCCCTCAAAGTGCGGGTGAGGTCACAATTATAATGCAGGTAAGAGCTGTTCTAAGTGTAGCCCCCCAATGACAAGCAAGGAAAAGGTTGCGCCTAGCGCCAAGATCGTCAGCGTGAGCGCGCAGTAGAGCAGTTAATTTTAAAAATAGTTAAAAGCAACAATGCAGCAACAGATACTTCAGCGAGCGATGGTCAAGTAAGTCTGACCTGTCGATGAGGAAGTCCCGTATTTAAGCCCTTTCCAGACACGGGAGTCCTGCAATGAGGTCACTAGCCCCCCAACCAAGATGGGGCCTGCTATTCGACACTCCCTGGTTCCCTCACCTAAGATGGCGGCTACAATCACCGCGACGCAATATCCCCAAGAGCCCAAGGTGCCCTGAAGCGCTCTAATTCCCACAAAGTGCGGGGTGAGGTCACAATTATAATGCAGATTCGAGCTGTTCTAAGTGTAGCCCCCAATGACAAGCTAGGAAAAGGTTGCGCCTAGCGCCAAGATCATCAGCGCGAGCGCGCAGTAGAGCAGGTAATTTTAAAAATAGTTAAAAGCAACAATGCAGCAACAGATACTTCAGCGCGTGATGGTCAAGTAAGCCTTCAGCAGTTCACCTTCATCATGCCTTCTTCCTAGTCTCTTGCAGGTTCTGGCTCCTCTGCAGTTTAAAGCAGGCTGACATGTCTTCTTTCCACCCTTCTCCTAGGAGCACCACACTTGAACCGGAGCGGGCACACATGTCACAGTGGCTGGGTTGGACAGAGATGATTTCTTTGGCTGGGCTACTCTTCTGCTGAAGCTTGAGATCTTCTCCATGGGTTGAAGAGGGAACCGCAGATGGCTCGCTTGTTCTCTGCATCACTGTTCATATGAAGTGAAAGGATGTGGGAAACATGTCCTTGCATAAAAAGGGCACATTGAGAATTCAGAAGCTTATTCTTTATAAAAAGTTGCATCCCATTTTTTGATTTCTTAAAATTAAAAAGGCAGGTCTTATTGAGCTAGTTTGTCAACAACACAAATGCAATGTTACTCCTGGTGCTCAAAGACACCCAAAAGACACTGATTATTGACATCTAAACTGGACTACCCCAACAATTTATACC
The DNA here is from genome assembly GCF_964263255.1 of Lissotriton vulgaris. Classification (NCBI taxonomy): domain Eukaryota; kingdom Metazoa; phylum Chordata; class Amphibia; order Caudata; family Salamandridae; genus Lissotriton; species Lissotriton vulgaris. The sequence goes on along the minus strand of NC_141689.1, from coordinate 1,533,033,520 downwards.
TGGCAGGACCGTACTGGGAACCAAAACCGGCCCTGGCAAAGTGCTCGGCTGCCCCCCCTTGGGGTTTGGGGGTGCCGCCGAGCTCTTTGCCAGGGCCGGTTTTCTGCCAATTTTGTTACAGGGGCGATTTTGCAGCTATGCAGAAAAAACAGCCCCAGGGGCCCAAAACCGGCCCCCACCCGTGCGGCGCACTGGGGGATTGCCTGGTGCCCGCTATGGTCAGTCCGGCCCTGATACCTGGGCCTACCTATTTATCACAGCATTTGCAGATTGTGCAAAATGCAGCAGCTCGCCTGATTCTGAAAATTCCAGTGCATCATGCAGTAGCAACCCACTTACAACAGCTTCATTGTCTGCCTGTTACCAAGCGAGTCCAATTCAAGGATCTTACCCTGCCCTTTTGAGTCCTTGAACTTAAAGGCCCTGTCCAACTAAAGAAAAGAATCAACGCATATTCTCAATCTAGATACCTGAGAACTTGTAGAAGAAACTACTTCAGATTCCTCAAAAGTGGAAAGCAAGAAGGGGTGGAAGACCTTTTGAGTACCTTATGGCTAAGCCCTGGAATGCTCTCCCGCTTATCCTTCGGCTAGCTTCTTCCAAATCTATTTTCAGGAAAAACATGAATACATGTCTTTTTAACTTCATACCCTAACTTCTTATCTTTACCAACCTTTAGTTGCTAGCACTGAGATACTCCATTGGAAGCAGCCGTGCGCTTTATAAATCACAAGAGAGAACTAATAACTGTGAAGCTGCAAGAGTTGCATGAGTACATCAGAGAGACATAACTGGGAAAGCTCATGGGTCACCTTAAGAGTATCGAGCAGGGCTAACCCCTTTCTCGGGTTAGCATGCATGACTAGCCATCTCAAATCTGAAGGCTTTTATTGATTACATATTTTCCTTTTTTTGAACTACCTGATTCATCAACCATGCGCTGGCGGCACGCCAAAGGTAAGTCAGTCTGCGCCCGTCCGCGCCAGTTCGTCGCCAGAAGACGGACATGCTGCCCTTTTCATCAAAGCTGGGCCGTTCTACACAAAACATGAGCTGTTAGCCTTTAGGAAAGGGGTGAGCAACTGCAGACAGTCTTGCGGGATCACTTCACTATGGAGGGACCTTTCTGTTGTTTGAATTGTGGCTTTAGCTCCACTCCTACGCTGACATCATGCGGTCACCATCCACGGTCTAAGAAGGCCATTAAGATCTGCAACCTCAATAGTCGATAATTAGCCAGGCACCATGCTGACATTTATGATCTATTGGAGGACACCTCCCGGATGTCCTCTTTCTTACCAAGACGTGGCTCTCGGATGATATGACTGCAGAATCTGGCCTGGCGCTTCCTGTAGAATATAGCATCCTCACTCTTAACAGGGTGACCAGAGGAGGGGGCATCGCAGTGATCCATAATTCGGTCTACCCCTGCACCTTCACTAGACAAACTATACCTGGATGTGAATGAGCCCTCTCAAAGTCAGATTTAACCCAAATTACACCATGCCAGGGCGCCTGATCTATAGGCCCCCTGGGCCATCCACTAATTTTAAGACTGCACTCGTAGAGACTGTCAGTGCGCTAAAAGTTAACACCGCTAACTTCACAGTCACTGGGGATTTGAACATACACCTAGAGAAATTTGATGATCCTGACGTGGCAAATTTCATAGCAGATATATGGCAGCTTGCCAATTAGTACAACTGGTGTCAAGCCCGACCCACGTAGCCGGCCACTTGCTGGACCCAGTCTTCATCAATATACCCTTACTAACATTTCTTGCCCCATGCCCATGGGGTGGTCCGACCATTATTTGGTCCCCATGTCCCTTCAGGAGATAACCCCCTCACGGAGCACGGACCAGACATCCTTGCTCAAATGCCCTTGGCATAAGCTTAATTGGGATGCTTTCCAGACCTGTCTGTCTACTACATGTCCTAACCTTTCTAATGACCCCAATGAGGATTATAGGGAACTAACGGATTGGATCAGCCAGCCACTAGATGGCCTTATCCTCGAGAAATGGTCTCTGAACCGTAATACTTGATCAAGACCATGGTTCAATAGCGAGCTGGTTGACCTGCGCAAAGACCGCAAAAAAGGATGGGATGTATATGGAGAAGGGATTTTAACACCAATGTGAAAGACACCTATCGAGTGGCAGTAAAAAGCTATCATAGGGCCATTCAACTGGCGCGCGCAACATTCTATGCCGACCTAATCCGCAACAGCGTTAACCCAGCAAAGAGCGTATTCGCGAAACTCTCCAGCCTTCAATCACAGCAAACCAACGTAGGGCAGCAAATTCAGTCCAATGAGCAATGTGAGGCCTTGCCTCCTTTTTTATTAGGAAGGTAGATAACATATATAGGTCCTTCCCTTCCACAGCTATCAACCCTCTAGTTGTAGGGTGTGATCAACCTGCCAAACCCTGGAGTCTCTTACACCCATATCCACAGAACAACGGGAAGCACTATGCAGGAAAATTAAATCTGGCTCACCTGCTGACCCCCTTAAATCAGAGCAATTTAGAAGGGTGCTTCATACGATTATGCCCTCCTTAAAGCAGGTAATTAATATGTCACATTCCACCACCATCGTCCCCAAGGCGTGGAAACATGACAAGATGCTACCTCTACTTAAAAAAACCCTGCTGGACTCGGCCAAGCCCGAAAATTATGGCCCCATATCCCTACTCCCCTGGGCAGCCAAGATCACGGCTCTCACACTTCCTGGCTGAGAACGGCATGCTGGACTCCTCCCAGAATGGTTTTCGACCTGGTCACTGCACAGAGTCTGCTCTCTTGACTGTGACAGAACATCTTTGTGCAAACGTCGGCGCTGATCCTTTTGGATCCTTTTGGATCTCAGCGCCGCGTTTGACACAGTACCCATGCCATTCTGTTACAACATCAGGAGGAGGCAGGGACTGTCTATTCGGCCCTCGTTTCTCAGTGAGAGATCATTTTGCGGTTACTGTACCCCCTTTTGTCTCAGGCATTCACCCCAATAAACAAGGTGTCCCACAAGGTTCCTTCCTCCGTCCCCTTTTATTCAATCCCTATGTCCAACCGCTGGCCATGGTGGCTAGAAACAGAGGACTGACCATGGTCTCCTACGCTGACGACACTCAGCTGGTGGTAGCACTCTCAAGCGACACCAAAAGGGACGCCCTGAAATTCTGGGACGATCTGGCGGTGGTCGCTCAGTGGATGACCGCCAACTGCCTCCAGCTGAACGCCAGTAAATCAGAGGTGTTGTTGGTGGGAAAGGACCATGGTCTGTGGAGCGAACTTTGGTGGCCAGAAATCTTGGGTAGTGCCCCCCTCCTAAGCAAGCCTTCAAAAATCTGGGGGTATGGTTGGACTCATCTCTGCACAATGCAGCACACATAGAAACAGCAAAGCGCCATGAATAATTATTTATATGCAGGAAGGAGTCCCTTCCTAGACCCAAATAATCATTTATATATGACGATTTGCACCTCTTTGTATGCTTCACAATGCAGCACACAAAGAAATACAAATCACCATTCTGGATTGTTTATGTGCCAGAAGGGACACCTTCCTACACTTAACCAATAATCCCTTCAACACAGACACCCTTGTACTTAGGTTCAGGGGTGCCTGCGTTGGTGCTAGGCAGCTGATTTTAGTGCAAGTGCAAGGAGAAATGCAGGGGTGAGCCGTATTATTGAAAATATGTCACATACCAACATTTCTAAAGTGAAGGAGTGCAGTGTTAGCAATTTTGGAGCTAACCCGCGCCCTGCTACTTGCTTTTAAATATGACCCAAAATGTTTTGACACTTTGCACTGGAAGAAATATGGTTCTGTTGCTTTTCCCACAAGAAGAAACACCCTTTGCATAGTGAATTCAGAAGTGCTGATAAATGTTTGACCAGACTGGCCAAGCATACTTCTCTTCGTGGGGCGGTGGTGGAACTTACTTACAATAAACTTGAACTTTGAACTTGTTGGGCACCTCTGTAAGAGAGTGAAAGCTTGAGTACCATGAATCTGGCATCTAATGAGTACAGTAGTTGGTACAGTTATTGGAATTAGTGCCAAAAATCCCATGGTAGCATATCATAGCACAATACATTCTCAGAACGAATACTCTATGTAGACAACAAAAGACAACACAGCTAAAGCATCTAGGTTCACAATAGGGGTGATATTCTACATTTCTTTCATAAGCGAGTTGATGTTTTGGTCCAAGCAAATTAAGGGCCTCATTTACAAGGCCCCCTGTGCTGCTGGAACATCACTTTTTATGACGCTCCGGCAGCACACATTGCAGTGCCATATCTACAAGGTCACGTAAAGCCACCTTGTGTGGCTTTTCATGACCTTGTACATATTATGTGAGGTAACGCAGTGCAAGTCGATGCGTTACCTCACACTGCGATGGGGAGGCGTGCCAAGGGCGTTACGGTGAGTGTTCCTATGTAGCATTTAACACATTCCTAGCTTTACAACGTTCTGTAGACCTGGGAATCCGTCAAAAGCCTAAGCGGGTATAGGGGAGGCGTAAATAGGAGAAATAACTTTATTTCTACTAATTTTTTCATCTTTCAATGTGTGCTACCACACATAGAAGGAGGCAATCAACTTCATTGATTGTTTTAATGGAGGAAGGTGTCCCTTCCTGCTCAAAAACAATCACGCCCACAACGCAGACACCGTTGCACCTTGGTGCAAGAATGTCTGCTTTGGTGCATGGCAGCCAAATGAAAGCTAGCGCAGGGAAAGCGGTCAAAAAAGAGCTGTATCTGATAGATATGGCACATTCCTACCCTTTTCTTTTGCCGTAGGGCAGCACAGCAGGAAGACATGCTGCACTGCCCTACGGCAAAATATTGTAGATGAGGCAATAAACGAGGGGTCAAGATAATAGCATACCTTCCAAACCACTCATGTTCTAACTACTTATTTAATATTTTACATAAAAAGACCACATAGATACGAGCAGCATTACATAAGTATTTAAGAGTATTAACCTGATCATTTAGTGGTTCCAGAAAGGTTAGAGTAGTGTCAGTGCCCATTCCGTGCTAAAAGGGTTGAACTCTTCATTTGAACCAGTGGGCCAATGGCTTGATGATCTCTGATCGTGTAAAAAAACAGAATCAAATAATGTGACACAAAAGCTGAAAATGCATAATGCAAAAGGGGCGACTCACGGAGAATAGCTCCAGAAATTCAAAAAAAGGTGCAGTTTCTGTAAATAAATAGCAAATCATCAACAATCAGTAAGTAATATGAGAGGACAAAACTAGTGCTCAAGATGCTTACTGATTACAAATAACTGAAAAGCCAATCTTGGGTGGCTGGCAGAGAGTAGTCAGAGATTTATGCATTGTGCAAAACAGAAAATGTAATGCAGTAAGGGTTACAGCTAAGGGTAAGAAAAAACAGGTGTTCACCCTGAATATCCACCCCAGAATATCCATGGGACACAATACCGAGGACAAAATATTTAAACAAAAAAAAAATGATCAGTCAAGTCTAGATTTTCTATATCAAACTCCACATATAAGTGGTACATATATCTCAAAGGTACATAGATGTGGAGTTAGGAGTACTAAATCTATACTTCCCTATATACACTTATTTTTCGAAATTTTGGCCCCTGATATTCTGTCCTCAATTTTTTGATACCCCAATATTCTGGGGGTCGATATTCAGTAGTACAGTAAAAGAAAAACAGAAAAGGACCAAAGATGTAAAGCCCATAGCGATTAAAATATTAATTTATAAAATACGAAGATGAAGATATTTGTCATACCGATGAACTTGTGTGAATTCCCACCCAGCTGACAAGAATGTCAGCTCAGAGTGGACATTTATCTAATCTGCGTCATTGTGGCAAAACTAGAGCGAAATAAGTAATGCCACACATTAAAGATGGCCGCTCCAGTCAGAGTAAGATTTATTCCAATCATAGGGAATGCGATTTAACACATTTGTAGATTTCTGTTTTCACTGTAAGAAATTTAGGAATCTAGTGACTCTTCGTATAATGGGGTGTCTACATATTAGCTGTTTACTTTCTGTGTGTAGGATATGAATTGTAATCCATTCCATGTCATTGTGGGGTTGAGTTTAAGTACATAGAATTCGCTACTTTGGACTGAATAAATTGTTGTTGATGGCTGACAACACAGTTTTCCTTCTTGTGTTGTTTTGTCAATGTAACTTATTTTTTACAGGGTCATTCAACAGTAAACAACATTTTGTTGTTGCTCGCAACTCATCATCACTACACAATACTGTAAAGAAAATGTATATCTTTCCAGCACAAAGAAGTAGACATATGTATAGTAGTATCTCAATCAGGTCTACGCTCCCCTCTGACCCTGGAAAGTTTATCCAATGAGAACTTGTGGGATTGTATTTCTCGAGTCTCAACAATATGTTTATTCATACAACCCGGAACTGCGTGACTAATTAATGTTAATGTAACTCTTTACACTTGTTTTTGGATAATTTTGGTTTCTAAATTCTCAAGCGTGTGTTCCATAACATAGCCCTATCATGCCTCCACATCAAATATGTATGTCTTTCCTTTTTAATCAAAAGAGTGTTACACCTGTCTCTCTTATGTTGAATTATGTTACGGATTCCGGTCGTGCTGCTTGTAACCGTTTACTAAAGTTGTATTGTTTTTTTCTACAAGTTTTTCCAGCCCCTCTTTTTTTCTTTTAAATGAAGTGAATGAATATAAATAAATTGGACTATTAATTAAAATCAATACATACAAAAAGCAGCAATAATATCCTTACTTCTGTCAGCAATTAACAAGTAATTACATAACAGAACATATATATAAATTGTAGGTTTATAGCAGCTTAGTAACTATTTATTCTCGTTCTCTTCGACCTGTAAGCATTTCAAGGCTCTTTGCAAGAAGGCACCGCAGGGGCTCGCCTGGTTGGTTATAGATTGTCACAGTTGTTGTGGGGTCAGCAGTCTAGTAGCTGGGATGGGTGGAGCTAGTGGGGTGGAAGGGAAGAGGAGGAGCGTGGGCAGGATGAGGGCAGATAGAGTAGGGACAGGGACGTGATAAGAAGTGCATAATAAAGCTTGTGAATAGCTATCCCAGTGTATGTCATTATTAGTTACAAGACACTACAACAGTATTGCTTTCAGGGAATTTGGAGAAGCTTTTCACTTCCTTGCTTAGTAGGACACAAATGCAGTTTAAGGCGCAAGTGTTTGTTGTCTTAAATTTAATTCCAGTCTCACCTGTGCCGCTGCCATGCTAGAGGCTAGGTGAAATAATAGTCGGAATGCCATTTGAGAAGCCTCCCAGGAAAGGCTATCAGATCGTAAGAGAGAGTGGTCATTAGTTTGCTCACAGCATTAGCCCTGTGTTCAATTAAATAGCTAACTAAAAGTATTTTAAAGGGCCAGCAATATCCATTTAAGTGCGACCTGATTGATTGGAGTGCCCCACTCCCCGACCCCCCGCGGTTCTATGAACCTTACACCTAGGATATATGTAACTGTTGACCCAGCCTAGGGTTTTTCTCCCCAACTTCCAAGAACTTTTATCTTTACCTTGTAGGCAAAAATGATGGTCTTTGTTTTCCTTGTTTTTTTATCCTAGAATTGTTTTCTTGGCAGTACTGGTTCAGTGATGTTGGAGATCTCTTTAGTGCCTTGGGTGTCTTGTCCAGGATTATGGTGTTGTCCGCATCTTGTTAGAAATGTAGCTTGTGACCCCTCAATTTTGGTTTGGGGACGGGGGTGGGGGGGGGCTTGCTGATTTAAATGCAGAGGATAGACCAGAAAGGCATAGACTCAATAATAGTGGTGCTAAGTCACAGCCTTGCTTCAAGCCCTTACTCGTGTATATTTTCTATGAGAAAATTTAGAGACGGAGATAGTCTTGGAGGGGGTCACTAGAGACATACTTGTTTAATGCAAATTGACAATTCAAGTGGGTGAACGTTTTTATTTCACCTTTCTTCCCACTGGCTTTTACCTTGTTTACTAATGAGCAAACTTTACTTGTGTTTCTTGATTTGGATGGCCCATACAAGATGACGCAATTTAGTTCATTTTTTCTGTGTTTTTATTCCAGTTATTTTTTCTCGATATTCTTTATTAATGGAAATTACCTTCATTTTGAGATCAAGTTTGCGGGTCCATTTCCTGTAGTGTAGCTTGGATTTTAAGTGCCTTGCTTCTTTTAAGTAAACACCCCTGTGCTTGTGCTGTATCTTTGTGTGACTTGTAACTGCCTTTTTGAACTTTTAGAGGTACTCCTTAACATTTGAGGCAGCTGCAGACCAGCATTCTACCAAGGCCAGACAGGGAGAGGAGAGGGGGGGATTTTCATTGTTAGTGAGCTCTTCTGTTATGGACTTCACTAAAGCATTCATTTTCCCTACTTAACATTTGTGTTGATTTTCATGCTCCATGTTGGCTAAGGATCCAGTATAGGGCAGTGTTTTATTCTTCATGTGTTGAGAGTTGACAGTCAGGTGTTGGGGAACTGATCACTGCCAAGAATTGAAACAATCTTATAATCTTTTATTAACTTGAATAAATCTATTGGGACAAGTTATAGCTCAAGGCTGCTTTTCTCTGGTTAGATATGTGAGCCTAGGCAGCTGTGCGATAAAATAAATGAATAAATCCAGGATTTGTAAAGCACAGAAAATCACCAGTGAGGGTCTCAAGGCACTGAACTGGAGGCACGGGGAGATTAAGTGATTTGCCCAGAATCACAGGATGTTGAGTTCATGCCGGGTATTTTAGGTTCAAATTGCCTATCAAAATCCACATGCTGCTGCAATGTACGGCCAGCAGGTTATTTAAGATGGCGGGTAACGCTTCTCTGATCGCTCTTTTTAGTTTGTAGGCAGGGCTCGAGTTGGGGTACCACGTGGGTGGGCGGCGTCCCCCCACTTTTTTTACCGGGTAGACGCCGTCCCCCCTGCCAAACAGCTGGCCTTCACTCTTTGGCCTCTCTGGGACGAGATCGGAACGCACCTTTCGTGACGTCACTGCATGTCAAGACGTCACTTCCAGTGACAGCGTCCCCCCACTTCTCTTTTTAGGACTCGTGCCCTGTTTGTAGGTTTGAGATATAGATTAGCTATGATCAGGCTTTTACTGCTCAGAGACACATTTGATTTAAAAGACACTTTATATAGGAGCAATAACTTGTTCTAATTGGTTATTCTTTATTAGTACTGTGAGAGAAGTCTTGCACAGGTAGATTGCTCGCTCTCTGGAGGCACTTCCTGCTTGACAAGTTATCACAGCTGGGCTAAAGAATTAGGTAACAGGAATGCATTCAAAGCCCGTGTCTCTTGAAGGCAAATGATTTCATAGGCTTCTTTGAGTTTAGGGGTTAAAAGGTATTATCTGGGGACCCCTTATGTTTCAGGAGCAGATTTGACGGAGCCACACTGCTACTTAGAGAGCCCCAAAGGAATGCTGGTTTAGGTAGGAGAAAGCCATGCCAAATCTTTTGTTTTGGTTTTTTAAACTGTGTTTATTGGCATTTTATCTTTATCTTATACATTCGACTGCGGTCAGATATGTATTGTATAGTATATTAACTTTCATAGTTACAACAACAGATAAGTGCAGCAAGCACATTCATGGTCCACAGTGTTCACTTATGTTTGAGGAGGGATCCAGTTGGAAACTCATGAGTTATCTCCGACTGAGCAGCTTTCATTCCATATTGAGGGGCCCTAATCCCCTGGACAGCCACCGCATTCTCAGGCTCTGTTGTTTTCTGTTTTTGGTGTTTCTTTTGCTGTATCACCAAGGTCAGGATTACTCGTTTTAATTTGTAATTTTGTCAAAAATTGAGAAGTTTCTCAAAGCTTGTGGAGGAGTTATTTTTTTATGAATTGTTTTTGTTCTTTGACAATTTTGCTGATGGTGGGCTAGCGGGTGCCTGGAAGTTAAGGCTACAGGTTGAGTTTTTCATTGCTAGTGATGAACTTGAGGCAGACTGTTTCTCTTCAATGAACTACGTGGTAGCCTCTGACCCTTTTGTGCATGACTGAGTGTGCTTAAATTGTAATTGAAGTCAGTGATCCTCTTGTAGGCCTATTGAGGTCTCTTGATGCAAGTTCTTCAGAATCTTGTCTTCTCTCCTGCTTTAAATCTTAAATGAGGTACTTCATATTTTTCAGTGGGGCTAACTCATCAAGCAGTGAAGCTCATGTACAATCTTCATGAGCTGTTTTAGCCTCATCTTGCACCTAATGAATGCTTAGTGTCAATTGATGTGATAAATGAGGCCATCTTTTGTAGTGTTTCCATTTGTAACTTACTGGCATAGATCTGTTCTGCCATCATTACTGCCCCCAAGAGCTATTCATGGCATTCCACAGTGACTGTATATCCTTCTCTTATAATTTAGTGTTGGTTTGTCAATGTAGGGGTCCATCAACTGTGAGGGGGTAATACTACTTTCCAGTATTTCACTTTTTCAGAGATATTCTGAGATGGGGCTTATAAAACAAATTCAAAAGCTCACCACCCACTGCCTTCAGCTCCTTTGTAGTCATCACATGCTGATGAAGTAACCCTGGAACAGGTCTAGAGCAAACCTGGCTACCGATAATGGTGATCACAAAGTTGCCTCAGAGCCGGATTGAAGACTTACAGAAACTGCCATGTTGGACGACATGAAAGAGCAGGGTTTGTAAGGGAGCCTGGAGAGGAGGGGACAATCCTGAAAGATGGCAGTCATCTGTACGAGCACACACTGGCTGCTTCCATGATAGTTCAGCGTGCAAGCATACCAGCCAATGAGAGGAGGAGTAATCAGTGAAATCACAGTAAAATGGAAATGGCATTTCGGGTCTATTTCTCTGGTTTTGTTTCATCACATTACCCTTCTTTGTTGGCAAATATATTAATTTTGATCAATTACATTGTTCTCCCTGTTAGAGAGTACTACTAAATATTGTCCTACTCTTGGTAAAATACAATCAGTTCAGTTTCTCTGTAACAAAGCTAAAGTCTCTCAGCGGCGGCTCATCTGCAATGGCGGAGGAGTGTCGCCCCACTGATTGGCTCACAGGCAACAAATGAAAAATAAAAGGCTTCACAATGCAGCACACAAAGAAATACAAATCACCATTCTGGATTGTTTATGTGCAGGAAGGGACACCTTCCTGCACTTAACCAATAATCCGTTCAACACAGACACCCTTGTACTTAGGTGCAGGGGTGCCTGCGTTGGTGCTAGGCAGCTGATTTTAGTATCAGTGCAAGGAGAAATGCAGGGGTGAGCCGTATTATTGAAAATATGTCACATACCAACATTTCTAAAGTGAAGGAGCGCAGTGTTATCAATTTTGGAGCTAACCAGCGCTCTGCCACTTGCTTTTAAATATGACCCAAAATGTTTTGACACTTTGCACTGGAAGAAATATGATTCTGTTGCTTTTCCCACAAGAAGAAAAAACCCTTTGCATAGTGAATTCAGAAGTGCTGATAAATGTTTGACCAGACTGGCCAAGCATACTTCTCTTCATGGGGCGCTGGTGGAACTTACTTACATTGAACTTGAACTTTGAACTTGTTGGGCACCTCTGTAAGAGAGTGAAAGCTTGAGTACCTTTAATCTAGCATCTAATGAGTACAGTAGTTGGTACAGTTATTGGAATTAGTGCCAAAAATCCTGTGGTAGCATATCATAGCACAATAAATTCTCAGAGCGAATACTCTATGTAGACAACAAAAGACAACCCAGGTAAAGCATCTAGGTTCACAATAGGTGTGATATTCTACATTTCTTTCTTCAGGGAGTTGAGGTTTTGGTCCAAGCAAATTAAGGGCCTCATTTACAAGGCCCCCTGTGCTGCTGGAACGTCACTTTTTATGACGCTCCAGCAGCACAAATTGCAGTACCATATCTACAAGGTCACGTAAAGCCACCTTGTCTAGCTTTTCATGACCTTGTAGATATTATGTGTGGTAACGCAGTGCAAGTCTCTGCGTTACCTCACACTGCGATGGGGAGGCGTGCCATGGGCGTTATGGTGAGTGTTCCTATGTAGCATTTAACACATTCCTAGCTTTACAATGTTCATTAAACCTGGGAATCCGTCAAAAGCCTAAGCGGGTATAGGGGAGGAGTAAATAGGAGAAATAACTTTATTTCTACTAATTTTTTCATCTTTCAATGTGTGCTACCACACATAGAAGGAGGCAATCAACTTCATTGATTGTTTTAATGGAGGAAGGTGTCCCTTCCTGCTCAAAAACAATCACGCCCACAATGCAGACACTGTTGCACCTTGGTGCAAGAATGTCTGCATTGGTGCATGGCAGCAAAATGAACGCTAGCGCAGGGAAAGCGGACAAGAAAGAGCTGTATCTGATAGATATGGCCCATTCCTACCCTTTTCTTTTGCTGTAGGGCAGCACAGCAGGAAGACATGCTGCACTGCCCTATGGCAAAATATTGTAGATGAGGCATTAAATGAGGGGTTTCAGTCAAGATAATCAATAAACAAAAATATTTCCTTTCTGTGTTACTCAATTAAATTCCATAATGTGCATCGACCAACTAATGATTACCATGACACAACTTAAAGATTATTCAAATGCAAAAATAGGTTTGATTTGTTGGTATTATTAAAAGGCACTTATTTCTTTTTTCATCAATAAAAAACTTTACACTATGTCCAATAAAATAAGAAACAACACAATCTTGAATATGACCTACTCAGAGCATACTATATTGTTCTACACTTTCTGTTTCCTAACATGATGTGTCTATCCTTTGGCATACAATAATATTCACATATACAAGATATACATTCAATTGTACAAAAAAGATAAAACAATACTAATAATAGTCCTTTTGTCAACGCGTTTCGGTGTCTTCTAAGTTGTTAATACACCTTCTTCAGGACAGATCAATTAAAAACAATTCATCTTTGATCCAAAAATAAATATGTACAGTTAAAATCATAAATACCTTTGTGCGTTTCTAAATACAAACCCCTAATATTTAATGCATTTCCTAGATTCTAATTCAATTTAAATGTGTCAACTAGTCTGGTCATCAAAGAGATAATTTTTCCTTACATAAATCGCCAGGGCAGCAGCTTTCATTCATGCAGTGGTGAACCTTCTCCTTTAAGTTGTGTCATCGTAATCATTAGTTGGTCGATGCACATTATGGAATTTAATTGAGTAACACAAAAAGGAAATATTTTTTTTTATTGTTTATATTACCCAGTCCTTTCTGGTCTGTTTGGGGAACTCTCTCTTTTTGAGATAGTCAAGATAATAGCATACCTTCCAAACCACTCATGTTCTAACTACTTATTTAATATTTTATATAAAAAGACCACATAGATACGAGCAACATTACATAAATATCACCTTGCCTGCGGCGCCGATTCTCCCCTGGTGCTGAACATTCCATTTGCGGGTGTGGTCATGACGGAACGGTTCCGTCATGAGCACAGCGCGACCGATGCTCAAGATGGAACCGTTCCGTCATGAGCATCGAAGGGGATATTTAAGAGTATTAACCTGATCATTTATTGGTTTCAGAAAGGTCACAGTAGTGGAACTGCCCATTCCGTGCTAAAAGGGTGGAACTCTTCATTTGAACCAGTGGGCCAATGGCTTGATGATCTCTGATCATGTAAAAAAACAAACAAAAAAAAACGAATCAAATAATGTGACACAAAAGCTGAAAATGCATAATGCAAAAGGGCTACTCACGGAGAATAGCTCCAGAAATTAAAAAAAAAGGTGCAGTTTCTGTAAATAAATAGCAAATCATCAACAATCAGTAAGTAATATGAGAGGACAAAACTAGTGCTCAAGATGCTTACTGATTACAAATAACTGAAAAGCCAATCTTGTGTAATGGCAGATAGTAGTCAGAGATGTATGCATTGTGCAAAACAGAAAATGTAATACAGTAAGGGTTACAGCTAAGGGTAAGAAAAACAGGTGTTCACCCTGAATATCCACCCCAGAATATCCATGGGACACAATACCGAGGACAAAACATTTAAACAAAATAAAATTGATCATCAAGTCTAGACTTTCTATATCAAACTCCACATATAAGTGGTGCATATATCTTAAAGGTACATAGATGTGGAGTTAGGAGTACTAAATCTATACTTCCCTATATGCACTTATCTTTCGAAATTTTGGCCCCTGATATTCTGTCCTCAATTTTTTGATACCCCAATATTCTGGGGGTCGATATTCAGTAGTACAGTAAAAGAAAAACAGAAGAGCACCAAAGATGTAAAGCCCATAGCGATTAAAATATTAATTTATAAAATACGAAGATGAAGATAATTGTCATACCGATGAGCTTGTGTGAATTCCCACCCAGCTGACAAGAATGTCAGCTCAGAGTGGACATTTATTTAATCTGCGTCATTGTGGCAAAACTAGAGCGAAATAAGAAATGCCACACATTAAAGATGGCCGCTCCAGTCAGAGTAAGACGTATTCCAATCATAGGGAATGCGATTTAACACATTTGTAGAGAACTGTTTTCACTGTAAGAAATTTAGGAATCTAGTGACTCTTCGTATAATGGGGTGTCTACATATTAGCTGTTTACTTTCTGTGTGTAGGATATGAATTGTAATCCATTCCATGTCATTGTGATGTTGAGTTTAAGTACATGGCATTCGCTACTTTGGACTGAATAAATTGTTGTTGATGGCTGACAACACAGTTTTCCTACTTGTGTTGATTTGTCAATGTAACTTTTTTTTACAGGGTCATTCAACAGTAAACAACATTCTTGTTGTTGCTGGCAACTCATCATCACTACCCAATACTGTAAAGAAAATGTATATCTTTCCAGCACAAAGAAGTAGACATATGTATAGTAGTATCTCAATCAGGTCTACGCTCCCCTCTGACCCTGGAATGTTTAGCCAATGAAAAGTTGTGGGATTGTATTTCTCGAGTCTTAACAATATGTTTATTCATACAACCCTGAACTGCATGACTAATTGATGTTAATGTAACTCTTTACACTTGTTTTTGGATAATTTTGGTTTCTAAATTCTCAAGCGTGTGTTCCATAACATAGCCCTATCATGCCTCCACAGCACATATGTATGTCTTTCTTTTTAATCAAAAGAGCGTTACACCTGTCTCTCTTATGTTGAAATATGTTACGGATTCCGGTCGTGCTGGTTGTAACCGTTTAATAAAGTTTTATCGTATTTTTCTACAAGTCTTTCCTGTCCCTCTTTTTTTAAAATGAAATTAATGAATATAAATGTATTGGACTAATAATTAAAATCAATACATACAAAAAGCACTATTATTAATATCCTTACTTCAGTCACCAATTAACAAGTAATTACATTACAGACCATATATATAAATTGTCGGTTTATAGCAGCTTAGTAACTATTTATTCTCTTTCTCTTCGACCTGAAAGCATTTCAAGGCTCTTTGCAAGAAGGCACCCCAGGGGCTCGCCTGGTTGGTTATAGATTGTCACAGTATTGCTTTCAGGGAGTTTGGAGAAGCTTTTCACTTCTTTGCTCAGTAGGACACAAATGCAGTTTAAGGCACAAGTGTTTTGTCTTAAATTTAATTCCAGTCTGTCATGCTACAGGCTAGGTGAAATAATAGTCGGAATGCCATTTGAGAAGCCTCCCAGGAAAGGCTATCAGATCGTAAGAGAGAGGTCATTAGTTTGCTCACAGCATTGCCCCTGTGTTCAATTAAATAGCTAGCTAAAAGTATTTTAAAGGGCCAGCAATATCCATTTAAGTGCGACCTGACTGATTGGAGTGCCCCCCTCCCCGACCCCCGCGGTTCTTTGAACCATACACCTAGGATATATGTAACTGTTGACCCAGCCTAGGGTTTTTCTCCCAAACTTCCAAGAACTTTTTTTTGTTTACCTTGAAGGCAAAAATTAAGGTCTTTGTTTTCCTTGTTTTTTATCCTAGGATTGTTTTCTTGCCAGTGCTGGTTCAGTGATGTTGGAGATCTCTTTAGTGCAACGGGTGTCTTGTCCATGATTATGGTGTTGTCCGCATATTGTTAGAAATGTAGCTTGTGACTCCTCAATTCTGGTTTGGGGTGGGGGTGTGGGGTGGGGGGGAGGCTTGCTGATTTAAATACAGAGGATAGACCAGAAAGGCATAGATTCAATAATAGTGGGGCTAGGTCACAACCTTGCTTCAAGCCCTTACTCATGTATATTTTTTATGAGAACATTTAGAGATGGAGATAGTCTTGGAGGGGGTCACTAGACGCATACTTGTTTAATGCAAATTGGCAATTCAAGTGGGTGAACGTTTTTATTTCACCTTTCCTCCTACTGGCTATTACCTTGCTTACTTATGACCAAACTTTTCTTGTGTTTCTTGATTTGGATGGCCCATACAAGATGACGCAATTTAGTTCATTTTTTGTGTGTTTTTCTTCCAGTTATTTTTTTTGATATTCTTTTTTATTGGAAGTTACCTTCATTTTGAGATCAATTTTGCGGTTCCTTTTCCTGTAGTGTCTCAGCAGCCTGTTTTGTGTGCGATAAAATAAATGAATAAATCCAGGATTTGTAAAGCACGAAAAATCACCAGTGAGGGTCTCAAGGCACTGAACTGAAGGCACGGGGAGATTAAGTGATTTGCCCAGAATCACAGGATGTTGTGTTGATGCCGGGTATTTTAGGTTCAAATTGCCTATCAAAATCCACATGCTGCTGCAATGTATGGCCAGCAGGTTACTTAAGTTGGCGGGTAACGCTTCTGTGATCGCTCTTTTTAGTTTGTAGGCAGGGGTCGAGGTGGGGTACCACGTGGGTGGGCGGCGTCCCCACACTTATTTTACCGGGTGGACGCCGTCCCCCCTGCTAAACAGCTGGACTTCACTCTTTGGCCTCTCTGGGACGAGATCGGAGAGCACCTTTCGGGACGTCACTGCATGTCAAGAAGTCACTTCCGGTGACAGCGTCCCCCCACTTCTCTTTTTAGGACTCGTGCCCTGTTTGTAGGTTTGAGATATAGATTAGCTACGATCAGGCTTTTACTGCTCAGAGACACATTTGATTTAAAAGACACTTTATATAGGAGCAATAACTTTTTCTAATGGGTTATTCTTTATTAGTACTGTAAGAGAAGTCTTGCACAGGTAGATTGCTAACTCTCTGGAGGCACTTCCTGCTTGACAAGTTATCACAGCTGGGCTAAAGAATTAGGTAACAGGAATGCATTCAAAGCCCGTGTCTCTTGAAGGCAAATGATTTCATAGGCTTCTTTGAGTTTAGGGGTTAAAAGGTATTATCTGGAGACCTCTTATTTTTCAGGAGCAGATTTGAGGGAGCCACGCTGCTACTTAGAGAGCCCCAAAGGAATGCTGGTTTAGGTAGGAGAAAGCCATGCCAAATATTTTGTTTTTGTTTTTTAAACTGTGTTTATTGGCATTTTATCTTTATCTTATACATTCGACTGCGGTCAGATATGTATCGTATAGTATATTAACTTTCATAGTTACAACAACAGATAAGTGCAGCAAGCACATTCATGGTCCACAGTGTTCACTTATGTTTGAGGAGGGATCCGGTTGGAAACTCATGAGTTACCTCCGACTGAGCAGCATTCATTCCATATTGAGGGGCCCTAATCCCCTGGACAGCCATCGCATTCTCAGGCTCTGTTGTTTTCTGTGTTTTTGGTGCTTCTTTTGCTGTATAACCATGTTCATGATTTCTCGTGTTTATTTGTAATATTGACAAAAATTGAGAAGTTTCTCAAAGCTTGTGGAGGAGTTATTTTTGTATGAATTGTTTTTGTTCTTCTTTGACAATTTTGCTGATGGTGGGCTAGCGGGTGCCTGGAAGTTAAGGCTACAGGTTATGTTTTTGATTACTAGTGATGATCCTGAGCCAGACTGTTCCTCTTCAATGAACTACGTGGTAGCCTCTGACCATTTTGTGCATGACTGAGTGTGCTTAAATTGTAATTGTAGTCTGTGATCCTCCTGTAGGCCTATTGAGGTCTCTTGATGCAAGTTCTTCAGAATCTTGTCTTCTCTCCTGCTTTAAATCTTAAATGAGGTACTTCATATTTTCCAGTGGGGCTAACTCATCAAGCAGTGAAGGTCATGTACAATCTTCATGAGTTGTTTTAGGCTCACCTTGCACCTAATGAATGCTTAGTGTCAATTGATGTGATAAATGAGGCCATCTTTTGTAGTGTGTCCACTTGTAACTCACTGGCATAGATCTGTTCTGCCATCTTTACTGCCCCCTAAGAGCTATTCATAGCATTCCACAGTGACCGTATATCCTTCTCTTATAATTTAGTGTTGGTTTGTCAATGTAGGGGTCCATCAACTGTGAGGGGGTAATACTACTTTCAAGCATTTCACTTTTTCAGAGATATTCTGAGATGGGGCTTATAAAACAAATTCAAAAGCTCACCACCCACTGCCTTCAGCTCCTTTGTAGTCGTCACATGCTGATGAAGTAACCGTGGAACAGGTCTAGAGCAAACCTGGCCTCCGATAATGGTGATCACAAAATTGCCTCAGAGCCGGATTGAAGACTTACAGAAACTGCCATGTTGGACGACATGAAAGAGCAGCGTTTGCAGGGGTGCCTGGGGAGGAGGGGACAATCCTGAAAGATGGCAGTCATCTGTACGCGCACACATTGGCTGCTTCCATGATAGTTCAGCGTGCAAGCATACCAGACAATGAGAGGAGGAGTAATCAGTGAAATCACAATAAAAAGGAAATGGCATTTCGGGTCTATGTCTCCGGTTTTGTTTAATCAAATTTCCCTTCTTTGTTGGCAAATATAATAATTTTGATAAATTAAATTTTTCTCCCTGTTAGAGAGTACTACTAAATATTGTCCTACTCTTGGTAAAATACAATCAGTTCAGTTTCTCTGTAACAAAGCTAAAGTTTCTCAGCGGCGGCTCCTCTGCAATGGCGGAGGAGTGTCGCCCCACTGATTGGCTCAGAGGCAACAAATGAAAAATAAAACGTGTTTTGTCAGCGTTTTATTTTTCATTGCCAGAGGTGAATTAGAGCTGTAGGGAGGGGTGAGGCAGAGGAATAGGAGGGGTTAGAGGAGGGCAATGCGCTCTCCCTAAGTGCGCATATGTGTTTTGGCCAGCCGTATCAGGCCGAACAAAACACACATGCGCACTTAGATTTCTCCAGCCCAGCTGCATGGAGCAGCCAGGCTGGAGAATCCCCGCAGACTCCTTGACTTGAGCAGAGCGTCTTTTCAACCCGCTCAGGTCAATCCCTGTGCTGCTCTGCAGCACAGCGATTGAATTAGAGTGTGTCCCAGGGGCTAATGGGGCCAGGAAAAGGAGAGGAGGGGCAATATGGAAGGCAGCCGGTGGCTTCAGGTATGTTTTTTTTTTCATTGATATATTACTAACACCCCCACGCGATGCGACTCCTCCCGTATTCCCCCGACCCGCCCACCACCCTTTCTTTGTGGCGGCCAGCTCTTGCTGTTCTCCTGTTATTCCACCATCACATATTTAGTCATCTTTTGTACCTGCTTTGGGTTTGAAAGATGCGATACACTGTTGAAACCTTTGAAACACCTCATTATATTCGTTCTGGTTTTGTTCTTTCATCTAGCATCCTGCATTAATATTCAACCCATTGGCATGTATATGTCTATCTTTATCACACTTATTCAGGCATTGATATTTGCACTAACTTATTGCTGGACTTCTCCAAACTTTGCACAGATCCATGTAAATCTTGAAGCCAATCATGCAATCATTTTGTCACTGGTTTTCTGGACATCAGCAGTTTCTGAAAGTTGCAGAGTGATATGGTAAATCCAATATGTTTATCACAGCATTATTGCCACATTTAGATCAGAAGCAGCAGCAGTCTGTATCTCTTCCTTAATGACTCTGTTGACACTTTCCGAAAACCCGTTAGACCATGGACTATAGAGTCACACTGTAAAATGCTTGATTACGCTAATTTCTGTAAAATGTCTCATGGCCAGAGATACAAATTGTACATCGTTGCTAGTAACAACGCATCAAGAGCCCACTTGTGTATAAACATCTTGCAAAATATCAGAAAGGTAAGCAGTACAAATATTACTTTTAAAAGCATATCACATCCACTGTGATCGATCAAGTACTCCATTCCCCAAATCTTGCTTCTTACACCCTTTATTTACTTGACAGTTATAATTTCCAAACTATAGATATATACAAATAATGTTATCATAATTGCATATGCTAGGGACACGTTGCATTTACATGAAACATATAATGTATAGACACCTGTGTATAACTTTAACTGTTTGTACCATGTTTCATGCCCGTTCCTTGTCATTTGTTTTATTGTGCATCATTACCTATCACCTTTCTGTAAGGATTATTTGTATTCGTTTTGTAAAGCACCCCATTGTAAAAATATTGTGCTTCTCTTATTGTCATATCCCATTCATGCAAAATATTATGCACTCAAACCAAGTGCACTTACTTTGACCTTGCAAAAAATCTAAACTTGATGCTGAAAGGCAAGCACCCCAGGAAAGAAAACAGCAGAGAGACGAGTTTTTAAAAAACTTAAGAGGCTGATGGCAAGCAACTCAAATGGCATCCTCAAATATCTAAATGTACAACCGTGGGTCACAAATGTTGTTAAAAGTGTGATGATATGTCACTTTGTGATCGATGGTCGAAAAATATTTAGAGCCGCCCAATTTAGCTGAGATCCCTTGTGCCTTAGGAAGAGGGTGCAAATCTACTAAAATGCCCTTCTTGAGAGAGCACGCGTGTCTAGTTGTGAGTTTCGGGGACCCCAAAGCTCTTAAAACTTGGAAAGTTTATTGTTTGCCTGAACCTATCCCCCAGGGTGTACATCATGCCTCATCTATGCTTTGTGTACATGTGTTCCTGGCTGTAGGCCGACCACCTATTACACTCTGCTGAATCGGCCCCTACTTCGGTCCTTTCTGTGCACAGTTGTAAAAACATACAGTCTCCTATTATCAGCCCTATCCAGAGGTGTGGATGATGCAGATACTTGCATGATGGCCATTGCGCCCTAGATACATCCTTTCTGCCTGTCAATCAATAGACCCAGGCTCTGGATTGCATATGGAGTAACCCACATTTTTATCTCAGGCATATTTTTTTTATGTCCTGATGATAATCCCTAAATTTGGTTTAAAGGGATCGAAACGTCGTCGACTACAGTATCTTGACTCAAATTGTTGTAATTCTTTATTTGTATATATGAACATGGTTACTCACAGTTTGTGACCTCACCATTGTGTTTCCATTTATGGAACAGGAAAAAATGCCTGAGTGTGGAAGTTTTTATGACTTTTCTGGTGTTTTTTTCCCCACTGCAATCTCCCTTTTTACTTTGATTTAATAAATGTATTCAAAAGCTTTCCATTTGGATATCGTGCATGGACCCTATTGTGTCTCAATGTTTTTAACACCCCTGTTTTATTCTACATTCGAGGGACCTCTGTTCCTTTCGAAATATTGTGTACATAGGGAGCATAAGGGGAGGCCAATGTTAAGTCACTTTTACCTGTCGACAGATAGGTAAAAATGCTATTGTGCAGCTCCAGGGATTCACAGCAAAAGCATGTCTGTTAAATGAATCCATGGAAAGTCATTTTTTCCATTTAAGGAGGAAACACCTGCAAGAAAGTCCACCCCTTCATTTTAGGGTACTATATTCTGCCCCAGTTTTTAGGCCGATTCAGTCTCTTGCTTACTTCACCTCCCCTTCTCAATTCAATTTCAAAAACTTTATTTTGGTTTGTTCGTAAACCATAAAAGTACAGACAGCATATTTATACGTTTATCAATAGACCATGAATACATACGGCAGTTAGTATAATAGATTTTACATAATTTCATCTGTTTGGGAAAGAACATTTTAAAACCTTAAAACAATAACTTATACAATACTACGTTAAAAAATATAAAATATCAATAAGGACCCATTTGCTCATTAGGGCTCATAGCCAACACATTATGTAAAATGTTCATCTTTAGCTAAGCAGATTCCTTCTCATTGGCCACATATAAATAGGAATTTAGCTACAATAGTAACTATCAATGCGTTAGTGTCTGTTTTTAAAATTCTAAAAAACGCCAGATAGTTCCTAATTCCTAAATTATTGCAAAACTGTATAATCCACTTTCTTCTGATTTTGCAATAGGTCAGGCAAAAGAGAGTGACGTGCAAAGCTGTCTCATCTTCAGTTTTACAGCCCGGACATGGGCGGGCAGGTCCCCCCTCCACCTGTCAGTGTATGAGTGTAAGGGCAAGGTACCATACCTAAATTGGAGCTACAGCTTCTTCGCTAGAGTTAGTTGAATAGCGTCTAATTCCTGTTCGAAGCTGTAGCCCATCTTATGGTCCAGAAAACCATCAGTCAAACTTGATGGCCTGACAGAGTGAAATAATTCCTGTAAATTATGGTGTTTTATGGTCTCTGCCAAAGTTTGTTTAGAGATGGTTGAGCAAGTGACCTCGGGATTGAGCCAGAGATTCTCCAGCCCAATCTTACTCACTGACAGCCTTATAAAGGATAGCCAGGGGATCCTACCTACACCCAAACCGTCCATCACCACCTTTAATTCTTCCCTATAGCTCTCCAGCTCGGGAACACTCCACACTCTCCTCCAATAGAGGAGCGGGTGTGAGGCAATAACATCTGATATAGGCCTAACATTCAAATCCAGCCTAGGTGGTATTAGTGGTGTGCTTTTTGGCAAGGAAAGTAGCTGCCTAATATAGTTGTTCTCAGTGGTGGATAGCTTGTGCGTCGGTCGATGCCCCCAGAGCTCTGCCCCATACAGGGCTGAAGATCTGGCTTGAACTTTGTAGATTTCGAGCTGCGCACTCACTACCTAATGCACGCAATTTTTTGGGACTTTTAAAATCCCCCCGACAGCCTGAGACAGACCTAGGTTGGCCTTGGCCATTTGTGTACCCCACCCCATTTTGTCATTCAAGGATAAACAAAGATAAACAACATTTCTAACCCATTCCAGGGGTCGGCCTTCCATTTTTGGATGAGGACAGTTGATTGTGCTAGCTTTAAAAACCATGTACTTGGTTTTTCTATGTTAACCACCAGGTTCCTTTTCTTACAGAAGCTAGTAAACTTGTCCAACACCCGCTGCATTCCCATTGGTGTTTTAGAAAGCAACAGGGTGTCATCCGCAAACATTAGTGCGGGAAATCTTCCAGAAGCCAATTTAGGTGAGTCAATATTGTTTACTGTAAGGAGGGCTTCTATAAGACCGTTAAGAAAGAGGGAAAACAGTGTTGGGGCTAAAACAGAGCCCTGTCTGACCCTTTTCTCAATCGGAAAAGCCCTGGTCAATTGGCCAGACTTACTGAATCAAACCTTAGCAAACATTCCTTCGTGAAGTAGTCTAGTCTTAGTTCCCCAGCGGCCTACAGTGCCACGACGCCTCAGGGCAGCAGTGCGCTTTACAAGACACATACATACATAGTTTGATAGCAAAGATATGGTGGAATCCCCATAGTTAATATTATATTCCAGAGTTGGTTCCTATCCACCATATCAAATGCAGACCAGGGCCGGACTGGCCATAGCGGGCACCGGGCGTTTCCCCGGTCGGCCGCTAGGGTGGGGGCCGGTTTTTGGCCTCTGGGGGCCGTTTTTGTTACCGGGGGCCGGCAATGTCGGCCCCCGTGACAAAATCGGCCGAAACCGGCCGTCGCAAACTGCTCACCTGCACCCCCCAGGGGGGGGGCAGCTGAGCAGTTTGCCAGGGCCGGTTTCTGTTCTCAGTCCGGCCCTGATGCAGACTTAAGGTCCATGAATGTTAAATATAGACTACCCCCTTCCAGCACAACGTGCTTCCAGTGGAGGACCTGGAGGTGAAATAGCTGATCAATAGTTGAAATTTTGGCTATAAACCCTGCCTGAAGGGGAGAAAGGATATTATTCTCTGTGATTCAGTCCAGTAAGCGTTGCAATAAAACCCTGGCATATATTTTTTGGGTCACATCAATTAAGCTGATGGGCCTGTAGTTTGAGGGTTCGAGCGGAGAACCCTTTTTATAAACGGGGATAATCTCCGCCCCCAACCAGGTGCTAGGAAATGGTTGTCGCTCCAAGATAGAATTAAATAAAATAGTGAGATAGGGGACCCATACCTTCGGTTCATCTCTAAAGCGGTCTCCCGGAATCCTATCTATCCCCGGAGCTTTATTAGATTTCAGAGATGACACAGCTAGTTCCACTTCAGTCAGAGAAAAAGGTGGTGGACACCAGCTGCAATCCAGGGCCATAAGAATACCCGGGGCCTCGTTTCTTGGCGATAGGGGACTAGAATAAAGATCTTTAAAATAAGAACATCACGATTCTTCTGAAATATTTGGATCAATCCTAATTTTGCCCTCTACTTTCCTGGTATGGACAAGCTTCCAGAAGGTTCTTGAGTCTTTTACAGCCAGTGCCTGTCTAATGGCGTGCCATCTCTCGGTTTCCCACTCAGATTTGGCATGGAAAGTAATTTCCTTGTATGCCTTCCGGGCATTCATTATAGGGGTTTGACTACCTTGTTTCAGTGCCATTATTAGAGTGCTCTTGGCCATCCTACAGGACTTATACCAAGGGTTACTTTCCCTTTGCTGCCGTAGTTTCTGAGTAGAGGATTTATAAAACCAATCCCCCAGAAAGGTCGTTAGATCTTTGTGGATCTCAGTAAACTCAGTGACCGCCCTACTATCAGGTGCAATATCATTCATTGTAGTTAACCTTTCTAGCATGGGTATCACACTTGTGTACATTTTGGCCATATTTTCAAGGGACGTCTTTAACCTCATAGCTGCTATTACACATTCCTCCCCAGTGCTGCGCTGTCCATTAGAACTAGTGCTGAATGGACGTTCAATGGTCGTGCGCAGCACTGGGGAGGTAGTGCTGCCGTCGGCCAATGCACCGAGGCAGCACTTAAGGGGTTAAGATTGAAGAAACAAACAGGAGGTACCTGGTCAGATTACTTATCTACGTACTGTGTCGTGCCCGAGAGACCACTACACCAAACTGTCCTCACAGTGATAATACTGGGTTAGAAAAATTCCCATCAGCCCACCCTTATTGGTGGAGTGTCGTCATGTGGGATGTAGACCATGAACCATGATTTCTCCCAATGCACCTAGTGATGATGCTGAGATAGGTTCTGGAAGGTGATATTCTTAACCACAGTATTTCAGAGGTAGGACCAATGGAGTGCAGTGCTTGTGAAAAAGAAAACAAAGGTGATTGTAAAATTGGCTCCTGGGACAAAAAATATGTTTATTCAGTATTGTCCAGGGTCAAGAGTAAAAACAACGCCTCATAGTCTTAAAGAATGGCTATGTCATGGCGTAGTGCATAGTGGTCGACATGTTTCAGCTGGGGGGACAACTAGTCCGAGCTTTCTTCAGGACCTTAAGATGTTATGCATCTGCACTATGTGAGACAAAAGGTGTAGTTAACATTTTGGATTAATCCTACTGGATCTTTGAGCCCAAAGTATTCCCTGGTAGTCATCCAACTGGTCGTGATTTTCCTGAATAGGAAAAAAGGGGGGGGTGTGAGAGGCAATTGTGATATAATGGCACTTTAAAAACACAACACAACAAGAGTAAGCAAGGCGGCAGAAAACTGTTCTCCGCCTTTCAGAAGCTACATAAGTCTCCTGATTTATAACTCAATTAGTTACACAATGTTTATTGATCTATGTTCTACTCACCCAACAATCCGTGGGAGAACACCTCACCTCACCCGGCACCCACTCGGGAAGAAGGAGGCCCCGCTCTGTTAGAGATGGAAAAGTATGGTGACCTCTAATGAAAAATCTATTGAGGTTCAGAGTGTATATGCTCTACTTATCCATATATATATATATATACACACTAACAAAAACTAGTTGATTAAAAAGAGACTCAATCCAGACATAAAACATGGTTATGACTAGGCTAGGGGATGATACTAGTTGTAAAAATGGTTCTATAGGTGGGCTGTGGATACTGGCTAGACCCACATATAGAAGTTTTTGTAGGAGAGACCAAAGAGGCTAAATTGGTGCAAGTGGGACAACAAAACTAAAGTTAAGTAAACCACAAAACTAAAGTTAAGTAAACAGAGCTCAAGGTTAATATTCCTAGTTACCAGGTCTTAGGTTCAGATGGAGCCATACCTGTCCGTCGGTACCCCAGTCTTGGGAAAAGGCCTTGGCTTTGTCCCCACCATCAAAGGGGACCCCTTCTTGATGAGGACTGAACTAGAGAAATTCTTTCGCAAGGTGCGCCTGCATTTCTTTTTCAAAGATAGAACTGAATCTCCTGACAGTAGCAGTGATGAACCCAGGAATACCGGGTTGCGACCAAAATCCACCTTCACCCCCCTGAGTCATCAAGTGCCATCGCTTGTAACTACATTCGAACAAGCAGTCAGACATGATGTTGCACAAATACAAGACATGGAGTCCACAACCTTCCAAAACTTTTCAAAAGCAGAAAGACAGGCTGTCACCAGTCTCACTAAAGATCCGACAATCATTATAAAACCGGCGGATAAAGGGGGTGCGACGGTAGTTTTAGACATGGCCCAATACCGACAAGAATGTCTTAGACAACTGGACAACCAGCAATTCTACCGCCGTCTGTCAGAAGACCCCACTCCTCGTCTACTGTCACTGATTAAAAATCTGGTAGATGAAGGACTGAATGAAGGGTGGATCACATCGCAGGAGGCAAGATTTTTGGTAACAGAGAACCCCGTTACCCCTGGTTTCTACTGTCTACCAAAAATCCACAAGGCCACCAGGCCACCTCCGGGACGTCCCATCATTTCCGGGATTGGCTCTTTACTGGAGCCTTTGTCTACCTTTGTAGATGTCTTTCTCAGACCTCTTGTTAAGAAAATGCCCACGTATTTGGAAGACACTGCCGATGTACTACGATTACTACCTGATATCGAGTTTAATGTAGAGACCGACATATTAGCCAGCTTTGATGTTGAGTCCCTCTACACCTGCATACCCCAGCAGGATACTCTTGACACCATCAGACACCTTCTATCATTGGAAGAGTTGGACAGCATCACCCCCGTGAACTTCATTCTTGCATGCGCAGAAATAGCTATGAAAGAAAAAAAATTCAAATTTGAGGAACAACTATTCCTGCAAGTCTCAGGAACATCGATGGGGAGCGTTTTTGCCCCTAGCCTCGCCAACCTCTATGTCCATCAATTTGAGCAAGATCTCGTTCTCCACCATAGTAATCCCTTCTTCCACCAAGTGGTGCTATGGAGGAGATATATAGATGACATCCTGATGGTTTGGCGAGGTACTGAGAGTGAGATCGAGTCCTTCCACCTATGGTTGAACGAACGAAACCAGTTCCTAAAATTCACACTAGAACATAGTCGTGTCAGACTCTCATTCCTAGACCTGTCCATCTTTCCTGAGGCTGGTAGTCTACAAAGTGAATTATACACTAAACCTATGGCGAGAAATTCTCTGCTGTTCTTCAACAGCCACCACCCACGCTCCTTGAAGGAGAACCTCCCCGTGGGACAATTCCTCAGAGTGAGGAGGAATTGTTCATCTCAAGCACTATTCAACAAACATGCAAAGACCCTTTCAAAACAATTACAGGAACGAGAATACCCAACACATCTTGTGAAAAGAGCATGGAAAAGGGCCTCTAACAACAATGGTGAGGCATTGTTGGATAGACGTCCTCCTAAACCACCTCTTGAGAGACTCACATTTGTGAGCACTTTCAACGCACAATCCAACAGACTTCAGAAAGCAGTGCGAAAACACTGGGGGATTCTCAATACTACAAATGCCAACATCCCCTTACCGCTCTTTTAATTTAAAAGAGCGCCAAGCTTACGTGACACGTTGGTCCATACGAGACCCAGGATACAAAATACCGTAGGACCAACCACTCTATGGGATCTCCCACCAGTCACTGGCCATCACCCATGTGGATCTTGTAGTGTCTGTCCTCAGACTAGTAAAACCAATACCATAGATTTGGGTTCGGGGAGGACCTGGGTCCTTAAGAAACACACAAATTGTAATACAGAGAACGTGATCTATATGATCACCTGCCCTTGTTCTCTCAGATATATTGGTTATACAACCCGTAAAATCAAAATCAGGATTGGAGAACACAAGAGCACTATTAGGTGTCAAAAGCAGGCAACCAAACTCACTAACCACTTCCTGATCTGCAAACACACAGCAGAAGACATGAGATGGGTGGTTCTAGAACATCCATACATCCCCACTCATATAAATGATGTCTCTAAATTCCTGTTTAGAAAAGAGCAGAAATGGGTTTTCCAGCTACAAAGCGACTCCAAGGGGCTCAATGATGACATACCATGGGCATCTTTATAACTAACCATGGCTGCGCTAACAACAACCTGTCTGCCTAACTAAACGTATGAGTGCCTACGAGTTTGTGACTATGTACAATTACTGACAGATATAAGTATGTAGGTCCCTGGGTAACACATCTTCTCCCGGCACTTGGCAATGTTTTCTAGTCAATATTGCCTTATATAACGGGTATATACACTGTAGGATCAATTACAGACACATATAACAGTTATATATGTATGACATACACCAACCTTTGAGTCCCCTGTGTGTGGATCGGCATCCTTTCATCCCTATTACTGCTTTCCCTTAATGCATAATAGGCTTGCTTATATACATCCCTTTATGCCTGTGGAACACAGATTACTATTGCTGCTATGATGTTCTGTGTTTACAAATCTCTTCAAAGGCATGATTCAGCTTTGGGTACACATAAACATACAATACGAACAATCCACTTGCTTCGCGCATGCGTAACTGCAATATATCTAATGCAACAGCTACCGCTGCTACACGCGAAGGATGTTCTCCCTTCGCGCATGCGCACTGCGCTCCCGGATGACGCATGCGCGCTCTAAATTACATTCTATTTATTGCAGCCGCTACCGCTGCTATACGCAAGCGGTGTTTTCTCTTCGCGCAGGCGCACAGTGCTCTTGCACGGCGCATGCGCGTTTCGACTTTGGCTGCTAACACACTACACGCGCCAGAGCGCCAGCGTTTCAGAATGGTGCTAGCTTGCAGCGCAAGCGCGTTTACCGTTCGCTGCCATTCGTAACAAGAGCCAGGCAGCGCAAACCAATGGACATGCTCGGTTCATAGAAAAAGCGCCGTTTTTCGCACTTTTTTCCCGTAATTGACCAATTAGAGTGTGTATTTAAGATAGAGCTTTACACAGCTGAGATCACCTCCACTCCCACTTGGACGCTGGCCATTGGGGTACCGACGGACAGGTATGGCTCCATCTGAACCTAAGACCTGGTAACTAGGAATATTAACCTTGAGCTCTGTTTACTTAACTTTAGTTTTGTGGTTTACTTAACTTTAGTTTTGTTGTCCCACTTGCACCAATTTAGCCTCTTTGGTCTCTCCTACAAAAACTTCTATATGTGGGTCTAGCCAGTATCCACAGCCCACTTATAGAACCATTTTTACAACTAGTATCATCCCCTAGCCTAGTCATAACCATGTTTTATGTCTGGGTTGAGTCTCTTTTTATTCAACTAGTTTTTGTTAGTGTGTATATATATATATATGGATAAGTAGAGCATATACACTCTGAACCTCAATAGATTTTTCATTAGAGGTCACCATACTTTTCCATCTCTAACAGAGCGGGGCCTCCTTCTTCCCGAGTGGGTGCCGGGTGAGGTGAGGTGTTCTCCCACGGATTGTTGGGTGAGTAGAACATAGATCAATAAACATTGTGTAACTAATTGAGTTATAAATCAGGAGACTTATGTAGCTTCTGAAAGGCGGAGAACAGTTTTCTGCCGCCTTGCTTACTCTTGTTGTGTTGTGTTTTTAAAGTGCCATTATATCACAATTGCCTCTCACACCCCCCTTTTTTCCTATTCAGGAAAATCACGACCAGTTGGATGACTACCAGGGAATACTTTGGGCTCAAAGATCCGGTAGGATTAATCCAAAATGGTAACTACACCTTTTGTCTCACATAGTGCAGATGCATAACATCTTAAGATCCTGAAAAAAGCTCGGACTAGTTGTCCCCCCAGCTGAAACATGTCGACCACTATGCACTACGCCATGACATAGCCATTCTTTAAGACTATGAGGCGTTGTTTTTACTCTTGACCCTGGACAATACTGAATAGACATATTTTTTGTCCCAGGAGCCAATTTTACAATCACCTTTGTTTTCTTTTTCACAAGCACTGCACTCCATTGGTCCTACCTCTGAAATACTGTGGTTAAGAATATCACCTTCCAGAACCTATCTCAGCATCATCACTAGGTGCATTGGGAGAAATCATGGTTCATGGTCTACATCCCACATGACGACACTCCACCAATAAGGGTGGGCTGATGGGAATTTTTCTAACCCAGTATTATCACTGTGAGGACAGTTTGGTGTAGTGGTCTCTCGGGCACGACACAGTACGTAGATAAGTAATCTGACCAGGTACCTCCTGTTTGTTTCTTCAATCTTAACCCCTTAAGTGCTGCCTCGGTGCATTGGCCGACGGCAGCACTACCTCCCCAGTGCTGCGCACGACCATTGAACGTCCATTCAGCACTAGTTCTAATGGACAGCGCAGCACTGGGGAGGAATGTGTAATAGCAGCTATGAGGTTAAAGACGTCCCTTGAAAATATGGCCAAAATGTACACAAGTGTGATACCCATGCTAGAAAGGTTAACTACAATGAATGATATTGCACCTGATAGTAGGGCGGTCACTGAGTTTACTGAGATCCACAAAGATCTAACGACCTTTCTGGGGGATTGGTTTTATAAATCCTCTACTCAGAAACTACGGCAGCAAAGGGAAAGTAACCCTTGGTATAAGTCCTGTAGGATGGCCAAGAGCACTCTAATAATGGCACTGAAACAAGGTAGTCAAACCCCTATAATGAATGCCCGGAAGGCATACAAGGAAATTACTTTCCATGCCAAATCTGAGTGGGAAACCGAGAGATGGCACGCCATTAGACAGGCACTGGCTGTAAAAGACTCAAGAACCTTCTGGAAGCTTGTCCATACCAGGAAAGTAGAGGGCAAAATTAGGATTGATCCAAATATTTCAGAAGAATCGTGATGTTCTTATTTTAAAGATCTTTATTCTAGTCCCCTATCGCCAAGAAACGAGGCCCCGGGTATTCTTATGGCCCTGGATTGCAGCTGGTGTCCACCACCTTTTTCTCTGACTGAAGTGGAACTAGCTGTGTCATCTCTGAAATCTAATAAAGCTCCGGGGATAGATAGGATTCCGGGAGACCGCTTTAGAGATGAACCGAAGGTATGGGTCCCCTATCTCACTATTTTATTTAATTCTATCTTGGAGCGACAACCATTTCCTAGCACCTGGTTGGGGGCGGAGATTATCCCTGTTTATAAAAAGGGTTCTCCGCTCGAACCCTCAAACTACAGGCCCATCAGCTTAATTGATGTGACCCAAAAAATATATGCCAGGGTTTTATTGCAACGCTTACTGGACTGAATCACAGAGAATAATATCCTTTCTCCCCTTCAGGCAGGGTTTATAGCCAAAGTTTCAACTATTGAACAGCTATTTCACCTCCAGGTCCTCCACTGGAAGCACGTTGTGCTGGAAGGGGGTAGTCTATATTTAACATTCATGGACCTTAAGTCTGCATCAGGGCCGGACTGAGAACAGAAACCGGCCCTGGCAAACTGCTCAGCTGCCCCCCCCCTGGGGGGTGCAGGTGAGCAGTTTGCGACGGCCGGTTTCGGCCGATTTTGTCACGGGGGCCGACATTGCCGGCCCCCGGTAACAAAAACGGCCCCCAGAGGCCAAAAACCGGCCCCCACCCTAGCGGCCGACCGGGGAAACGCCCGGTGCCCGCTATGGCCAGTCCGGCCCTGGTCTGCATTTGATATGGTGGATAGGAACCAACTCTGGAATATAATATTAACTATGGGGATTCCACCATATCTTTGCTATCAAACTATGTATGTATGTGTCTTGTAAAGCGCACTGCTGCCCTGAGGCGTCGTGGCACTGTAGGCCGCTGGGGAACTAAGACTAGACTACTTCACGAAGGAATGTTTGCTAAGGTTTGATTCAGTAAGTCTGGCCAATTGATAAAAGGGGTTTGAGCTACCGTGGTCATTAAACTTTCCCCTGTTGACCCCCCCACCTTCTTTTTCCTACGTCTTTAAGATTGCCCAGCGAATTCTCATCCCTCCTTGTATTATTCTGATGTCACTCGCTGGGGGATCGGCCCCCTCTTGCTCCTCAATGGGCAGCAGCAGATCCATCTCAATAACTATGGGATTATAGTCACTTTCCGTACGACTATACACTTGAAAATTACGAATACTAGGCCATAGGGCCAAGCTGGCCATGAAATAGTCAATTACGGAAGAGTGACCCATTCCATTGTAGGTGTACTGTCCTGGACTATCCCCCTTGAAGTGCCCGTTACAAGCTCTAATGGAAAATGAATAGGTTATGGTAGTCAGCTGCAGGACCAAAGGTGACCAGTTTTAAGCTGGATAAATGTTCGGGATTGGAACATGCCAGGTATCGTCCTCTTCTGTGGTAAGCTGGGTGGCCCCCGTTAGAGGTTCATAGTGGCAGTTAAAGTCTCCCCCTATCAGCACTTCAACATCACCAGGGAGACTGTGCAATAAAGTACTCAGGGAGTCCAGGGTCTGGGAGGTTCCTCCTGGGCGTACTGGTCGTGAATATATGTTAATAATGGCCAGTTTTGGTGTTTTAGGGCGGGTCAAAAGGATGCATATCAGATCTGGACTATTAGTACTAATCCTTTTGACGGAAAACGCGAGATGGACACCCACCCAAGGGCACAATCCCCCTGAGGGTCTACCTCTAGTGCCTTTCACTGCTGGTTCCATGTATGTAATGTACCCCAATCTGTGTGTGGCTACAAGAGCCCAAGTCTCCTAGAATAAACAAATCCCATGAAGATTTACAAACGCACACCAATCTGGTACTTCTAATTTTGCCGTTAATCCTGCTATGTTCCATGATAAGGCTTGTAGGTTCCTACTTTGGGGGGCCAACCCATCAGCTGTGTCGTTGCCAAAAATAACTCGTCCTTCAGCTGAATTTCCTACTTCTTGATTAACATGTTCCTGGTGTGGAGCTAGACTAGGTAGGGTGGAAACAACCATTGGAGGTTTGGGAAGTGGGGGGGTAAGTTGATTGGCTATAGGCTTATGTCTAACCTTAGTCATTGTTGCCCCAGGATCAAACTGCCCTATACCCCTCCCTGAACTTAGTGTACAGAGGGAGGGAGAAATAGAAAACGTTTGGAGTCAGTCCACCTGGTCTAGCGTACTAAACCTGTTGTATATTGGGAACCCCATAACCTCATTTCTCGCTTGCCAGTCCCACACGCCCTCATCCTGGTTCCCTAACTTAACTGCCTGCTGGTACCACTTTCCACAGTTCCCATTGTTATAAGCATGTCATGGAATTGAAGGGGGGGAAAAATAACTCAAGTTTACCGCCTTAATAGGAGTTGGAGGGCCAGCATAACTATTGCTGCACACATACTCAGTCACCTTACTGTCCTGAAAGTTAATGACCACACAGTCCCCCACAGTGTCTTTCCTATTGTGGCCTACCCACCCTACTCTTCTGACAAACAGAATCTTGCTTTGAACATGGCTTGGCAGGAGTTTATGCTTGTTCAGCCAGTGCATTGTTTTGTTTTTAAGGTCATGAATGATTCTGCTCTATCAGAAGTCAGTCTAGGTACCCCAGTAAGGACTGCCACATAGGGAACACTCTCTGGAGGTAGATTGACTCGTGGTAAGCCATGCACACTGCAGTTGGTATTAATTGTAGAAGTAGTGGCTCTGCTTGGAGATTTTAGTTTGGTTGCCACCATTGCTGCTGCAGTGTTACTAACAGATGTGGGTGCTTTATTAGTAGAACCCTGCTGGGCTGAAACTGGTGTCGGCGCATTTTTAGAGGAGCTTGAGGGTAATGGATTAGAGGGCAGCACTGGTGCCGCCACAGGAATGTTGGCGGATTGGGGCTGCCCATTCATGAAAAGAAAATCCTTAACAGAGTCTACTTTTTTCAAGATCGATTCCTCCATTTTACCCAATCTTTTCTCTTTTTTTTATTTTTTTTTTATTTTTTTTATTGAAAGTTCATAGCAATATAGTGTACATTAGGAACAACAGCATATAATAAATAGATATATATAAATATATAAATACGCATGATACAAAAATGGAGACAGCTGATAACATGAAGTATTATTTACAAAGGAAGGAAATTAATGGGGAGAGAGAGAAGCGAGAGTGAAGGTCATACCAGAGTCAGACAATTGACATAATCTATGAGACCCCACACCTAGACAACCTCCATATAGCCACGGGTGCCCATATCCGTAGCCCCATTTCCCTAGATTTAATTCCCTTTAGGGCATATAGTTCTGACTCGATGTTATGGATCCCTAACATCCTACAAATCCACATTTGGAAGGTTGGGCCTCCACATCCTTCCATGCAGCAGCAATTAATATTCTAAAAACAGCTGTTGATATAAAAACCAGCGCCTCAATCTCTGTGCTTAAACCCAGCTTAGCATCACAACCAAGTATTAAAAGAGTAGTGGATAGGTCTATTCTGACAGCTAGCAACCCCTCTAAAAACTTTTCAATTTCCTTTTTAATGGGGCCCAATTTTTCACATGCTACAAAACATATGCAAAACATCGGCTGGCCCATTACCACACCTAGGGCAGTTATAGTCCGCCCTCTTGCCCCAATTGAACAATTTAGCCGGTGTATAGTATAAATTAAAAAGGGTCTTAAAATGCTGTGCTCTGAGATTTGATAATCGCAAAAACCTTTTATCCATTGATATTGCTCTATCCAAATCGATATCTGGATCACCCAATTTAGAAGCCCATCCTGTCTCTGTCTTAATCAGATCATCGGGGAGCCTTTCCAGAAATAGCCTATATATTTCCCTGATTCTGCGACCACCACCTTTCATATAATCTAATAATGCACATCCTTTGGATATATTTATGCGCGGTCTTTTTGATTTGATTATATTAACCAGCTGCATGTACTTGAACTCTTGACAGCCTTGTAATGAGTATCGTGACTTCAACAATTCGAGGGGCCTACATGCACCTTTTATCATTACTTGGCCTAATGTAGTGATTCCCTGTCTTTCCCAGTGTTTCCAAGGACCATCACCGCTTAGATGCGGGAATAAACCTGAATTCCATAGTAGAGTGTGTTGGTTATATCTTGGGATACTCTGATTTTTCTGTACAGAAGACCATACCCCCAGATGTCTTCCAATATTTTATATCCTGATGCCTTAAAGAAGCGCTTGTCATATTTCCTCAGCAATACCCCATGTACTTCCTTCCCAAGCGCCAGCTGATAAATAGAGGGGATATCTCCCTGACTGTGCCAAGTGTCCTCTGGGAAAAAGAGTATAGTCATTTCTGTGAGGAGACATGCCCAGTTGTAAAACCTGAGATTTGGTATTCCCAGCCCACCCTTTTCCTGGGGAAGAGACATGAGTTTATTTGATCTCCTGACCTTGCCGTATTGCCAGACAAAGTTCATGAAGATAGACTCCATTTCCTTAATCAGTATGTCTTCTATTTTAAAGGGAATGGACCTGAATTTGTATAGGATCTTAGGGAAAATTGACATTTTTATAACATTAACCCTTCCTATGATTGATAAGTGGAGATTATCTATTCTTTTTAGGTCCTGTTTGATCTTTTCCAGTAACGGCACAAAGTTATCTTTGATGATATTCCTTGGCTGAGCGTTGATTGTAATACCTAGGTATACTACTGAATTCACATATCTATCGTCCAGTTTAGCTATATTTCTAGAGCATAATACCTGCGTCTTAGCAGCATTTAAGCGATATCCGGATAGTCTCCCAAATTCGGAGGTAATTCTAACTATTTCCCTCAAGGCACTGTCGGGATCTGTAGTAGTTATAGCTAAATCGTCCGCATAGGCGAGGACCTTTGTGTGGAATCCGTTGGTAACAACTGGCTTAATATTACTATTCATTAAGAGAGTTATTAAGGGGTCTATATAAAAGGAAGGGAGAGCACGGGCACCCTTGCCTCGTGCCTCTTGATATGTGAATCTGCCCAGAACATTCACCCATAAGATGGATACTAGCAATTGGATTGAAGTACATGGCCTGAATTGCCTGCAGGAATCTGGGACCGAAACCTCTATCTTCCATCACTCTCCACAAGAAGCTCCACCTAACGCGGTCGAAAGCTTTTTCTGCGTCAAGGAGGGTCATTGCGACCCCCCCCCCGGCAGCATGGATGTCAAACAGTGTGATGGCTCTTCTTATATGGTCAGTCGTACCCCTACCTGGGACAAAACCATGCTGCCAGGGAGAGACCAGAGTCCCAATGATCCTCCCCAGCCGCATCGCCATAATTTTAGCATATAGTTTATTGTCGCTATTTATTAACGATATTGGCCTGTAGGAGCCAGGGTTTGCCTTAGGTTTCCCCTTCTTGTGGAAGACCACAATATTTGTTTCGGTCCAAGATTCCGGTATAACCCCGGTATTCATAACCCCATTAAATAGATCCAATAGCAGAGGTGATGTTTCTTCCTTCAGGCATTTATAGACCTCCAGGGGTATGGCATCGGGGCCTGCTGCCTTGCCAGCTGCTAGATCTTGTAGTGCCTCGGATAGTTCGTCTATAGTAATGCTCTGTTCCAAAGTTTCTCTCTCGCTAGAGGTGAGTTTAGTGCCCATTTCCGGCCAATTTATACCCAGCTCATCCATACCCGAATCTTCCTTATATAAATCTTGATATAATCTCCTAAAAACATCGAGAATTTCAACTGATTTATTATAGGTTCGGTCCCCTTCTTTAATTTCAGTGATAATATTCCTAGATGTAGCCTGCCTTATCCGCAGAACTAAAACCCTGCCTGCATTTTCTCCTGTTTCGTACATTCCTGCTCTATGGGTTTGATATTCTGCTGCAGCTTTTTTAGCCAGTTGTCTCTGGATTTCGGCCTTCATGCTGTTCAGTCATTCTAAACTTGAGGTGCCCTGAATCCCCTGACATACGTCTCTCCTATGTTGTTCCTCTGCCTCAGCCAGTTTACCCAGCAGGCGTTCTCTCTCTACCTTGATTCTTTTCCACATTCGGCCTGTATAACTAATTGTCTCCCCTCTCAGGCCTGCTTTAAAACTATCCCAAACAGCAATGCGAGAGGCACTATATCTATTCGCATCAAAGAACGACTGGGACCAATCCTTTAGGTGTGCTATATAGTTACTATCCACTAAGAGCTTTCTATCGAAGGTCCAAGGTCTAGCTTTTTTCCTTTGTTTGTTAATAGCCATTGTTAGGACAAGGGGGTTGTGGTCCGATATTAACCTAGGAAGCTTTGCTATTTCCACATTAGAGAGATAATTAGCTGAGATCATGAAATAGTCCAATTTTGTATGCTTATTGAATGGATGTGAGAAATATGTGAACCCAGGGTCGTCTTTCTTTAAGCTTCCCCAGATATCTGTCAACCCATGGGATTGGATTATAGAAGATACTGCTCTGAATACCCTGGGCTTGCGGCCTGTATATGGAAGCCCATTTGCAAAATCTGCTGAGATATTTAAATCTCCACAGATTACTATAGGTGCAGGCCAGTTGGTTAATTCCTGCTCTATTTGGACCATCACCGCCGGGTCATCCAGGTTGGAACCATATATTGAACATATAGTGATGCCTAGGTTCATTTCACATATTGCCCATCTTCCAGATATATCAGCCTTACATCTTTTGACTCCCCCCAGCCCTACCCTGCCAATGATTGCTACCCCCTTTATCATTGATGTCTGTGAGAAGCAGGATCGAATTTCGTACCCCCTTAAATATAGCCAATGTCTCTTTTTCCATGGTAGGTGAGTCTCTTGTAGGCATAGAATGTCGGCCCCTATTATTTTGATGTACTCCTCGAACCTGCCCCTCTTTTTCCAGTTATTCAAGTCACCTATATTAAGGCTTACTACATTAAGGTTAGACATAACCCTGTAAGAAACATAGCCATTGCTCTAACCGATCAATTATTCTCCTGGACATATCATGCGAATACGATTCCTCTCTCAACATTTCAGTTATATTGGTATACACTTTAACTGCATGAACTTTCTTTTCTTGTGCTTTTCCCCTCCCCTGTCCCCCCTCCCTCCCCAGAACACATCCCCCCCTGACCCCAACCGCAACCCCAACCCCCACCCTGGTGGAGCGCGCAGACTAGGTCTGTGCGTGTGATGGATGCAGCGTAGCAGTGGGCTCATCATATACACAGAAAGTTAAAGAACCCCATCTCAAGAACAAAACAAACAAGAACCACCTAGTCAAGAGCTGTGAAGACCACAAAAAAAAAAACCTCAGAGATCATACATTGCCCTCGATAGCCCTCAATAGCCACTGTTCTGCCACCCCTGGGCTTATCAAATTAGAGGTTACTTTTTTGAACATAGTCCGATACTATACTGAATTTAGATATTCCCGAGCTTTGATTTCTGAGGAGAAATATATAGTTTTGCCCAGATGGATTACCTTTAGCTGGGCAGGATTGATAAGATACACCTGTATTTTTTTGTCCTGAAAAGGTTTGATTAACTGTCTTAGTCTCCAACGCCGTTCGACAGTGGTGTGGCAGAAGTCGGGACTTACGAAGAAGAAACCCCCTCGAAGGTCCTTTTAGCATCCGGCCTCGCTTTTTCTGCAATAGATTGACACAACAGAAAGTTCCCTATGTAAATCAGGATTGCTCTGGGCTTATCATCTGCTCTGGCATTCTGCCTCAACTTAAACGATATTCAGTGCGCTCTCTGGATTTCAGTAGTCCAGTTCCACCCAGCGACATCTGGAAAGGCTTTCTCGAAGATTTTGACAATGAAGGCTTTGACATCTTGCCCTTCACAGCCTTCCGGAATCCCGAGGACTCTGAGATTATTCCTTCTTAGCCTGTTTTCTAAGTCCTCCAGCTTCCACTGGACATCCTGCGCTTGTGTTCCGAAAGATTCCACTTTACTTGTGGCTGCCGCCGCCTCCGCTTCAGTAGCGACTATCCTCTCTTCCAAATTTGAGACCCTATCTTCTACATTCACACAGGCTTTTGAGAGCTTTCTGACCACTCCTTTCATTTTTCTCATTGCAGCTTGGGCCTTGAGACTGTCTGATCTTGTCTCTTCACGGTGTGCTGTGATTCCTTGATGGATTGATTCCATCATTGTCATCATTGACAACATTGAAAGTTGTGTAGTCTCCTGTGTGACCTGTGTGACTTCCTGATTCTGTACGAGGCTCACCGTCTGATTAGAGTTTCCTTGTAGCGAGGTTGTTGGAGAATGATCCCATGTTAAATCGGCTTGACCTTTTTGAGGAAACATTGCTTTCACGGCCGTTGGTGGTAACCCCCCCTCGGGGTCGCTTTCTGATTCCGGATTACTGCCATCGATATCGGAACTATGCAACTCCTCATCCTCATCCTCTGACCAGTCGGCCTCCTCGGTTACAGAGAAAAAACACTCACTAGGGGTCTTCTCTTTCTCCTTCTCCCCATGGATCGAGCCGCTCTGAATGGTGTTTATGTTTATTGATATTTGTCCGTGTCTTGGTTCACCCGGGGCAGAGCCTGCAGCAGTCTCCTCCAATGGCTCGCCTGTGGTCGAAAGAACAGAATCTTTAGATCCTCCTGAAGTCTCCCCCTCTTGGACGACTTGAACACTCACACAGTTGATATTTGCGGCGGGGGGAGGGGTTTCGGTTAGCTGCGCCACCGCGCCATCTGAGGACGTAGTTGTCATATCATTGACTAACATAGGGGTTTTGACCACCTTACCAACAACTTTATCGGCTCCCCCTGCCATTGGGATTGACTGTGCCGAGAGATCCGTCTCCCCTTGAACCCCATTTGAGGTAGCATCCTCAGCTCCCAAGTCCGGATGAGGTTCTGGTTCAAACCCCTCATCCTCTTCGGTACCCGGTGGTGGTGTTGTTCCCGTGACTGGGGCCATTTCAGTGGTTTTAAGTTTTTTTGCTTTTTCTCTTCGATTCATCAATTCCACTACACTTACAGTGGCAGTGGCGGAGGCTGTGGCAGCGGCTTGCCTAGTTCTAACAGTTGGGGGCCTCATCCCTTTAGGGGTGCCCTGCGCTGGTGCCAATTGTCTTATCCGAGTCCCAGACTCGACCTCGATTAATTCTGCCTCGTTTCCAACACAATCTGTGGCAACGTTTGTAGTGCTCGTAGAGTTGTCTACTTCACAGGGATTCACGGCTACATTAGCGTTTTTCTTCTTATTCGTCGGCTTACCTCCGGTATTGGTTTTCGGGGCCATCCGTGAGGAAAACTGCCGCTTTGCTCTGCTCTGCCGGTAACTCTGTCGGCTGTCTCCACACCTCTTGGATATCATTCTACCGCAGCAGCTGCCGCTGCTGCCGCTGCCTCTACCTCCACTCGGCTCCCCCTGACCTGTAATGGACCGCCCCCTGACTCCGTGAACTCCGCGGGCTCTGCAGGAGTCTCTGCCGGCCAACCCGATCCTCAAGAGCAGTGCTGCGGCGGCCCTCAGCAGTCCAGGTGAGATCGCCTTTCGGTAAGATGCGATTAGAGGCATCCAAAACCGCAATGTTGATTTCTGAACGTTTTCGAAACAAATTAATCGCTTTTTACACGTCCTCTCTTGTGTTCAGATCACTCGAGAATATATTCAGAATATCTCGACGTTGAACGTCGTAAGGTGCCGGGAGGTGTCCCCCTCAGTAAAGTTTAGGCATTAGCAGTTACACAGGGGTATACCGAGGTTAACCACTTCTGAGTCCTCACTGCTTAGCGCTGCTTCTCAGCCGTGCATCACGGCCGCCATCTTGCTCCACCTCATCAGCCAGACAGCACCCTTACCCAATCTTTTCTCTTTGCTCTTCAGTCTTTGTTCCAGAGGCTGTATGAATGTAGCAAGGACCGTGCTCAAAGACCTTAAGAGCGACTCCTTATTGTTAAGGCTTGGGTATTCAGGTATAAGATCAATGCATATCTCTGGTTGGCGCGAAGCAGACATCATAGCCTCTGACACGGCTCCCTCCTGGATGGTTAGGGTGTCGGTGGGTGAGTCCATCCGGTCATTAAGTTTGGGTTGCTTTGCTTTTCTTCCCCGGATAGCTGTTCCCCCTCTTTTCCTCTTAGGCACTGCCCCCTCATTCACGATATCTTGTGAGGGGCTGTTTGATCGTAGGACCGAGTGCACTACTGCCTTATGCAATGACTGCTTTACTTGGGGTTGATTGGTTGTAGTCCCCGTACTAGGCGTGTCGGTGGGAGAGGAGGATTGGTTCTCCAGTGACCCATCTAGGTTTGTTGCTTGAGGTGGAGGAGCACCTGGGGATTTTGCCTGCGCTAAGGGACCCAGAGATGATCTATTCAAAAAAGCCGGGTCCTGAGACAGGCGCCGTTCAGTCAAAGCGATCTCTTTTTCAAGTACAGATGACTCCCTCATTATAAATTGATCCAAAGTCCCCGCAACATGACCAACAGGTGTTTGTTTCATTCTTCTACGTGCCGCCATTCCCCGTAATATATATGTATCAAGCTCAGTACTCACGATTTTTGTTGGTCGTTAGAGGGATGGCCCGGTCCGGTCTCTCCTGGTCTGGAAAGGGCTAGAACGGGCCCGCCCTTGGCCCGGGCTTCGCCCGGCTCGTCACGCGCGCGTCCAGCGATGCGCGGTATTGGTGCCGATTAAAAGCACCTGGGCTGGACGTTGCGGGCGGGTCTACCTTTGTCCCGATGCCTCCTGGACTTTGTGGTCCGCACTCAGTTGCTCCACTCACTGACCCCCAGCGACGAGCGTTTCCCGCAAAGCGGGAAACGCAAGAAGTGTTACTGCTGCTCTGGGGTGTCTGTGGTTCACCTTTCGAGCCGTGGCCCCATTACTGCGGCCGTGTGGTTGAAAATCCGTCCAAAGTGAATTCACCTCCCCTTCTTATTATCACAAGCTTTTACTCTTCCTTAGACATCAACCAGAAATCATGCATTTTACAGCAGAAAACACACGTATATGAAGCGACGGTGACATCAATACAGAAATGGAATTTATACAAAGCATTGCTTTTGAAATGCGAAAGAGGCTATTTCTGTGGTCAAAACATGTATAGCCCTTCTCTTGGGGATATTAATGCAAATTCGAAGTTTACAGGAAGTGTTGACAAGTCTAAGTGAGCAGGGGGAACAAATCTTGATAAAATAGACAACACGAGGAAACTTCTCTGGTCTTAATTTGAAGCTTAATTTCTAACAGTCCTGAACACCACGAAATGGAAAGAACATGCCATTCTAATATTTTTCATTAGATTTTTATATTCTTGTTTATTAGAACAAGGTTTGAATGTGCAGCTGTTTGGAAACATCAGCAACAGAATGCCAGTTTTCACTGTGCACAACAGCTTCAGCGCAAATTATATTGTAGTGGTGGCCAAGGCCCCCCCTGAGTTGCAATAAACATTAAAAAAAAATGTTACAACGCCTGTAAAATCTGAAATTGCTCAGCCTAATGTTTTGGTTCATGCCATTGATTATTTTAAATAAAATGTAATAACATTTGATAAAGTACGGTTTAATACTTACGAGGCTCCCTGTGACTATTAAACTTGCGGTTGCACACAAGGGAGAGAATAAATGGGATAGCGGGAGCAACAACGTGTGTATAAACGAGCGGGAACTGTGGGAGTGCACCCTTAATTTTAAAGGTGTGGATGTCAAGTCACCAAAACGCTAGGGTTAGCAGAGGTGTCAACACCCGTGCCCTTGAATGCCAATGACATCACAGGTTTAACCCGTTTTCGCACCCGAAGTCTCACATTTTATTTGCAACTGATGTGATAAACGAGACACAAAGAGCAGACACTGTAGAAAAAGTTATGTTGCTGGTCTGTCTTCGAGGGGAGGCAAGAGTAGTGCCAGGGAATCAAATGAAAAGCCAGCTGTAACAGCTGCTACCCCTGCTTATTTTGTGTTTAAATTAGGCCTGGGCAAAATATGCCATGCCAACGTCACTGGTGATGTTTTTTTACTTAAAACAAGTCAACAGAACAGGCCATTTCCTTCACATGACTTAGTGTTCAGAATTCTAACCTGCCCTGGAAATCCCATTAAGGACTCATTTGAAGCTTTTTTTTCTTTCTTCTTGATTTGTTTTCATTTGATTTTTTTAGAACAAACTTACAGCAACTTAGCTGTCATCAGTGTTATTGACAATAACATAGAGCAGTTTGATCTGTACGTCATAACCTCCACCAATTTAAAATATCAACAAAATATACATTTCATTAAGTCTACCACCCTGCAGCCATTGCCTTCTACGTTTTCTCCTGGGCCCAGAGCAGGTGATTGGTGAGGGAGGCCTAAATGTCTTTCAGCCTTGATCGCCTTGGTATCTCCTCCGATTAGTTTCAATTGTTCTCTGTAGTATGCTAGGTCCAAGAGCCCCTGCCACCTGGTGGATGCGGCTCATTTGCCGAATTGTAGAGCAACTCTCCGCTTTGCCAACAGTAAAGCTACAGCTGCAAACCTGGGGCCTTATTTATGAAGGCCTTGCGTCAGTTTTGCGCCGACGGTGCGTCACTTTTTGTGACGCACCAGCGGTGTAAAAAATGCGCCTCATTGCGCCATATTTAAAAAGTGACGCATCTAGGTAGATGCGTCACTTTTTAAACCCCTGCGCCACATCATACCTGCGTCAGGTCTAATGTATGCAGAGGGGGCGTTCCCCTGCAAAAAGCCTTGTAATAGTGACGCAGTGAAATCTATGAGATTTCACTGCGTCACTTTTAGGACGCTGTTGCATCAAAATCTTGCGCCTGCCTCACAGCAGGCGTAAGACTGAC
Source organism: Lissotriton vulgaris (assembly GCF_964263255.1). Lineage (NCBI taxonomy): Eukaryota > Metazoa > Chordata > Amphibia > Caudata > Salamandridae > Lissotriton > Lissotriton vulgaris. The sequence goes on along the minus strand of NC_141689.1, from coordinate 1,532,989,527 downwards.
GCAAGCCCTTTCACATGGGGCTTTCCCCATGTGAAAGGACGCATTGCTGGATTGCGTCACTTTTGTGACACACTCCAGCAATGCGTCACTTTTGCGCTTACAGATACGTCAGAAATACTGACGTATCTGTAACTCCTTGCGACATGATGCGTCATACATTAAATATGACGCATCAGGAATGTCGCAAGGAGTGCGCAGTGAAAAGTGACGCATCGCTGTTTTCAAGCAGCGATGCGTCACTTTTCATAAATGAGGCCCCTGGTCTTCAACCAGTCCCAGCAAGCACATTCTGGGGTTACAGTCTACTATCTCCAACACCATGGCGGACAGGGCCTCCATGATTTGAGCCTAGAACTACCGTACCGAGGTGCACAGCCAGGCCAGATGCAGGAAGTCCGCGTCTGGTGCTCTACAGCACACGCAATTCACATTCTCAAACCATAGCTGCATAATCTGGCAGGTGTATAGTACATTTGGTGTAAAACTTAAAGTGTATAATGCACAAATTACAGTTAGGTGTAAGTACAGAGGTCCGAGTCCACCAGCTCCAGTGGACGGTATAGCATCACATAACACCTTTCCAGCATCGGATCCTGGGCTGCCGGTCTGGCTGCCTGCTCCAAAGTAGGTTCTTGTGCATGTCACTAGTCAGCAGGATTTGTAAAGCACAGAGTCTTGGGGGTTCAATTGGAAATTGAGGATAGTACTCATGAAGTCCACCTCTGAGGCGATAGTATGTGAAGGTCAACAGCGAGGTATTGCGCTACATCTGGAAAATGCTGTTCAATGCGACGAAAGTGTTGCTAGGGTAGGCACCCCCGCTGTCCTTAGCCCAGCCAAACCAAGCAATCCCAATGCCCTGCTCTCCTGCACTTCCGATAGGGCGGGATGAAAGTTCAGCAGGAGCGCTGGAGCATATAAAGGGACCTTTCCCACTCGCATTTCTAAAGTCCACCAAGGGCATATTGTGGAGTGGATAGTGTTGATTTCTGTTCATGTCTCATGCTCTCACTTATGTGGCAGTATAGCTTGTAGCAGGATAGCAAATGCATCATAATGCTCTACTTGCTAAATTCACAACATAATCATGTGGAGCATACCAGTAGTGGGTGGAAGCGACTTGTGCACATTTAGAACTGGGGGCCTCTAGTTGGCAATGGTATTCACCTTTGTCCAAATAGGGACCTTTGCTTCTAAGTCAGGTTAAGGGGATTACATTCCTAGATAACTCCTGCTCACCCCCTTGGTAGCTTGGCATCAGCAGACAGGCGTATCTCATTTGTGAATATACACAGTAATTCAGTGAAAACACTACATATGGACACAACACAGGTTTTATAAAAATAAGTATTCTTTATATAGACTTAACACAAGACCACAAACAAAAACATCTACAATACTGTACTTAAGATTGACTTAAAGATGGTAAAAGTTGCTTAGTTCAAGTTGGTGATAAATGCGACCCAGTTCTCACAAAAGTACCTGGATGCGTAACCCAGAATAAACAAAAGGCTCGCAAAGGGAGATGCATCAGTTCCGTGCTCCGGGGGAGATGATGCGTCGCTCCTCAATGCTTGTGCAGAGAAGGGGATGCGTTGTGATCCTTACCGGTGCGGGAGTGGTGCGTAGGTTCTCAGCCTGCGGCCCGGTTGCGATGCGCACAATGGCGCCTCAATGCAATGCTACAATTCTGGTGCGATGCGAGAAGATGATGCCCTTGATGCAACAATGATGCGTTCACGCCCTCGCTGCCTTGCAACGACTCTGTACTTTGGAGCGGCGACAGGCCCTGCGACACTCTTCTTCGGCGATGCGATGGTAACCCTCTCGATGGCATCACTTTTCTCCGGTGATGCAACAGCAGACAGCTCCTGGGAGATGCAGTGGTGGCACGCTTCTCCGGCGATGCGACGACTACAGCTGCGGTGGCATCACGCTTCTTTTCATTGTGTCGCACTTCCAGCTCCCAACGACACCCAGGCATCTGCAGGTAGATACCCAGCAAGGAAATTCAGAGGGGAGCTGAAGGAGAAGTCTTTTGTCCCTGAGACCTCAGCAGGAGGCAAGCACAAATTCAAGCCCTTGGAGTAATATTCTGCAAGATGATGACAGTTCTTTAAAAAGTTCCTTCTCCTTTCCTTGGCAATGAAGAAACCACTGCAGGCCAACCCAGCAAACAGCACACTGGCAGAGGGGCAGTCAAAAACTCCTGCATCTTCCTTGGTTCTTCTCCTTGGCAAAAGGTTTGTCTTGTTCCCAGAAGTGATCTAAAGTTCTTGGGTCTGAGTCCCAATATGTATACTACTTTTCTCTTTGTTCTCTGAAGGCAGAAGGGCTTTTGCCCAGTCTAAACCCGTTCTAGAGCACTTTGTTTACATGACTCCTTCTTTCCTTCCACAGTGCACTTCAGAAACATCAGACCCCCATAGGAGGAGGAGACCGCATTGTGGAGGGGAAAGAATAGCCCTGGAGCCCTTTGTTGACATGATTCCTTCTCTTCTTTCACAGTGCAGGGCAGAGACATCAGCCGCACCCTAGGGAGTGGAGCCAGCATTGTGGAGGGAAGCCCCAGCCCTATTCAGGTCCCAGGTGCAACTCCCCCCTCCCATCTAGATGCAGAACTCCCTATTCATCACTGGGCTGACTCATTCTGTATTCTAGAATGCCCCAGCCCTGTCACTCAAACTACAGACAAGGAATACACAACCTAGCAGAGGCAGGCCTGGATAGATAGACACGAAAAAACATACTTTCTAAAAGTGGCATTTTCAAACACAGAATGTTAAAACCAACTTTACTAAAATAAGTATTTTATCATTCTGAGTTCAGGCATACTAAATTCGAATTTTTTACCATGTTCCCTGAGTCAGTTAGGATTATAAAATGTAATAATCTAACCGCCCATTCTGGCCTATGGAGAACAGGTAGCCTTGCAATAGTGAAACACGAAAATGGTTGCAATTCACTATTAGGACATGCTACACCCACCAGGGCATGTCCTACCTTATATTTACATTGCACCCTGCCCTTGGGCCTACCATAGTTATGTGTTATGTTATGTTATTTATATTTTTATAGCGCGCAGCTGCCCCAGCAAAGGGGCGTCCTGGCGCTTTGACAGACGCTGTAACATAACACACAATAAAAGAAAGGAAATTAACTAGACACTGGAAACAGGAAAGTTTTAATCGCCTGCCTGAAGGCGAGCACATCTTCAAGAGCTCGGATGTGTACCGGGAGCGAATTCCATAGACCTGCCGCTAGCACCCTAAAGGAGCGGCCACCCATTCTGCTCAGCTTAAAGCGTGGACAGACAGCCAAATGAAGCCCCTCCGATCTCAAGGATCTCGAAGGCATATAGGGCGTGAGTAGATTGGCGAGTGCCGGCGGTGAAGAAGATTTCAAAATTTTAAAGGCCAGACACAGCGCCTTGAACTTAATTCGCTGTCTGACCGGGAGCCAATGTAAGGCCATGATGGTACCAGACACTGAGCAATGTCTGGGGAGGCCCACAATGGCTCGTGCCGCGGCATTTTGTACTCTTTGGAGCCTAGAGGCCTCCGCTTGATTCACCCCTAACAACAGTGAACTGCCGTAGTCCAGCCGAGATAGTATTGAGGCCTGGACTACAAGCTGTCTGGTAGGGGGATCAAAGTACTTTAAGACCGGCCTGATACCACGCAAAATTCCATAGCACGTGGCAGCCACCTTCTTGGTGTGGTCCCTGAAGGAGAGCGCAGAGTCCACCCAGATGTGGAAAATAGAAAAATTGATGTACATAAGCAGCGTTCATTTGCCCTCTCCCGTCCCCCTCCCTGTAGGCACCACGTATACCCTGAAATATTGACCGTATCACTCCGCCAGTAAAAGCCCGTGCCCATATGTACATGACAGCCATTTTAGGCACCTTGACCTCTTGCCCACTCATTAGAATCACTGGCTTCCCTCCTGCGCGCATTTGAGCACCCCCCTCCCACTCTCACATGCATAGACCATGAAACCCAGCACTCTGCGCGACGCTGCTATGAAAGGCAACCCTCCTGCTTGACCCAGGCACCCCCCATTTCCCTCTTGAAGAAGCATCCTTCGCCTCAGCTGACATAGCTCCCCAGCTGTATCTGACTGCCCCTGTTCTCTCATGTACGGGTCATAAGACCTCTCTCTCTCTGTGCGACTCTGACCCTGCGCGCACCCTGACCCCCTCCTTCTCCCTCACATGGACAAGTCATAAACCTTGCTCCTCTGCAAGACCCTGTCCTTGGGAGTCACGGCATCGCCTGACCAACACCTCCTTTCCTTTCATGAATAACCCCTCTGTTAGCAAACCCTCCCTCCGCGATGGACTGTCCACACATGTCCGTGGCCATCGCCTAAGCCGGGAGACACTGTTTACTGCCCTTTATTGTATGGAGTCACTCCTCTTCAAAGGACCCACTATTGATCCTGGCCTCCCCACCCCCTGGGCTACGATCAGGCGCACACATCCTAATAATCAGCGGAACATTCAGCTGCGTCATTGCCCCCTCTCTTATCAGCAGGTCAAGGGTCCCTATTGTGAACACATGTGGGGTAGGATTGACACGAGGATTATGGGGTTGTCTTTTCTTTGTTTCACAATGCTGTGACTGTAATGCCAAGTGTTTTGTAAAGTATAAAAGACAGAGTCTCAGCTCACTTGTTAGAGCACCTCCCGATGGCACCTTGTTTCGTGTCTGACATGACAGGCTCTCCTCATGAGAATTAAACTCTGTTCTTGATTCCTGCTTCCAGTGCCCGTCTCTTTATTTTGGTAATTATTCAGAATGGGAACTAAGAGGCGTCTTGCGCCAGCAGCCTGGGCATCGATGGTAATATGGGCTCCTGTTCCACAATTGGCGTCCCAACGCGGGGTCCATCAGTGACATAAGGTCCAGTAAGAGAGATCCAGACGATGAGGTGAACATCTAAATGATCGGAGTATACCTGCCTTGAGAGGGCCCTCGTCCGGCTGCCGATTGAATGAACTTCACCTATTCTGAACGGACCTCTCTTGAGTGACCTACTGTCCTGACTGGAATCCCACAGGACTGCTGCGGTAAAATCATGGAGTAAGAGAACGATCGGGCGCTGGAAGGAGGAAGGCGAAGAACTGCCCACACGGTCCGGTCCGGGTAAGGTCGCATAAATGCGACAAATTGTGAAATGATTGTTTGTTGGATAATACTAGTATTACGCTTTGTTGAAACCTCTGGAGATTCACCGTCTGCAAACGGAGAAAACAACAGGCTCTCCCTTTGCAAGCAGTGAAGGATAGGTAACGCAGACTTTTGTACCCGTTGTAATCCGTCGTGCCTATCTTCCTCCCCCACTGTTTCCCGAACTGTCGTTCGTGGATTATTGTCTGGAGATTCTTTGTCTGCAAACAGGGAAGAACAAGGTCTCTCTTTGCAGGTAGAGAAAGAGTAGGTAACGATAACTTTTCGTGCCCACTTATTCTCCCCGCTGATTGTTTGATTGACCGAACATTGATTGTTCGATATTGGTTCTTTTGAGGTATTCACCGCCGCCAAACAACGGAGAATAGAAATATTCTGCCTAGTCTTTGCCCGCTGTGATAAGATAGGTAATGCAGACCTTTGTCCCCGTTGTAATCCGTCATGCCTATCTTCTCCCCACTGGTTGGTAGCCTGTTTAGCCCGGACCGCTTATTAGAGATGAACCATCCAGCTCCACTGGAGGGTACACCTAATAAGGACATGTTCATTAAGTGTGGACTAGTCGCTATAGCTTATAATAGGTTATGGCATAAAAATACAAGAAAAAGAGTTGAGCGAAATCAGTAGGCCACTGATGAGTTATCAACTTCGCTAAGAATAAAATAAGAAACGTTAGAAATAACCTGCAATAAGAAACATAAAAATGGCGAGGGAAGACAAGCTTGACACCAAGGCAGCCACGAGGTAGCTAGGTTACGCTGCCTACTCCTGCTCCAAACATGTCTGCCTCATTTCCCACCACGCCCAAATAACGGTCACATGAAATAGAAACAATTCAATAGGTACCTACCCCCATTCCAGAAGCTCCCGAAGTGCAACAGGTCCGCGGTTACGCCCATCCGGAAGGCGAGGCCTCGAGGCATGCGAGGCTCGCCTGGCCGCGGTCAGAAGGAGAGGCTGTTGGGCAGGCGGCCCAAAAGAATAATAAGGACCTCTCCATTTCTCCTCTCTTCTGCTGCCCTGCAGGCCACGGGGGGGGGGGGCTGTCTTGCCTCAGCCACCGACCACCCCCCACCCCCTCTCTTGCCTGATCTGGCCATCGACGAGGACCGGAGCCAAGGCGAGGTCGGACAACCCTGACAGTTGCAGGTAGTCCCGCCACATGTCAGCGCCTGGGCAATTACAGGTAGTCCCGCCACATGTCAAAAAGGGGGGGGATGTCTTGCCTCAGCCACCGACCCCCCCCCCCCCATCTTCATCGCCTGACACGGCCTTACCAAAACAACTGGAGCCGGAGAACGGCGCGGGGTCGCTGGAAGGGGGAGGTGACGCGAACGAGCCTCCCCCACCTCCCTCCAGGTGGAGGCTCCCAGCGACGCCCCAATGCTCTTGCTTAAAGAGGGTCAACATCGAAAAGCGGTCTTTTGCCCAGGACGGGCACACGCCCCATGCCTTCTCTCCTCAACTTTGAAGATTCTATGAGAGCCGGGGGGCACCCCGATCCCTCCGCATGGGCGCCCCCGTCCCCCTCACTGGGAACCGCGACATCGACGCACTCCTGCCGACGCCAGCCTCGGTTTGGAAATGGCTAAAATACAGCCACAGCACAGACTTGTTCAGTTCCGGGGGAACACCAGAATGACCCGGTAGGAAAATTGTTGCTGCCCTCCCCACTCTTTGACTGATGTTAGACTGTTCAAAACTTTCAAACTCCCTGTTCACCCGGATTGCTCGAATCTTGATGCCCTGAGATACGTGTGCATTTTTGGACAATGAAAGTTGATAAGATGGATAGTGATTATGTGCTTAGAGAAGAAAGCAATACAGATATTGATCATGTGTTTGGACAAAGAACTGATTTAGGGTGGGTACTACTTATGATTTGGAAAATGAATTGGTGTAATTTAGACAGCGAATGAGCATTTGGATAATGAATTAATGAATTAATTGAAAAACTGAATTACTGACATGCATCATGCTTGCTCTGTAGGGAAGTTTGATACGATTTTATTGCACTACTGCACTTTATGCAATGAACTGTCACCAACTTCGTTCTTCTTATGTACAGTTTCAACCTGCTCCGTGGCCGGTTCACTGGGTTGTAGGCCTGTATTTATACACCAGCACTTTTTATTAAAAGTATTTTGAAAAGGAACGCATAGTTGTAGCGGTTGCATTAATGATTTTTGAATGTATTCCTACTGTGAGCAACGAGAAAGTATGATGAAGGCTGAAGGTTAAAAAGGACCCGATATTTAGCAGCTACATTATGTGTCACAGGCAGCCGGAAAAGGGTTTTAGACGCTTTAAAACGACACCACAGAAATGCCACCTGACCGCCACCCTCGCACACAACCAAAAGGGGTCGCGACCAAGTAACTCATGTAGATACGCAGATTGTCAATGATTATCTATCTGACATTACTGGTCCCTCTGGGCGTATACGCCGAGATGGTAAAGAAATGCAGTACGTGGAGATAGGTCGAGTATGTGGTAGGTAAAAACATTTTCGGACTACTGCATGCTGATGTGCTTTGAATGCTGCCCCCCACCCCTTCTTTCTCCTCCCTTCTGCAGGTCACGTCGGAACGTCGGCTGAAGTGTGGGAGAGCGATGGTCGAACCACCGACGAAAAGAGAAGGAGGGAATATGTGCATAGTCCTTATGACGATAAGTTTTTAAAAAAGACGTAGACTTAAACATGACTGTTCCTCCTTAGGACATAGCAACTGGGAGGATGGACTGACATAGAGACTTGACGGGTACTGTAGGACGAAAATTGACTCGAAATAATACGTTAGATAATGTAACTAGACGTTTGACTAGGTAGGGAAAGGACAAAGGAAAGTGTGTGGGTAAGGGTTACCACGGCACCACCCGTCTGGGAAGTTAGAAATGATGCTGATGTTCAAAATGTACTGCCCCCCCTTCTCACACTCTTATACATCTAGCCAAGCTGTCTGACTGTTCTCCCGATCAATACTTGCCGTTGCCTCAGCCTGGAGAACTTCCCACCAAAGGAAGGAACTGAAAAATGGTTTAAGATCCAACCATGGGTAAATAGCGCGACCAGGTTAATTTCAGATCGACTGACCGAGGTGTAAGTATTGGCAATTGAGAACGCTCGCAGAAATAACAAGCGAGAGGGAAAAGGAGGGAAAGGTAAAAAGAACTAAGCACGAAGATAAATAGGATAGTAAAGACATGAAGGATATAAAAAAAAAAAAAAAAAAAAAAAAATAGATTTTGTTGGCCAACTGTTGTTTTGTGTTTTGTCGTGAATGTCTTATATATATGTAATACATGTACTGTCTTCCTCTGTCTGAGTTCGTGTGTATGTGCTGTAGGGGTTTATGTTCTCCCTTTGTTTGCGTCTCTCCGTTACCTGACCCCCTGCTGTTCTGTGTTGTGAACGCACTAAATGACCTATTTTTGTACACATCTCTCTGTCTTTCTCTATCTCTATCCCACCTTTTTCCCCTCTATATCTCTCTCCCTTTCTCTCTCTCTCTCTCTCTCTCTCTCTCTCTCTCTCTCTCTCTCTACATGTCATACGTGTACCAAATGGCTCGTTTGGATTACGGACGACTCTCACTCTCTATGAGAGTCTCCCTATTTCTTCTTCCTTTTTATGGTAAAATAGTGCCTCATTGGCTCCAGTCTGATTGGATACTTATTGAACGCGAAGGTGTTCAGAAAAATTGACCGAAACTAAAATTGATTATGATTTGCCATATTACTACCTCTCCTTTCTACAAAATGAATGAACTCGAATTGGCTAAGAAAGAAAGGACAGGTGAGACGACTAAGGTCCCCTAATCTGGCCCTCCTAAAAAGGGAACTATATGTCAATGGCACCCTATTTTTATCGTTGTTAGAGACAAACGTCAATGTCCAGACTGGCCCCCAATGCCCAGATTGCCCCACCCCCTTTTGCACCCAAGCGCGAGCGCCCGAAGCATCCCCGCCCCATTTGATAGACCCCAGCTGCTGTCCCGGATATAAACATGATGACCATGAGTAACTGTCGTCCCTCGAGAAACCCCTGTTTTACCTGACTCTCGATGATAGCGCCCCCGCCCTGTTTGAAAAGGTTAGCCAGCCTTGAAGGGAAATGTTCCGAAATGTTGAATATGATGAAATGCACAGTTGATGGGAATCTTGTTTGTCCTCACTTGAGTTATAAATAGGACGATGAGTAAACTCGGCATGAACTCAGTAGGAATGCCGACATATGCACTGCTTGGTAATAGACCTCTGACTGTGACCGATGAGCGTATCTCCCAAATGCGTAGGATTAAGGGAGGAACTCACATGCATAAATGTCTTCGTCTGCCAGTTCTCTAAAAGCTTGTTTTGTACCTATTCAAAGATTCACGACCACCGAAGGAGAAGGGTCGGATGTGACGTACAGCCTGGCTGCAGATCTTGAGACACGTGTGACCTCGACCAAAGGTGGAGCTGCAGAGCAACAAGATGCGGGACGAGACAGCAATTTCAAACGTGGAAAATGAAACTTGACGGGCTGCCCTGAAGCCCTCCGTCTGCTAACCCACGTGTGCCTGGAGTCTCCGTCCCCCTTCTTTGGGCCCGATTGATGGGCCTGCCTGCTTGTTATCCTTTGCTCGCTTGGTCTCTTTTGTGTGTCCCAGGAACTCTGATCCAACTCCTCCTCTCTCCTATCGACTGTTTGAACAACACACACCCTCTTTTCCATGTGACTTCACGCCAAAAGGAAGAACGGCATTCAGGTGGGAATAGGGTGTTGCCACGGAAATATAGGTGCCGAGCATAAGGCGCCGCTAAACGGATTGTTTAGGGAACAGGACTGTGGTCTAACAGCAGAGGACTGACCGCACCCTGCAACGCGTAAGGATAGAACCGAGCTGGACCTATAGCTCCACCGCCGGTGCTCAACAGCGCCAACGAAAGGACACGGACTAGAGCCTACCAGTGATGGCTCACTGCTAAAAGACACTGTGACAAAGAGACTTTGTATATTGAACCGATTCCGCCCTCAACTGCTTGGTCAAAATGTTCATTGGTCACCTTTTTAAGTCAGAAACATTTATGCTATGTAGTGCTTTTAAAATGATAGGAACTCGACAAATGCAATTTCATATGTGCTGCATTCTGCCCATCACATCAACTGTTCATGATTTTTGTGCAATATGTTAGTATTGACAAATGCTATTTCATCAACCACATGTTTATATGTACGCCCCTTAACTAGGAGGGATAGGAAAATGAACTTTGTTGTTTATATATATACCCCCATCAATTAGAAAAATGAACTCTGTTATGTAAAAAGGGGCGACTGTGGAAAATAGAAAAATTGATGTACATAAGCAGCGTTCATTTGCCCTCTCCCGTCCCCCTCCCTGTAGGCACCACGTATACCCTGAAATATTGACCGTATCACTCCGCCAGTAAAAGCCCGTGCCCATATGTACATGACAGCCATTTTAGGCACCTTGGCCTCTTGCCCACTCATTAGAATCACTGGCTTCCCTCCTGCGCGCATTTGAGCACCCCCCTCCCACTCTCACATGCATAGACCATGAAACCCAGCACTCTGCGCGACCCTGCTATGAAAGGCAACCCTCCTGCTTGACCCAGGCACCCCCCATTTCCCTCTTGAAGAAGCATCCTTCGCCTCAGCTGACATAGCTCCCCAGCTGTATCTGACTGCCCCTGTTCTCTCATGTACGGGTCATAAGACCTCTCTCTCTCTGTGCGACTCTGACCCTGCGCGCACCCTGACCCCCTCCTTCTCCCTCACATGGACAAGTCATAAACCTTCCTCCTCTGCAAGACCCTGTCCTTGGGAGTCACGGCCGCGCCTGACCAACACCTCCTTTCCTTTCATGAATAACCCCTCTGTTAGCAAACCCTCCCTCCGCGATGGACTGTCCACACATGTCCGAGGCCATCGCCTAAGCCGGGAGACACTGTTTACTGCCCTTTATTGTATGGAGTCACTCCTCTTCAAAGGACCCACTATTGATCCTGGCCTCCCCACCCCCTGGGCTACGATCAGGCGCACACATCCTAATAATCAGCGGAACATTCAGCTGCGTCATTGCCCCCTCTCTTATCAGCAGGTCAAGGGTCCCTATTGTGAACACATGTGGGGTAGGATTGACACGAGGATTATGGGGTTGTCTTTTCTTTGTTTCACAATGCTGTGACTGTAATGCCAAGTGTTTTGTAAAGTATAAAAGACAGAGTCTCAGCTCACTTGTTAGAGCACCTCCCGATGGCACCTTGTTTCGTGTCTGACATGACAGGCTCTCCTCATGAGAATTAAACTCTGTTCTTGATTCCTGCTTCCAGTGCCCGTCTCTTTATTTTGGTAATTATTCAGAATGGGAACTAAGAGGCGTCTTGCGCCAGCAGCCTGGGCATCGATGGTAATATGGGCTCCTGTTCCACACAGACTCCTAGATTTCTCACTCCAGCAGCTGGAATAGGAGTGACACCAAGCTCTGATGGCCACCACTGGTTACCCCATAGCTCAGCGTGCTTCCCTAGTACCAACACCTCCGTTTTGGTGGCATTCAACTGGAGGCAGTTGGTGCGAAGCCAGCTAGCTACTGCCAAGAGACCCGCACGGAATCTCGGGGCCGCCATCTCAGGGTCTCCACTAAGTGTCACCGCTAGCTGTGTATCGTCCGCATATGAGGCCATCGTAAGACCCCACTGTTTGACGACACCAGCCAACGGTTTCACATAGAGGTTGAACATTGTAGGGCTCAACGAAGATCCCTGTGGTACCCCCAGCTCCAGGGGATAGGTGGCGGATTGGCCAGGTGGTATAGCCACTTTGAAGGAACGGTCTGCCAGAAAAGACCGAAACCACTGGAGAGCGACATCCGTCACTCCCGCCTCCTGTAAGCGTTGGATAAGTATTTGGTGGGACACAGTATCGAAGGCAGCGCTTAGATCTAATAGTATAAGCGCTGCAGTATGACCTGAGTCAAGTACCTGGCGAAGATGTTCCATGATGTAAAGTAATGCCGTCTCGGTACTGTGTCCTGACCTGAAGCCGTTCTGACTGGGATCCAAAATCTGGTTGCGAACCAGATGCTCAGACAGAACAGAGTTGACATGGGCTTCTGTTACTTTAGCGATCCAAGGCAACAGGGAGATAGGTCGATAGTTTTCTGGCAATCGGGGGTCAGAGTTGGCTTTTTTTAATATAGGAGTGACCACTGCCTGTTTCCATGCCGCGGGTACCGTTCCACAAGACAGTGACATAGGGGTGTCTGGTATGAAGAAAAGGGAAGGTTTAGGGGCTAGCAGGTGGGTGCCCTGGCCAAGTCGACATGGCAGTCACAGACTGCACATAGGCCTTGCAATGGCAGGCATGAGACACACTTTACAGGCTGCTTCTGTGGGTAGCACAACAAGTGCTGAAAGCCCACCAGCAGCATTTGATTTACAAGTCCTGGACACACATGGTGCACTGTACTAGGGTCTGACAAGTAAATCAAATAACCCAATCATGGAATCACTAATTAGTACATCAATTTAACATATGGAGCACTTGAACTGTGGCACTGAATAGTAGTGGCACAGTGGCCAAAGCATATAACCAGCAAAAACATATCAAAAACAGAGGAGGCAATGCGACAACATGGAAGGGAGACTCACACCAATGATGCCAGGTCTAACATGCACATAAATAGTATAGCTGTAAATCTGGCGCATTAAAGCCTCCTAGAATGCACAGCAGGGTGAGTGTACCCAGCGTATGAGTAGTTGTTTCACTGCTCACCCCAATGCAATCATGTGCGCTCGAAGTGTTTTAAAAAGGTGTCGCAGTAGTACTATGGGAATGTTGATAAACAAGTATAGAAATGTGGGCAGTACTACCATTTCATAATAGCTGTTCTGTCTGCTAAGGATAGCGGTAACCTGCACCAACTTTAAACTTGATCTTCCCAGTGCGACATTGCCCTGCCATAGTTGTAGCTTATGACAAGTTTAGAAACGCTGTGAATCCCAAATATTTAGCAGGGTACAAACTCCACAGCAAGGGAAAGTTCGGTGGATATGCTTGGGTCCTCGGCGGTACGGAGAATGCCACTAATTTAGGCGCGTTACTGTTCAGGCCTGAGTATCATTTGAATATATTACCAGATTACAGGTGCTAGATGTGTGGCAAGGTTTCTAACTTACAGGACCATATAGTCCGCTTTTATAAGGAGATAACCAGGGGTGCAATCAAAAGTGGAGTATTGAAGCAGCATGGCACTGTCGGATTACACAAGCCAGGGGCTTTAGTGCGATAGCAAGTAATGACAGTGACAAGGGGCACCCCTGTCGTGGGCCCCTGTGGATGGAAATCCCTCAGACGTGATACCATTTATACACACTCGGGCCAGTGGGTCTGTGCAGGGCAGGCAAATCCACCACAGTAAAGCCACAGGTATTCCCATATGGGTAAGAATCATCAACATGTAGTCCCATTCGATGGAGCTAAAAGCTTTGTCCAGCAAGACTGGCACTGCCTGCAACAAGGGATTCAGTTTGTGTAGCCGTATGAATAGGGTACACAAGTTATGTGTGGTGGGTCAGGCTGGTATGAAGCCTGATTGAGCCGGCAACACCAGGCTGGGGAGCAGTGGCTGCAGCCAGGTCACAAATATCCTGGCTAGTATCTTTGCATCAGTATTAGTTAGAGACAGTGGTCAGTACGATTCACAGCACTCTGGTGCTTTGTCAGGTTTCAACAGTGCAACAATGAGAGCTTCCCAAAAGGAGGGGGGTAATTTTCGCCTAGTGTATGCCTCTTCATAGAGGACTTGCAGAAGTGGCGGCAGCAAATCAGCAAATTCTTTATAGAAATTGCCCGTTAAGCCATCCAGGCCTGGAGCTTTACCATTAGGGAGTGAGCGAATGGCATCTTTAATGTCTTTGGACATAATAGGTTGTGTTGTGCTGTCCAAGGGATAGCCACACTAACGCAATGTCTTCAAGGTAAACCCCCAGTTCAGATTCCAATGCAGAATGGCTGGTACTATAAAGGCGGGTTTGAAATTCCTAAAGTCTGTTAGTATAGAAGGTGAATCGCAATGGTCAACCCCGTCCGCGGTGGTGATCTGTACAATGTGTGCATGTCCTTTCGATGATCTCAGCTTTCCAGCTAAGCTATATCCCTGGAGTCAACCCTCTCCGTACCTCCTAGCCCTTTGACGCTTGGATAAGAATTGCATTTCTTGTGTAGCCATCTCATTAACACCTTCGCTGCGGCGGCTATTCTGCCGCAGCGCTAAGGGGGCGGGGGGGCCGCACGCGCGCCCATGCTGGTGACGAAACCGCTCCGTCACCAGCCTCGGTTGAGCTGTGCTCATGACGGAGCGGTTCCGTCATGGCCCCGCCCGCTCAATAGAACACGCCGCGCAGGTGCAAAATCAGCACCCCGCAGGCGCGTTGGGCGGGCCATGACGGAACCGCTCCGTCATCAGCACAGCACTACCGCGGCTGATGACGGAGCGGTTCCGTCATCAGCACGGAAGTGGTTAAAGGTGGTGATGTGTTCTCGAATGGCAGTCAGGGTGGCGGGGTGAGCATTTATTTCGTACAAGTTCAAGGGATCTCTACTTGTCTTAAATGCCTCCTATACTGTATCCCCTTCCTCCACAGGGTTTACATTTTTTCCAAAGTATTCCACAATAGTGGAGTGGAGTCCATCGTGGGACAAGGAATCCAAGAGAGCTGTCGCCTGAAGTCACCACACAAATTGGATGGGTGTATGAGTGGGGAGTGAGAGTACTAGCTTTACAGGTGCATGATCAGATAATGTTTTGGGAATATGGGTAACGTGTTGTCCAGGTCCTAACCTGTCATGTAACCAACAAATAATCTAGATGAGAGCACGATCCATGCACAGATGAGATGAATGTGCCCTCATGATGAGTCAAGTAGTGGAGTCTCCATATATCCACAACTCCATATTCCTCCATATCATCACGTATAACTTGGGCAGTCTGCCACTGCCAAATGGTCAAGAGTGGGGTCTAGGTATATGTTTAAATCTCCCCCCATATATTGGTTGTCGGAGAGATGGTGTGAATGTACTGTTATATTGTCATATAAAAGTCAGGATTGTCCATATTAGGGCAATATGCATTGACCAAAGTGCAGGTGTGCCACACAGAATACCCTGCGCTATTACATATCGGACCTACTCATCTACTACAGAGTGCGTTATCGTGTTGGGTACTCTTTTTTTAATCAGGATCATGACGTCCCTAGAGTATGAGGAATAGGAAGCAGCCAGTTTATGAGCAGCCCAGCTGGACACAATAGCGAGCTTTGTGTGGTGTGTATAGTGTGTTTCTTACAAGAATGCGTTAAGTATCTGATGCATGTCTAGATAAGATAGCACCTGTTGGGTTTTACAAGGATAATTAAGCCCTGAATGTTCCAAGTTAGGAGGGCAACGTATCCTCAAGGCGGATCCATAGGGACAACATGCAGGCAAAAATTGTAGATGAGGGTAGAGTTTGTGCAACGTATAGAAGTAGGATATGCACAGGCAACACTAGGATGGTCACCATAACAGCAACCAACCAACACTTGCACTATCCTAAACCATGCTAAAGGCAGTCCCACTATCGAAAGACAAAGAAATCATAAGCAAATACATAACATCAAACAGTATCTCAGTCAGTAAATGACCATACGTAAACAGCATATGGGGTTTTCCCTCTGGGGAGCCGCCAGACCCCCTACACTCCTCCAGGTAACCGGGGTAGGCCGGGAGTAAAACAACAGTGTTCCGGTCAGCGAAGCTGAACCAGATTTGCAAGACTGGGCATATCATGGGGAGGCCAAGGTTACCACTCTCTCCTTGCACACTTCACCCATCTCGAACAGTAGTTACGTGGTAGAGCTGAGTTCCATCTCTTAAGGCAGAAGTTAATTGCTATCTTAATTGATTTCTTCTGCAGGTTGGTCTCTTTGCTTCTGGGTGATGTTCTTGAAGAAGTCTTTGGTTGCCTGTGGAGTCACAAATATTTTCTGTGTACCACGATAGTCTATGCGTAGGCATGCTGGGTAAAGCAAGGCACAAGAGAGTTTGACCTTCTGCAATTGTTTCTCGATGGGTATGAAATCTCTGCAGGCGGCCTGCACCGCTACTGTGGAATCAGGGAACAAAGCATTTTGGTTGCCCTGATACGTGATGTCTTTCATCTTATGCGCCAGTCTGAGCACCATGTCCAGATCAAGACAATTTAACAATTTGCTATTATTCGGCACAGAGGAGCCACCCGAGGTGGGTGCACCATTAGGGACTGATTTGTTCTCTCCTCCACCAGTAGCTGTTACAACTGTTTAGGGCAAAAAAGTGTAGTGAGTAGCATGTGAGCACGCTTCTAAATCTTCATTTTTGACCTGTATGACTGCCAAGACAGGTTCCCCACAGGCAGGAAGCTTCTCCAATGTAGGGCCATGGCACAAGTTTGAATGAGCAGGTTTATTAGTTCTGTAACTAGTGGCCTCAAGAAACTCAAATATAGGAGTGAGAGAGAAGGTTCCAGCACAGGCGGGGTGCAATAACAGGACCCACCGAGTGGGTGATAGCAACGAGCATGAACTTTCACTGTGTGATATAGTGAAGATAGCACAAGCAGGGGACCTCAGAGTGCTAGACCCCACACAAAGTTTCTGAGCCCCAACTCTTTTAAACACAGCATTGCAAAAGCCTGGTGTTGCAGCGATATCGCAGGGTTATCCACCACTTGTTCTCTCAGTTAATGAGGGTGGAAATAGCTTGCCAGGTGCAAGGAGGCCAAAGTGTACAGTCTCACAATGTCAGGCATGGGAGGGGGTAATGCCAATGAGGGGGGACCCACAAGACCAGCCTGGGCCACTGAGTCCAGCAGTAGTGATGCGGGCACAGGGCAGCATGCAGTAAAGATTGCCATCTCTCTCTCTCATGGTATGGCACGGTCTGCAAGGCTATGCCTGCTGGCAGGCCTTCCATATAGATCTGGTGCATTTGAGCACACTGCCTCTACCCCCGTTTTTGTGTGCGATTCACCCGTTGGATGGATTGTCAGTGCAGTCAAGTTATGAGGGCTCTGGCCACCATATTATGCTGTCAACGGATTAGGAGTCTCCAGCCGTTGCAGAGTTTCTGGTGGATTCTGCACAGGCCACCAGCCTGTGCAGGCTTGGCTCACTTCTCAGAAGACTCCTGGCTCACCCATGTTTACTCATAGCTTTATGCTCCAGCGGATAGTCTTCAGTAATTCAACCCTGCAGGTTGAGCCAGCTCTGCTCCAGTCCCGCAGCCCGACAGCCCTTTGCTGGCACCCCCCTCAGCACGGTCACAGCTTCGCCATCGGAAGGCCCAATATGTGGCCCATGGCCACTGTCCGCTAACCTCATCCGATGAACACCAGGCAGTGATTGTTTGAGTTTTGCGGGTCTCCCTCAATGCCCCCACATCCAGGCTGTAAATCGGTAGTGCTCTAGCAGCCAGATGGCAGCATTTTAGTCAGATTGGAAGTCCTGCCAGGCAGAACTGCACTAAGGTGCGGCCATCTAGCCGTGGGCACTCTGGCGCCCCCTTATCATTTGCAGCTTACACGTATGTATTCTCTCGAATGTCCCAGTTAGATCTGTCAACCTTAGGGCAGTCTTCCCCAAATATGTTGCCTTACTCCACCATTTTTGCTGATCTAATTTTTATTGCCCTTAGGAATCTGTGCACTTTACCACTGCACATGCATACCAAGTGACATAGGGAGACTGTAGGAAATTGGATTACTGGCTGATTCAAGCAGCAACCACAATTCTTGTTAGGGTAAAACACAATCAACTCCCAAATTAACCTATGCTTTACCTTATGGTAGTTTGACACAAAACAGTCAGGCTTAACTTAGAGGCCATTTGAAAAGTATGTATGCAGCACTGCAAATAGTAATTAAATGAAAACACAGCACAAGAAAAATCCCACCCTACTTTAAAAAAACAAAGAAAATGTAATAACATATTTGACACCAAAATGACAAAAATTCAATCAATGGAACCAGAAATATGCATTTTTTAAGATTTAGGTAAAAATAGTGCTTAGAAGTACAAAGCACCAACTGTGGCTATCTGGTCGCACCGGACCGGGACAAAGTCACAAGTTCAGACTGACTGCTATGGAGCGCGGTTCGCATACATGGACCAAGTTAAACTCGCTAAACAAAGTACTTTAAATCCTGGTTGCAGAGCATTGTGGAAACCAGTATTGAGGATGCATCGTATAGTGGCAGTTCCGAGGAAGCAGCGATGCAAGGTCCTGAGTCGGAGATGCGTTGCACAGTGGTGGTTCCGATGAAGCCATTGACAAAGGTTTGCAATGCGAAATCCTGTGTCTTGCAGCACAAGTTCTGAGGAGCTGCGGGTTGTGATGCAAGGCCATGATTCAAGGATTTGTCATGTAACAGTGGTTCTGATGCAGAGTTGCAGGGAGATGCAGAGGTTCTGCCCAAGAGACCACAGCTCGGCTGTCAGAGCAGCTTCAGGCCTACTTCCAAGGGTCCTGGACTGGGGGCACCACTTGAAAGGCAAGATTCACAGCAGGCAGGCTTCATGTGCTGGTTCCACAGTGGTTGGCGCCTTTTCAGTTCCACATGTCTGATCAGGTGGTCAGACAACTAGCCCTTTGAGTCATTCTGGGTTCAAGATGAAAGTCAAGTCCTCCTTACTGTGACAGCAGAGTAACAGGCTGCAGAGCAGAAGACCTTCTTGCAGCAGAGCAGCACAGTAGTCCTTATTCTAAGTTTTCCACAGGTCCAGAGGTTTTCTAAAGGGTTGGGTCTGAAACTATGATATTAATACTTGGTGCCAGCTTTGAAGTTGGAGAGGATTCTGGAGGGTTTCCACCCCAAAGGTGTTTGTAATATTTTTCCTACCTGCCCTGGCCCCAGCTTGTCTGGGGCACAAAATACTAGTGCGAAACCCTTTATAAGTGTGCTGTGGCAGAGACTTTGTGATGTGTAACTAGGGTAGGTGACAGCTCCTCCCCCCCATCAAGTCAGTGGAACAAAAGGGGAATAGGTGTTTTCAGGATGGTCCATCTCTGTCTGGGAGCCATGCAAAAAGCCCAGCTGCCAGCTATACCTAGTATTTTTGACCCAGGGTACTGGCTGCAGGCACCAAATGATTGGCACAATAAAATGGCAACTTTCTAAAAGTAGAGAAAAAGGAGGGGTTTGGCCCTGTAGGGAAGAGGGTAGGTAGGGCCTATTAATGCCAAAAAGAAGGGGATTTACCTATGCCTCTGTGTGCATGATTACAACACTTAATGTTCATCAAAGAGAAAACCACACTAGTTAGTTAACTCAGACACGTGATTTATGTCAATTACTTTTGAAATTTATGTATTATCGGTTACTTACGACAAGAAAGAATACATAATCAACTTCACATTGAACACAACATAATTTTTGCAAGGGAAAAAGCAAGAAAAACAAACATGTGAACAACTATTGTGTAAATTAAAGTGACCATATCAACATAATGTGCAAATACATTGTACACAGTGATGTGCAATTATCTCAAGAACAGTAAAAAACAAACTTTCATCAAGTTAAATCAAGAATGACAATTGGGGGGGGTACGTCTTATTCAATACCAGCCCGACTTCCTGTAACAATATTTACTGTGATAGTTAAGTTGTGTGAGTACAGGAAATGGAACATCAATTCGGACATGCCATCAATTTTGGGCAAACAAAAATGCCTAAATGCCGACGCGTTTCGAATCCAAATGTAATGATCATCGGATTCTCATCAGGACGTAAAATGTATCCGCAGATACTTGAGCGACCAATGAATTGTGGTCGTTTTAGTCTTTTATGAAAAGGTCATCATGTACCGTGGATGTCAACCTCTATAACTGATGCAGCCGCTCAGAAATCGAGGCAGGAAAGAGTGCAATTTCAGTTCCTATGTTCTGTCCCTTAAAAACAATTTTTGTCCATAAGTTTAGCGAAGAATTGTTTCTTCGAGGTGTCCGTGAATTCTGACCCTCGGAACGTTGAATTAAACGTATGCTTTAAGGGCAGAGGTATTGTTCAAGAATGAATCCGTGGGTGAATCAATCGCCGCGGTGTTTTTTCCAAAATTGAAGTCACTTGATTATGTATTCTTTCTTGTCGTAAGTAACCGATAATACATAAATTTCAAAAGTAATTGACATAAATCACGTGTCTGAGTTAACTAACTAGTGTGGTTTTCTCTTTGATGAACATTAAGTGTTGTAATCATGCACATAGAGGCATAGGTAAATCCCCTTCTTTTTGGAACTTTCTAAAAGTAGCATTTTCAAAATTGTTACTTAAAATCAATGTTGTTTAAATTATAATTCTTTAGTCACCAAACTCGACATTCCTGACTGCTCTTAATTGAAAGTTATCATTAATTAATTGTAATAAGGTCACCCAATGTTTTACTATGGGAGAGGTCGGCCTTGTAGTAGTGAATAAGGAATTTAAGAGTCTTTCCACAACCAAGGAATCTAAGTTAGTAATATATGTCCCACTTTTTAAATACACTATTCCCAGCCATATGGGCTATATAGGGCCCACACTAAGGACGTCTTACATGTATTAAAAAGAAAGGTTTGGTCCTGCAAAGATTTCTTTTATCAGGTTGAAATGGCTGTTTAGAACTGCACACACAGGCTGCAATGGCAGGCTTGAGACCAGTTTGACGGGCTATTTAATTGAGTGGCACAAACAGTGCTGCAGACCATGGCTTGCTTTAATACTGGTGGTACCCTGTGCGACAATGTGTGTTGGCGCACCCCCATGGCCACCTCTGCCACGGATTCCCTCACTAGCACCCTTTAACAGCACCCCTCAAGTCTCCATAACCACAGTCTCTCCAATTCATTTAGTTTTATAGCACCACTCATACCACTGTAATGTGTCAGAGCACTTCACATAACAGATACATTGCACAGGAACAATCATATGTGTGTAAATGAGTGTCTGGGAAATCTTACATCAGACAGGACTACAAGGTGTGGTGTAGGAGTGACATGTCATCCATACTGGTAGGCAATATAGTTTGAGTCCACATTCTGGAAAAGCACAAATTCAGCATTTAAAACATAACTCCATTGTTAGGGGTTTTCTTTAATAATAATAATTGTTTTCTACCTAAATGAACCCTTTTGGGAAGATTAGGATAATGAAAGACTGTGCAAAAAACCATATAGCTCTTACATATACCTTGTAGTTTGCATGCAGCTCTTTGATGACAGTTAATAGCTCAATGCTTTATATTAGGATTTTGACTTATAAACTACAAGTAACAAAAAGAGCTCCTTTACAGAAGGAGTAACCCACTGACCTATTTACATTATATGCACTTTGTGATTTTCATGGTACACATTCTTAGCAGCAGGCATCTTGTCCTCTGTGTTACCTTAGGATGAGTCAAAACTTCCACTAGACAAACCTCCAGTCTCTTTCCAAGGATATGATTAATCACCAGAGTTGACATTTTAATTGATGTCTGAAAATTACTGGAGGCCAGGAACACAGCAACAGGTGCTTTTAAAATGTTAATATACTTGAAGAAAATTACACCCCAACCCCACCCAGAGCCTGGTGTGGTGGCACTGGTGGCAGCACCCTAGAGCCTGCGCTGCTGCCTTAATTTACAGGCCCTGGGTGCATTTAACACCACTTTACTAGGGACTTATACGTAAATTAAATGTACCATTTAGGTGGTAGCCAATGCTACTGTGTTTTAGGGAGGGAGCACACACACTTTAACACCGTGTCTCCCTGATAGATGAAACCAAGATGTGTTTTACACTTCCTATAGGGTCCTCAGAAAATTATGAGGCAGCAACAATATTATATTAGCAGGTGCGAGGTCATATACTCTCAAGTCGCTTTCAGGTCCACTTAAGTGATGGCCTCCAGCGGAAGTTCCAGAATGGAAACAAAAAGTGTTGTGTGTCAAATTCTATGAGCAGGGTCTGCTCACTCTGCATGTCAGAAAACTATCGGCCAGATTCATCAAGCCGAAAACGGCTCGCAAAGGGCCAGATTCTGAGAATCTGGCCCTTTGTGAGCGCTATTTTTGCATTTGGGATTCATCACGTTTACCATGGTTTCAATTTAAACACCATTTTATTCTGACACACCACCATAATGGCAATGGATCTGCTAGAATGAAAATTAGGTGTAGGAAGAATCAAAGACCCGCTTTTATATTCTTCATTTATCTAATCTTTATTCAAAGCAAACTTTAGTATGTCTGAAATTTAGGCATTTATTTATTTCTTTATTCAATAAGAATTTTTAACTTTATTTTAAAAAATGATCATTTATTTTAAAAGCTCAGAAATAGACATTTATTTAGAAGTTTAGCAAAAGTTTAGCAAAGAACAGATAGTTCCAAGTTCATTCTCTCCTAACATCCCTAGCTAACACCCTCATCTTATCCTAACTAAGCATGAGCGAATTTTGCGGATCTCGCGTTCGCGAATTTTGCGGATTTGCGGATTCGCAATCCGCAAAATCCGTGAATTCCCGCGAATTTGCGGATTTTTTTTTTTTTGTGTTCGCCCGTGTTTCTGCCAGTTCGCGAGGGTTTTGTACACTTTCGCAAATTGCGAACTTACCTGTCGGGTCGCAAGTTTCGCGAACTTGTTGTTTCTACGTGTCCAGCCTGTTTGGGACACTCTTCTTCATCACTGCCACTCTCTGTCACCACTGCCACTCTCTGACTACTCATGCCACCCTCTGGCCCACCCATGCCACCCTCTGTTTCATCACCACACCCTCTGGTTGTCCAGTGTACATTATTTTCGGCAAAGCAAAGCACACCTTCCCTACCTCAAGTGACCTGAATTAATTTGGGGCTGATTAATGTGTCACAGAATATTTTTTTAGCTGGCACCTGCTTCCTTAGTGCGCCCTGATTAGTGATCTTTTGCACTTGCTAAGTGCTTTCATTGTTGCAAAATTAGTTACAACACCTGCCCTGCCCCAACTGACAATAATGAATTAGGGGCTGATTAATGGATTTTAACTTCCAGCCTGGCTCCTGCTTGTCTCCCTTAGCTGTAATTCAGGACCTTTGTGGCATATGTGTAACTATTCTGAGGTTCAGAGCAGGGTCACATAATAGTTTCAACTGGCAACTGAACTCTGGAGGGGCCCCTCAGGAAGCACTACAGGAAATGGCTACTAATGATGAGCCTGAACTTTTGAACCTGGTAAGTAGTTACTTTCAGTTTTGCTAAAATCGTATTTCTGCAATTTTGCACTTATTCGCGGGGCGCGAACTCACGCGAACTCACGCGAACAGTGCGAGCAGTGCGAGCAAAATCCGCTGCTCGCGGATTTGCGGATTTTGCGGGAGATTCGCAAATCTCGCGGATTGCGGATTTCCCGAAAATCCGCAAAATCCGCGAGCGGAACGGATTTTCCGCCCATGCCTAATCCTAACAGACCTGCAAAGAAAAATAATCAGTCAGAAATTAAAGTCCTTACACTCCAAGTAATCGATCTTCAATCCGGCAGCATCTCCAGAGGAAATCGAAAAAGCGACCCCTTCTAAGCAAAATCAGGTTTTTTTTTACACTAAATCCCTAACTTAATCTATCTAAAAAGTAACTAACATCACCAATTTGAAACCTGATTGGACAAATTTGGGGTAGATGAGAGCTTCCTCATATCATCATTACAGCATTGTTTTTCCCAATGAATCAGCAGAAAAATAAAGGTTCTTTGTTTAAGACAGTTCGTGGCCTAGGCGCATTCTGCATTTGTAACCTACAACAGCTTTCCCAGGCTTTGGGCATTACATCGTTCATGATTGGCACCCATCCTAGGTTCCGGGGCTAGATGGCCTTGAACTCCCCATCAAGCACAGTCAGCTCACTCGCACTGGCAGGCATCTTTGAGGCGCATGCGTAGACCAGTACTCGCTCGCAGTGGCTCAGAACGGCCAATTTCTTATTAGGCCTCACGGGCCACATTTGGAACTATCATAGAAACAAACACAAATTCATGTTAATTATAGTAATGAAACCCTTCTGTTTACCTCCCACCTTTCTAATATTTACCTATTAGTTGTTCCCTAGCAAATAAGCCACATAAATGCGGTTTATACTTACATAACCATTGACCTTTTAGCACAAAACGTTTACAATAAACACATTTAACTTGCATTTTGTTTATAATTAAGCTGCGCGTTAATTCACATCACAATGACAACATATATTAATTAATTATTTCACTCCATGCAAGCAGGATTAGTACTTCCCACGTGTTTATGAATGCATATTACTCTAAGGTTGGTTATTTAAACACGTCACACCATTAGTAAATGTTAACATTATGGAACATTAACTTCACGAAGGGTACACAAACCTTTGCGTTTACCACCTCGCTCCATCATGCCCTTACGTAATGCAATTCGGCAGGTGCTGTTGAATGAGTGGAGAGAAGTGGACACATCTGTTTTTCACTAGATTTCTGTCAAGACATTATCCAGTGGACAAGTTTGCAGAGGAATTTCCATCGGTGGATAATCTGAGGGCTGGCATGTCCACTCAAGGAAATGTGATTTCTGAGTACGCTCCCCCCACCGATGTGGTGTATAGGAAGGTAGATGGAGCTGTAAAGCAGTGTTATGCTGCAGCCAATTTCTCTGTGTGTACTAATACTTGCACGACTTATGCTGTCCAGTCCTTGCTCAAAGATTTGTAGGCCTTGGCAGATTATATGTATGAGGGTTTGGATTGTTCAGATCTTCTAGCACTGATGGAACAGCAGGTTCAGCTTTTTATCTGACCTGTCCTTTAACAATATGTGTGCATCAGCTTTCATTGTTCAGAGGATAATATCCTTCTGCTTTACTTTCCCGAATCTTCTTCAGCTGAGGAAGCTGGTTTGCATTCCCTGATCTTTGCAGGGCCTTGTCCATTTATGTAGATCATTCTTTTTCCTTTCGGAAGACTGATTCCCTTTTTATTATCTTTGGTCTTCCCCATAAGGGTTCACATATTTCTAATGCTACCATTTCGCACTGGATTAAGTCTGCCATTACGAGTGCTTGCCAGGTATCAAGGCATTCTTTTCCCCTGGAGGTGCAAGGTCATTATACTAGAGGTGTCAGTGCCTCTTTGGTGATCTTTCATGCTGCCTCTTTGAGAGATGTGTGTACTGTGGCTACTTGGAGTTCCCATCACACTTTTCTGTCCCAATATCGGTTGCAATTTTTCTTCCTCCTTTGGGGATCATGTCCTGCTGGCAGCGGAGGGTACTTCTTCTAGTTTTGTTTCATGAAAAGCAGTTTCTTTTGTGTGTTGTAATGAAATCTGTTTTGAATCAGCATACTATGTGGTTCATTGGTGTGTTTTTTCATCCCTAGTGTCTGGAAATAGTCAAAAGTTTGCTTGGATATTGTCTCATGCATAACAACTGCATCCAGCAAGATGGATTAGTAGGTAATGCCCTGGTTACTTATCGGTAATCTTCATTACTCTGAGTCCTGGTCTTCCTTGATGTAGACCTGAGTCCAGCCCTCCTTCTAGGGCATAACTGTTGACTATTTTCTGTTTTGCTGTTTGTCTTGTGGCATTTATGTGGTATTTTACAGTAAGTGCTTCATTAGTTCTTCCACTTTGTGGTGGCTCCTGGGTGTTGGGTCCATCTTGGGGGAAACTTTTTGGTTTCAGGTAAGGAATTGGTTCTGTCAGAAAGGAAAAGTATTTCATGCGTAAGGACTGCATTAGGAACACCAGGACTCGGAGTAATGAAGATTACCAGTAAGTAAGCATGGCATTATGCCGTAGGCCAGCATAGTAAAAAAAGTTGTATATATTTTACATGATCACAGACACCTTAACATAATTCTAAACTGCGTCAGTAGTAATAGTGCCACATTACATAATCTAGATCCAGATGTACAAAAATGCAGAAAATATAGAATATGCAATATTATGCTTGTTGTGTAATTGGGGCATAACGTTGTTGTGCAGGCTATTCATATATTTATATATATTACCTACTGGCGGTCGCCAGTAGGTAGTTATAGTTAAACCTAGGGGTCCATTATGATGTCGGGCGGTGGCACCACCGCAGTGGTGGTGGGGCGGAAAAACAGCTATTTCCGCCCGCGAGCAGCGGAACTCACGTCCGCCACATTAGGATAGGTAAACATAGGTCAAATCCTGTCCGC
The DNA here is from genome assembly GCF_964263255.1 of Lissotriton vulgaris. NCBI lineage: Eukaryota > Metazoa > Chordata > Amphibia > Caudata > Salamandridae > Lissotriton > Lissotriton vulgaris. The sequence continues at coordinate 1,532,963,111 of NC_141689.1, read as the reverse complement.
TGCAGCGTGCCGCGCACAGCCATCAAAGTGCGCCCGCCACCGCGGCGGAGTTAGCCAATCGAGACTCTTCGCCGTGCCGAGTGATGTCCGCCCCGCACGACAAATCAGGATGGCTCAAACAAGCAGACGCATCGCAGCGGAGACGCCGCCCAGCCTGAGCAGGCAGAAACTTGACAGCGGAGCTAGATAGCCGAGATCCGGTCCTGAACGCCATGATTCCAGCCCTCCATATGCATCCGGTGATGTTCCTCCTACAACACTATCGTCAGATGGGACGCCGCCGCAGGTACGCAAATACACAAAAGCAACACACAACACACAGGCCGACACAGGGTCCAATCACCACACAGACACCCTGCTGGGGGTCACAACACACCCACAAGGGCACCCACACATCACCCACTTCACAACAAGGCACCCCTCAGCATCCGGGACACACATCAACCGCCAACCTGCAGCAACGTCCCGGTCACGTCACCGCCGCGTTCAACACATGCGCACTATGCAGAAGGCAGGGCCACTCCAAGGCATGGGCAGGGCACAAACACCACAGAGACACACCACCCCAACCCCAACACAACCCATCAACCCACAGGCCAGGTGCCCATCCTGTGCACCTCCATGCACACCAACAAGCACTGCAACAACAAGCACAATACACACTCTCTGCACCACACAACACACAACCAGGGAGACAGCCACTGCAGGATTGGCTGACAAGGAACACACAACACCACTGCCACACACACTCAAGGCTCAAGGGAGAAGTGTGGCTAAATGATTAGAGTGGCAGACCCTGATGCAGAGGTCTAGCCTGGGACCAGGGTTCAATTCCCTGCCTCGGCGGGTCTTGGGCTCAAAATTCCACGAACCTGATAATTCTCGCCTCGGTGCCTATTCCAATCATGGAGTCCCACTCTGCAACTCTGGGCAATAGCTTGCTTAATCTCCACAACGGCCCCCAAAACGCTAAGGATGCCTGGCCTCCACCTTGGGGGTGCCCAGGAGTGGACACCTCACAGGGAAAGCCAGGATGGGTTCCACAGCGGTATTCGTACAAGCGCCTTGAGACCCTTGCGGGTGAGTAGTGCGCTATACAAGTATCAATTTACATTTACAATCCTTGCCAGCACATACACATACACAAACAAGCACACACCCTGGGTGCAGCCACAAACACAACACACACAGGGATGCCTCAACAGATGCCTGCATAAGAACACTACAGGAACACATACTGAACTCCAAAACAAACACACATACCCTGTCAGCCAAACTGGGGAAAATCAACGGGAGCACAGACACAACAGGAGTACACAACAACATCACTCAGGAACAAAACACACACACCAGAACACAAATCACACAAGAAGTGCATCTGGACAAACACATACTGCCACATCAAACCCACCACAGATGCACATGAAACCTCAATCAACAAACACCACAAGACATCAGGGGATGCACATCAGGCAATGCCAAGGCCACATACACACACCACTGCATGCACAACAAGCAGGGTCTGCATATCAGGCATGATTGACACAAACGCATCACACACACCACAAATCAGCACTGCGCAAATACAACACCACACCCAGGAACTGAAGTAATACCACACCCTACATCCACACATCCAACACAACAACTACACATGCACCACTCTGGGATGCAAGAGCACAGCCACCTCCACCAGAGCACTGGCCAGCACACACAGCTGAAGTGTACATGATCACTACAGAATGACCAATAGCACAAGGACAGCACACATAAACCATTGGGGCAATGTCCAGAGTGGAACATTACTCATGGCTCAAGAATGGCACCACAAAGTACAAGCCCACATACGAAGTGATGGGGAGGCACACACACACATGGAAACCAAGGGGGAAGCTGACATCAAAGGGAAACAGCCAGCATGTCAGTAGCAGACATGTAAGGGGTGTACCACACACAAATAGAGGTACTGAACACCCTCAATGGCCAGGCACAAGTGGCACACATAGAGGATGGCCTAAAACCACACACACCATGCCATACAAGAGTCGAAAAACTACCATGTGCCTGCAATGCATGACAAACACAAACACAATGGCAGTGTGGAGCAGCAGGGCCACACAGTTCACACAAAAACACCCAAGACAAATTGAGGATCAATCAAACACAACACTGATGTGCAACTCACACACTTTGTACACTTCAAACTTACAAACACAACAAGGAGGAGTCACACACAACACCACGGACACACCAACACACAGCACAGTGCACAACAAACAGCTCACACAAGTGCATGCAATCCTCTACCCAGGGCAAGACAAAACAAACAACAGGCATACAACTCCTGAGTGACACATGTGTGTCTCACACAATACAGGGGCCCACACACATCCACTACAAACAGACACCCTTCACACTGCACACCTCTGCTACTCCCAATACCACGCATCTCATGTAGGCAATGGCACCAGGACCAAGGGCCAACACAAGATGACCATACACCTACAAGGCTGGGCACACAGAAAGCAATCCACACACATACTTAAGTACAAATCCCAGCCAGTTCCGAAACATTTGCACAGCATCACACCCTGTGCTGGCAGTGTCCCCCAACCAGACATGTGAACAGTGTAGGCAACAACAGCAAATCACCAACAAGATGGCTGCATGCCAGGTTAAATAGCCATCAAAGATCACACAATTTGCAGGCTCAGAATGGAAATAAGACCCTTTCACCCCTGCCCAAAAATATGATGGCTGCAAAGAGCCTTGCAATGTTGAAGTGATACATGGAGTATGGTCCACAGGCAATCAAATGCGAACAGAAAAAGAACTTTAATCAGCAAGGACACCGACAAAACACACACCAGAAGTAATTGTATTTATTCACATATTGCACAGATGCTGCGGTACAACAATAGTAGACAACAGCAAGACTCAAAAAGATGTACAAATGCTGAATACCATGCACAGGTGAAACACAAACAGGAAGGCCAGTGTTCATGGCACAGGTGAGAGCACGACACAGCAGAGCAACAGGGCCAGTGTCCAAGGCACAGGTGAGAGCATGGCAAAGCAGAGCAACATTCGGATGTGAAGACAAGCTGATGCCAGAGCAGAACCCCCATGTTACGAAAAGCCACTTAAAAGTGAAGATAAGTATAAATGAAACATTGTCATCAGAAATAATAGTTTTGGGGAATACTTAAGTGAATCACCATCAGATACTACGGATATGTTTGTAACTTGCGAATGAGGGTCACCTGACGAAGTCCACAGGCCGAAACGCGCGTAGTTCCATTCCACCGCATTGCCGTCTTCTAACTTTCCACCGACCGAATATATCGTATAGCACTTTTCATTTTTCCCTTTTTTTATATTGTCATGTAAATATATGTAATGTATGTATTTGAATGTATTTTCTGTGAATAATATATAACTTTTAAGAAAAATAGATGAAAATAATGAATAATATATAAAAAAGAAGAGAAAAAACTATCAATAAAATGATTTCCAAATTTTGATATATCAATATGTCTCTGCCAATAATCACTTAAGGTCGCACAATACTATGAATATTTGTGTTGTATAATTTGTTTGCTATACATTTTCTTTACCTAAACAGCAGAGCAACAGGGCCAGTGTCCAAGGCACAGGGGGGAGGCCAACAAAGCAGAGCTACAGGGCCAGTGTCCATGCTTGTAAACAATGGTCAGGACTAGCACACCTGTATGAGGCACAGGCGCATGAGGGGGATGTCAACTCACTCCTGGCAGTCATGCAGACTTGGACCTGGCTGTGTGTCGGGGACAGCTGGCCCTCTTCACTGGGGTGACAGAGCCTCGGGTGATGTGGGGCTAACATTGGCTTGGCAAGCTGGAGGGCTGTGTGGACCAGGTGGCATAGTGGCACGTGGAGGTGGAGTCATGCAGACTTCTGACACAGTATGGGTGGGAGAGGTTGGAGGGGTGCCCTTCCACTTTTTGGGAATATGAATTGTCTTCCCTGTCTTGGGGTTGATGGGAAGTGTTGATGACACAACAGGCACACACACCAACTGTCCCACATCAGGTGCGGACACTGGCACTATCTTTGGTGATGTGCTGGATCCTGCGGAACGCTTGAGCTGGCTACTCCTCTGGACCTCCTTCCCCTCTTTGCCTGGTGTACCCCCTACAGTGCCCTGCTTTGCCTTTTTGCCAGGGGTGGTGTCTACAGTGCCCTCCTTTGCCTTCTTGCTAGGGGTGGTATCTACAGTGCCCTCCTTTGCCTTCTTGTCAGGGGTGGTCTCTACAGTGCCCTCCTTTGCCTTCTTGCCAGGGGTGGTCTCTACAATTCCCTCCTCCACCTGCTTCAATGGACTCGGAATTGGGGTAGATGTGGTAGGTTGATGTATCCCTGTGCTCTTCCTAGGTGTACCCCTGATATGCAACACCTCCTCAGTGGACACAGACACTGCATGGGTAGGTCTGTGTGAAGTTTTAGTCACAGGAGAGTCTTTTGCTGGAGATGCCTCTGCGGCATGTGAGCCTAATGTCTGTCTCATTGATCTCCTGGCCTTGATCTTCCCTGACTGGCTCTTGTCTGTGCATTGTGGGTTGGCCCTGCTCTTCAGTGGGGATGGTGTCTGTGGGCGGGAGTTCCTGAGTTGTGTCTGTTGTGTGCTCCTTGTGCTGTATCTTTTTGGTGGCGCAGGCGAACCGTGGTCACTGTCACCTGATGTGGCCACTGACTAGGGGGGGACAAAGGCACCTGAGTTGCAATGGGAGCATGTGCCTGTTGAAGGGCTGACGTCATTGTAGATGACAATGCTTGGACTGTACGGTGTAGCCCACCCACGTCAGAGTGTATGCAGAGTGTATGCCCTCCATGTATGCAACCACCTGGCCTAATTTATTGTCATGGTCACTGAAGGCATTGAGCAGGGTGGTCTGGCCCACACAGAGCTGGCGTAGGAGCTCTATACACTCTGCACTGAGGGCAGCAGGGGGACAGGTGCAGGTGCAGCGGTGCCAGGTGTGAATGTGACTCCTCCCCTCTTAGTGACACGGAGACGGGCAGCACCAGAGGAAGTGGATGGGAGCTGGGGGCACTGGCCGCTGGGTGTTAGATGATGATGCAGACTCCCCATCCCCTGTGCCTGCCAACATGGATGCATCCCCGCTGGCATCACATGATGTGGTACTCTGTGTCTCAGCCACGGATTCCTCCTGCATACTTCTGTCCCCATCAGATGCGCTGGTGGGCTCTGTGTCACTGGCCGCCGCTGCAGCTGTAGTGCTACTCTCGCCACCACTGGGTTCGGGCTCATGTTCCTCCGTGGTCTCTTGCGAATCTGCATGAGAGAGAGATACAGGGTTGTGTAAGTGTCATCATTTGGTCACACTAATTCAAAACAATGCACTACAGGAGAGGCCCAAATCTACATGGTAACCACCACACCCTGCAATCACTGTGCAGCTACACACAACATAGACCACAACAGTGCCTGTAACGCTGAATATCTGCCACGAGTGAGCCATGTTGATGCCACACAGCACTACACCCTGCCCATACATGAAGTGTACCACACCCACAACTTGGCCTGCCCACACCTTGGGACATGATGAGGTTACAACTCTTGTTACCACTAACAGACCTTCAGGGAACAGGAGGGGACAACACACACAGACCTATTAGGACATCACAGTTCCCAATGCCAAGTAGGCCATAGCAAGCACCATGTGGTAAGCTGGGGCACATTATTTGCAGATGTTGGTGCACCAACGATCATGGTGCAGGCAAAGTAGGCATACATGAACTCACACTCAGCAAGTGTACACTGCTGTTTACCCCATAATAGATTACCCACACCATCCCAACACATCTGGCAATGGGAAAGTACATCAAAGAGTATTTGCTCAGTAAGGCCAGGGTGGCGCAATACCTGACACAAGCACACATCACAGCAGCCACTCACATGACACAACAGAGGCCCTGTACACATGCATCCACTCCAAGCAAAAGTCACGCTCCCCAGATACTCACCCTTGCTGGCGATGCTCCTTCAGACGTGCATCCAGGTCTGGATGAGTCACTGCCAAGATGCGGCCCATCAGTGGAGTCATGTTGCGCCTTGCCAAACGCCCTGTGCGTGGTATCATCCCCTATGTCATCTCATCCACGTTTCTTGCAAGCCGACTGATGTCGTCCCACCTCTTGTGGCACTGTGTGCGTCGGCGGTTGTATATCCCCAGGACTCGCACCTTTGCCGCAATGGCCCTCCACACGGCCTTACGCTGGTTTACCTTGAGCTACAGGTATGAGAGAAGAGAAGGGTAAATGACCAGTTACACAATGTCAGGTACCAACATCTATCTGTACAGTAGCAAGACCCAGACTCAGGACCAATTGTTACCTCCCTCCATCCCAAATTGGGGGAGCCCTCACAAGGGCACTTTGCATGGCCCACACAGATGTGATTGCATGCACACATTGGGGCGTAGAGGGTCCAGGATCATCTCACAAATTCAGGATGCATCAACGTAATATGCATCGACAGAAGTGTGTAAGTGTGCAATTGCACAGGGCACAGATGGGGCATATCTACTGTTCAGTGGGAAGGAACTGGAGCAAGGACCATGTAAGTCTGGTGGTGTTTTTTCATTTGAGTGGGCAGCCACTGGGCCTACTCTCTGGGTCACACTGAGTCAGACAACAGGGGCACACAGAAATGTTTACACAAGCAATTACTGTCCTGGCACCTGCATGGCAAACATTTGGTGGCTCTGTATGGTTGACAATGTAACATCCAATGACCGCCTACGAGGTGGCGGAGCACACCTTCTGCGTTTTTCAAATCTGCATCATGCCACCACGATCATCGATCCCATTGGCTGTAGGCAATGCTCCATGGTGGTGATGCACCGCGATTGCCCGGGGTGCGCTACCGTGATGGTGCATCATTCAAATGCATCCAATGACCGCCTACGTGCTGGTGGAGCATGGCCACCACCATCTACACATGTCCATATGCCAATGGCTTCCGAACTTGTGAAGGGGGTGGTGCTGGTGTCACACCGCTGGGGACAGGCGGTAGGCACCGCGATTCATGCGGCAGAGCATGGCCACCGCCATCTACACATGTCCATATGCCAATGGGTTCCGCACTTGTGAAGGGGGTGGTGCTGGTGTCACACCACTGGGGACAGGCGGTAGGCACCACAATTCATGCGGCGGAGCATGGCCACGCCATCTACACATGTCCATATGCCAATGGCTTCCGCACTTGTGAAGGGGGTGGTGCTGGTGTCACATCGCCGGGGACAGGCGGTAGGTGCCACTATTTTCGTGACCATTAATGGCGATGTCAATCAATAACACTGTATCAGTAACCAGCAGCAACATGATGAAGGGCACATCATTGTACACACAATGCCATACTTCCAAGTCGTCCACAGGTGTACGCACATTCAGTGTGACACACTTTGGTCTGTGGTCCCTGCCATGTTAGTTATGCATATGATGGCTGATGATGATGCTTGACACTCTTGAGCTCGTGTCAAAGAAGTGGTACAAATCAATTTGTCATGGGTCAGTGCTGACCTTGATAAGGCTTGTGTCACTGCATTGCATCGTACCAGACTGGTGCTTTCACAACAGCTCATGCACACAACTGAACGCTTTCCTGCTGCTGTGACCATTGTGTTGATGGATGTGTGCAGAGTTTACATGATGCATTGAGGTGTGACAGGTACAGCAGATGGGTATGATACAGACATGGTAATTTCAAAAACATTGGCGGATGTCGCAGCACCTTGCCTGCACATGCTAATTGTGTTCTCCAGTATTTGCGCATTCACATTCCCCAATGTGCTTGTGGCACTTGTGTACTGTCAGGGGAGAGGTGTGCCCTCTGTGTGTATCAAAAGGCCAGCCATGTAACCTGGTGTGCCATGCATCTCTCAGGCAGTCAATGTTTTTCCATGACATCATTGATGGTATGTGCTGTGTCCATCTCATAATGGTTGTCACTGACATTTTCTAATTTACATCTCAACTAGGAGGAGGCCGAATCTCCTACATCACCTGACAGTGCTTGAGGACATGGAGAATGAGGCAATAATCCGGAAATTCCGCCTGGATAGACAAACACTGAAGATCCTGTGTGATCTATTGGAGCCCCACCTGCAGCCTCGCCGTCACTATCCATCGGCATTCACACCCACATGCAAGGTCATAGCAGCACTCCACTTTTTTGCGACAGGTTCCTTCCAGGAGACCGTGGCTAACGCTGGAGGGATGTCACAGCCCATGTTCAGCATGGTGCTGGGGCATGTTCTTGCAGCCATGATGCTCTATCGGAATCGCTACATCCATTTCCCTAGGGGAGTAGAATTGGCTGCAGTGAAGGGTGACTTCTATCCCCTTGGGCGCATCCCACATGTTGTTGGTGCCATCGATTACACCCATGTAGGTCTGGTGGCACCACAGGCGACGGAGCACATATATAGGAACCGCAAACATTATCATTCCATCAATGTGCAGGTGGTGTGCCTTGCGGACTTGACCATTTCTCATGTGTGTGCAAAGTATCCTGGCTCGGCACATGATTCGTACATCATGAGGAACAGCATGGCCCCACGGATGATGGAGAATCTGCATCCAGAGCGTGCTTGGATTGTGGGTGATTATGCCTACTGATATGGTGTGCTGTGTGTTACCTGCTGCACTCTGGCTGTGCAACATTGCAATGGGTGTTTATCATTCACAGGTGACTCTGCATATCCCAGTCGGCCATGGCTGTTGAGCCCCTCAGGAATCCCAGGACCCTGGCTGACATCCGCTACAATGACGCCCATGGCAGGACCCGACGGGTAATCGAACAGACTTTTGGCCTGCTGAAGTCTAGATTCCGCTGCCTTGACAGGACAGGAGGTGCACTGGCATACTCACCTGGGAAGGTATGCAAGATCCTTGTGGCATTCTGTATGCTGCACAACCTGGCCATCCACAAGGGGGTCCCCCTGCTCATGGACGATGGTGAGGAACCAAGGCCACCACCTGCTCAAGGACCTGAGTCCAGTGATGAGGACAGTAGAGAGGATGAAGGAGTAAACCTGCGCCAGCAGCTCATCGAACGCTACTTTACTTAAAGGTGGGTGGCGAGGTACAACGTGTACATTGTGTGGTGTGGTTGCTGTTGTTGTGAAGGGTTATGCGCGGATGTAACAGACAGGCACACGTTCAGTCACCTGTGTGTGGTAAAAGTGACATTGACGTTCCATATGTGAACGTATGCTGGACCCTATTTGTTCACACCTGCAGCCCATTGTCTAGTATGCCTGTAGTGTCTTGTGTATGTTTTGTGTAGTGCTCTGCCTGTGATGCCACAATAAGACCAGTGACTGTTGTTCTGTTGTGTCTCCCTAGGTACTACAGACAAATCCTGCACTACATACTGTACATCATTTGGACACATCATGGACATTGTCAACATTGTAAATATTGCACTAAAAACGATACTGCACAAAATCTGGTGCATCAGGTATTTTATTTTGACAGTGGACATGTGATTTGTGCGGGAATATTTACATGACAGTGGGGAATGAGCAGTGAGTTGACAGTCCTGTTCGATGAGATGCAAGAGTAGAGCCCACATGGATGTGGTGACCCAGTCCAACAGACAGGTGCCATTGCCAAGGAAATGTGGGTAAAGACAGTCCAAACAGTCAATGCAGTAGAGAAGAGGGTTGTCATCACGGCTGGCTCTGTGACTGGCGCGTGGCAGGTGCTTTGCCTCCGGAAACTCCCAGGCTCTTCTTTGGACACCCCTTAGATCTTTTTGGCGGTGGGGGGCCTGCTGAATGGCCAGCGGCATGAGGGGACTCGTCCCTGTCTGTTGGCGCAGGGGAGGATGGTGCACTGTCATCCTGGGGCACAACAGGAGGGGACGGAGGTGATGGTTGGGACACAGGCCTGTCCCTCTGCAACACCACTTGCTGGCCCATGAGGTCCACCATCAGTCCAAGACGGTTGTCGATGGACCTCATCAGCAGGATGAGCTCCCTTAAAAGTTCATCCGACCGGCCACTTTGTCCCTGGACCTCTTGGTATGCCTCCATTACTCTGGTGAAGTGGTCCAGGGATGGTGTCCACTCCTCCCGAGGCCTGGTGGTGACCCTGGCCCTCCCACCTGCTCTGCTGCTACGGACGTCTTGCCTCGCCACTGTGGGTCCACGCACTCTCTCCCTGCCCTCCACAGTTGTTGCTGTAGGCTGGTCATCCCCTGGGACAGGGAGGGTGCTGCAGGTGGTACTGGTGGTACTAGTGGTAGTGGCGGTAGTGGCGGTGGCGGTGGTGACGTGGTGGCTGTGGTGGAGGCAGAGGCCGTGACAGCATGGGTCTGCTGCGCTGTTGTTGCATCAGGGGGTGTGGTGGGGAGGATGGGAGCCTGGGCCCTCTGGGTTTGTGGCACACCAGATGGGCCGGCCTAGAGCTCATCGTCCAAACTGTCCTGGGTCTCCGCATCTGAGAGTCCATGTGCCGGGGTTGGAGACTGGCTCTGCTGGTCGTTGGTGTGGTCCTCAGCAGTGAGTTCTTCATCACCTTTGCAATAGATGGGAAATGGTGAGTGTTGGGCACTGTGCAAGTATTGTCTCAGCTGCATGTAATGGACTGTCTGTACACTACACAAATATGAAGTCAGCAACAGTAAAATTCATGGCAACACTGTGTGTAATTTCATAGTGCAGAGGAACATCATTTACTCATACATGTTGGATGTCAATGCATTGCATGCAATTGTTGCTGCGTTTCGGGATGCAGGTCTCCCACACACACATCAGGAAGAGTTAAGAAATCTACCTACCTGTTAAGTGAGGGAGAACAGTGCAATGGCTGACACTTGCTCCAGGGTGGGGGAGGCTTCCATGCTGCTGGAGTGTGGCCAGAGGGCATGCTGGGAGTAGTGATACAGGGCCTTCCACCCTCAAATAGTGCTCCAATACAAGGTGGATACCGACCTGTTAGGTAAGGGTGAACAGTGCAATGGCTGACACTTGCTCCTGGTTGGGGGAGGCCTGTATCCTGCTCAGCTGTGGGCCAGGAAGCATGCTGGGAGTGGTAGTGCACGACACCCACCCCCAAACAGTGCTCCAATACAAGATGGATCCCTACCTGTTAGGTGAGGGTGAACAGTGCAATGGCTGACACTTGGTCCTGGGTGGGGGGGTTCCGACCGCGACACCCTCGGGGTTATCTTAATTTCCCGTGCGGTGTGTCCGCTGTCCTTGCGGCAGGTTGTTGCTTTTCCGAAGTTTTTCCTACCTCCGCAGTAGGTTTTTGGCCATCACCGCCCGCGTCGGACGGCTTTGCTTGGCCCGCTACCGCTGTCGGTCTTTAGTGGCGGTTGATCCTAATGTGGCCGCTGGTATCTCCACGGTGCAGGGGGGCGGTGGGTTTCCGCCTCCATGGCGGTCGGGGTGGTTTTCCGCCCCCCATGCTAATGACACCCCTAGTTTCCATAGGTAATCCGCAACATTCTTTTTGGAATAAGTTTGGTGCCGGTGGATGAATCTTCACGAAAATGGCCTGCTCCGCTCCGCTCCTTCCCTGAAAGTTTGGGAGTGATTGTGAAGCCGGGGGCGAGAAAAAAGGGGGGTCCCAAAACGTGTTTTCCCCAATGTAGTTTTCCATAGGACCTTTAGCCTGGGCTACAGCCCGAACGGCCGAACGGAATTACACCAAACTTGACAAAAAGGTTCTGTTCGCAGATGGGCCTTTTTGTTAAATGGTGTAAATCTGTTCAATAGTTCCTGAGAAAATAATAAGTAAAATCATAAGTATATATTGGAGGTGTTACGGTAAGCTTACTGTACTCTGTACCTTCCTGTGCACGAGCTGCATACTGATTGAATGTCAACTGTCTGTCAACTCTCTAAACCAGGAAGTGTTGGCAGCCATCTTGTGCCTCGGTAGAACCGAGGTACAAGAAAGATGAAAACAAACACGCAAAACACAAAAAGGGGGCAGGGTAGACACACCCTGACCCCCTAGGCCTGCTCAGGGGGTCCCACAAGGACCCCCAAGGCCACCCCAAATGTGTTTCTTTTTTAAAAATCGCAGGGTATGCGTACGTACGCGAACCCCGGCTTGCTTGAATCCTGATGGTGCAATGAGCAAGGGACTCACATCTGAGTATACCCTTCCACGCAGTTTCGGCTCTGACAGGATAACTGGAGCGGATAGTTAGCCCGGGAAAGGGGAGCTCGGGCCGGAGCTCTACCCCACTATGTCCATCTCCATTGCTTGCCAAGCCACGCCCCTATGTGTTGGTTGGTTCATTGTAAAACCCCCTAATTTACCCAAGGCAGTCTAAAAATCCTAAGGCAAACAGCAAACAATTCCTCTCAATCCACACAATAAACACAAGGGCTCTTTTTAGAGCCACACAACATATAAATACATACACTTCATAAATATCTAAAAATATTCTTATTTTTCTTGCTTACGTACGCTTAAGGGACAACTTACGTAATTTGAACAGTACGAGTACGGTGCATCTATCATTAAAAAAAATAGCGACTACAACACATTTTTTATAACCCCCAGGGACCCCATCCCCTGGGATAAAAAAAAACATTGGAGACCGTGGGGGGGAGCCCCAATGCCCCCACGGTCCCAGCCGGCTTCCCACATCCTTTGGGAGCCAGCATTGCTTTTCGTCAGAGAGAACAGCTGACATGCTGCTCTCTCTGACGAAAAGCAGTTTGCTTTGGTACAGTGGGAGCCGCCCGGGACACTGCAGGAGCTAGCCCTGGGGGGTGGCGGTCCCCAGGGCCATCAAGGGCACCAGGAGGGGGACCGTGTGGCCCCCTCCCAACATCAACAATGCCCGGGGGTGCTGGTCCCCAGGGCTGGGGGGTCCGTCACGGACCCCCCTATTTGCATATTAGTGCCCCGGGGAGGTGGGGGCACATCGACGAAGGGGAAACTGGCCAAGTCGACGCCCAAGATGGATGCGGACCAGGTGACGTCAAAATTGGACAATGTACTGGCTGTCATGGAGCGTCTAGAGGAGTCCCTCCAGCAAACTCGCACCTCCTTGGAAACCAAGATCGACAGCGTGGCTATAGACCTGACCCACCTTAAGGCCGACCATAAGAAATTGCAAGATCGCACCACCGCCCTGGAGGGCGCGGTGATGGCTTTGGAGCCCAAAGTGAGCCAGTCGGACAAACACATACAAGACCTCCTTAACCGGGTAGAATTTCTGGAAGAACGCGCTGAAGATGCGGAAGGGCGAGCGCGGAGGAACAACATCAGGCTGGTAGGCATCCCGGAGAAATGGGAGGGGATGGATCCCGCACGTCAAGTGGAGGACTGACTTAGAGACCTTCTGCTGGAGGGCACGCTATCGCCATACTTTGTGGTGGATCGAGCGCACTGCGTGCCCACAAGGCCCCTCCCTCCTGGCTCTAACCCTGGCCGTTGATCCTACGTGTTCTGAACTACAGAGATCGTGACACGATCCTGCGTGAGTCTCGGAAACTCGGCAACATCCGGATTGACAACACCACAGTGATGTTTTTCCCTGACTATTCTGTACAGGTGCAGAGGCAGAGGCACTCATTCCTGGCGGTGAAGCAGCGGCTGAGGCAGGCGAGTCTCAAGTATTCACTACTTTTCCCTGCCAAGATGAGAGTGGTAGCGCAGGACAAAACACACTTCTTCACCAGCCCTGGTGAGGTCGAGGCCAGGCTGGATGGCGGAGTGGCCGAGGCACCTAGGAGGGCGCAGAGAACTACCACGGTGACACGCACACGAGGATTAAGACGGCGCCGTAGGCGCAGATCTCCCACACCTCCCCACACACAGGAGGCGACGACCCGCTCACCACCAGCAGACCTGATTTTGCAAGAGCAGCAGGATGCCTTACGCAGAGTCACAGAAATCAGTGGCTCCCCAACCCCCTCCTCTGCCCCGAACGCCAGCCCGACCACGTTTCCAAGTGACGACGAGGCTGCCTACGGTCTACCGGACTCCCAACAGTCCACAGTTCCCCCGGACATCACGCCACAGACAACGGACCTTCTCGGCTGAGAGGGGCCCCGGGGCTTTTCCCCACCCCCATGGCACGTGGCTGATGCCGCCGTGCCTGTTGTGCCCGCATCCGCCCTGAGATGAGCGCTATTTGGCTGCGATGGGCGCGAAGACCTTCTTGCTCCAAGTGGTGAGGTGCAGCGAGACGCAGTGAGTAACATTTTGTAGTCTACATGCACGTCCTCTTACTGGTACACGGGAGCCTCTCCCTATGCCGTGGTCACATATACTCTGAAGATTTATGGCCCAACACCGCCGGCGGCGAGGACTCCATCACAGACTTTTCCTCTCGCCCTTGGCATCGGCTACACATTTGCCCACTGCACTGGGCAGGCTGATATCTGGTGATGCCTGTCAGATACGTCCTCTCCTTCTTGGCCCGGGACGGGGTGATACCTCCTCCATGGACATTATTGACACTTGACCTTTTTTTCTTTTCTTGCCTTAGTCACTTGGCACCCCCTAGAACTGTAAAGCTTAATCGGCTCACTTGAGTGTTTGGACGGCGGCATGTTGAGCTGCTGACCTTTTGGCATTTTCTATTGTATTGCCTTTTCCAGGCCTATTGTGTTCCCTTCCTTCCCTACCCCTAGGCACCTGATTGAGTCACTGACTAACTTGTTTGCAGCTATGTTTGGACCAGAGGCGGGGATGGGACCGGAGGATATGGCGGGAGCCTCAATTGAGGAGCCGGGGCCAGGGGGTGTGAGTGGGGTTTACACAACTGATGATCATGGCTGAAATCCGGATAAGCACCTGGAATGTCCGGGGCATGCACACACCTTCATGTAGGTACCAGATCTACTCTTATTTAAAGCGCCATAAGATCCATATAGCACTGTTACAAGAAACACACTTGAACAAAGCGGAGGTGCGTGCACTACATCGTAGGTGGTGTGGACGACTCTATGCCACAGAGTACTCATCCTTCGCCCGCGGCACGCTTCTGTGGGTCCGTCCTGGGACCCCTTGGGCGGTCTCGAGCACTCATATAGACCCTGAAGGCAGATATGCGGTTGCCCAGGGCAGACTAGATGGCCAACAGGTAGTGCTGGCTTCCCTATACTACCCAAACACTGACCAGGGCAGCTTCTTCGCCCGTCTCTCGACAATGTTGGCGACATGGCACAATATCCCGTGGATCCTGGGGGGAGACTATAATTGCATCTTGGACGCAGCACTGGACCGTTCTTCCCCACCAAACGCTGGCACACCGGCACATGGTGCCATGAAAGCACTGATTAGCTGGGCCACACAATGGCACCTCCACGGCGTGTGGCGGACGCATAACCCTACAACGAGGATATATTCCTACTACTCAGGCGCACACGATCTGCATGTACGCCTAGACCGATTTTTGGTGTCCGCTGACCTTCTCTCCCTAGTTGTAGACACACGATACATGGGCCGCACGCACTCGGACCATAACCCACACGTCCTGACCATAGCATGGGAGCGTCCACACCCACCCATCCCCACCTGGTGCCTCCAACCGGCCCTCTTGTTAGATGCGGCTTTCCGCGACTCCCTTCTTACGCAAACTGCGCAATATTTTGAGGACATTTCCAATACAGCGTCCTCCCCCCAGATTGAGTGGGATGCCTTCAAGGCTATAATCCGAGGGAACTGCCTCGGTACACAGGGACACATGCGGAGACAACTGGAGGGTGACCTAACACGGCTGGAGGCCGACCTGCTCAGCCATGAGCAGGATGCGATTAGTGGTGCTGGGGACCCCCTGTCGGAGGCACAGACGGAACATGCGCGCCTCCTAGAGCGTCTACGCAATCTTAATTATGCTGCACACTCAGCATGCACGCACCATCTAGGAGACAAACCTGGCAAACTATTGGCCTGGCTGATTGCACAAGAGGATCGCGCAGCCCCAGTGTCGGCGATTCGCACGGATGGGAGGGGACTCCTCTACACACAGCGCCACATACATGAAGCATTCACAGCCCATTATGAAGCACTATATCACTCCCGGCTCCATGACCCGCTCCCCGACGTAACGGAATACCTCTCCCCCCTACCGATGCCCCAACTGACAGTCGCGCAGCAGGACGAACTCGGGGTGTCGCTTACTCCTGAAGAACTTCGCGAAGCCATCTTTAACCTGTCTAATGGCAAATCCCCCGGCCCAGACGGCTTACCAGCCTAATTTTATAAGGCGGGCTCGGACATCCTCATCCTCGTGTTGTTGAAGATGTATGCTGCGGCCGCCGAAGACTCCACCCTCCCTCCCACACTCAACGAGGCTAATCAGGTCTCCATACTCAAACCTGGCAGGGACGACACTCAGATGGGCTCTTATCGCCCCCTGGCCCTATTAAACACAGACTACAAAATACTCGCCTCTACCCTAGCTCAGCGGCTGGCCCCTTTCGTCCCAACCCTAGTGCACCACGACCAAAACGGCTTTGTCCCAGCGCGTCACACCTCTTCCAACATCTGTCGTCTGTTCCGTATACAGGAATACGCCACTCGCCACTGGCCGCGGGCGGGATGCTTGGTGTCGGACCTCGAAAAGGCATTTGATTCTGTAGAATGGCCACATTTGAGGGCGGTCATGGAAAAATACGGCTTGGGAGAAGGCTATAGGACAATGGTTGATCTACTATACCACAGGCCCACGTTTCGTGTCCGCATTGACAACCTGCTATCTGACGCTATCCGAGTGCGGAGGGGTACTAGGCAGGGCTGCCCCCTGTCACCCCTGCTATTTTCCTTAGCCATGGAACCCCTAGCTATGATACTCCGGAAACAAGGAGATGTGTGGGGAATCCCAATGGCGGATGGAACCCATGTGGTCTCACTTTACACGGACGACCTCCTCCTATATGTCAAAGACTTGACCAATGTCCCGAGAGCTCTCACCGACGTCTTCCGAACATTCGAGGGCATGTCGGGATTAAGGGTCAACCCGGACACGCGTGAGAGCGATATTTTTCTCGGCGGAGAAAGGCTGCAGTGGTACTCCACTACGTTTCGATATCTGGGAATTCACATCTATCGGAACCCCACAGACGTTCTGGAGGGGAATCTGATGCGGGCGGTCGCCTCCATCCGTGCTCAGATAGGCTTCTGGAAGTCTTTGCCTCTGAATGTGCCCAGTCGTGTGGCGCTAGCCAAAATGATAGTCCTGCCGAGGCTGTTATATTACTTTGCCAACATTCCGTCCTATGTCCCCACCAGGGTGTTCCGAAAAACGGGAGGTCTTGCTCCGAGATATTGTTTGGAACGCGGGCCGACCTCGTGTGGCGCTGGTGAAGCTGTACATGCCCACCGAATCGAGAGGCCTGGCGGTCCCAAATATGGAACTGTACTACCTGGCAGCGCAGATGCAATAGGTGTCGGGCTGGCTCTGTGGTAAGAACCTGGGCGACACTGCCACGGACGCCGACACCTGGACTCAGACGCAAATATGCACCTTGTTTCATCCGCTGACCCAGACCCCGACCCACTCAACTACACTTGGCAGTGGCGCGCAGATGCTTCTTACGCTGTTTGCGGCTCACCCGAACGCCGCCGCCGTATTCCCCGATACTCCCCCTACTGGGCACCCCCAGAGCGGTCGGAGTGCTGATGGAAGCTGTGCTGGAGAGCTGGTCGCAGGCGGGCGTAGAAACATTGGGAGACCTTTACGCGAATGGTGCTCTGCTTATCTTTGCGGCCCTTGCCGAGGGTACAGCCCTCCCAGCCAGGCAATTCTTATTGCATGCGTCCCTCATACGCACGATGACCGCCGCTTGGGGTGATATGGCTGAGGAATTGCCAATGAACCACTTCATACAATATTTACATGTCATGGGCAATGGTCCCACATAATACACTGGCCGGCGCAGGCCCTACTGACACATACGCAACCCTCCACCCTACAGCTGAGGGAAAAATGGGCGACGGACAGGGGGAGGGATTGGACTGACAAGGAGTGGGCAGTGGAACTGGCTGGGCCGACTCACGTCCCACGCAATCCCCGCTTTAAGATAATTCAATTCTATATACTGCACCGCGCCTATCTTCCGCCCGATAAGATTAACAGGTATTTCTCAGTCACCGACACTGCCTGCCAACGCTGCTCCCTGATCGGAGCGGATCTCTTGCATATGCTCTGGCTGTTTCCCGACATCCAGACATACTGGGAGGAGGTCACTACACTACTCACGCAAAGCACTGCCGAAAATGTCCAGCGGACATGGGAGGCCTGCCTCCTGGGGCTCTACAAGCGCACCAAACTGAACAGGGTGCCATCCAGGTTCTGGGACCTGGGATTGATCACAGCTAAACGCCTGCTCACTAAACGATGGAAGGCCAGCACGCCCCCGCATGTCCAATACTGGCGCACATCTTTTACCAATTGGGCACGGGCGGAGAGCGCAGTACTGCGTCAGGAAGAAACAGCAGGGCTCCGGAAATTCCCCATTGCGCAGCTCTGTGACAACACCCTCCAATCCTTTCAACAGGCGTGTTTGGAGCGGTGATTCACTTCAGGAAACCAGCACCTGAGGGGTCACATAAACACGATACATTGCAGAACACCCCAGCGCTTGTTGCCCCATCCCCTCCCCCTGCTCCTCTGTGTCCCTACAGCGATACTGGCCAATAAGCCGGGCCACATCTGCGACTCCCATTCCCCACAGGCCACATGCGACGCCTAGCCTGCTGGATCACTGCAGAGCAGATACTGCCTTCTTTATTCTCCTGTGCGTCACAATCTGGCCCCGTGCTATGGGTGCGGCCACTGCACCGGCCGTGCTGTTGAAGCGTGGCCCGCACACTACTGCCCTAACCCCCATGCACTAACACCACTCCTACGTCTCCTCCCGGTCCTTGACTGTTGAACCTCTTCTGAGGGAGTAACATCCCCTACCACTACACATGCAAACAGACGTCTGCACCCTTCAGTGCTTCTCCTCCTTGTACAATCCCCTTGTTATAGTTCATGTTCTTGTTCTATTACTGGCCATGTTATACGACCAGGACTTCTCTTTATGTTGACCTTACGCTATACACGATGCAGGAGTGGCATTAATTCTCATACCACTATTGGTGTCTTGTGCCCCCTACATTACCAAACACTACGCATTCCTATGCGCAAGAACAGAAGGGAGTAACCGAGCCATTCGCTGTCCAGGGACGGAAGGCCGGCTCTGGGCTGGGACTCATGGTCCCGACCTCCACACCATCAACGCCACCATTGGGGAACAGCACACGCATAGGGTTGGCGGACACACCAGCCTCGGTTGTAGCGGTCTCTGCCTGATACCGTCGCTCACACGAGACCACTCTCTTGAGTGAGCTATACCATCACGCACCTGTTTGAGTTGCAGCAATGTCTCACGAGACAGATCTTTTAATCTACTGACTCCTGTCCTCACAGTCACCTCCTGTCATGGCCATTCGCTGTAATTCCTTATGGGCACGGACTGATGATAGTAGGGTAGAGATGCCGGGATACAGTTGTTACACTACAAAATTAATGAAAAATCCACAGACCTGCTGATTCATTGCGAAGTTGTGATGTATAATGTATGCGTACTCCTGACCCTAGGGTTGCCAGCTAAATGGCTGTGTTCGCTTACTCACGATCCATGCGCCCTGCGCATTACGCGGCCGGCCCATATGGGTTGTAGGCTAAGAGCTGTGTGAAATGCATACTGTGTAATAAAGGTCTTTAAACATAAAAAAAGGAAAAAAAATGAACCAACCAACACATAAACACATACATTTGAAAGATATAAGTAAAATATATTTTTTTTAATGATTTTTTTCATGCTAGGGTGCGCTTCCGGGACGACTTACGAAATATGCACGGTATGCGTACGGTGCATCTATTGTAAAAAAAAATAGTTTGTATTACTCATTTTTTATAATTCCCGGGGACCCCATCCCCGGGGCTTAAGTTATTTGTTTGCCGGGCCGGGAGGCTC
This sequence comes from Lissotriton vulgaris, assembly GCF_964263255.1. Classification (NCBI taxonomy): domain Eukaryota; kingdom Metazoa; phylum Chordata; class Amphibia; order Caudata; family Salamandridae; genus Lissotriton; species Lissotriton vulgaris. Next base: position 1,532,943,099 of record NC_141689.1, on the reverse strand, counting down.
TCTACCCCTCCGCAGCCCCGGGGACAGCCACCCCCAGGGCTTCATTTAAAAAAAAATTGTGTGGGGGGGCTCTTTGCCCCCCACTCGCCCCAGGGATCACCACCTCCCCGGGGCTGTAATATTACAAATAGGGGGGTCCGTGACGGAACCCTAGCCCCTGGAAACCACCACCCCCTGGGGCTTTTCTATGTTGGGAGGGGGGCCGCGCGGCCCTCCTCCTGGAGCCATTGATGGCCCTGGGGACCACCACCTCCCCAGGGCCGACCCCTGCAGTGTCCCGGGGTGCCTATCCCCGGGTCACTGCTGTTTGCTGTGGTACTTTCTTACAATGAGGAGTTAGGTCCTGGGGCGTGGAGTTGGCTGGACCGTCAATACTTATACACAAAAGAGATTGCCAACCTCACAAGAAATGTGAGGTTGGCAATCTCTTTTGTGTACAGGTTTGCTGTGGTAGGGCAGAGCCTCGCGGCTCCCACCTTACCACAGCAAACTACTTTTCATCCGAGAGAGCAGTTTGTTAGCTGCTCTCTCTGACAAAAAGCAATGCCGGCTCCCAAAGGACGTGGGGAGCCGGCTGGGACCGTGTATCCCCTTTGCTGCTTAATCCTCACCTTTGATTTCTTGAGGGTGGAAGGGATGTTACAGAACTCCCCTCTCCTTTTCAGAGTTCCTATAGTATTCATTTTTTAGCCTGCAAGATTTTGGGCTTCTTTTCAAGCAGTGGATTAAGTACCTTCCTTAGGTCCCACTGTCGATTTAGGTCCTCTATCTTCCTCTCTGCTCTTTCTATTGGGTTTTGTGAACTCAGCATGGGAAAACACTCTCAAAGAACGCGCCACTCAGAAGCCGCTCCTCAGTTGTAATGGAGGAGCTTCGCTCTTCTTAAATTACCTCCAAAGATGAAAAATAAAATGGTAACTTATTAGAATTTTATTTTTCATCCTCCCGTCCTGAACCAAGCGTCAGGATGGTGGGTGCCGGCCATTGCTGAATGACAGCAGCAGGGAGGAGGGAGGGCTGTTTGTGCACTTTTGAAAGTGTGCATGTCCCTTTTGGCAGCCATCTTGCGATAGCCTGCCAGACACTCTAACCCAAAAAGGACAATTGATGGACAGAATGCAGAACAATGTCATACTTTCACCCCAGCACAGAGATCTGGGCCTGAATCCATCGTTTTTTTGCTCACCATGCCATACCAGTTAAGACGCAGCCAAATGCAAATCAGTCTTGACCATGCGCCCATTGGGAACAGTCCAGCCTGAACTGCCAGGCCAGGTCCTCCCTGGACTGAAACCAAGCATCCTAGGACCGTTTTCGCCCTCATCAGCCAAGATAGCTTGACTCCAGTTGCATGTCTTAAGACAACTGGGTTAGAATAAATACATGCCTCCAGAGTGCTGGGGAGCCCAGAGTGAGGCCACGCCCTCCAATCAGATCGCAGCTCCTTTTGAAGAGGTACACAGTGATTTTGATTTTATTATTAATATTTACATGCACTCCCCCACCCCTGTAGATGCCGGTCTCCTAGGAGAATGTAGCTGCTTTGCTAATGTGTTGGGAGTGAGAAAAGCTTAGCAGTGATAGTGTTCCAAAGTACCCTAACAATTGCCAACAAGGACACAAGCTGTATTTCATAAAGTGGCAGCTTGCTTTTGAAAATCTGCCAGTGCCACCAAGGGCACATGAGGAGAGATCTACCTAACAAGGAGCGGATGGCATCACAAAGCCACTGGTATTTGCTTGTGCAAGGCCAGGTATGTGAAGGCAGGAAAATGCGAGAACAATGTGTGCAAATTGAAATTGCGTATTACCAGCAGCACCTAAAGAGGAGGATGTGTGAGCACCTGTGCCAAACCTATGGCTCATGTATAGAAGAGCGGTTCCCTACAGACTGGTAATGGGAGAACATGTGTCACATCAGTAGTGTGGGGTGCGGGTTGCATGCACTGCTGCATTGGTGCGCAGCACACCCGAGTAGAGCTTTAGTGTGCGGGGTGCAGGTTCTGCAGGAGCTGTCTCATGGGCTGGAATAGAAGCCACGAGGTAGTCAATATCCATCTCCTGTTCAGAGCACAGATTCCAGCCCTCTTCCAGAGGTCCGTCATTCACAGGCATATGTCCCACCCTTTCCCTTTCGTCATACTTAGGAGTGGATGCATGTATGTGTGATTTGGTGCCTTGTCCTTGATAATGGTAAGTGTTTTAATGCTAATCTTGTGTAATGCATATTGTGCTGAGACCCCTCGCCTTGCCAACATCCCCCACTGTGACACCCTGGACAGCAGGTCACTGGCCACTTTAGAAGTAGAGCTGCTGTATTTGTTCCCCCACGAATTTGATCCAAAAGATGAACACGATTTTTTGTTCCCTTGCGAAGTTGATCCAAATATCTTGTAGGCACTCACTTTAGTTGCTGAATGCTTGTTATCTGTGCATTAATTTACCCTGAAATTACTCTTCTATTTTATTGTTTGAGAGTTGCATTATCTTCTCTGTTAGTAAGAGGCCCCCATACCTTAGACCTTACCTTGCAGAGAACTGAACCTGTGCACCCGGGTAGGGTTACAGTGAAATAACAACCAAAATTAGCTTAGAGACCTGGGGGCATATTACCAACAACTAGCAATAATTATCGCTATGTTGGCTTAGCGGCAATATTTTTATCGCCGAGCTGCAGCGATTTTTATCGCTTAGGAACCTTGATATTATCAAGGTTTATCTCCTAAGCGATAAAAATGGGCCGTAATGCATGAATATCGCTGAAAAGTCAGCGATATTCATGCATTACCGAGCTAATGCTCTTAGCCATGTTATCCACCTACCATTGGATAACATGGCTAAGAACTGCTCAGGGGCAGGTGTTAGCTTTTGGAGATATTCGCGCTTAGCGCAAATATCTCCAAAAGTTGGTAATAGGAGATAGAGATGTTAGCGACTGTTTCCAGTCGCTAACATCTTGGCACGCCCACTTTGCATATCATTAGTGATAAATATCACTGACATGCAATGCGGGGCCCAAGATGGTCGCTATCTCCTACTAGCTGTCGCTAACTGGTGTTAGCGACAGCTAGGTAATAGGGAGATAATTTTATCTCCGCTTTCTTGGCTTTTAAAGCCAAAAAAGCAGAGAAACCCCCTTGATAATATGCCCCAAGGATCTGCGAGCCACAGAATGCTTCCTGGGGATGGACAATGGTTGGCAATCCCCCGAAAATTAAGAAACGTGAATGACTGCCATAGCCTCACATTCTACCCCAGATGGTAATTAAAGTTCTATAGTGAACTAGCAGAATATGTCTGCAGTGTTTCGCTCCTTTTACCAACATCAGCTGCTTGTAAAGTATAGTTAAAAGCAACAATTACGTATGTAAAATGTGAAAGACTTGTCTCTGAATGTGCACACATATTCTTATTAATGAAACCAGTGTGACTGCATTGTAGGGAATAGCCAAATATCTGAGTCAACTGCAAAGGGAGAAATACGTGCTTATAGTAAAGACACTTATCTGCTGCATGGCGATAAAACTTTCCCTATCTTCATGCCCTTAACATTAATGCCAAAAAAATTGATTGATTTACAACAATGAATGTTAAAAACGTTAAGGCTGTCCATGCCAACGATTAAGTTCCTCGCTTATGTCACGTTTTTCTTAATCTTGCATTCCTCAAGCGTGCTAGCTATTTTATGTTGTGTTTCTGTATTGTTTTCCTGCATCTCATTACTCTTGTATAGTGCATACTTTGAGTCGTGCCAGGAGTTTATGAGTGGCTTTGATTGAGAGCTCTGGTGCCGACATAGCAAAGGGCCTGTCAGTGGGTTGGCACCCTCTGCAGTGCACACAGAACAATGGTCACAATTGAAATTCTATGAAAATGTGTATGAAGAGAGTACACAGATGTCAAAATATTTTCAAGGAAAAAGAAAATAAACTGCCTAAATTTGAGTGCAGTATATGTTCCGAAGTGGTGATGTCAGGGAGAAGCGAGGAAGTGCATTTGGGAAAGAGTGAAAAGAAGGTGCTGGAGAGGAAAGAGAGGCGGTTGAAGATGTGCAGATGCATAAGATGTGCAGAGAAAAAGGACATACATATCTAACATAAAGCACACATAACTGAAGCCCAAAACTCCTTCCACAGGCCTCAATACATTTTAATTCACAGACTCACAATTTCAGAAGTGAAACATTTCCAATGTTAATTATTTGTAATAAATCTTTGTCGATACTCATTTATCTTAAACAGCTAAGAACAATTGACAAAGGCAATCGTACTGACAAGTGTTAGGTGTATCTCAGTTGTTGTGTTCTATACCTGGATGCAATTGCATCTCAGAGGGAAAATAAAAAAACAGTCAGGTGGTTCACTATGGGAATCAGAAATGTATTTTACATGTTCCGTTTTAGTGAGCCCCCTCCTTTTTGCATCCCGCTTAAAGACCTGTCTGCACATATTTCTATATGACTGATTGCAGCCAGCAGCCAGGCTAGAGTATTTTCTTCCAAAGTTGTTGCTGCATGCCGTCGTGCTGTACAATTTGCACATTACAGTAACTGTTGAACACATTAATGCAGGAAGATATGGGGACATTTTCAATGTGTTCAATATTGTAAGACTATATGTTCCCACTACTTTATAAGCCATGCTTTCTCACTAAGTTCATTTGCTTTTAAATCCACCATTGTCAATCTTTTTTCAATTTTTTCTCAGGAAGAGAACCCACTCTGGAGCTTATGTTTGTCTATTAAGCTTGCTTGTGTCTTTCACTACATAAAAGTCATACCCAAATGTTATGCCTAACCACTTTCAAATGTCACCAGCCAGCATTGGCACCATGGATCCCCTGCCAGACTCCTTCATGGTGTTCGTGAGGGCGGTTAAGGCACCATTCTCCTTCTATTTCAGAGGCATGACTCCAGGACATGGCGAAGAAGTTGTGAGAGGCCTGTAACAGGCATTGTGGCAGAAGTCCTTCTCCAATCTCTCTTACGTCTTCGCTGGGCTCCTCTTGGTCAGTTTCCAATCCTTCATGAGTGTCTTCAGGGGCCTTTCTATATTATGACGATAAAAAGGTTGGTTTCCTTCATAAAATTCTAAAAGAATGAAGTATATTTTAAAAGAAGAGTTGGAACCTTCAACTTCTGTGAGATGATGATCAGGCACCCACACCCAGCGCTCCCTGTACTGCTGCATCGCTCTTGCTTATGTCTCCGCCTTGCTTTTCTCCCCCGTATTAAGTACCTTCTCCTTGCTTTTCCCTAATTTTCACCTATTTGTCCTTGTTTCTTTCCCCTGTTTTTTGAGTGCCATCTCTTCACCTTCTCCCTTATTTTCATTGCTTTCTCCTCTGTTTTTAAGGCATTCTTCTTGCTTTTTCCTTATATTCACTGCTTTCTACTTCCTTTTCCCCCCGTTTTTTGAGTATCTTCTCCTTGGTTTCCCTCTTTTTCACTGCTTTCTACTGGCTGATACCCCTGGTTTTCGAGGGCCTTCTACTGACTTTTCCCTCATTTTCTCTGCTTTCTCCTTGCTTTTCCCCTGTTTTTTGAGTGCCTTCTCCTCCTTTTCTCTCATTTTCACTGCTCCTTGCTTTTCTATCAAGACCTGGCTGTTTTAATCAGCCTTTGGGACCTGCAAGCGCCTGGATACCCTGTTAGGTGATTGGCTGCACTTTACAAATCCAGATTGATTGATTGATGATCAGCACAGTACCAGTGGGGAATGGTGCAGTCAATTACAGAGACCGTCGGTCCCTAAAGTGCCTGGGATTCCTGCTGTTCAGAACCTGTTGAATTGGAAATGGAGAGATCCAGAGAGAGTCTTGGTACTAATGTTCTTGGCAAGATTGCATCCCTCATCCACTCCGGCTCACCATCCGACCCCGGCCCACACCACATCTTCAACAAAGCAAGCTCCACCATCACACCCCATCTCCGCAAGATTATCAATAGCTCCTTCGAGACCTCCACCTTCCCGGAGAGCTGGACCACGCCGAGATCAACTCCCTACTGAAGAAACCCAAAGCTGATACCAAGGACCTCAAGAACTTCCGTCCCATCTCCCTCCTCCCGTTCCCGGCGAAAGTCATCAAGAAGATTGTCAACAGGCGACTGGCCTCCTTCCTCGAAAAGAACAACATGCTGGACCCATCCCAATACGGATTTCCCAGCAACCACAGCACCAAAACAGCCCTCATTGCTGCAACCGACGACATCAGGGCCATGATGGACAATGGAGAAACTGAATCCCTCATCCGCCTGGACCTCTCGGCCCCCTTCGACACCGTCTGCCATCACACCCTCCGCACACGTCTCCACAATGCAGGAATCTGCAACAAAGCACTGTACTGGACCACCTCCTTCTTCACCGGCAGAACCCAGAGTGTACGTCTCGCCCCATTCCGTTCTAAAGACACCAAGATCATCTGCGGCGTGCCCCAAAGATTGTCCCTCAGCCCGAAACTCTTCAACATCTAGATGGCACCACTCGGCAACATCGCCAGATCACACAACCTCTACATCGTCTCATACGCCAACGACACCCAGCTGATCCTCTCCCTCACCCAGGCCCCCACCACCGCCAAATCCAACCTCCCCGAAGGAATGAAGGCACCGCAGAATGGATGATGATCAGCTGCCTGAAACTGAACTCGGACAAAATGGAGGTCCTCATCATCGGATCCACACCCTGCACCTGGGACGACTCAAGGTGGCTGGGCACACTGGGGGCTGCACCGAAGCCCACTAACCACACACACAACCTGAGAGTCATCCTGAACTCAGCACTGTCAATGACCAAGCAAGTGAAAGTCGTCTCCTCCTCCTGCTTCAACACCCTCCGCATGCTCCGCAAGATCTACAGATGGATCCCCACTGGTACCAGAAAGACAGTCACCCAGGCCCTGGTCAGCAGCAGACTGTCATCATAGTCATAAAAAAACTTTTATTCGGTTACAATTTTGCATAACCATAAAAAGTACATACACTGGTTAAAAAGACTACATTTCTAAATACATCTTAATTAATAAAAACACAATTCATTAAATACATTTTTAAAAAGATTATAAAAGAACTTCGTTTAGCAAATAAAGGACATTTAGAACAATAAGCTTGGCCTTGGATTTTCTGCAACATATTTTAAGCGTAATTCTAGTATATTAATTACAGAATTGGCGTTGTATTCAAGGTCCGGTGTGGTAAATTTTAATTACCTATACTTAATTTATGCGGTAAAGTTCAATAAGAATAACTCAGTCAAAATAAGAAGGCAGAGTCCGTGGTATCTGAGGTTTTAAAAGGGGTTTTATTCCTTAAAAAGGAATTGGTTCGAACCAATGGTAGCATGACCCATCGCCACGAGGGTTCAGGGTGGGAATTGCAATGGACATGTACAATGATTTATTAACATGAAATCATATATATAGTCATTTCATACAGTAACATTGAATGCAGAAGGCGTAACAGCTGAGAGAAACGAGATAAGAACAGAAATACGTAACAGGAGGCGTGCACTAGGGCGTACACGGAGGTGTGTGCAAGTAATGTCACATAGAAGTGTCATAAGTGGGTGGATCCCTAGAAGGATCCTGCAGAGTCAGCAAAAACATGTGGCAGAGATGTGCGCGCAGCAGCATGACGTATGAATGACGTGGAACTGGAGGGTGAAGGGGACTTGACATTTAGCCCTACATGTGGAGACAGAAGTCTGGAGTGTCAGAACAACCTAATCCCAAATCATATCTAATATCTTGTGTTTGAGGAACTGTATTATCTAGAAGGAAAGGTCTCTTGGGCAGAGGCTATTCTATACTGACTGCTAGTGCGTGCATATGCGACTACGTGTCTACATGAGATGTGAAAGGCCATGGGCCTACCATGGTAACGGAAGCTATGAATTACTTGCATGGAGACAGTGAGGCCGGGCCCTTTGCTCTGCAGCTGGGAAGGATGTTTACCTAAACTACTAGACAGGAATGTATTTTTCGAGGAGCGGAGCAGATAACTTGAAGGTTGAATACGGTCTTGGCAGGCCGGCAGGCTGAGCCAGGCACCGCTAGCCGCGCAGGGAGTGAGTGAAAGGTCATGGATACAGATGCAGGTTCAGGCTGCAGCTTCCAGAGGCAGAGGGCTGGAGAAAGCTTGAATGGCAGAAAACAAGGTCCAACTCATCAGGGCCAGAAAAACGTGAAAGTGCACTATGTAAAGACGTTGGCAAGGCACACTTAGGAACTGAATATCGGACCCATTCATGGTGGATCTGAAAGAGGACATGTTAACGTTGGACGCAAATGTATTTGCGTCTTCATAGCTGGTTGTGGAGGGAACTTACATGTACTAGAAGCATGTACACGGAGCCGTTGGGGTCTACGATAGGGGACACAATTGATCATAAAAATTCATATTACCTCACCGGGAACAGCACTAAATAATAAGAGTATAATTTTAACACAGGTAGCTAAGCCACACAAACAATGCGCCGAATATTTAGACATAGTTTCAGGAAGCCAGCTACACATTTTGCATTATATACAGAGTCCAAGGACTGTAATGCCAAGGAAGCGGGCCGACACGTTCTCAAACCCATTGTGCGCAATACAGGCAAAATCCAGCGCTTACGTGGACTACAGCAGCGCTCTCTACGCAGGAACATCAGCCAAACTCCAGAAATGACTGCAGCTGACCGGGTAACCTTTTACTTCCGGTTGCCACATACTTCTTGGGTAAGCGTCTGCTTCAACTCACTTCCGGTGTCCACACACTCCTGGGTAACCAGCCGGATCCCACCCGGCCGGGTGACCTTTCACTTCCGGTGCCCACATATTTCCTTCCGGATAAGCGTTTGTTCTCACCCCAGCCAGATGCCTCTTCACTTCCGGTGTGTACCCTCTTTGTTACCTGGTCAAGCCGATCACTAACGTAGTGTAAATCCCACACGGCCCGTTCACCCCGCCACAGCCATCAATTGTATTACCGCAGGACTTACCGGTACCGATCGGTGTGTCTGGTGGAATTGCTGCAAGAGCGTCCCCAACTCCCTGGCTGCCAAGCGGTCCTGCCGAGCAGCCCAAGGAGGCGAATCCTTTTGGGTTCTCCCCAGGTCCGCCCGGCGATTTGCCCAGCAGGAGTACTTGAGCGGCATCAGTGACTCCTGTGGTTGGGATCACTATCACGAAGATTGAGCTGCCCAGCAGGCGACCAGCGAGGAGTGATGAGGATGACAGAAGGACCCCTTGATGGACGCACACGTCGTGGATCCCTCGAAAGCAGCTTTGTTTGCCTTAACACCGGAGCTAGCACTGAACCAAGGAGCGGCTCCCCCTTCCATTATTTTGCCCAAAATGAAGCCGAGAAAGGAGATTGATCCTGCTCCGGATTGGCTTGAGGTCATTGCCTGGCCCCAGGATGGCCGACGCCTGGGACTGTGACTGATCGAGTGCAGAGCTGACAAAGCTTCTCTTGCCCCTGCACACAGGAGCACTTAATCGGCTGAAGGCACGGGTCCCCCACCCTCTGATCAGCCCAAATGAAGGCCGAAAAAAGGAAGTCTAAAAAAGGATCCCGCTTCGGAGAGACTTGAAGTCTATGCCTGGCCCTAAGATGGCCGATGCCTAGGCCATCGCCTGATGAAGGATTGAGCTTTTTTGCCCCCGCTCACGGGGGCACTCACTTGGATGAAGGCTCCGCCCCGGACCTGCCCAAAAGGAAGCATAAAAAGAAGCTTGATCACTCTCCGGACAGGCACGGAGTCGATGCCTGGATTTAAGATGGCCGACGCTATTCCATCTCGGCAAATAGAGAGTGGCATTTAACTCATTGTCAGGATCTCCACACAGTTTAAGGACATACCCAGGACACTAATGACTACCCTACGCTTGCTCCAACAATGCTGGTGATGCCTGGTCCACTCTAAGGTACCAGTCCTGTTTCAAGACGCTTTCTCCCCCCTGCAGCAATAACTCTAATATCTCTGTCGAATCTTTGCCCTAGATCCTTTATCTCGCGCACTCGTGTCGACTCTGCCCTCCGGCCACCTCCAATCTGGACAAATAGAACCATTTGACCCTCACTCCGGCCACCATTAAGCAGCAGCTACTCTACCAACCTAACTGAAAGGCGCCCTCATTTATAAGGACTACTGTCGTACCACCCCAGACTAAGGTATCCGGAATTCCACCAGCTCCTTTTGTGGCAACTAGTTCCCACATCCACCTATTTCTCTCATTGCTACACAATGGCCTCTCACCCAAGTGAGGCTCTCATAGCAGGTAGGACCCTCTTGTGCTTGCCAAAGACTAGTCGTGTTCAGTTTCCCACAGTCGTCACTCCCAGACCAAGGGAGACCCGCCTCCCTAGCAGCAGCTTGGCAAACCCCGTTAATGTATTACACAATAATGTCACCGGGCACTCCATCCTCCGTTGACCCTTTCATGCCGATCCACATGAAACTGCATGGCGTGAATGCCTTCGCTATTTGCTTCACCTCTAAACTCTCTCCAAAAGCGAGTAAAAACTTCAAACATAATCTAATCAGACAGCACCCAGAAACGCTATTTGTGGACACTTACCACTGCACCTCCAAAGGGCAGGTAAAGATCGATCTCATCTACCACTCGGATAGACCAGAGAACTGGAACACCACGTTAAGAATGCAACTTCACATATCCAAAACGACGACCACCACACATAGTTGTAAACTGAAAACCTCTCTCCCTAAGCAGGCTACTAGAAACGGGAACACATCAGTGACCATTTACTCAAATGGCACCGTTTTGATAAAGGCTAACAATGAGAACCTAGAGGCCTTCGACTCGCTCTTCCCTGCTATTTGTTCCGCCCATCTTCACTCTCTTCGTCCTGCTCCTCCCCAACCCCCTACCCCGGTTAACCTGCCCCATCAGGCAAAGCTAATAATAGATATTAGCAAAGCTAATATCTATTCCCACTCCTATGATGAGATCCTTCAGCCTCCCCCCTAGAAGCTCCTCCCACACTTCCGTCCCCACGAATCGCGATCTTCAAAGATCAGGCCCCACCGCCCCCTCAAACTCATCTTCTTCACCATCACACCACCATCCCACGAGCTCGGTCAATTGACCCCTTAATTACTCCCGCAGAATCATTGAGGCAGAGCCCACGACCAGACCCCTACTGAATGTCGCTAACAGAGACAACTTGGCCAACCGACTTACCATTAGGCCTCACAATTCGACCCTGCTCCCCACCCCGCGAGATGTCCCTACCCACAACTGCATGCCCCCACCCCCAGAGAATATGGCGCACCGGCTGACCCTATTAGAAAGTCAGATAGCAAAAATATTCAGGGCCTTGATGAAATCCTAACCAACCTAGACAAGGCTCGAAAGCCCCAGCAATCCCAACCCAGGTCCTCTTCACCGACTCTATCCTTCTAAAACTGCATTTTGGGCCCTCATCCGCCCTCGAGAACCGGCACAGAGGCCCACCAGGATCGATGCTGAGATCCCTTTACAGTCTCTCACAAGAATCAAATCCCCCGCATCTGGGGTACAGAATCCCCTTAGTAAGGATGCTGAGATCCCTTCACAAAGACCTTCCAGAAAGCCCCAGCAATCCCAACCCAGGTCCTTTTCACAGACTGACTTTATCCTTCTAAAACCGCATTTCGGGCGCTCATCCGCCCTCAAGAACCAGCTACAGAGGCCCACCAGGATCGACGCTGGGATCCCTTTACAGTCTCTCACAAGAATCAAAGCCCCCATATCTGGGGTACAGAATCCCCCTAGTAAGGATGCTGAGATCCAGTCACAAAGACCTTCCAGAACTAAAGCAGCAATGTCCGCTGAAGAAGCAATGGACCTAGCCTCCACCTATGACTCTTCTCTCTCAGCGTTCCTGAATTCCAATATCCAAGTGATCACAGGCTTCAGAAGAGACCACCCCCCGGTGAAAATCACAAGACCCCCACCCTCCCTTTCCCCAATACCGAGGGCCCCATCAGGAAAGTATCCGAGCAAAAAGAAACTATCCACTAACTGCATGCTCTTTAATTGTAGATCAGACCCCAAGAATGCATTGGAATTTGCAGAAGCCATCCTCTCTCAGGATTTAGATATTGCGTTCATCAGGGAGACATGGCTAAACGAGATCTCCCCACCCTGTTTTGATATGCTGGTGCCCCCATGTTTCTTCATCATCAGCAAAGATAGAAAAAATCAATGAGGTGGAGGTATTGCCATCATCCATAAGGACTGTAATGGACTCTTGCAAGTATAGCTCCTTTAATTGTCTCACTGTCAACATCAAGACTAAGAATAACAGCCCATTAGTTGATCACCTTCTCTATCACCCACCTGCAACACCCCCACATTTGGGGAAGACTTAGCCAACTTGATTGCCCACTGCGCTCTCAAAGTCACTAACTACCTAATCCTGGGTGATCCTGAATGAAGCCAACAACACTCTAATTCAATCTCTCAATAATCTCCTCTGCGACAATAACCTTTCCCAACACTGCTCTGAAGAAACTCACAACAAAGGAGCGACCTTGAATGCCATCATTGCCCATTGAGACGCAATCACGATCAACAACATTCTTCCAGTGGGCTGGTCGGATCACCAAATGATCTTATTCCATATCAACAAAAGAGTTCTACCCCTGCCTCCTGTTCAAGACCCCACCGATTGGTCCCGTAATCTCACCCAGATCCCCCTGGACATCATGGAAGAAAGCCTAAATTTGCTCCTACTCAGCGGCAATGATCTCTCCACAAATGATCTCACCTCGCTCTATAACACGAACATGGTACTCTGCTTGACCAACTAGCACCCCTGAAACTAAGAAAAAACCGAGCCATTCCGTCCAGATCTTGGTTCGACTCAGACAACAATGAAGAAAGGAGACAACTAAGAGCCTCAGAAAGATGCAGAAGGAGCATGCCCACTACCTTCCATCGCGATTCAGCTCAGAACTGTCAGGAAGAGATACAACAGTCATACCAAGAACAAAAAATCTGTGTATTTCTGCTCTGCACTGGATAGCACAAAAAACAGACCCAAGGAGCTCTTCAAGATTATCAGACAACAAACCTCCAAACCTGATACGTCCTTAGGGCAGGCTTCCAAAGAACGGTGCAACAATTTTGCCACCTTCTTCAATGAGAAGATCGCCAAGATCGAGCGCTCTCTAGACATCAACTGCTCCTCCCCTCCCCATAGCAGCCCAGTTGGGGTGCTTCGTAGTGTTCCCCCTTCCAGCACTAAACCCTGGTTACCCTTCCAGCCCATTCCGGAAGAAGAGATATCTAAACTTATCTCCACCTCTAAAAATCTCACACCCTAGACCCTCTTCCTGCTCAACTCATCAAAAAACTGAAACTCTCCCTAGCTCCACTCTGGTGCAGGATTATAAACAGCTCCCTAAAAACCGGAATTGTTCCAGATTGTCTGAATGTGGGACAAGTCACCCCACTGCTGAAAAAAACAGGCCTGGACATAAATGACTTAAACAACTTCAGACCCGTCTCCAACCTTCCTCTTCTTTCCAAAATCCTAGAAAGATGTGTACTCCAACAACTAACTCAACACCTGGACAATACCAACCTCCTTGACTCCCATCAGTCGGGATTCAGGAAAGGGTGCAGCACAGAAACCGCAATCCTCAACATAATTGATGATATACACAAATCACTGGACTAAGACCAATGCTGCCTCCTCATTCTCCTAGACCTATCAGCAGCATTTGACACAGTTGATCAAAAACTACTCCTCAAAGCTCTCGAAGAAAGGGCCGGTCTAGAAGATGTGGTCCTCAAATGGTTTTCCTCATTCCTACACAACCGCTCCCAGAGAATCAAAATCAGAAGCTTTGAATCAGACCTTCAGCCAGTCAAGATGGGAGTCCCCAAGGATCAGTGCTCTCCCCTCTATTCTTCAACATTTACATGAAACCCCTCGCCACCCTACTCAAAAAATCTCACCCTGGCCGACTCTGTTAAATCATTAGGCATCATGCTAGACTCGAAACTGGTCATGACCAAACACATTAAGATATCGGCTAAGAGCGCCTTCCTTAACCTGGAACTACTAAACAAAATAAAACCTTTCCTTCCACCCAAAGATCTCAAACAAGTCACTCAAGCATTGGTGCTGTCAAGACTGGACTATGGAAACGCAGTCCTTTCGGGAATAGCTAAAACACACCTTGCTCCTCTGAAAACAACTCTCAACGTGGCGGCCAGAATGGTCACTGGAATAAAGAAATTTGACCACATCTCTCTTGCACTCGAAGAACTCAATTGGCTAGTGGCTACCAATAGAAATGCGGGTGAACTTCAGAACTGCCTGCCTCACCAATAAAGCCTTCCACACAGGCAAACCCGAATATCTGGCGTCCAAACTCGAAAAAGCAGGTCAGAACAGAAACCTCAGAAGCTCTAATACCTTACTTCTTATCCCGCTAAAATAACAAAAACAAAAAACAGCAGCCAGGTCCTTCGCCGGAAATGCTCCCAAAATATGGAACTCTATTCCTCCCCACATCAGAACTATTCCCTCCTTCGCTAAATTCAAAAGTCAGCTCAAAATCCTTTTCCTTGATCGATCCCTAGCGAACAGATAGGAGCAGTCAAAGTGCTGAAAGTGACAGTGAACCTCTCCTAGATGGAGGTTATCAAGACCTTGTAACAGAACTCTTCAACATTCTCTTTACTATGACTCATTCGGAATGTCTCGATTTATTGTACTATGTTCTGCTCTCTTTTGCTCGCTTTATTGTAATATGTTCTGCTCCCTTTTGCTCTGCTCTGTAACTGTTGTGAAGCACTCCGATACCCTCAGGTCAGGCTAGCGCTATATAAAACTTCTTAAATCAAATAAATTCTCGACCCCCCCCGCCACAGCCACATCTCAGCCCACCTGAAAGACTTTCACTGGCTCCTTGTGAACAAGAGGATCACCTTCAAGCTCCTCACCCACGCTCACAAAGCTCTTCACAACACCGGACCAGCGTACCTCAATGAATGACTCACCTTCTACACCCCGAACCGCCAGCTTTGCTCCGCTAATCTTGCCCTCGCCACCATCCCCCACATCCGTTGAGCGACCGCCTGTGGCAGATCGTTCTCCCACCTCGCCGCTAAACCTGGAACACCCTCCTCATCCCCCTACGACAGACTCAGAACCGGTTGGCCTTCAGGAGACTCCTCAAGACCTGGCTGTTCGAGCAGTAGCAACACCTCGCCCCCCGCCCCTTCCCAATGCCTTGAGACCCTCACAGGTGAGTTGTGCGCTTTACAAATGTATTGATGGATTGATCAAAAGGGGAGACTGAGTTGTCGTATGTTCTCACTCTTGATCCTCTTCTGCCTAACCTCACGGGGAAACCATCTCTTTTGACCGAGGATGTAAGCTTAAGTGACTGAGTAGACAAGACGGTAGAGGCAGAGGTAAAAAGGGCCCACGCCGTTCCCTGTCTTTCTTTAAAATGCAAAATCTATGCTGCATACACCTCCCAGTCTTTGATTAATGACTGCCAGGAACGCTCATTGGCTATCCAAGAGGGAGAGGATTTTTTGCAGTTGTTGAGTCGTACAGAGGTACAGGTGAAATTGCTTTCTGACCGTTTTTGATAATCTCAGAGCCTCAGCTATGGCTTCAACTTGTTCTGTAGCTGCATGAAGACATCTGCACCAGTAAGACTGGAAGGTGGAAGCAGTATAATAGAATTGTTTGTTGTTTGTTGTTTGTTTTTTCAGGCAACAAGCTTCTAGTACAGAATTAGAAGAAGTACTTAAGAAGTCTTTCAAGTTTCAAAAACACGTCTAACCTTTGTGTCATAGACAGAGGTCTTGGGAGTCCAGTACAGGGAGGTCTGACCAATTCGGGATAAGGAAGACTTATTTCCAGCAGAGCCGGTCCCGTTTTCAGTAGTCTCAGCCCTCTGGATGCTCTCGCCAGCCTGGTGCGAATAGGGGTTCAAAGCAGGTTTCCTGGCTAGACTTGCCCCTCTATCCATCCTGTGATAAGGTCCTCTCTTATAATGTCAGGAAGTGTGGAGGACTCAGATTTGCGACAATAGGGTCCTTCATAATGGTTCTCAAGGCGATGTACTGGACCTTTCTTCAGATTTTCAAGAGCCTCTGTTTCTGCAGACACATTGCCCTGGCAGGAGGTCCAATGAAAGGCTTTGGAGAGAGGCACTGCTTTGCTGCAGAAGCGAGCCATAGAAGAGGTTCCCTCTCAGGAGAAAGTTTAGGGCTGTTATTCATGAGTATTCCTTGTGAAGGTGGTCACGGGGGATTTTAGAATGATAACAGACCTTAGTAGTTTGAATAGGTGTCTTCAGACAAGTCATTTCAAGATGAATACACTGCAACCAGTAATTCCCCTTGTGCCACCAGGGGTCTTTTTGACAAAGATTGATCTCCAGGATTCTTATCTTCATGTGCCAGTATCTCCGGTCTTACAGAAGGTTCTCAGGTTTTCACTCGAAGTTCAGCACTGGCAGTATTGAGTGCACCTATTTGTACTCAAGACGTCTCCTCGGGTCTTTACAAAGGTTCTTGTGCCAATTATGGGTTCTTGCACTCCTAGCCTATCATTGTTCACCCTTAACCGGACTGACTCTGGAGAAGGTCCTGGAGGCCACATCTGGGGCTCTGGAAACACTGGGAAAGTTTGGTTTCCTGGTCAACCAAGCAACATGTGATTCACCATATCTTGACCCATTAGAAATCCAGTTCAAGAGGTATCCAAGGGGATGATTCTGGTTTATGTGTTAATCCGCCAAGAACTTATCTGGTGCTTGACTCCACCATCTCTGGAAAGAGGCACCCCTGTACTTCAGCTACAATATGAGATATTGATGACTGATGCCACCAGCTTGGGTTGGGTTGCTGTTCTAGAGGTTCATGCAGCTCAGGGCCTTTAGCTGACAGCAAACACTCCAAGGATTGTAAAGAGTTAAGGGTGGTTTGGAATGCCCCTCTTATCTTTTTAACTCTCTTAAGGGGCCATGTGGCAATGTCTTAAGTGAATCACCAATTTGGCACAGGGTATTCTTCTCTCAAGAGTTTAGCCCTCCTTATCTGCACTTGGGCTGACAACAATCTTCTGAGTCTCTGTGCCATTTACATTCAGGAACACTCAACTCTTAGGCAGATCATTTAAGCCGTGCAATTACCTCCTCTCAGGAGTTTCTTTTAGATCCCCAGGTGTTCCAGCAGATGTCCGGTAGGGGGGTGCATTTCAGTAGTAGACCTTTTTGCTTCTCTCCTGAATGCGTAAGCCCCACATTTCATTTCAAGGTACCAGACTCAGGAGGTGTAGGGCACCGATGCTTTGAAATGTCCCTGGCCTCCAGCCCTTCTGTACGCTTTATCCCCATTTCCCTGATACCCAGGTTTTCAGCTTATCTTTAAGGGAACCAGCTAAGGTTATTCTGATTCTCCTTTTTGGGTCAGGAAGCCTTGGTTCTTTGTTCTCAAACTACTTATTCTTCAAAAGGAGTGGATCCTCCCCTGGACGCTGTCTCCCCTGAGCCATCCTGTTCTTGCATTTCAGACAGTTATCAAGTTAAAACATTTGTTCTGGAGAGGTCTTTGTCTCTGGCCTCTGCTCCCACTCTTGAGATTTTTCAGTTACTCTAGAAGGGGTATGAGAAGGGTCTTTCTGTTTCTATCCTTAAACTTCAGTGATTCGTCATCAAGACGGTCAGGGTCCCTTTCAATCTGTCTTACAGTGAAATATGGCCTCCAGATTGTTCAAGGGTTTTCTGATTTTAAAACCTAGGGTCTATCCTTCTATCCTTCCTTGGGATCTTCCTTGGGTCCTCTTGCACCTTCAGAGGGATCCTTATGAACCTTTGGATGAGGTTTCTCTCACATTTCTCTCATTCAAGGTGTTCTTTTTGGTGGCTATCACCGCTGTAAGGTGACTGAGGGATCTAAATAATGAGATTTGCCATCCACCTAATGTGAAAAATGTTGACAACAGAATAGTGCTGTCTCTTGATCCTAAATTTCTATCCAAGGTTAATTCGAAGTTTCATCATGAACAGGAGATTGTTCTGCCTGTACTGCTGCAGGATGGTTCCGACCTTGATTCTTTGGTTTACCTCCCAGATTTGGTACGACTCCATAGGATTGACCTTGTCCGATGAGCTGAGTTTCGTCAGTCTGATAGCCTTTTTGTGAATTTTGGCCCTGTCAATAAAGGACACCGCTGTCTTCCACAGCATTAGCAAGATGGATGACACCTATCGTTTCAGCTTACCTGGCACAGGGTATGGAGGTGCCTGGTGATAACAAGACTCCCTCTGCTAGCGGACGGCAGCTTCTTGTTATGTTATGTTATGTTAAAAGGTTTTTTACCGCGCACGGTCACCAATTGGTTTCATGGCGCTCAGAGACAAAGCAGGGAAGAGAGGCAGAGGGGTTTATTCGTGGGCTAGCTGGAAAAGATGGGTTTTAAGAAGTTTACGAAAGCATGTATAGTCTGGACACAGTCGAATAGTGGAGGGAAGGGAGTTCCAGGTAGAGGGGGCAAGGAAAGAAAAACAGAAGCCGCCATGTTTTTTCCGTTTAAACCTGGGAGTGGTTAAAAGGTTGTGAGCAGAGGATCGAAGAGTCCTAGAGGGAATGTGGCGCTTAAGGCTAAGGGAAGTGAAAGCTGGAGCAAGACCAAGGAGTGACTTAAAAACAGTGCATCCCAGTTTGAAAATGCATCGTGAGGCTACCGGGAGCCAATGCAGTCTCCTCAGCAGGGGCGAGACATGTTGGTGCTTAGGTTGTTGAAAGACCAGTCTGGCCGCCTGATTTTGCACCAGCTGGAGCCGATGAAGATGGTAGGCAGGGATCCCAAAATAGAGGGAGTTGGCATAGTCGATACGGGAGGTGACAAGGGCCATGCTGACAAGTATAAGAGCCTCTGTGGTGAGGAACCTTCAAATTTTATCAATTCTGCGCAGATGGTAGAAGCATGCAGAAGTGACGGCATTAATTTGAGGTCTCATAGACAAGTCGCTAGAGATAATCACGCCGAGGCTCCTCACGGTATCGACGGGACAGGGTGGGGGGCCGAGAGATTGGGGCCAGAAACTGGAATCCCAAGGGTTGGAGGACTCTCCTGTCAATACCAGCTCCGTCTTGCTGGGATTGAGTTTCAGCTGGCTGAAGTGCATCCACTCAGAGATCGCAAGCATAGTGGACTGAAAGTTGGTACGAGAGGCAGAAGAGGAGTCAATGGGGAAAATTAACTGTAAGTCATCCGCATAGTTGAAGATGGTTACTGGAGTATGACGGAGGGAAGCTAGAAGAGGTTGCATATAGAGATTGAATAGAAGGGGTGAAAGAGCAGAACCCTGAGGGACACCGCAGGAAAGTGAAGAGTAGGGAGCAGAGAAAGTGGATAGATGAACCGATTGAGAGCGCTGGTGTAAAAAGGAACTGATCCAAGTTAAGGCCAAGCCCTGAATGCCTGCATTTCTGACACGGTCGATCAAGATAACATGATCGACTGTGTCAAAAGCTGCCGACAGATCTAATAAGACAAGGGCCTGGGTGAGGTTCCTATCGGCACCTTGTCTCAGCACATCCATCACAGCCACGATGACAGCTTCGGTCTAAATCTGGCCTGCTGGTCATCGAGAAAGGAGGATTTTTCAATGAATGCGCTGAGGCATCGGGTGACATAAGTCTCCAAAACTTTCCCCAGATAGGGGAGGAGGGAGATAGGCCGATAATTGCTCAGAACAGATGGATCAGCACCAGGCTTTTTAAGTATGGGCACAACGACAGCTTGTTTGAAAGCATCGGGGACAGAGTGGGTTGAGTGCCTGGTGTCTCCACCAAAGACATATGCAGAACCGCAACATGGTCTTCTCCTTCCACCTTCATTTGTCATTATAGATTGAATGTTGATTAGAGGTCCGAACTGGCTTTTGGCTCTCATATCCTAAAGGCTTCCATGACTTCTTGGACTGCCTTTTTTCTGCTACCACCTTTTTTTGCTTTAGTTTCTGTCTTTTGCATGTGATGGTTGGGAGCAACTGGTGGGTTTATTTTGTTTTTGTCACTAGATGGTTGTGAATAACAATAGCATGAATAACCTTCTATCCATTTGGTGTTCTGATGTTTTTTCTTTTGGTTGATAAAGGTTTTTTTGCTTTGGCATACCTAAAAGGTAAGGAATGGGATGAGGATAGGAAGATGAGAAGATAATGCTCAGATTAGTTACCAGTAATCTTTATTACTCCAGTTCTTCCTACTTGTCCCATACATGATATACCCTAAGCCCTTCCTATCCTTTAATCAGCCTTTTTTTGGAGCTTAAACAAACAACCAGAAGAGATAGAGGAGAAGGAGGAGTTTTATAGATCCTCTTTGAAGCTTTCATAGAAAGTGAAAAAAGATTTACAGGTGTGAGGTGAGGAGTGAATGGACAAACTCACTCCATAAGTAAGAAATGGAATGAGTAAGGAATAATCGGAGTAATGAAGATTACTGGTAAGTAATCCAATCATTTTCAGAGTGGATGTGGAGGTTGTTACAAGAGCAGAAAGATTTTCCCTGTAGAGAAAACACTCACACTGTTTTATCTGAAAAATGTACATTTTGTCACCCACTCACTCATGCAGATTTGCCACCTAATAGCATGAATATATATTGACTATTAGGAAGATATTTATGAACCCACAAAAAGTTGGTAATTTACTCCAACATTATGAGGAAACTAATATGGATATATTTCGACTTTTCAAAGCAGATTCTTGTGAATCAATCTCTTGGAGAAGTTGTTCCGGTTTGTTTAGTTGAAGGCATTACTCGCGAAGGGTCTTTGCAACATTCACACATTCACGGCAGCCAGCTGTGGTCTTAGGATCAGCAAGCTAATACTGGTAGAGGGCTTTATTGGTCTATTTAACTAGTCCCCAGAGGTGAAGTAATGGTTTTGTTCCCTATCTGAGGTGGTTGTACTGACGTTAACAACTTTGCTATCTCTGTTGACTGAGCTGTATCAATACTCAGAGGGACTATTTAGAAAAGGAAAATGTGGAGGTTTTGCCAGGAGAGCAGAAGTGACAGGAATGAATTCAGTGGAGACTTGTAAACAGGGAAGTTTATGTGGCATGCAAGCTGGTGGTCTTCCTAACTCTGCCTGTAACAGGCAGGTGTCCATGCAAGAAGGAAACACCAGACAGGAAAGCCATTCTTTTCAGACTGGAAGAACAGATCAAAATGATATAGGATACACGGCAACGGAGTAGAGAGGCAGAGTATTCGGCAGTGCTTAATTTGAGCTGGTGGGGCTGTTTACATTTTTTCTTATGTGCAGACAAATTATTCATATGAATTAAGGTTATTGATGTATATTGTAAACTATGCACTAATCAAAATGCACTTGAAAAAAATTCATTTAATAGTTTAGAAGTATGAATAATAATATAGTATGGTTACGCCACGTTTTCATGCAAGACTACATTTTAATAGAGTGGATGAAGTTTCTGCTCATCTTAGTCTTCTCGTTTGCCCTCCCAATTACAGAGCCACTGCGAGTGGCGAACGACCATCGCAACGCATGCGTTACATCGCTTGTGTTCACGTTGCGTGCCATCACAACGCACGCAACGTTACGTCACGTGAGTTCACTACGCACGCCATTACATCGCAGGCGCCATTACATCACAGGTGCTGTTACAACGGGGGCGCCGGGACACGGAAGGCAGGGAGACAACGCTGGAACCACGACGAGAGACAGGTAAGGACGACGCTGTACTCTAAGGGCCCGATGTAGGTGCCCTAATACCGGTCGGAAACAGCCGAATTCGGCCGTTTCCGACCGGTATTACGGTTTCCAGATGTAGGGCATGCATTTACAGAATCGGTATTTTACCGATTCTGTATTTACCGATTCGGTAAAATTACCGAATCGGTAAATACAGACTCGGTAAAATACCGATTCTGTAAATGCAGATGTAGCTGGCACATGTCAGAGTGCCACAGGGCTTTAAGAATCGGTATTTTACCACCCAATCCTATTGGGTGGTAAAATACCGAATACAGGTGTGCATGCACATGTGTGCATGCACACCAGTGCCATGTGACACACAGACATGCCACATGCCCGAATTCAGGGTGCTAGAGGGTGTCAAAGTGACACCCTCAGCACCCTTGCAAAAATCGGTATTTACCGAATCGGTAAATACAGATTCGGTAATGACCATTGATTCCTATGGGCTGCAATGCCCATAGGAATCAATGGGCTTTACCGATTCGTTATTTACAGAATCGGTAAATACAGAATCTTAACAAATCGGTATTTACCGAATCTGAAATACCTACATTTCCCCCCTTCTAATTTACCACTTCTTAAATACCGAATCGGTATGAGTTGGTATTTTAGAAGTGGTAATTTAGAATTACCTACATCGGGCCCATAGTCTTTTAGGGTTTAAGGTAGTTGATGGGGAGTGTAGTGGAGGGGACTGCTTTAGGCTTTTGGGCTTAGGGTTAATAGTAGTATATGGTAGTGTTTTAGGCTTTAGGGTTAGGGCTTAGGGTTAAGAGTCGTATATGGTAGTGTTTTAGGCTTTAGAGTTAGGGCTTAGTGTTAAGAGTCGTATATGGTATTTTTTTAGGCTTTAGGGTTAGGGCTTAGGGTTAAGAGTCATATATGGTAGTGTTTTAGGCTTTAGGGTTCAGGGCTTAGGGTTAAGAGTCTTATATATTAGTGTTTTATACTTTAGGGTTAGGGTTTAGGGTTCAAAGTAGTGTATGGTACTGTTTTTGGCTTAACTGTTTATGCCTTAGGGTTAAGGGTAGTGTCAGGGGGGTCGTACTGAGTTTGGTACGTTGATATATTAGGTCGTTGTGTTGGAGCGTTTTATAGACTTTACTGTTTTGTGTAAGGCATCGTAGTGTGTTTTTGGGGGCAGTTAGGGAGAATTTTGCGGTGTAATAGAATGCGCGGTATTTGTGTGCGTTGTGAAGGTCTTTTGCATGCATGTGGAGGCAGAGTGCGATGCAATGGTTGGCGTGGTAAATGCATGCGGTGTAATGATGCATGCGATGTAAAAAATGCGTTGTGATGGTGTGCATTGTTTTCGTTTGCGTTGCATCGTCATACATCCCTGTGAATCTTCTTTCCTCACAGTTCCTGTGGAGCAGAGAGTGCTAGGATGTAAATGCTGACTGTCTTTAGAAAGCGTGTATTGTGAAGAAACTTTTCACTCTATCTTTTATGTATCATTTTGATGAATTTCCACTGGAAGTTCTGATATAGGCCTGTAAAAAACATAGGGGCATATTACCAAGCAATAGCGATAAAATTTACCGCTGAGCTGCGGCGATTTTTATCGCAGATAAACCTTGGTATTACCAAGGTTTATCGCAAATGCGATAAAAATCGTCCGCAATGCATGAATATCGCTGAAAAGTCAGCGATATTCATGCATTACCGAGCTAATGCTCTTAGCCATGTTATCCACCTCCCATTGGATAACATGGCTAAGAACTGCTCAGGGCAGGTGTTAGCTTTTGGAGATATTCGCTCTTAGCGCGAATATCTCCAAAAGTTGGTAATAGGAGATAGCGATGTTAGCGACTGTTTCCAGTCACTAACATCTTGGCAAGCCCACTTTGCATGTCATTAGTGATAAATATCACTGACATGCAAAGTGGGGCCCAAGATGGTCGCTATCTCCTACTAGCTGTTGCTAACTGGTGTTAGCGACAGCTAGGTAATAGGGAGATAATTTTATCTCCGCTTTCTTGGCTTTTAAAGCCAAAAAAGCGGAGATAAACCCCCTTGATAATATGCCCCAAAATTCTGTGAGCTTTTGTTTGAAAAATATTTCATATGGTATTGAACATGTCCGAATGCAGTTGCTGAGGAAGCAAACAGAAGATTTCTTTTACCTCAAGAAATGGGTTAGTGGTAAGAGTTGTAATCATTATGGAGTTGTTTTTGATCTGCCAGTGCAACCTACCCATGATTATGACATGCTGAATCTGTTTGGCTAATTGTGTGTGCAGAAAATGTGTATAAAAACCCCTACTTTTGAAGTTTCGGGTGTGACTTCTCATTTTTCTTCCAAGATTCTATCTGGTTTATTTGAGGCTTTCTTCTTCCCCTTTTGAAATGCTGCCAGTACTCTTTACAAGTTTGACACTGATTCTCGCTTTTTCTGAATTGTATGTTGTATCCAAGCCTTCATGGTTATTGATGATTATTCAGTTAATAATTCTGTGATCAATCTTTAAAACTTTTATTGATCTAGAACTCAGTTTTTGAGTAGTCTCAGTTACTATCTGAATTTTACTCTGATAATCAGTAGGTTTAATGTTGAGGAGGGTGGTGTCTCTTACCGCTACATCAATAAGAACAAAAGGTTCCAGATTGCCTGAGTTAAAAAATGGGGCGCAAAATTATTGGGGTTCAGCTCCCACAGGGTTAAGTTTTGGGGACTGACACTTACTTTTCCTTATAAGACATTGGCCATGAGCAAGGGAGGGAAAACACAGAAAGGGAAAGAAGCAGGAAGAGAAAGACCGAAAAACAGTTGCAGGGGGAGATAAAGGGACACAGATGTGTTTGATAATGGATAGAAGAGCCAGAGCCAAGAGGTCGATTCAAGACTAGGTAGCCTTGGTATTCGGTGCGCCCACATTTAAAAGCACTGACCTCTGGTTTCTGAGCAGATAGTTGAGCAGCAGCACTCATTCTATTACAAATTAAGCACTGGTGCTCATGGACACAGCAGTAAGACAGTAAGAAGGCGCTAAGCCTTGCACATGGGCCATCCTACCGGGCATCAGAAAGTGGGGAAGGGAAAATCCATTCTGTCCCCCCCAGATTGTCAGTGCATTTTTTGGAATGAGCCACAAGGACAATGTTGTCAACAATGTTCCATGTTTACTATTACCCTAAGTCCCCGCAGATGTGAAGAGCACAATTGCACTCTGGGATATTCTGGTGGAGGAGGAAAGGCGCCAGCACCTGCGCTGTCTCCCGACCTCTCTCCCCCAGGCAGTGATTTGAGGTGATAACAGGAACAAGAGACTAGAATCTATTCGCCAAATGGGCTGGGCCTGTTCCTGGGCTCCAAGCTCATGAAATATCACAAAGTGGTAAAAAACAACACAACTTCAGATTTGACCACTACCCAGACAATGACCACTTGCGAATGCCGACCACAAAACAGACCCAGCCCTACATGCTAACTCTTTATAAGACCTCGGTGGTCTCATCCCACCCCTCATGACGCCATTAGGCAATATGCAGAAAGAGAGCCAGCCACAATTTTTGTGACCTTTTTGGAAAAAATGTCCATTCAAGCAGGCAGAGGAGCAAAACTTAGATTGCTGCCGCCTCCATGTCGCAATGAAAGTGATGTAGTCTTCTTGTAGTGTACTCTAGGGGTGGGCGGAAGTTGCGTAATCCAGTTACACAAATCTCCGCTAAATGTTAAAAAACTCAGCGAACACGCAGAAATTCTGCGGACATGTGGAATTCTTGTTCCTGATTCTTTTTTACTGTTCGCAATCGGTGTTTGCGTGCTCGGGGGGAAATATCTTGCGAACACACATTTTGTGAACGCGATCAAGCAAAAAATTGCGCAAAGTCGGGGAATGCAGAATTTTGGGCCATTTCGTGTTCTCCGCGGAACGAGAAATTACCCAAATTTCGCGAATTCCGCACGCGGAAAGGAATTTACCGCCCAGGCCTAGTGTACTCATGACCCATAAGGTACAAGGAACACAAACTACCCCCCTTTCAGGGTGTCAGTGTTTCAGACATGGTTGTGCTTCAGATGCATAAACTGTATTATCCAGCACAAGTGTCACTAGTACATTCTGAGAGGAAGTAACTCAGCACACTGTTCATAACATCATCAGTCAGGTATCCCTGCACCCATAAAATCTGCTGAAACACTGCAGATAATAGTTGTATTTGGACTCATCTGTTTATTATTATTGAGTTCTTGGGCACAGCACTCATCACACACTGGCCTATCAGAAGCTATTGCCGGCCTGAGTAACTTACAAGTATGTGGCACCAGCTAGTGGTGAATGAAGTTACCTACCGCATCCTGCAAAACCAACTTTTGTGATGGATAAATACAGTCAACAGTGGCGGCAGTGCCTGATAAACCCCTGAGAAAACGCAGGGCTTGGAGCAAACAATCCTCACTGCTCCCTACTAGTGATGGTCTTGCATACACAGGCTGGTTCTTGGTGCCAAGACTGAGTTGTGTTGAAACAGAGAAGAGAAGATATTAAAAGGACAGGTACAAGCACAATAACAATGACATGTATGGTTCCTTGAATGTTTCCCACACCCACATTTGCAATTTGGTGTTACAACATGTTAGAGGCTGTGGCTTGTTCAAACTGAAGTAACACTGACACAAACATTGAAGAACTTGAAAAGGACTCATGGAATGACATGCATTTAAAGGGGGCTTGGGAGGATTTGTTTTGGGGGCTGGGGGGGATTGGGGGTGCGGTGCAAGGTCATCTTTTTGTTACTCGGCCTCAATTGTGGCAACTGAGAATATTTGCCACTGGCATCCTGGGATCAATGAACTGTTCTTGCACCAATTGAAAACCAAATATGCCCCTACAGCTCTTGAATCTAAAGGTAGCAATGGCAGAGCAGTCAAAGGCTGCACATAATAACACTCAATGAATCACTGCCCGTCAGTGTTTTCACTTTTAAAAAAAGGAAAAATTATTTAATGAACACAAGCCACAAACTACTCATACAATCACAAAAATATATACACAAAATTCAGTTGGCAAATTCGGATCTTTAAACAGTAGTCAGAGAGGCAATATACCAATCCGTATTTGAACCTCCATTCATGCCCTAGTAAGGACTTTGCTGGTAACCAATAAAACTTAAGCCCCCAAGTGTTGACAGGTTAGCCCACATTCAATAAAGGAGGCGTATTGCCTTTGGCAATGCAAGCAAGTGACAAGTTAAACAATACAATGTTTTGCATAGATTATTAAAATCCAGACCAATTGGTCTGGCCACTAGAATTTTACAGCCAGTTTGAATTTCTTGAACAACAATGTTTTAAAAACCTACTGGTTTCATCAGCAGCATAGCCTTGAGGAGCATAAGGCGACCTGGAATCCGGCTAAAAGCTTCAGACCGCTGACAAACACACCAGTTTGAATCCAAAAGGTAAGTGGTACAATCAGCACCCAAGTTCAGGACATAAGGACTAAGCAGGGAAGAAAACAAAAAAAGTGAGCAATGGATAATGAGTGCAAACTAATGCAAAAGCAAAAAGCCATGGTAACCAAGGGCTCGTTCCCTGGCAAAGTCTATGGTCCACATAGGTACTTAAATATGGCCCTGCCACCACTGTCACAGAAATTACCCCAACCCAGGAAGTAGCAGAGTATGCTGCACTTAGAGGTCTAGTGCTCCAGATCTGCTTAGTTTCCACTGCCCTGTCTTCCACCATCTCCAACATTTGAGGTTGTTGCACCTGATCTTAATCCTTCCTTTCGTCGGAATCCTGACAATATACCCTCATTCACAAAAGCAAGTCAAAATGTTTGTAGATGTGTGATGGACATACACATAGGGCACACATTCTGAGGAATTCATTCAGCATTGCAGGTGTTCCTGATGTCTGGCAAATAGAAGAGGCAGGCGAAAGAGGAAAAAGAGGGTGAAAAAAGATGGAGAGGTAGTGATGTAAACAGCGTAGAAACACAATGTCTTTATCTTTGAAGCATTAGAGTATGGATCAACTAATCAATGGCTTTGAAACACTGCCGCAAGCGCAAACAATAGTGGTAATGCTTGACCCACGCGTCACATTGCCCGAGAGGTGATACTCAACTAGTCAATGTCAGCTTAGTCTTCCAATGACACATTGCCACCTAGAGTGCCTTACAAGATGAGATATACCTCGCGAGGAGCAGACAGACTGCTGGAATCAGCATAGAGGTGGGGGATTTAAGATGACATGCATGAGAGGAGACCACTCACCACAAGCCAGCGTCTTGGAAGGAACATCCAGCACATTGAAGGTTAGCTTGATTACATCAGAGACCATTTGTGAGATACTTAGAAGGAGCAAGAAGGATTTCAGTGCACAGCAATGGGGAAGATGGCAGCTGCAGAGGGAGTTGCCACTACAATGAAGGTGGTGATCACGAATAGTATCAGGCGGCATCGTTACTGATACAGAAGCACATGCATTGTGTTTTACAGGAACAAACCTACAAGGAAAAAGCCACAATGAAAACCATCATGTAGTCTCAGGCACTAATGTATATGCTTGAATTAATGATGGATTAGTCAATTTAATGGAAAGGTGGGAGGATGCAAGCCTGTTTGGAACCATACTATGCGGGGCACACTCCAGCTGGAATCCCTGTAAGCTCTTTGGCAAGAGCTCCATCACACCCTGTTGCACTCAGTGCTGGATGTGGCACTAGCTAGGCCTCTCTGGGTCTTTAACTACCCCCACAAGCCAGGCGGGGGGGGGACAGCTACTCCAACCAAGAAAAGTAAGGTCCGAAGTCTGCATATATTCAAAAGGCACTCACCAATAGGAAGATCAATCATTGGGGAAGACATACAAAGGTCTAGTCACATCTAGAGGCACCTTTTAACTTAAGAGTTCTAGTTGCTGTTCACCAGGTAGAGTCACACCCTCCTCTTAAACTCATTTAATGGGTGCAGCGGTGTGGACATACAGCAGGTGCGGCAATGCGAAGCACATCTCCACCCGGATCGCATCCAGCACCAGCCACTATGCCTGTTTTTCCTCCCAAGGCAGGGTGCAGCTCTGTTATAGTAGAGAAGAACTAGTCTCCTTGCATAGGGGTAAATGTAGCAGAACTCTCTTCAAGTTATTGGAAGAAGACAAGGCGGTAACATGTCATGCATGCCAGCTTAACATAACACAAATATAGGCTGTTCAACATCTGACTTGTATGTTAGGGTACGAGGACATAGTACCCAAGGTACTTAGGACTTATAAGGTTCCCCTGGTGAGGGCTTGCCTTATCAAAGCAAGATCATTACCCAAACATAAATTGAATATTTGGAGGTTGTGCTTGTTGTAGGATGAACTCGGGGATGTAATGTTTGTCACTGACACTTGGTTTACCAACTCATCGGGCCTGATATGGTCTTGACTGATGGATACTCTATCTCACATCTGGATTGAGAAAATCAAATTGGTAGTTGGGTGGCAGTGATATACCATTCTAAGTTTGTTTGCACCATAAAGAAGCTATAGGGTCTGGGAAAGGCATAAGGTCTTTCCTTCTCTCTGAAGTTGTCAGATAACTTTTGCTTTTTGGGTGCGTTAATATACCACCCCTCTCCTACCATTTACCCACATTTGGAGAGATGCTTGCCAAGGAGGTGGCACCACTACACCTACAGTATGCAAATGTTGCCGTCCTTGGGGATTTTAATGTCCATATGGACGAACCGGACTGTAAAGGGGTGTCTCCGCTGGTGGAAGCACTGGCGTTTTTGAACCTCCAACAAAGAGTTAGTGGCCCTACTCATAAAAAGGGGCATGCATTGACCTTATTTTTTCAAATGTGTCTTCTTTTGTCACAGATAGTCCCTATCCTGTGACATGGACAGATCATTTTTTTAGTTCCTTTTACAGGTTCCTTCTATACCTACAACCAGAATAGTCACTGAATCGAAATTTGCCTAGCTTACGTAACAGTAAGTTTCAATTCTATTAAGGACACGGAGGCGAGGATTATGCTTTTCTTCCTTCGCTTTATTACATATACAAAAAACACAGCAGCCTTAGAAAGCACAAAGTCTGAGTCACGTACTATTTCGTTTCCGTCCTTTGTGGACACTACCAAGTTGTGCGTCGTGCAATGCTTGAAGGCTTATGAAGACATGACGTTGGATATCCGCCCTCCGGGCGAACAACAATTGCTAATTGCCCTGCGAAAACCACACAGAGCAGTCTCTTCCCCCGCTATTGCAAGGTGGGTGCGTTGGGTCATGCAGGAGGCGGGCATTGATACTAAACGTTTTGGAGCTCACTCTGCCAGGGGAGCCATGGCTTCTAAGGCGTTTTCGGTGGGGGCTCATTTGGAGGATTTAATGCGAGCAGCAGATTGGTCCTCGGATTCCACGTTTAAGAGGTTTTATTTTAAACCGGTGGTGGATCTAGCTCAATTGGTGGTGAGTAAGCTTTGAACTAGCATAATCCGAAGCCTCCGGTCCTGACATAGAATCGAAATTTGCCTAGCTTACGTAACGGTAAGTTTCAATTCTATTAAGGACACGGAGGCGTGGATTATCCCACCCTGGAGTTCGACGTTGCAAACCCGCCCGTATGCCACTAAGTAAACTGTTTTTCATCTCTGCATTGTACATGTTCTGATGCCAGTCTTGATGATGTCCTCAGTTTGCATGCTGTCAGTGGAGTATGGTGCTTCTCTTACGCTTTCGTTTTTTCCGCTAGGAAATGACGGTTCCAGGCAAGACCAATGAGGAATGTGCGTAACCAGCGCGAAGAAAGAGGAGGAAGGTTGAGGAAGGACTGGCTATCATACCTGGAGTGGACATAATAGAGGGACTAATTGTTGGAGGGCTCATGGGAGCTGTAGTTCGTTTTGGACTTATAAACTTTAAAAAGTCGTTGTTTCAAAGCTTTCTGCAGTTTAAACATGGATTGGAGCTTTTCTAAGGATGCTGTGTTTTTGTATATGTAATAAAGCAAAGGAAGAAAAGCATAATCCGAAGCCTCCGGTCCTGACATAGAATCACAACCTTAGCATACAATCTTGGGAGCTTATTTGACAAACCTTTTATAATCAATTAACATCACGTCGGGCTACAACTTGGACGACACAGTTCAGGCGCTCAATTCCTCCCTTGCGCAGGCTTTAGACCATCTGACACCTAAAAATCATGAGGTAAGCCAAAACGAAAATCCCCCTCTGTGGCATGGTTCTCACCGCTCCTACAAGCTGAAAATTGCCATTCCAAATACTTAGAAAGATTTAACTCTAACATCAAAAGAACACAGAGCAAGAGTGTAGTAGATTAATTTCCAGCAAGAATCACAACAGAGGATTATAAATTATCCTGAAGTATCTCTCCGAGGGACTTGGATACATCTCACATATAGACAGCTAGAACTGAACAAAATGCATTTTAATGCACCTGGGTCAATAAGTCAAGCTTCACAAGCCCCGAATGTTTGTTTTAAGTTAGATTGCCTTTTGAGATCTCTTTCCGTATTCCAAGAAAGATTCTCTTGCTGCAGATGTTATTTTAAATGTATGATTCATGCAGCACATTATCCGGCTGCAGTTAGGTAAGTGAACAAAACACTTGCACATTAACAAAAATGTTCATGCACGCTTTCATGGTGGATGTGATCGATGCTTCAAATGTACCCGGATGTGGGCCAAATCTCACACATTAAAAGAGACGACCATGGCTGTTCTGGAGACCTCTGCAGGTGCTACATTAGATGTCACAGTATAATGTGGATTAGGAAAGTTGTGCATTAAGAAATCTTCCTTAGTACAATTTCACTGAGCAAACGACACTTCTTCTGAGCTATGAAAACAGCAGGGTGTTACATAGTTACATATAATGGCCATTAGCTAAGTACATAGTTGGATAGCTTTCAAATAAGCTTCAAGTATCGAAAACACTGACCATAAGACCGGTTACTCATTCTGTACAGTGTTTTGCTAACAAACACAGCACAAGCTCTAAGCAAAATATCACAGTGTAACCTATAAGATGAAGGAATTCTGGGGCATATTATCAACAAATAGCGATATTTATCGCTAAGTAGGGTTAGCGGCAATTTTTTTATCGCCGCGCATTGCTGGAGTTTATTGCTGAGATAATGTGCTATTAGCAACGTTTATCTCAAAAGCGATAAAATTCTCGGCGATAGCAGCAAAATCTGTGAATATCGCTGAAAATACAACGATATTCACGCATTATCGCTAACAGGGTCTTAGCCATTATATCCACCTCCCATTGGATATAATGGATAAGAAGTGGTCTGAGCAGGTGTTAGTTTTCGGAGATATTCGCGCTTAGCTCTAATTTTTCCATCGCTACGCCTGTGTTGCTAATAGGCGATAGTGATGTTAGCGACTGCTTTCAGTCGCTAACAGGTTGGGTACGCCCACTTTGCATGTCATTAGCGATAAATATCTCTGACATGCAAAGCGGACCCCAAATCGCTCGCTATCGCCTACAAGCTGTCGCTAACTGCTGTTAGCGACAGCTTGCTAATAGGGCGATAGTATTATCGCCGCTTAGCGGCCAAAACGGCCGTTAAGGCGGCGAAAATTGCCTATCGCCCACCTTGATAATATGCCCCTCTATGACTTGTAGTATTCACCCCTTAAAATGTCACATATTTAGGAGATTGAAATATTTTTTTCTGTTTTTTATTTGAGAAAGTACATGTAATATGTTTTTGTTACAATTGGTTGAAAACTCACCTATTTGCATGTTATGCATTGCTACACATCGCAGACCGATGAATTACTACATACTTGTAACCTTAAATTACTTAACGTAGTGCACTCGCCCTCAAGAGTCCTAGAACCTCCCTCTAATCTTTTTAAAATTAGAAGAGTCGTAGTTAGGATATGTCTGTCCAGCTCGGAGATGAGAGAGAACAATTAAACCTGTTAGATCATTCAACTGAAAACCTTTAAGAACTATGGTCACAATGTCTGGGCTTCAGCTACCAAAAACCATAATTAGCACACAAAAAACACAGACACAAACGAGGGGTGGAATAAATTTGGAACTTGATTCTTATTATCTAGAGGAACTTATTTGCAAAATGCTTCATTTAGGCATTGGTAAACGTTAACAAGTCAGAGAAGCAAATTGATTGTATGATATTACATACAATAAGTTGGACATAATCAAACAAAAAGATAATCACCAGGTAAGTGGAATGGCAGATGGATAAAAAGCAGTTCACCAAAATGGACACTCACCATTGCCATGTAGAATATCTGTTTTTAGGTGAACAGCAATTGAGACTATGTAGGGCTTCACTAAGACTCTTGTGGGCAGTCACATGCCCGCCAGGTCAGCAAAGGCCTGTTGTGCGTCTGCCATTCACAACTGCTATCACAAAGGAGCCAAACAGATGCACAAACATAAACCAACCTTCCAAAGCTAAGCAAATAGTATCCGCCCACTGACCATATACCTTCTGCTTCATGCTTTGCACAGTCAAGTATCAGGATATCAAGATCTACATATTGTCTTACAAAAAAATTGTGTCCTAAATATCGTTTAAAAAATATCGTCCTATTGGAGATAATATTAGAATTTCTACACTTAATGGACCAATATTTTTGTAAAATATGTTTAGGCCACAAAATGTATGTCAGATTACGTTTTTTCTATTGATGTTCTAACATATGTGCTTCCTCAGAGCTTGCAGACCAAGTTCCAACTGTCAAGTAGACATCTTCCAAAATAAGGAGTCTGCATCTTTGGTGTAATCATCAATAAGGTTTTGTGGGGGTTCCAAAACCAACCCTCACCATCCACTTTGGGGAATTACCCTTGCATATATAATACCCATCCCTATAAAGCGCTGCTTAGTGGAATAAGCACTGCACCGTAGGAGTTCTGGGGCTCTTGAGTTACACTACTCTTCTCTGCAGAAGACACAAAATAGCACTAACACTTTAATTAATATTCCCTTTTTGGGCCTTCCTTAATAGAGAGAAATGCTGTTGTTGCTTCATACTGATAAGACTTAGAGGATCTTTAGAACTCAAGTGGCAGCCCGCCAGAACGCCAAATCAGCTAAGGGGGATGTTCTCCTGTGTGTGGGGACTACCTGCCCGATCAGCCCTGTGCCTGGAGGAACCACCTTCGCCTTTGCAGCTGAGAGGGGGCTGTGCAAGAATACCTCAATGCATATAGCGCCAATGACTCCCCCGCTGCGCGGGATGTACCCTTCAATGGCTGGCCCGCCCCACCCATCAGAACCCAGCGGAGGCTGGCCTGGACCAAGCCTATTTGGCTGTTGTTTTGTGGAGGTACTCTTTTTTTATCCTCTCATTGTTGTGTGTTTGACTGATCCGGTGATAATGGGTATAAGGAAAGTTGTAGGAGGTCTCTCTACCTCCACTCCCCCCTTTGAAAGGTACCTCAATTGATAGGGTGTTAGAAGGCCATGGGGGTCATTAGCACCAAAATCGAACTAACGGAAAGGAGACTCTCCCTGACCCTGGTGTGGCTTCAGATGCCAATGCAACTCCTTTGTCAGTCGACATGACTGTGCTATTACCCACAGTGTCTCCTTCTGTGAGCTGTAGATTCATATCTTGTACCGTGCCCACTGTTCTTGAAAGCCCTCAACCATCTGCGAAAGCTAAACTGCCTAGGTGGGAATCCCTAGAGAAAACAGTGGAGGTTGCCAGTCAAACCTGTTCCCTTTTTGTGCTTCCTAATAAGGTACCATTATCCCCTATGGAGAGAACGGGGGGCATGGAGGGAGTACCTGTGCTTGAATATTACAATTATTGGAGGAATGAATTATTAAAGTCAAGGAACTTTTTCTATCGGAGCTTTCTTCTTTTGTTGCCCGTCTGAAATCAATCGAGCATGAATTGACTGGCAATAAGCAGCTGCAGGTTTCATCTGCACCAGTTTCATATTCGGCTCCCAAGGCAACATGGAAGGAGGGAGAACCTGGCTTGCAGGTTCGGGCTGGACTATTCGCATGGGGAACAGGGTCAAGGCTGATTTGCATATGTCTGGGTTTCAACTGGAATGACACAATGGATTTAGGCCCAGATCTCTGTACTGGGGTGAATGTTTGACATTGATCAGCATTCTGTCCATCAATCGTTCTTTTTACTTCTGTGAATGCACCAGCACCTTTGACCAGGTGTTTTGGCTCCATATACTATTTTGGAAAACAACCTCCTTGTGGTGGTTGCCTCTTTGTGGTACTCGCAGACCGGCGGTCTGTGTTTGTTTTAGTGTCAAGGTATATTCTTTGGCAGGTACTAACTGAAATAAGGATCTTCAAATACTACTAGATATTATCATTAGACTCCAGGACAACAACTATATTCAAGTTAGATGCAGTGAAATGGGTGAACTGTCTGATCCATTCCCGGTCAATATAGGGGTAAGACAGTGGTTATATTCTCGCCCTGTATTATTTACAATTGTATATTAATGATTTAGTAGCTCACTTGGAACAATGTGAAAATGATGCACTGAGCTTGGCAAGCACTAGAGTTCCCATCCTTTTTTTTTTTTGCAGATGATACGTTACGGATGTCCAAATCAACTATGGCGTTTCAAAAAGTTATTAGATGAATGAATGAATGAATGAATGAATGAATGAATGAATGAAATTATTTGTAGAGCGCACGATGGCCAAAACGGCTTCCTGGCGCTGAGAGCTCTAAAGAACAGAACAGACAGGGCCAGGAGGTTTAGCGGGGGTAGGCCAGGGCAAACAGAAAAGTTTTGAGCGCTTTACGGAAGTGTGAAAAAATAGGGATAGAACGCATAGAGAGAGGAAGGGAGTTCCAGAACCGGGGTGCAAGAACAGAAAATCTAGTTCCACCAGTGCGAGATTTGTGGAAACGGGGAACAGTGAGGAGGGCAGAAGAGGATGAACGGAGAGTGCGGGCAGGGGTGTGAAGGGAAATCAGAGAATTGATGAAAGCCGGTGCAGAGTGATCAAGGGCCCGATAAACAAGGCACCCTAGCTTGAACAAAGATCTCTGCAGGATGGGTAACCAGTGGAGGGATTTGAGGACAGGAGTGATGTGATGGGTTTTGGGCAAGTGAAAGATGAGACGGGCAGCCTGGTTTTGGATAGCTTGAAGGCGGCGGGTTTCGTAGGCAGGAATGCCTGCGAACAAGCTATTGCCATAATCAAGGCGGGAAGTGATGAGGGCAGAAATAATGATTTTGAGAGAGTCAAGAGAAAAGAAGCGGGAGATTTTCCGGATCATCCGGAGGGAGAGGAAGCAGGAGGACACCACGGCACTGACCTGGCCATGCATGGACAGGTCCTGACTGACCTTGATGCCCAATGTTTTGACGGAGGGAACCGGGGTGGGAGGGGGGCCAAGAATAGGGGGCCAGAAGGCAGGGGACCAAGGGCTGGATGAGCCGCCAGTCAGAACAAGCTCAGTCTTATCTGGATTGAGCTTGAGGTGGTTGGCGCTCATCCACCCAGAAATAAAGACCATAGTCGAGTGGAAGAAAGATAGGGAGTGAGAAGAAGAAGAAAGATCAAAGACGAGATGGAGGTCATCTGCGTAGTTATACACAGAGACCCCCAGCTCAAGGAGGGAAGAGATAAGTGGATGGATGTAAAGATTGAAAAGAAGGGGAGAAAGGGAGGAATGCTAGGGAGATTGACCACTCAATTCCTGTCTTTTAAATCAACCACGAGTTTTGAGCCTTTTCTAGATGAGATCGAACCACAACTGGCAAAGTCACTTTATACAAAGTTTAGTTATGAGATACTCCAAGTTAATGTTTTCACAGCCAAATGGGCAAAGTCTCAAATGATGGTAAGAGATCCTAAATGCTCGCTGTGTCTACTAGGTGTAAATGAGGAGATTGCCCATGTTCTATTTCTTTGTGCTGCATACGCAGCACCTAGACGCAAGTGGATCAAGCCCTTGTGCAGAAGTCTGAACATTAGGAACTACCTAGAGTCGTTCAGAATCCTAAAATCTGACAGCTCCCTACTTATTGTATTTGGTGTCAGTAATTTTTTGTTGGCTGCTAGATACATAAGAAATAAAAAAGGGCCACAATTTTAAGAGTCCTAAAAAATAAAAAAAATGTAAAATTTTTTGAACTGTTTTAATAGTTTTAATGGTTTTAGAATGAATCATCTAATTATTTACCGGCATTGGAGCTCAAGCTGACACTGCACAAGCAAATTGAATAGTTATCTTTGTACTGTATTGGCAACAACCTTAATGAAATCATGTTAGTAGTGTAAAGATCGAAAGTAGAAAATCAAAATTGTACATACGTCTTGCATTTAAGTTTCTTGCCATTGAAAAACGTGTTTTA
This sequence comes from Lissotriton vulgaris, assembly GCF_964263255.1. Classification (NCBI taxonomy): domain Eukaryota; kingdom Metazoa; phylum Chordata; class Amphibia; order Caudata; family Salamandridae; genus Lissotriton; species Lissotriton vulgaris. The sequence continues at coordinate 1,532,906,042 of NC_141689.1, read as the reverse complement.
AATGTCTTACCAGATGGGCCAATATTGTAATGTGTATAAAGAACTGTTTGTAATGCTTTGATGATTCTTTGAATCGAATAAAGATTTTTGACATTATATGATTTGAATGTTTCTGCAAACAGGGGGATTTAGAGATTAACATAGGAAAAACCAAGTTTATGGTTTTCAATCCTTGATATTCTACTAGATCAAATTCAGCGTAAACAGGTTTCCCGTTGGTACAAGTGCATACCTTTGATTATCTAGTGATTACATTAACAGAACAGCTTGAATGACATATTGATATAGCCCAGCATAGACTTCAAATAGAACAACTCATCTGGGAATTGTAAAAATGCATTGAGATACTCATTCCACCACATCTCCCCAGCAATTCAAATGTCCAATCATCAAGCCTTAATAACTGAGCTTTATGGTGCAATTCTGTGGGCCATAGGGATGTGACTGCCATAGTGGAAGTTGAAAAGTGATTTATGTACCTATTGACTGGTCTCCCCAATAGCACACCTTTGCTCCCCTTAGATTAGATCTAGAGCATAGATCAATTTCTGATAAGATAGGAGTAAGGCCTACCTTATATTTGGAAAGAGTCTAGGCCACTTTTGAACTGTGTTCTTACGGTCAGGGTCTAGAGGAAATAAATACGCATTCCAGGGTCATGTAATATACCCTAGATTAGGTATTCAAAAATTACCCATGCAAAGATTGGGAATAAGAGTCTATGGACTACTCTGGGGAGGCTAGCGTGACTTCAAAGCTATCCATTAGGTCTAAATACTTGTAATATAAAATGGGAAACATACATGGGCAGACTAATCTTGGTACTCTAACTGACGCTTTCCTTCTATTAAAGGACGACTTTGCATATGTAGTCTACCTGGATGAGGTTGAATCTGCAACTGCCATGAGGATTCTTCTGGAATATCATTTCGGGACATTGCTTCTCCACTCCTTTACTGTAAATGGGTATATAATCCTAGCGTGGTGGATTGGCAATGCCCCTCTTGCAGAGAAACTAAAGAATCACATGAGAATGCCATTTTCTTCTGCACAGCCTGCATGAGCAGCAGGCAATAATGAATATTACCACAATGCAGTAAACTGGGAACATAGAGAGGCACAAAGAATGTTGAAATCCAGATACAAGACAAAATGATGGTCTTTGTAGTTTCTCGGTTTCTGATGTCCATGTGGTGAGTCAGGCAGAAATTGAGTATCTCCCTAGAAAAATTAGTTAGTGATGTTTAGCTAACACTGCACCCCATAATATACCATTGCTACCAATTCCAAAACATTAATGAGCGAGGATATAAATCAAGATCTGTGCAGGTCCATCATGAACATCTTGTATTTAGCCTAATGTTATACTTGTTTTTAATTAAATGAAAATGCCTACATATTAATTAAATGGATTTTATTTTTAGCATTGATTGTGTACTTTTGTTTCTACTTTTTACATGGATGTCATGTTTTATATGTGCTTTTATGGCTACACAGCAATACCCTCCACTAACCTAGTGGATGAAGAAATGCCATCATTTTAGAGACTTCTGCCAGGGGATTTTGAGAGACCCCAGCTTTAAATGGCAGTCCTGGGAAGTAAAAATAGGGCCGACAACAATTACTTTGATATGACTCCTCTGTGGTGGATGGAAATTCAGGGCAAACGTTTATGCTGGAGAAGCCAGACTACGCTACTCCAGTATAAAAACAGAACTTTCTCCTTCCCTAGAAAGGGAGAACCATGAGTTTGGTGGGACAGGGCGCTGCCGATTAAGTAGTGCTCTCTATCTTTATATGAGGCCCATTGTCCCTTACCCAGAACACATCTACATCACTTGTCTGCACCTGAGGCACCTCTCCAAGATCTGAATACCTGAGATCAGCCCCCAAGATGCCATTGCTAGTCCCACAGTAAGACATGAAATCCTAGCTGGCTGCATCGAAGCCTACAGGTCTTCTGCCCTGCTTAGTTAGTGACGCAACAGTACCTTTCATCATCAGGCCTCTGTTATAACCACAAAGCTAAGGCATGGATGTCATTTGAGTGTTGCGAGAGGTAGAAGAAACAACCTCTGGCTTCCTCTTTGTATTCAAAACAAGAGAAAGGCAGCAGGGTTTGTTACAACTGCACTACCCAGTCTGGTCACTAATATTTACAAGCACATGTATTGTCCACCTCAAATGGCCAGCTGCCACATGGCCACCAATAAATACAAAATGCTTCAAGGTTAATTTGGACATTTGAACCTTACCTACTTGAATGTTTTGCCCTGAAGAAGCCCTTTCAAGGGTGAAAAGCATTGGCTGAACTAAAATGTATAGAGCATATATGAAATAAAGAATCTACAAGGCTTCCTCTTTGTGTCCACTAGCACTACCCTTGCAACATCTGGCCTGAGGTTTCATAAATGCAGTGACAGGAACAGAAGTAAAATGTGGCTCTCGTGAGCCCTGTCTACTTTCTGTTGTTCCATTAGACCCAAGATATTTTAATTCATTACAGTGTAGCTCACACTGCAGAATGTTTTTATTTTATAAAATAAACACATTCTGAAGTGTATGCAACAAATACTCAAATGAACTACGGTACTGTAATGATAAACCCAAGTTTATGGTTTTAGTTTCCCTGCTGCTGTTCATGCAGGGCCTCTTTCAGCCCTGCTGTCTGGAGGAGAAAATAAATGGAGGAGTCAGCAAGGGCCCAGCCACATGAATGGCTGTATTTGAAGGTTTGCCTTTGTTTATTTTTCCTAGATAGCCACACACAACAGAGGGCTTAGGTGCGACTGGATGGGCCATCACTGGCAGGATGGGAGGGCGGAGCTGGGCATATTCCCACTTACCCTTGAATAGGCTGTGTCCTGCCTCCAAACATAGGGCTGCATACCCCCTGTAGTTAGTCTGGAGCCAGGGCAGTGGAATGCAAGAACTCTGTAAACTTCAAAGGCAAACTTCTAGAATCTTCTTCTTCTTCAAAGGAGGAGCTGGTATGACATTGGACCTCAGACACCAACTCTTCAGTACACTTCTCGACCTGTGGACACTCTGCCAGGAACAAGGAGACTACTGTGCTGCTCAAAGCACTTCCACTTTGGTGGACTGGACAGGCTGGCTGCACTGCTGCCTTGCTGACCTACAGCCTGAGTCAGAGGGATTGGACCTGCACCTGAACCCAGAAATCCCAGAGTGACTCCAAGGGTGAGTAGGTTGGCCTTCTGTTCAGAGCCACAGGGACATAACAGGCTCCTCCTCACCTGAGCAAGCACCCAGATCCAGCTGGAGTAAGCCCCTCAGGTCCTGAACCCTGGGTGTGGCCTCAGTGGGCTGGAATTTATGTTTTTAGGACTGTTATTGGCCAAAATCTTGTCGCTCACACTGCTCGTCAACACTTAGTTCGGTTAACTCAGCTCTTCAAGCTACAACATCGACCACTCATGTGGAACACCACTGCAAAGCTAAGGCCTGGTCGTTTGTGACAACAACAGGACCTTGACACTACAGCAATGACTGTCTGCAATGCCAGGCCTGCTCTTTGTGCTACAGCGATGACCGTCTGCTATTCTCTGCTCCTTGCGACCCCCTCTACTGTGAATAGCACTCTTTGCGCTGGACTAAATTGGCCCATGTATCTGACCTGTGCTCCACCATGGTTGGCCTAAACCTGCAACTTTCTCCCAGTCTCACACAACCAAATAGCCTGAGTGGCTCTTTGGCGCTGTCTTCACTTAGGACCCGATGTAGGTAATCCTCATTTACCAACTCTAAAATACCGAATTTTACCGATTCGGTATTCTAGATTAGGTAAATGAGATGTAGCTAAAAATTATGTATTTTTTACCGAATCTGTAGGATTCGGTAATTACCGAATCGGTATTTACCGATTCGGTAATTGCCATTGATTCCTATGGGCCTTGAGGCCCATAGGAATCAATGTCCATTACCGAATCGGTAAATACCGATTCGGTAAAAATACAGAATTGTCAAGGGGAACAGGGTGTCACTTTGACACCCTGTTGCACCCCTGATTTTGGCTTGTGTGCCATGTGGCACACATACATGCCCTAAGGGCATGTATGTGTGTCACATGGCACAGGTGTACATGCACAGATGTGCATGTACACAGGTATTCGTTATTTACCACCAAATAGTATTTGGTGGTAAATAACGAATTGATAATGGCCTGTGGCACTGTTTAAAGTGCCACCTACATCTGGATTTACCGTTTCGGTAAATTTACCGATTCAGTATTTTACCGAATTAGTAAATTTACCGAATCGGTAAAATTAAGGCCACCTACATGTCAAAACCCAAATACCGGTCGGTAACGGACGAAATCGGCCGTTACCGACAGGTATTTGCTGTCCTACATCTGGCCCCTAAACCTTTAAAATTGCAAATCTTTGGTTTTACTGATTGGACATTTGTTATTTTGGTCTCCATGTATTTATTACATTTTGCTATATGTTTTAAAATTGGTGTGAGATTTTTCTTCTGTTGTGTTTTCACTTTATTACTGTTTGAAGTACAGAATAAGTACTTTACACATTGCCTCTAATTGAAGCCTGGCTGTTCTGCGCCAAGCTACCAGAGGGTTGAGCACAAATCAAATTGGGGTTTTTCGGTGAAGTTGAAAACTTAGCAAATTTTCATCTCAATATAATATTTCAAATCATCAACACCAACGGGCCCATAAACATGTCACCTCAACCTATGGATCTTTTTTCTGAGCTCACAGGGACTTGGATATTTAAAGAACATGAAGCAATTTCCTTATCAGGACCTGAAATAAAGAAATGCCAAATGCATGCCTATTTCCTCACAAATACACTGTTGCATCAATGCACATACCTTAAGATAACAATTCTTTTAACCCCCAAAATGACTTACAGACGATAATGATTGTTCATGGAAAACATTTCCCTAAAGCCTCAATTTGAATGGTCAGAACATAAAATTGCATTTCATAATCAGATTTAATAGCAGTTTATTAGTACAAATAACCACACAATATAACACAGATTCAATAGGAACGTTTGCTGGGTGCCTAGAGAGTGAGAAAAACATGAGAGAAATCGAGATTTAGCGTTTAGATCATACAAACCAAAATAAGATTGAGATATTATCAATCTTCGATAGAGATCTGAATAAGTCAGTACTGAAGCACAGAAAGGAGTCAGTTAACCCTTCAGCCGAAAAGTTATTCCCTGCTTAACTTTACCAGCCGGCAAAGTGCAGGTTCCAGAACAGTCAGGAAAGTTCAGCTAAAAGGTTTGGTATTAAGGGAAAATCAGAGGTCAGTCTGACAGCATGCCAGGCAGGGAAAATGGAAAATGACAGTCAGCCCAGACTCTTCTTCCAAGGGGCAATTATACTTCAAAAAGTTTACGGTTTACACCCATAAACTATCTTTTCCATCAGCCCATATGATTTCCATTGGTTGTTCACGGTGGGCTGCTCAATACTTCACTAAAAAATCCGGCAGCATTAAGTAAACCTTTTGCCAATTCAATAAGTTCCAATTATATTTTATTTCCATCTTTGCTCACAGTCTTATCGTTCCCAGGCGCACTCTCTGGGTTTGCAGTAGTACTGATACATTTCTGTCGAATGTGTTGCTAAATCAAAAGTGAGCCCATTGTGGTAAAATTCAGAAAGCAACTTCACGAAAAGTTCTCACAGCTTCTAAAGTGACTACTAGATTCTGCTTTTTGAGCAAGAAAAAGATAAAAGCATCTGAGGCCTACATGAAATTTCACTGAATCAATACCTCATTATGATTAGTACAAAACACACATTAATATAAGTATTTCGATTTTCTTAATTAATTCAATCATTATTCTTCTTTAAAGGCTATATGTCAATATTAGACACTACGAAGATTATCATTTGCATGTTTATCATTTTCAAAACAAATATTAACGTATCATTCTGGAGTTCACGTTTTTATCACATAACGTTAGAATAAGCATCAGGTTTACATACTATCGACTATTTCTAAAAAAAGCATTTTAATCATTTCAGGTGCTTTATTATGCAGACATTATTTCATTTTGACACTTTTTAGAAGTTATTGTCACTACACTTTCTATCTTAATTAGGTTTAATTTCTCAAAACACGTGATTTCATGATTAGGTAAATAGTTAAGATTTCTCTTTCACATTTCCATTTTGCAAACACTTCTGCATGCTTTAACAATGCAGTATGAAATTTCACGTTTTTCGACTTAACCAGTTTTCATCAAAAAAATATTATTGTAAATTGCTTGTGATAGTGAAAATTGATTGAGGCAATTGTCAGTTAACATTAACGATTCATCACTTCTGCCTCACCCGGACAAGGATTGTGGTTGCAGCTTGAGTAGGGTTCCATCCACCCTCAACCAGTAACATTTTACAGTAAGTTAAGGCAGTGCTTTTTGCTAGTAAATGTTACCATTGTGTTATGAAAACGAATTTCTGGAGATGGTGATGTATGACAATAATATGTGTGTATATTTATTGTGTAGTGTTTTGTTGTAGTGATGATGTACTCTGTTGCATTTTCTGCTGCTGTATTTATGTGCTGCATTATTGCAATGTGATGGTGTATTGTACTACAGTGGTGTCGCATTCTTTCTTGACTGTTTTTTTGTGTCCTCTATTTTAATTGTGTTACGTTACATTGTGCACATTGTGCTATGTTCTACTTTTTTACTTTAGGTATGTCAAGAAATGCTTCTACATTTCCAACCAAAAACAACAAATATCTTTACATTTCTAGTGGCAAGCAACCATTTACTGCTGTTCTAAGGTCGTAATATATTTCTACTCCAGCTTCTTCACTATTTAGGACACAATCCAGACCAAAACTGTGGAAACGATTGTGTGTTAAATTAGCACCTCTAGTGCTCATTGTATGTGATATGGCCACAGATCTCCAAGTGTGGGACTTGCCTAAAGAGTTTTTGGGCTATCCTGGAGTTATGGCGAACCTAGATACCGCTGACTGGGTTCTATTTTGCAGTAAGGCCCCAATTGCCGACTTCTTGGCCAAAGTGTCTTCTGATAACTGTAAGTTTTCAATTTCTCATGCTTGAAACATCCTGTCCCTACCTGGAACAACATTCCTTGGTTATAGCACTGGCCCCCATTGATGTCCTACAGAGATCAATAAAAAAAAGATCTTTGACATGCACGTATTTAGTCCTGCAGGTGGCCTAGAGGTTTATATGTTGGAGCTCTCAGAAACTCTCAGAGTTCATCTACAGGCCTCATAAGTACATTTTAAAGATAATAATCAAAATGTTTTTGATGCCACTCACTTTCAAGATAACTTCAAGGATTTGTTGTTTAACGATTTTTAATGGATTCCTGCCAGAGTTCAGAGTTATTGCATGCACCCACACAGCTCCCTAGTTGTTCTGTGTTATATGTTACACCTTGTCTTTTCTTTTTACTAATGCAAACAACCACGTTATCACAGTTAGGAGTTTGCTGATGGATAAAAACGCCAGGACAGGATAGGCATTCTACTCGCCACAGCACCTGCTGCGACCACAGCTGTCGCAGCTGCAGCACCCGCTGCAGCACCCGCTGCAGCACCCGCTGCAATGCTAAAAATGCACCTTTGACATTTCCCTACACTACATGACAGGCACCATGCGGTGCCTGCCACATGGTGCAGGGAAATGTAGGGGGGCACCATTGTAGTTCCGCAGTTTGTGGGTGAGGTTCGGTGGTCCGAACCCGTTCAATAAAGATCGACGGAAATAGACGATTTTGGTGTCAGCGGACCGCAAATCACGAGTGTAGTGTGTACGAGTGTTTTCGCATTAATCGACCAATGAGAACACTACGCATTTAGGGATTTCGTTTGAACCTTCGGGTTCCATTTTGTGTGCGGCAGCCATTTTGTGTGGTTGCCCTCACATAGGCCGATGACTGCAGCCGAACGAGTCTTTGGGACACGTACACCTTAGCTGACTTCTGAATGACTGGCCGAACTGACTCCCTTGCCCGAGGCTGACCTCGCTGAGCCAGTTCCTCGTCAAGCAGCTGGTCAGATAAAGATCATAGAGCAGGACATGCCGAAGTTTATGGTACACTGCATCCACCTTTCTATCTTGCTTCCAATCTGTTTCTGCTCCTTCCTTTAAGTCATAATCACTGATTTGGGTTGTGGTTTTATGATGGGTTTGTCTGGCCTGATCGAACAGGAATATTGGAATGTGCTTGGTCATTTCTAGTGGGCTGGACAACGGAAAGTGGGATTGTCGTCATACGTTACTTTCAAAATCTCACATTTCTATTGGTCAGTTTGTATGAACCCAATGCTAATTTTGAATGTTGCTTGAGGCTTGATTTTTGGCATAAAAGACCATGCTCCGCTCATTGAATTTGTGCAGTCTCTAGCGAACCACCCGTGTTGTGCTTCGTAGTTCTCTGTTCCTGGTTGCAACCAATAAACTTTGGTCTTTGACGTCATCAAGAAGTATCCAGTGTCTCTGTTTGCCAAGGCAGGGGAACTCGAAGGCATCGGGCGTTTTCCCTGATGCCTCTGGGTTCTAAAACCCGGTCCTTCAGTTGGCGCCCAACGTAGGGCGACTTCAGCGGTACCGGTCCAAGCCCGAAGATCGTGGAGAGCTTCGTGTGAAAATTCTGGAGGAAGGCCAACCACTTCATCGACCCCTGTATGTCGTCGTGGTCTGAAAGTCTTTGCTGCGAGGTTACCCGCCTTCCAACGGCTACGAAGGACTGCTGCCCTGACTGTCGCCCTGTCTTGGAGCCTTAGATGTTTGTAGAGCGAGACGATTGACGGGTCTTCCGGTGACGCCATCGACATTTCAGTTAAGTATGAGTGGAGCGTCTCCTAGTCCTTAGTTTGTTTTGGTATCCCTTTAGTGGATCGCTTTGATTTGGTATCTGCAGGCCCCAAAGCCAAGGGACTCGTGTATTCGGGAGACTATCATTTTGAGATTTCCCTTGTAGTTTGAAGCTAGACTAGTGAGCAAGATGCCTGGTCTTAGCAGACTTGGAAAGATATTTGGTTGTGGTTGTTCTAAGGATTCCCGGTTAGAGGATTTGTGTCCGGTTCCTCCAATTGGAACTCCTACATATGAATTATACGTGAAGCATGGTGTGGGCCCTATTAGCTATAATGAGATCTGGGTAAAATATACAAGAAAAGACGGTGTCCTACAGTGGCCCAGTTACGGTAGTTTTGAAGCTGAGATTTTAGATAATCTCGAAGTGAAATTGTTCAAGAAGAAAGCCCGGCCGGCAATGTTTGACTCTTTCCGCATATGGCGCAAAGAAGCCAAACAGAAAGAAATTAAATTAGCGAAAAAGAATAAACGAGAACGAGGTATGTCAATGGTGCAAGCTGCTGTTGCGTATAGGGATAATGAGGAAGAGCAAGAGAGCAAACAGATTCTTAGGGTGAAGAAGTTAGCGGTAGATAGATGCTACCCAGTTTTGCCGCCTAAAGAACAGTAAGAAAAGAAAGATCTTGCGAAAGATCCTTTAATGTCGCATCTATTGAGTTCGCCACCCCCTTATGCACAAAGTGCTATGGCACCACCGCCACCAGTTGTAGTCGTGCAACCTCTAGTTGTTGTGCCACCTGTAATTCCCCCACAGCCAGCTCCTCTTCCGTTGGCTACTGTTCCTTTGGCGCAGCCCCCTCAGGGGCCGCCAACTTTGCCTCCCCCTTTGTCTGCTACTCCTACGCCTGTCTATGATACTCCTTCTGTTCCGACTTTGGATTCTTCTACTATTGTTCCGTCTTCCCTTTTTCTTCCATCTTCTCCTTCTACTAGACAGCGAATGACTGCTGCTTTTTCTGGTTTCCTGTCTCCTTTGTTGGGACAATTGAGTATGTCTCCTGTGAATGAGCAAAGACAATCGCGTAGTCAATTGCCCGATACAGATGAACGTACAGTTTTGGATCACATGGCACGTAGATGGGTTACGTATACTTCCCAGTATGATCTTGAGGGTATTATGGATGTTTTCCGTTAATGGAAAGCACCAAAGCAACTGTACGTCTTCGAAATGATGTGTGTGTTCCTCCATGAACAATGGATTGACAAAGGAGGTAAAGCTCCTGAAGAGTTGTATTGAGTGCGTTCCGAGTTTGCGAAAGGGACCATTGAGAGTCTCCTCGACATTGAGAGAGCAATTGCGACGTTGTTGTCGTTCCGTAATAATGCCCCTTCTGAGCGATTGTTTGAGCCTGATTCGTCAGTTAGGAGAAAAGCGCGTCAATATCCGATGCGCGAGGTTCCTCCAGTTTGGAGACCTACTGATGAAAATGTTGCTGCGCACTTTCAGCGAGTATGGGTACATGTTCCTTGGAAGCGTGTTGAAGTTTTGGCAATTAAGCAGACTTTATCTGATCCGTGCATAAATCCGGCGGGATATTATAAAGAGCTCACTCAAACTGTGGGTTCGTGTATCATGAATTTAGCCGACATAGATATGTTGTTTGGTAATGTTGTCCCACAGCTTATCTGGAGTACGATTCGACATACGGATCATGATAATAAATTGGGTGATACATGATTAATATTGTGCTGCAAATGATAGACAAGTTGGAGGTGCTAAGCCTGAAGATCTTATTACTCAACTCCCTGGTAGAATTATTAATTACATGAAGACTTTGATGCTCGAAGTGCGTGTTAATTGGGACAAGTTGTCTGCATGTAAGCAGAAGAAAGACGAGACTGTGTCCGACTTTTTCACGCGGTTTGAAGAGACCTTTGTAGATCATAGTGGTCAGGATATGGCTACTGAGGGTGGCCAGAGATTGTTCGTTGATAAATTCGTGCATAATCTGCTTCCTGAGTTGTGCACTAAGTTGAAGGATTCCGAGAGTGCTTGGGCTGTTTCCACGTCAGCACAGATTTTAGCTACGGCCCAGTACTATGAAAATAGGCGCAAAGATGAGTTAGAGAAAGCGGATAAGAAGACTAAGGAATTGAAGACTAAAGTTCTTCTACAACAAGCTTATCCACCCCATACTAATAATCAGCGCGATTATCAGCAACCTCAGCAATATTCGAGAAACTCGCAAAGGAACGAGTCTTCTCAACAGCGTTTCCTGTATGGGCCTAATCAGTGTGCGTATTGCAAAGAAGAGGGCCATTACAAGAATAGTTGTCTGGTTTTGTTACAGCGTACGAATGGTGCTTCTGGTGTGAGAGGTCGAGGTGCTCAACAGGCGCCTAGAGGTAGAGGTCGCGGACAGAATGCGCGTTCTTTGGCTCCACAAAATTCGATGAATAGTTTTGATCTGCAGCAAGGTTTGTCTGGTAGGACAGCACAGTACTATATGGATGATTACTATGTTGAAGGTGACGAAGCGAATGGTAATGATTGTTAAGACAGCCATGGACAAAGAGAGGGAGTTGTTTCAGTTCAAGTAGGTCAGAGTGGACCCTATGTTGAAGTCATTGCATCAGGTGTGTCAGAAAATTTTCTGCTAGACACTGGTGCTACAAAGAGTTCTATTATTCACTCTAAACTCCCTGGCGCACCTTGGGCTGGCTTTGATAATGTTTCTGTAGGTTTTTCTGGCGCCCCGGTTACAAATCCAATTTCTGCTCCATTGTCTCTTTCTGTTGGACCTCGTAAGTTCGAAGCAACCCTTCTTTTGACTACAGGTTGTAATGAGAATCTGTTGGGATTGGATTTATTGAAGAGATTGTATGCGACGCTGTATTGTTCTCTGTTAGGAGTACATCTTACCTTGAGTGAGAGAGTGATCTCTCCGATGTACATATCGAAAGATAGTCTTCCACCTGAATTGTCTTCTTTACCGGATTCATTGTGGGCTACTGGTCCGATTGATGTGGGCCTACTGGAAATTCCCCCATATACTGTGACACTGAAGGCGAATGCTAAGTTACAGCGCATTCCACAGTACCGTATTTCGAGTGATGGTGAGCGTGTACTTTTAGCGATTATTTATGATCTGATCGAAAAGGGTGTCATTGAGGAAACGAGAGGTAATGTGTGCAATAGTCCCGTTTTGCCTGTTCTGAAGAGAACTGTTTCTTCACAGCCTCCGGTATACAGGTTTGTCATTGATCTTCGCAAAGTGAACAAGCTTGTTGTTCCACAATTTCCTGTTGTGCCTGATATCACCGCTTTGTTGACCCTGATTCCGGCTACTGCCACATGGTTTTCGGTGATTGACTTGAAGAATGCTTTCTTCAGTATCCCGATTTCCATGGAGAGTAGGGACATCTTTGGATTCTCTTTAGGAGGACGAAGTTTCCGCTTTAAGCGCGCTCCTCAAGGCTATTGCGAGAGTCCATCGATCTATAGCCAAGGTTTGAAAACACAACTTGATTTGTTGGTTTTACCTGATGGTGCAGCCCTTATTCAATATGTTGATGACTTGTTAGTTGCCGCTGATACTGAAGAGATTTGTAGGGAAGCCACTTTGTCATTGTTACGCCACTTGCCTGATTTTCATCACAAAGTTTCTCTCTCCAAGTTGCAATATTGTCAACAAGAAGTAACCTACTTAGGTCACCTCTTATCGAAGGAGGGAAGGAAACTGACCCCAGAGAGAATTCAAGCTATTGCGAAAATGAGTGTGCCTACGACACAAAGAGAAGTACGTGCGTTTTTGGGTATTACGTCGTACTGTAGACAGTGGATCTCTAATTTTTCTTTGCTAGCGAAGCCCTTGATAGCTCTTACTGTTAAGGATACTCCAAATCCTATTCCTTGGACTGACGAATGTCAGAAGAGCTTTTCCGAATTACGCAATGCGTTGTGTTCGGCTCCTGTGTTGGGTACTCCCGACTACAGTAAGCCTTTCACATTGTATTGAAGGACTGGGTTCTTTAAGACCCAGCGGTGCCAGGGCACAACACCTGAAACCTTCGTGGGTAACCTGCTCCGGCGTACGAATCACAGAGACACGGGACACTTCCTTCGACGTCAAAGATTCAAGGTTTATTTGCTGCAGGGAACACAGAGATCACGACAAGTACACCACGTGCAACTTGGGGAGACTGCTTCAAATTGGTTCTGTGGATCGCTCCTTTTATACAGTTTTTACCCATAGGATAACATTGAACACAAAAGTTTACAACCCGGTTCCCATCATTATCCCCCAGAGGGGTCGCTTTGGTCACTTTGAAACACATCAGGTCCGGAACATAAGTGCGGAAACATTTGGCTTTTCCCAACTGTAAAAACCATCTTCCCACCATTAGCAAATTCCAATCAGCAGTAAAATAGATCGAAATAGGAACAAGGACAGGTGCAGAGGAAGACGGAGATAGTGGGGAGATCGGAAAGGGTGTAAAAGGGGAGGTATCAGGAAACATGAGATACAGGCATCAAAGGGACGTGCCTAATGAGATGCACGGCTGAGACAATAAGTCCGTGCGGCAAGATGAGCCTCGAGCGGCGCCATCTGCCTTACAGTAGCAACCCCCTCATCATAAAGAAACTCACGAAGAACATGTGTCTTCCACAAATATCTTGGGAGTCCCAGGGTCGCGAAGCGGACAACGTCCGTTCGCTGGCTACTTGAGGGCAAGAGACAAAATGGATGCCGTACCTAAGATGGAACCCGTGGGTACAGATGAAAAACCCACATAACAAACGAACGGTTTAAGTTAGCACAGCGAAACTACGCACACTTACTAAACTCGTCATTTGCGGTTCATAGATACCAGACTCGACCATATTCGTGCGAGTCGAAAACACCACTTACAATTGTCACGGAACCTCAGACGCTCCTTTTGCCCTCATGTAGGCAAGCACTAGTCGGAATCATATTCGATATTCATCAGACCATCGAGATGTTGCTGCAGCATAGCTCTGTCCAACCGAGTCCCCTTGGTAACAGGTGGTTGTCTCATACACGTTGTAGCACAGAGGCCACATAAGGCAGGACCACACTGCACACAAAGGCAACACGTGACCAGGAACACTACAACGACTCCGATGATCATCAGAATCTTCCAACCCCAAGTCGACATCAGGCCCCAAAACCACCCAAGTAGCGTCCAATCCCCTACATCCACGTGTATGGATTCGGAGATTTTATGCAACCTCGAGATGGCTTGATAGACAGTAGGAGCATTATCTGGAATGAAAATGCAGCAGCTCGAATGGATCACCTTACATACCCCACCTCGATCTGCTAAGATGACATCTAAAACCATACGGTTTTGTAACGTCATAAGTCTCTCCGCCTGAAGTTCTGTGGTGATATTACCAAGGGCACTGGCAGTAATATTAGCTGTCGACTCTACCACCCGAGTCAACTGTCTCAGGTTCCTACTATTGACCATAGGTCCCCAAAACGGGAGGAAACCCTTGAAAAAGTCTCCTGCCTCTTGACCGGCAGTATCCTCTTCGCTAATTACGCCTCGTATAACTCTAGTCTTATGATAATCGGCATCTACAGTAAACGTCGGAGGCAACAGATTTGCAATGAAACATGAGCCCATGAAGTCAGCGGGCAACCATGTGTATGCACGATCATAACAGATGAAGTATGTACCCTTGGCAGCCAGAAACACAGGGGACGAGAACATCGGCAGAATGTAATTTTCAGTGCAAGCACTTGCTCCAAGTCGGGCTTGCGATCTTCGGCCACGACCCATAAGACAAAAATTTCCAGTGTGGGGTACGACCCATATCGGAGGCAAGCTTTTAAGCTGCTTTTCACTAGTGAACGCACTATATTCACCTCTACTTAGGACTCTATAGGCTTGTACCTCTTCTTCGGGAATAAGCGAAGAATCATAGATCTCACTATCTAGATCCTCTATTGCTATCGACAAAGGTTTTTGATACGAGGTAGGACCAGAGTAGGGGGAACGTGGTTCTCGAATGGGGTGGAAACCCAGTGCGCTTCGAAACATTGTTTGAAATGCTCGAGCTGACCCTTGGGAACTATACGGTAACACCAGATATGGAATTCCCTTATCCGTAGTATGTGGCATCAATCCACACACCCAACAATTGGTAGTGTTAACCACTAACTGATGCTGATGAAGGAGCTGAATAAAGGAATTGTTGCGGAATTCTACACGTCTAGCCTGCTCGTGTTCCGGTAACATGTGAAAGGAATGAGGAGAAACAGTAGAGGTAAGATTATAGTCAGGAGTAAAAGTAGGTGTAGCAGGTAAGAAGTGAGACATCGTATAATACACCCCACCCGCCAATAATGCAGAAGCAGTCAAGAACAATACAAACAGTTGGAATATGAAACATTTGGTACGACTGAGTTGCTGCAGCTTGAATCTGTGGACTTGAGCTCCCTCCAAATCATTCAGCTTCGAGAATGCCATTCCCTACGACCGTCCGCAACGTTTCTTGACGCACTTCGTTCTGTGCAGCAATAGTCAATCCCTAGGAGTTCCCAGGAACCGACGGCCTTTAACCTAGCGCCAAGACCTACTGTCCAGAAGGAAGTACGCGCGCGGCCCTACGGCCTTCAATGCACAATATGTATGTATGCAAAAACAAAAAGTCTCTCAGCTGTAAAAGCAAAAATACAAGGAATGAAGCTCAATATATATACAAAATAATTACAGTAATATAAATGTTCAAAACTGATCACGGAAACGGGATAATGCACTTGTCAATACAGAAAGGCAAGATCTTTTTATTTGTCCTTAGTGCGAGATCGCAAAAAGTATCGGGTTTTCCCAGGACGTGTCTGCTCGTCAAACAAAGGATCCGTTGAAGAGACAGCGTCCTGCTGATCAGTTGAGTGTTCTGGTCTTGAGTCTTTTGATGCTAATTGTTCAACAGTGTCTTTCTGCTGCGCTGAGGGTTCTTCAACAAGCTGTGCGTCGCTAAAAGGCACAAACGCCGGCAATGTTTCTGTTTCAGATGACGCAATGCCTCTCCTTACCCACGGGTCTGCTGGCAAAGGGATGGGGACTCTTTTGGTGTGCGTGGCATGCACCCAATTCTTACGTCCCTCAAGACGAACGGCAGTCCTCGTGGCCAGGAGCACTTGGTAGGGTCCGGTGAACCTCGGGTCCAGGTTATTTTTGCGTGAAAAGTTCCTTGTCACCACCCAGTCTCCGGGCTGGAGCTGGTGGCCTGGACCCTCCGTCTGCGTCGGCAATGCGTCGTAAACCTGTTGGTGAATTAACCTCAGTTTAGCAGTCAAGTCATGTAGATAATCGATCAACATTGGGTACTCAAGATCAGAAAACATTCCTGGCCTAGGAACCCCCCACACATTCGCAGGACGGCCGAACACTATTTCATAGGGACTAAGCCCTACTCGGGAGTGTACAGTCGCCCTCGTTGACAGTAATGCTAAAGGTAAAGCGTCAGGCCACGAAAGACCAGTCGTAGCCTGAATCTTCGCTAACTTTAGTTTAAGGGTGCCATTGTACCCTTCAACCAATCCAGCTGACTGAGGATGATTGGCGCTGTGGAATTTCTGATTAATTCCAAGGCCCTTACACACACTCTTCATCACACTTTCAACGAACTCACTTCCGTTATCTGACCACACGACTCTAGGCATTCCATACCGAGGAAAGTATTCCTTCAGTAGGATTTTCGCAGTAGACAAAGCAGTGTTGTCTTTGAGAGGATAGGCCTCAATCCATCGGGAGAATGCGCAAACCACAACTAAAACGTATTTCAGGTTATTGCATCGCTCCATATGGATGAAGTCCAGTTGAATCACCTCAAAGGGATACGAAGGGGGAGCAAAACTGCCAGGAGGAGTTGGGGTTCCTTTGCCAGGATTGTACATTATACACACCATACAATTCTTCACCAGACGTTCAGCACATTTCGTAATACCATCATTCTTCCACACAGGAGATAACAACTTGCAAATACCTTTCGCGCTGATATGTGCTAACCCATGTGCCATTGTCACAACGGCCAGCACATACGCATCAGGCAACAACCATCTTTTCTGATCCGACAAATCAATCCAACAACCACTCGCATCCAACTTTCCCGTGCTTTCTTTCCACTTCATCTTTTCAGTCTCGGTAACCTCATTCTGAATTGCTTTCACACTTTCGATAGTGTCTTCACACATACTTGATTCTGTAGGCCACCTAACCGAACTCGTCACATACATTCGAGTGCTAAGGTTCCGGGCAGTCTCCTTAGCAATCTCATCCGCAAACGCATTACCACGACCAACATCATCCGTCACCTTGCGATGCGCACTACACTTAACAATCGCAATTTGCGTAGGCAAAGTCAATGCATCCAAAAGATCATTCACAAGCTGGCCATGCTGTATCTTCGTACCGTGCGACGTCAAGAAACCTCTCTCTCTCCACAATCGTCCAAAACTGTGAGCGACACCAAACGCGTATTGGCTGTCGGTAAACACATTCACACGTTTTCCTTTCGCTAACACACACGCTCTAGTAAGAGCAATCAGCTCCGCAGCTTGGGCAGAATTCTGATTCAACCTTGCAGTCTCAACAACAGTATTCAATGTTACAACAGCATAAGCAGTAGTCACATCGCCATTCGGCAACTTAAAACATGACCCATCCACATACAAAGTACCATCCGGATCTTCCAATGGGGTGTTTTTAAGGTCCACTCGACCTTTTGTTTCCTCTTCAGTCCTCAAGTAGCAGTCATGTTCTACTACTTCATCTGACTCTGTGCTAATTGGTAACAAAGTTGCCGGGTTCAGAACGTTACAACGTTTTATCTGAATGTGGCTTGCCAAGAGCGTCAATTCGTACCCAGACAACCTCGCACTCGTCAAGTGCTGAGTTTTCGTTCGATTCAAAAGAGTATCGACTGCATGCGGAACCATCACCGTAAGCATATTATCCATGACCAATCCTGCTGATTGTCGGATGGAGACCGCAGCTGCCGCTGTTGCTCGTAAACAACTCGGCAATGCTCTAGCTACTGGGTCCAAGGTCGAGGAAAAATATGCACATGGACGTTGCTTACCACCAAAAGGTTGAGTTAGAACACTCAAAGCACAACCCTCTCTCTCGTGAACATATAACGTAAACGGCTTACTGTAGTCAGGAGTGCCCAACACAGGAGCCGAACACAATGAATCACGCAGTTCAGAAAAACTTTTCTGACATTCTTCCGTCCATGGTAAAGGAGTTGAAACATCCTTGCACGTAAGAGCCACCAATGGTTTCGCTAGCAATGAAGAATTAGGAATCCATTGCCTGCAGTACGACGTGATACCTAGAAAGGCACGCACATCCCTTTGGGTTTTTGGCACAGCCATTCGCGCAATCGCTGCAATTCTCTCTGGGGTCAATCTCCTTCCCTCCTTTGACAATAAGTGACCTAGATAGGTTACCTCTTGACAACAATATTGGAGTTTAGAAGGTGACACCTTGTGATTTAACTCACAGAGATGTTGCAGCAACGACACCGTAGCAATTTTGCAAATGTCCTGAGTATCAGCAGCCACCAATAAGTCGTCGACGTATTGGATCAAGGCCGCACCGACCGGCAACCTAAACGCGTCCAGTTGACCCTTCAAGGCTTGGCTGTAAATAGATGGACTTTCACAGTAGCCCTGAGGAGCGCGTTTGAACCGGCAGCTACGTCCACCGAGAGAGAAACCGAAAAGGTCCCTGCTCTCCTCGGCAATCGGGATGCTGAAAAACGCATTTTTCAAGTCAATCACCCAAAACCATGATGCAGAAGCTGGAATCAGAGTCAGTAGCGCCGTGATGTCAGGCACAACGGGAAATTGAGGAACCACAATTTTATTTACCTCCCGTAAATCGATAACAAAGCGATAAACAGGCGGTTTTGAAGGATCAGTACGTTTAAGAATGGGCAGCACAGGGCTGTTGCACACGTTTCCCCGAGTCTCTTCAATAACATCTTTCTCGATTAAATCATAGATGATCGCCAACAATGCTCGTTCACCATCAAGGGAGATACGATATTGGGGAATACGTGGCAGTCGCACATTAGATTTCAGCTGTACAACATAAGGGGAGATATCAAGTAGGCCCACGTCATTTGGACCTGTTGCCCACAAGGACGCAGGAAGAGAACTCAATTCCGGTGGGAGCTTATCGAGGGACAAATACATAGGAGAGACAACCCTCTCTCCTAACGTAAGCTTTACACCCGCAGGAGAACAATACAAAGTTGCGTACAAACGTTTAAGCAAATCCAGGCCCAAAAGATTTTCACCACAACCCGTAGTCAAAATCAACGGAGCTTCTAGCTCACGCGGCCCAATTTTAAGGGGCAAAGGGCGCGAAACTGGATTGCTAACGGGGGCGCCAGAGAATCCAACGGAAACATTTGTTAAGCCAGACAAAGGCGCGCCAGGGAGTTTCGAATGCATGATAGAACTTTTCGCTGCACCAGTGTCCAACAGAAAAGGCTCAACGACGCCCGATGTAGCAACTGCGACGTAAGGCCCTCTCTGATCAACCGGAACTGATACCACTCCCTCTCCTTGTCTATGGCTGTCCTAGTAATTACTGTCGTCAGTTCCCTGATCGACGTAATAATCGTCTACATTGTACTGCGCAGATCGTCCTTGCGATGATCCACGTTGATCGAAACAATTATTAGAATTAGACGAGTTGTCTGAGCGATCATTCTGCGCACCACGACCTCTACCACGTGATGTTTGCTGCGAACCACCACGACCTCCTCTAGATGAGTTACCATTGTTACGTTCATTCAAAACGGGGCAATTGAATTTAATGTGTCCCTCCTGTCTACAATAAGCACATTGATTGTACCCTAACGAGGATCTTTGGGAGGAGGAATCATTACGAGTTTGGGATCTGTTCGATTGTGGCTGTGACCTATTCTGTTGCGAATTATTCTGATTTGACCGCGGAGGATACGCTTGTTGCAACAACACTTTAGTTTTGAGCTCTTTCGTCTTTTTATCAGCACGGTCGTTCTCTTCTTTCTCTCTATTCTCATAGTATTGTGCCGTAGCCAATATCTGAGCCGAAGTAGAAACGGCCCATGCACTTTCCGAATTCTTCAATTTATTGCTCAAATCGGGCAACAAATTCGAAACAAATTTATCCACAAACAATCTCTGACCACCCTCGGTACCCATATCCTGTCCACTATGGTCAATGAATGCTTCCTCGAACCTCGTAAAGAAGTCGGAAACACTCTCATCCTTCTTCTGCCTGCAAGCTGACAATTTGTCCCAATTCACTCTCATAGCTGGCATAAGTGTTTTCATTAATGTTATTATTCTTTGAGGGAGAGCAGCAATCAACTGTTCAGGCTTAGCGCCACCAACTTGCAACCCATCTGCCGCTACAATGGCCGCCCAATCACCACCTAGTTCGTTTGTGTGATTTTCCTGACGAATCTTAGCCCATACCGGTTGCGGTACGACATTGCCAAACAACATGTCGATATCGGCAAGATTCATTACCGTAGCATCTACGAGCTGCGATAATTCTTTGTAATACCCTGCAGGATTTTTGCGGGGGTCAGGCAAAGATTGCTTCACCTGCAACACTTCCGATCTTTTCCATGGGAGATGTATCCATACTCTCTGGAAATACGGCGGGACCGGAGGGGCAGCTGCGGGGTTACCTGGCATCCAAACCGGTGGAACTTCACGCATAGGATATTGGCCAGACTCATCTGGTTGTTTTTCAATATCTTCAACAAACAATGCATGAGGTATCGGAGCGGGATGAAGAGATAGCAACCGCTCAACAGCACGTCGAACATTAGTATCCACTATCAGTCCATTTGCGAACTGAAGCTGAAGATCAGACAGGGCGGTCAGCACCTCGTCAGGCGCATCGGCCGCTATTTGATCATAAAGGAACTTGCACATTTCATTAAACACATATCTCTGGGTTGGTACATTGAATTGACAAAATGTATCGAGGACAACACGGGGTGGACACCTAAGAGGATTTACCATCCAACCCATCGCCATATTATATAACGCAACGCGTTCTCTGTTTCCAGGAAGCTGACTACGTCTCTGAGGACCATCAGAACCAGCGGACCCATGAACAGGTCCAAGCGAATGAAAGAAGCTAGCCGCAAGAGGAGAATTGCGACTACGAGTAGAGGGAGAAGCATACGATACAGGACTAACAAGAGAAGGGGTAGAAACAGTAGCAACAGCAGGGGTTAACAAAACAGGAGCAGTAGCAGGAGCAGTAGCGGGAACAGGAGTATGTGGAAGCGGAGGAGCAGTAGGGATAGAAACAGGCAAAGGAGCAGGAACAGTCGGAAGGGCGGGTGCAGGTTGAGGAACAGGCGGAGGAGGAATAGGTGGAAGAATATGTACGGCAGGGACCACAGGAGCTGCGGTACCCTGTACGTACGGAGGTGGCGACTTCATAAGATAAGACATTAAGGGATCCTCAACTGACTCTTCCTTCTTTTCCGACTCCGTAGGCAAAGCGGGGTAACATTTATCTACAGTCATACGCTGTAATCGGTCAAACACTTCCTTATCCTTAACCTCCTTATCATGCTGAAATTGCTCTGCTTTCTTCACTATGGTAGCAACATTATCTCGCTGATTACGTTTAGTCTGTCTGATTTCTTTCTGTCGGGCTTCTTTGCGCCACAACCGAAAGGCATCAAACATGGCCGGCCTTGACTTTCTTTCGAACAATTTAATCTCTAGATTATCTAAAATCGGAGCCTCGAAGCTACCATGAGGTGGCCAACGAAGGTCGCCGTCCTTTCTCGTGTATTTGATCCAGTAATCGTTAAAAGTAACTGGGCCTAGCCCATGCTTACTATAGAGCTCATACGTGGGAGTTCCAACCGGAGGTATCGGACACGAGTCCTCCAGTCGGGAATCCGTACCACAAGGTCTGAAACAACTAAACAAAGTACTGCGACCAGGCATCTTGCACACTAGCCGAGTTTCACAAACTTCAAAGGTTACGGGATTTACCAAGTCCCAGCAAAGAACAAAACCCTCGGTTTTTGGCGGCTGCAGTCGTCAAACAACACAACAAAGTACGCTAGCAAAGTGTCACCGACAAAAACACTCACACAGCGCTAACAACAAAAACACTCGCTAAAGTGTCAACAACCAAGAACTATGGGAGCGACCCACAAATACTTAACTCAAAAATCGATGGCGTCACCAGGAAGGCCCGTCAATCGTCTCGCTATACCAAGATCTACGCCAGGCGCCAAAACAGGTCTACAGTCAGGGCAGCAGTCCGTCGCAGCCGTCCGGAGGCGGGAATCTTCGCGGGAAAAGTCTTCGGGCCACTTATTTCGACAACAGGATCGATGAAGCGGAGTGCACCTTCCCTCGGAGATTTCACACGAAGTTCCTCACAATCGTCGGGCTTGGACCGGTACCACTGATGCAGCCCCACGTTGGGCGCCAACTGAAGGACTGGGTTCTTTAAGACCCAGCGGTGCCAGGGCACAACACCTGAAACCTTCGTGGGTAACCTGCTCCGGCGTACGAATCACAGAGACACGGGACACTTCCTTCGACGTCAAAGATTCAAGGTTTATTTGCTGCAGGGAACACAGAGATCACGACAAGTACACCACGTGCAACTTGGGGAGACTGCTTCAAATTGGTTCTGTGGATCGCTCCTTTTATACAGTTTTTACCCATAGGATAACATTGAACACAAAAGTTTACAACCCGGTTCCCATCATTATCCCCCAGAGGGGTCGCTTTGGTCACTTTGAAACACATCAGGTCCGGAACATAAGTGCGGAAACATTTGGCGGTTCCCAACTGTAAAAACCATCTTCCCACCATTAGCAAATTCCAATCAGCAGTAAAATAGATCGAAATAGGAACAAGGACAGGTGCAGAGGAAGACGGAGATAGTGGGGAGATCGGAAAGGGTGTAAAAGGGGAGGTATCAGGAAACATGAGATACAGGCATCAAAGGGACGTGCCTAATGAGATGCACGGCTGAGACAATAAGTCCGTGCGGCAAGATGAGCCTCGAGCGGCGCCATCTGCCTTACAGTAGCAACCCCCTCGTCATAAAGACACTCACGAAGAACATGTGTCTTCCACAAATATCTTGGGAGTCCCAGGGTCGCGAAGCGGACAACGTCCGTTCGCTGGCTACTTGAGGGCAAGAGACAAAATGGATGCCGTACCTAAGATGGAACCCGTGGGTACAGATGAAAAACCCACATAACAAACGAACGGTTTAAGTTAGCACAGCGAAACTACGCACACTTACTAAACTCGTCATTTGCGGTTCATAGATACCAGACTCGACCATATTCGTGCGAGTCGAAAACACCACTTACAATTGTCACGGAACCTCAGTATGTTCACGAGAGAGAGGGATGTGCATTGTCAGTGTTGACTCAGCAGTTTGGCGATAAGCAGCGTCCATGTGCTTACTTTTCGTCGACTTTAGATCCGGTAGCAAGGGCGTTGCCGAGTTGCTTGAGAGCTACAGCAGCAGCGGCTGTTTCAATTCAACAGTCTGCTGGTTTGGTTATGGATAATACGTTAGTGGTAATGGTTCCACATGCAGTGGATACCTTGTTGAACCGTACCAAGACACAGCACTTAACTAGTGCTCGGTTGTCGGGTTACGAGTTGACGTTGTTAGCGAGTCATGTGCACATTAAACTATGCAACACGTTGAATCCAGCCACGTTGTTGCCAATTTCAGTTGAGACAGATATTGAAGAACAACATGATTGTTTTCTGAGAACTGAAGAAGAAACGAAAGAGAGAGTAGACTTAAGAGATACTCCTCTTCCAGAGTGTGATGGTACTTTGTGGGTTGATGGTTTGTGCTTTAATTTGCCGAATGGTGATACGACTGCGGCATATGCTGTTATGACTTTGCATATGATTGTAGAAGCTGCACGTATCACACATAATTCAGCGCAAACAGCAGAGTTGATTGCATTAACGAGAGCATGCGTGTTGGCGAAAGGAAAACAAGTGAATGTGTATACTGACAGCCAATATGCCTTTGGCGTGACTCATAGCTTTGGCCGTTTGTGGCGTGAACGTGGGTTCTTGACTCCGCATGGAACGAAGATACAGCATGGGCAGTTGGTGAATGAACTCCTTGAATCACTTACTTTGCTGTTACAAGTAGCAATCGTGAAATGTAGTGCCCATAAGAGAGTTACGGATGATGTTGGTCGCGGAAATGCGTTTGCGGATGAAGTCGCAAAGGAAACTGCGAGAAATGTGATGAGTCGAATGTATGTTGCAGGTCCGGTGAGATGGGTTCCAGAGAAGAGTATGTGTGAAGATATGATTGAGAGTGTGAAATCCATTCAAGCTGAAGCTACAGAGAAAGAGTTGAACGAATGGAGAGAATGTAAGGGTAGATTGGATTTGAATGGTTGTTGGACTGATTTGTCCATACATCAGAGATGGTTGTTGCCTGACGCGTTTGTGCTTCCGGTTGTTACAATGGCTCATGGCATGGCACATATCAGCGTGAAAGGGATTTACAAGTTGTTGACTCCGGTTTGGCAGAATGCGGGAATTCCAAAGTGTGCAGAGAACTTGGTTAAGAACTGTATGGTGTGTTTGATGTATAATCCTGGTAAGGGAACTCCAACACCAGCTGGTCATTTTGCTCCTCATACGTATCCGTTCGAGGCTTTGCAGCTAGATTTCATCCACATGGAGAGATGCAACAACTTGAAATATGTTTTAGTGGTTGTTTGCTCCTTTTCTAGATGGGTAGAAGCTTATCCCCTTAAGGACAATACTGCCTTGTCCACAGCGAAAGTCCTGATAAAGGAATTTTTCCCTAGATTTGGAATGCCGAGAATTATCTGGAGTGACAATGGGAGTGAATTTGTGGGTCAAGTTATGAAGAGAGTGTGTGAGGGACTAGGTATCCGGCAGAAGTTCCATGCTGCAAATCATTCCCAATCAGCTGGTTTAGTCGAGTGCTATAATGGCACTTTAAAGCTAAAGTTAGCCAAAATCCAAGCGAGCACTGGTTTACAATGGCCAGATGCTTTGCCTTTAGCGCTTTTGTCCACAAGAATGACTGTGCATTCGAGAATGGGTCTGAGTCCATACGAGGTGGTCTTTGGTCGCCCAGCGAATATTTGGGGCATACCAAGGCCAACTAGGTTTAGCGAAATTGAGTACCCTATGTTGCTTGATTACTTGCGCGAACTGATGACTAAATTGCGTGTTTTACACCAACAGGTGCATGATAGCCTACCACAAGTTTCTGAGGATCCAGGCCACACTATTGAACCTGGAAGTTGGGTGTTCGTCAAGAATTTTCAGTGGAGCAAGAACGATCAGCCCCACTGGACCGTACCCTACCAAGTGCTCTTGTCTACACGTTCTGCAGTTCGAGTGCAAGGCAAGAAAAACTGGATCCACGGCGTACACTGTAAGCGAGCACCTTTGCCCTTACCGTATGATCAGTGGGTCCAGGAGGGACTTCCAGACTCTGAAACCGAAAATGTTCCACGATTTTTGCCATTCAGTGATACTCGTCTGATTGGTACGAACTCTGAGAGAGAAAGTGACGATCTTTTACAAGAAGCTGTGCCTCCTTTGAATCGATTGAACACTACTGAGCCTGAACTCTTGTTTAAAGATCAAAAATTGCCTGTAAAAGGCCGCTATAATTTGCGACCGAGAGTCATGGACAAATAAAAATAAATTAAGTTTTTATGATTTTTCTGTTTGCAGGTTAACTCTCCACCGAGGATCTACTTATTTTTGTTTTTCGAAACGCCATCCGGGTTCAGCTGTAGGGTCGCGGTTGCCGAAAGTCTTTGGAGTGCAAGCCTGAGACACTAGGTCGAAGGTTCTTGTTGGCCTAAGGGAGTTGCCCTGGGTTGACAGAGGCATTCCTTAGCATAGAACACCCTACCATCGAGAGCAGCATATTTATTTAGGATGGATTTCTTCGAGTTGGAGAGACCTGCAAGGACAATGGCTTTTAAAAAGAAGATGTGTAAACTGATATCAAAGAAAAGTTTTTTAATACCGTGTTTTCTTTTGCTATTGAGTTTAATGATATTTTTTATTGGTTATGTGACATTCTCTTTTAAAGTAATGTTTATTCCCACTGTGCAACCTATATCTCCACCCACTATTTCTTCTCATTCTTTTCATCCTTTTCCTGAACATGAGGTAGTTAGACAATTGGAATTTGCCAACAATTCCTTTATTCAACTTTTGCACCAACACCAGTTAGTGATGAACACGACACACTGTTGGATTTGTGGTCTAATGCCCCATACGACTGATAAGGGTATTCCGTATTTGGTTTTACCTTTTAGTTTGAATGGTTCAATTTGTGCTTACAGAACGATGTTTATCTATGCCCATAGTGTCTATCCCCAACGTTCACCGAAGGACAATCCGAAGAATAGTGCTGTTGCTAGAGGCATAGTGGACATGGTTAAAGGGACTAATGCCGTTGAAACTATTCCGATAGATGAGAAGCAACCATATAGTGGTTGGGATATTACTGGATACGGAGTTAGTCTGATTGTTAACCAGCGAGCGAAAAGTTCTCCACCGATTTGGATAGTGCCCCATCAGGGTCGCTATTGTCTGCAGGGTAATTGCAAGAATCCGAGAGCTCAGCTAGGGAAGAGCGTTTGTACTGACACCTACGTATTTACGTCTCAGTTTTCCCCAGCATTTCTAGCCGCTAAGGGTACCTACTTTGTTTGCTATGACAAAGCGTATACATGGTTGCCCCCTGATTTTTCGGGCACATGTTTTGTTTCTTTCCTGTTGCCTCCCACTTTTACAGCTGCGGCAGATTACCATAAGACGAGAGTTGCTAGAGGTGTCTTTAGTCAGGAAGACACTGCAGGGCAAGAGTTGGGAGATTTCTTTAAGGGTTTTCTGCCGTTCTGGGGACCGATGGCTAATAGCAGGAATATTCGCCAGTTGACGAGATTGGTTGAGTCCACCATAGTCGAAACTGCCGGTGCCCTTAGTAACTTGACTGCTGAGCTCCAGTCGGATAGGCTTATGACACTTCAAAATAGAGTTGCCCTTGATGTCACACTAGCAGATCGAGGTGGAGTAGTTAAACTGATTCAATCGAGCTGCTGCGTTTTCATTCCAGACAACACACCGTCAGTCTTCCAGGCCATTTCCAAGTTACATAAGATCTCCGATTCTGTCCATTTGGACAAAGGAGATTGGTCGTTGATGGGATGGTTATGGGGATTGATATCCACTTGGGGTTGGAAGATTTTGATGGTCATTGGGATGGTCTTAGCTATCCTTTTCCTGTTCTGTCTCTGTGTACAGTGTGTTCCTGCTATTTGTGGCCTCTGTGCTACTTCGTGTGCAAGGAGACCTGTCCAGAGAGAGGTACTAAGTAATAGGATGATGCTACAGCAACATATCGATGATCTGATGAATATAGATCCAGATTCAGAGTGACATGGGTTTGGGTCTGTTGCCTATGTAAGGGCAAAAGGAGGGTCTGTAGTTCCGTAGTTTGTGGGTGAGGTTCGGTGGTTCCGAACCCGTTCAATAAAGATCGTCGGAAATAGACGATTTTGGTGTCGGCAGACCGCAAATCACGAGTGTAGTGTGTACGAGTCTTTTCGCATGAATCGACCAATGAGAACACTACGTATTTAGGGATTTCGTTTGAACCTTCGGGTTACATTTTGTGTGCGGCAGCCATTTTGTGTGGTTGCCCTCACATAGGCCGATGACTGCGGCCGAACGAGTCTTTGGGACACGTACACCTTAGCTGACTTCTGAATGACCTGGCCGAACTGACTCCCTTGCCCGAGGCTGACCTCACTGAGCCAGTTCCTTGTCAAGCAGCTGGTCAGATAAAGATCAAAGAGCAGGACACGCCGAAGTTTATGGTACACTGCACCCACCTTTCTATCTTGCTTCCAATCTGTTTCTGCTCCTTCCTTTACGACATAATCACTGATTTGGGTTGTAGTTTTATGATGGGTTTGTCCGTCCTGATCGAACAGGAATATTGGAATGTGCTTGGTCATTTCTGGTGGACTGGACAACGGAAAGTGGGATTGTCGTCATACGTTACTTTCAAAATGTCACATTTCTATTGGTCAGTTTGTATGAACCCAATGCTAATTTTGAATGTTGCTTGAGGCTTGATTTTTGGCATAAAAGACCATGCTCCGCTCATTGAATTTGTGCAGTCTGGTGCAGAACCACCTGTGTTGTGCTTCGTAGATCTCTGTTCCTGGTTGCAACCAATAAACTTTGGTCTTTGACGTCATCAAGAAGTATCCTGTGTCTCTGTTTCCCAAGGCAGGGGAACTCGAAGGTATCGGGCGTTTTCCCTGACGCCGCTGGGTTCTAAAACCCGGTCCTTCACCATAGGTGCCCGCCAGTGCTCGAGCCACAGGCCCAGGGATTAAGGGGGCCTGCTATGGGCCTCCAAATCTGTTTCCCCTGCCGTTTCATGGCGGGTTGACCACCACGAAACGACGGCCGGAAAAGGGATATCATAATCCCGATGGCAAAGCCTGACAGGCACCTCCGCCATACTTTGCAATGTGAGTGCTCTGACAGGCCTTCGGAAAATGACTGCCTGTCGGAACCGTGGCGGTCGGTCTTTACGACCGCCACGTTTTTGCCCCCCATAGTAATCTGGGGGGTGGAAACCGCAGTTCGATGGCGGAGGGTCTCGGTGGCAGGCCTTCTGCCATCGTAATAAGGCCCTATATCAGTTTGCTGGGAGGGAGACTTAACCAGCTGCTGCCAATGCTCTATCTGTCTTGTTGGGGAGTTTTGCACTGCTACTTGCTTTAGCTGCATTGTGAGTCAGATTTCCAAAGCTGCTGCACATGTTTTTTATGTTGTCTGCAATGGAGGTTTGCAAAGCTACTATTCAGATCGCACCAGTTTTTTGGGGGAGGCATAGACAACCTTTTCTCATGCCGTTTGTGTTAACTCTTTTGTGAGCAATATTTACGATGCTAGTTTCTGCTCTCTGACTATTTAGTGTTCATCTACTTTCTGTGCTGCACACACCATTCTTGCAAGAGTGTGGCTCCTCTGTGCAGCTGCTTGTACTGTTCCTTATTTTTGCGAAGGAGTTTGATTGCAGATGTCCATGTTCTGTTAGAAGAGGCTGCATTGAAGTTTACATTTTACCTTTTCTTCTAAAACAGCAGAGAGATGAACCTGTGCAGTGATTGGGTAAAGTCACTATGGTTGTTTAGTCTTCACTTCTGGTGAAATGGATTTTGCTTGAAACTGCAAATCATTTACAAAGTAATCCCAAGACTACTAGAGGAAATTTTCTTAAGGACTGAATTAAGTTACTTTGAAGTTATTAACACACAGTCGGCCCTTCAATGTCTTTTTTTGGGGTGTGTCCTACTGTCACTCTTGACTGTGCAGCATGTTGATTTCACACGGATATCTGTTTTCAATTTATATGACTGTACTACTTACATTCCGTATGATACGTCAAAGGTGAAGACAAGAGGAGGCACTTGCATGCAATGAGTAGCAGTGCTAGGTTTTAAGGGCTCCTCTTGGCGACATGCAGAGGGGACCCTAAGCACTCATTCTGATACTACTATTCTGCCACCTGATAGTGACATAATTCGTTGCTGCCAAGCTCTGGTTTGAGGCACAGGGGAGCCTGCTTTTAAAACATAACACTGTCATTGAGTGGTTAACAATTGTTTTCTGGGGGCGTGGCCAGGACACACATGGAGTAGGACGTGTGAGACAGGTTCTCCGCTCCATCGCGTCCCGCTACCACTGTTGCTCCTTTTCATCGGGTCCGCAGACCGAAGTAAGGAGGTCTGCTTTGCTCGAAGAGTGGCTGTGGGGACCCCAGAGGTGCGTCCGGGGGCTCTGTGACACCTGGAGGTGCAGATCCCCGGGCGGTCTACACAGCACTCTCTCCGGCCGCCATCTTGAGGTGACAGATGCTGCCTGAGAGCCACAATCGGGAGCACCCCCTAGTCCCTGCGCTGGAGGCACGCCAGTTAGCGGCGGACTTTGAGCTTGTGTCGGGGCTGGAAGAGGCCGGCAGGTGAGGAGGGTGCGGGCCGCCCTGTACTCTTACCAGCATCTTGCAGACAACCGACCCATCCTGGCAGCACAGCCCTGGAAGGTCGATCGGCAGTGGAGGGGCTGGTGTACGGCTCGGAGGAGGAGGAATCTGCCCTGAGGACTCTGGTGTGCCGGGGACCCCTCAAACAATGTGAGGTGAGCCGCAGTGACTCGAGAGGTTGGTCGGACCCCAGCCGATCCCCTTGCCCACCATTTTGAAGGCGGGCTAGGACTCCCCAGCCCTGCAGATTGCTGCCCATAGCTCAAGGTGCCGGGGGTATCTTGGGGCTGGTCCTATGCCCCCTGAGGCTTGTGGACTGTTGGGAGGTGCTGGGGGAAGACCCCGATCCCCGCGTGCCCTGGAGGCCTCCTTTGCCATCTGGTTGCTGCGGCCTGGAGTGAGAGGCTACAGAAGGGAAACTGCTGAGCAGCTTGAGGCCTGTTGTGTGCTGCACCTAGGATCCCGGTTGGGGCGGTAAATAAATTCTGGGTCCTGTACGCTTTGGGGAGATCCTGAGAGGCAGCCCTGCTCACTCCTGCCTGTCCTGATCCCTGTCTCTGGGGCCACATCTCATCGTCTATGGTGCAGAGTGCGACAGCAGAGGAATCCGTGATGCCTGTATCCACCTTCTGCTCACACTGAGCGGAGAGAGCCTGGAGGTGAGCTGGGGTAGACTGTAGTCCTTGCTGAGGCAGCGACGGAGTTGTGGGATCATCCCTGCTAGGCGAGTGCCTCTCTGATTACCTCCAGGCCTGAACTGAGGTCTGATGGAAGGAAAAGGACCCGAGCTGCGCATCGTGGTAGGTCCTGGTAGTGGGGCACTGAAATCTTGTCCTTTGCATCTTGGATTCAGCCTGGCCACATCGGGGCAGGGCTGTGACGCCTGAGTGGGCCTCCTGGGGCTCCTTGGACCCGGCTCTCGGACAGCCTTTGAAGTATTGTCACGGCTTCGCTCCTCGTCACCTTGCAGATCTGTCTTCAAGGCCTGGCCTTCCTCCATCGCTG
Source organism: Lissotriton vulgaris (assembly GCF_964263255.1). Classification (NCBI taxonomy): domain Eukaryota; kingdom Metazoa; phylum Chordata; class Amphibia; order Caudata; family Salamandridae; genus Lissotriton; species Lissotriton vulgaris. The sequence goes on along the minus strand of NC_141689.1, from coordinate 1,532,875,083 downwards.
GTTGTGCGGCCCCCTCGGAGTGCCCTGTCATGCCTCCTAAAAATAAAGCAAACAAAGATGCGTATCCTGCCGTGGCTCGTGACAACCCAGTCACCTCCCTTTGTCCAAAACCACTCCTCAGCCTCAGGACGACACCAGCCCTTCAACCGTGGCATCGGGGAAGCCCGGTTCGGAAGTGCCGGTCACCCAGGTATTTATGGTGTCCTTCCTGCAAGAATTCACAGATGAGATTGGCTCTCTCAGACAGGACTGTAGGGCAGACCTGCAGGATATCCTCCATGAGGTCACAGAGATTGGAGGTAGAGTCGATGACCTTGAGCGCACCATTGATACCAGGGCTGAAGATCATGAAAATCTCTGGAAGAGAATGTCTGAGATTGAGGAGAAGAATATTACCTTGCAGCTGGAACAACCTGTGCATCAGGGGGCTTCCGCTGGTGGGGGAGGGCAAATATTTCCTGACGTTTACAGCAGAAAGTTTACAAGAGAGAACGAGGAAGCCTCAACACCTATACTAGACAGGGCTCACCAGGTCTTCGGTCCTCGCAGTCGGCCTGACTTCATCCCCGACATCCTTACCAGAGTTCACTACAATGCTGATAAAGAAGCTATTGTGCAGAAGGTCCAGGAGGTTAACACGGTTTCCTACAATGGCCTCTCTATCTAAACTTCAACAGTGAAAATATTTCAAGCCCGTCACAGATAAGTTAAGTGAGTTTAAGATCAGATACCAATGGGGTCATCCGTTCACCTTGATGTTTACATGGGAGGGCAAAAGGCGAGTCCTCCGCTCATTAAAAGATGCAAAACAGCTTCTGCAGCTCCCATTGGAGACTGATGGTGGGGACGTGTCTTCACCGCGAAAGTGCCGAGAGGTGCCTCTTCGCCCGTCATGGTCCACAGTCATGCCTCCTAAGTCCAGACGCCACCTGCAGGAACTTGATTCTTCTCAAGCTAAACAGGAGAATATCAGTCATATTCGGTCCTTGAGTTGCTCTTCCTCCCCGGCCCGATCATCAGTTCATGCAGAGTGAACACATCATGGCTGTGCGTTCTTATGGACCTGCGACGAGGCTGTTGTGTTTCGATTTAGATACCCATACATAAAATGAATGAAGGGAGTCTTTTACCGCGCAACTTAGCCCAAGGGCATAAAGGCGCCAAACAGGTCGTCCAATCTGTAATCCGCTGATGTATGCTATTACAGGTATGCTTCAAGGAAGAGCCAGGTTTTTAATGCTTTGCAAAACAGAGCAATGGAAGATTGCCCTGCGAGTTCGGGGGGGAGCGAGTTCCATAACCTGGGTGCAACCGAGGAAAAAGCTCTGCCTCCCCATCTCGCTCTTACAAACCTAGGAACCTTAAGGAGATTTTTATTAGAAGAACTAAGAGCTCGACTAGGGGAGTAGGAGTGAACAAGTGACCTGATCCCCTCTGCGCCGGTACCATGAAAAGCCCTATGGGCAAGACAAAGAATCTTAAAAGAGATCCTGGACTGAATGGGAAGCCAATGTAGGCTTCTTCTGGCTGACCAGGCTGAGGCAAGTCTAGGGAGATTAAGGACCATCTTCGCCGCCACATTCTGGACCGTTTGCAGATGATGAATAAAGCTCTTATTTATACCCACATAGAGGGCGTTGCAGCAGTCCAGAGTTGAGGAAAGTAATGCCACAGTGGCCTGTTTCTGAGCATCGGGGGAAAGAGAGTGAGCAATCTTTCTAAGAACCCTGATGATGCCACAGCAGGTGGAAACGGTCCTGCTGACCTGACGGTCAAAGGAAAGCGTAGTGTCCATTAGCACCCCTAGGTTCTTAGCAAACTGGCGGGGAGGAGGGCAATCCCCAAGTGAGGGCGGCCACCAGTCATTTTACCAGATATCCTGATTACCCCCGAAGATCAACACCTCCGTTTTCTCCCCGTTTAGCTTCAGGAAGTTCTGTATCATCCACTGAGACACAGCCTCCATAAAATTCCTGAAATTCAGGCCAGAATCCCTCACGGGCTGTGTGAGAGACACTATTATTTGGGTGTCGTCAGCGTACGACAGCACCTCCAGCCCAAAAGATCTAACTACCCTGGCAAGTGGGGCCACATAAATGTTAAACAATGTAGGGCTTAATGAGGAGCCCTGGGGGCCCCACAATGCACAGTCTTAGGGGAAGATAGAAACTGGCCCAACTTCACCCTTTGTTCCCTTTGATTGAGAAAGGAAGTCAGAAGGCTCAAAGCAGGGTCTCCGACCCCTATCTCCCTGAGATGAGCGACCAGAATAGATGGAGACAGGGTATCAAAGGCCGCCGTAAGGCCTAGCAGGACCAATAGGGTAGTATGGCCCTTATCGACCTGCGAGCGGATGTTGTTAACAACTACGGTAGGTTTCCCGAATCATGCCCTTATATAGGTACAAATCACATTGCCCCTATTTAGGCTTAGAATCCCAGTCCTTATTTAGGCATTAGCCATGACATCGAAATACAGGCATGTTCTGGGCACCTACATCTGTCCATCCCACGTCACAACGAGTTCTTAGAAACCAGACCCTTAAGCCATTGGGACTTTCCCTGCTTGGAATATTGATTTTGCCAAGAACTCATTTATTAGGCATGAACTACTATTTCTTAGGGGTTCATTTATGACGTCTTCCTCTGCCCGACTTTACGTCAATGCTAGCATTCCTAGGCACCCTCCAGGTATAAATATACCTTCACTTACCATGGCAAACCACAGCTCAGCTACACAGCTCGATAAGGCTCGCCACAGCAAGTTCAGAAGGAATTTGAGTCCCTGCCTGACGCATTGACCAGACGCTATCCTCATGCTTGCAGAGAATCCAGATTCCAGTGTTTTGATTCCCTTTGGTGGGGTGTTAGAGATTGAGATCCGGAAAGAGATTTCCACCTCTCTCATTCTAAGTTATGGAGTAGACTAGAACCTAGGGGGACTCTTGGCATATATATAAAACTATAACTAACTATACTATAGAAAACAGCACCTACTTCATACCTCGTACTACACTTAGGTTAGGCACACTGGGGTAGAACTATTTAGAAGCATCAGACGAGTATTCACATTTTAGCCTGTGTTATTTATGTATGTATATATGAATATATGTCATAGCTAAAATACAATACTATTGCAGTATTGTTTCTTCTTACTGCTTACGCTGTATGTATTATATCTCGCATACTGTCTTGCGATTGTAACATCTCATATCTCTTACACGAGAAACACGACTGTTCAATAAAACCTTTTATTGAAACGTCCGTCTATCTCTTTCTGTGTAACTCTGAAGAAACTAAGCATGCACGATTGACTGAGTGAAACTGTTATCTATTGTTTCCACGATTCTGAGACTGTACCGATTCTAAGGGAAACAAAGTTGTCATGTTTATGCGTTTGTCAGAAACTACTCCCTTCTTGTTTATTCGAGAAGTTTCTAGTGACCTCTGAGTTAGCTGGCACACAAAGTAATTAAGTTTAATATACTCGATAGAGGCATACTGACCTCAGTCCCATGTAAAAACTATAGTGTATATTATTCCAATGCGCAGAGCCTATAAGGGAAATAGGAACTACACTACAAGGCCACCTGTGCCTTGAATTAGTCTTGAGGTGCTCCCGGTTCTGGGAAGGAACTCCTTGATATTGCTAGAGCAGGATTGTAGGCTGCGATATTGCATACCATAGAAAGTGACATTTGACCCTCCTGTTTTGAGTGACTACGCCATCGGAAGACGTCAGAACCGTGGTTGCGGCTGATCCCCCTGAGGTTGACCCGAGGATTGGGGCAACTAATGCTTTTTTCTTTTTTGGACATTGCCATGGGACTGTAGTGGAGGAGACCCACGAACCTTTGTATTACTGCCACCACCCCTACAGAGTCCCGTAGGAGAGTGACTTTTCCGGAATGGCCCATCGGTGTGACATTAGGCTGTTTTTGATAGACTCTGGCTGTAATTGGCCCAGTTGGCCGTCCGTTGTTGTATCCTTCATTTTTCTTTCTTTTTTCTTCATAGTTTATTTTTTTCTTTTGGATGTGCTGATTTTCGGGGCTGGGAATGCTTATAAATGCTATGCTGGGTGATACTTGGGCTTGTAATGCTGTTTTGCTGACTTGGGTTGGCCCTTTTGTTCTACTGGGTGGCCATGCAATCTCAGGGGTGGGAACGCAGGCTTATGGAGTGGCTGTGAGGGCTGCAGGTGTCGTAACTCTTTTTCACAACCGTTACGATGGGCTCTATTACATTTCTTTCCCTCAATGTGAAGGGTCTGAACTCCCCAAACAAGTGGCGTCAGGTTTGGCAATATCTTTTGCATCAGGATCCAGATGTCATTTTTATTCAGGAGACTCACCTACTTCCTAAAAACATTCTCTTATGTCCCATCCAAAATATCCCACTCAATATTGGGCCTGTTCATATTCTAAAACCGGGGGGGTGGCATGCAATGACCCCTAAAGTTGTGACAGATGAGGGCGGGAGGTTTATTAAGGCACATATGGCTTGTGATGGGTGGTACAGAACCTTTGTTAACATATATGCCCCTAATCAGCAACAGGATGCTTTCCTGCGCCTACATCTCAGGGAGCTCCTACAGCCAGTCACAACTCCAATTGTCCGAGGGGGCAATTTTAATTTGGTCTGGGATCGTGCGGCGCAGATACATCAAAGCTCTGGGGCGATGTCGGTGGCATTGAGGACTGTCATCACTGACTTAGGTTTAGTCGATGCCTGAATACATTTACATCGGGACTCAAAGGACTACTCTTTTTTCTCCCATTCACACCGGTCATATTCTCATATAGACTATTTTTTCTCTCCTTCCCATTGATCCATGCTTTCAGTGCTGCGGAGGTATCAGATAAATCCTTATCAGATCATGCCCATGTCTTGGTCTCTCTCCAACCTCCTAATCCCCCGTAAGGAGTCCGGGCCTCGCTGGAGGCTGCCTCCTCAGGTCCTTTGGGATCCGGTGGATGAGGAGGATATCCAGAAAAGATATTGAGGCCTTCTTCCTTGCTAACTCCCTTTCCAACACTCCGGAGGACACTCGATGCGATGCTTTTAAGGCTTCTATACCAGGAGTCATCACGTCTATATCTATCGCTAGGACCCAGGAGGCTAGATTGGTTGAAACCACTCTGTCTAAAGACATCTTCACCCATTCCTCCATTCCTCCATAACAAGCGGAGTCTTGCTGAATTGTGGGGCCAACTGCGCCTGCATCATACCAATAAGGCGGAGAGACTCCTGTTTAATCTTAAGCAGAAGTTCTACACGGGAGGGGATAAGGTTGGAGCGTGCCTGGCAGAACGCCTTCCAGAACAGACTGCGAGAGCACACATCACCAAACTTGAGCGCCCATGGGCCATTTCGGAGGCGGATAAAGGCATGGAACTGGAGAGGTTCTTTGGGGATTTGTATATGAATGCTCCTTGTACTCCAGACGCTGTTACTGCCTTTCTTAATTCTTGCCCTTGGGACTCTATTGATTTTTACTTTATGAAACTGTTGCAAAGCCACATTACTCACAATGAACTAACTATGGCTTTGAAGCAACTCCCAATTGGTAAGACTCCGGAGCCGGATGGGCTTCCTGTCACTTTTTATAGGATTTTCTACCCACAGCTTCAAGACCATTTGCTTAATCTTTTTAATAGCTTCCCTGATGAAGGGGAGGTGGTACTTATTCCTAAGCCGGGTAAGGACCTTTCCCTTCCTGCGTCATACTGCCCCATTTCTCTATTAAACACAGACGCAAAGATTTATACAAAAATTGTACCCAATCGCCTAGAATCCCATCTTCCCGGTCTCATTGACCCGGACCAGGTGGGTTTTATTCGACACCGCCAGGGAGTGGATAATATCCAACGGGTTGCTCATCTCCTGGAAGTAGTATAGACATTTCCTTGCCTTATGTGGAGGAAACCTTTGATCGAGTGGATTGGGGATTCCTTTGAGAAGTTTTGCAGAGTGTGGTGCTGGGACCAGGGATGATCTTCAGGTTGATGGCGCCTTATGCGAAACCCTCTACCCGCATTCCCTTCAATGGTCGTCTCACCGGCCCCCATCCTCATCTATCGGGGCACTAGACCGGGATGCCCGCTATCCCTGTTGTTGTTCGCCCTGGTTGTGGAACCCCTGGCTATCGCTATTCATCAAGATCTGAATATACGAGGCATTCATATGAGTGGGTATGAACATAAAGCCTCCCTCTTTGTGGATGACCTCATTCTTTTCCTATCCTCTCCCTCTACATCCCTCTCAGCGGTGGCTTCCCTTCTGAAGTCCGTCGGGATTTAGGATCATTTTTGGAAAATCTCATGTTCTTAATCTTACTTTTCGGCCTTGGAAGTCCACGCAATGCGAGACCTGAATCCGGTGCAGTGGACAGACGTCTCGATTTAATATCTGGGCCTAATCTTGACCCCTACACTCTCGACATGGACTCAATCTAATTGACCCAAAAAATACAGATGGAAGGGTCTTCCCCTTGCCTGGTTAGGGCATATTAACACTATTAAAATCTTCCTCCTCCCTAAAGTTCTTTATCGCTTCCAAACCCTTTCCACCCCAATACCTCAGGCTGATATTCTTGCCCTACAGCGTGACTTTACTAAATTTATAATCGGGACATCCCGCCTACGCATTTCCAACAGGATTCCAATGATGCCTCCGGACCTGGGTGGACTGGTGTGCCCCAATTTCTTGGAATACTATTGGGCTTGTAACCGTAGGTATATCTCGGAATGGGTGGTTTGCGAAAGCGAAAAAGATTGGTTTCATCTGGACTGCGCAATGGCTTGTAGACCTTTGTGGGACTTGGCCTGGCTCCCACGTAGAGCGCGTCCCGACAGCGACTATGAAACCACCCCTACGTAGACTGTATTGGCGATCTGGAACAAGTTGGCAATCCCCCGAGATCTGACATCATTCCCATCCCCAAATATTCTGATAACCCATAACTTGATGTTTCCCCGCAAACCCAGGCATTTCGTACATGGACAGAGGGCGAATGCCGGGTCATTCAGGACCTTTTTCAGGGTGAGGAGTTTCTTACTTTTGAGCAATGCAGACAAACATTTCATCTCACAGGGAGGGCACCTGTGCAATATTACCAGCTACGCCATTGGCTTAGCTCTCAGACTTATGTCCAGGGAGCTACTAGACAACTCACCGCCTTTGAGTCCCTGGTTTGCAAATTTCAGGGGTTGAAGGGCTTGATTTCTAATAAATATACTGTTTTACAATGCTCTCAGCACCCCAAAGATATCAGACATGGTGGGCCTCAGACTTAGCAGCAGACATATCTCCTGAGGAGTGGTCCCGGTTATGGCAGGATATCCCAAAGACATTTCAGAGCACGCCACAACGCACATTGGCCTATAAGTTAATGATGCGCTGGTATTACACCCCAAATCACTTGCACCAAATGTTTTCAAACTCCCCCCGACTTACTGGAGGTGCCATGGGGATAAAGGTGATTTCCTTCACATCTGGTGGCCATGCCCAATTATCACGGTCTTTAGAACGGAGGTCCTCAGCCACATTAAAGAGATAGTGGGTTTTCCTATTCCTTTTTCCCCCGATAGTCACGCTCATAGGCATTAAACCCTCAACACAAAATGCTATGTCACATACGGACTGTTCCCTGATCCTCCATCTGTTAGGACCAGCCCGACAGTCAATAGCCTTATTTTGGAAGAAGCTGCATCCTCCACCTCTTGCCACCTGATATTCTTCGCCTGTGTAATGTTTTGGCTCTTGAATTGCTAACCGCCCGCATTAACCACACAGACATGCGTTTCACCCACGTCTGGCAGCCTCTTATACACTACCTCACTGCGACCAGACATTCTGGTTTAGTTCTCCCCAGACTTCGGGCCTTGCAGTTGTTTGAGGATTTTCTTGAACCATACTCTAGAGGCCAGAAGCCAAATTCTCCTGAGCGACCCACCTAGGCCCGATGACCTGGCCTGGTGACTCCTCAACTCCTCTCAGCTCATCCATTTGTTTCTTTTTCTTTTTCGCTTTTGTTTTGTGAGGTTTTCATTTGTTGATTTTTCTTTGTTATTTTTCATTTGTAATTGATGACAGTTCCCTGTGGCTTCCCTGATCAGAGGGTTACCCCATAGAGCAGGGGAATAATTCATTTTTTATGCCGGCACTCACAGGACATCTCCAAAGCTTCCTATGTAGCACCGAAGATAGGATCATGTTCAATGCTTGAGTTAAGGGGAACCCTGTTTTATCCATTTTTTCCCTCCCGCATCTAGGCTTGTTTCTCTCCTCTTCCCTTATATTGGGTTACTTGTTCCGATAAATAGCGGCTAGGCTCGGAGGAATGTTGTTCCCCTATATTGAGCTACAGTTTGTTATGTAGAGCCTGATTGCATTTTAAATGGGGTAGATCCTGGCATGTATGTACTTATTCAGCTGTTGCATTTTGTACAATGGAATGTTGGCTTATTTGATGCTCGTTTTACAGGAACATGAGTCTTCAATTTGCTTAGCTTGCATTGCATGTTCTTGATTCAATAAACAGAATTTACAATAAAAACAACTCATTTTAAAGAATTGTTTTCTTTTCAGCTGATTTTTGAGGGCGAGCAGTTAGTGAGTAAATGCTCTGTTTTTTCTGCACACCAACCTCTGAAATGAGCAACTGAAAACGCTGCTCGGATTCTGGGCCCACAGAGAGATGTCCAGGCCATCTGCTTGGCTTGATGATCTGACAGGCGAGCTCAGTGGTGCGAGCTGGTTCTCAAAACTGGACCTAAGATCAGGTTACCAGCGGTTGGCAGTGGAGGAGGAATTCCGATACGTAACAACTGTCATTCCTTGCCAGGTCCCCAGTTGTAAGTGTCAAGGAGGTGGGAAGGTACCCCAACAAGGAGTTGTAGTGAAACACTGTAACCCTTCTAAAATGATACTGGGGTTGCCTCTGCACAGACATTGACAAGCAGCAGGGTCCACTCTGCCAGCATCTAGTGATGAACACCCCGTGCCCCAGCACTTCAGGGGGCAACTTGAGCAGCCTCCCCAGGGTATGTACCATTACATACTTTCTGAAGTCCCCTCCAGCCATTAAGGGGACACTGGAAACCCTTACAAGGGTAGGTGAGGTCGCTGGTATCCTTTATTGTTCCCCTCAAGGACCAGTGGCAACTACAGCAAAACATGGAAGAACAGGGGAACTGCTGAACCATGTCTGTGTGATGCACACTCATTTGTACATGGACCATTCTCTCAGATGCAAGCAACAGTGCTATTTTTTCCAATGGGGCACACTGTTTTGAACTCTGTCTGGCACAACCCATGGCAACATGTTCAAATGCATGCCCAAGTAATAAAATGGACATCAGGGCTATTTTGGGAACAGTGTACATGTGTGCAAAACGTTTTCCTACCTCCGTTTTCACTGTTGTCACTGTGCTTCTGTGATTTATGCAAAAACAACAGTTGATGGACAGAATGCAGAACAATGTCATACATTCACCCCAGTACAGAGATCTGGGCCTAAATCCATTGTTTTTTTGCACTCCACACCACCCCAGTTCAGACATGGCCATATGCAAATCAGCCTTGATCCTGTGCCTCATGGGAACAGCCTAGCCCGAGAGGGACGGGTATGCTCAGACTTGAGTCCCATGCTCTCCATGCCACTGGAATCAAGCTACCCTGGCTGATGAGAGCTGAAAGCCCGAAACCGATCCTAGAATGCTTGTTTCCAGTCCAGGGAGGACCGGGCTTGGCTGTTCGAGTTAGACTGTTCCCATAGGGCACAGGGTCAAGGCTGATTTGCATATGGCTGGGTTCAAACTGGAATAGCATGGGGAGCAAAAAAGTGATTGATTTAGGCCTAGATCTCCTTACTGGGGTGAATGTATGACATTGTTCTGCATTCTGTCTATCAAATGTTGTTTTTGCATTTGTCACCCCGAGTGCGACGGGTATGCTCAGATGTGAGTCCTGTGCTCTCCACACCACTTGGAGTCAAGCTACCCTGGCTGATGACGGCTGATAGCCAGAAACCGGTCCTAGGATGCTTGATTCCGGTCCAGGGAAGATATGGCTTGGCAGTTCGGGCTGGACTGTTCCCATGAGGCACAGGATCAAGGCTGATTTGCATAAGGCCATGTCTGAACTGGGGTGGCGTGGAGTGCAAAAAAACGATGGATTTAGGCCCAGATCTCTGTACTGGGGTGAATGTATGACATTGTTCTGCATTCTGTCCATCAACTGTTGTTTTTGCACTTGTGATTTATGCAGCTAGGTTTCAGATTACGCTCATGCAGATGCTCCCATTATATTTTTCTTGTGTTCCTGCATTTTTTAGGTTGAGCCTGGGCAGCACATGTGCTGCTCTGTGAAGCATGCTGTATTCAGGTATGGACTTGAAGCTCCGCCCACTCTCCGCCCTTCTTTTCAATCGGTTCCTGTTACTGTCCTTTCTAAATGGTTGCTTCTGATTTGTTAATAGGCTTGTTAGTCCATCCGTATTAACGCCTTGTCTGCATGTGTAACCTCCGATGAGGACAGGACTTTTTACTTGTGTGGTTACACGGTATGTTTATTTAGTCTGCGAGAACTATTTTCTTTAATTATTTCATCCTACTGCAGACACAACATGCTTTCCTGCAATGGCTTTTAAGATGTGCGCTAGGCACCTTCAGGTTCAAGAACGGCAGTCACTCCTTTTTTTGTTATGTGCGGCTACCGAAATTAACACAAACTCACTAATGGCACCCGTGGTTTGCAGCCCCTCATCAACGTTGCGTCCGGGGTGCAGCAGTTCTGGTTTCAGCACGGCGCCCGGTTTGAGATTAACAACATGGGCGCCTGCTTTCTTGGCGACCGCATCTTTGTTACGTGCGAGTAAAACAGTTTTTTGATTTTTTTTACCAGCGTGATGCACGCTATGCTTTCTTAGGTTTTTTTGGGCTTAGGCGCTGCTGGCCCTGTACCTTTATTACTTTATTAACACCATCCATATGCTTAACAAGCATTTGCATTGCAATAGTGCTTGCATTGGCGAGGGTTTCTGCTATTGGCATTGTAAATGACAATGCCTTTTATTTATGTGTTTGTATTTAAACCAGAAAATTAAAGGAATTGTCATTTACGATGCTAATATCTTAAACTCTGGCAAATGCCAGACATATTTAATTGCAAATGCTTGTTTTTGAAGTAGTTCTGAACAGAAAATATGGCCCAAGAATGTTTTGCTTTATTTTTCAATTTCCACAGTTAAGAAAAATGTAGATGTGCACTAACTAATGAAAAATATCATCTGTGCTCTTGGTTTATCAAAACAATGTTGAGGCTGTATGTTAAACAGCATGCACCTGAGCAATATTTGGTTTCCAGACTATTTGCACAGGTGCGGGCACATTTCTGTCCACAGTGAGCCTAATCGTCAGAATAGGGGCATGATCTTGTCTGCCAGATACTGAATTAGACAGAGCATCAAAGAATGAGCACTAATTAAATGAAAATGCACTAGGCACACATATGCTAATCACAAGAGGAGACTTATGGGCAAACTGATGACTAGAAGTCAGATGCATAAAAATATGGTCGCAAAAAGTGCTTGCAAATTGCACAATCACATTTTGTGACCAGTTTTTAATTTTAAGGTGCAACCTATGTACTAACATGTCACATTGCAAAATGCCCATTCAAGGCGGGGACCAACTGGCCTGCTTAATGAATATTGATTAGGCAGATTGCTATTTGTGACCCCTTGTAATTGGCTACAAACCCAGTGATGGTGGTCTGCCAAGGACAGCACACCCCTATCCCTGTATTTGTAACCTCTGGACCACTGCTTACTCTCCTCAAGGCAACTAACATCATTCACGAAGACGAAATGCGTCTCAAAGGTAAACTCATTTTGAGACCAGAAATGATTTTCTGTTTTGCAAAAAGCGATTCAAGCATAAGACTAGGCCAATTTCAAGTTACAAACCCTGTGATTTTGCAAATCACAGGGTTTGTGATCACTGAATTTCTCTGAACATCTGGCCCTTAGTTCTATGTAACAGATTCACAGCTACACCTGTTTTAACAGAAGTGAACAAACCATGATACAGTGCCATTTGCCCTATCAAAAACATGTTCTAGACCAGAAAACAGGGGTTGAATGGATCGGTGCCTCCTTCTGAACAAAGTGCTACTGTTTACACTGCATAAAGGAACTCACTAACACTATGGGCCCGATTCCGATCTCATTCGGAAAGCATTCCTGACGAATTGGCGCCAGAATGCTTTCTGGATGACTCAGATCGGGGTAGAGTCCGACGTAGCGATTTGGATGCATTCGGATGCTTCCGGATACAATTCAGTCAGACTTCCATTGAGTTCACTGGGAGCCTGTGTTCCGAACGAGAACACAGGCTCCCATTGTGGAAAGAGGTGGCTGTGGAAAATCGTGCACCCTCTGGCGGGCACCCCATGGTGCCTGCCACATTGTGCATGGTTGGAAAGGGGGGTACGATTGGCACCCACACAAGCCCGATTCGGAGGGCCCCGGTGAAGGGAGGTCTGCTACGGTTCCCCAAAGACAGATTCCGGCAGCCGATTTGTTCCGGGGAAACCGAATCGGAACAGCTGTTCAAATTCCTCATCGTACTCACTCGTACGGAAAAAGAGTCTATACAGCTGTACGATTCGGCTCCATAAGATGCGTCCTATGGGTTTCCAGGCATTGTACTCGGTCGTTGGGAAGTGTGTACAATTCGGTCGGAAACAAGGACTCCGGATCGCATTCGGCAAACACGAATCCGATTCAGAGCCCTTCGATCGACATCAGAATTGACCCCTAAGAGTTAGACCATGAGTTCCAGACTGCACTGCTCCAAAATGTTTAGAAGCACAGAGAAACACACAATGATCTGTGTTTCTGAACTTTAGGCCCATATAATATCAATGTGTCTGTTATTAAGACATTTGATTGTCTAAAGGGCATATATATAATTTGCTAATTGTTAGAATTAGTGCATGAGCAGCAGACAGCCCAGGTTGGAAACACTGAGAGGCAACTTCTGTTCCCTGTTTTCAAGAGAACTTATTATGCCATTTTCTTAGCTCTACGGTCTGCAGCTCATGCTCTAACCCAGAGAATTTCGCATTTAGGGGCAAGATGTGCAAAGTCTTTTTAGGTTTTTCCTGCACAGTGCTTGCGCTGTGCTTGTGAATTTCTTTTTGATATATATATTAAAAGGGATTTACATCCCGCCTTCACTTTTTATTGATCCGTATGCTTGCCAGTTTACTTTCCTCCATTTCTATTGGTTGTAGCCTATTATCCCTTCTGTGTCTAACTTATCATTTTCCAATGGCCTAACTACTCATTCCCCTCAGGGTTTGTGGTTCAAACTTTCTTTCTTTTTGTTAACGCCGCACACTGCCTACCTTTTGTTATCTTTCTCTCTAAACAACTAATATTCATAGAGGGTGCCCCAAGAAATGGACTCAGATATGGGGAAAGTTGAATGCTTCTCGGGGCAATATATGTGAGTCCCCACAAGAGGAGCGGATATGCAAACAACCAAACAGGGCCTGAAAGCTATAACAATGATTGTGAAGACAAAAGTTAGTCATGTTACTATAGCAAAATAGACATGTAAATGATGAAGAATTGAAATCGTCTAGACCTGTGTTGAATGGTTCCTTATTGCACCATATATGTACCATTAAAACTGTTTACTATGTAATGCTGATTACCAGTTACAAAATGCTATTAAAACATGTTTAGAAAAAAAGAACCCTAATATTGTTATATTTTACTACTAAACACGCTGTCACAGTTGCATTTACTTTGCAGTAAAAGGGGCTTGATTTAAATGGTGCAGTAGGTGCAGTGCCACCAGGGTCAAAAGCTCCAGGGACCTCACTAAACACAGATTATTGCTAACTAATACTACTAAACAGACAGTCACAAGTGCCGTTATCTAGCAGGCACTAGTGTCATGATTACAATGGTGCTGCAGTTGCAGTGACACTGTCCCAAAGCTCTAGGGACCCCTCAAAACACCAAATATTGCTATATTTCACTACTAAACAAGCAGTCACAAATGCAGTTACATTGCAGGCACTAGGGTCATGATTTCAATTGTGTAGCAGGTGCAGTTACACTGGGGCCTAAAGCTCTAGGAGCACCTCTAAACACCAAATATTGCTATATTCTACTACAGACAGTAACAAGTGCAGTTATCTTGCATACAAAAGGGTCATGCAGCAGATGCAGTGGCACCGGGCCCAAACGTTGTGGAATGGTTTTTATTACGTTAAGGCTGCACAGTGTTTAATGTTTAACAATACTTATCTTCACAAACTGCATGCATTTAAAACATGCTTGTTTAACTCTGCTTTAGTGGGTGGAACTTTGCATTAATTTTCACATTCTTTATGATATTGTTCTGCTAATAAAAATATATATATTTTTTCTGTTATGTGTTTGTCACTAATAAAAAAAAAAAAATTCTGTGCCATGTGTTTATTGTTGCTGCATTATGTAGCATAAACCCAAACAAAGTGATTGCTGTAGTTTACCTGAGAACGGTATGTGGTGCTCTGAAGGGATCTTTTAACCTTCTTTACCCATTGAGACAATTTCTGTATAACATTAAGCCTGGGCGGAGTTCACGGAGTTCTGCAACGCAGAACTCCGCGAAGTGCAAAAAAAACCTCTGCTGCTCTACGCGGAGCTCCGCAAGCAGCGAAGTGTGTTAGATGAATGCTTTTCGCTGTGATTTGCAGTGACAGGTGCTTGTCTGCACTGTGCAATCATCGCGAACGGCATCATGCAAAGCGGGTGCTGCTTCTTTACTGCTGCGCGAGTCGATTTTTGCTCGAGCAACAGCTTTCTCAACACAAGCGGACATTTTCTCAACACGTGCAGAAGCGGGCATATGTAACCATTCACAATGAGAAATCTGACCGCCTGCGTTGAGAAATCTCGCTGGGAGGTTGATTTTCCACACTCGGGCTTGCCAACTTGATGTTGACGATTGTGAAATAGGAAAAATCTTGCCGGAAGGTGGATTTTCCTCGCTCGCCAATTTGACGTCGACAAACTCGAGCGAGGGAAAAGACTCTACTCGGTGGACTTTTCTGGAACTCCGCATGCGGAGTGCCAAAATTTCCACAAACTCTGCGAGCGTAGCTGAGTTCACCGCCCAGACCAATATAACATTACCATGGCAAACAACTGCTGCAGAGTTTTGGGTTGTAAACATGATCATGTGCCTAATCTAAAAGTATTCCTCGAGTTTTGAGATTTCACCCTGTTCCTTCTACTGGTCAGGAAGGAAGACTGATTAGTATCAAGAGCGGTGAATTTGAAAATTCCTGCTGCTGGGCGTTGTTGTTGCATTGAGTTAAAGCTTGTCTATGTGAGCCAGCATGCTGGGTGACTGTACAGGATTTGTGCTGATGTTCTTTTTTTGGAAGGTATCTATAATTTTGGAATACTGTTAAATAAAAAAAAACATTTTTTCTTCTTTGGTGTGTTCTCCACTTTTTTAACAAAGAGGGGCATATTCACAAGGATTTATCTCCAAATTAACCCCACTTTAACACATCAAAAGTGGTGATAGATAAACACCCCATTCACAAGCTAGTGCAAACTGCAGACAACACCAGTATTCCCGCGATAACTGCCCCAAAATTTATATCCACTGTGGACACCACCAACGAACACAAAGGAGAAGCAGAGTAGGTGTTCCCGTGCAAAAACACATGAGAAAACCACAACAACACATTCACAACAAACAGCTAGATCTACAAAGCGAAGCAAAAACAGGGGATAACCCGCGTTAGCACCAGGGATTTTTCACCTGCCTTTTGCTGGTGTTAAACAGAATGACTACCTGCAGCATGGAAGGGAACACAGCCACAAGCCTTTTAAGATGCAGGTATTCCAGATGAAAGGTGTCTGTCTAAATAAGCACCACTAAAATGACAGTATTTCTGGACAAAACAAATGGTCAGACTTCAACGAAGCTGATTGCCCCGGTCACCATGCTGCCAGTCTCACAGTGACACCTGGCTTCCAGCAGGGGCAGTGTTGGGTCGGGAGCTAAAAGTAGCAATGATGGGACTTTTCAGCTGATTATCGGCCATTCACAACGTATCGCCAGCTAACGCAGGATTTTAAATCGCCATCGCGATGATTAGTAAGTGGGCTTGAAAATACCCCGCTAACATGGCGATATTAATCAGGATTAAGCAGCTTTACCTTTCCTTGCGATGACTGACGACAGAGATAGTTATCGCCCATCTTTGTGAATATCCCCCCCTGTATTTAGCTTAGTAAGCAGGTAGGTAATAAAAAACTGCCTTTTTCGGACTGGCCTTTACAGTACAGATCTTATTGTTCTAGCACCAAAAACATGTTATATCATTTGTTGCATTTTTCGTTGGCCATACAAATAAGCAACATGGTAATTGAATGATACTTTGTAAACTGAAGTAGGAGTTATTTCCTGATAGTGAAAATGCTGCCGTTGCCTCTTTCCATGTATCGAAAATGCATTCATATTTATTTACATACTTTTAACGCGTGGTATTTTAGCTTAATAATTGCTAAAAAGAGTTTGAGTTCTCAAAGTAATTTAAACAGCCTCTTGTATTTTCATTGTTATATAATACAAAGAACACCAAGTACACCAACTGCACAATCTTAAAAAAGGCAAAATGCTGTTTTCTAGCAGGCACTAGGGTTGTGATTTCAACGGTGCAGGGGGTACAGGGGCACTGGGACTTATTATAACATATGAGTTGAAAAAAATACAGTATTTGTTGCAACATACAAACTTCAAAGTATATAGCTCAATATTTGAAAATGTCACAGTGTACTGTTTAAAAAGCAAAAAAACTGTAAGCCATAAGTAACGCAATGGCAATGACAATGCAAGTGCAAAGATTTAATCGCTGCTCATTTTTATTTCAGAGTTTATGTTCATGTTTAAGATTTTTTGCAATAATAAAATAATTGTGCACTGCAAAATAAAAAAATACTTTGCAAAAAAAATCTGAAAAAAAACCTTGCAAAACTCAATAAAACAATAATCTCACTTTCTTTGTGTTTCTTTCACTTATATTGCACACGTGCTCAAATGCTCAATTGAAAAATTTTCAGTTAATTTTCATCTGCTTTTCTTAACAATTGACAATAATGAAACAACTTAGCAAAAACAGTAGGAACCCAATGTACTGGATTCAGAGACCTAGTTTGTATGATGGTCACTGATCAAAGTTTATCAGTACAGACCAAAAAGAAAGAAAAATTTCTTTCTAGTGTCCCCTCACTCACCGGGGTTTCCCCACGGTGACATGCTTCATCATTGGGGCCATCCCAGTTCTCTACGAAAAGGGGCTTGCTGCGACTAGCGAACTACGCAGGAGCACTTTTATTGTGAAAGACTATGTGTGGTGTGAAGTGAGATAGTTGTACAGTGGATGTGAGTGATTTTAAAACTACCGTGCTAGTGGGCCTCAACAAATGTATTTAGCTCCTAGATTGGTATATTAAAATGGGGGTGACACTGCTATTTAACTTTTAGTCAGGGCTAAATCAGTGTGCGGTCAACATGTTTCAAGCTCCCCAGGCTTTTCGTCAGGAACATACAGGGACCAGCTCTGTATTTGCCACTCCTATGAGTCCCTAATTAGGGTGTGTAAAATTATTGAAATAATCAAACAACACCTTTTCATCTAGTTTTCGTAATCTTGTTTTTTGGATTTGTAAAAACATCACTTACGCTGTACTCGCATGGTTTTTCATCCACCATTTACCTCATCTCCCCATTTTACTATACCACTAGTAAGAGCACGATATAATGCCTTTTGGTACATAAACAAGTTATATCACTTTAACAGACTTTCTGTAACTTATATTGCACAACTACTCTGCAAGCTACAATTTACAAAAAAAAACACTATTAATAACATAGGCGAAACCAAATGCATTTACTAATGCTTGTTTCAGTCAGTAACGTGATCATTGTCTAGCAGTGGTGATTAGGCAAATAAGTCACAGATGGCTGCAATTCTGCAAACAAATTGATGCAAATGAGTTTTGCGCATTCGCAAAGCTAAACAAGTTATTCCTTGCTGCTTTATGGCCCCAGTCATTTCATTGTCTTTAAAGCGCCTGCTCTGCCTGGATCTTTCACTGGAAAGGTTTGTACTATCAATCATATCTTTAACAAAACAGCAGTTTTACTGGTTGTATTTATGGCAGCGCTCTGCTTGCTTGTCCTGAATCTGGTCTAGATTATGAACATATTGTTTGGAATTTAATTCGTAAAGTAAATGACATTTGTTACTGTACACCATGTGATTTATTGTGGCAATTTCCTTTAATGCAATCAACTGAGATAGGTTGAGGGCCCTGCTATTAAAGTGGTGTTTTCCCTGCCTTGAGCTAGGTGCCTTATGATTGCGAGCTGACAAGCACACACGCACGGCATGGGGATATAAATGTGTTGGCATCAACTGCTAGTCATCAAATATCACAGGCCTGACCACAACTGACTGATGTATAGATTTGGCGTCAACAGTATGCTGTGTTATTTTACAGAAGCCTAGTGGAATAATCCTCTTTTTCTTTCCCTCATGCCTTATTAGTGCTTCTTTATATATATATATATATATATATATATATATATATATATATATATATATATATATATATATATATATATATATATATATATATATATATATATATATATATATAATGGTGCCCTTGCCTATAATTGTGCACTCACGCCTTGAAGATTAGGAGGCGCCTATTTGTTTTGGTTTGCTGATTTCTTTAAGGAAATCTTAATTTTTGTAAGAACATACTCAGTGTCTTACTGTATGCTATTTCATGCTTATGTGTGGTCGTTTCCAATTGCATATGGTTAGCTTTGCAGCCTCTAGTGGTTTTCATGGTGGGAAACAAGTACACCCTACATTTAAAGCTGATTAGTATAAATCACCGCAGGCTTGAAAGTATAACATGCGGCGTTTCTAAGATTAAGCTTTCCACAGAAAAAAAAGTTTTTTTACGGCTGAGTTTTGGCTTGCAAATTTCAAGAGCCTTTATTGTTTTTGAGAATTCAACAACCTCCTGTGCAACACAATACCGAGAAAAGGGTTTGCTTCAAGCATTTTACGCTTGCAATCAAAAACCTTGTCATCTTGAGATTCCTAAATATTTCTAAATAAATACCTCTGGGGAAACAGTGGATTCCAGTTCTTGCTACCGGGGAATTCAACACTGTATTGTGATATCTAGGAGTTTCTTCAATACAAATTAACAATCTAAAGAAACTGATTCCAACTATGTCTTTGCATTTGTTGGACAAACTATGGCTACAGTCTAAACTGGACTAAGAATAGAACCTCCAGAAGGATAGTAAGCATCTCTGAGGACCTGGGCATAAAGGCATTTTGGAGCTCCATGTTGAGAGTAGTAAGACACAATTAATGTTCTGAGTTATACTGACATCGAAGATAGCTTTAAATGCCACTCTGCATGCATAGAGAAAATGCTACTAAAGTCGGTATTTGAGTATAGCATATTTCACCATTATGTTCAGTATAGACTTTATAAACATAGAAAATTCTTAGGACCGCATTGTAGCTCAAGCACAATTCCATGGTCATAGTCACACTTACGGTAATACCGATACTACCAATTGAGGAATCTCTTGGCTGTGCACTTACCACAGCATTCCATGCTTCAGACTTCAGAATGGGGATAGTATCCATCACAAACTGCGTAAGTAAACAGCTGCCGGGGTATCTAAAACCGCACCAATGGTCATCCCTCTTCAGACTCAAGCCATAGTTTGCACCCAAATTGGAATTAACTCTGGAGATTTGATGTGCATCAGATTTATTACTGCTGCTCCAAAGTCAGCAACGGTAGAAAAAGTGTTGGACTTTGGAGGGATCAGTGCACTACTCCAACTCAAGCAACAGCAGGAAAAGTGTTGAACTTTGGAGGGGTCAGCTTTACTATTCCCACTCCAACCTTGGCAACAGTTGAGAAAGCATTTGGCATTTGAGGGGTTAGATTTGTTAGTCCCACTTTAAAATAAGCAGAAAAGTGCTGAACATTGGAAAACTTAAACTTTCTAATCCCTACTCTAAATTTAAATAAATATTTACATAAGCAAATTACCATCAAATACAATCTAAAAAACACATAACATATTTTTACATTATCTATACTACTAGTATAAAGAGAGAACAAAAACCTTTTAGCAAGGTAAACTCGGGAACCACAGCGCCAATCCACACACCCAATACATTGTTGGAATCCTCAGGGTGTGTAGATAGACATAGGCGACATAAAATAAAAAAAAAACGTAAATTAAAAAATAAAAATTTACGAACAAAGTAGTCCCCTAAAACTAGCGCCGGCCGCGAAGTAGCGCTGACCGCGACCTACACGTGCGTGATGACGACAGGCGGGGAGGAGCGGTGACGAGCGGCGAGGAGTGGCGGTGAAGTCCGGACCTCGGGGAGGAGCGGCGGCTTAGGTAAGGCGAGGCGGAGGCGGGAGGCGGGAGGCGGGAGGCGGTCTGAGCAATGTCAGGGCGGGCGGGGGCCCGGGAGTGGCGCTCAAGCTCAGGTAAGGCAGAGGCAGAAGGCAGGCGGGCGGGAGGCAGGCGAGCGGGGGGCGGGAGGCGGTCTAGGCAATGGCGGGGCCGGCGGGGGCCGGCCGGGACTGCACAAAAGACGAAAATGCTGCCCCCAGCCCCCTTCTGCCCCGGGCAACGCCGGGGCGGGCTGCTAGTAAAATATATAAACATAAATACAAATGTAATTTAATAAAAAAATACAATAAAATAAAACGCAGGGAGACCTAAGGGGGGTTTACTCTTTCTTATTTCCCTAAACCTTACAGGCACTTTTAAAAAACTTAAGGGAGAGTCAGATAATTTCCTTATAATAGAATGTTATATTTCAGATCAACACTACCTTCTAGTAAATCTATATAATGCAATGGGAAACTCCCCGCAAGAGGAACATTTTAGTGCGTTAGATCACTATCTGTCAGTCTATAAGTCTAATAACTCCTTTGAGTTTGAGATAATCTTAATGGGAGATTTTAATTTACACCCTTGCCAGTGGGATTGTTATGGGGAAGATAGAGAGGGACCCATGAATGGGAGATTACCCCATTTTGAACACACTAAACAGGGGGACGCCTTAGAGGAATTATTATCTAATCTAAACTGAACCGAACCCGATAAGAAAGATGGTGGAGAGGCTGTTCCCACCTTTATAGGACGAGGTGCGGAGTCTGTGATTGACTACATTTTCGTATCTCCGCGTGTCTTGACTAAAACTTGGGCGTATAAAGTAATGACATCAACCTTTAGTGACCATAATCCGCTTGCACTGGAAGTTGAATTGAGGTGTAAGGCGGCCATTACTGATCTAGGCAGGGTTGCACCACGGTTCTTGTCCTCAAAAGATCAAGGAAGACGCATAATGTGGGAAGCTGTAGTCCCAGAGGCTTTCTTTGAGGATTTAGTTAATCAGGTAGAGTCTAATTTTGGTACATGTCAGGATGAGAAGGCCGTGGGTACAGAAACTATAACCTCTTTCTCAGCAATCTGTAATCAAATTGCTGAAAACCTACATAAGGAGAGCAGGCCCAACACTAAGAAGACATTCAGATGGTTTGACTCCACGTGCTCTAAGGCACATGGGGCTCTTTTAAAGGCCCTTAAGTGTATACCAATGGACAGGGTCCTAGTCTCCTCCCTTCGTAAGGAATATAAACATGCAACAGCTATACGGAAAAACAAAATTAAAGAGGAGGCATGGGATAACCTGCAGTCAATTGATGTGCTAAAGGACAGCAGAAAGTTCTGGGCTATCATAAATCAGCCCTTTTTCTCGGAAATGGATAACTTAGACACAGAATGCGTAATCCCGGATGATGCGTGGCTCAAACACTTTATGAGTATTTATAGTGACAAGGACCACCAAGAGTTAAATTCAGGTGGCTCCACCCTGGGTCGCCCCATACAACCTGTTAAATTTGAATTAGCGGATGAAGAAAAGGCTATCCGAGAAACAATGAAACATAAGGCCCCAGGACCCGATGGGGTCCCCACCGATCTTTACATCTTGTACCCCACCTTCTGGGCAAAGACTTTAACTAATGTATTTAATGCAGCATCCTTAGTGGGCTTCCCCCCCTCTTGGGCCTCTTCAATAATTGTACCCATATTTAAAAAAGGGAGGAGAGGGGACCCCGCCTGTTACAGGCCAATCTCCCTATTGGACTCTGCCGTTAAGATCATGGGCAGAGTCATTTTGCAGAAACTGGGAGATTGGATGTCTGACAGGGGGGGTGCTCTCGAATCTCCAGTATGGATTTAGACAACATAGAAGTACCATGGACCAATGCCTAAATCTACGTCTTTCTGTGAATGCCAAAAGTAGTAAGTTCATTCTGTGAATACCAAAAGTAGTAAGTGCAATCTGTGAATACCAAAACAGTAGTAAGTTTAGGATTGAGTCTTAAGTTCATTCTGTGAATCGGGCCCAGAGTGTATATGTATGAACATCTGTAAAATTTTGCACACCTATTTATTTGTACATATTATATTTTATTTTTTGCAACTTGAATGTATGTATGTATTGATGCTGCTTTTATGATTTTAATTAATCGAAATAAAGACTTTGACTGACTGACAATAAAACTAAAAATATTTACTACTTAAAAACATTACTGCCACCCCAAACTCATGTGGCCATCAGGAGCCTACCACAACTTGCCACTAACTTCAGTTCCACAAGCTTAGCGGCACCAAACCCTAGGCTGCTCTCCGCCATTGACGACTCACAACTCAGCGACATGTGTGAGATATGCCAGGCCACGCAGAAGTTCACGTGGTCTCCACCATACACTACTCAGCGACATCTATCAGATCAGCGAAGAAGCTGATGTGGTCTCCGCCATTCAAGACTCAGCAACATCTGTAAGATGCGCGCACAATGTGATGTGGTGTTCGCCATTCAGGACTCAGGACATTGTAACGCATCTGAAATCGTCTGGGGCTTTGACTGGCACGTGCAGTCCCACCCACTGCTGCACACTCAGATAGCCCCTAATAATTATTTGCTAATCGATGCGCTGAGGCGACAGTCTCTCTCTCTCTCTCTCTCTCTCGCTCTCTCTCTCTCTCTCTCTCTCTCTCTCTCTCTCTCTCTCTCTCTCTCTCTCTCTCTCTCTCTATCTCACTTCCCTCTCTTCTCTCTCTCTCACTCTCTTCATTCCTTTCCTTCTACCCCTCTCTCCCTTTCTCACTCCCTTTCTTTCCTTCCCTCTCTTTTTCTCTTTGGCTTGTTTTTCCTTCTCTGTTTTTCTCTCTCAGTCCTTTCATATGCATATTACATGCGTCCTTATTTTGTGCTTTATTTTCCAAGCTCTGTCATCGACATCCATGGTCCCCACAGGAATCTTCCACCTTGTTATTATATTTGTTGAATTTTATTTATTGCTTTATTTATATATATATATATATATATATATATATATATATATATATATATATATATATATATATATATATATATATATATATATATATATATATATATATATATATATATATATATATATATATATATATATATATATATATATATTAATACAGAAATAATATTTGAGAATAGTTTATGGTTTATATAACTTTATAAAAAAAAAAAGTGTGACAAAAAAAAATGATAAACCTTTTCGATTTTTTTCTTAACTGCTGTGTGACTCTTTCTTGTTCCTGTTACTGTTATTTGCTGGTATCCACCATGGTGTGAAATTTTAGAGCACTTATCGCGGGAATACTATTACTCTCTCCTGTTTGCACCAACTTCTAAATACTATATTAGATTTATCTCAACTTTTGTTGCACTAAAGTGCTAATAATGAAATGCAGAGTAGCCTTTCCCATGCAAAAAGACACGAGGAGCACCGTTGCGATTTATTCTAAATACCAAAATCCTGTATTGAATTGCACTGAGTTAGTCCCTGCACTTACAGTGTACACACAAAATCAATGAAGAAATCTCATTGTATTTACATTGTTTAGGAATAGTGGGTCGGATGCTGGATCTTGATGGGATACACTACCCAGTCCGTATATTGTTCTGCACACGAACAAATGACATCACAACTTTAAAAATAACAATGCAAAATTAGTTCTGGCGATAACCCACGTTACCACTAAGAATTTTGCATGTGTTTTCTGCTAGTGTTAAGCAGTACGACTACCTGCAGCATGAAAGGAAACACAGTGAAGAGAAACACCAGAACACCCACAGGTGCCATAGAGTCAATGACCACGATACAGGGATACCCATGAGGGCCACAAGACTCATCGCAACAACCCCAGGACCACCAACGTCCCCCAAACCCACACCTGAGCAAGTGTGTCCGTGTGGTCATTGTGTTAGCATGATAAGTGAATGCCCTGCAACATCACAATGTGCTGTCTTCAGTAGACGTTACCATGTCACCTCAGTGTTAGCAGTGACCCTGGACATGTAACTACGCACGCATCCTCCTGCAAGCACAGCACACGTGTGCTGGTCCAGCCTACCAAGTCAGCGCAGGGGTGTGCCTATCGAGCAAGGGAAATGGGGTGTCTCCCACATGTCCATGTACAGGAAGTGCGGTAAGTGTGTCTCTGTGTTCTGATGTAGCCTGCCACAAGGGCAGCAGCAGACAATGTTGTGAAGTGGCATCCACCACCACCAAACAGCACTCTCATGGTGTAGTTCAAATGCCGCACGACATGCCTAAATACGCATTACAATGTTGTGCCATATGAGTGCACGGGATACAACAGCGCACCGTACAAAAGTATGGAGGCTCGAGGGAAGGAGGAGCAGCTATTTGGCAATGTAACACGCAATGAACCCGCCCATGTGCCACGTGCTGGACATCTCATCCATGATGACCACAGTCGCACATCTCCAACAACACCCACAACCACTGGCCTTTGTACACATCCTATATGAATGCAGCGTGGTTTCCACTTCTATGCTCGTTCAGCGCTGTGATGTTGCCGGGTTGTGTAACTTATGCTCCTTGTTGGCGTGATTCATTTTGGCCATTGTTTATCTATACTTGTGCTGTACTTCACTGTACATGTATGTCATTGTACCCATCTCCCCCGTCCCCCCCTCCCTGCTTCTTCCTCTTTCGCTGCTCTTCGTCCTATAATTTTGCTCCTCCCCACATAAATGCACATAAAGAACAAATTAGAATAGTTTCTTCATTCTTTTATGTTGCAAAACTTCTCTCTATTACTGTTTTTCTAATTTTCCATGTAAACTGTTTTTTTAATGTTCAAGTACACATATAAGTCAAAATGCAACGTATTCTATCAACACACTTTCTAGAACATTCTACAACACGTGGAGGTTAAAAGTTCATGAATTTTTTTAAACCTCACGATATTTTTTTCTAACATTTTCTCGAACATTTAACGGCACCTGCAGGTTAAAAGTTCACAACTGTTTTAAGTTCGAACACTGCATTTCAAATGGAAGTAGCAGGTGTGGTTGAGTTGAGCAAATTTTATCCTATAATATGTACTCCACGTTCAAACTGCTTTTTCTTAACCAATCACAAAGATGCTTTTCCACAAAACAAATGTGAACCCTACTTTTAAAAAACAATCCTTTTCATCTCCCAATCAAGTACCGTTTTGTATGTGAAAAAAAACGAGTACACCATCTTTAAACATATCTCTTATTCTACGAAGGAACTGCATGAGCTGTAGACATCTTTCCATACCTTCCAGCCATACCTTCAAAATGCTAGTGTGGATCGTAGGACATAGCTATGTTTTCTGGTGCAAGAGGTATGCAGAACAGAGACATATTGACTGAGACCTCGGTTTACACAATGTGGACATTAAATGGCTTGGACAGAGAGGATTGAAGTGGCACCAATTGTTGCATTTGGTTAAAACCTGTTTACATCTACAACACCCTGACCTTGTCATTGTGTACTGTGGTGCAAACAACCTTGGCATATTGACTGGGGTAGGTTTGGAAATGCTTATGAAAGACACCTTTGGACAATTGATGTTACTTTTGCCTCAAACTGTCTTTGTATATTCCAGTATATCTCAAAGACAGAAGTGGAAATGGTCCAAACAATTTTGTCCTTAGATTGAAAAATCTTGGAAGAAAGTCAACAAAACTGTGTGTGCATACCTCAGAGACCACAAAATGGGGTCCATCTACAACAACAACATATGTTTTGATATGGCGGATATCTACAGAAGTAATGGGAACTTCACAGATCAGGGAAACCGAGTTTTCCTGAATAACTTGAAGCTGTGCATCCGCACTTATATGTAGCTCTAACTAATGAACACATGGTCTCTTTTAGAGCCACCCTACAACTTACAACTTAGGCCCGCTATTTTAGGGCCACATAACAGCAACTCCTGGACCATCGCCAAAATGTTGTATCCGCACAGCTGTGGCGCAGTACCCACACCATCCCACTTTGCAGCACAGAGCTCTCGCTTTGATCCCCGGCTCTACTCACCCATAGGGGTGAGTACTCTGCACTTCACAAATACTGTATTGATTTACCTTCGCACTCCCTATACAACACCACCTAAGCACCATATACAAGTTGGACAGGTGTGACACAGTGCCCAGAGCACATGACTTCGCAGCATAGCACACACAGTTTAGGTTCAAGGTTTCATCCCCGACTCCAGCAGCAGCTCAATTTAACAGCATCACACTCTACGCAAAACCTCACTTAATTTCCGTACCCCACACTTTCAGACCGGTAGGGGTCAGTAGTTCAACAGCTTTACTCCGAGTCCATCAGCAACTCAGTTTACTCCCCCAGTGCCATCAGACCCGTAGGAGTAGGTACCCAGCACTTCACAAATACTGAATTGATATGATACACACAAATTTACCTTTGCACTCCCTCTATAATACCACCTAAACACCATACACAAACTACAATGTTCGAAACACCATGTTCCTCGGAGTAGCTATAACTACCTGCTGTTACTACTTGGACAGATGTGACACAGCGGCCAGAGCACATGATTTCACAGCATATGACACACAGTTTGGGCTCACTCTTTCATCCCCGAGTCTGGCAGCAGCTCAGCTTACCACCATGAAACTCCAGACAATACCTCACATATTTTTCGTACCTCAGGACTTTCAGACCAGTACGGGCCAGTAGTTCATCCTAGTAGGTATAAACACATGCTGACACTACCTCAACAGGTGTAGTGCAGCAGCTACGGCAAATTACTTCACAGAATAGGACACACAAATTAAGCTCACGCTTTAATCCCTGAGTCCCGCACCAGCTCACCTTAGCAGCATCAGACTCTACACAATACCTCACTTAATTTCCATAGCACAGCACTTTGCACTCCCTGCATACCACACCCTAATCAACCCACAGAGGTTACTGTGCTCCTACCCTCCTCTTTCCTATGTTTTTCGCCCTTTTTTCCCTTACTTGCTTCAATGAAATAACAAAATGGCAGTCAACACTTCCTAGTTCCATGAGACTCTAGACAATACCTCAAATATTTTCCGTACCACAGGACTTTCACACCAGTACGGGTCAGTAGTTCATCCTAGTAGGTATAAACACATGCTAATACTACTTCCACAACTGTACTGCAGCGGCCAGGGCATATCACTTCACAGGATAAGACACACAGTTTGGGCTCACGCTTCAATCCCCAAGTCGAGCACCAGCTCACCTTAGCAACATCACACACTTTGGGGGCGTGGCTTGGACGCCGATGGCGATGGTCGCCTGAGAGCTCGGCTCCGGGACTGAGCCCACATTGATCCTGCAGATCGGAGACCGTGGGGCACCCCGACCCCCACAAACCGGAGATCGGATCTGAGGGGACCTGCTGGGACGCCCGATGACCCTCGAAAACTGGTAGTTCCGACGGAAAAGCGAAGTTGCGGAGACCGCGGAGCGGACCCCAAGATGGCGCCCGGACCTTCTCGATGGCTCTGCCGGGACCCCAAACCCGTGGAAGCCTAGCAGGGCTCCGCGCATCTTCACTACATCCTATCTCCCTGAGAAAAGTTAGTCTGGTTGATGGTTTGGAAGGACCTGAACACTGTGGTCAACCCCAGACGGACTGTTGGCCGACTTTTCGTCGAGAGCAGCTCACGGATGACCGGAGCCCCTGAGTGGGGAGACGATACCACGAGACACGCCCGGCTGCTGCCCTCCACTGAGTGCCTGAAAATCGCAGAAGCCCCGTGCACTTCATGGGCAGCACAGTGACCTGGCGCCACAGAATTTCCGGCAGCTCTGGTGTTTCTCGTTCGAGGTCTTCATCGGCCAGGCGGACCTACCCGGACTGGCGCCGATCATCCATCCCCCCCCCCCCGTTGGCCTCCAGTGGCACGGCGGTGGCAAGACCCGAAGAGTCGGAGGAGTGGTGGGCCCTGGCGACGACGAGCGAAGGCCCTCTGCACATCGACTGCGTGCCAGGAGCGCCATAGTCAACGTCCGCACTTGGTAGTACCTCTGACGAACTTTCCTCCACGGGATCCAACCGCCATGGGGAAACCGAGGGGACCCAAAGGGACCACCCCGGCCGCCTCGGACACGGAGGCGCCGGATAAGGAGGAACGAGGTGATCCGGAGAGCTCTGGTGGCCCCCACCTACAACAACAATTTGACCGGGTCCTGGAGGCGATCGCAAACACCCGATCGGCTCTACAGCAAGATATCGCCCAGGTTGCGACGAGCTTGGGCCTCCTCAGGGCAGACCACGGCAAGCTCTCGGACAGAGTTAAGGAGGTAGAGAGCTCAGTGAAGGGTCTGGAGCCGGCGCAGAAAACCCTGGCCGCGACAATGAAGGATGCCCTGTCCCGGATCGAGGCCTTGGAAAAACGGGCGGAGGACGCTGAAGGATGTAACAGGCGGAACAATATTCGGGTGGTGGGCCTACCGGAGAAGATCGAGAATGGCGACATGGTGGCCTACTTAGAAGCTTGGCTCCGGGATGCGGTGGCTCCGGAGGGTCTGTCTTCCTTCTACACCCTGGAATGGGCACATAGAGTGCCGGCGAGGCCGCCACAACAGGGCCGCGCCCCGCGACCGGTGGTGGCGCGTTTATTACATTTTCGAGACAGAGACCTTATCCTCAATGCCGCTAGGCATAACGGACCTTATCAGGTGGAGAATAGCCAGGTGAACATTTTCCCAGACTACACGTATGAGACCCAACGTAAACGGACCTCTTTCCTGGCGATCAAGCGCGAGCTCCGGAGCGAGGGTATCCAGTACTCACTCCTTTTTCCTGCAAGGCTCCGTATTTTCATTGACGACAACACCCAGTTCTTTGATTCTCCGGAGGAAGTTTGTAATTGGCTAGAACTTTATAGAGCCGGGAAAGATGGGTTTGGATCGTCATCTCAGCTGGCTGTGGAACCTGGTCAACAACGTCGTTCCAAAAGACTCCGCAGCCGCCGTGGCAAACAAGGCAAACCTTCGACTGTGGAAACAATGGCGGAGCAACGAGGAGTACTGGAGATGGTGTCTAATCTTTCTGGTTCGCAGAGTGGCCCCATTGTCGAAGAATTGGAACCCGGTGGCGAGGGGGCACAAACGGACACAGAGGAATCAGAGACCGATAGTGTTCACCTGCCTGAGGTTACTCCAGACTCGGCTGAGGGCATGCTGGATGGGCAGGGATGACTGGGTGAACTACTTCCTTTTGGGTGGGGGTTCGTAGAGGGGGTGGTAGGGGAGGCGATTGGAGACTTGATCCGATGGGGGGCAGGGGGGGCCCCGGTCGGGCTGTCCCTTTTGTTTTGACTTGGGCTCAATTAGTCTCGGTAGTCCGGGACTCGAAGGCCCATTACTGGCGCCCAGCCCGCACCTAGCCCTTAAGGCTCCCTGCGGTGGCGACCGCAGGATTAGTCGGGGATTGGGGGGTTGTTGAAGACACGGTTTGGATGGGAACTAGATGGAGCTATTTGGGTCCTGTTCTGGGGTGGGTGGGAGGGGGTTTGTTTCAGACGGGTGTTGGGTTTTTGTTGGGGAGGATGGCCGCCATCAGTGTTGACTTGACTTTCGCTTGTTCTTTGTTTGAGCCTTGGTGGGGAAACCCGGAACAGACAATATGGGACAATGGCTGGAATCGCTAATGTGAAATGCATCACTTGGAATGTACGAGGGCTCCACACTATGTCTAGACGTCACAAGGTTCACGCTTATCTAGTGCGTAGAGGGGTGCAGATAGCGCTGCTGCAGGAGACTCATCTCACCAGGGCGGAAGGGGCGGCGCTACAGCGTAGATGGAGAGGGCAGGTCATCTACACTGCATACTCAGCTTATGCAAGGGGGGCGCTGATATGGATCAGGGCTGGGGTTCCTTTTCAGGTTGCGAAAACGGTGGTGGATCCGGAGGGTCGCTATGTGGCTATCTCAGGCACGCTGGGGGGCAGGGACTTGAATATTTGCTGTATATATGCGCCCAATGTGGACCAGCTTGCCTTCCTCTCCGGGTTATCGGGTTCATTGGCCCACTTTCTCTCGGGGACCCTCTTGCTAGGTGGTGATTTTAATTCAGTGGTAGAAGTGGAGGCCGACCGATCGCCCCCCCCCCCCCCTCCCGGACTCTCCGGTCCGCCGAGTGGCTAAAGGGAGGAAGGAATGGCAGACGCACTGGGGGCTCACGGATATCTGGAGGGCGCAGCACCTCGACTCTAGGGACTACTCCTATTTTTCTGGCCTACATGAATTGCACGTGCGATTGGATGGGTTTCTGGGATCAGCAGAGTTGGTGTCCGCAGCGGTACACTCTGAATACTTGGCCAGGACCATCTCGGACCACAATCCCCTCCTAGTGGACTTACGCTGGTTTCCCGGGGCCCCTAGTGTGCCCACCTGGAAATTGCGCCCGGAGATCTTGGAGGACATAGTCTTTAAGGCGGACCTGGGGGACAAAATCTCGGATTATTTTGCGTCCAATGGGGGCACCGCTGGATCGAGAGCGTCAGAGTGGGACGCCTTTAAGGTAGTGGTCAGGGGCTACTGCATTTCTAAAAAAGTGGGCATGCGACGAGTCATCCTTGATGACTTGGCCACGGCCGACCGGAAGCTCCGTGAGATGGAACTTCGCCACCCCGGTCACCCCGAACTCCAGGAGCATACGGCGGCGGCAAGAGAGGCGGTGGCGGCGGAGGTCGAAAGACTGCGCTGCTTTGATTATAAGGCCTACACAACTAGGTCGCTCACGGAGGGGGATAGGTCGGGCAGGCTATTAGCGTGGCTGGCCAATCCCACATGCCGGACCTCTCTGACGACGTCCATGCGCACGGCGGAGGGGTCTGAAGTGCACACCCAGCCGGAGATTTTAGGCTGCTACCAGCGCTACTATGAACAGCTGTACCGCAGTAACCCGGCCAGAGACCCCGCCTTGATCGATGAGTATTTGCAGCCCTTGGAGATGCCAACGCTGGAGCCCGACGTGGCGAAGGCTCTGGGCTCCGACATCGAACTAGGAGAAATCCGTAGTGCCATTAAAGGGATGGCGAGGAATAAGACCCCTGGACTGGATGGCCTCCCGGTTGAATTCTACTCCACTTACGTTGACCTCTTAGCGCCCGGACTGTTAATAGTCTACAGAGAAGCGAAGCGCTCGGGTCGCCTCCCAGGCTCGATGTGTGAGGCCTTAGTAGTTCCCCTCCTCAAACCGGGTAGAGAGTCGACTGACCCGGCGTCCTACCGACCTTTATCAATGCTGACGGTCGATTATAAGATCCTAAGCAGCATATTGGCATCGAGGCTGCTAGGGCACATGCGCTCTTTAGTGCATGAGGACCAGGCAGGATTCATTCCCAAGCGGAACACGACCATGAACATTCGCAGGCTGTTTCGCTTACTGGGGGAACCGCACATAGAGGCCACGTGCCCGGTGGTTCTTTCGGTTGATCTTGAAAAGGCCTTCGATAGTTTGGAATGGGACTACCTGCGCAGAGTGCTGCTGCGCTTTGGACTAGGGGAGGGCTTTGTCAGGTGGACCGCGGTGCTATATGCCTCGGCGTCGGCCAGGGTGAGAGCAGGCCCGCTGATCTCCCAACAATATCCGGTTGAGCGGGGCACAAGACAGGGCTGTTCACTGTCCCCACTGCTCTTCGCGCTAGCGGTGGGGCCACTGGCGATGTTGATCAGGTCCGGGGTCTCATTCAGCGGTTTGCGGACACCGTCCGGCCCGCATTATATCTCGTTGTATGCGGATGACCTGCTGCTCTTCCTCGAGGACCCGAATGCCGCCTTGAAAGGGGCTGCGACGGCACTAACGTC
Source organism: Lissotriton vulgaris (assembly GCF_964263255.1). Classification (NCBI taxonomy): domain Eukaryota; kingdom Metazoa; phylum Chordata; class Amphibia; order Caudata; family Salamandridae; genus Lissotriton; species Lissotriton vulgaris. The sequence goes on along the minus strand of NC_141689.1, from coordinate 1,532,842,713 downwards.
TTTCGGGGAGGTCTCGGGCCTTCGGGTGAATTGGGCCAAGACTTGTCTGTTCCCGGTTCGTAGGGGAACGCCCAGACCTGACATCAGTGGGGAAATTAGGTGGGAACCCAGCTGTTTCAAGTATCTGGGGGTATATATATACCATGACCCCATCAACCTCCTGGATGGGAACATAGCCCGCTGTACTCGCGCGTTGCGCGGTAGTATGGACTTCTGGGCTACCCTGCCGCTTTCAGTGGCAGGGCGGATCGCTTTACTGAAAATGGTGGCACTCCCCCGGTTGCTCTACTACTTTCGAGCGCTTCCGATTTGGATCCCGCCGGCCACCTTTAGGCTACTCCGATCCATGGTGGTGGGATTCCTCTGGGGTTCGGGCCGCCGGAGAGTGGCCCTCAAGACCCTGATGAGGCCAAAGTCTGAGGGAGGTCTTGCGGTGCCGGATTTTGAGAAGTACTACCTGGCGGCGCAATTGCAGACCTTTACCCAGGAGGTCGCGAGGGAGTTGAGATGCTGACAGCCCTGCCTCACGGGGGAGACTGGTCACGACTAGGGCAGTGGGAGGACGCGGGATTGCAACTGGTGGGAGACCTCTATGAGGACGGGGTGTTACTGCCCTTTCAAGAGATACTAGACCGTTTTGATGTTCCCCGAGGCGACTTCCTCTTACACACCGCTCTGGTCCGAGCGATTCAGGCGCACTGGAAAAGTGGGATAGAGGAAACGCCTACGTCTCCGGTGTGCCAGTATGTTATGATGTCTGCGGGGACGGTCAAGACAGTCACGTGCCTGTATAGCAGACTGGTTGACGAGGGCTTGCCCCCCCTCACCACTCTGCGGACTCGTTGGGAGGCCGACATAGGGAAAGAGATACCGGAGACGACATGGTCACAACTCATGCGCCGAGCCTGGAAGGGCGTACGTCATGCCCGATTCCAACTAGTTCATTTTTACATACTCCACAGAGCCTATTTGACCCCGGCGAAGATTCAGCAGTACTTCGCCACGGATTCAGCAGAGTGCCCCAGATGCAGAGCACCGGAGGCGGACCTCCTTCATATGTTGTGGTCCTGCCCGGCGCTGTCCTCATATTGGCTTGTGATAGAAGAGACTCTGAATAGGGTAACAGGGAGATCTTTATCGGTTGACGCGGCGGTGGGGCTTTTACACTGGTTCCCGCATACCCCTAAAAATAAGATCTCGAGTAAATTTATTGATTTGGGGCTTGTCCTCGCTAAATGGGAGGTGACCAGGAATTGGAAGGCAAGAGCTGGTCCGACGGGGGCTAGATGGCACGGCGAACTTCTGAAATGGGCTGCGGGGGAGAGCACTCTGCGGTATCAATTGGCTAGGCGGCAGCACAACGAGAGAGCGCTAGAATCAGCACTGGAATGGGAGACGTTAGTGCAGGCCCTTAGAGATTATTGCGCTTCCAGCGATTCCGAGGGTGAAGATGCAGCACAATCTGAGTCCCGATGACCGTTCAAGATATGGATGTGAATGTAATCATCTGGGGTTTTTTCCCATAGGCTCTTCCTACACACACTACTACACACTGATGGCGGGGTTGGGGGGGGGAACAAGCTGAATCATTGGGTTGTTGGGGGGGAGTTTCTTTTGCCCTTTTGTTAGGTTGATCTAGAAAAGCAGACGAAGTCAGTGGAATTATCCGGACCAGCTTCGACCTTCTATCAGATCCCCACTTGTGTTCACCGCCCGACCCGTGGGTTGTGGGCTGAATGGCTGTGTACCCATGACGTTTTCTAACTGGGGATCGGATACGCCTACTATTTTATTCCTGTAACTGTATTGCTGGTCCGACATGTAATTTTGGCTAATTCCTGCAATAAAAATATATTTTAAAAAAAAAAAAAAAAAACATCACACACTTTGCAATACCTCACTTAATTTCTGTAGCCCAGCACTTTCACACCGGTAGGGGTGAATACTTCACTTCACATACCCTCTATAGCACACCCTAAACACCCCACAAAGGTTACAGTACTCCTACCCTCCATTTTCCAACTTTTTTCCCCTTACTCACTTCAACAGAATCACAAAATGGCGGCCAACACTTCCTAGTTGCAACCGCTCCCAGCCAATCAGCAGCAAACTCGTGCCCTTAACGCCTCAGCCAATCAGATTGACAGATTTCCCAAATATCGATATCTGTAAATTTTGATAATTCTCAAAAACTACTGAACGGATTTACACCAAATAAACAAAAATGTGCTTTTTAGACCTTCTCCCTGCCAAATTTGGGGTAATTCCTTTCACCCGTTTGACCTGTAGCCTTGTCTAAAGTTTCCTATGGAAATTAACATGGAGAAAACATGTTTTGGGACCCCCCTTTTTTCTCGCCCTTTCCCCCCTTAACGAATCACACCCAAACTTACAACATAGGAGATGATATCAACAAAGAATTAGTTTTGAAAATTTCGTGAAGATTCGTCAATTGGCACCAAGGTTATTGGAAATTGCCATTTCCCTATGGTAACTAGGTCCTAACTATAATTACCTACTGGCGACCGCTAGTAGGTAATATATATATAGATATATATATATATATATATATATATATATTCACTGAAAAAAACATAGGTTTCACACCAGTTATAGTTAGCTGGAAATTTTACTGACATGAAACCATTGAAATTCCCACGTTATAGTTAGTTGGACTCACTATAACTTGCGCGCCTGCAATGCGCTGCTGATGACGTCACATATTACATCACTCATGACATGTCAGTGACATCACTCATGACATCACTCATGACACCATCCAGTGAATGTGTGTCTTTCTGAAAAATAAATATGTTTTGTATATGTATTTGTAAAGTACGATGGAAGAATTAATGGTTAAATAAGTGTGTAAATGGATGTTTGTTTTTAAAAGAATTGATTGGTTAACTGCCTTATTAAGTGTATCTTAGTGAATACATATATTAGCAAGTAACTTTTAAATATTGAAAGGTATGTATCAGTGTTTCACTTTGTGTATAAGTGGCTGTATGGGTTGGTGACTGACTCACTGTTTGTATGTGTTTTGAAGACAGCATATGTACAGGACTGTATGGATGGATGAGTGTGTATATGTGTATGTTAGTGAGTAAACGACTGTCTCAGTATTGTCTTTTTCAGTAACAACATATGTTTTAATCTAGTATATGTGAGTATTGATTTATAAAAGTGAGTATATGTGAGAGTGAGAGATTATAAGAGTTCCTGTTTAAATAAGTATGTGTTTCTATAAGTGATTGTTTAAGAGAGTAAGTATGTGTAAGTATTCTTATAAGTAAAGTGGTAGTGTGTGTATTGCTGTATATGCAAATAAATGGATGTTCAATTGTTTTTTTGCATGTGTGAATATGTGTGTGAGTAACTTTTGGATGACTGTCGAAGTGTAACAGGATGTATAGGTGTACATATAATGAGTGAGTATATGTATGAGTGACTATATAGAACTGTTGGTGAATGAGTGGATGTGTATATAGATGGTGGAATTACTGAATTGTTTGTTGTAACTGGTATGGGTATCTCCATTTTTTTGAAAATGTTAAATACTATTTTTGAATATGTGTTTCAAGACTTACATTACACTGAAAGGAGGTCTCTCACTCTGTCACAAGGATGGTGTCATGAGTGATGTCACTGACCATGTCATGAGTGATGTAATATGTGACGTCATCAGCAGTGCATTGCAGGGGCGCAAGTTATAGTGAGTCCAACTAACTATAACGTGGGAATTTCAATGTTTTTATGTCAGTAAAATTTCCAGCTAACTATAACTGGTGTGAAACCTATGGTTTTTTCAGTGAATTTAATAGGTTTTTTAAATGCTAATTCCTAACTATAACTGGTGTGAAACCTATGGTTTTTTCAGTGAATTTCATAGGTTTTTTAAATGCTAATTCCTTTCTATATCGAGTTTCTAACCTATGTTATTTTTTACAATTTGCTGTTTTGTGTAAGTATTCATTTTTAAGTTTTTTTTTTTCTTTTATCATTTTTTCCTGGGGCGCTCTGGGTGCGCGCTCCGGTAAGCTCTCCGGTAAGCTCTCCCATAAGCTCTCCGGTAAGCTCTCCGGAAAGCGCACCCAGAGCGCTACTTTCGTTCGTGAAAAAAATATGAATGAAAAGTTAATAAAAACGCAAAACATTTCATACCATACAAATAAAAGCAGTTTTTATTAATAAGGAAATGAAAATGATTATGCATTTCCGTAAAACTATGATGTCACTTCGGCGCGCAACGTAAGCGCCCCCGGAAGCGCCTACGTTCTCGCCGCGTATGCGCCCCCGGAAGCGCCTACGTTCTCACCACGTATGCGCCCCCGGAAGCGCCTACGTTCGCGCCGTGTATGCGCCCCAGAAGCAATCCGGTGCGCGCAGCGTCAGCGCGTCAAGTCATGTGACCTTAAAATAACACTTTTCATTGGTTGGTAACAACTTTTTTTACAAAGAATGAAATCCCCACCCATTTCCTTCACTTCTTCTTTCACTTTTGTGACTGAAAGACCTGTTTTTTGCTCCTGGATCTTTCTTGGTTTACCATGGCTGCCAGAGAATCCAGCAGTGATGAAGAACCTGAATTCATCAATGAAGAGCCTCCTCAACGAAAAGTGAAGGAACATTTTATTTGGAAATTTTTTAAAATACCACCTAACCAAAAAAAGGTGAATGCTCCAAAAGTGGAGTGCAGGGTCTGCAAAGAAGTCCTGTCACGGGGTAACCCCTTAAAAAAATACTCATTTGGAAACTTCACGATGCTCCGGCATGTGGAGAGGAAGCACCCCCAGAATTTTGCCCGGGAAAGTGTCAGGGCTCTGGCACAAGAGGTTCCCAGTGATGGGGCCTCTACATCCACCGGAGGAGCAACTACTTCTGGGAGAGGGCAATCGCATCAGCTCGTGCCAAATATTCAACCTGCTTTTAACCATGGTGCCCTCAGATGCAGATACTGCAATAAACTCCTTACCTTTGGGGAACAAAGTGTACAGCTCATGGTTCGAGCATTGGAAAACCATCACTGCCCTTTCCACCCCTAATTTATTTTGTTCTTTTTGCTCCTGTTGAGCAGTTTCCATTCCCTGTTTTTGTTCCTGTTTTGAAAAAAGAAGAAAACAAAAAGTTCTTGTCAGAACTACCTCCAATTCTCATCAAAGAGCTATATTCTTTAAAAAATGAAAAAGAGTAAGTGAAATGGAGTGCATTGATAATGGAAGGGAAAATGAGTAAGAAAGAACAGAAAGGTATGAGAGGAGAAAGGAAGTGAAGTAGGGGGACTGAAAGAAGGTGAATGTTGGGAAGAAAAGTAAGGAGAAGAAGAGTGAACATAGGGAATGTTGATATTCAAAGAAAATGTTGAAAAGGAACGGGGGTGTGGAAGGGTAAGAAAAGATACATTGCTGGAGTTGAAGGCTGAAGGCCTCATTTATGAACCCATGCGTCACCTTAACACCACCAGAGCGTCACTTTTTGTGACGCATCAGTCCAGTAAAAAATGCACCTTATTTGTTCATATTTACAAAGTGGCGCATCTAGGTAGATGCGTCACTTTGTAAGCCCCTGCGCCACATTATTCCTACGTCAAGTGTAATGTATGCAAAAGGGACGTATTGACGCAAGAAAGGGTCGTAGAGATGACGCAGTGAAATCTATGAGATATCACTGCGTCACTTTTATGACGCTGTTGCGTCCAAATCTTACGCCTGTTTCACAGCAGGCGTGCAGGCCCTTTCACATGGGGCTTGGGCCCATGTGAAAGGATACATTGCTGGAGTTGCTTCATTTTTGTGACACACTCCAGCAATGCTTCACTTTTGCGCTTACAGATACGTCTGAAATACTAACGTATCTAAAAGAACTTCCAACATAATACGTCATAAATTTAATATGACGCATGAGTAGAAGACTGAAGGACTCATTTATGAGGCCATGCGTCACTTGAACGCCACCGATGCGTTACTTTTTGTGACGCACCAGTGCTGTAAAAAATGCACCTTATTCAGTCATATTTACAAAGTGACACATCTAGGTAGTTGCATCACTTTGTAAGCCCCTGCGCCACATTATTCCTACGTCAGGTGTAATGTATGCAAAAGGGACGTATTGATGCAAGAAAGGGTCGTAGAGGTGACACAGTGAATAAATTGGAGGCCTCTTTTCTGAAAAGTGACGCATCGATGTGTGAAAACAGCGATGCATCCCTTTTCTGTGCGCACTCCTTACGACATTCCAGATGTGTCATATTTAATGTATGACGAATCATGTCGCAAGGAGTTACAGATACGTCAGTATTTCCGACGTATCTGTAAACACAAAAGTGACACATTGCTGGAGTGCGTCACAAAAGTGACGCAACTCCAGTAATGCGTCCTTTCACATGGGGAAAACACCATGTGAAAGGGCTTGCATCAGTCTTACGCCTGCTGTGAGGCAGGCGCAAGATTTTGACGCAAAAACACCCAAAAAGTGACGCAGTGAAATCTCATAGATTTCACTGCATCACTATTACGAAGCTTTTTGCGGGGGAACGCCCCCTCTGCATACATTATACCTGATGCAGGTATAATGTGGTGCAGGGTTTTAAAAAGTGACCCATCTACCTAGATGCGTCACTTTTTAAATATAGCGCAACGAGGCGCATTTTTTTACACCGCTGGTGCGTCACAAAAAGTGACACACAGGCGGCGCAAAACTGTCGCAAGGCCTTCATAAATGCGTTACTTTTTGTGACGCACCAGTGCTGTAAAAAATGCACCTTATTCAGTCATATTTACAAAGTGACACATCTAGGTAGTTGCATCACTTTGTAAGCCCTTGCGCCACATTATTTCTACGTCAGGTGTAATGTGTGCAAAAGGGACGTATTGACGCAAGAAAGAGTCGTAGAGGTGACACAGTAAATAAAATGGAGGCCTCATTTCTGAAAAGTGACGCATCGCTGCGTGAAAACAGCGATGCGTCACTTTTTTGTGCGCACTCCTTACGACATTCCAGATGTGTCATATTTAATGTATGACAAATCATGTCGCAAGGAGTTACAGATACGTCAGTATTTCTGATGTATCTGTAAACACAAAAGTGACGCATTGCTGGAGTGCGTCACAAAAGTGACACAACTCCAGTAATGCGTCCTTTCACATGGGGAAAGCACCATGTGAAAGGTCTTGCGTCAGTCTTACGCCTGCTGTGAGGCAGGCGCAAGATTTTGACGCAACAGCATCCTAAAAGTGACGCAGTGAAATCTCATAGATTTCACTGCGTCACTATTACGAAGCTTTTTGCGGGGGAACGCCCGCTCTGCATACATTATACCTGACGCAGGTATAATGTGGCGCAGGGTTTTAAAAAGTGACCCATCTACCTAGATGCGTCACTTTTTAAATATAGCGCAACGAGACGCATTTTTTTACACCGCTGGTGCGTCACAAAAAGTGACACACAGGCGGCGCAAAACTGTCGAAAGGCCTTCATAAATGCGTTACTTTTTGTGATGCACCAGTGCTGTAAAAAATGCATCTTATTCAGTCATATTTACAAAGTGACACATCTAGGTAGTTGCATCACTTTGTAAGCCCCTGTGCCACATTATTCCTACGTCAGGTGTAATGTATGCAAAAGGGACGTGTTGACGCAAGAAAGGGTCGTAGAGGTGACACAGTGAATAAACTGGAGACCTCACTTCTGAAAAGTGACGCATCTCTGCGTGAAAACAGCGATGCGTCACTTTTTTGTGCGCACTCCTTACGACATTCCAGATGTGTCATTTTTAATGTATGACAAATCATGTCGCAAGGAGTTACAGATACGTCAGTATTTCTGATGTATCTGTAAACACAAAAGTGACGCATTGCTGGAGTGCGTCACAAAAGTGACGCAACTCCAGTAATGCGTCCTTTCACATGGGGAAAGCCCCATGTGAAAGGTCTTGCGTCAGTCTTACGCCTGCTGTGAGGCAGGCGCAAGATTTTGACGCAACAGCATCCCAAAAGTGACGCAGTGAAATCTCATTGATTTCACTGCGTCACTATTACGAAGCTTTTTGCGGGGGAACGCCCCCTCTGCATACATTATACCTGATGCAGGTATAATGTGGCGCAGAGTTTTAAAAAGTGACCCATCTACCTAGATGCGTCACTTTTTAAATATAGCGCAATGAGGTGCATTTCTTTACACCGCTGGTGCGTCACAAAAAGTGACGCACAGGCGGCGCAAAACTGTCGCAAGGCCTTCATAAATGCGTTACTTTTTGTGACGCACCAGTGCTGTAAAAAATGCACCTTATTCAGTCATATTTACAAAGTGACACATCTAGGTAGTTGCATCACTTTGTAAGCCCCTGCGCCACATTATTCCTACGTCAGGTGTAATGTATGCAAAAGGGACGTATTGACGCAAGAAAGGGTCGTAGAGGTGACACAGTGAATAAACTGGAGGCCTCATTTCTGAAAAGTGACGCATCGCTGCGTGAAAACAGCGATGCGTCACTTTTTTGTGCGCACTCCTTACGACATTCCAGATGTGTCATATTTAATGTATGACAAATCATGTCGCAAGGAGTTACAGATACGTCAGTATTTCTGATGTATCTGTAAACACAAAAGTGACGCATTGCTGGAGTGCGTCACAAAAGTGACGCAACTCCAGTAATGCGTCCTTTCACATGGGGAAAGCACCATGTGAAAGGTCTTGCGTCAGTCTTACGCCTGCTGTGAGGCAGGCGCAAGATTTTGACGCAACAGCATCCTAAAAGTGACGCAGTGAAATCTCATAGATTTCACTGCGTCACTATTACGAAGCTTTTTGCGGGGGAACGCCCCCTCTGCATACATTATACCAGACGCAGGTATAATGTGGCGCAGGGTTTTAAAAAGTGACCCATCTACCTAGATGCTTCACTTTTTAAATATAGCGCAATAGGCGCATTTTTTTACACCGCTGGTGCGTCACAAAAAGTGACGCACAGGCGGCGCAAAACTGTTGCAAGGCCTTCATAAATGCGTTACTTTTTGTGACGCACCAGTGCTGTAAAAAATGCACCTTATTCAGTCATATTTACAAAGTGACACATCTAGGTAGTTGCATCACTTTGTAAGCCCCTGCGCCACATTATTCCTACATCAGGTGTAATGTATGCAAAAGGGACGTATTGACGCAAGAAAGGGTCGTAGAGGTGACACAGTGAATAAACTGGAAGCCTCATTTCTGAAAAGTGACGCTTTGCTGAGTGAAAACAGTGATGCGTCACTTTTCTGTGTGCACTCCTTAAGGCATTCCAGATGTGTCATATTTAATGTATGACGAATCATGTCTCAAGGAGTTACAGATACGTCAGTATTTCTGACGTATCTGTAAACACAAAAGTGACGCATTGCTGGAGTGCGTCACAAAAGTGACGCAACTCCAGTAATGCGTCCTTTCACATGGGGAAAGCACCATGTGAAAGGTCTTGCGTCAGTCTTACGCCTGCTGTGAGGCAGGCGCAAGATTTTGACGCAACAGCATCCTAAAAGTGACATAGTGAAATCTCATAGATTTCACTGCGTCACTATTACGAAGCTTTTTCGGGGGAACGCCCCCTCTGCATACATTATACCTGACGCAGGTATAATGTGGCGCAGGGTTTTAAAAAGTGACCCATCTACCTAGATGCGTCACTTTTTAAATATAGCGCAACGTGGCACATTTTTTTACACCACTTTTGTGACGCACAGGCGGTGCAAAACTGTCGCAAGGCCTTCATAAATAAGACCCTGGATTTTCCCCGTGCTTCGCTCCCCGGTGCGCGTACCGGGCGCTCCCCCCGCGCAAATCGAAAAAAAATATTTTTTTTAAATGCCCTGCGGGACCTTATTTTAGCCCCCACATCAAACCTTGGGGGGTCAGGAGGGAGTCTACCCTGCCCCCTTATAGTCATTTCTCCCTTTTTTTTTATGTCACCTCTTGTGTCTCAATCCTACCGAGACACAAGATGGCGGCCACTCCGGACTTTTTCGAATGTTTACAGACACCCGTGAGCCAATCAGCTTTCCACGCGCAAGTCGCGTGTCCCGCCTGGTGCGCTCCCCGGTGTGCGCACCGGAGCGCGTCTATAGATATATATATTTTTTTAACCTAAATTACTCAAAATCCACTGGAGCACATATCTTGAGATATAACAAAGGCACATCGGGCTACCAGTCCATACAATTTTGCCAAGTTTGGTGGAAATCCATTCAGCCGTTCGGACTAAAAGTGAAATCGACCGCCCTATGGAAATTAACATGGGGAAAACGCGTTTTGGGACCCCCCTTTTATCTCGGCTCCCGCTTGACGAATCCCCCTTAAACTTCCAGGGAAGGACCGGAACGCCGCGAGGTCATTTTGAGGAAATTTCCAGTCAGATTCGTCAACCGGCGCCAAAGTTATTCCAAATAGAATTTTGAGATTTAACATTGAAAAAAATCCTAACTATAACTACCTACTGGCGATCGCCAGTAGGATATATATATATATATATATATATATATATATATATATGTATATATATATATATATATATATATATATATATATATATATCAAAGTCCTGGTACCACAATCCTTTAGGAAAAGCCAGAGTCGAAGCCCAAGTCAATTTCAAGTGCTTAAAGATTTATTTTGGCAGAAAAACAACCCTACGCGTACCTCGAAACGCGTAGGGTTGTTTTTCTGCCAAAATAAATCTTTAAGCACTTGAAATTGACTTGGGCTTCGACTCTGGTTTTTCCTAAAGGATTGTGGTACCAGGACTTTGATATATTAGAGGGTTTGGCGACCCTGTCGAATGCCCGCTGTACAAGCGGCGGAAGCACACCATCCTTGCATTTTTATATATATATATATGTATATATATATATATATATATATATATATATATATATATATATATATAGTTAGGATTTTTTTCCTATGGGATTTCTGAAAATTCTATGTGGAATAACTTTGGCGTTTGTGGACGGAATTGGCTGAAATTTTCAGGAAAATTGCACATTTTGTTTCTGAGCGTTCTCTGAAAGTTTGGGGGGTTTCCTGAAGTGGGGGTTGACAAAAAAGGGGGGTCCCAAACGTGTTTTTAACATTGAGTTTTCCATAGGGCGGTTGGACTCACTTTTAGCTCGAACGGCAGAATGGATTTACACAAAACTTGGCAAAATTGTAGATTTGGTTTGCCCGACGTGCCTTTGCTATGTCTCAATATATGTGATCCAGTGGATTTTGAGAAATTAGCGTTTTAAAAAACAGATACATCTGTGACAGCGTCCCGATTAGCGCCCCGGTTCGCGTACCTGACGCGTAACGGAACTTCGCGAGGAAAAGCGTATTGGCTCCCCGGTGACTGTCAACATTCTAAACAGTCTGGAGCGGCCGCCATCTTGTCTCTCGGTAGGATCGAGATACAAGAGGTAGAAAAAACAAAGTGGGAAATGAGCATAAGGGGGCAGAGTACATCCTCCCTGACCCCCTAGGTTTGATGAGGGGGCTTTAAAAAGGTCCCGCGGGTCAAAAAAATATATATATATTATCGTTTTTTTTTCGGGGGGAGCGCTCGGTACGCGCACCGGGAAGCGGTCCAGGAAGCGTAATATTGGGAAAATGGGATGAAAGAATGTTCAAATATTGTATGTTTATTGATTGTTCTTTTTGTTTTTTTTATTTGTTTTTTATTTAAGTACCAAGATGTAGGTACCAATGCAGAGTCTAAAAATAAAAATACACCTTTTTCTTTGTAAATATGTTGCATGTTGTTTCTGAAGTTATTGTGGTATGTGGAATTCATACCATAGTCTGTCAGGAAAGCAGAAACACCATGGAGGCAGGAGATGATAAAGAGATGTTAAATACACTTTGGAGATAATATAGTGGAAGAAAGGAAGTAAATATGAGCAAAGTTACTATGTAACACAAAAAAGTTGTACAGTATATTTAAAGTCTGATTTTACATTATAATCAATTTGCTACTAGTTTACAAAATACATATAAAAATGAATAATGTCTCAAACAATTTTTGAATTATTAAATAAACATTTATTTTTCTGATTCTTTTTCAAAATTAAAAAGAACTTCTAACAATTCATTGTCAGTTTTTTTTTTCATTTTCAAGTAGGAAATCTACAGATTCCACACATTGCAGAAGTTCAAAGTCCCGTGAATCATCATAGAATTCAGAGTCAATTTCTGTATCTGTGTTGCTTCCTGCAACAATTTCCAAGTTAGTTTTGTTCTCTCCTTCCATTTTTGTGCTGTAAAACGAATTTAAAAAAAATATATCAGTACAGGTAGGGCACTGTTGGGTTTAAGTACAGACAGGTAGTTTGTTTTTTTAAACAGTGATTTTATCTTTGGGCAGTGTATGGTATCAGACTGGAAGTAAAAATATAAAAAAATGTATGTGATGAAGCCTAAGTTAATTCTTAATTATACAAGACAAGCCTAAGTCCATCCATAACTAAAACAGAGAAGTCTATCTTATTCTATAACTATTACAGAGGGATAGTATATAACTATCAGAAAATGTTTTCCTAATTAACTTAAAGTGCAGAACATACTTCAGTTTTTAAAATATCATCTTACCAATCAAAAAGAAGTTTAAGTTCTCAGTTGAAATGCACTTGATATGTACTTCAGGAAGTAGTAGTCAAAATGGTTGTGTTTCTCTCTCTTTCTTTATATATATTCAGGTACATAACCAATCAAATGTCATGAAATAATAGAAGATATTGAAAGTAGCAATTTGATTGGTTGTCAATTCTAACACTTCATAAGTGTTTTTGTTAGGTAATTTACCTCAGGATATTTAGTCAGGCTTACAGCATAATTTTCTCAATGTAATTCCATCAAATTTGGGTAAATGGTAGGGACTGCTATGTAGTAGGCCCTATTCTATATTTGATGAAAGTGTCTGTAGTAGTTTTTCTGTAAATTACTTTCCCACCTTTTTTTATCGAGCGCTTACCGGTGCGCTCCCCGGTACGCAAACCGGCAGCGTTACGGGAGTCCTTCATTTTGTGTATCGGTAGAATTGATACGTAAGATGGAGGACAAACAATGTACGGAATGGGTAGAGGGGGGCACGGTAGACACTTTGTGACCCTCTAGGTTTTCTGAGGGGGGATTAGGACACTGATATATGGAAAAATACAAAAATAACATTTTTGAAAATTTCGCGGGGGTAGCGCCCGGTACGCGCACCGGTAAGCGAACCGGAGAGCGTACTTTGATGAAGAAAAAAAAATTTGAAAAAGATAAACGTTTTGAATGATCAGAGGTAGGGTAGCTCTGAAAAGAGCTATTGTATTCTGTGGCTAATTTAGGTACCTACAAGTAGGTTCCATTGCACACTTTTAAATAAAGGACAAATATTCTATTCCCTTCATCGGAGAAGTGCACATCATCTCTTCTGTAGATGTGTTGAATGTTGGAACGCAAGGTATTGTTGTATATTAAACCCATTCCATAGTCTCTCATGTAAGCAGAAACAGATTTATTCACATGTTTCTGTGCTTTCTCAAATTGTGGAAAAAATTGATTGGACCACTACATTTTTGTCTTTCACATATATTGGAATATACCAAGGCAGTTTGGGGAAAAAGTGTCATTTAAAAGAAGAATACATTTTACAGCTTTTGATATTTGCTATTAAAAAACCATTGAAATTCACTGAAAAAACCATAGGTTATAGACCATATATAGTTAGGAATTAGCATTTACAAAACCGTGAAAATTCACTGAAAAAAACCATAGGTTATAGACCATATATAGTTAGGGATTAGCATTTACAAAACCTTATTTTACTCGCACAAAACCATTGAAATTCGCATATATAGTTAGTTGCACTAACTATACATCGCGCACCCGCAATCCACTGCTGATGATGTCACATATTACATCATTCATGACATGGTCAGTGACATCACTGATGACATCACTGATGACATCTCAAATGACATCACTGATGACATCACTGATGACATCATCCAGTGACTGTATATTTCGGTAAAGTTAAATTATGTTTTACATATTGAAGAATGAGTGGATATATAAGTGTCTGCATGAAGGATTTAGTAGGTGCATGACTGACTGTATGAGAGAATGATTAAATGTGTCTCACTGAGTGCATGGGTTAGTGACTAAACTGTCTTAATTTGTGCATCATTATGTCTGTTGTTCTGTAAACTGCTGCATGTGTTAATCAGTAGCTATATGAGTAACTATATGGGTTATTGATTGGTTGCCCAAGTATTTGTATGGGAGACTGAGTATGTGTGTGGGTGGCTGGGAGGTGTATGACGCTGTGCATAGATGTGTGAGCAGTTGATTCACTAGATGTATGGGTTCAAAAGAGCAGGTGGAAACAGCTGTATGGGCAGTTGACTGTGTGCATGAGTGTATTGGTGAGTGAATGGATATCTCAGTGCTACATGTCAAAGTAAGTACATATGTAAAACACAGTACAAGTGAGAGTTGATATATATAAATAACTGTGCATAAGAGCCAGTGAATGTGTGAGTGGCTGTATGGATCATTGTAAACTTGTATCAGTGATTGTATAAGACAGTAAATATGTGTTAGAATATGTTTGAATAAGTAAGGTGTGTATAACTGTATAGTTGAGGAAATGGAGGTGTGATTGATTCTTTGCATGACTGACTAGGTGTGTGAGTAACTCCATGGATGAGTGACAGTCTGTGAGTGTCTGTTTACACTGAGTGTACGTAAGGTTATATTAGAGTCTGAAGAGGTTCAACGTATTATCACATGAATGATATCATCATGATGAAATCAGTAATGTCAAATGAGATGTCATCAGTGATATCATCAGTGATGTCATTTGAGATGTCATCAGTGATGTCATCAGTAATGTCACTGACCATGTCATGAATGATGTAATATGTGACATCATCAGCAGTGGATTGCGGGTGCGCGATATATAGTTAGTGCAACTAACTATATATGCGAATTTAAATGGTTTTGTGCGAGTAAAATAAGGTTTTGTAAATGCTAATCCCTAACTATATATGGTCTATAACCTATGGTTTTTTCAGTGAATTTTCAAGGTTTTGTAAATGCTAATTCCTAACTATATATGGTCTATAACCTATGGTTTTTTCAGTGAATATATATATATATATTTATATAACCAAACTTGACTGCTCCCACCACTTCCGACTCCCACATAGCGGCGGTACGGCTAAGAAGGAGGCACAGACCCCACAGCACTTCAGGCAAGGTCTAGTTTAATTTCACGACCCAACACAATGCGTTATGCATTATATACATATATATACATCAAAACCAAAGACCTCCCTCATAGAAAGGATCCGAGCACACACAGGTGTGAAAAGACTGGCAGCTTTATTCAGACAAGAATTATGCATTTCGTCGTAAGTGACTTCTTCAGATGCTTAATGAACGACCAGTGTCGCTGTTGTATAAGTTTTTAAAGGTGCTAGCTTCGCTACAATTGGCGAAGTCCCAAAAGTGGGCATGGAAGAAACTCCGATCCCTGCACTCCGGGTTCGTGGGTGCGGGCGCCTCAGGTAAGTACATTTTATCCCATGTTGGTGATGCTCCTCTTCTCCTCTCATGCACCGTTGGCCCAAGCACCCTATTGCCAGTCTTTGATATCCAACATCCTGCCGTTTTCAGACTCGAGGAAGTCCCAGACTGGAAATCGTCCCAACAAGTGTTGTCCCAATGCTCTTTCACGTGCTGCAGCAGTGCAAAAGTAACTTCAAAACATTGAAGGAACACCTAAATGCCACTCTACCTGCCGCACTACTTATAGGATGGGAGCTCAAGGTGCTAAATATGTTTATCTGTGTTTATTTATGTTTCAATTATATATATATATATATATATATATATATATATATATAATTTTTTGTTTTGTTTTTATGAAAGCACAATGCTAAAGCCATGCCAACATAATGAAGGCACTAGAAGAGGCAGGAATAACGCAAGTTGATACTTCAAGTAATATTAAACAGAAATCAAAATTCATTCCCCAAACTGTGTACGTCACAATTGATACCTTCCACGATTCTGTGGTCATTGATTTCAAGAAATTGCAAGCAAGGGGCCCGATCTGAGCAAAGAGAACATTACAACTAATGAGTGGAAAGCAATAATCAGCTTGAAAAATGATGATGACCTAATCATAAACCCCCGGATAAGGGAGGAAATATTGTTTTAATGGACAGGAAGCAGTACCAGAAAGAAGCATGGAGATAGCTTTCGGATACTGAATGCTGTAGGACTAGCACAAGATCTATGTATGAAAAAAGCATAATGGAATTCCATGAAATGATAGAAAAGTGGCACACGAAAGGAATACTAAAGGACATGGATTACAAATACATTTGCTGTGAACTACTGGAGATCCCCAAATGTTATCAGTTACCACAAATGCAAAGTTTAACAAAAACCTGCCCGGTAGACCCATTGTTTCTTCACTGCACAGTTTATTGAAGAACACAGTCATTTACAGCGACTGCTTTTTAAACCCACTGGTCCGAGACCTAAGCTCCTATATAAAGGACACCAAGGACTTCCAGAGGATTGTGACTGGAATTGAATGGGAACCTGATATGTTGCTTGTGACACTTGATGTCGCAAGCTTATTTATGAGCATACAGCATGAAAATGGACTGAGAGCTATTGAGATATTTTTGAAAAAACGTAATGCTAAATACTATGAGCATAATCTGATGATAATGGAACTCATATCATTCTGTCTCAGGAATAAAATTTTCCTTTTCGCAGGGGAGCTTTACCGCCAGGAACAGGGGACCGCAATGGGCATGTGCCTCTCCCCCAGTTACACAAATTTATTTGTGGGCTTGTGGGAGAAGCCGGCGGCCTGGGCGGGAGAAAATGAAAAGGGGCTGGACAACATTGTGTTGTGGGCGTGCTACATAGATGACCTCTTCATCATCTGGAAGGGGTCACGAGAGGAGGCAGAAATCTATGTGGCGGCCCTCAACAACGATGATTGTAATTTGACATTTAAGAATGTATCAGCGAGACTCAGGTACCATACTTAGATTTATTGGTATATATTGAGGAAGGAAAGATACAGACTTCACTGTACTGAAAACCAACGGCTGGGAACAGCACGCTTCATGCGGGCAGTTTCCATCCAGACAGTGTGATCAAAGGGGTCCCTTATGGGGAACTTGTCAGGCTAAGACGAAACTGCACAACAGATAGGGAATTTCAAAAGGCCAAGGATGAGTCATTCTGTAGACTGAGAGAGAGAGAGGGTACAAGGAAAGGATTTT
Organism: Lissotriton vulgaris; assembly: GCF_964263255.1. Classification (NCBI taxonomy): domain Eukaryota; kingdom Metazoa; phylum Chordata; class Amphibia; order Caudata; family Salamandridae; genus Lissotriton; species Lissotriton vulgaris. The sequence continues at coordinate 1,532,825,410 of NC_141689.1, read as the reverse complement.
GAGGGGGGCTGAAAAGAAAGGAGAACATTTGGAGAGAAAGAATCTGATAATCGGCGAGAGGGAACACCGGGACACGGAACCCAAATATAAGCTGAGAATGATAACAGACTACTTCGCACAATCACCGGAGATTGTCGAAATCTTCCCCAGGAAGGTACTCAAGCCAGATCAAGTGATAGAACAACATATACCCAAGACACCACTGATAACGTACAGGAGAAGGCCGGCCCTCAAAGACCACCTGGTAAGAAGTCACTACACTAAGAATCTCAAAAGAAAAGATGTAGTAACAGGATTTTACCCTTGCATGAGCTGTAAGGCCTGCAAAAATGGCCAAAAAATGTTCCATTCCAGGCAGGAAAGTGAAAAGAAAAATCAACAAACTAATGAATTGTAATACAGAGATCGCCTGTTTACTGCCTATCATGTCCTTGCAAGCTCAACTATGTAGGGAGTACTATCCACCAGACAAAGAAAAGAGTGATTGAGCACATGCGAACCAATAAAAACCGAGACGTAACAAATCCGGTGCGCCAACACTTTCAAGAGTACCATAAATCGAACCCTAATCTCTTGACGTTTTTCTGCCTAGACCACATCCCAAAGGATGAAAGAGGTGGGGACAGGGTAAAGAAATTGCAAAAACTTGAATCAAAGTATATAATTGAGATGCTGACAAAGAGTCCTTCAGGATTAAACAACGAGGAGGAACTCTGGGTACATATTTCTTGAGACTCAATATAAAATGTTCTACAACCTGCGTGGGGAAATCCAAATGTGCAATCAGAATAATATCAATCGGTGAAGAAGGCAGGAGGGATCCGACTTACAATCAAGGGTAGCCATTATTACTATCTGGGAGGTTTTCGGGTAGAATTTAGAAGTCAGGAGAATAGATGTCATCTATTTAGGAACATTCAGGGCTAGACTGCCGAAGACACCCAAAGGGAAAGCCCATTCAGGGCCAAATAGCTCTTGTATAGAAATGCACAAATGTACATAGTATAAATTTGTAAATACAATGACTGTATATAGAGTGTAAATATATGCACATCAATACAGAGATTAAATGGTACAATTTGTAAATAATTGATACAAGAAAGAGTAATGAAATAGGAATGTATGATTCACAATACATTATAAGATGGCCCCCATGTAAAACGCACAGATGGGACCATGTGTTTTCCCTCATTGCTTTTCATGACATGAATGAACTTCTCTCCCCTTTCTATGTTGATGAACTTTATTGTTTAGTTAAAATGAACATGACTTGTTGACTCCCCCGACATTGACAAAGACGTGTAGCTGAAACGCGTCTATCAGGTGTTATTTTGTTTGTGGAAAAATAAAATTGAGAAAATATATATCCCCTAGTGTGCGTCTCAAATGTGTTCCGTGAGAGGGATCGTCAAATAGGAATATATATATATATATATATATATCGAAACAAGAGTCCTGCAATGCGTCTCCTCGCACCACCGTGGAACAGATCTCAAAAACACCAAAGGTAGATTTTCAAAGATGTGGCTTTATTTTTCCCTCGCCATCGGCATGACGCGTTTCGGCTGCCACAAAACGGCCTTGATCACATGTATATATATATATATATTTTTTTTTTTGGAGTACAAGAAGGGCGGCACAACCGGGTACTTATCGGACAATGAAGCGTGATTCCATTTGTCGCAAGAGACGGACAGTGTCCCCTCCTCTCTCCCCTCCTCTCTCTGATTTGGTTAACAAGAAAAGAATATTGGAACACATCCGAGCGGTGAAAAATCAGAACTTGTTGTATGCGACAGCAAAACATTTGAGTACCTGCCAAAATGGGGATTGGCGAGCAATGAATTTCTATAGACTGAAAATGTTAACCAAATCAGAGAGAGGAGGGGACACGGTCCGTCTCTTGTGACAAATGGAATCACGCTTCATTGTCCGATTCCGAACCAAACAGCCCAGAGGCATGAACTTCGGAGAAGATCTCCACATACACCTGGAGTGAAAATGAACTCTACAGAAACAATATATGAACTTGGGTACTATACCCTTCACATAAAATTCAATAATCATTTAAACACAATGTGATAAGATATGTCCCTGAGTGAACAGAACTTGGGACGCTAAGTACTATACTTGTTATGTAAACACACCAGTCCTTTGTCTGTCATTTATGTTTTAATGAAATTTTGCTTTAAAACTACATATCCCACAATGCCACTTTATGGCTCAAGTGGGGCAGTATTTAAGAAAAAAGCAAAAAAGGACTCACTGACCGTGAGAAAAGCCGTGAGGCTGAAACGCGTCGGTGGAGTGTTGGTGAAATAAAGAACTTCTAAAAAGTACCCGGTTGTGCCGCCCTTCTTGTACTCCAAAATTGAAAATTGGGTCTTTGATCCTGCCCTTGGGTTGAGCACACACTGTCGAGCGCTCTCGTGCATGAACGGATCGAATTGCTGGGAATATATATATATATATATATATATATATATATATATATATATATATATATATATATATATATATATATATATATATATATATATATATATATATATACATACACACACATATATATATATATATATATATATATATATATATATATATATATATATATATATATATATATATATATACATACACACACATATATATATGTATATATATATATTCACTGAAAAAACCATAGGTTTCACACCAGTTATAGTTAGCTGGAAATTTTACTGATATAAAACCATTGAAATTCCCACGTTATAGTTAGTCGGACTCACTATAACTTGCGCGTGCAATGCACTGCTGATGACATCACATATTACATCACTCATGACATGGTCAGTGACATCACTCATGACATCACTGATGACACCATCCAGTGAATGTGTGTCTTTCTGAAAAATAAATATGTTTTATATATGTATATGTAAAGGTCGATGGGAGAATAAATGTTTAAATAAGTGTCTAAATGGATGGTTTTAAAAAAAAAAAATATTGAATAACTGCCTTATTAAGTGTATCTTAGTGAATACATATATTAGTGAGTAATGTTTAAATATTTAAATATATGTATCAGTGTTTCACTTTGTGTATAAGTGGCTGCATGGGTTGGTGAGTAGCTACATATGTGTGTATATGGGTTATTAGATGTTTAGTATCAGTATAAGTGTCTGTATGATTTGGTGGGAGTGTTACTTAGCACATAGATGCATAAATGACTGACTCACTGTTTGTATGTGTTTTGAAGACAGCATATGTGCCGGACTGTATGGGTGAATGAGTGTGTATATGTATGTGTTAGTAAGTGAATGACTGTCTTACTAGTGTCTTTATCAGTAACTACATATGTTTTAATCTAGTATATGTGAGTATTGATGTATATAAGTGAGTATATATGAGAGTGAGAGATTGAAAGAATTCTTGTTTTAATAAGTATGTGTTTCTATAAGTGATTTTTTAAGAGAGTAAGTATGTGTAAGTTTCTTTAGAAGTAAGGTGGTAGTGTGTGTATAGCTGTATATGCAAAAAAATGGATGTTCAATAGTTTATTTGCATGTGTGAGTATGTGTGTGAGCAACTTTTGGAAGACTGTCGGTGTGTTAACGGATGTATAGGTGTCTCACTACATATGATGAGTGAGTATATGTATGACTGACTATATAGAACTGTTGATGAATGAGTGGATGTGTATATAAATGGTGGAATTACTGAATTGGTTGTTGCAACTGGTATAGATATCTCCACTTTTTTGAAAATGTTCGTTTCTATTTTTGAATATGTGTTTCAAGGGTTACTTTACAGTGAAAGGAGGTCAGTTACTCTGTCACAAGGATGGTGTCATCAGTGATGTCATGAGTGATGTCACTGACCATGTCATGAGTGATGTAATATGTGATGTCATCAGCAGTGCATTGCACGCGCAAGTTATAGTGAGTCCGACTAACTATAACGTGGGAATTTCAATGGTTTTATATCAGTAAAATTTCCAGCTAACTATAACTGGTGTGAAACCTATGGTTTTTTCAGTGAATTTAATAGGTTTTTTAAATGCTAATTCCTAACTATAACTGGTGTGAAACCTATGGTTTTTTCAGTGAATTTCATAGGTTTTTTAAATGCTAATTCCTTTCTATATCGAGTTTCTAACCTTTTTTTTTTTTTTACAATTTGCTGTTTTTTTAAAGTATTCATTTTTTTATTATATTTTTTTTCTTTTGCGCTCTGGGTGCGCGCTCCGGGAAGCTTTCAGCTAAGCTCTCCGGTAAGCTTTCCGGTGAGCTCACCTGAAAGCGCACCCAGAGCGCTACTGTCGTTCGTGAAAAAAAATATGAATGAAAAGTTAATAATAATGCAAAACATTTCGTTCCATACAAATAAAATCCGTTTTTTTTTATAAGGAAAATGATTATGTATTTCTGAAAAAGTTTGATGACGTCACTTTGGCGCGCAACGTAAGTGCCCTCGGAAGCGCCTACGATCGCGCCGCGTAAACGCACCCGGAAGCGCCCAAGATCGCGCCACGTTTGTGCCCCGGAAGCGCCTACGATCGCGCCGCGTAAACGCACCCGGAAGTGCTCCGGAGCGCGCTGCGTAAGCGCGTCGGGTCATGTGACCCTAAAATAACACTTTTCATTGGTTGCTAACAGTTTTTTTTACAAAGAATGAAATCCCCACCCATTTCCTTCACTTTTGCTTTGTACTTGGAGAGAGCAAGAGCTGTTCTGTGTACTATCTTCATCTCCTACTTTCCTGATCTACCGCAATGGCTGCAAGAGAGTCATCCAGCAGTGATTCAGAGGCATTTGTAGATGAGGACCCTCCTACGCAGAAGAAAAAAATCCATTTCATCTGGAAACTTTATAACATCCCTGAAGGAGAAAAAAAAGTCAACGCTCCAAAAGTAACCTGCAAAATATGTGGTAGTACTTTATCCAGAGGCAATCCTCTGAAAAAATATAGTTTTGGAAATGCCAATTAAATCAGGCATGTCAAAAGAAGACACCCAAACAACTTTGCGAGGGAGAGTGTCAGAGACCTGGCACGGAAATTACCCACAGATGGCGGCAGCACCTCCACTGGTGGAGCAACACCTTCGGGACCATCCCGTAGAAGAATGGTCCCTAACATACAGCCAGAGTTTGCAGGCATCAAATTTCTGTGCGCGGAGTGTGACGAACTGCTCTGCTATGGGGAGCAGAGTGTTGAACTCATTGCCAAAAAGAAACAGCAACACCGCTGCCCTGACAGTCCCTAAATTTTCACATTTTTTTGCTCCTGTTGAGCCGTTTTGGAATCCCTGTTTTTTGTTTTTCCCTTGACAAAAATCCAAAAAAATTATAAAATTGTTTTAAAAAGCCAAAAAAAGTTCAAAAAGTTCAAAAAACACAAAAAAATATAAAACAACAAAAAGAAGAAAAAAAAAAGTTCTTTTTAGAACTACCTCCAATTTCTAAATAAAAAATTCATTATTTAAAAACTCTGTCATCTTTTTTCCTCATAGTACGCTCCCCAGGCCGCTCCCCGGTGCGCGTACCGGGCGCTTCCCCCGCGCAAAACGAAAAAAAAAAATATTTTAAATGCCCCGCGGGGCCCTTTTATAGCCCCCACATCAAACCTAGGGGGTCAAGGGGGGGTCTACCCTGCCCCCTTATGGTCATTTCCCCCTTTGTTTTGGCCACCTCTCGTGTCTCGATCCTACCGAGACACAAGATGGCGGCCGGTCCGAACTGTTTCGAATGTTTACAGACAACTGAGAGCCAATCAGCTTTCTGCGCGCAAGTCGCGTGTCGCGCCGGGAGCGCACTCCGGTGCGCGCACCGGAGAGCGCCTATAGATATATATATTTTTTGGAACCTAAATTACTCAAAATCCACTGCAGCACATATCTTGAGACATAGCAAAGGCACATCGGGCTACCAGTCCCTACAATTTTGCCAAGTTTGGTGGAAATCCATTCAGCCATTCGGGCTAAAAGTGAAATCGACCGCCCTATGGAAATTAACATGGGGAAAACGCGTTTTGGGACCCCCCTTTTATCTCGGCCCCCGCTTGACGTATCCCCCCCAAACTTTTAAGGAAGAACCGGAGCTCGACGAGGCCATTTTCAGGAAATTTTCAGGCAGATTCGTCAACCGGTGCCAAAGTTATTCCAAATAGAATTTTGAGATTTAACATTGAAAAAAATCCTAACTATAACTACCTACTGGCGACCGCCAGTAGGATATATATATATATATATATATATATATATATATATATATATATATATATATATATATATATATATATATATATATATATATATATATATATATATATATATATATATATATATATATATATATATATATACATATATATATATATATATCAAAGTCCTGGTACCACAATCCTTTAGGAAAAACCAGAGTCGAAGCCCAAGTCAATTTCAAGTGCTTAAAGATTTATTTTGGCAGAAAAACAACCCTACGCGTTTCGAGGTACGCCTACCTCTTGCTATATATATATATACTCCCCACGTACATCCTGTACATCCTGAAAATCCAAGAACAAAGAAAGATGCACACCTCTGGACAGCACAATACTTTATTTTGCACAAAGATGATATATTTATGGCCAGATCCTTTTTCGAGTGAAATTCATGTGCCCAATTACTTCTGGAAATAATCGTTACAGTTCATGGATAGGGAAGAGATGATGTACACATTGCGATAGCCTCCGCATTTGAGTTATAAAATTGTATAGTCACAGACAAGAAATAAAGTCATTTTAAGTATGCACTTTGATTTACCAACAAATTATGTTGACAAAAATGGAAATTTACCACAATTACATTTTAATGTATTCGAAGAGATTTTCAAATGAATAAACTTTTTCCTTGCAGCAACTAGTAAAAGGCATCATTATAAACATACAATTATTCACAACTGGATACTTGTTTTGAGATAACCTGTGACCACCATAATAGCACTATAAAAAAGACAATGCCTTTATGTCACGTGTATGGTTTCTCGGCTACCACTTCCAATGTGGTTGGAGCATTGTACAGGCAATTTAATAAAGTTACCTAATTCAAAATACGCAAATGAACCATTGTGTGATTTTTATGTGTTTTTCCTTGGCTACAAATTTATGGCGCAGCTGGAACATTTTAATGGCAATTTGATCAGATTATTTGATTTGAAAATGGCCAAATTGAACCATCCTGCAATTATTGCTTCAATAATTCAGAAAAAAAGGCAAAAAACATATTGATAATTTTCAATGTGTATTGTCCTAACTGGTTGCCAGCAACGACACTGCTTCTATGGACAAAATGATCCCCTGCGTGTTAAAATTATAACACACAAAGAAAATATCTTTTGGTCAAGGGTATGTTCAAACGGTTCAATGCCACTTTTCCATATCCTTACTGGTACCTTCCTATTGGCAAGACATTCCCACATGTATTGCAAGGTGAAAAAAGAGTAACAAAAGTGAAAGGGGGTGTTGCATGGGTTTTGCCTACGGAATAGCTCTCCTCAGATTGCATACAATGTGAGGGCTGTAACCTTCGACCCTATTTCTTCCTTGACTCTCATAAGTCCTAGTAGAGTGAAAAAATGGGTATCAATATATGTGAATTCTTCTATGGTCTTGACCAATGTCAAGGATCTTAGAATGCATTGGCCTTAGCATACAGTTAGGCCTTCAAAACTGAAACCCCCCATTAAAAATGGCAAAGGTGAAGAGTAAGTGACTAAATGCAGATTAAAATCAGGCTGAAGGAAATTGACATACTAATGGCCTAAGAGGGATTAGCATCCTATATGTGTGACCAATTCCTCTCCACTATTCAGTCCATTAGAAATGTTTGTATTGAGATTGATTATATATTTCGATTCCAAAACGTGAAGCGGTTTCTTCCTGTTGCCACCCCTAGGGTGCATTGGGACCTTATCTATTCCATAGAACTGCAACAAGCTGCTATTACAGTTGTGTTTTTTGTAAAAAAAAAATATATATATATAGGTGGCAAGGTCCGAAGGACTGGTCATCAATGCCAGTGACCCGACTGGTTTCCGTCCAAGATCTCGGTACATTCCCTACACTGCACGTGACAACATTGACATTTTCAATGATCTGGTAGTGAATGATTTAAAAAACCTGGAAAAGTGTACTAGTGTATGCAATAAAAAATTCAGCAAGCAAGAAAAAGCTCAGACAGCCCTTATTGAGAAAATCAAGCAGACTGAAAATTGTATAGTACGTAATGCTGATAAGGGCGGGAATGTGGTCCTCTGGGACAGGCAGAAATATCTATCTGAAGCCTATAAACAGTTAAACAACAGAGCTTCCTATGTGAGAATTAAACCAGAGGTTATGTTTAATAGTCATGCACAGTACAATTCAGAACTAGAAAATTGGTTTGGTCAGTCCTTGATTACTCATGATGAGTACAAATATCTAAAGATAACCAATCCAGGTACTCCAGTGTTTTATTTGCTCCCGAAGGTGCATAAGGATGCACGTAACCCCCCTGGTAGGCCGATTATTTCAGCCATAGGTAGTGGGTTAGAAAACACCTCCAAGTTTATTGATTCATTCCTTAATCCTCTAGCTGCACAACTGCCGTCATATATTCTTGATACAGGGGATTTCTTGAAATCTATCTATGACATACCCTGGAAGGAGGACTTGATTTTGGTAACGATTGATGTCACCACATTATACACGAGCATTAAGCACAGTGATGGACTGAATGCTATAAGACACTTCCTATGGACAAGACCAATCAAACTGTGGGCTCATACGCAAATGTTGTTGTCAATGGTTTCTACCTGCTTAAAGAATAATTTTTTCATCTTCAATGATGAATTGTTCCATCAAACCTGTGGCACTGCGATGGGCACCTGCTTCGCCCCCAGCTATGCAAATTTGCATATGGGCTGGTGGGAGGAGCAGGTGATCCGGAAGCAGTGCCAAACTGAATGGGAGAACAACATCCTCCATTGGAATCGTTTTATTGACGACTTGTTTGTTGTCTGGAAAGGCCCTTTCTTAGATCTAAACCTCTTTCTGGCAAAAATACAAAGGAATAGCTTCAATTTGAAGTTCACCAGTACCGTCAGCACTGAATCTGTTAACTTTTTAGACCTCACTGTTTACATAAAGGATAATAAAGTACAAACTAAGATATATAGGAAAGAGACCTCTGGAAACACTGTGCTACATGCCAGTAGTTTCCATCCTACATGTCTAGTAAATAGTATCCCTTACGGGGAGGGTCTAAGGGTCCTTAGAAACTGTAGTGACCCTAAAGACAGAGAATGTGCTCTAGCTGATCTCCAACTGCGTTTCAACCAAAGGGGGTACAGTGATAACTGTCTTAAAACATCTTTTAACAAAGTCAAGCAAAAAACCAGAGAGGAAGTTCTTTTCAAAGACAAGAAGATGAAAAAACAGGAGAGTAATGAATGCAGGTTGATCACAAACTACAACAAGTTGCATGGGCCTGTGAGGAAGATTTTAAGCAGACATTGGCATGTCATTAAAAATGACCCAATTATAGGTCCTGCACTAACTACCAGACCTCTGATTACCTTCTGAAAGGCTAGATCCTTTTAACAAATGTTAGTCAAAACCACACTGACTAAAGTAAAGAAAAAAGCAAAAAACAAAATGAGCAATTGGTTGTCCAGAAAGGATGGGTTCCTGAAGTGTAGCAAATGTAAGGCTTGTGAACATGGGAGAAACACGAGTACATACAAACCAGGCCTCTCTAACAGAATGAAAAAAATCAAAGGACAATTTGACTGTAAGACAGAGTTTTCGATTTAGGTTTTATGCTGTGGATGTAATCTACAGTATGTTGGTAGTACAATCAAACCCGTTCATCAACGGGTGCTACAACATTTGAGGGCGATTAAGAATGCGGATAGGTCCTATCCAGTCGCCCGACATTTCGAAACATTCCATGAAAAAAATGTGAGCAGTCTGTCCTATTTTGTAATTGATTCCGTGCCCTTGAATGAAAGAGGGGGGTATAGGGTGAAAGAACTACGCAAACTGGAGTCATGGTACATAGTTGAATTGAATACAAAAAGCCCGTATGGATTGAACATTGAAGAAGATCTATACACTCACTTATGAATTGTTCTGATTTCAATGTCATTGTTATGTGGTATATTTAGCTTCCTGCAAAGCAAAGTTCACTTTCTCTAGGTGAAAGTTTGTAGAAATATGTGTTACTGTTTTTAGATTTTGTGTTTTCACAGATAACAAATAGAACTGATTGGATTTGCCCACTGGGGCTCTATTTATGGAAAAATTATTTTGGTTTTTTTTCATGTGCATCAATGTTATCATTTGGGCTATATTGAACTTGGATGTTAATCATTGAATATAATCTGCCGTTACTGTAGTTTCGGTAACTTAATTGCCCACTTGGGCTGGACGCCTTTTCTAAAAATTGTAAGAAGATCTTTAATCAGGATCGAAGTCTGAACAATTGAGCACGAGAAATTTATTGCTTTCTTGTTTATATGACACCGTTCTGACTACTTAAATTTGAGGTTTATTTATATATTGATTGATACTTTTGTTCAAACAGTCCCGTAAAGAAATTTCTTGTTTGAATAACATGCACAAAAAGAATCTATGTAAATATCTTTTCCAGTTCTATGGTTTTGGTAGTCACGTGATGTATCACGTGATTATAGAGCACTTTAAATGTGTGTATGTGTTTGACAAACCTTATCGTGACCAAGCCTGCTGGGTCAGGCGAAACGCGTTGACAGCGACTAGAAAATAAAAGAAGGTTTTTTACACAACGTTGTGTCGTCTCTTCGAAGATTGTTTCGAGGTTTTGAGCGCTATATATATATATATATATATATATATATATATATATATATATATATATATATATATATATATATATATATATATATATATATATGTGGTTTTAAAACTTCAAATAAATATATATATGATTTTATTTAGCTATATTTTGGTTCACAATATTTTTTTCGTGGTTTTAGTCATGTATTTTATGTTTTATTGTATTGAAAATATCTAGCATTTCATGTTTTCATTGTTTTTGTTTTCTCTATTTAGGTGTTCGATATATTCTTACACCAATATTTTTGTAGTTGATTTCTTTTGTGTTTTTGTGTGTTATGTATAGGATGGTGATATTTGTATTATCTGTATTTTATAATGATAATTGTGTGTTTCAATATTATTAATCTTGATATTATGTCATAGAAGCGAGTGGCAAGAAGACGTCTTCAGTGTCTCCACGCATATCTTGTTTTCCTTGCTGTTCCTTCATGGTTTCAATGGTTGTTCTTCATTCTTATGTATTATTCCTCTTGTGATTTCCTTCTTGCTTTCTATGAAGTGATACTTTTTTATGGTCTTGTGAGTCCATATTTAATTTTCTAGTCTATCCTTCTTTTTTCTAAGAATGCTTGACAGACTCGCTGACCTTGTGTCCCTGACTCAGAGTTCTATGTGACAAGGAAAAAACGGAGAACTAATCCAGAAGGAGAGGCGGTAGAGGAAAGTGATGAGAAGGGGAGAAAAGGAGTGTTCAGACATTCAGAAAGGCATCCCCTTTGCAAAGCTTAGTAATGTTTATTTCACAATCTTATATTATTTTCAGATTTTTTCAGAAATCATTGCTAATAAGCATTCGCAAAGCCAACAGATTGAGTTTGTTTTATGACACTGTGTTCATTATTGTGTGACATGTTGGAATATACTAATGGAGACAACACTGTGAGCCCGATTACGATGGCAGTGGGGCCACCACCATCAGGTTTTTGGTGGCGGTCCCTCCGCCATACAACATGCATTGCTGCCCGCCGCATTAGGTTTGCGGGAGAATGGTGGACGGTCTGCAATCCCTACCATGCTCAGACACCACCGTAGGGATTACAATGTGCCTTTCCGCCGCCTGTTTCATGGAGGTTAAGCTGCCATGCAAAGATTGGTGGAAGTGCCTATGGGGGCCACTAACGGGCCCCCTTCACCCTGGCCTTCTGCCATGGGCAGGCACCTATGATGCCCTATAAACATCCCTGCACCATGTGGCAGGCATCGCATTATTGTGGCACGGATGTTTACAAACATGCCTCATAGCATTGAGGCTTGTGCTGCAGCCTTTTTTCAGGCAGCAGCACAAGCTTCAATGCTACATCGGTATGTTTCCGACCGCCATCTGGCAGGACCGCCGACTCCCTATCGGCCGGTCCATTTTCGAAAGGATGGCGGTTGGACGCTTGTCTGACAGCCATCCTAATCGGACCCAAACACAATAAAATACTACTTAGCTGGCACAATTTATCGATCACAGGATTCTAGTTCACATGCTTTAAGCCACACTCTTAATAACATGTCATGCCTTTTGTAAAGGATTCCTAAAAGTGCTTCTTTGACCACACTCCATTTAGAGACCTTGTTTTCATCCCAATTAAAGTACTAGCCTCACATGGTGCTCAGCTGATACTTGAAATAATTTACTGGCCAGGCACACACTGATGAAGGGTGATACATTTTTTGACCATATTTGTGAATCATACAATTAATGCATATCCGATGTTAGCCATATACCACATTAAAGGCACACAAGCATCAATCCATGTACAACACTTCAGATCCAGAGTTAAATTGGCCTCACAAAACAAGCATACACCATGTCACAGTAGTCCAAGGCATACAGGGTCGGTAGATTGATCTGTATTTGCTCCACGGAAATTGAGTACCAAATCTCAAAATTCAACATACAAAGTTTTTGTGGAAGCATCTCAAAGCAATATTTAAAAAAACTGTTCATGCCTTATGAAAAAAACCTTTTTCATGAATAAACACATCTTTTCAAGTATGACAAATGTGAGAATTATTCACAAATTAAGAAAATCATTGAGGAATGATGCTTGTTTGAGGTGAAACTGATATTTCGAAACACACCAATATCATCCACAAGTGTGATCCTGTCTACTAGTCTTATTTTGGCTTCTTCAATGCATTTTCAGAGAGACTACCACCATTTTTGATTGTTAAGAATCAGTTTCTCAACCAGAATCACTTTTGTTTATGACTGTTTCTTAAATGTGATATTAAACAGTTGCTAATGACAGAATGCAGCAAACAGACCGTGATGTCATTGGTTGTTGATGTAATGGATACAGTACTGATGAGTTGTGAGGTCTGAATGGCAGCCAACAGCATTTAACACTAGAGGAATAGTTGAGATTAGTTCAACCCACACCCTAAACTGGAAACAATCACAAACATCACAGTCTTCTAATTGTGTTTATCACTCCTCTCTAAAAACACACAAAGCCATGTTGATCTTCAAACGGTAAAGTGCATAATCAATTTCAGCAGTTGAAAAAAAATAGCTGCAAAATATATTTGTTGTTAAGTCATGCCAAATCTTTTTATTAGTTCCCTGTCTACGAAGATGATCCAGCATGATTTAAAAAAAATCATATAACACAACATGTTATTTACAGAAGACACGAAAAAATGAAAAGACACATTGCACACGTTAGAGACAGTGATACATGAAACAGAGAAAATAGTAGCAGAAACACTGTAAAAGCATGCCTTAAAAATAAGTTGTGTTAATGACATTTTAATGCATATGTTGCTTATTAACGTGTATTACTGGAAAGTGTGATGCTATGTGAAGTGGCCTAGTGAATTTTATGATTTTTGCTGAGAAAGACCCAAGGCAGTGCAAAATTTTGTGACAAATTTTTTAAATGCATAGAGGGAAAATCAGCGAGCTTTGACAGAACATCAAGTATTACTTTGACTGTTTTGTGTCACAATTGTGGAGCTTTTTGTTTGCATAATTCTCACTCGACTTAACTTCTTTAGGAGGTTGGGTCTTCCAGTTGCTATTCTATATTTTTACAGTATGGTTTTAAGAGTGGTGTATCTAAACTAGATTTCTAACTTGAGAGTTAGCTGTCAAGTAATGATCTTCATTCGACACCTAGCGTGAAGTTTGGTCACTCTATTTTTCACCCCTCTTTTCGGTGGAGAAAGATTAATCAGAGAATCATTGCCTATGTGGGTATGGAAACGCTTCAGACTGCATAATCGTAGAGGGCCCAGTACTGTTAGAGGAGTAAGTGTATAGATACAAATGTTATGCACTGATTCATGCTGCAACAGAGACAACAGTCAATATCAGATAAAATTGTGCAATAGCACATGGTAATAGGATGCAGACAATTAGTAAGTTTGTACCATGATCCGAATAGAGAAGATTTAGACTCATCTGAAGACAAAGGCACAATTAACGGAGTTTACAATTTATTATACAAATTGCCGTAGCAAGATTGCCATGAGTCATAAAGCAACCAAGGTAAATTGGCCTTCTGGACGATGATCCCAATCCCTCAGCACACAGCTCACTTAGGAGAATGAGGAGTGAGGGGAGTTGGCACCAACCGGGTTCCACAGACGAAGCTTCATATACATAATGATGAACCGTACAATATGATTGTATAGTGCCCTGACAGGGTTCAGCTGACTTTATAAAGCATGAGAATGGAGCCCAAGGGCCTGATTCACATAGGTAAATGTATATGTGTAGATCTACTCACAAGTAGATCTACTTTAAAGGTGTAAGTCTCCACTTTATTGCTATACACTACATAAGAGTATAGAGTTACACCTAGGTGTAAGCTTGCATAGCTCCATTCCTTCCAATGAGGAGGTGGATTCTCCTACAACTGTGTTTATAAGTGTGTTTATAAGTGTGAAGTTACTATTAGTAACTTTCCAGCTGTTGGTGGAGATCACCATCATGAGGGTGGATATCTCCCCATAGGAGAGTAAAGGGAAATGTAATGTAATATGTTAAAAACAAATTAATAAATAAATAAAAATATTGGAATGTAAAATAATTTGAAATAATTCGAATTAACCTGAAAGGAATAAAATAAGAAATACCCACTGAGGGCGAGCTTACCTGTCATGAAAATGTCTAGTGTATTTACTCCTAATTGTGTGAGAAGCGTAATTCAACATTTAGCGATATACAATCTGCCAGAGGATGCATTTTATGCAAAGAAAATAGCACTAAATGCTACAGGACAAGAACAGCAGTAGCCAGTAGCCCCTCACTCTCTCTAAGTTAGCTGTTCCTGTGCTCTTGCTTGTGTAATTTCAGTAATCATATATCACAAGAGTAATGAGTAATTACTGAAATTAGTCCAATTACTCTGGTGTAATAAACATGTCACCTAGGCCTAGTTACAACACATTAGCTATTCAATGTAAATTTTCATTAAATTATCAAATAAGGGGCCGTGGCCAAGATGGCGGAGTGAGAGGTCGCTAATCCCGGGTGCTCCTCAGATTCTGCCCTTCCCGGACTGTTTACACCACACTCCCCCCCCCCCATATAGCAGCACCGGGGGTAGGAGAGAGAGTAGGCCCGCCCTGGCGGCTGGGGGGGCCAGAACTGCCGATTTTAGTTCCACGCTGCCGAAAGAGATCTGCGGACGACGGCGGCAACTGGCACCAGAGCAGTGACGATAGCCCGAGGTGAGTGCAGCAACTGAGCCCGGGGACGCGGCCCAAGACCCAGGGTTCCCGTGCCTACCTGCACCTTCCGGCTCCGAGAGCAAGCCCCACCGGACAGCTGCGGGGTGCTACAGCAGCATCTAAAGAGGGGTGAAGTGACCCTCTTGCGACCGCCAGCGGTCCTAGCGGCCCGAGGGGTAGCATTGAAATCGAGGCCGGGGACGCGGCCTGCGACCGAGAGGGCCAGGGCACACCTGTGCTGTCCTGTGGGTAGCGGGGCCCCATTAGACATCTAAAGGGGGCCGCAGCAAGAACCAAGAGAGGGCGGAATGACACACCCGCGGCTGCTGGCGTGCTGAATGGCAGGAGGGTGAGCGCCGACAAAGAGGCCGGGGATGGGGCCTACGACTGGGGGTGCCCGGGCCTGCACACGCTCTTCTGTCCCACGGACTAGCCCCACCAGACAGTGGGAGGGGGCCACAGAAGCAGCCGAGGAGTGGCGGAGTGACCGCCTCACAGCAGCCTGCATTCTCAGCGGCTCGAGGGGAGCAGTGGGCCCAAGCGGACGGAGACAAAGGGCCGGTGACCGGTGGGGGTACTGGGGTCCCCCAGTAGCCACGTGGAGCACAACCGGCAGATCCCCGCAGGAGCAGCCAGGGGTCCCCACGGCCCCGAACACAGAGCGGCAAGACAAGTTGAGGAGAGGCGGGGGAGGCCCTTGATGGGGTAGCGGCCCACACCCACGATCCAGGCCATTGCCGAACGGGAGGCGCAAAACCCGAGGTCCCAGGAGCTGGGGTGATACCCACAGCAAACTTGACATGATAGGCGCCAGGAGTAGCCAGGAAGAGAGACCCACATCAGACCCCCCCCACGTGTGGTAGCAAGCACCCAGGGAAAAGGGACCCGGCGGGGGACCCGTTTGGAGGGGAGGGAGCAGAGGCGCAGTAAACTCCAACGGGAGACGCACCATGGCGGGCCAGGGATAGAAAAGGGATTGCACCCTCCCAGAAATGCCCAGTAAGGGACAGGCGAAGGGAGACAAAGGTGAGTCGTCCACGGGGGCATCCAGACAGCAAAATGACTCCAATGAAGGCGAGATGCCCATCACCAAATCCTTCCTAGAGACTTTATTTAACTCCCTCCGAGATGACTTCCACACCCTGAAGCAGGAGGTCGCAGGGGAGGTCCGAGAGATCAGGAGGGAGGTGGATGGGCTCGGAGAAAGGGTGGCCACCATCGAGGATGGGGACCGCGCAAGAGACGAGGAAGTGGAACAGCTGCAGCAGGACATACTGCGCTTGAAGGAACAACAAGTGGACCTGCAAGCCCACGCAGAAGATTTGGAAAACAGGTCCCAGCGGAATAATATTCGGGTCCGGGGGTTTCCAACTAAAGAGGAGGGAGCGGACCTCACTGGTTACCTGCAAGCCATCTTCCGAGACATCCTGGGGGAACCGGCAGACTTTGAGATCAGGATTGACAGAGCGCACAGGGTTGGGTTGGCGAGGCGTGCACTTGCTCCGTCACCAGACATTCTAGCCTTTTTACCAGACTTTCCTCCCAAGGATCGCATTCTCAGGGAAGCTCAGCGAAAACAGCCCCTGCGGTTCAGGGCCATTCTGTGGCCTTATTTCAGGACTTGTCTGCGATCACGCTACAAAAACGCAAGGCTTTTAAGGTTGCAACGGACTTCCTGAGAGGCAAAGAGATCTCATACTCCTGTGGGCACCCTTTTCAACTGATATTTAAATGGAACGGTACCCTGCACTAGCTTTGCTCCCTCCAAGAGATGTGCACGATGTTGGGCATCACCTAAGCGGAGGAGAGTGCATCGCCGAAACCTTCGCGACGGCCCTCCAGGGATGGTTGGCAGCAAATCGACTGACACCGCTCGCCAGCGGGGAGCCTGAAGCCGGACGCACACACCATCAAGGAAGAGATGGACAACGCCATCCAAGAGGTGGCCAAAGACACCACATCCTCAGATTGATTGTTCTCCGGGGGGAGTACGTACCAGCATTTGCCATTAAGCACAGTCCGGGGGCGGGGGGGCCCACCGGGAGCGGCATAGCTGTACATCCACACAGGCAACTCACCACAGCCCTGCGCTACACGAGGGCAGGACCAGGACTATGTTCATGTTTTGGGGTATGACCCGTGCTCGGGAGTTCCTTGTTGGGGTTCGGAAAGGGGGTGGGGGAGGAGGGGACAACTGCTGGGGTTGGTCTGGTTGCTGTTACGGAAGGGGGAGGGGGGGCCTGGGGGTTGCTCAGGGGTTTGGGGGTGGTTTTTGGTGGGCACTCCTCTTTTTCTTTTTGTTCCGGTTCCCACACGCTACACAAGGCGGCTGCATCACTGATTGCGAGACGATTGTGAGACGATGACCCACTCAAAACTTACGATTCTCTCCCTTAATGTGCGGGGTCTGAACAATCCCATCAAATGACGAGTGGTCCTATCCCTGTTGAAGCACTCCACAGCAGACCTCTGCTTCCTACAGGAGACTCACCTGCTATCTAAGGACCAACATCGTCTTAAGTCCCGTGCCTTCCCCACGCAATTATTTTCATCCTCCTCCAAGAAAACAGCATGGGTGGCGATACTGGTGTCTAGATCATTCCTGGGCAAGGTACTTAACCGAGAGGCAGAGATAAAGGGGCCACTGCTGGCGTACCGGTTCCTCATAGCGGGTCAGATGTTGGTGGTAGGCTCTATATACACACCTAATGAGGGACAAGAGGGCTTTCTCCAGAAAGCCTTAGCAGCAGTCACAGCCAACATGGAACAACACTTACTGCTGGGGGGCGACCTCAATCTAGTTTTCCATAACACGACGGACTGTTCCTGTCAAAGATCGGGTCAGGTGGGGGCCCTTTCCAAGTCCCGACATGCACACCTCTGGGATCTGGGCCTTATAGATCTATGGAGACACTTACACCCACGCAGTACTGCCTACACCTATTACTCAGGCCCATAAGACTTCCGCCAGGCTCGATTACATCCTCTGCTCTTCCCCGCTGGTGCTGCGAGTGCAGGAAGTAGACATTATGCCAGCATCACTTTCAGACCACTCCCCGGTGGTGAAAATTCTTCTCGATTCCGGCTGCATCGCCACCGCAGCGACATGGTTGACTTAGGGAGTCCCTCCTACATTATCCGTCAACAAAAGACCGGATCAAATTCACCATCACACACTTTTTATCCCACAACAGCAACAATGAGACCTCACGGGTGACGCAGTGGGACGCAGTGGGACGCCCTTAAGGCTGTTCTACGGGGCGAATTTATCTCTATTGCCATGGCTAATAACAAAGAACGCGCGCAGAAACAGGCAGAGATCGCACAGAGAGTAGCGGAGCTGGAGCAAATGCACCAGCGTACAGGAACGGGGCGGGCATGGCGCCAACTGTGCCCAGAGAGGAAAATGTTAGCAGCCTTGGACCAAGACAAGGCGGAGTACGCGGCCCTCCGCCTTCGTCAAGAGTTCCTGGACAGACCCATCGGTCTAGAGGAGGTGGTGTCAGCAATCTCACGGCTGAAACTTTTGAAATCCCCCGGCCCCGATGGGTACCCGGCGGTGTTGTACAAAATGGTCTGTCACCAGGTGGCCCCCATTCTGCAAGATTTGTTTAACTCTTTTGCCCAACCTGGTGGGATACCGGCCGATCTCTTGGAAGCCTCGATCTCGGACATACCGAAACCCGGAAGGGATGCCACCCGCTGTAGCTCGTATAGACCGATTTCGCTCTTGAAAATTGACTTCAAGCTATACACGAGCATCCTGGCGGGACGGGTGGCACCATACATGCCACAACTGGTGGAGCCGGACCAGGCCGGCTTCAAACCCCAGCGCCAAACCAGCGACATCACTAGGCGAGTCCTCCACCTAACTGAAGCAGGGTCGGGCACGCGACAGGACTGCATGCTGTTGACAATAGATGCCGAAAAGGCCTTCGATAGGGTTCACTGGCCCTATCTTGAACAGGTCTTGCACCTCTTTGGTTTGGGGGATGTTCTATGTACCCGTATCCTGAATTGCTACCGGATGCCTAATGCGGTGGTACGTGTCAATGGGCTTATGTCTTCCCGCTTCCCGATTGGCAGAGGGATGAGACAGGGGTGTCCCCTTTCCCCTATCTTGTTCACGCTATATAAGTAGCTGCTAGCACAAAGGATCCGGCAACACGCACTCATCAGAGGAATCAAATTTAGGGGGGACACACACAAGATTAGCCTGTACGCAGATGATATCTTTCTTTCCCTCACCAACCCCGTCCAATCTCTCCGAACTCTCTTTATTGACCTGCACAATTTTGGACTAGCGTCCGGGTTCAAGATAAACACAGACAAGTCCATTGCTGAAATATATCCCTCTTGGCCGAGACGTTAGCCACGGTTCAGGAGGAGCACTCTATACAATGGTCTGACTCTACGGTCCCTTACCTTGGGGTCCTACTGGGCCCTCCATCCCAGCCACAGTCGAAGCTAAGTATGCCAGACTCCACACACAACTCCGTGGAGCACTCCGGAGATGGAAACGCCACTCCCTCTCCTTGCTGGGGAGGATAGCAAAGAAAATCCAAAGGTGAGGATGGACGGAGCGTTGACAATACAAACACTCACCCCCAGTCAACTGATCTGGGTTTAATCCATCATTGTTCTTTAGCTCACTCCGCCACCCCAGTTCAGACATGGCCATATGCAAATCAGTCTGACCCTGTGCCTCATGGGAACAGTCCAGCCCGAACTACCAAGCCACGTCTTCCCTGGACCGGAATCAAGCTTCCCAGGACCGGTTTCTGGCATTACAGCCATCATCACCTTTGGTTTTTCTTTGTTCACCATAAGTTGGCAGGGTATGCTCAGACGCGAGTCCCTTGCTCACTTTGCCACTGGAGTCAAGCAAGCCGGGCTGAAGACTGCTGAAATGCCAGAAACCGGTCCTCTGTAGCTTGTTTCCGGTCCAGGGAAGGCTTGGCTTGGCAGTTCGGGCTGGACTGTTCCCATGAGGCACAGGGTCAGACTGATTTGCATATGTCCATGTCTGAACTGGGGTGGCAGAGTGGACTAAAGAACGGTGATGGATTAAACCCAGATCAGTTGACTGGGGGTGAGTGCTTGTATTGTCAACGCTCTTTCCATCATTTCCTTTGTTTTTTCTTTGTTCGCCATAAGTTGGCAGGGTATGCTCAAACGAGAGTCCCTTGCTCACTTTGCCACTGGATTCAAGCAAGCCGGGCTGAAGACGGCTGAAATGTCAGAAACCGGTCCGCAGTAGCTTGCTTCCGGTCCAGGGAAGGCATGGCTTGGCAGTTCGGGCTGGATTGTTCCCATGAGGCACAGGGTCAGGCTCATTTGCATATGGCCATGTCTGAACTGGGGTGGCAGAGTGGGCTAAAGAACGGTGATGGATTAAACCCAGATCAGTTGACTGGGTGTGAGTGCATGTATTGTCAACGCTCCGTCCATCATTTCCTTTGGTTTTTCTTTGTTCGCCATAAGTTGGCAGGGTATGCTCAAACGTGAGTCCCTTGCTCACTTTGCCACTGGATTCAAGCAAGCCGGGCTGAAGACGGCTGAAATGCCAGAAACCGGTCCTCTGTAGCTTGTTTCCGGTCCAGGGAAGGCATGGCTTGGCAGTTGTGGCTGGACTGTTCCCATGAGGCACAGGGTCAGACTGATTTGCATATGTCCATGTCTGAACTGGGGTGGCAGAGTGGACTAAAGAAAGGTGATGGATTAAACCCAGATCAGTTGACTGGGGGTGAGTGCTTGTATTGTCAACGCTCCGTCCATCATTTGCTTTGGTTTTTCTTTGTTTGCCATAAGTTGGCAGGGTATGCTCAGACGTGAGTCCCTTGCTCACTTTGCCACTGGATTCAAGCAAGCCGGGCTGAAGACGGCTGAAATGCCAAAAAACGGTCCTCGGTAGCTTGTTTCCGGTCCAGGGAAGGCATGGCTTGGCAGTTGTGGCTGGACTGTTCCCATGAGGCACAGGGTCAGACTGATTTGCATATGGCCATGTCTGAACTGGGGTGGCAGAGTGGGCTAAAGAACGGTGATGGATTAAACCCAGATCAGTTGACTGGGGGTGAATGCTTGTATTGCCAACGCTCCGTCTATCATTTCCTTTGGTTTTTCCTTGGGGAGGATAGCAGCCACCAAAATGACGCTCCTACCACAGATACTATGTATATATCAGACACTTCCCCTGCGTCCTCCTGCTGGCTGGATCCAGCAGACGCAGTCGGAACTGGCGTGTTTCATATGGCAGGGCCGGCGTCCACGTTTCAAACAGGCTATTGCGGTACTTCCACCTGAGCACGGGAGAATGGGGGTACCTGACCTACAACTCTACTTCTATGCGGTACAGCTCCGTAGCCTAGTGGAATGGCACCAGTTGGAATCTGGCTAAAATTGGCTCTTCCAAGACCAGGCAGTGGCAGGAATGCCCCTACAAGGGATTCCTTTCCTCCCAAAGCACCACCGGCCGCCTAATGTATATGCATCCCACATCACCGGCACGGTCATGGAAGCGTGGGACAGAGTCGCCGCCAAACCCGAGTTGACGTCCTTTCCCTCCCCTTTGACACCACTATATGCTAACACTGACTTTACCCCCGGCCTCGACCCCAAAGCCTTCACAGCGTGGCGGCACTCCCCTTGCAGGTCTCTAGGGCACCTTTTTAATCTGGACCGTATACTTTCATTCCAGCAAATGAGAGAGGACTATGGCAATCCGGAGAGTGATAGGCTACCTTATATGCAAATTCACCATCGGGCGCTTCACCCGCAGGTGAAGCCAGGTGCGCACCGTCATCTCACTCCGTATGAGAAGTAGCTAGTCACGCGCAAATCCAACAAAAAACTAATCTCCGACTTGTATCAACACCTCCTTGTCACCAACCATTATAAAAACAACGCTGGCAGGTGCCGATGGGAGCGGGAGCTGGGGAGGGCCCTTACACCCAAAGAATGGCGAGGCATTTATCACAGAGCCAGACACTCCGCATATCATGCAGGTCTTACTGAAACTCTAACAAAAGTGGCCACTTACTGGTACCCTACACCTGAACGCCTTCATTGCTTTGACCCCCGCATTAGCGACCGCTGTTGGAGAGGATGAGGGGAACTAGGTACATTAGAACATTTGCTTTGGAGTTGTGATCATCTACAGGAGTACTGGAGCACTATCCTGGACAACATAGATTCACACCTAGATAGCCAACCTCCCTGATTCCCAGCATACATCCTTCTAGGGCTGCCCAACGTCTTGATGTATCCCTTGAAATCACGGAGAGGCCGCCTCATTGCTATTGCACTATGGGCTGCTACACAAAACATCTTAGCACACGGGAGGACCCCACAGGCCCCCCCACACTCAGGCTGGCTGCATAGGCTGTGGATGGTGCTCGGCAAGGAGAAACTGTCGCTTGTGCTGGTGGGTAGGGGGAGGAATTCCCGGAGCTATGGCGGCCCTTCCTGACACTACTCACAGGGGAGTTCCGAGAACTGAGCTGCCCACGATATCTGCGCATTCTGCGGCTGGCTGATACCCCAATCCCAGAACTCAGGGAACGTACACGGCCGCTAGAGGGCACGACTTGTGGCTCCTTATCTCTTCCCCCCCCCTTTTTTTCCTCCTCGTGGGGGCCTTCTTTTGATTTGTGGACAAAGGGGGGCTGGCGGGGGAGGGCATGTTGTTTTGTGTTTGGGTACTTTACAGGACCTACACAGCTGGCCAGCTCCTAGAATGTATTGAGTAGGATTGTCTTCACTGATGTGGAGTCTGTATTGCGATGCCGGAAGAAAGATTGAGGTCTTGTTGTTTTGTTTTCTCTGACATTTCAATAAACAGATTTAAACCATAAATGACCAAATAATCAACATATATTAATTCATTTATAAATATGAATTAAAAAAAATATTTTACAAATAAAATTACCAATCCTCTATTACACGTTTTAATTAATTTAAACATGTATTTTCAAAAATAGGTTACAACATTTTTTTATTACATTATTCAATTCAATCAACCATTTTACTAACTTTTCAGAATATATATATGTACGTATATGGAGGTCTGACAAAGCCTCAGGAAGTTGAGGTAAGTCGAGTATTTCCCATTATAGGTATGAGTTGACAAAAAGGTTGATGTGGCCAAAATGTGTGCCATTGGGAGGTGATCTGTATTCCACTACCTACTGTCTGCGTTTAGAAAAATGAACTGCTTTCCTCCAAGCAATAAGAATGTTCTTGTCTGAATAATGGCAATTAAAAATGTTTGAACTGCCAGAATGGAACAGGGCTAAATTCAAACGGAAGAGCTAAAACTCCACAAATGTCTTTAGAAGATGCTGAACTGCATCTCCAGTGCACCCACTTCTAGCAGTATCTAACAAAAATAACAGCAATCACAGCAGTAGAACATTTCACCTCAAATACAGAACACAATCAAAGTAAACAAATGCCTCTTTTGTAGGCAGTGATGTTGTTATAGTGGGAAACAATGATTCACAAAGGACCTATTTCAACATACTTACACATTTTACTTTGCTATTTTCCCAAGAAAAATAGGTGTGTCTTGGAAATGTGAAGTTGAGATGGGTCCTTGGTGAATCATTGTTTCCCACATAATATTATCCAAGATCCATTAGTCATACTGAGTTTACCCTGGTTCTTTTTTTGACAGTGACGTTGTTGACACACTCTGAAGAAAGACAAAAAATCAGCTGATTAATTAGAGAAGTTGAGGAATCAAATTCTGTTCATGAGAAAAGGTCTTTCCTTTTTTTACTCTTCATACTTTGTTGATGGTGAACCACACACTGGATCCCTGATGACCATTGGAAAGAGGGAAACATGCAAAACACATGTGACTTTAGTTTGTTACATGATGATAATTGCGCCTCCTAATCAGGTAATACGGACTGAGTGTGTGACTGATGATCTTATGATATCTTTTTTAAATCAGCCAGTGGAGTAACATTAGCCTCTATAGCCCCTGTGATGACGGGGGCCCTCAAGCTCCAGGAGGCCCCCTCAGCACAGTACACTGACTTTGTCTGGGACCAGTAAGTGTTAGTTTGATATGCTCGATTTGTTGGCGGTGCAACAATGCATTAGATGGTGGACCAGGGCCCACCCCCTCCATGTACTTTGCTTGGGGGTCCACCCTAGTTTTGGTACCCCACTGTATACAGCACATAGCCACTTCTGTTTTAGCCGCTTTTTTACACAATAAGTGACTGATCATAGGTGAACTTGTCAGTATGATGTTTGAGTCATGCAGTTCCACAGTTTGACTACCTGCATTTTGGATGCTCAGCGGCTAAACCTGATTTGCCTTCAGCGAGGGTAAATAAATTATCTTGAAAAGAAGTCCAGCGTGAATAGAATCAGAGATAGACTATAGCATGAGAATGAGGCAGATATCCCAATCTCAAGAACTTTGACAGCTTAGCTGCTTCCACTCCTGCCGTGAGAACTGCAGCCTGAAAGATAAGGAGCCTGCCCCACATTGAAGGGGAGCTGTCCCAACCACACCAAGATGCTCTGCATTCAGTGGCGTAGCCGTGTCGGAAGAGCGGGTGGGGGTTCTGGCGATATTGCCGCCATACATGGCATATGCATGGAAGAGCAGGGGGGAGGCCGACGCCCCCGAAACTTGTGCCGCTGTGGGCGGACCACCCCCTCCTTGCGACGCCACCGACTGCACTGAGCTGGAATTTGCTTGCTGGATCACTTTTCACCATTTTCCCTACAAGGAAGATCTTTATTGTGTGTCTGAGACCTTGCATGAGGGAAGTGCTGAAAAGTTTCTGGGATGGACCAGTACCTTTGGTGGACTATGCAAGGCTCTCCTTCTGGCTAGAAATGTTTAATGTATGGTGTGTGTTGACTATATCTGAGCGACTAAACGTGCATCCCTCTCCAAGTGCGAGCCTTGACTACTCGCCGTCCCTGAAAGTCTAAAGAGGAGGTAGGTGGCAATTCAGTGAGCTTACAGTAATACATCATTCCAGGGTTCTTTAGATAATATACAATATTGTTTCAAGCTAGACAAAAACATGAAGATTGTTTTGAAACGTTATATAATTAAAAATAATCATCAGAAATTTGAAGAAATAGTTACTCTCTATAAATCATTTCACTTCCAACAGAACTTATAAAACGATTGAGTAACATAATCTACTTAAAAAAAACTCATGGTTTTAGAACTCCAGTTTTCTATTTTCACATGCCACCAAACTTACTGGAAAACTAGGATGACTGGTGCCTTAAGGGTGGGACAGTTTAACTCCATACACTTCCATATTGCAAAGGGCTGAGGATCAAAGGTCGTTTTTTTTGCCACAGAGGATTCAAGCCTGCAGCACCTTGTACTTTACTTCTGTGTGGGTCTATAGTTTGCACTAGAAAACCATTTGCTACAGCAGGGTGATAAACCCGAGCTGCCAATTCGAAAATTGCATATTGCGCGACATACTTCACCAAACATATCACATACCTACAGAAATTGGCTTGACATTCTAGTCCAAGATAGATGTGATTCCTAACATATAAAACTATAACAGGAGAAAAATGAAGAAAACACATAAGCAAATATCCAGAAAAACAGCATCCGCCAAAAACAGAAGTATTCAGGATCACAGAGCATGCATGTTAGGGCGGCATCAGCAAAAAAACTAGAGCCGGAGCAGTATCTGCAGGAAGTGACTTCAGCATAAATTCATGCATGCATTCACTTCCTCCTGTGTGAATCATCTGCATGAGGAACCCGGTGATGCAGAACAACAGACATCAAAGTAGTAGCTTTCTGCAATATTCTTTGATTTTGTAAATTTGATGGTGGTAAATTTTGCTTGCAGTTTCACAGATTGCATAATCAAAAACTTACCACAATTCCACTTGGAGACTACGTATATCACACACCTCTATTTTTGTAATATGCATGAGTTCTGTGTACGTATTTGATGGGACACACAAATCACACACTGTGTTGTATGGTATTTCAACAGGTGCCGCTGTTAACATTCAAATTGTATTCATTTTATTTATTCCAGAGAGATGAAACACAGGGTCGAACATTCCAGAATTCAAACAAGTCACTGCAGGTTAGGTTACAGACAGAAGGTTAGGTTACAGACAGAAGGTTAGGTAACAAACAGATGTATGTAGAGCGTTTTCAACCATTAAGATTTTCAAAGGCTGGACATAAAGAATATTGCATTCATTCATCTGTTGATTGCATGCCAGCCTGATTTTTAATAAGCATGCAAGGTATTAGGATGTCAGTTTTCTTTATCAAGGCAGAATATGTATAAATACAGAATATTTTTTTTTAAGCAGAGATAATTCAATAATTGGCCCCTACTCAGATTTCAAGCGAAATGTATGTAAATTGGTCTTAGAATAATTTCTGGAATGCTGCACTATTAATGGGAGAATGATCTAGCCATCCAGAGGGAAATCACATGAAGCAGCCACATTTCTAATATGAGCGAAGTTGCCAACCAATTTTCGTGCCTGTCAGTATCCGGGGAGAAAGAAGGAACAAAACTCATTGTTGGAAGGATTGTCACAAACCATTTAGCAGAATAGGTAGCAGCAGTGCTTAATTCATAAAAAAAAAAAACAAGTAGAGAGGGTGATCCAGCGGTTCACCAACAACAGATACTCCACTACCATATACTCACCTGGGCCCATAAACTCACAAGTGGTAAAAACCGCTGGTCGATTAAGGGGGTTTCTGTTTAATTTTCACAAACTGTTTAGGATTAGTTTATTCAATACTCTCATTCATCACTCAACTAACCCTTCACAGATCAAAAAGTTCTTTCTTCTGGTCAATGGACCTTTAGTTGAACCAGTTGATGGTGATAATTAACATAACTTTAACTTTTATTCTATAACTAAATAACCACAGACTCAGGAAGTTTTAAATCTTTATCTAAATTAAATGTATGTGAACCATTCCAAGCACCAAGCATAACACTTCGGAATCGTACAATAATCAAAGCTCAGAAAGGGAGAGGACAGAGAGAAAAGGACATCAACAAATAACAAGAATATATATTTACCAAGGATGGTGTGAAAGACCAACCCCCTGGTCAAAGGGCTGGTGAGGTACCCCCGGGATAGGGCAGGAGATAAAGACTCGAGGACAGGATTCGGGACAGGAAAGATGACCTCTCTAGAATACCAATGATTGCGCCACACCCCACTCTCTTCCTCCTCAAGATTCTTCCGCAATCTTCTGATCCAACTCAATTAAATTAGGATATTAACATCTCACAGCATCTCTCCCAGCAACAGCATCTCCCTCAGCAAGGTTCTCTCCTTCTATCTCTAACTAACTAACTAACTAAGGCTAACTTAATTATACCTTTCGTTCTTCATGTTCCACCCATTAATGTTTCAATATCGTAAAAATAGGAAATATGATTGGTCGGGCAAGGGAGGAAGCTCCATCACACCATGCTTACATGTCATTAAAATCAGTTCAACTATTGTTCACAAATCCATTCCCTTAATTTTTATTCATAAATTTTATTCTCATACACTTTCACATTTCACTTTGAAACAATATAATAACATTTTGAATAGGAGTCTTCATCGCTGAACTCTTCACCGTCCG
Organism: Lissotriton vulgaris; assembly: GCF_964263255.1. Classification (NCBI taxonomy): domain Eukaryota; kingdom Metazoa; phylum Chordata; class Amphibia; order Caudata; family Salamandridae; genus Lissotriton; species Lissotriton vulgaris. The sequence goes on along the minus strand of NC_141689.1, from coordinate 1,532,797,245 downwards.
TTTCCATGCTGTAATATTCAATCTTTGCTCTCTTTCAAATGCACAGCCATGGCCTTCATGGCTTCACTCAGTGCGCATGCGTGGACTTCGCGTCACTCAGCTTAATCCAGTTATACGAGAGAGGCCCAAATACACACTAGTGATAAAGTCAGAAAGACAAATATTAATTTCACAAATAAAGTGGTTGCACTGTATGCCACCCACGTCTACTCTATTCCCCTTTACTTATTAATACTTCCCCACATTAGCATTAGTAAAATAGCTTATTTTGTTACAAGTAAGCAGATGCCTAGCACACAAGTCTTCAAGACTCCATTTAGTGTCTTTTCCTCATGCGCCAGAATTTCCCTCCAAGCATTAATACGTCATACTACGTTGATGCAGTTGACACATGCGCACAACAGTTCCCCATTTAAAACGGTATTAGTCCGTCGTCATTGTTATCCGCATTAGTACACACATATGCAAGCTTCACTAACCCTTGTGTTCATGTGGTTCTTATTAGTTATTTACGACACTTTGTTAATAACTTTGTTAGTAAGTTAAATGAGTGGATTGTATCCGAGCAAGTTTCTTTTCCACTAAACCTTGCTCCATCAAGGGCACCCTGGGCTCTGCGCTTATTGTGGGTCCTGTGTGCCTGTTACAACATGCATAATAAAAAGCAGGCCTAACCTCTTCCTCCATGATAGAGCAACATAACATGCCAAATACTGGTTTTCCATTCATCCAGTATACTTGCTTCCTTAATTAGGATCTGCTCCTTAGATTGGAGGCCGAAGAGGAAGCCCTGAAGATTTTTGGCCCCATTTTGACAAAAACTCCTTATGTGCCTGTGCAGCAGCCAAACATTTTTTATTAGAAGCTCGTTGCTGCAGATGTTGCCAGATACCACGCCTAACTAGTTTTCCTTCTTTCTTCCACCACCTTCCACTTCTCTTTATCTCACACTTCCATCTCTTTTGTGCTTTATTTTCTCTTACTCGGGGGTAAGGTCTGAAGATGACAAGCATTGGTATAGGCAATAGGTTCCCCTTTTGGACCTCATAAATGGTAGAAATGCAGCACATTATCCTGATTGCGGTGCCGCCAGGGATTGAAGAGCTTTACAATTACTACACGCTGTTTTTAACTTGTACTTCAGCTGGGGTGTCAATTGATTTTATAATATTTCCCAATTGCAGAGCCGCATCCCCAGGTTCAGAATGAGTTTGGATAGCATACTGTCAGTAATCACACTCCTGCAACAGGTTTATGTGACACCTTCAACCAGTCCTGGCTTTTTAGCTAAAAAACATTTGGATTCTGGGAGTTGTAGTTTTGTTTTACTCATTCAAGCTATGCCCCCCTTAAATCCCAGCATGCTGAGTATTAGATACAAATACTGGCTGGCCTGGGCCATGTGATAGCTTGGCAGCTATGCTGTCTCAGAGGGGTTTACAAGTGAGCACCCCTTGTTTCCGCAAGCTCTACGAAGCCGTCACTGTGGCAGCAAGTGTTACGATTAACAAAAAGAGGTAGATCTTTAAAGCTTGTACCAGCACAACGCTTGACCAATGCGGAAGCCTAAGTAATACTCCATGAAGTACAGGGAATTCAGGAGCAGAGAGGTGTGGGCGTATCCCCCTTTAAACTACTGAAGCTGTGCAGAGGAGTCCTGATTCATTACAGTGCTACAGCCCACCTGAAAAGCACCTGTTTGGGCCTTAATGTTGTTTTACAGGTCGCGCATAGAGGTGAGTAGCAGTGCAACAGTGAAGCATGGACGTGTCTGCACCAGGGCCCCAGACACATCACTGTGGCCAGGCACAGCTGTGACTTTCTGGCATCGGCACATTCAAAATACTTCAGCTCTGATGAGAAGTCCTGGCCCCATTCTGGGAGAAGGGGGGTCCTGTGCCACTGGAAGTGTTGCACTTCTCTCTGTGCTTTACAAAGATGCATAGACCTGCAGGTACTCACTATTCCAGAGTACCAGCTGCAGGTACATTCCAGTTCATTGGAAGTACAGCAACCCTGCTGAGATTTTCTTGAGAGCAAAGTAGCATATAACATGTTACTTTCAGTTTAGTTTATTTTATTTTGCAGTTACTTAAAATCATTGCAATACATGCAAGAAGTAAAACCATATATAAAAGATTAATTCACAATAATAGAATTTCATGATTAAACTGTAAAACACTTCCATTACTTACAAGTTAGAAAATACCAATTAAACGTATGAGAGCAGCCACTATAAGTGGCCCAGTCAATGCAGCGATTGTTACTCCGACTAAGAAATTAAAATTGATTATCCAATAGCTCCTTGCCCCAAAAAAGCTTTAGTGACAGTTTTGTATTTTTGCCCTGGTCACTTCAAGAAATCTGACTAGTCTGGAGTTCAATTGTGGCATATAAAATGTGCCAGTGTTCAGTATCTGCCCCTGTTTAGCACGTGCACTGTTCATTGATACCATTACAAGAACTGGTCAGCATAGTCGCCAACTAGTAGTCAATTTATAGACATTAGCCCAGCCATCAATATAGTCATTATTTTCAAAATAAAGGTGCCTAGTAGTGCTTTGCAATTTAAAGAATGGCTAAAATGCATGTGACCTGAAACTCACTTACCACACGCAAGATGGACAAAGGTGAGGGCAAAGATGAGCACTCATGAGCTTGTGTTGTCCTTCAGTGACCCCCATGGTTGTACCTCTATGTTGTGTTCTGTCAAGTGCTAGAATATAATTCACTTTTTTTGATGTTTTACTCCAGCCCTTAAAATGATAACCTGGTCAGCGGTGTAAGAATTATGCGGCACTCGTGTGATGTGCTCTTAATGGATAACCAAGCAGGGATGACGGAGGGGGCGAGGCATGGAACAGGCACCCTCTGAAAACAGCATCTGGCATTTGTTCTCGGTCTCTGAATGCTATGCAAATGAGACGAGATAAGAACAAGATTCACAGGCCTGTTTACAAACAGCAGAACTTGGAGTCAGAATGCTCTGCAAGTGAAAAAGGAAGCTTTGCTTTACTTTGCACATCTAAAAAGTGGCTCTGCAGATGCAAAAGGAAGCATTGACAAACACGACCCGGAAAAAAAATAAGAAAAAAATTGTGCCCCGAAATGCACAAATAAGCATCAAAGTGGAAAGATACCAGTAGTAAGCTGCTGCTTCATTAGACAAAACACATGACAACAAGGAGGGAAAAAGAGGAAAGATTAACCACTCGCAAGCAAGCCTTTTTAAAGGACAATCAAAGCAAAGAATCATAAGTCAAAGGGTTGTCTGGGAGCTCACAAAGCGTGTACAACATGTCTCGAAGAGATAGTGCAAGAATTGCCTATGCTCGACCTAAAAATTAAGCCCTAGTCCCCACAAATCGGACCATGGCTCACCACCTTCACCTACTCACACTAATTATGTACTGAGCGATGGACTACTTGTGAGCCAGCCAGGGGAACCAGTGCAGGGCTATATGGTGAAATATCAGCCACAAAAATATTGTGGTACAAACATTTCATTTTCCAAATTTCACCACCCATAATATCAACTTTGCATACATATAATGCATTCATTTTTCATAAATGTAATACATCTATATATATAAAAACGAAAGTATGTCTGTTTGTCCTATAAAAACAAAAGTATGTCTGTTTGTCATTTCTGCATTACTACACCATTCATCCGATCGCCATGAAACTTTGGGAAGTTGTTGAGTACACTCCTGTGAAGGTTTCTGACAAAAAAAAAAAATTGTTAAAAGTTGTTGAGTACACTCCTGCGAAGGTTTCTGGCAAAAAAAAGAAAAGAAAAAATTGTTAAATATCGCCCCCCCGGCCCCCTAGAGCCCTCATAATCTTTCCAATATTGAACGTGTACAGTTTACGGTGCGACTCGCTTTTGCAATGACCATCAACAAAGCACAAGGACGATCGCTGCAAGTGTGTGGACTAGATTTGGAGAATCCGTGCTTCTCACATGGACAACTGTATGTGGCCAGCTCACGCGTCGGAAAACCTTCTGATTTATTCGTGTACGCACAAGACGGAAAAACAAAAAATACTGTGTATCCACAAGCACTCGAATAAATAAACAGAATTAAAACAACTCTTTAAAATGTTTTCCATATTAAAATGAATACTTTTCAATAAAAATGATACAATGTAAATTGAATGTTATCATAACAAGTTTCCTTAAATTTTTTTTCTTCTGAGATCGCAGCAAAGCGCGACGGGTAAGCTAGTTTAAAATATACATAACATAAAAAATTAAACAATTTATTAACTTTTATATTATTTAATTCTTGAAAATAGTTGTTACTTTCCAATCAATTTAACAACTATTATTAAAAAGTCTACTATATAATCATAAATTAAAACAAACGATCCAACAAAGCTTTTTATAAATAAAAATATATTAATATTTATATTAAATAGTAACAGACAATTTACCATTTAGAATTATTAATAATTTTTTAGGCACTCAAAATACCTGTAAAATAATCCTTGAATGCCAGGGAGCACTCAAAATTACTCAACCCACATTTTTCTTAAAGTCCTCAAGTATCTTGAAGTCCTGTATAGGTCTTGCAGTTGGATGTATGACATTACAACGCATGCTTTTACCACGCATGCTGTTACAACGCAGTTTTTACAACGCATGCTGTTACAACGCATAGCGCTTTGGGGTGCTGGATAGTGAATAGTTTAATTTACTATTCCAACTTCAGTACCCGTGGATAGTAGGGAAGGTGTTGGATAGTTAATTAAATCGAATCCCTATCCTAGAGCGCCCCCCAGTGCAATGCGTTGTAATGGTTTTTGTTGTAAAACCTGCGTTGTAAAAGCACTGCGTTGTAAAAGTTTTGTTGTAAAGGATGTTTCCCTTTGCAGTTATCATAATCTGCCATTTGAGTCACACACTCAGGCAGTACAGTGTCTGACTTTGGGTTGGCCTTTGGTCCAACAGCAACCCTGGCAATTCACGCTTTTACCCTAATCATGTCAACCCCTTCTAAGCTGCACCCTTCCCTAGCCCCATCTTGGCAAAAAATCTTGTGCCAGCCAAAGACAGCCTAAGATTCATTTACTTTATAGGTTTCAAAATTGTAAATCACTTACAATTTAGTTCTAGTCATCAAATCTTGCCCCAGAGGTCACTATTTCTTTTTTTTAAAAACACTGGTTTCATTTGAACAGATATATGGATTAAGAACTGTGGGTGGACAGTGGGCGGCGCTTTAACAGTATGTTTAACACCAACCTCTGTCCCTGGGCACATAAACACTAATTGTAAGGGAGTGTCGTGGCTACCAGTGAACTAGTAAAGTGCGGTGGGTTAAAAAGGAAGCGCGTGTTCCTCGTCAGGATCAATTGACCAAAGGTCTAGAATCCTGTGTTCAGAGTGATTAAAATAAAATGGCTCACTTGTTAGGTGTATTCAGGGTACACCATGGGTCTCGGGAGGGGGGTGGTAGCGTAATTGGCACACCCTTCATAGGGGAAAAAGACATAACAGGGTCCGAAATAGGCAGTATATTACTTATCTTAGCGATGTTGCCGCCAGGATCAAAATCACCCAAGGCTGGTTGTCTACTCATGCCCTCAACGCCAGGCACCCTCAGTATACCTGCTGCACCTCGACCGGACCCCGAAGATACAGAACAAAGCTGCCGATGCTGTTTAAAAGTGCTAAGCAAGATCTCCTCCTAGTTATTCCTGGTTTAGGAGGCTTACCAAATTTGGTTTCTGCACCTGTAAAAAGAAAACGACATAAACATACACATAGGACAGGACAAACAATTAGTAGTTGGTCCTATTCACATAGGTAAATCCATGGTGCTCCATTCGATGTGGGTGGACAGTGGGCGGCGCTTTAACAGTATGTTTAACACCAACCTCTGTCCCTGGGCACATAAACACTAATTGTAAGGGAGTGTCGTCGCTACCAGTGAACTAGTAAAGTGCAGTGGGCTAAAAAGGAAGCGTGTGTTCCTCGTCAGGATCAATTGACCAAAGGTCTTGAATCCTTTGCTCACAAATCACTCGAAAAGATCTGGGGTAATATTCTAACAAGAGGAGAGCCACTGTGCATGGGGGGCAGACGAGATATGGACAATTTATTGACATCAACTTATAAGTATAGCTTACAAAAGTAAGATAGCTCTTGGAGAAGAAGAGGAAGGGCCAGACAGTTAGATATTACAGGGTTGGGACCTAAGGGCTAGTTGTCGATGGTACACAGGTGTTGTTTTTTTATTATCACTAGAGTTAACACTTAACATCACAATTAGAATTTTTGCCTGAAGGTACAACCTGCTTCTTTCGAGAGGTTGGTCACCTTTGTTTCCATTTCTGTTGTTCAGAAATAGTGTAGCATAGAGGTGGGGAATGAGAAGATCGTGCAAAGGGTAGGGAGGATAAAATAATGGTAAAGAGGGAGGAATGGCACAATAGATTGGTTGAAGATGATAGAGGATATGTATATTTTGTTGACTCTGTATTAAGTAGCATTTCAATGTCAGCCTTATGATAATACCCAAATTATTTTCTGCTCTGCAAATAAAACATTTTAAAATAAAAGGAAATGGGGTGTGGACTTCGTTTGTACCATAAATGTTCTTTCTTTTTAACTGTAATAGAAGGTACTGTTTTTGTCTGTAACTGTAACAAAATTTGTCAATTCTAGAAGGAAAGCAAAATAAAACTAAAATGAATACGGTTTAAAAAAAGACATAGGGGCTGATTAGGATGGCAGACGGAAAGCGTCTTGACCGCCAGTCCGGCGGGAATTGACCGTCCGACCGCACCGTCGTGAAACCGGCGGTGCAATTAGGATTACCCTCCAGCAAAATCCGACCGCGGCGGACGGATTTCACCAAAGACCGCCGTCCGCGGACGGAACCATTGAAAAAAAATGACCGCCGCAGACGGAGTGGCCACGGTAACAGGCCCAACTGCCGACAGTGCAGCGAAGTGACCGGCCGCACGCTTAGGATAACACCGCCAGGGCAACGTAAAGATACGCCCTCCACGACCGTCGCGGAAAAAAACATAGAAAAATGTAAGTAACAGTGGAAGGGCCTAAGCTAATCCCCTGCGGCGGTCTGACCGCCAAAAAAATGGCGGCTGCAAGGTAGCATGCAATCCAGCAAATCAGGACCCAAACCTACCATGAACACACCCCTCCCCCAATAACCGACATCAAAAACACACCCCCATGGTGGAACACCTGACAGGCAAGGGTCCACACCCACAACATACCTGACTGCAAGATACCATTGGGACACAGCCACACAGAAGAAAACAAAAGGAGCTCCTCCCATCCCCACAATCCTTTGCATCACAGCAAAACTGAGAGGAAGAGGCACACAGCAGAGCACAGTACCACATACGCCAATAGCCACACAACAACCTGCACATCAACACACACACCTCACCATCCACCACAACACCATCCCAACAAACCACACACCTGCACCCCCAACACCCTGCACAGCACACACCATGGCCCACAAGACACAGCCTAAATTCACAGGGAGTGAGCTAAACGTCATGGTGGATGAGATCATACGTGTAGAACCCAACCTTTTTGGAAACCTTGTACAACACACCACACTGGCCAACAAAACCAAAATGTGGAAAAGGATAGTCACCAGAGTGAAAGCATCAGGGACCGCGCCACGCAACAAAAGAGACATCCAGAGGCGGTGGCACGACCTCAAGATAAAGGTGAAGTCAATCAGAACCAAGAACCGTGAGCGGGCCGAGCGTACAGGCGCCGACAGTCCCATCCAGCCAATACCATACACTGAATGGGAGGAGAAGGTGCTTGGAATACTGCACCCGGAGAGCCTGGAAGGAATAGCAGAGGGAATGGAGGCTGGTGAGTACAACCTAATGACCACATTCACAATGCCAAGTACTTCCTTGCACAACTGCTAAGATACTCCGCCTAGGCCACACACCATGTATGTTGAGCACACATACATCCAAGTGTGTGAATGCCAGGGCCAAAATGCATCCACCATGACCACCCAAACACGGAGCAACCACCATTTCCTGGGTCACATGTGGCTAAGCAGCCAGCACTACAATTCCCAACAGGCCACCTTCACCCACAGCCCAGCAAGATGGAGTCCCTCCACCATGTGCTAGCCTCACCAAAGTAACAGGTAGGTAGCCATCTTCACAGGGTGGGGTGTACCTGTTGAGGGGCCAGCACTACAACTCCCAACAGGCCCCCTTCACCCACAGCCCAGCTAGATGGAGTCCCTCCACCATGTGCTAGCCTCACAAAAGTATTAGGTAGGTAGCCATCTTCACAGGGAGGGGTGTACCTGGTTGAGGGGCCAGCACTACAACTCCCAACAGGCCCCCTTTACCCACAGCCCAGCAAGATGGAGTCCCTCCACCATGTGCTAGCCTCACCAAAGTAACAGGTAGGTAGCCATCTTCACATGGAGGGGTGTACCTGGTTGAGGGGCCAGCACTACAACTCCCAATAGGCCCCTTTCACCCACAGCCCAGCAAGATGTAGTCCCTCCACCATGTGCTAGCCTCACCAAAGTAACAGGTAGGTAGCCATCTTCACGGAGAAGTGTGGCTCACTGGTTAGAGTGGCAGACTCTGAAGCAGAGATCAGGCCCGGGACCAGGGTTCAAGTCCCGACGCGGCAGGGTCTTGGGCTCAATGTCCACGGACTCGATAATTCTCGCCTCGGCCCCTACTCTAATCATGGGTTCCACGCTGCAACTCTGGGCAATAGCTTGCATAATCTCCACAACGGCCCCTACAACACTGGGATGCCTGGCTTCACCTTGGGGGTGCCCAGGAGGGGCATCTCACAGGGAGAGCCAGGACGGGTTCCACAGCATTATACAGCACTGGGACGCCCCGTTGGGGCAGCTTTGCGCATTACAAAATACACTACATTTACATTTACATTTACATGGAGGGGTGTACCTGGTTGAGGGGCCAGCACAGTATGATGCCCATGTACTGTGTGCCACAACAAAGTGATGAGTTTGTCAATCTTGTGCTGCATGACATGACATGCCAATTGTCACAACAGCCAACCTGTGCAGTACACATCAATGATTCTCTATCCTTTGCACAACAGGCGATCATGAACTGGCAGGAAATGTCAGCAACCAGCAACATCAGGCACCCCCCTCAGACCATGGACTCTCTGGAGCAGATTACCCTGACGCCTCGGATGCTGTGGATGAAGCCAGTACACCAGTGTCGCCAGTGCCTTCACGGTCCCAGGACATTGCTGTCACCACCACCTTGACCACAACACCAACAGTGGCCCCTGCTGTTGGGGCCTCTACTGCCTCTACTGCCACTACCACCACCACCACCACTGCAACAAGTCTTCCCTGTGCCACCCTCCCAGACCCATTGGACAATGAAACACCAAGGAGACCAGGGAGAGTATCCGGGCTAGGACCCAGGTGAGGCAACAGGCCCCGGACAGGAGGGCAGGTGCAAGGGCAGGTGGGCAGCAACAACCACCCAATTGTGGTGCTGAGGCCTTGGATGCCATCAACAGGGTTGTGGACGTATATGAGCGTGCACAGGCACAGGCAGCCAAGGCACACTGGAGCACCGGCAGCTGTTGAGGTCCATCGACAACAGACTGGCACAGCTGATGGACATCATGGGGCAGCAAGCAGCGGCTCAGAGGGAGCAGCCTGCAGGCCATATACCACCTTCCCGTCCCCCAGTGGCATGCAGGATTTCATTCCACAAACATCCCCCGAGGCCACAGAGAGGTATGTGGCACCCTGAGCAAGCTGCCCACACAGCAGCGCCCCCTCCGGCCAAAATGCAGAGGGGACGTCCGAGGAAACAGCCAGGCGAAACCAGTGGCAAAGCACCAGCCAGCCGCCAGATGAGGAGCCGGCGCTTACCTCACCATACCCTGAGCCTGCGATTCACTCTACTGACTATACTCCCCACATCACCAGGCCATCGCAGATATCTGTTGTACTGGGTTCCCACAACAATGTGGGTTCTACACAATGTTCTCAACCTCCATGACTTTCAACTTGCTGATCCCCACCCCCCATCTTGTAAATATGCACTCAACCAACACTGCCACCATTGTAAATAAACACCCTTGAAACACTCATGTCTGTGTGTACTCCATGTTCCTATCACAGGGTGTACAATGATGTAAACGTTACCATGTCCAAGGAGCAATGCCTGTCTGTACTCATGGTGAAAATGAAGCGACCTAGGGAGAACTAGAGAACAACATACACATGTCAGGAGAGTGCATCATAGCCTTCACACCACACCACATTTCACGGCTGTGCTATCTATCCACTCCACAATTTGCACCAGTCACCTCATACCCATTCGTGAGCCGTGCATGACTACCATGTCCCACACACATTTGCAACCAGCACGGAGCCAACCACAGGCAGCAGTCACAGCACACATCCAGACATCATCACCAACCATCCCTCCCGCATACCATGTCAACACGTACGTTGACACTCACCTTCAAGGGAAGTAGCGCTCAATGAGCTAACGTCTCTGGTCCACACCTTCCTCCTCTCCACTATCATCATCACTGGACATGGTCGGGATAGCAAGCGGAGCCACTTGTTGGTCTGCAGGTTCGAGGATCAGGGGGATCCCCTTGCGCAGGGCCAGGTTGTGGATCATACAGCAGGCAACCACGTTTTTGCAGACCTTTGCGGGTGAGTAAGGCAGGGCCCCTCTGGCCTTATCCAGGCAGCGGAACCTTGACTTCAGCAGCCCGAATGTGCGCTCCACCACCCAACGTGTCTTGCCATGTGCCACATTACATCGCTGTTCGCCTGGGGTAGTGGGATTCCGTACTGGACTCAACAACAATGGGTGGTTCGGATACGCAGAGTCACCTATGGGAGAGGTGGACAGCACATCCAACATTACCATTGTGGTGGGGGTCAGCAGGGCAAACATACAACACAGTGTATGACACTTACAACTCACCAACAAGCCAACCACGTTCCGGATGCATATTCGCCATCAGTCGGGGCACCATGCTGCTCCGCAGGATGTGGGAGTTATGTGCAGAGCCTGGAACTCTGGCACACACATGTGAGATGATCTGATTGGCCTGGCCCACCACTTGGACGTTGATGGAGTGGTAATGCTTCCTATTACGATAAATGTGTTCATGTGCCTGTGGTGGAACCAGACCAATATGTGTGCCATCAATGGCACCCACCACATGTGGAATCCGACCCAGAGCGTAGAAATCAGCCTTCACAGCTGGCAATTCTGCTGCCCCTGGAAAATTTATATAGTTATCCTTAAACAACATCATGGCTGCAAGGACAGCACGCAGAACCACACTAAACATGGGTTGGGACATCCCCCTGCTGTACCAATTGTGTGCTGGAAAGTGCCAGTAGCGAAGAAGTGAAGTGCCGCCATCACCTTGGCCGTTGTTGTGATTGCCCCGGGATATTCCCTGCGTGGCTGCAGGTGGGGCTCCAGTTGGGCAACCAGGATCTGCAATGTGGGACGGTCCAAGCGAAATCTGTGTATCACCTCGTCGTCCACAATGTCCTCCTGCACAGTGTATGGACGGTGCACATTCGGAGCTCTCCTAGGATGGAAGCACATGCCAATTGAAAACACTACACAGCTGTACCACATTTGTGATCATGACAGACACAGCAATAACAATGACTGAAGACACCAGTGATGTTACCACAAACTACATGTGGGTTGGCCCTGGCACACAACAATGGCACACCTGTCGACTTGCCACACATTGACATCCCCACAATGACGTCACAGCCATGTGTATGCACAAAGGCACGTCTCCACATGTAGCACAGACAGCCTTGATTGTGCAACATCCACCTCATGTGTGGATCTGCATCACCACAGGCCCCAATCTTTGTGCTGCACCATGCCAATACATGAATACACAGTCCATGAGGTCATGCACCTCTGACTAGACTTGCATAGGCTGGACAAGGACACATGAGAGGGCAATCCATCAAGCACACATCATACAGCAACAAATTCATAGTGCATCCATCACATCATCATATGTCGTTGCACAGACCATGCACAGGCTCACATGTAACACAATCTGCAGGTCCATGGTAACACTGAACTGTGTAAATGTGAACCAGCAACCCATGTCACATGTGAGCTACCACATCACTACATTGTCCCAAATGTGCACTGGCCAGGCATGTGCACTCAGCAATGGTGTGGGTGGGTAACTTGCAGTGTTTGCACTGCCCTGTTGGATGATCATGGTGGCCAATGGACACGCTTGGACAGCGCCCTCGCCACAGCATGATGTGTTGGCAGGTACCGTGTACCTGCTCAGACACCCATGTCCCCTTGCCAATACGGAATGTGTGTCTGAGCATGCAGTAATTGGCCTTGTGCTGGCAGTGCATGCCTGTCGCAAATACAAAACTTGCATTAAGCCTCCTTGAAAGTGTTTCCCATTGACTGTTGAATAGGGTGCCATGGCGGGGACACACCAGCGCGGTCATGCGTGCGCTGCCGCTAGGGTGCATCTTTCAAATGCATCCAGTTTCCGGCACCGCAATGGAGGTTCATGCATACCGCGGGGTCGGGGCAGGCTTTCTGCAACATTTAAATCTACATTGTGAAATGGCAGTTGGTATGTCCCTCCATGCAGATAGCGGTACCCACCGCCGTTCCCTGGTGGTGAGTCACTGCCCATGCCCATGCCCATTCAGTCCTGAGGCCCGACATGCAGATAGCGGTACCCACCGCCATGGAACGGCGGTGGGTACCGCTATCTGCATGGCGGGCCCCTGGACTGAATGGCCATACGCGGTGACTCGCCGCCGTGGAACGATGGTGGGTACCGCTATCTGCATGGTGGGCCCCTGGACTGAATGGGCATGGGCGGTAACTCACCGCCGGGGAACGGCGGTGGGTACCGCTATCTGCATGGCGGGCCCCTGGACTGAATGGGCATGGGCGGTGACTCACCGCCGGGGAACGGCGGTGAGTACGGCTATCTGCATGGTGGGCCCCTGGACTGAATGGGCATGGGCATGGGCGGTGACTCACCACCGGGGAACGGGCGGTGGGTCCCGCTATGTGACTGAATGGGGGAATGCCAACTGCCATTGCCACTTGCACATTCAAATGTATCTGTTAGCCTTCCCCACCCCCACGAAATGCGTGCTCCGCCATTGCGATGCCAGCGAGTGATGATTTTCAAATGATGCACCATCGCGGTAGCGCGCACATGCGGTTGGCGGTGTGTGACCGTGAGGGTCTTTGCACATGCAGCCGATGGAAACAGGTACCGCGGGACGCGTAAGCGAATTTAAAAAATGCGGAAGCCATGCACCACCACAGCGGGGCCAGTCATTGGCTCATTTCGAATGAGGCGGCCCGGGAACACCAATTGCTGCAGACGTGTGCCACTGAGATCAGCTCAGGGCCCTATAAATGTGTGAGTCTGAGCACCACACATCCACTGCTTCCAGCCACTGCTGCCTGCACCCATCACCTCTACCTGCTGCTGCTGGCAACTCCACCAACTGCTGCCTGCACCCATCACCTCTACCTGCTGCTGCAGGTCACTCCACCAATATGCTGCTGTTGTGCCAGTGTCCCCGACCTTGCCGTGCAGAGAGGTGGACAGAACCGGTTCCGTCCATTCAGGGCATAGTAGCTGGAGGTCCTGTGGGCGGTGTGCTCCGCCACTTTGAACGGCTCTACGGTGCCCCAGGACATGTGGTAAGTGCAGTGGGGAACATGTTGGTGTGCATGAGGTGGTCCCTGACTCCTGGCCTCTGCAATCTGGGAGGTAGTCTGTGGGAGGCAGTGTGGGTATGCCCCAGCAGGCCCGGCATGCTGTGATGTGTTCCTGGTTCTGTCACTCACTGATTTACATTTATGCTGAGAAGTATTGTCTTTGAGGGGTCACAAACATGACATGTGAAGTCTTGTGGCTGTGCTGGGTCACGATCGATCACATCTATATTGTGGGTGTGTACCTCACCTGCTTTCCATGATGGACTAATGCCATATCGACCTGTCCATTCAAAACGTTGTACTGTGCATGCCTGCTGACAGATAGCTGTACCTTTTATCATGGCCAACTGTTCACTGACATGCCCCCTCTTGTCTCCCATTATGGTAGGTCAAGCTGCACCATCGCAAGGCCGTGTGGAGGGCCATAGCACGTGATGTACCGTCAGTGGGGGTGTGCAACAGGGGACACACACACTGCCACAAGCGGTGGGACGACATCTCCAGGCTCAGCAAGAGTGTGGCGGAGATGATTCCAAGATCAGGCCATCTCCCACGACGTACCATGACCCCTCTAATGCTACCTATCATGGCTGTGACACATCCTGACCTGTCCGCACGGTTGAGAGGGGAGCAGCAGCAAACTAGCGGTAAGCACACTGAATGGGTGTGTGACTTGGGAGTGCATGCATGTATTGCTGGTCAGACACAGTAGTGACGTCCGTGGTGTACATGGTGTGCTGTTATTGCATGTTGGTGGCATTAGCGGAGTGAGAGTTAGCATCCATGTCAGCCAGCTGGACATACCAGTTGCATTATAGTGCAGGGGCCCAGGACATGCCATTCAGGTCTGTGGTCCCATGCCATCACATGTGTGTTGGGCTGCATGCACTTGCCCTGTTTGTTTCATGAGTCCCATGCTCTCCACACCAATGGATTCAAGCAAGCCGGGCTGAAGACGGCTGGAATGCCAGAACCCGGTCCTCGGAAGCTTGTTTCCGGTCCAGGGAAGGCCATGGATTGGCAGTTCGGGCTGGACTGTTCCCATGAGGCACAGGGTCAGACTGAATTGCATATGGCCATGTCTGAACTGGGGTGGTGTGGAGTGCAAAAAAACGATGGATTTAGGCCCAGATCTCTGTACTGGGGTGAATGTATGACATTGTTCTGCATTCTGTCCATCAACTGTGGTTTTTGCATTTGTCACCCCGAGTGGGATGGGTATGCTCAGACGGGAGTCCCATGCTCTCCACATCACTGGATTCAAGCAAGCCGGGCTGAAGATGGCTGGAATGCCAGAAACCGGTCCTCAGAAGCTTGTTTCCGGTCCAGGGAAGGCATGGCTTGGCAGTTCGGGCTGGACTGTTCCCATGAGGCACAGGGTCAGACTGATTTGCATATGGCCATGTCTGAACTAGGGTGGTGTGGAGTGCAAAAAAACGATGGATTGTACTGGGGTGAATGTATGACATTGTTCTGCATTCTGTCCATCAACTGTGGTTTTTGCATGTGTCACAAGGCCCAATAATTCTCTGACATGAGGATGTCTGGTAGGGGTGGTTCATGTGCAGGATGGCTGCTACATGTTGTTCAGCAGTCAAGGAAGTGTTGATTTTGTAATTTGCAGTACGTGAGTGTGGCACTTAGGTATACCTCTTATCTCTCTCTTTCAGCTTTGGACGAGGGCACTGACCCAAAAAACGACAGAGATTAGTGGTGACAATGCATTGGGATCAGAGATCACACAAACGCAGACTGAGACTGAAGAGAGCTGCCCTGGAGAAGGGGACAGACCTATCCCTGAGGACTCACATGTGGAGACACTATCGTCCTCATCTTCAGACAGTGGTGGTGGGTCAGCACTGTTGGTAGACACAAGGAGTGGACAATCTACACCTTCAATCGGTTCACAGCACACTGGGCCTACACTGCCACCAACTGCGAAAAGTACTGCTTGTGCTCGCAAGAGTAGGGGGAGCAGAGTGGCCTTTGGTGCAGGCACCGCTGCCCCTGCCCCTGTGACACAAACTGCCTTTAGTGCTGAGGCGGTTGATCTGCTGCGACAGCTGTGTGTAGGGCAAACAAACATGATAAATGCATTGCTGGACCACGATAGCAAGTTGGGGCAGGTGGTAGCATTCATGCAGGTGATGTTGCTGGTCTCCAAAGGACAGTACAGTCCTTATCCAACACAGTGTCTGCAGCCATTCTACAGTCACATGGACAAGCTTCTACTTCAGTTCCCCCATCCACACCACTTACTGTCTCAGGGGAGAGTGACACTTCTGAACATGCATCATTTTCAGGGTATTGCACTAGAAGCAGGCACAGGCAGCAAGGAAGGCAACGGAGGCCACAGACACCATCCCCTGAGAAAGGGATATCTTTCACAGAACACAACATCAGCTCCCCTGGAGATGACACACAGGACCCTCAAGGCACATCTCATGGACAAGGCACAGACCAAGGACAGGGTATCCACAAAGGACAGGACACCACCCACGGACACAGCTCCTCCCAAGGAGCAGGAACCTCCCAAGGACCGAGGCACAGACCAAGGACAGGGCATCCGCAAAGGACAGGACACCACCCACGGACACGGCTCCTCCCAAGGAGCAGGCACCTCCCAAGGACCAAGCCACAACAAAGGACAGGGCATCTCCCAAGGACAGGGCACCTCACAAGGACAGCGCACCTCCCAAGGACCAGGCCTTACAAAGGACAGGGCACCTCCCAAGGACCAAGCCACAACAAAGGACAGGGCATCTCCCAAGGACAGGGCACCTCACAAGGACAGCGCACCTCTCAAGGACCAGGCCTTACAAAGGACAGGACACCTCCCAAGGACAGGGCACCTCCCAAGGACAGGGCACATCACAAGGACAGGGCACCTCACAAGGACAGGGCACCTCACAAGGACAGGGCACCTCCCAAGGACAGGGCATCCGCAAAGGACAGGACACCACCCACGGACACAGCTCCTCCCAAGGAGCAGGCACCTCCCAAGGACCAAGCCCCAACAAAGGACAGGGCACCTCCCAAGGACAGGGCACCTCCGAAGGACCAGGCCCTTACAAAGGACAGGGCACCTCCCAAGGACAGGGCACATCACAAGAACAGGGCACCTCACAAGGACAGGGCACCTCCCAAGGACAGGGCACCTTGAATGGACAGGGCACCTCACAAGGACAGGGCACCTCCCAAGGACAGGGCACCTCACAAGGACAGGGCACCTTCAATGGACAGGGCACCTCACAAGGACAGGGCACCTCCCAAGGACAGGACACCTCCCAAGGACAGGGCACCTTCAACGGACAGGGCACCTCCCATGGACAGTGCACCGCCCACGGATAAGGCACATTCCAAAGATAGGACACCTCCGAAGGCCAAGGCGTCTCCCACGGCCAAGGCACCTCCCAGGGAGCAGGCACCTCCCAGGGCCAAGGCGTCTCCCATGGACAGGGCATCCACCAAGGACAGACATCCATCACCTATGCGTACCCTGAAGCTGGTGTTGGTAAAAAAACGTAAACCACATGTGTCAGAGGCGGAGGCCCCCCATACCTCTGCTCCCATCCACACCGCGGTGAAGCAGAGGAAGGAGTATACTGTTGTTGCATCCCCCATTACACATGATGAAGAGGGCAGAAGGCAGGGCCAGAGCAAGCGTCAAGCAGGTTCCAGCACGTCCCCAGAGAGCGGACCCCCACATGCACAAGATCCACCTTTGATGGGTGATGTTTCAGATGAGCCCGCACCACTTACCAGTCCAGTCATGTCCAGGGTACCCTTCCAAATCCCAAAGAAAGGGAAACACACACCGGTGACACCTGACCACCCCAATGCCGCACAAGTAGAGCTGTCACCATCTCCCAGAGCCAACGTGCCTCCTGGCCCATACAGCCCTGTGGCTAATCATTTCAGTGGTGCTAGTGGGTCAGCTGCAGTTCACTCTCATGTGTCAGGTAGTGGCACTGTGTCTGTTGTTCACTGTCATGCCTCATGTAGTAGCACTGTGTCAGTTGTGCCCTCTCCTGTTTCAGGTACTGCCACTGTGTGTGTCCTCCAATCTCATGTCTCAGATGCTGGCATGGTATTTGTTGGTCAGTGTCCAGGGACTGGTCCTGCCAGTGTGGCAGGGTCTATCGCTCATGTGTCAGTCACTAGAGCTGTGGCTGTGTCTCACTCTCCTGTATCCGGTCCTGCCAGTGTGTCAGGGTCTATCGCTCATGTGTCAGTCACTAGAGCTGTGGCTGTGTCTCACACTCCTTTATCCGGTCCTGCCAGTGTGTCAGGGTCTATCGCTCATGTGTCAGTCACTAGAGTTGTGGCAGTTTCTCACACTCATGTATCAGGTCCTGCCACTGTGTCCGAAGCTAAGAGGTCCCACAGTCCACCTGATTCTGTGCTGTGAGGTGCAGTTCCCATCACTCAAATCTCATTGTACTTGATGTTTGGACTGTTCATTGTAACCACGCTTACAATATTCTTGTCCATGGGACTGTCTGTATGACAAACATCCTTTTGCTGCCTCAGATGTACCTGCTCTGTTGTGAACACTGCCCTGTTGCTGTTGTGCTGCTGCAATGTGCCCTCTCATGTGCTGCCTCAGATGGACCTGCTCTGTTCTGGCCACTGGCCCTGTTTGAGTTATGATGCAATGTGCCACTGACTTGTGCTGCCTCAGATGTACCTGCTCTGTTCCATGCCATGGACTGTTGATGCACTTTGCCCCTCTCATGTGCTGCCTCAGACGGACCTGCTCTGTTGTGAACACTGCCCTGTTGCTGTTGTGCTGCTGCAATGTGCCCTCTCATGTGCTGCCTCAGATGGACCTGCTCTGTTCTGGCCACTGGCCCTGTTTGAGTTATGATGCAATGTGCCACTGACTTGTGCTGCCCCAGATGTACCTGCTCTGTCCCATGCCATGGACTGTTGATGCACTTTGCCCCTCTCATGTGCTGCCTCAGATGGACCTGCTCTGTTGTGAACACTGCCCTGTTGCTGTTGTACTGCTGCATTGTGCCCTCTCATGTGCTGCCTCAGATGGACCTGCTCTGTTCTGGCCACTGGCCCTGTTTGAGTTATGATGCAATGTGCCACTGACTTGTGCTGCCTCAGATGGACCTGCTCTGTTCTGTGCAATGGACTGTTGATGCACTTTGCCCCTCTCATGTGCTGCCTCAGATGGACCTGCTCTGTTGTGAACACTGCCCTGTTGCTGGTGTGCTGCTACATTGTGCCCGCTCATGTGCTGCCTCAGATGGACCTGCTCTGTACTGGCCACTGGCCCTGTTTGAGTTATGACGCAATGTGCCACTGACTTGTGCTGCCTCAGATGGACCTGCTCTGTTCTGGCCCCTGGCTCTGTGGTAACTGTGCTGCTTCTTGCCCCTTGGTTATGCAGCTTCTCGTGGACATGCTCTGTACTCTCTCATTGCCCTGCCTGGAACTGTGCTGCTTCTTGCCCCTTGGTTGTGCAGCTTCTCATGGACATGCTCTGCACTCTCTCATTGGCCTGCCTGGAACTGTGCTGCTTCTTGCCCCTTGGTTGTGCAGCTTCTCATGGACATGCTCTGCACTCTCTCATTGCCCTGCCTGGAACTGTGCTGCTTCTTGCCCCTTGGTTGTGAAGCTTTTCATGGACATGCTCTGCACTCTCTCATTGTCCTGCCTGGAACTGTGCTGCTTCTTGCCCCTTGGTTGTGCAGCCTCTCATGGACATGCTCTGCAATATGTACTGGCCACTGGTCTGGCTCCTGGGTACATCATAGTGCTATCTTTGTGATGTTTAATAAAGTCAGTTACTCCTGTTGTGTACTTTGTCAGTGTCCATGCTTGTTGTGTACTTGCATTGTGGATTCCCTGTGTTTACCACATGCCCTGTCTACCATGGATTAGTTCACACTGGTGACGCACATGACAACAAGCACCGCTCAATATTCATATATTACTGGTCCGGCCCAGCAAGAGTAAGCGAGTGGCACCTCTGCCATTGATGGGAGGGTGGCAATGAACGCACATTTACTTACAGGAAGGCCTCTCAGGCACCCACTGGGCCGCTGGCGGTCATTTACAAATGCAGGGACTGCCCAATTCGGTCCAACACAGCTGCCCACAAAAGCAGCCCTCAGCTGGGACTGGACACCGGCCCCTCGGCCAGTGCCCTGGTGCCCTTGTTGCTAATCCGACGCTGCTGGTGTGAACAGGTAGCAGTGTTCATGTATGATGTGGCGTGGTATGTGTGTATTGCATGCTTGCGTACTTGCTGTGGTGTCCACGATGGTGCATGACTTGCTGGAAGTGAAGTACGGACAGGGCCGGGAAGGCATGTAGGGCTGGGTCCATGGCGATAGGGTCCGTGCGGTGGGTCTCGAGGCACTGCTTTCTCTCTCCGTTGTGGTGCTTCCGCCATCTATGAGATTTTGGTGTTTCCGCTGCGGTGTTCTGGTTTGTTTGCGACTATGTAATATTGCGGAGGGTCAGGACGTCATTCCGCATGGCGGTGAGGCTGGATTGGCTCTGTCTGCCGTGGTGTCTGGTGTGTTCCCGCGGCGGTTCAAGTTTTTCCGCGGCAGACGGTAAATGTGCCCAGTTCCCTTTCTTAATATGACGGACGGAAAACCCGCTGCTGGCGGACAGTGAGGTGCATTTTCCGCCGCCTCCAGCACAGCGGTCTTGCATCCGTCCGCCATCCTAATGGACCCCTAAGTAATAAAGCACCTCAATAAATGTGACACAACAAAACAGAATACACCACAAAGCATACAGAATAAAACAAAAATAACAATACAACTACAAATCAGCAATGCAATGACATAACACAAAAATTCAATACAACATATGACAAGTTAACAGAATACACCCCAAAACCAATACAAAGCTACAAAATCTCAACACAACATAACACCATAACAAACACAATTACAACAAAACAGCACATTACACCTCTACAACACAGTACCAGCTCAAAGCTATGCACTGCACAACAATAGAACAACAGAACACAAAAAAACACCATCAGCACAACCCCACCGAACAAGACAAAA
The DNA here is from genome assembly GCF_964263255.1 of Lissotriton vulgaris. NCBI lineage: Eukaryota > Metazoa > Chordata > Amphibia > Caudata > Salamandridae > Lissotriton > Lissotriton vulgaris. Next base: position 1,532,776,441 of record NC_141689.1, on the reverse strand, counting down.
CAAATGTATTAGGCTGTGGTGATGGCAGTGTTTTGGGCTTCTGTTTTATGGTGCTGTGTTTGTGTATTGATGTGATGTGTTATTGTCTTGTGTGTTGTTGTAAGTTGTTTCTTTTGCTGTGTTTCGTAACTATATTTTTGTGTTGTATTTTATACTTGTTTTGTTGTACTGTTCTGTATTGTGTTGGTGTGTTTTACTTAGATCTATTGTTCATTGTATTGTGATGGGTTTGTTTAATTTTACTTTGTTTTATGTTGTGCATTTTTGTGTTTACTTCTTGTGGGTGTTGGTTTTGTCTGTTGCTGTTTTTGTTGCAATGGTGAGTTGTGTTGTATGATATTGGTTTAGTGTAGCTTGGTGTGTTGTGTAATATGATTGCGCTAAATTAATAAGATGATGATTTGTATTATTGTGTTAATCCCACTTTGGTAAGAGGACATGTAATATCACTGACCAAAAAAGGCTGTTACACGTCCTAGTTATTAATCCCCAGTTTAATAGCTTTCAGTTTAATATCCTTTGAAGAATCTTGCCAACTAAAAAGCCCTGTCTTTGACTTTTAGGCGGTGTAAGCTACCCATCACCAGCTGGTGTTGTGAAGTGTTTAATATGTAAAATAATAAGTACCCGTGCCCAGCTCAGCTCAGAACCCCATGGCTGGTGCATTTAAATATTGGTGCACCCACTACAAAGGCTGTGTAGCCTTAAATCCACTTTATGTCTATTTAATCCACTACAAGTCATGGCCCTCTGATATACCTCTGACAAAAAATTGTTGTGCATAAATTTCTATTTTTGATTCTTTGGGGGGATTAATAGAGAAGTAATTTAACTTGGGTACACATTGCTGATCCGGGCTGTATTTTTCTGGACTACATTTAAAAAATGTTTGGGATGTGTTGCAGTGATGACAAAACATTTCAGGACCCATGAGACATACATACTTCATTTTAGTGTCAAAGTATAGATTTTGGGGTCAAGTAGTCTTATAGAGACAGCATAAAACTCCTCAGAGCAACCCTTCCGGAATTTTCCAAAAAGGAGGCTATAACAGAAGAAGAAGAGACATATATAGAAACACAAAGAATAATGGTTTTTGATGCTTTTATGTATGCACCAAACAATGTTTTTGATCTGAATATGAAAAAAATGTCATAGTTCACTTTATTTATTTCTTTTGCTCATGATGCATTTGCAGAATGTTGAACATTTGAGAAGAGCATACGGGCAGGGACATCTTTTTGTAGCACAGGTTTTGCAAGTACATGTAAGTTCCGTGGGTAGAGACTTTGGAAATTTCGTTGGCTTTAGCACTCCATCAATATCTTTCCAACAAAATTCACATGGATCTTTTTCTACATATACATGAGCCAAAACATTTATACATCTTATGAACAAGTAGAAGACTCTTTAAATGTATCCACACACAGAATAGGATGTTGCTGTAAGGCCACTTAGAGGGACTGATCTCTTGAACTCACTATACAGAATATCATATAATGTGTGACAGTCAGAACAAGTTTTCCACACACGCAGAAGGTATTTTTCTTAGTCTTTAAAGTCACATCCTTCTTCTCTCTCTGTAAATCCTTTTAGAAATTTCACAGGTTTAGCAGTTAAAGCTCCAAGCTTTGTTCCAATTTGCCTCATAGTATCATCACCCATAAGAATATGCTCCTTGATAAGAGCACTGGACATCTCTGAGTCGTTTCATATACAGAATTTGAAGCAGTATTAAGTGTGTTTTCTCACCTGTTCCATAACGTATCCATAACTCTGACATTCCTTGACTTATGAACATTGCAACAAATTGAAGTAGGGAATAATTCACAATAATACCATCTGTGTCATTTGACAGTACAATGACTCAATTGGAACCAGTTTGAACAGCCCACTCAACATGTGGCACAACACAAAGGTCAGCTTCCTACAATTTTAAGTTCTTGAACAATACGGCCCGTACCTTTTGAATATATCTATGAAGGCACCAACTCCTCATTGATAATCATTCCACTCATAATTGGAAATTCAGCGTTCACTGAAGCATCAGCAATGTTTTGGCGAGTTAACATCTCCAAGTTCACCTTGTGCAATGCTCATTACCAGAAATTATCAAGTTGCATAGGTATAGGTGTTGCATTTATGTTACAGGCAAGATCAATTGTTTCACTTGTATACATTTGTCTGATTTCCCTCACATTCTTTGACAGATAGTTCAAGATAATGTGCTTTTCTTGAAAGGCACACACAGACTGAACGACCTCTGCAAAGTTTTACCTGGATGAAATCTTGACCATTCGCAATTGTGACATATAGTCCATGTTAAATCAAAAACAGGGGAACACTGTTCCGGAGGAGGGGTGCAAAGTGTCACCCACTCACTGAGAATGGAAAAAGAGAGTGGAAGAAAGGAGACGGGGGTTGGAGTGGGGGTCCTAAGCCTGCTGGTAAGAGGGAAGAACAGGCCTTGCATCTTGTTGCTCTCACACACCCCGAAGGATGTCATGCTTCATCATCTTGCATTTTGGTCCTCATCGGGCCGGCACTGCAATGCCCTATGTGTCCCCCAAAGAGTCACTTTAGCACACATCTCACATTAAAGGCAGGAGTCTGACTAAGTAGTAGAACCATGGAGCAAGTACCCAATGCGGTGACTCCCAAGGCGTGCGAAGCAGGCTGGTGCCAGGTGAGCGCCAAAAAACTGGTGATCCCAAGTGTGGAACTGCCGGCACCCCAGGAGTAATCCACATTGGGCAAAGTGCCATGAAAGTGGAAACCCAACGTGTGGGGCCACTTATGCACAGGTCATGCAGGGTGTCTAGCACATGGGAGCATACAGTTTAGTAAGCGTGTAGTGAGGAACTGGCGCGTGGTGCATGGTAAAAATCAGAGCAATTAGGTATATATCGCACAACCATGCCGTCCGTGCTTCACTGGTTTGATTGCAGCATCTCTGTCAAATAATGCTTGTGTTGGAAAAAGATCATGCAACAGAATGTCCTTGATGAATTCACCCCTTTCTTTTGCCACCTCCATCTCTCTATGTGCTTGTGGAAGTTGTTTTTGTGTGACCTGTTTTGGATTGGCTTGTTCAACGAAACTCATACTAGGGAAATTAAAGCGTGGAAGTATAGCTTTGGTGTTTTTGTCAACCAGCTTTTTCCACGACATCTAGTAGACATGTCTTTATATCATTATCTACATACTATTAGGTCACGAAGTTGTGTAGTTGCACAGACTCAGTCATTTCAAAGGGGTTTCTTTGCTGCTGCATGAAATGAAGAAGACTGTCAACACGCTTAATAAAACGTTCCACTTTAATTCCCACAAGTTCGTGGTGAGGAACAGTTTCATGATGGTCCATTAATTTTTAATGAGTCAACCCTCTGAAAACATTGCAAATAGAAAGGACTTCATGGTAAACTAGCTGCAATTGAGCAACATATTCACGTTTATGTGTCTGACCAACAATTCCCTTGGAGCTTGTCTGTGACCTCTGGATCATCAGTTCCAGTTTCATATCTGGAGCAACAGCATTGAACCTTCCCTCTCTGTCTTTCGCCACAAAATTTATTTGGATGAATTTTCTGTAGAGGAGTTGCTTTTTCCACCTCTAGCTTCTTTGCTGTTTCCAAATGCCAGGACCGACATCTCAGGTAGTTCATGCAATTAAATTTGCGAAATACAGTAATCAGTGACTCTAGTGTTTATGTGCAGTTCCTAATCACCTTCAGCATGTACCAACTTTTTCACTAGAGCTATCATGTGTAAAACATTTCCTTAAGAACTAGTAAAAGCTTTGATTTTTCTTCACATTCTTTGACAAACTCTATGTACTTCGGTTTTCTGATTTTTAACTAAATGTATTGAAACTTGTCTGGCTTTGCATTATGCCTTTGAATGAAGTGCACCCTGTGCCTTATTCACTTCTGAGATAAGATATGCAAAACCTAGTTTGTCTTTTTTGACCAGAAAGCATTCCAACCCAATGCTTCTATAGCCTCAAATATGATGAGCATACTTGTAACAAACTAACATAATGAGTTTTGCTCAATAATGACCGTACAGTTTTTCTTCCAAAGATTTCAGCCTCAATAAGTGCATTGTCTATGCCATATTCACTGAGATAACTTCCTCCACATCACAACGCAAATTTTGTCATGTGGAAAACGCCCCTCATTGGATCGAGATCATCACATTTTACCTGATTGCTCATACAAATGTCAGCTACAATATGGAAAACACCTTCATCACAGAAAATTGGCAGCAAAGGCTGGTCGTAAAGCTGAGCATGCACATGTTGAATATTTTTTATAGCTGTGTATAATGTTGAATAGTTTGTGACTATAGATTGTATTACTGGTAAAATCCCAATCTTCATGAGTGGGACGGTTATTCTGGGATATCAGAGCATAAATTCTAGACCACGGAGGAACTGGCTTCTCTTCATCCTTCAGTCCGCACCAAATAAATAATATGATAAATTCAGTTAAATCAGCTTTGCGGACCGCAGCATCAGGTTGAAGAAGATCCGTGTCCTCAGTCACTTTGAAACTTTCTGGTAGACTGGGACATGCTGATGGCTTGTCCTGATTTTGCACACGTTGGCAGGGCAGTTGGGTTATAAGTTTGCAACTTTGTTTATGCCTACAGCTGACACAGCTTGTTTTCCAGCAGCTACTTCATTGGTACATTCTTGAAAAAGCACCATGGCAGTATCATGTGTGCTGGATGTTCCACACAAAGAAGAGCTGTCTTCAAAATCAAAATTATCAAGAGCAGCAATTTAAATCCTTTCCTGATAAAGTGATTTGGAAGTAGTGTACTGCCGGATTCACAAGATTTTGTAGCATGAGCTGCTAACAAGTTCCTGCTCCGTACTATGTCCTTATAACTTGTTGATACACCAATCCCATTCATTGAAGTAATTAGCTCTCTACTTTTGCACTTTTCATAGATTGCGTGGGCAGTCATCATATGTAGCAGAGTTTTCTTTTTGCCATTATGTAATTTATAAAACACGATAAGGAAAATACAGTATATTTGCACAGCATAAGCTTGTCGATTCATGAGATTGTCTTCCACATCTTAGCATATATCTTCAAAGCCATCATCAAAGTTGTTGGCTTCTGTTCCAAACTCAAAACATTGGGGGCCGATTCCGATTCGGGAAAAACTGCTCCAAATAGCCGTTCGGAGCGTTTTTCCCGTACGAATCGTACTCTGCAACGTCTCCCGTACGTACGACGAAGTACGATTCGTACCAGGAGCCGTACTCCGTACGAGTCGTACAGAGGTCCGTACGACTCTAATCTCCATATGCTTCTCCCTTGGATCCCACTGTACGTGACATCTGTACGGTTTGTGGCTGGTTTTTACGACCCAGCAAGTACGATACGTGTCTGGTACGTACCGTATGACCCTTTTTCTACGGGAGCTGAAAACAGCTGCAAAAAGCAAAGTTCACGCCGAAACAGGTACGGAGCGGCCCTCCCGGGTACGGTGCGTACCCCCCATGATTGCAGGGGTACGCACCGTACCCCTGCGATCATGGGGTGTATGAGCAGTACCCCATGTATGATGGGTGTACGAGCCGTACCCCATGTACAATGGGTGTACGAGCCGTACCCCATGTAAATGGGTGTACCCATTGTACATGAGGTACGGCTCGTACACCCATCGTACATGGGGTACGGCTCGTACACCTATCATACATGGGGTACGGCTCGTACACCCATCGTACATGGGGTCCGGCTCAAACACCCATCGTACATGGGTTACGGCTCGTACACCCCATGATCGCAGGGGTATGGTGCGTACCCCTGCGATCATGGGATGTACGGACCATAAGGTATGCATGTGTTTGTGTGCTTTTCCGTACGACTCAAGCTTACCTGACGTGGACCGCACGAATCGCGTCCTCATACCCCGGTCCGGATCGTACTCGTTGGGTCGTACGGCATGTGTACGAGTCGTACGGCATGTGTACGAGTCGTACGGTTCACGGTTTCAGCCTTGCAATACGTATGGATATGATTCGGACGTATTCACGGAATACAGATCATACTACGCGACTCGGACGAACGGGTAGGATTCGTACGGAGAGGGCTCCGGATACAAATCGTATGGATGGTTTTGCTCCCGAATCGGAATCAACCCCTTAGTGTGTAACAGTTCTGCCTTGCTGATATTCAACAATGATGTAAAAAATGTTGAGACAATATTAGGCATTCTTCTTGACGCCCATGATTTGAGGAGCTTTTTACATCACAAAATTTGTCATTAAGTCCGAAATCCAAATCCTAAACACCATAAGTGGCTCATTCTTTTTGTTAGACTGGCAAAAAACGAATTCTGTCATTGTACATCCTCACCAGAAAAATCTTAATTTCATTATTATGGATCAATACAGTTTCATCAATGTTGACCATTATTTCTCTGATCTCACTGAGGGTGAATCTGTAGCCAGTACTCAAGAGTGGCTGTGAAACTTAATTTGCTTTTTCAAAGGGTGCAAACTTAAGTGAAGGCTGGCAGTTTCGTTGTTGCTGGGAGCTCATTGCACATTCATATTTTCAAATGTATGCACACATGCAGTTCAGTGGGCAGACAAATCTGCTGCAAATACATTCACCTCTCTGTTTAGATCAGGTACTCGGCTGAAAAATTCATACTAGAAGAAGCTAGCTGCAGATAAAAACATGTTTGCCCTTTGATACTCATATACTCTGTACATTGTTCTTTCATCAATCCCTATAGCCCTTGTTCTGGCTAAACCACAGATAACACATTGAAGATCCTCTGCTTGCTGATCAGCTGTTGGAGGTGGACAAGGGGTAGCCATTGATCTTCTAAGTGGATGAGCATTGGGCTTGGTTGTTGTGGCTTTCTCAGAAGTATCGGATTCTTGTTGTGATTCACTAATTTCTGCTATTATTTTACTTATTTTTTCCAGGCTTTTTTCCATTGTATACGACTTGTAGCACTTGTTGTTACAATGATAAAATATTTGATCCTTTTCATCCATCAGTTAAAATTGTTTGTGAACTTCGTCTTGCCATATTTCTGCAGCATCTGGAACTCTTTTCTGTCCAGCCGCAGTTGATGTTCGCTTGTCTTCCGGATTAGTTTGGCATATGACACATTTTTCTTTGTTGACTAAGTCCTCAAATTTTGCAGATAGCAACACTCTGTCAGGAAGTAATGATCCTCTGCTACCACCTGCCTTGCTCATGTTTACAAATTTGAATCAACAGGGAACCTGAAACAAAAAAAAATATTAAAATAAATTACCAATATGAAGGGTAAAACACATCATTATAGAGACACCCTTTTAGAAAATGGTGGAAGGGTTGCTATGAGGTGTTCGTTTCTGTTTCTATAATACTGCTTGACCCCCCAAAACTTATGTTTTGATACCAAAATGAAGTTATATAGGTCTCATGGATCCTGAAATATTACATTACTACAACACATCCACCGTTTAAAAAAATGTCTTCCAGAAAAATTTAGCCTGGTTTAGCAATGTCTACCCAAGCTAAATTACTCCTATAATGATACAAAAACACAAATCAAAAATGAAAATCTCTCAACATCTGTACTCCACCTACTGATGAGTCAGCAACGGACACCAGTTTAAAAGGGTATGGAGTCAGGTCAATCAATTTGCCACAATGTCAATGTAATAATTGTATAATTTTAACGGAAGAGTCTGAATGTAGTGTGAAGCAGAAATGTATGACAATTGTTTGTTCTGTAACCGTATTATTGCAAGTTAAACATGTACTCAATAAAAAGATTAAAACAAAATTTAAAGAATGTAAATCTCAGAACCATTTTTTATACATAGGTCTATCAAGGGACCAGACACTGCCCTTTTATCGTCTCACTATTACTGGTTCCCGCTTTCTCCCTTTGTGTTTTTTTTCAATTGATCTTTTCTTCTGTCTTTCCGCTTTGTTTGTATTCCCCCCACCCCCCCCACCTCCGCTCAGATACTTTCCTCAGTGCTCCATGCAGAACACAACAGCAAGAGGCACATTTCGATGGTTTAAGAGAGTGTTCCCTCCTTAACAGGCCTACACGTTTTTGACAGTCACTTAATAACATCACATCGCATAGAATGGCAATGTTTTCCTATAAATACTGTATAGATTCTCATATGCACTGTGGCCTTTGATGTGTTCCCATTCTTCTTATTTTAAACTTATATCTTAGACAATTTGGCGCCTTTGTCGCGCCTCCCAGGGCTTACAATTTGGAGCTTAATTGCCTAAACTACACTGCAAGAAATAAGAAGCAGAGATATTTCTGATTTGTATAAAAAAGCTGCCGGTCACCCTATTTTCACGTCAAACATCATCCCTCAGGTGCCTGGTCTATAACAGATAGCAGACATAAAAGAGCGACGTGATTAAGAGATTAATGAGTTGTTCTTCGAAGTGAGCAAACACATAACACGGCAACGCCTTATGTTGTATACAACCCTCCGACATTGTCCCACGATGTGCAGTTGAGTTCCGTGAGGAACAAGGCAATAGTCCAATTTCACAGCCAAGCAAAACATCTGTTTCCAGGATGGAGAAATGAGCATTCACGAACTAAGATAGCTAAAATTAATTTCAGGCATCAATAATTGATCCAGGATGTTCCTAGCATCCTTGACCCATAACTGTCTGTCGTCACAGTCTGCATAAAAAAAGCACTGGATTTTTTTAAGTTTTCTATTTGTTTCGTGTATGCATTTGTACAATAATAATGATGCCTAACCGGAAATGGGAATCTGAAAAAGATATAACTTAGTTTTACTGCCTGCTTCTCGTCCATATGATCCCAATTATCAGAATATACATATGAAAGAGATCATTTAAATGCCACATAATCTAGAGAAACTGGAAGGAAAATATACTTTGCACTGAGATGCAATTGTTGTGTACGTAGATGTGTGCGTACATCCTTTAGTGGGAAAAAGAAAGCTATGGTGACATTAAGATTAAAATGATAAAAAACAAAGGTCAAGAAACTCCTATGTGAAGGTGCGTAGACAATAATTTAGCGCCCTTCCCTTTACTTAGGAAATGAGCCAGCAACAGTGGGTTCTTCAGCCACAGACATCGCCTTTGAGTTCCCAAGGTGTGTACATTTCTGCCATTGTGGGTAGCCCCGGATGGAGCTATGGTTTGTGGGTCACTTGACCATCCTGTTTCCTTGATGCACTTGGCATTGGAGAGTCCTTTGGCTTAGTTGACATATAGGAATAGTCTAAACCCCTCTTGCAGCGGGCCCGTACGCCCTAGCAGCCCTGGACTTTGATATGGTTCCATGCCAGACATCCACTTCATCCCCTTCAAGCAGCAGCAAATAAGCACCCACCCCTTCTGAACACTTGTCATAGAAGTGAAATTCAAAAACACAGCAGAACCTGCCCAGAAAAGTCCCAGAATCCTCAACCTGAGATCTGGTGTGGTGGCTAAGGGGCATATTATCAAGAAACAGCGTTAACAGAAAACTGCAGCTAAAGTGGCGATAATGGGCTTGATAATACGCCCTTGTGAATTCCCATAGAAGCCCATGTTCTGGTGTGAACTTGGGCTTCTATGGGCATTGTCTACAGCATATTATCAAGCCCATTATCGCCGCTTTAGCAGCAGTTTTCTGCCACTGAAGCGGCGATAATGTTAATGCTGAGCTTGATAATATGCCCCTAGGAAACTCCCTTACCCCATCAAGTAGTAGAACCTCCCAGATCGCCCTACGTTGAGGATTGGTTTAACCTCTGTATAGTTAGTGTTGAAACCCCTGAACAGAGTTGCTGTTTCATGCTGGTCACACACCTTCTAAGCGCAGTTACTTTGAAAACCTGAGATGTGATGTGAGGGTCATGAGACTGCCCCAGCCCCTATAACCAGTGGCAATCCAGCTTCTCTCAGATCTCCCACAAAAAATTTGTTTCAAAGCACTGCACAACCAACAGCTCAAACCCCAGAAGTCCTAAGATAAAACTTGGTGAATTGTCTTGAGGTCCCGCCTCTTCAAACAGCAACTAAGTAGGGGCACTACGCTGATCAATCACAACATATCTGACCTCCCAGCTTCATTCACTTCAGACCACAGAAATAACAAAATGCAACGATCTCAACAGTACTATCAACACAGTCACCTAACTGCACCCTATCTGCATGCCACCCCCACACAGTCCATTGCAATAATCTCACATATATCCCTCTCTCCACCAGTTATAGCACGAACATAAAATACTGCACTTCATGCTATTAAACAACCACTGCACAGTATGATATGAAGCAGATATTCCAGGAAGCATTACAACTCACAGTCTAGGTGCATGCCTTCAGAAAGACATTGCTCGCCGACTTGTTCCTCCAGCAGACTCCATCAGAAATGTTCAACATCAACAGAATATAGCAGGTGAAATAACAGTCATCTATAGGTCAACTTGATCTACCACTGTCTAGCACTAGTCGCAAATCATCTTCTAGCTATCAACATCCCCTGCCACTTACCAATAAACCTTTAATGGCCCAACAATACCACCGTTCTTGATACTCAGCATATGAAACCCTTCCACACTGTCTAACTAAAGCCGACCAATCGTTAAAGTGTCTTATAGGCTTGGGGAAAAATGTATATTATGCCACCGTAATATGCGCAATTTCAAAAAGTTCATGTTATACTCAGGTCAGGCAAGATGTCGCCTGTGTAGGAATGGAATCTCGGAGCTCTGCTGCTTCGCATCGCTCTCTGGCAGATCCCGGGGGTCAGGTCCTTTTTTGATCCCGGATTTGGAAAGCTGACAGTCAGGGACACCCACCGGAGGGGCTGTGAAGCACTGATTGCCCTCGGGCATCACAGGCAAGTGGCAGGGACCTGCGGCCCTGGGCCATCACCTGAGTACACAGCGGGAGAAGCTCGGCGAGGCGAAAGGGCGGGCTACAGGCTGTCCTCCCCCCATACCCACATCAAAACATAACAGCAAGTGCCAACCATTAACTTCACGAATCTTGACCGCCGGGGACACATTCCATGCAACAGGCTGCCTGGAGATTCCCCTTAGGTGCAGCGAGCAGGCAAGAATACACTCGTGGAGGCTGATGCCTGACTCCATCATGGCGGCCGGGCAAGCCACGAAAGATCTCCGCAAATGCAGGTACCGGCGGGGCTAGTTGAATATGCTGGGGCTACCAGAGGCCTACTAAGCAGTTTACCCTGGCTTTTGGAAGCATCTGGGGCAACAGATGAGGGATCTCATTATACCCAGATTCCTGACCTCGACATGGCAATCTCACAAATGGCCCAAAACAGCCTGGCTCCTACCTACAATTCCTCACTCTTGATTACCCCATCTCGCTCCACCAGACTGCACACTGGACTCCATGGACTGGCTCATCGAGCATATACCAGCGGGGCTAGAGGTGGTTCTAACCTCTTTGGAAGCTGGCTTTCCACTTCAGAAAAGACTGTAGGGAGCGCCCAAGCCTGCCTGAACCTTAGATGCCACCGGATGCAGCATTATTTCAAGCCCAGCATGTCGATGAGGCCATATCCCGAGTGGGGAGACTTCAGTTTACAGTCAGCAGGAAGAGGAGTGGCGGGGGCGATAGCCTTGCCGCACAGAGGGTATGAATGTGACAGCACCTGGATTGGACATCCACCAGACCTCACGCATATACCCCGCCACAATTTCCAGCTCACCCATTAGGACATAAAATCTGTGAACTTGCCACTGACTGTTGAGACCTAGCATTTTGGCCGATGCCCGGTGGAGCTACCTCGATGGCTATAGAGGAGATGAGCTGTGGACTTCCCCCTCGGCCGTCACCTACCACTGCCGGATTTGGGCAGACCTTCATTCGACTCTCTGCCGTATCTCCCTCTTACCCTTTTACCTAACCCCCTTAACCTTCTACGCACCATTTATTTCGTCTTCTATGCTATTTAAATGTTTCTAGCAACAGATGTAACTTGTAATTAATGTAACTTTGTAACAATGTCTATCCTCTTGTAAAGCACTCTGATACCTCCGGGTCTAGCCAGCGGAATATATAACTCATCAAATAAAAATAAATAAATAAAATATCCATGTTACACGAAATTCCAGAAAATACACCATTATGCAAATTCACGTTATTCTGCACCATACATGGTAAAAAGTTATCACAAACGCACCAGAAAAATAGAACCTGAGCGGCTGATGTATGTACTGGCTTTTGTTTTTTTGCGCCCACGCATCAAAAATATAATTCAAAATGCTGGATCTGCATTTCACAAAACTATGCATAATTTCATGTAATCTTGGCAACATTTTGTGTAATTATGCCAAAGCAAAATATGAGACTGTGCACATGTTATAGAATGACCTGAACACGCTTGGAGCTACCTCAAGTTCTGCCATGGCTGTCAAAGTCCTCTTCAACCTCTTTCACTTCATAGTTCAAGGCAACATCACCAAACATGCACATGGTCAGTCCTGCCCTCCAAAATACAACCCAAGTTACCTTATATTACTAAGAGATTACAGGCAGCAGGTTTGTGTTTTAGGGAAACAGGAGAATAAATAGTGATAACAGCACCAAAAAGACAAGCAGGACCTGAAACCATTCTGCGCTATGGAAAGGGCTATGATCACAAAGGAAACCACATCAGAAGAGCAGATAAAGACCTCTCTTCACGGCCACAAAGAACTTGAAGAGTCCCACACGAGGTGCTGTCATTTATCATGACCACCACCAACAACAAAAACAGCTCATCAACACCACCAAGTACTACATCTGTCCAACACCAGATCCTTTTAACTCTCAGGGAAGTGCAATGCAATCAATTGATTCTTTAAGGGAAAAACTGACATCAGGAAATGCATCCCCAACACGGAAATATCAGACACCATCCATTAAAAGCCCCCCTACAATGCACCCATGTAGAAACATTATAATATCCTAACCATTAAAGACCTCTCACAACTTCTCAACTTCCAATGGCCAGAGAATACAAAGAAGATCATTTTCAACCTACACATGTAACCCCATTAAGACCCCCTGACTACTAAGAAATGTACATGCTTTTAATACATAGATGACACTTAGCGATAAGTGAATATCTCATCTAGCAAAGACATTGGGGCATATTACCAAGCAATAGCGATAATTATCGCTATTGCTTGGTTAGAGACAAAAATGTACCGCTGAGCTGCGGTGATTTTTACCGCAAATAAACCTTGGTATTACCAAGGTTTATCGCAAATGCGATAAAAATCGCCGCAATGCATGAATATCGCTGAAAAGTCAGCTAAATTCATGCATTACCGAGCTAATGCTCTTAGCCATGTTATCCACCTCCCATTGAATAACATGGCTAAGAACTGCTCAGGGCAGGTGTTAGCTTTTGGAGATATTCGCGCTTAGCGCGAATATCTCCAAAAGTTGGTAATAGGAGATAGCGATGTTAGCGACTGTTTTCAGTCGCTAACATCTTGGCACGCCCACTTTGCATGTCATTAGTGATAAATATCACTGACATGCAAAGTGGGGCCCAAGATGGTCGCTATCTCCTACTAGCTGTTGCTAACTGGTGTTAGAGACAGCTAGGTAATAGGGAGATAATTTTATCTCCGCTTTCTTGGCTTTTAAAGCCAAAAAAGCAGAGATAAACCACCTTGATAATATGCCCCATTGATCGGCTGAAGCACGGTCTCTCCTCAAATAGTATCTGGAAATTCCCAAACCTCATTTCGTTTCTCAATTACCCCATACATACATGGGCCCAACACGCCTAACATTTAAATAACCATTGACACAGACACAATCTTTCAAGAAATCGGCCACCACTCTTGTAACAACCTTTTTAGGTTTCTTCACTAGCTCATTAATATGAACATTGGCGAGTGACGAAGACAATATTCTCACCAGTATTAAACCATCACTTTCATAGCTGGCGTTGTCCGGGACTATGCTTGCATTAGTTCTGACTGTTGTCAATAAACCTCCTTTATTAAATAAACTCAGAAATACCTCAAATACATGAAATGCATGTTATATGGCAAAAATGACTGAAGAAAGATTAAGTTATAGGAATTAAATCAATTAAGAACATCACCATTTTATAAACTACGGGCTACTTCAGGGCCATAGGTTGATGAGGAGACAGAGGCTACCTTCACTATACTGGGACCTGAGTCCTAATTTAGGCTCATTCCTCTTCTGGTTTTAGAAGAGACAGCTGGGTAGCCTATAAGCCATACTGACATGGTGTATGCCAAGAAATCTGGCTGTTGTGGCTTCTATGTTATTATGTGGTGTAGATTGAAATTGTTTGATAACCTGGTGGGATGTCAATTACCACATTATAGATTATGCTGGGTAGACTGCACGGATACAAATGAAAATAGCTTGTAGGCCATGCACAGTGTCACCATAATGCACAAAACATCCGCCTTCCGCTATAGCTGTTCTGCTTGAAAAGGATTGTGTACTTCTGCTGTCCACAACATTCAATTGTTTTTAATTGCCTGCTACCTCAGTTTTGCTGTTCTATAATGCTAATAGTAACAGGTGCTCCTATTACTCAGCTTGATGGTACTCAATGTTTTGACCAGAGAAAGATAAAGGTCCGAGGGGATTCTGCTCATAATTGCACTTGCCACCCATAGGCCACATAAAGATTTCTGTAGCAAGTGATTAACTCAGTGAACCATCTTTGAAATAAGATGTCGTATCTGTCATGACACTGTGGTGCCAGACAGGTGATACCTGTTTTTTTTATGTGACAAAATCTTGCTTTCTGCTGACTGCCCTTTGACTCTTCGGTGTGTGAGATTTTGCAATGTTGTTTGTGCTGTACCCACCCTGTGTGAGGGATTGCTATGCTGTTTTAGTCCATCCTGTACTAGTGTTGTTTGTGTGAAAGGAAGATGCAATGTTGCTGCTGGTGCTGTGCATGGTCTGCATCTGGGGGATTCTTTACTTCCTGTGCCCTCGTTGTGCGCTTTTTTTGTGTAAGGGAAGCTTTCATTGGTGCTGTCAGTGCTGTACCTGTACTGTTTTGGAGGGAAACCACAATTTCAGCCTTTCTCACAAACATAAACTGCTATGCATGTGAGGTACAAAATGGGGTGGTAATGAACCAAATCAAACACTCTCACCCAGTCAAAAGATCTGGGTTTAATCCGTCACCGTTCTTTAGCCCACTCTGCCACCCCAGTTCAGACATGGCTATATGCAAATCACTCTGACTCTGTGCCTCATGGGAACAGTCCAGCCTGAACTGCTAAGCCATGTCTTCCCTGGACCGGACACAAGATTCTGAGGACCGGTTTCTGGCATTCCAGCCGTCTTCAGCCCAGCTTGCTTGAATCCAGTGGCAAAGTGAGCAAGGGACTCACGCCTGAGTATACCCTGCCACACTTATGGTGGCCAAAAGCGGTACAAAAGGGGGTGGTGATGGACGGAGCATCTGAATCAATCAAATACTCACACCCAGTCAAAAGATCTGGGTTTAATCCATCACCGTTCTTTAGCCCACTCTGCCACCCCAGTTCAGACATGGCCATATGCAAATCAGTCTGACCCTGTGCCTCATGGGATGCATGTGAGACAGCTTCACAGCTGCTGTCCTTTCATGCATGATGTGTAAGGCAAGATTGGAATGCTGCTGCTGGTCCTGTGTGTCTATCTGTGCATGAGCTTTGATGCTTCCGTTGCTTCCCCTGTACTGTGCTTGTTCTGTGTGTGAGGGAAGCTTGCACTTCTGCTGGCCAGTGCATTCATGATCTGCCTGCGGTAGTGAAGATTACGAAAACGTTTTCACCATTAAAAAGATAAGAATGCCGCCTTTGCCAAAGCTTTTTTTCTCTCACACTATGCTCCGTTCAATTTTTATCATATTCTTAGAGCCCTCACAAACACACACAGCGATCCACTGAACACTACCTTGACAAAGCTAGGTACAAATTTTAAAATAGAAATAAATCACAAAGCCGGTGACATGCATTGGATGCTGAAATATCCATGTTACTTTCTACATATGACTTGCCCGCTTCCCCAGCAACCTCCAAGCAACAAGGTACCACCTCATTCGGCTCGGGTCGAATATGTTCACTCTTAAGCCTGCAGGAAGTGCTGTTCTGAGACAGACAGGTCCTGCTCCTGCAGAGACCACCCATTGGAACCTGTGGACACAAACTGATGCCCAGGCTACATCCACAACATTCGGAAAAGCCAGTTTCTTTCAAAATCTGTGTGATATTTACTGCCTATTTGGTAATTATATCAGTTACTGGGTTTAATAACAAATGGGTCTGAAGACTTACAGACTGGAGTAGCAAACCTTAGAATGAAATTCGATAGCAACTCGAAAAAAAGTTAATGTGGCTAACTGCTAATATAACATACCAATGACACGACACGACATGACCTGGATGATCAATCTTTTGTTTCACGGTTTTTCATTTTGTTAGACCTCTGACCCTTGTTATAGTCTGTTATATGTGCACAGGTGCTAAGCATTTTTTTCCCCTCCATGCAAATCCCTCGACACTCTCCCTTCGATACAAAAGTTCCAGTGAAGGTCAACGGCAAAGCTGAACCCACCAGCGTGCAGAACTAGTCCAGCACTGCGGTGATGTTAAAACCTCAGATGTTGCCTTGAGGGACCAGTCCTTTTTTTGTTGCCTTTCCAAGATGATGTAATAAACATCACCTTCGAGCATGAAATTCGTTCAAACCCTGCCATTTTTGATGCACTTACTGCCCTAGTGATAGCGCCGCGTGGAGCTGGACTGACCATGAAGAATTAAGTATAAGATTTTTGGAAAAGTGCAAGGCAGCTAACGGAGCCACGCCTACTTAGGGTGACCCCCTCACTCCAGGTCAACACCCGCTGATTCTGGAGTCTTGTATGACCGTCTAGTAGACTGCAGGGACTTCTCCAGGCTCACTTACTTTCAGAACATGACCCTTGCGAAAAATGTCATGTCTACGCCTCTGAACCATTTGCTTGTAAACATGTGTTCTTGGGGCATGTACATGTTTTTGTAGTAATACTTATATTCCTTAATTCGTGGCTTAGTATAGATTCGCTACATCCAAGCATTACATGCTGTTGTATTTAAGAAATGCTTGTTTGCTGGATTTCTTATAGGTAGTGCAGATGTTCATCCTGGACTCAGAACAGCAGGTTTATATTTGACTCTAATGAACAATTTCTGTGAAATTGGATATTGGTAATAAGCAATCATTAGGGCTTTATGTAACTCCAGGGAGGTTTACGGTTCTTTGAATCAGACTGACTTACCGTACACAAATTGCTAGTTAGAAGTTTTTAATGGAGCCGGCTGGGTTTCGGCCAGATGTTTTCATGAGCAGTGTTTCGGTGTACAAGCAGACGGGCTAGGATCTGCATCAGCACACATTGCAGGCACGGTCGAGCCTTCAAAAGGTGCAATCAGTGTTTACTCCTGGTTAAATGTCAATGTCCAGTATTTGTAAAGCGTGAACAATTACCCGAAGGTGTCAAGGCGCTGAGGGCCGTCGAGAAGATTAAGCTAGCTAATGCCCAGAGTCACATGGTGCTGTGCAGACTCCTGCCACTAGAGCAGGGGATCGAACCACCTCTTCCACCGGTTCCAAGAGGTGAGTGAAAGTTGGGCCTCCTAGCCTCACCCAGTCGGTCAGGCTGCCCCAGTGGCGGCCCCTAGGGGCCTGAAAAAACACGAATTCCTTGTTATGCTTGGAGTTGCTCTGACAACTCAGACTTGGCAAACATTTTCTCCAACAGGTGTATATTAATACAATAGGTAGATCGATTCAGCCCATGCAGGTAAGAGCGTGGGGGTTGGGGCCGGTACAATTAAATAATTAATTTTCCCTCGTCGTCGTCTGTCGAAATCCCTCCTTTACCCGGCCTCACCGCTCTTACCTGAACAGGCCATGTCTGGATAGATTGGTGCGAAATGAGACTGCAATATTTTTAACATCAGACACCAAATGCATGCATCACCAAATGTGATGCAGTGCGCGCAACAAAATTCGTTTTATTTATTTATATGTTTACTTACCTGTTAAAGTCTGTAATCCATACATTACTACCCCCCACCCTGCCCCTCCCCCTCCCCACGCCACCGCCCTGTAGGTACACCTACTACCGGCCGCGGCTGCTTGCACCACCAGTTAGGCTTGTCAACCCGGTGAGAGGGTCACACTGCAGTAGTGAGTGTGTGCCTGGGCAGTCCCCTGCGTCACCAACCAGGGTGGGAAACATGCCAGTCATGCACAGGTGAGTGAAGTAGTGATGCTGGTATAATTGTGAATACACTGAAGTAAGTCTGTGCTGCCCAGGCTATAAGAGTCTGTTAGATGCTACGCCCGATTCATAGCCTATCAAGGTTGGAACAGGGTAGCAGGCGAGTGGCTGCTTGTGATGCTCTCAATCTGAGGCAGTCTGGGCTGTGTTCAGATTTTCATGTTTACATGAGTTGCAAGTGTACAGGAAAAGCCGGCCTTGACAAAAGCTGCAGAAGAGGACAGCAAGCTCCAAACAATATGTTCATGATATGGACCAAGGTCTGCTCCTTTGTGCTGTAGCATTCTTGGTTGCTTGCACACCTCCGAAGTACTCCTCTAAATCTTTGCAATGGTCTTACTGACAGTGCAGTGATCGGTTGAGTAGCAGCACAAACTAGCCTCTTTGTTCAGATTAGGCCAACAGTACAAGCAACGGGCCCGCTTGGTTTTCTGTGACCTCAAAAGGCTTACCAGTTCTAAATGAAAACAAGCAGTAATTTTTTGCTTACGAATATTTGTCAGTAGATACAAACTACCTGAGAGACATTATGCAAAAGGGGAGATAGAATCCCTGGTCTCTCCTAGGCTCTGTCCAACATGTAATGAGTACACAATCCACCATTCTTGCAAAACTGTGCCAGAAACGGGTTCACAAACTACACCCCCCTGACCATGTCCAGCTGTGTAGTGTTCCAATAAGCTGCTGAACACTGTGTCCCTGGATCCAGAGATCATGGACTGAAGAGTGAGTTGCAATTAGACTTTTTGATGTATGCTTGACACAATACTTTCCTTAGGTGAGTAGCACCTTCATGGGGTTTGAGTGACTCGCAACCACCTTTACCACCCAAAGGCATTCCCTGTGCGTAAAGATCATTGGTAACAATTGACTATAATCAACAGTACTCACTCTAAAAGGATCCTTCGGCTTATGGAGCCCCCAGATCCAAAAATTTGAAATGCTAGAACTCCCTGTGTCCCAAACCAGAACTAGTAATTGAACAATAGAACATCGTCAAAATCAATTACTTTTCATTTGATATCGTTTATATAAAGTTTAAAAAAAATGGTAAGATCAAACACAGCAATGGCAATGAGAAACTAGAAAAATAACTTAAACTGCTTGGGATTTTATCAATTTCAATTTCAAGAACTTTATTCAGAGAGGAAAAAATGCCATAAAAGTACATACGATTAAAAAGCAATTCAAGCAATATTGTATTGTATTGTAATTGCATTTATATAGCGCTTACTACCCCTGACGAGGCATTGAAGCGCTTTTTCGGCAGGTAGCACGCTACTCCGGGACCCATAGAGGATTAGTGTTGAATTAGTATAGTGAAACATGCAAGTGCATTTTAAGTGGTGGATAGGTTAGTCAGTTATTTGGATTTGGAATGATAGCAGGATAGAAGAGGACAAATGTTTGTATTTATTTATCGCTTGTTGACGCATGCTATTCAGGAAGCCTATAAAGGATTAGTGGTGAATTAATATGGTGAAATATGAGGTAATTTCAGTGGTGGATATTAGTCTGTTACTTGGAGTGAGAAGGATAGCGGAGGGATAAAAGGGGAAGAAAGATTTGCATTCATATAGCGCTTGTTACCCCTGATGGGTGTTGAAGCGCTTTTCTGGCGAGTAGCACGCCACTCTGGGTTGGATTAGTGTTGAAAATTAGTATAGTATAAATATGAAGTAATTTGAGTAGTAGATATGTTATTCAGTTTTTGGGCAGTGTATTAGAATAGTTGAATATGGAATTTGAGAAGTGAACATGTTAGTCAGTTAATTTTGAATGCAAAGGATAGTGGAGGGTTTTTTTTTTTAGGTCTTAGCAGTAGGAAGAGGCTTTTGGATGAGTAAAAAGGAGTTTTGGAGGGGAGGAGTCAGAGGGGAGAGATTAGAAAGGTTTGTTTTAGGGGATCGGTGTAGTAAAAAGAGGTGTCAGATGATGCAAGGAGGGGCAGAGCAGGAGAGAGTCTAGAAAGGGTTATTTTGGTGATCATAGTAGTGGTATGGGGTTTGGAATAAATGAGAGAGTGGATGTAGAGGATATATTGATAGATGTATAAGATGAGAGATAGGGTGCAAAGACAGTAATCACAGAAAGGGAAACCCCTTTTTTCAAACAACTTTTGTTTTGGGAAGAGACAGCACTAGTCTGTCTCCTAACCACTTTCTGGACTCTGCTCACTGTAATCTGGGGCACAGGTAGGCTGCAATTCACAAGATGGAGGAGAATGATTTGGGGTGCACCCAGCAAGGCCTTAAGGGGCCTGGGCAGGTGTGAGAGGAGGGCTCACTTGCCTGGTAACTGAATAGCCAATGGTCCGCTGGCCGGGGGCTGGGGAGCTGCTTCTCCTGTTCAGAATCTCCTAGGAGACAGACAGGCTCAATCCACACTTTGGACTTCTGCAGGTAAAGGCTTCACTAACTCGAAATCTAGCAATACAGTTTGAATAAAACTTTACTCCCCCTGCCGGCCAAAAAACCAAGTGCACAGGCCCCAGTAAATACAGTTTAAACAGCTCACAGAAGCACCCTCTGATGTAGAATATCCCTGTTGCTGGGTGGAGAGGGAGGGGGGCTGGCCTTATTGACTTGTGAACACAAAATGGTGGCTGGGGGTGCGTGCACTGCTTTAACACACAGGTCTTAGGACAGAGCAGAGGAGAAATTTGGAGGGAAACCAGATTTGTCACCAAGGAATGAGAGGGACAAACTACAGAGGTTGGACTGCAAATCCCACAATTCAACATGTTAAATGCAAGCAATCATGGGCTGGGAAACCCACAAGTTTAAAACACTAACAGGTGATAAAATATGCAATCACAGTCAGGTCAAAACTGCAATTTTAAACTGTAACAACCACATGCAAAGACAGTAATCACAGAAAGGGAAAATTGTTTTTTAAACAACTTTTATTTTGTGAGGAGACAGCACTAGTCTCCTTACCACCCTTGACAGAATCTAACACAATACTTTCCTTAGGTGAGTAGCTTTTTCAAATAAAATGGGTAACACTAAATCACACAAATTGATCGTTTAGCGCAAGCAGAAATGCTAGTTTCTTGTTTTTTGCATAATTAAAAAGGGGTGTCAAATACCGCCATTGCAGCTCCATATAAAACTTACAAAATAAAATAAAGTGCTATTTGCTTTGCTTACTCATTCCATACCAGGGGCAAGGAGTTTTTTCAGTGGTATAGGCATTCATCTTCGGAAATGCAACCAATTGGTGCACCATACCACTTCTAAATTTAGTTAGGACACATCGGTGTTGGCTGTTTTTAACACTCTTTAAATAGTCCTGACACCCCTACCTTTCCTCCAAGGACAGATACATAGCAGCCATCATTTTCTTTGACTCTACAAAAAGTCTAGATTCAGAACTATGCAGACTGAAAGTAGCTGTAATGTGACTCTTAGGTTTATGTTAATACCTGTGCTGGCTCCTCGCCCACTGTCAATTGAAACACAGACTTTAACTATATGGGCCAGCCATGGAATGCAAAAGGCATAATCCAATTTTAAACAATTGAGTATAATCAGTTTGGTAAAGCTAGTTTCATCTTTCATCCAGTTAGTTTCATTAAAAGGGAATCCTCCAGATAAATCAACCCCACCTCTTTACGCACTATTAGGGATGGGTTGAAGCAGGCAAATACATCTGCAGTCTAAGTCTCCAGAAGGTCTTAACAGTGGAGAAGATTTAACAGTCCACTTATGAATTTATATGCTGGAAGGAGAGAGCATGCAAACTAAGAATAGGAGACGAAAGCTCATTGTAAGCACACAGGAAGGTAAGAAACACACAGTAATCTATTCATAATTGCCCATCTGTGGGCAGGAGCCAAGACTCCATGCACTATATAGCCTATACAAGGCAGAATCAGGTTGTAACTGGGTCAGCCCATACAGGGTGGAATTGGCAAATCTGCAAGAGCAGTATTGGTCTGAGGAGAATCAAGGCAGTCACTATCATTAGACAAAGCCATTGCCACGTTTTATATGCATTAAATTATTTGTGATATCAGACACGTCGGATCATGTACAATATAAATGAATTGAAACGATTGACTGTATAACAAGCATTGGCCATGCCAATTGGTTTCTCCATATTATTTGCATTAGGGTCTTCCTGTGATTCTGGGCACATCACAATCTCCCGTGCCTAAAAATAAAAATAATGTGCCCTGCTGTAGGGCAACTGGTACTCGTGTAAAGCGCACTGATACCTAAGGGTAGAGTTCAAGCTATATAAAACCAGCACCGCCGCTTCTGTGACCCTCTGCAGTGCAGAGACGACGGCCAGAAGACATGGGGGTCAGATGGGCCAGGATCGGGAGGTGGCTCCAGGAAAAGAATGGCTGCAGCGCCCTGGAGGCGCCCGCCCTCAGGAGGCACACAAACTGGGACTGGGAGCTGTATCAGTGGAAGTAGCGTGGAGTGCTGGCTGTGCTCTGGCGCAGGTGGTACTGCACCTCCCGTTCGGCGGCCATTTAATAATCAGGCAACTAACTCCCTTTGCGAATACGCAAGTAGCTTTAAAAGCATTTAAATATTGTGCCCGCGAGCACGAAGCGTGTGCTTGTTTGCACTGCAGCAAATCCGTTTGAGGCCAACCGTCTAGTCTCGGTGGATATGAAAAGAGGCTCACTCTGATCCATTGCAACAAAGAGTGCGAAGCCATTAACCAATCATGCACCAAACAAGCACTGAAAATGCAATATGACTCCTATTTACGAGAGACATATTGCCTTTTTTACAGAAGTGCGGGCGTGAAAGACGGCATGGACGGGAGGGGGTGAGGGGGTGCTGCTGGCCTGAGAAGTCACAAACTGCAGGATGGAACAGGAGGAGGCAGGGAAATTAAACTTTTTTAAAGGTAATGGTGCTGATAGCTGTGGAAGAACAATAATGACGACATGGCCGTCATGAGGCGGGATTACGTTTCCATAAACCAATCAGCATGCAGCATTTACGATTGCGGCCAATGACAAAGCTAGGTTGAAAGTGGGCGGGGCTTCCACCACTATAGTTGTATACAGCATCTTTCGTTGAGACAGCGCATGCGCTGCCTAGGCGAAACCTAATCATGAGGATGCCTATGGTGACTTAATAGGCAGCTTATAGAATTAAATAGAGCCTGAACATGTTCCAAAATGGCGCCCAATTTTGTTTTACAATACAAGTGTCCGTTTGCAATTACAATGAATGTAACATGTGATATATGTGACCACATTAACGGTGCTCGCCCACATTGACGAAGGCTAGCGCTGAAAATGCGTTTGTTTAAATAACTTTTTCGCAGTAAATCCGGAGGTTGGATTTACCTAACGAGAGTGCTGGTCTTTTTTTACTTTGTAAGGAGCTGGATATTGAGCGGCAGTGCCACCGCTGGACCGTTTGCACCCTTTCATGAGTGCGGAGACCATGGCAGAGACACGGACCAGGAATATATACACAAATATACGCAACAAGCCCAAACATCAGCAGGTCAAAAGATATCACTGGTGGATGAAGTGGGTTTTTTAGTAACGGATCGGAGACAAACTCTCCGACCACGCACAAACAAAAACAACCAGGCAGCATCCGAAACCAGAACAGAAAGGAACGATAACAAGCCTGCAAGAAACGAGTCAACACAGCGAAAAAGAGGCAATTTGGGTCAGCGGAAGAGAAGATAAACAGCCACCCAAATGCTTTAGAAACAACACAATAATGACTTTGATGAAGGTACAACTTAGTGAAGAAGACATAAAAATACTGAATTTAGATCTCTCATTCTGTCTGCCTAAAAATGTAATTTATTCTAATTTGAGATAGGACACTTACAAGGCAGTTAGGAAGCTGAAATTGAAGCAACATTTTCTTTTTAAATACCAAACGAATTAATGATACTAGTGAATTCATTCAAGGCAATGCATCAGAAGGCACCTAACTTAACGCAATCTGATATGTCTAATTGATGAGATACAGGACATGTTCGATGCAGGGACCAATGATGCGAGTCTGGAAAATGCTAACCCGGATGGGACTGGCCAAGCACATACGCATAAAAGCCCTAGCAAAGTGACAACAGTAATCCCCACTGCTGTCAAACCCAAGTCCACCTTCAACCCTATACTTTTGAGAGACTCAATCGATATTTTACATGAAAATGTGGTGAGTGACGTCAAACAACTCAACGTGAAAGTACAAAAAGGGAAAGTTACCCCCAACAGGCAAAACATCAAATATCGAGAACTTATCACCAAGCTACAAACAAATAAGGATGTGGTAATACGCAACTCTTGTAAGGGGGTAACATTGTTATACTGACAAAAGATAACTACCTTAAGGAAGCTAATTCTCAATTGAACGATCAGTCGAGGCAATGCAAGATGTAACACATCAACTTTGAAAGAGATGTATGCAAAACATTACAGGAATCTAGCCTCATGAAAAATGAAGGGTCTCTTAACACAAGAGGAACATGATCTTTTAATGAACAAGAACCCTGTCGTACCCACCATTTACTTTATACCTAAAGTGCACAAGGACCCAGTGAATCCCCCGGGCAGGCCCACAATATCTGCGATTGGCAGTCTACTGGAGCATATGTCACAATATATAGACTATTTTATCCAAGATTTAGTAAAGACTCTGCCTTCGTATGTGAGAGACACTAGTGATTGCCTTATGAAGTTATCCAAATTCGAATGGGAACAAGAGTATATGTTAATTGCCATTGATGTCTGTTCACTATATACCTGTATAAGACATGAAGATGGGGTACATGCACTAACCTATTATCTGACAAATAAGACTACAAACACTGTGACCCATAATGAAATGCTTATTGAAAAGGTTATGATTTGCATAGCAAGCAATGGGGTATATTACCAACGAGCAGCGATGTTTATCGCTAACTAGGCTTTGCAACAATTTTGTAATCGCTAAGCATTGCTGGAAATTATCGCTGAGATAACTTGCTATTAGCAACGTTTATCTCCAAAGCGATAATTTTTCTGGCGATAGCGTGAATATCACTGAGAATGCAGCGATATTCATGCATTAGCGACGAAATGCTCTTAGCCATGTTATCCACCTCTCATTGGATAACATGGCTAAGAACTGGTCTGAGCAGGCGTTAGTTTTTGGCGATAGCGGGAATATTTCCATCGCTACGCCCGCCTTGCTAATAGGCGATAGCGACGTTAGCGACTGCTTTCAGTCGCTAACAGGTTGGGTACGCCCACTTTGCATGTCATTAGCGATACATATCGCTGACATGCAAAGCGGGCCCCAAAATGCTCGCTATCGCCTAAAAGCTGTTGCTAACATCAGTTAGCGACAGCTTGCTAATAGAGCGATAGAATTATCGCCGCTCAGCAGCCGAAAAAGGCCGCTAAACCAGCGATAATTGCCTATCGCCCCCCTTGGTAATATGCCCCAACATTTTTATGTTTAATAACATGTTGTATCAGCAGATACAAGGTGTTGCTATGGGGGCCAGTTTCTCCCTGAGCTACATCTGTTTGTTAATGGGGTGGTGGGAGGAACTGGTCCTCAGGAAACAACACAGATTATATATTACCAAGAATGTCAGATTATGGTTAAGGTATATAGATGACCTGCTGGTAGTTTGGAAGGGTACCCATGATGTGGCCAATGAATGTATTAAGGCCATTAACCAGAACAAGCTTAATCTACAATTTACAGCTACCATTAGTCCCACTGAAGTCAGCTATTTGGATACTTTGATTTGTATAGAAAATAACAAAATCAAAACTAAATTGTACAGGAATGGAGTCAGCGGGGAATCCAACATTACATACTAATAGTTCCCACTCGCATCACCTAATCAACAGTATCCCTTATGGACAAATATTGCAGCTGCGACATATACACAGTGAGGACAGTGATTTATTGGCTGCTCAGATTGCATGTAAAGAGAGGTTCCTGGACAGGGGTTACTCACATAAGATAGTCAATAGCGCCATAACTAAATCCATGAAACCTTCCCGTACACAACAACTTAATAAGAGTATACATCATTTGACTAATAATGATGTGGTACCCAGTCGAGACTTCAGGATTATCACAGAATACAATAGGCAACTTAAACAGATTCAGTCCATCATTAATAAGAATTGATCTCTTGTAAAAAGTGATACAATTATTGGACCAACTCTTCCCTTGAAACCGTCAATCACGTATAGTAGGGAACCCATTATGCGCGATCAATTGGTGAAGACTAGCCCTGAAGTACTAGAGGTAACCTCCTGGTTACAAACACACAAAGGGTTCTACAAATGTGAGAGCTGTGAGGCCTGCCAAATACGTGTCAACACTTTAACCTATATGACACCATTTAGTTCCAGACATCACACTATTTCCAAACTCCTTACCTGCAAAACTGAATATAAAGTGTACATTCTGTTTTGTCCATGCAATCTCCGGGATGTTGGCAGTACAAAACTACCTGTTCATAAACGGATACTGCAAAATATGCGGGCCATAACGAATCAGGACAATACTTATCCTGGGGCCCGCCATTTCGGGGATAAACATGATGCAGATAAACAACACTTAAGGTATTATGTAATTGATTCTGTACCAGCAAGCAGGAGAGGGGGGATCGTGAATCCAAACTAAGGAAATTAGAAACTAAATACATACTGGAACTAGATTCTAAGTACCCTGGGGGCCTGAATATCACAGAGGACCTTCCTACTTGCCTACACTAATGTGTCTTAACACTGATATTAAATGAGTTATCAGTAATGTGGAGAAGTGTGGCTCACTGGTTAGAGCAGGCAGACCCTGAAGCAGAGGTCAGACCCGGGACCAGGGTTCAATTCCCGACGCGGCAGGGTCTTGAGCTCAAATGTCCACGGACTCGATAATTCTCGCTTCGGTGCCTGACCTAATCATGGGTTCACACTCTGCAACTCTGGGCATTAAGCTTGCTTAATCTCCACAACGGCCCCCCGCGGCGGGATGCCTGGCTTTCACCTTGGGGATGCCCGTTAGGGGCTATCTCACAGGGAAAAGCCAGGACGGGTTCCCAAGGCAAGCGCCGAGATGCCTCCGGGTAGTCGAGCGCTATATAAGAACATACAAAAAAAAAAAATAAAATAATAATAATGTTTACAAATCATGCATAGTTCCTCCAGGCTTATTCTTGTCTGCACTCAATATCATGTATGATCCAATATGACATATTTCTAAACATGTACCTTTTTAACAAATATGAATATGCAAATGTTACGCATGTTTTAACACTTATATATATTTTATTAGGACTAATAATTGTATATGTAATTTTTATACACAATCTTATCATATATATATATATATATATATATATATATATATATATATATATATATATATATATATATATATATATATATATATATATATATATATATATATATATATATATATATATATATATATTACCTACTGGCGGTCGCCAGTAGGTATATATAGTTAGGATTTTTTCTCTATGGGATTTTTGAAAATTCTATGTCTAATAACTTTGGCGTTTGTGGACGGAATTGGCTGAAATTTTCAGGAAAATGGAACATTTGGTTTCTGAGCAGCCCCTGACAATTTGGGGGGGTTTCATCAAGGGGGGCCGAGAAAAAAGGGGGGTCCCAAAACGCGTTTTTCCCATGTTAATTTCCATAGGGCGGTTGGCCTCACTTTTAGCTCGAACGGCTGAATGGATTTGCACGAAACTTGGCAAAATTGTAGGGACTGTTAGCCCGATGTGCCTTTGCTAGGTCTCAATATATGTGCTCCAGTGGATTTTGAGTAATTTAGGTTAAAAAAAAGATATATATCTGGGCGGAGCCTAACCACACATCTGATCTGATTGGCTGTCAGCACTTCATCCAAGAAGTGTTGGCAGCCATCTTGGGACCAATATACATGATAGCACCTCATTAAAAAGCATTGTAGTTAATAGAGGGTTTTAGGACTTTAGTTACATTATAAATCATTTGTTGATGGTACCATACTCGTTTTAGGAATTGTGGTGGGTTCTAAGGTGATTTTACCATGTGAAAAAACCTTCTGCTGTGATATCATGAATATTGTTTGAAAGAAAACTAATATCTCATGATTTTCCCACAGTGGTTTGGAAGGGGATCTATAAGCTAAACTGAAAGCATATTTTCTGTAAATTCACATTATCTTTCTCAGTCATGTGAAAATGAAGTCTGACATTCTCAGTAAAACATGTACATCCAACAAGGACAGAGACTGTCAGTTGATTCCTTTGTGTTCTACTGCAGCCTCCTAGAGTGTTCTAAAGAACAACTAGAGCGCTAACAGTCTTACTTATTACAAAGGAATGGCACACCTGAAGCCATCTTGATTGGAATAAAGTGGTAACTCTTAAAACATTTAATTTAAAAAGAAACAACATGAGGGGGTATATTTTGCCATAGAAAGTATGATTAGTGCTGCAGAATGAAAAATTAGGGCACATTTTGAGTGACTTCTCAAATCCTTTTCTATTTCATTAAAACATACTGACATGCAGTCTCCCAAAATGGCCACCAGAGACAAAAGAGCCCAAATGTAGCCCAAATATCACCCAGATGTAGCCCAAGTATAGCCCAATGACAGAATGTCCCAGAGTGTTCTAAAGAACAACTAGAGCGCTAACAGTCCTACTTATTACAAAGGTATGGCACACAAGAAGCCATCTTGATTAGAATAAAGGGGTAACTCTTAAAAAATTTAATTTAAAAAGAAACAACATGAGGGGGTATATTTTGCCATAGAAAGTATGATTAGTGCTGCAGAATGAAAAATTAGGGCACATTTTGAGTGACTTCTCAAATCCTTTTCTATTTCATTAAAACATTCTGACATGCAGTCTCCCAAAATGTCCACCAGAGACAAAAGAGCCCAAATGTAGCCCAAATATCACCCAGATGTAGCCCAAGTATAGCCCAATGACAGAATGGAAAGGGGCGACCACTCGGACCCCCCGAACGTATGGCAGAGTACCTCGATCCCCCCGGGAAGCCATTTTGGGCGGGAGGCGCGTCTCGGCTGGTATGCCCGAAGCGGCGTAGCCGGGGCGCGCTTTTTCCCGCCCTAGAGTGGGCTGGCCTAGACACTAACGCGGCTGGCCACGCCCTCGGGGCAGGCAGGGGCGGGTTTACGCCCGCCCTGAAGACGGATAAAAAGGGACGCAAGACCAGAAGGCATCCTCTTGTTCCTGTGCTCTGAAGCTGCACCTCCTCGCTGCACGTGAGCTCGAGACGGAACGAAGAGCCATTTTTTGAGCGTTGTAATCTTTCTTTTGTCTTACAGATACTCTGTCGGAGGAATGCCCAAGAAAGGCGGGAAGAGAATGACGACTGAACAGATGGTTCGGGTCCTCATGAAGGAGATGACTGAGCTGAAGAAGCGGGTGGCGGAGAGAGACGGGGAGGGGGGGCCGGAGCGTCCGTCAGCTGGAGCCGCTCCAGGAGGAAGAGCCAAGAGGCCAAGGAGGGGACCAGCTGGGGGAGACGTCCCGGTTCCCTGTACCCCGCTCGAAGCGCCAACCCCAGTACCGGCGGAGGGGAATCCGATTCCTGTGGTGGTCACCCCGGTGTCCAATGAGGATATGCCGCCCGAGCTGGCAGCACAACTTGCAGCGTGGTTGGGCGACAGTAGTGAGGGCGCCACGGCTGCCGAGGCCCAGGCGCTGATGAAGCAATTGCGAGGGAAACGGGATACAGCCAAGGTGTCCGCGCCGGCTGCAGTACTTGACAAGCCACAAGGGACGATGGCGACCGCAGATGCAGCGCCCGGTGCAGGTAAGCGGCCATTGCCGATTGCGAGGGATGAGTCAGCACCCTCTCGTAGAGAAAGGTTGGGACAACATGTGCCTTTGGCAATTAAGGAGAAGATTTGGGCGGGAGAATATGTGAACATCTTCTCGTTGCTTGTTGATCATTATGAGGTGGAGCATGTTAAGGGTCAGAAAGATCTTATGCATCCGAGTGTTTGGCGCGCAAAAATGGCCGCCTTTAAAGTGAATGAGAATATTGGCAATTGGGGCAATGCATGGGGAATTTTTACGTCAATCTTGGGGGAACGTAGGCCCGAGTTGCTTTCCGAGTTGCCGACCTATCAGTCACGAATCATGGGGTACTCGACATCATACCAGGGTAACCATTGGTTCTGCTACGACAATCTTTTTAGAAAGGCTAAAGAGCATAATAAAAGCTTAACCTGGGATTGTTATGATTCTTTGACATGGGATAAAATGAAAGAGACAGGTATGTTAAAAATGCCATTGGTAGGAAGTAATGTTGGCGAATCCTCCCGCCATTATGGGGGGACGCCCTTTCGTTCAGGTACGAGTACCGACGATTACTCGAGACCTGCCGGCAATACAGGTAAAAGGGGTTTCTGCTTCAATTTCAACAGAGGTAAATGTACCAGGCCCCAGGGATCGTGTAAATTTAAACATGAATGTAGTGGGTGCGGGTCGTCCCATCCTGAGTCCACGTGCAGAGCCAAAACGGGTGATAACGGGGGGAGGGGAGGCGCCAAACAGGTCTAACATAGTCCGAGGGGCGCCTTTACCTACCCCGATTGATACCTTGGCGATGATTCCCTGGCTCAGTGAATACCCGGATCGTATTTCTGCTGGGGTGCTGCGGAACGGATTTTCGTATGGTTTCCGCATCCCGGTAGGGGACTTTCGGGGTGTGGAGATGTGTAAAAATCAACTTTCCGTCCTGCAGCATACGACCGTGGTTCAGGATAAGATCCGGAAAGAGGTTACTCGAGGTCGGGTCGCCGGCCCGTTTAGTGTACCCCCGGTACCGAATTTTGTTTGTTCTCCTTTAGGGGTGGTCCCCAAGAAGGACCCGGGTGAGTTCCGACTGATTCATAATTTGTCAGCTCCACGTGGTCTTTCTGTAAACGATGCCATAGATCCTGAAGTATGTTCGGTGCGGTACGCGTCCTTCGATGAGGCCGTAGCCATTTTGAATCGCCTGGGGCCCGGGGCGCTGATGGCGAAGTCAGACATCGAGTCAGCGTTCCGGTTGCTCCCGGTACATCCAGACGATCAGCGTCTACTGGGTTTCATGTTTCAGGGTCAGTATTATATGGATAGATGTATGCCGATGGGATGCTCAATTTCTTGTGCCTATTTCGAGAAATTCAGTAGTTTTCTACAATGGGTCTTCACAAAGAAGACGGGTTTTCAACATGTGATGCATTATCTCGATGATTTCTTGTTCCTGGGGGCAGCCGGGGATCCGGGATGTGGGCAAGCTTTGGCTGCATTTTGTGTTTTAATGAATCAGTTTGGCGTACCATTGGCACCAGGTAAGACGGTGGGTCCTTCGACTTGCCTCGAGTTTCTGGGGATCGAGTTAGACTCCGGAGAAGGTTGTTTCCGTTTACCAAGTGATAAAGTGTTTAAGTTCAGGGCATCCCTGCAAATGTGTCTGAGTGCAGCTAAGGTTAAGCTGCATCAGTTACAGCAGTTAGTGGGCCAGTTGAATTTTGCCCTGAGAGTTATACCTATGGCCCGACCCTTTTCCCGTTCGATCGCTCAAGCCATGGTCGGATTAAAGGAAGGCCATCATCGCACGAGGCTCTCGGCCGAGGTCCGCCAGGACATGCGCATTTGGTTGGCATTTCTGGCGGATTTCAATGGTCGAGTCGTCTGGAATAAACCAGCCGTGTCCTCTGACGAGCTGGGGCTATGGACAGATTCAGCAGGTAGCATAGGTTTTGGTGCCATCTTCGGCACAAAATGGTCGGCACAGAAGTGGCCGACATGGTGGCATGACAATGGTCTGACAAGCAATATTGCTTTTTTGGAACTTTTCCCCATTTTTGTGGCCCTGAGAACCTGGCCCGAAGGGTTCAAAGATCACTCTGTGATATTTTGGTCTGACAATATGACCGTGGTTGAGTGCATCAACAGTCAGGCAGCACGATGTAAACTGATTTTAAGACTCCTCAAAGAAATTGTCTTACTGTGTATGCAACTGAATGTGCTTTTCAGAGCAAAACATGTCCCAGGGGTAATGAATCAGGCGGCTGATGCACTGTCTCGTTTTCACATGCAGGCTTTCTCGGGTTTCCTTCCCTCAGCGGACCGAGAGCCGGCACCCTTTCCCGAAGCTCTCTGGTCTCTCGGTGCCCCGAACTTCGTCACCTCGTGGGAGAGAGTCTAGCACCAAGGACGAGGAAGGCATATGAAGGGGCGTTTCGGTCCTATTTAGCCTTTTTGGGGACTGATAGAGAGAGGCTTTGGGGCCACGAGGAATGGGTAGTGAATTTTCTGATGTCCTTACGTAGGGCTGGGAAATCGGTGGCTACGGCCCAGAGGCATCGTGCTGCTATTTCCTTTGTTGCCAGGGCTCATAGTATCCAGGACCCGACAGCGTCTTTCGTTGTACAAAAAGCGCTGCGTGGGTGGCAACGCCTTGAGGGTCGCAGAGTAGATGAGAGGCGCCCGATAGGTTTGGATAGATTGGCCCAGTTGTTGGCTACACTCCCTGCCACATGTTCATCTCAGTTTGAGGCGGTGTTGTTCCGAGCCGCTTTTACGCTAGCATTTCACGGGGCGATGCGGGTAAGCGAACTGGTGGCAAGGAACAAACAGGATGTGGCGGGGGGTTTGTGCCAAGAACACGTTCAGATCAGAGGAGAGGCAATGACTGTCTCCTTTGTCAGGTCCAAGACCGATCAAGACGGTATGGGTGACTGCATAATCATACGCAGGATTCCCGGGTCCTCCATGTGTCCGGTAAAGTGTTTAGAAGATTACCTAGCACGAAGGGTGGCATTATGGGGTGGGACCTTGCTGAGACACGCGGACGCCACCCCACTGACAAGATTTCAGTTTCAGCGGGTGCTTGCGATGTCAATTGCCGCTGCGGGCTTGAACCCGGGCGAGTTTGGGACCCATTCCTTTCGGATAGGGGCTGCTACGGAAGCTACAGCCAGGGGTCTTAATGTTGAACAAGTGAAACGAGTGGGGCGTTGGTCCTCCAATTGTTATAAGAGGTATGTGCGGTTGCACATGTTATGAAGCTGTAATGATGTACTCACGCCTCTTGTTTTTGTTTGGTTTTCAGTTGCGCAAGCCTACGAGGCGGGGCGGACTATGCAGTCGACCCAACACCGGGCCAGCGGTCAGACATCACCGGCTGTGAAAAAGGAGGTGTGGGTCGTGGGCCACTCATACATGAGGCGTGCCGCGGACGTATTCAAAGCAGGTGACATGATTCACGTAGCTGGGGAATACGGGTACAGGGTGTCCTTCTACGGAAGAGGCGGTCTCTGTATTGACCAGTTTCAAGCATTTTTCGAGGGTATGTTAGGGCGGACGAGGTCACCGCCGTCTATAGTCATAGTACACTTGGGGGGCAATGATTTGGTCACCACCGGTAGACGACTTCTCCTGGAGGCAATGCTTTCCACTGTAAGTTGGTTGGCGAGGAGAGTTCCGGGGTGCACAATTGCGTGGTCCCATATGATCCCACGAAAGGCGTGGCGGGGGGCTATTTCTATTCCTGCTTTGAATCAGTCTGTTAGAAAGCTTAATAACAAAGTGAGTAGGTTGTTCCGTTCCAGGACATTGCATTCTATTCCGCATGGCTGTATTAATGATGACAGTATGTATTTGGGGGATGGTGTGCATTTGTCTCGGGTGGGGAATGAGTTACTCATAGGAGACTTCTTAGCATGGTTGAAAACGTTAAAACATGACCTTTAGGTAGGAGCTTTGTGGGGGGTCCGGATAGCCGGTCAACTATCCGGCCTGTGGCGGTAAGGTCGTGATCGGTGAGCAGTAATTGGAAGATCCCTATGAGTGGGCGTCACCCAACACGGATGGGAGCGCTCGGGAGAGGTGGCCTTTGGCCCCTCAACGGGGAGGCGGTCCCTTCTAAGGATGGGTCGCCGAAAGAAAAGGAAAGGCGGTCAAGGCCCCTTCCTGTGTAGGAGGGGTTACAGCCCCCTCCTGGGGAATTTCCCGGGGCCAGTGACGTCTGCGACGGCAGATGTGGTAAGTTGTGTGGGTTTGGGGGGAGGTCTACGCTACCTTCTAGATAACTCACACGAGTCCTCGAACGACCTTTAAGTGGCGTCGAGTTTATTGGGGCCCCCGTCAAGTCAAGGGAAATTGGTAGTTGCACTTGAGGTACGCCTCAGTGCTGTCGCCCCTCCCAAGTGGGGGGGGGGTATTTCTGGTTAGGGATCTTGACACCGGTTACGACCTTGCCGTTGGCCCTTAAACGTTAGGATGTACAATTTCAAAATTTCAAGAAAATGTTTTGTAGGTTGTTAGTTCGGCTAGGAGAACCTCTGTATTAGAGAATCTGTTAAGGTTAGCCAAACATCGCAATGTGGTAATGAAATTGTACATTAATATGAAACTGTTTAATGTTTTAATGTTTTGTTTTAATAAATACGGCCGGGGAGGGTCACTCCCTCCCTATTCCAAAAAACTTCAAGAACTGTTTCCGGTTTCCCTCCTTTGGGGATTGTGTTGAGAGGGGGTGGCGGGTATCTCAGCCATATGGAAAGGGGCGACCACTCGGTCCCCCCGAACGTATGGCAGAGTACCTCGATCCCCCCGGGAAGCCATTTTGGGCGGGAGGCGCGTCTCGGCTGGTATGCCCGAAGCGGCGTAGCCGGGGCGCGCTTTTTCCCGCCCTAGAGTGGGCTGGCCTACACACTAACGCGGCTGGCCACGCCCTCGGGGCAGGCAGGGGCGGGTTTACGCCCGCCCTGAAGACGGATAAAAAGGGACGCAAGACCAGAAGGCATCCTCTTGTTCCTGTGCTCTGAAGCTGCACCTCCTCGCTGCACGTGAGCTCGAGACGGAACGAAGAGCCATTTTTTGACCCACCCACCAGCCCCTGAAGACAGCGAGTGGTTTTAAATAAAGTTTGATTGATAATTCTGATTTTCGTTTACAGGTTGCGGTATTATCGCGAAGATTTTGAGTATGCAATAAAGAATGATCGTTTTGCGTTATGTTTTGCAAATAAAGTAATTCTGCTTTAGTGTTCATCAGTAGGCATGCTTGAATAAAGCTGTTGTTGCTACTGTCTGTTATATGTAGTCTTTAGTTATTTAGTTATCATTGTCGTATTTATTTTGGTCGGGCGGTAAGGTCGTGATCGGTGAGCAGTAATTGGAAGATCCCTATGAGTGGGCGTCACCCAACACGGATGGGAGCGCTCGGGAGAGGTGGCCTTTGGCCCCTCAACGGGGAGGCGGTCCCTTCTAAGGATGGGTCGCCGAAAGAAAAGGAAAGGCGGTCAAGGCCCCTTCCTGTGTAGGAGGGGTTACAGCCCCCTCCTGGGGAATTTCCCGGGGCCAGTGACGTCTGCGACGGCAGATGTGGTAAGTTGTGTGGGTTTGGGGGGAGGTCTACGCTACCTTCTAGATAACTCACACGAGTCCTCGAACGACCTTTAAGTGGCGTCGAGTTTATTGGGGCCCCCGTCAAGTCAAGGGAAATTGGTAGTTGCACTTGAGGTACGCCTCAGTGCTGTCGCCCCTCCCAAGTGGGGGGGGGTATTTCTGGTTAGGGATCTTGACACCGGTTACGACCTTGCCGTTGGCCCTTAAACGTTAGGATGTACAATTTCAAAATTTCAAGAAAATGTTTTGTAGGTTGTTAGTTCGGCTAGGAGAACCTCTGTATTAGAGAATCTGTTAAGGTTAGCCAAACATCGCAATGTGGTAATGAAATTGTACATTAATATGAAACTGTTTAATGTTTTAATGTTTTGTTTTAATAAATACGGCCGGGGAGGGTCACTCCCTCCCTATTCCAAAAAACTTCAAGAACTGTTTCCGGTTTCCCTCCTTTGGGGATTGTGTTGAGAGGGGGTGGCGGGTATCTCAGCCATATGTCCCAGAGTGTTCTAAAGAACAACTAGAGCGCTAACAGTCCTACTTATTACAAAGGTATAGCACACCTGGAGCCATCGTGATGGGAATAAAGTGGTAACTCTTAAAACATTTAATTTAAAAAGGAACAAAATGAGGGGGTATATTATGCAATAGAAGGTATTATTAGTGCTGCAGAAAGAAAAATTAGGGCACATTTTGAGTGACTTTTCAAATCCTCTTCTATTTCATTAAAAAATTCTGACATGCAGTCTCCCAAAATGGCCACCAGAGACAAAAGAGCCCAAATGTAGCCCAAATATCACCCAGATGTAGCCCAAGTATAGCCCAATGACAGAATGTCCCAGAGTGTTCTAAAGAACAACTAGAGCGCTAACAGTCCTACTTATTACAAAGGTATGGCACACCTGAAGCCATCTTGATTGGAATAAAGTAGTAACTCTTAAAACATTTAATTTAAAAAGGAACAAAATGAGAGGGTATATTTTGCCATATGAATTATGATTAGTGCTGCAGAAAGACAAATTAGGGCACATTTTGAGTGACTTCTCAAACCCTCTTCAATTTCATTAAAAAATTCTGACATACAGTCTCCCAAGATGGCCACCAGAGACAAAAGAGCCTAAATGTAGCCCAAATATCACTCAGATGTACCCCAAGTATAGCCCAATGACAGAATGTCCCAGAGTGTTCTAAAGAACAACTAGAGCGCTAACAGTCTTACTTATGACAAAAGTATGGCACACCAGAAGCCATCTTGATTGGAATGAAGTGGTAAGTCTGAAAACACTCAATTTAAAAAGAAACAACATGAGGGGGTTAATTTTGCCATAGAAAGTATGATTAGTGCTTCAGAAAGAAAAATTAGGGATCATTTTGAGTGACTTCTCAAATCCTCTTCTATTTCATAAAAAAAATTCTGACATGCAGACTGAAACATGCACTTTGAATACCAGCAGCAGACGTCCCTGGTGAGCAGTAGCTTTACTACAGTGATCTAATGTGCAACTAGAGTGCTAACATTCAGAATTTATGGCAAATGTGTGACACATCTGAAAGCCTTCTTGATGGAACCAAAGTAAACAAGCATTGAAAATGCAATAGATCTCGCCCTCGTTTAAGTTAAAGCCATTCTGTTTGTAATGAGGTGGCTTTTTAGCTTTGCTTTTATTAGTGTTTTTTCAACTTTCATGTAAATACCATGGATCTGTATGCATATAAGTATATGTATGCATGCATTTATGTTCGTATTTATATAGATATACAGATTATATATGTTTATATATGTATGTATATATATATATATTCACTGAAAAAACCATAGGCTATAGACCATATATAGTTAGGAATTAGCATTTACAAAACCTTGAAAATTCACTGAAAAAACCATAGGTTATAGACCATATATAGTTAGGAATTAGCATTTACAAAACCTTGAAAATTCACTGAAAAAAACATAGGTTATAGACCATATATAGTTAGGAATTCGCATTTACAAAACCTTATTTTACTCACACAAAACGATTGAAATTCCATATATAGTTAGTTGCACTAACTATATATCGCGCACCCGCAATCCACTGCTGATGATGTCACATATTACATCATTCATGACATGGTCAGTGACATCACTGATGACATCACTGATGACATCTCAAATGACATCACTGATGACATCACTGATGACAACATCCAGTGACTGTATGTTTCTGTAAAGTTAAAATATGTCTTACATATTGAAGAATGAGTGGATGTATAAGTGTCTGGATGAAGGATTTAGTAGGTGCATGACTGACTGTATGAGTGAGTGATTAAATGTGTCTCACTGAGTGCATGGGTTAGTGACTAAACTGTCTTAATTTGTGCATCATTATGTCTGTTGTTCTGTAAACTGTTGCATGTGTTGATAAGTAGCTATATGAGTAACTATATGGGTTATTGATTGGTTGCCCAAGTATTTGTATGGGAGACTGAGTGTGTGCGCGGGTGGCTGGGAGGTGTATGACTCTGTGCATAGATGTGTGAGCAGTTGATTCACTAGATGTATGGTTTCAAAAGTGCATGTGGAAACAGCTGTATGGGCGGTTGACTGTGTGCATGAGTGTATTGGTGAGTGAATGGATATCTCAGTGCTACATGTCAAAGTAAGTACATATGTAAAACACAGTACATGTGAGAGTTGACATATATAGATAACTGTGCATAAGAGCCAGTGAATGTGTGAGTGGCTGTATGGATCATTGTGAACTTGTATCAGGGATTGTATAAGAGAGTAAAT
Source organism: Lissotriton vulgaris (assembly GCF_964263255.1). Classification (NCBI taxonomy): domain Eukaryota; kingdom Metazoa; phylum Chordata; class Amphibia; order Caudata; family Salamandridae; genus Lissotriton; species Lissotriton vulgaris. The sequence continues at coordinate 1,532,737,969 of NC_141689.1, read as the reverse complement.
ATGTGTTAGTATATGTTTGAATAAGTAAAGTTTGTATAACTGTATAGTTGAGGAAATGGAGGTGTGATTGATTCTTTGCATGACTGACTAGGTGTGTGAGTAACTCCATGGATGAGTGACAGTCTGTGAGTGTCTGTTTACACTGATTGTATCTAAGGTTATATTAGAGTCTGAAGAGGTTCATCGTATTATCACATGAATGATATCATCACCAGTGATGTGATCAGTAATGTCAAATGAGATGTCATCAGTGATGTCATCAGTGATGTCATTTGAGATGTCATCAGTGATGTCATCAGTGATGTCACTGACCATGTCATGAATGATGTAATATGTGACATCATCAGCAGTGGATTGCGGGTGCGCGATATATAGTTAGTGCAACTAACTATATATGGAATTTCAATGGTTTTGTGTGAGTAAAATAAGGTTTTGTAAATGCGAATTCCTAACTATATATGGTCTATAACCTATGGTTTTTTCAGTGAATATATATATATATATATAATATATATATATATATATATATATATATATATATATATATATATATATATATATATATATATATATATATATTCACTGAAAAAGGTTTCAGTCCTTATATAGTTAGGAATTAGCATTTTATAAACTTTTAAATTCACTCAAAAACTGTAAGTTTTAGGGGTGTTATAGTTAGCTGGCAATTTCACTCATACAAAACCATTGAAATTGCTCCTATATAGTTAGTTGTACTAACTATATTTCGCGCACCCGCAATCCACTGCTGATGATGTCACATATTAGATCATTCATGACATGGTCAGTGACATCACTGATGACATCTCAAATGACATCACTGATGACATCATCCACGTGACAATCACATACACCTTTTCTACACTAAGAAACATTTTGTTACTAAGCCACCTCGGAAAAAGAGAAAAGAAGCTTTCATTTGGAAGTTTTCTTCCTTTCCGGATGGACAGAAAAAGGGGAATGTACCAAAAGTAACATGCAAGATCTGTGAGGTTACACTTTCCAGGGCTGACCCCACCAAAAAGTACTCTTTAGGGACAGCCTCAATGGTTCACCATGTCAAAAATTTGCATCCAAATAATTATGGAAGGATGACAACACAAAGGTTCCAGGAAAACCCTCAACCTGCAGTTCCTTCTACCTCAAAAGCACCACCACCTCCTTTGAACTGTCCGCATCCTATTCAATTCAATTCATGAAGCTTTATTCTGTACATATAAAATGACCATAAAAGCACAAAGGAAAACAACATAAAAGAAAAAATAGCAGATAAAACCATTCATAGAAAAATTTTATAAGTAGATTTAACAGACATAATTCATTAAAAACACATACTTTTCCTGGAATTAATGCAGTAATTTAAAAATGTTGCAGTATAAAAACAAATATCTGGAGATTGCAAGTTAAAAATTAAATTCATAGCCTGTTTAACTGTACGTACACCATATTTTACAAACATAGGTTTCAGAAAGGTAGTACGAAAGTTCATGTACAGTTTACAAAACAGCAAAAAGTGCAAAGTGCTCTGAATAGAAACGCCATCACACATACATGGCCCAATCGGGTGTTTTTTGATATCCGGATGAGCCACTAAATGATGTGCCATACCAAACCTTAGTCTAGTAGGCACAAACCTATGTGTAGGCCTTGTCACCATGGTTAAATAAGGAGGAAAACCTTCTACAAAACTATATCTATTATAAAACATGACAGTGGATAAAGATCCGTTGGCTACTGCCTGCTTCCTCTCCCTAAATGCCATAAATTTGCTTTTCAACTCAGCTTTCTGTATCCTAGATGCTGCACTTGGTTCAGATAAAATATTCAAATCAAATATATCTGAGAAACAAACAACAACATATTTTACCCAGGGTTTCTTCAGATGTTTATCCAGTAATAAGCAATCCTCGATTATGGACCTGCTAAGAAAATTCTCATCCCTAAGCCAAATAGAGCGCCAAATCATATGTGGCCTTAGGATAACAGATCAATCAAATAATTGGTATCAAATTCTCGATGGATTAGTTTGGTTGGGGCGGAGGTTAGTAAAGACAGGAGATTTTTTAGGAAAGTATTTTCCTCCAGCTGCAGATTATAATTGCATCTGTGGCCCCATACACCCACCCCATACAATGCAATGGTAACACATCTTGCCTGATACATCTTAAGCATATCCCTGGTGCGTCGGTCCCCAACCTTCGCAGCAAATCTGAAAACTCCATGGGCATTTTTTTGCCATTTTATTCCGGATATTATTAAATTTGTTGGTCCATTTCCTGTCTTTGGAGAAGGTTATACCGAGGTAACAAAATTTGTCAACCTGCTGCACCTTTTCACTGTCAATAAAAAAGGCATTTAAAAATTTGCTTTTGTCCCCAAAGGTCATTGTGTGAGTTTTCCCTTTATTATTGACTAATTTTCTATCCTTTATAAAGGAGGAAAAACTGTCAATCAAATGGCTGTAGTCCCACGGGGGTTCTGGAAAGCAAAACTGCGTCATCGGCATACAATAATACCGGTACCGGGGCACCTTTAATCTGGGGAGAGTCTGCATTAACCTTTTTTAGAATAGCATCAATTCCATTAATAAATAATATAAAAAGGAGCGGGGCCAAAATGCAGCCCTGCCTAATCCCTCTTTTAACTCAAAATTTTGGGGTGCATTCTCCTCTGGTTCCAGTCCGCGTCCTATTATTGTGCTTCAGTTTGCAAATCTTACAATTCATTGTATGTTTTGCAGAGAACTCCTTTGTTACGGTGAGCAGTCTATTCACCTCATTGTGAAGAGCAAAGAAGAGCACCGTTGCCCAAAACAATAATATTTTTTTTTCTTTTTTCTCCCTGTTCCACAGTTTTTTTGTTTCCAGTTTCCTTTTCAGAACTACCTCCACTGGCTTAAAAAAGAACTATGTTTCTATATTAGTGTGTAAAACTTTGTCAAAATGAATGTGTAGTGCATAAATGAACGAATGAATTAGAAGTGTATGGTGAATGTGAAAGTGCAAAACTATAAGAGAGTGCTACAGCATAAATGTATAAGGTGTTTACCTACACTATACTGTAGTACCTCCGAAGCACTTCAATGTAACACATTCATATAAATATGTTAGAAGTCTGTACTTCAATTTGCACTGCTAGTGAAACTGCCTGGGTGAATTTGCATGTGTTAGGAGCGAATTTACAACCCCTTTGTACCTCTTTTACACATCTTTTCCATCACTTTTGTGATGGAGCGGTGTTGCAAAAGATGTACCATAGTACCTGATATTTACAATGTGATGCATTTGGAAGATGCATCATATTCTAAAGCCCTGTGCCAGAAAGAGACTTTCCTGCACAGAGAGGGTGGGGGAGGGAGTGCAAGTGTTCTAGCATAGGAACACCTCCTAAAAGTGACTAGGTGAAATCTATAATATATCATTCAGTCACTTTTAGTCCTATGCTACATCAAAACCCTGCACTTGCTTGAAACAGGTGTAAGGATTGACACAGCTTTGTGAGCATAGAACCCCAAGAGCATTGCTGGAGCTGCGTTGCACTTGGAACGCAAGTCAAGCAAGGCACCACCTTCACAACACATATACATCACATATCTGTGCCGTTTTTGCTCCATAATGCACTACATTGTAAATATGGTGCATCCATTGTACTGATATCACAGTGCACAATAACTTCCATATCTCTGGGAATGTACCACGTATTGTACATCTCCGGATTACTGTTTCAATGTAGAGAATGGATTACTACACACTGATCAATGATTCACTACAAAACTATAACAGGAATGACAGACTGTTTTCTGGAAGTGTAAGGACGGAGACTGGGGAATTCAAAATATAAAATATAAAAGCTACATTTGCAGGTGCATAGAACAGTACATGCATAGTAAATAGGAGTTTGAAGCAGTCCATATACTAAGGCCTGCGTTGCTCCATAATTACTTGGGTGCTGACTGCATGATTACAGTTCTGCAAAGAGAGTGCATGACTGAATTTATAAGAGCTTCAGTTTTACCACAGTACATATATAAGGAAATACTGCTAAATGGCTCACTACAATATTGAAAAAGTAGAGTGAGAGTGGTTGTGAAAGTCTAATGATACAGACTGGACAATTGAATGTATAAAAAACAAATGTGCACCTACATAGAAGAGTGCATGCATGCTCTATACAGGATTAAAGCAGTACACGGCCTAAGGCCTACTTTGCACCATGATTACTTGAGTACTGACTGCATAATTACAGTTCTGCAAACAGAGTGTCTGTCTGAATTTGGAAGAGCTTCATTTTTAGCACAGTGCATACATAAGGGCATTCTGCTGAATAATTCACTAAAATACTGAATCAGCAATCACAAAGAGTTTGCTGGAAGTGTAAGAACATAGACTGGATAATAAAAACTATCAAATACAAGTTTCCCAAGCATACAAGACTGCATGCATAGTGTATAGGACTTTGAAGCAGTCCATGCCCTAAGGCCCACTTTGCGCCTTGACTACTTGGGTACTGGCTGAATTATTACAATTCTGCAAGGAGAGTGTCTGGAAAAATGTACAGCAGCTTCACTTTTAGAACAGTGTATACATAAACACATACTGCAATACTAAAATAGCAGTACCAAAATATTTGGAGGAAGTGTAAATATACAGACTAGGCAATTGAATGTTTAAAAGCCAAGTCTACAGGTGCATAGAAAAGGGCATTTATTATTTAATAACCTTCCCAAAGCCCCAAGCGCCAGCACACCTTTCCGAGGGTAGGATTACAATCTACAAATGCTAGCATTTTTTAAATTAAGAACCATAAAAATAACAAATATTAAAACTTTTTGTTTCTTCTAATGATAACGATATTTTTATAGGTCTTCTATTTAGATGTTTTTAATCATGAAAATGCAAAGAGCACATTTTACTGAGTAACACTTTTTAAACTCTCCAACGTATGTAGATAATAATACCTTATACGTGTTACTATCAAATTCAAAACCGTTACAGCTTCACAGTTTGAAACTTTTCCAAACACGTGCAGATGAAAAACAGTTAAAACGTGAGCACGTGTAAACTGCAAGACGTGCCATCTACATAGGCGGAGCCACATCTTCCTTCCATAGACTACTAAACAACAAAAAAGTATATAAACCACACCTACTGTGCAATTAGTTTCGTTTTCCTGAGTTATTTCTGAATCGGCAATCTCTGTTGCAGGTTCCGTTCTCCAGTATCGGATTCTCTTTTTGCGTCAACAAACATATTCCGGAGTTGTTAGTTGTTTCAAGATTGCATAGGCATAGTACTTAGTTATAAATTGTGACTATTTATCAATATTTAAACATTTATATGTAGAAAAAAATGTTATTGCATGTTTTTCCCTTTTTCTCTGTAACATCAGCAGCTTGTTCTTAGAAACAGATATATTATAACAAATATTACTCCTTTTCTGGCTCCTTTTACCGTACATATAGTGACTTTTTATATTATAATCTTGATACTGTACTTCGCTCGAGAGGTGTTGCTAACCCGTCGACGCGAACCCTAAACATTTACAATCAACTTGACAATGATACACTTGTTATTATGTTTTCCCCTAGAGATCACAAACTGTTAATATGTATATTATAAGTGATCCTAGCAGAATTCACAATCAGTCGTCACAAACAGTAACGATAAGTAAGCAAAGTTACCAGCTTGCGGCTTTCAGTCTATTTTCCCCTTGTGATCATATGCTGTGAGAATATATACATATTATTATTCTCAACGTCATGATCTCAGAGGAGTTTATGACCCGTCGCCACGAAGATCTAATTTTCTCACCTCCCGGAGAAAAGAAGTTCACTAAATAATTACCGCTTGAAACTATTTCATTGTGGATGTTCTGTTAAATACATAACTTTATTTTACATTTCTATTTACTGTAACAATGGTATCAATCGTTATATTATAATAGATTGTCCTATTGCTACAGAAGAGGAATGGGAGATTTTTCCGCGCCATCTGTAATATAATGATCAAATATTTATAAAAACCTGATCAGATATTTTCATATATATTAAAATATAGCTATTATGCATACTTTGTTACTGTAAATATTTAATAGACCCTACATTTCTGAATGTTATTTTCTAATTTCTATTCTTATTTGCGATTCCTATTCACCTTCTCCCTAAAGAATATATAGGACCTATACTATATATTTTAGGAGTAACATTCTATATATTCTTTGGTGAGTATGTGATTTATTAGCGGAACAGTCTGCAACTTGTAAACACTACAACAGCATGTTTCTGAATTATACAGAATACACATTTTAAAAATAATAATGCATGCTTTTCTATGTAATATGAAACAATTTCGATTTTACAGCTTCACTTGTTCTCTTGATCTGAGATAATGTAGTGCAGGAGTATTTGTTGTAGCACTCCTATTCTACTTTATCTAAAAGTAACTGCATGCCCTCTTACATCAACAAGAATGTGGGGCAACACTTTTACAAACTGTAGCACAAAAATGAACTATATAGCCACGCTTAACTGATATTTGATGAAATTCAATTTTTAATTGCCACAACTTTCATATATACTGCGACAGTTTCTGAAGAAAGTTTATTTGTATTTGCATAATAAAAACTGTTTCAAACCTAGACTGAATTATTTGCTGCGCAACCACACCCCCCCATCATGAAAGTAAAAACCACATTATAAGTAAGGTTCCCTGCTTTCCGTTTTTACTGATTTTTACGGATAAAAACAAACAGAAACCCATTCATTTTCTTGTCTGTATTTATTTTTAAATGTGGATAAAAATGGAAATTGAGTGCTTTTTGAGTGATTCTGAATACACTTTCCATGCTGCCAGCCCATTAACTGTGTGGATTGCTGGGAAAGGGGGTTAAAAAAGAAAGTGATTTTAGTAAAGAGGCTTAAACTGCAGTAGCTATGCACAAGGCTGATACTGAAATGTGCATATTTTCATATTATTGCATTGATTTATCTTCTGTGGGTGTTCACAGCATTGAAACCTGGCAGGCATTCAAACATGACTGCATATTTATTGGTTAAATAAATGTGGAACTATACCAGTTTCAGCTTTATTTTTCCACAAAACCGATAATAAATATCGATAAATACAAATAAAGTTGCCAAAAAATAAATATGGATAAATACAGACGGAAATGACCCAAAAATAATAATAGTAGTACTAAGAAGTATGTCACCTACTAACTTGATAAAAGAAAACAGCGCAAAATTTCCGCCGTGATTTATACACCACATGGCAATTATTTAAATGGCCCTTGAAACATATATAAACAATTGTTTACCTCATAATTCCTCTCCACCACCTTATGGGCACTGTACACAGTTATTAGTTTTCCTAACCTACCCTCTACTACTTTCTTTCCCCATACTCATTTGGAAAATGCATCACAATATCACTGACAACAGTGAACCGTTCCCACCCAATAAGGAGCAAACTTGTGTTCGGAACACTTTAGCTAATAAAATGTCCATGTTCTCCAAAAATGAATGTTCAATGACTGCTAAGCCTTCCACTTTTGATACTTACAGCCAATGAACATTAAACTTCGTAAAGTCCCGCTTGGAGCACATTACCCTAATACTCCCCGAACAGGAAGGAATCCTTAATAAAACTTTTCCACAAACTTCTTCTACGACTAACGGTTCCTATGAAAAAAATATATATAAATCTCCAGCACAGTAAGTATTTCAATTAGCAACATATTGTGGTGAACTTCTAATCTCTGTACTCACACAACTGATCCATGAACTGTTACTATAGTAACAGGCAGAAAAGTAGTGGCTGTACAGAAAACTGTTATATTTCCCTTGGATCCTCTACAAGACAGAAACAAAACCAAAATACCACATTTGCAACACATTTGCAGCATTTAATTTTCATTAAAAGGTAGCCTCAGAGGTGGGGGAGGGGAGAGGGAATCGAGTGGATGAGAAAGCGGTCCCCGGAACTCCGGGGGCCATGAGTCCCCCCGCATACATATAGTTAAACATCCAGGGGTGGTGATCCCCATGCAGGGGAGACCCTCTAGGCCCCCCATTATGAAAAACAAATAGCCCCAGAGATTTGACCCCCCAGGGGCTAATTACCAATAAAGCGGGCTTCCCGTTTTTTTTCTTTTTCACCCAAAACGCGTACCCTGCATTTTTTATTAAAAAAAATATCCAGCGTGACGTCATATATGGTGCCCCGTACACGTACTCCACATAAGATTCTAAATATTCAAAAAGATGTATTTATGTATTTAATGTACATATTAAGAGAAGACATTATCTGGGATAATCATAAAAATAGTTTTTTAAAACTGTAAAAAAAGTATATCACTTTTAAAATCAATTATGGAAATACTGCACGTACATCGTAAGAGTAAAGATAATTTGAAGACTTATACATTTGATAAAACAATATAGCACTGCACACTAAAGAAGAAAAGTCACCACAATTATTGACCCCTCTCCCAAGATTTAAAAGCCCCTGGGGGAGGTGATAAATTAATCAAGACTGAATACGTTAGTGCAGCCTACTGTGCTTATGCTACCAGAAAAACACAACAACAGTATAAAGCCCAGATTTCCATTATAGTGATTTCTTAGTTGCAAGTCTAGTTGTCAGATCGACACACACACTTTCTCGTGGCTGGTATACACCCACACCACACCTATCCAGCACATCCCTCACTACACACGTGACCCTATGTATAAAAAAAGAAGGGGGCGCACGTGTTCTACGCCATTTTAGAGTTGTTCCCAAAGCACCGAACAAGGGGCCCACTATGACATGCGTGGCCTCTTTGGTCACTGAGTTAGTGGTGCCCGAAGCACTGAGAGGGTGAAGAACCTGCGATGATCATGATGGGAGCACGAGTATGTCGTTAGCCATAGAGATATCAAGACTTGGCACCATATATGAGACTTCTTTGTTGGAGATCGGAACTACTTCATGAAGAAGGTGTCTTTTCCACGAAAAGGTGAGCAGTGAGGTTTGAGTATGCATCGGAAGGAGTCCAAGGGTTGTAGCTGACTACATACAAAAATGCGACTTAGTATTTTAGACAAACGTACTCCTACATAATGTATTATTTACATGTTTAATTTTTTTTCCCAATAGCAGTAACGTTTTTATAATCGCTGAAATGTCCTGAATATATTCACAATACAAACATTTCATAAAAATCTGACAATCAAACGTCTATAAAAGGGCAATATTATCTAACTCCAAATTAATATAGCAAGAATTACTAATCATAACATCTTTCTTTTAATATCTTTTAGATGTACAGCTTCAGGATGGATTATGTAACACGGACAACGGTAATAGAACAAGGTGAGCAAACAAGCTTGTTTCTGAAACAACGACAAGTTATCTGTCAAAGGAGAGAATATGTACTATGCAGCAGGAGCAAAAAAAACATTGGGCTAACGGGGCTTCAGCAAGGATGAGATAGCTTCCTAGGCCCACACACACTCGCAGTACATGACAGGTCTTTTAAAGATATTTTGCTTGTTAATGAGGCTTCTTTGAAAACCCCCCCTCCCACTTACAGCCCCTGCAGCTCCACTCTTCTTTTTGCTGGAACTAAAGCCCCACCCCAAATTTTTTCTAGCACCCCCACCCCCGTTATTTTTGACTGGTTGCGCCTCTGGCTTCACGTACCACACCCCTGTCATCTGTGTCTCTCCCACGTTGCTGCTATCTCCACTCTGCTGTATTCAACCTTATCTGAATTGAAATGATCAACTCTCTTGATTACAGTGATTACAGTGATTACAGTGAAGGCTTCTTCCACACGTAGAGCACCATGTTTCAATCACGCCAATGGCACTAGGTGACAAACAGTTTTGTTTCCGAAACAACAACAAATTATCTGTGAAAGGAGTGAGTGGGCAGTGTGCACTAGCTTCACTGTCTAAAAGGTTAAATTAGCTCCGAGCAGTGACAACACATAGGTTACAACAGTCTGACAAACAGATCTACAAGCTTATTACGCCACTTTTGTGTCACTTTTAACATGGGAAAAGTGACGCAAGGATCTTGTAAATCTACATCTGACTTTTCAAGAAAAAATCTCAACTCCAGACTCTGCAAGACAATTTTATTTTGTTTTCTCTCTCTTTCTCTCTCTCACTCTCTGTGACATCATTTCTCTTTCTCTTTTAAAGTTATAGAAAATGCTGTCTGCTTTCACATGTAAAAGCAAAGAAGTCTTTAAGTTTTGAATTCCACTGGCCGCAGTGTTTATACAACGGTAAGCACAGAGGCATAGATATACAATGCCTTCATTACAATGCATTAGAAATAAGTCGGCTTATTTACAATCCCGTTGTGCCACTTTTGTGTCACTGACACAGTAGGCACTTCCATATAGACACCACTTGAACGCGGCACTATAACAGAAGTAAAATGTACCAGGCACACTGCACACGTAAAATCGTACTGTTACCTTGACTTGTAATGCTTCATCTCATTTACTCACAACTACATAATTATAAACTCTAATTTTCTTTTTTATTTTGCAGATTACCAATCCAACGTCCTTTGGAGTCCACTTCACAATTTGTTTATAATATTGTTTTTTTAAAGTTATTTTTCTAGTTCTTTATAATATAGTTATCATTAAGTTTCGTTTACAGTTTTTCTTTTAATAAAAGTTAATTAAAAAAACTACATACTTCTTTTTTTTGTGGGGGGGTTGACGGTCCACAATAAAAATAATATTTATAATGTTGAAGTACTATAGTAAGATGTTCAAGAGTAAGATTGAAAAGTACTGACTTATATTTTCTCTGGGTACACTACAACATGGTAAAGAAATCAAACTAATACGAAACAATGTGTACCACATTTACAAACCTCTTGCGATATTTTCCCATGCAAACCTACCACCCTACAAAATTAAGTGTGGGCCTCAATGACGCCCCTCAAACCACGGAAACAATCACCCCACAAAAACTTCTCTATTGTATGAGAGGGGCTGCGTGCCCTCCGCCTGGTGCCCTGGAGTCCACCACGCCCAGACCTGGTTCCTGCAGTGTCCTGGGGTAACAGCCATTACAACGCGGTCATAACCACGCGTGATCGTCACCACGAAGCCATTAGCATGCATATGGCTTTACCACGCATGCCTTTACCACGCATGCTTTTACAAATAGTAATCATTTACCATGCATGATAAACGCATAATCTTAATAATATTTTTGTGTTGACCAACACGCGTTGTAACGGCTCTGGCTTACGTCCTTCAAATCAGTTTTTAGGTATACGTGTGACCAAGTCATAATATCGGAGGCCAAGGACAAACACTGTGGTGTCTGTGCCAGGAAACCTCATGGATCTTAGAGAATATAAGAGGAGGGTAAAATGAAAGTAACAGGTATAATAAAAATAACTGAGAAAAACTACTAAAATGGCGGTGGACGGAGTATGTAATCAACGTTTGGCGCCTCTACACTACATTTCAAATAAACATAGATACAATATGTTTATTAATATATTACAAAAATATAGCAGTGGATGACACACACGGCTCAGGAAAAGAAAGCAGCAAATTTTATACCTGAAATGAGGAGAGGTTTGCTTGTCAAACTTGAAGAAAAAGAAAAAAACGTGGGCTTGGAATCGAGGCTGTGCATGCGTAGAGAGTACAACTGGTGCACAAAAAAAACGGAAAGTTTTACAGACTATCATCGAAATATAGCTCTTTTTTTGACCAGTAAAGTTAGTTCTTAAAAATAACTTCTTTTTTTTTGCCCCAGTGCCCCCACGATCGCAGACGGCTACCCGCGTCCTTCGTGAGCCCACATAGCTTTATCAGAGACATCATCTTATATGCTGCTCTCTCTTTCGAAAAACAATCTGCTTTCTTGAAGAGAGAACAGATTAACTTGCTCTCTTTTTCAAATAGGAAAGTGGTTTCCTGTGGTAAAGTGAAAGCGGCGATGGTACCGCCCTACCATACCAAACAGCAGTGTCCCGGAAGTACGCACCCCGAGACACTACAAGAACCGACCTTGGGAGATGGTGGACCCCAGGGCCACCATGGGTTCCAGGAGGTGAAGCAGCGTGACCCCCTCCCAACATTAAAAAACCCTGGGGCGTGCAGGTCATTTTACATATTCCTGCCCCAGGAAGGTGGCGGTCTCCGCGACCTGTACGGGAGAGAAAGAGGGAGAGCTGAAAACACACGTTAAAAAAAATTATATTTTTTAAAAGAAGCCTCGTCGGGGTGAATGTCCCCGAGACTGAGGGGAAGAGGATCCTAACCCCTTGCATACTTCACAATAAAACCACAGAAGGGTGGCGTTCCCCGGTGCTCGCGGCACCTTACAAGCCCCCCACTATGAAAACAATTGCCCCCGAAATTTGGCCCCAGGACATAATGAATAAAACGGACTTCTATTTTTTATTTTCCTTTTCCACCACAGACGTATACCATACGTGTACCCCCCGATTTTTTATTTAAAAAAAAAATAAAAATTGAGCCTAAAGATCCATGTACGACCCCCTGAGCAAGCCTAGACGGTCAGGATGTTTCTACCCTGCCCCCTTTCCTTATTTCTCAACTTTGTTTTACTGTTTTCTTGTGAGTCGCTTTTAGCAATGAACAAGATGGCTGCCAACACTTCCTGGTTTGGAGTGTTCACACACAGTTGACAACCAATCAGCATACGGCTCGTGCTTGTAATTGTACAGTTTTTTGTACGCGTGCTGTACTCCGTCTCTAGATATCGCTATGATTTTACTTGTAATTTTCTAAGGAACTACTGAACGGATTTACACCATTTAACAAAAAGCACAATCTGCAAACAGAACTCTACCTCTCTGCCAAATTTGGTGTAATTCCGTTCAGCCGTTCGGGCTGTAGCCCTGGCTAAATGTCCCCATGGAAAATTGCATGGGGAAAACATGTTTTGGGACCCCCCTTTTTTTCTCTGTCCCCACTTGACGAATCACCCCCAAACTTTCAGGGAAGTAGCGGAACCGAGCAGGCCATTTTCTTGGAGAAATTCGCAAAGATTCGTCCACCAGAGCCAAAGTTATTCCAAATAGAATGTTGTGGATTTCCTATGGAAAGTAGGTCCTAACTATAACTACCTACTCGCGACCGCCAGTAGGTAACATACAGAGAGAGATAATTTTGATGTTGATGGTCTAGTATCTGGGAGGATGCTGGGTTAAAGAAGTGTGCCAATTGTTTGTACCACAATTTTTGCTCATTTTCCACTCTGAATTCTTCCTATACTGTTTCAGATGACTTCGGGTCATATTACCAACAAGTAGCGATATTTATCGCTAAATAGGCTTAGCAACAATTTTTTTATTGCTGAGCATTGCCGGAATTTATCGCTGAGATAACGTGCTATTAGCAACGTTTATCTCCAAAGCGACACATTTTCCGCCGATAGCAGCGAAATGAGTGAATATCGCTGAGAATACAGCGATATTCACGCATTAGCGACAAAATGCTCTTATCTATGTTATCCACCTCCCATTGGATAACATGATAAGAACTGGTCTGGGCAGGTGTTAGTATTTGGAGATATACACGCTTAGCGCAAATATTTCCATCGCTACGCCTGCCTTGCTAATAGGCGATAGCGATGTTAGCGACTGTTTTCAGTCGCTAACAGTTTGGGTACGCCCACTTTGCATGTCATTAGCGATAAATATCGCTAACATGCAAAGCGGGCCCCAAACCGCTCGCTATCACCTAAAAGCTGTCGCTAACTGCTGTTAGCGACAGCTTGCTAATAGGGCGATAGAATTATCGCCGCTTAGCGACCGAAAACGGCCTCTAAAGCGGCGAAAATTCCCTATCGCCACCCTTGATAATATGCCCCTTCATCCCTCCTCATATCAATAGTTTGTTCAGCTGTTGAATTCCTTTGCTTGACCATCCTTCCCACTAAATCCTCCATTTATCAAATTGCAGATTCTCGTTTTTCCAGACTGGGCGTGAGCATGTAAAAAGCAGTCAGCTTTCAGTTGTTGATGGACCTGAGTCCAGGTTCAGTCCATATAATTCAGGATTGAGGGTGAGGGTGCCCCTGAAGAAGTTGTACTGTTAAATATTATTCCTGGACCATGCTGTTGATACATCATATGTTCCTCCAGTGCTACCCAATCATATGCTTCCAATTCAGATGAGAATACATATGCTATGCGTGCCAGATGATGTGCTTTGTAGTAGAGGTTCATATGAGGCAATCTGAGACCTCCACACCTTGTTGCTGCCTGCAGTTTGGAGATTTTTAGCCGTACTATGTCTCGAGTCATAGTCTTTTATCACCTTATCTTTGTGCTGCAGCATGGATCTTGGGAAAGGAAGAGTTAACTTCTGTTTGTAAGTCAGATATTTACCTCCCAATGCCCATGAATCATGATTCTGTGAATCGTAAGCAGGAGAGTTCCATCTACAGGTCTATTTGTTGCTGATGTAAGGCCCACTTATGTGCATTAAATCGTTGTAAATGGGGCTCTGCTATTCATCTCAGATGGTGGCTGTATTCAGGCATTTCGGGACATATATAATCAACGGCAAGCGATAATTATCGCTGGCCGTGGTTAGCGATACATTTTTTATCACAGGCTATCTCTGGAATATATCGCCCTGATAGCGTGTCATTAACAATGCATTTCTCCAGGGTGATAAAAATTCCAGCGATAGCGAGGTTATCGCCGTTTTGCAGGGAACATTGCTGGTTTGCCAGCGATGTCCCTGCAAAACGGCGATAACCTTGCTGATATGACCCTGCGGTCGAATCAGCAATAATCCACCCCCTATGTTAAGCATAGGTAAGTCAGGATTTTAGCAGGCGTTAGTTTTTGGTGAAAACCGCCGTTTTAGCCAAAACCTAACCTGCGCTAAAATCATGTGGGCTGCCTTGTAAATATCGCAATGTGAACATCAGCGATATTTGCAAGGGAGTCCATCCGGGGTGCGCCCAGTGACGTCCACTTTGCATCTCATTAGCGATGCAGAGGGAGGCGTTGGGAAAAAGAGTGCTAACATGCGATTATGCATGTTAGCACCCTCTTGTAACTAAGGCGATAGTTTTATCTCTGCTCTTTTGGCTTTTTAACCCAAAAAAGCGGAGATAAAGCCCTTTTAAATATGCCCCTTAGATTTTGGAAAGCCAAAATGATGCGTTATCCTTTTATTGAAAAGCACAAACATTAACGATAGTAAGGGCGTGGCAAGCAGCCAATGACTTACTCACAGATAATAAGAAAACATATTGTGTAAGGAATCAACTTTTCTTTATTGGCTAGATTGTATGAACTTTGCGATAGTGCAAAACTCTATTCAATGTTCTTTTGCGCCACTTTCTGCTAGAGTTCTCAACAGATCGAAATCGTATTTGCTCGATTTTTGCTATGCTCATAAAGTAAAACATTTAACATATAATTTTGTTACTTTTAAAATGTGAAAGGCCAAGCCAAGCTTCAGGAAAACATCTGTGCTCTGTTTCTGATTATGGAAGGAAAATGAGCAAATTGAGTTAGCTTCATGTGTTTTTTAATACAGACAATTATGTGATCCGAGTTTCCGTTATTGAAATCTGTATTCCAGACATTAAATGATTTATAAGCAAAAGACTTCACATCTTTATGTGATATGACTGGATCAAACTGTATGATTTATGAATATTTGTGTCTTGCCTTACAACTCTTTTAAGTTTCTTAAAAACTTGCGTTCTGGTTTAACAAATCTTTACTATCCCAAACCCCGTCCCAGTCCATACTCTATGAGGAGGCGTGCTTCCTCCAGACACATCAATAGAAACACAACCTTACAACCCTCAATAGGGCCCGCATGTTTTCTGTATGTCTCTGACACGTTTGTGGTTTATTACAGGGTAAGCA
Organism: Lissotriton vulgaris; assembly: GCF_964263255.1. NCBI lineage: Eukaryota > Metazoa > Chordata > Amphibia > Caudata > Salamandridae > Lissotriton > Lissotriton vulgaris. The sequence continues at coordinate 1,532,722,058 of NC_141689.1, read as the reverse complement.
CACGATATCTAGACCAGCAGTTCTTAATCTTTTGAATTCTATGGACCACATCTGAACATTACTGGTACCCAGGGGGACCCCCACTGAATCATTATTGGAATCGAGGGATTGTCTCTAGGTCCTTACAAGAAGCCAAGGACCTCAGCATAAGCAGCTTTGATGGTTTCAAGTGCAAAACAGTACACATAAATACAGAAACAAGCATTCATCAAACAAATATACAGATAATGAGATATTTTTGATCAATGCACAAACAAATATAAACAAAAATAATAATGTTAATAGCAAGGTTGGAGGTTTTCTAAATTCAATTGAGGTCTCTCATCATCCATACTATATTCTATTTGATGCACTTGCACTTCTCCCACAAATCAATTTTAGGATACTAACTAAAGGCCTCATTATGATGTCAGTCGGAAAGCATTCCGAGCAACTCCTTGTCGGAATAGTTTCCGACTGACGCGGGTTTGGGGAGTCCGACCGACCGATTACGATGCTTCCGTACACTGTTTGGTCGGACTCCCGTTGACTTCAATGGGAGCCTGTGCTCCGACAGACAACACAGGCTTTCATTGAAAAAAAGGGGTGGTTGCGGAAAACCTTGCACCCTGTGGCTGGTACCCCATAGTACCTGCCACACTGTGCATGGCTGTAAAAAGGGGTCCCAGGGGTACCCCCATAGGTCCCAACCGGAGGCCTCCAGGTGAAGGGGGGCCTGCTAGGGGGCCCCAAAGTCAGTTTCCAACAGCCGTTTCGTGTTGAACATACCGATTCGGAAAGGCTGACTGAATCTGACATCGTAATACGTCAGTCGGAAATGTGGTCCATAGACCTGTATGATTTGGCTCCGACCGACTCAGAGTCTCCGAATGCCAGTCGGAACCGAGTCGGAAAGACCGAACAGTTACCTTTTCATCGTAATCAGTCGGTCGGAAATATTTCGGAGTCAGTCGGCAACATAGGTTCCAACAAGGGTTAGGAAAACCGAATCCCGTTCTGAACCTTTCCGACCGACATCGTAATAAGCCCTTTAATTTTTATCCTCCAATTTAAAATGTCTTTACATTTACAGAACGTTTTAACATTTTCAATTTTCAATTTTACGTCTTTATTTAATACATTTTGTAAATCTGTTAATATTATTTTAATTTTCCAAGCAATCTCAGACCCTCGGTGTAGACTTCACAGTCCCAAAGGTTTCCCTAGACCACTGGTTAAGAATCATTGTTCTAGACATTGTGGAATGTTTGTTTTTACAGTTGTACTCTGAGCACATCTATCTCCTTAGCGCACGTTGGCGTGGTGTGCTGTAATGGTCCCTGCGTCCATGTGCAAGTTGAGATGCACATTTTTTCCCATGAGGAGGAGCTGCCTACAGTTGCCTTTCTCTTCCCTCACAGTGGTGGAGATTGACCTTTGCTGTGGTTGCCTCCAAGGGAGAGCAATAAATAAAAGAGTGGCAAAACACCACAAGGTGTGTTTTAAAAGGGTCAAAATATCACAAGATGAAATTTGAACACTATAGATACCCCTTGTTCCAGGAAGTAACTAATTGTTGGAGCAAATCTATTTCCTGAGGGTAGTTTGCAGAAATGAGCAAGGCAAATCCACCCAAAAATGCACCTTGTACAGTAGGAGACGGGAGAGTGATTTGGTGACCTTATCCTGAACTTTCCTGCAAGCTATGATACAGGATACAGTTTCCTCTGCATTGAGTGAATCTGTGGGCAAGAAACACATAATGGACACTAATGAAAATTAGCATGCGACTACTCTCAAAGGTGAATACCTCTCCAGCAAATGCTCATTCATATTAGAGAGGTGCTGGGGTTTGATTCTTTTGTCCAGTCCGAGCAAGGATTCTCTGAGCAATACAAGAACATACTGTGGATCAACTATCATTTCATGATGTTTTTTAAAACATGGTACTGAAAGAGAGGAAGGATGTGTATAGGGCAACAGTTTCTAGCTTTCTTAATAAGAGATATTACTTGGAGAAAGTTGACACAGAATTTACTCAGATTTCCAAGTTAAACTCCAATCTCTTTAGTATGGCTTCAACATCTCTAGCCTCTGAAGGAGCTTTGTCACCAGATCCATGTGATAAGAAGGTTGAGAGTGCCTTAGAAAATACGTTTTGTGCAGCACCAAATGTTGCAATTAAAATCTGTTCCTGTGCTGCTTATAAGGCTCAGGCTCCACTAAAGGATTTTTAGGTCCTCTTTGATTGCCTGGCAGGAGGAGAAGAACTTACGCCAATACTAGGGAAATATGGAACTGTTGGCAAAGTTTTTGACATACTCTACCTCCTCATGGCAAGCATCAACAGCAGCAGGGGCCTCGGTGGAGGGTAGGAGGTCACTTTGGTTAAAAATGTGGAAATTTTACCTTTCTCAGGGGTGCCCCATTCAGAAGCTTCCTTTTACAGGCTAAAAGTGGTTTGTAAATGAACTCAATGATTTGATCAAGAAGGCAGTTGAGAAGAAGAAAATTCATAGACCTTTTTCATCAAGAAAATCCTTTTTTCAGAAGTAGTTATCCCTAGCAGCACAGAGTTCATGTACCTTTTGTGGCAGAGCCTGCAGTCAGGGGACTACTGGAGGTGAATAAATCTGACCACAAACACCCTGACATTAAAGTCGAAAGTCCAGACTATCAAAGGAACAGAATTGGGGGCCAGGTTTCCACCTTTTATGACAAGTTGAAAAGACAAATCAATGTCAAGTGGATGCTATTGGTCCTAAAAGTGGGCTAATCTACAGACTTAAAAAATCAGCCCCAACCATTTTTTCAACAAACTCCAAAACCAAATGATGTGACAAAAAAGGAGTACCCCCTGAGAGGAGTTGCATTTTTTCTATTGAAGGGAGAACTATCACAGATGGTGGTGCTGCAGGGAAACCAACATTTATATTCAGTTTAGGTTCTTTTTCCAAAAGCTGATGGCTCTTACCATCCAGTGATGAACTTAAGAGGGTTGACCTGCCATGTCCAAAAGGTCCCCTCAGAATGATGTCTTTTTAGAAGGGGATTGCAACATTGCAAAATTAGATCCAATGATGTTGCTAGATCACCTAGATACAAAATTACATGTATCAATTCATTGTGCAAGCCAGCCTCTGCTTCGTTTTGCTGTAGCTGGAAACCACTAACAAGTCAGAGCTCTATCATTCCAACTGACAACCTCACCACAAGTTTTCACAAAGGAATTGGTTCCTGTATTAGCCCTGATACATTTGGAAGGTATCCAACATTTGCAATACCTGGATGATTGATTAGTTGCACCTCTTCTCTTCCTAAGGCGGTATCTGATGCAGAAAGAGTGGTCAACTGCCTCACCGAGGTGCGTTTCTGTCAGAACCTGAAGGAGTCCCTACTGCTTCCATCCCAGAAGAGGCTATTTATTTGTCATTTGAGTTTGAATTGATACAGTAGAAACAAAGACTTTTCTTTCAGAGACAAGGATTTGGACATTATAGAACACCTTAATATATTATTTGACCTGTTCATAGGTAACAGTGAGGATATTTCTAAAACTACAAGAGCTTTTGGTGGCCATGACAGTAGTGGTCTCTTGGGCTCACCTTCTTCTGAAGCCACTAGTCAGTCACCTCCTTTGTCATTTGTGGCCAGCAACTCAGACATATGAGACTTTAGTTCCAGTATCTCAATCTCTTTATTGCTTATTAGAACATTGGAATGTTGGGAGCTCCATTGCAGACAATGGAGTGCTCCCTGCTTCTACGGGCCGGTAAAGGCCCGCAGAGCAACATTCCAATGTTCTACAAAGGCTTCTCGAAGCTCGATGGGATTTATATCCCCACAAGCTTCGAGAACCCTTTGTTTAATTTGTTGGAACATTCTGCCCTCTAGTGGCAGAATGTTCTAATAGCCTTATAGCCCTTCGTAGCAGGGCTATACCGGCTATTAAAGTCCCACTGTCCCGTTAAAGTCCCTCGCCTTCGGCTCAGGCCTTTAACGATTCAGCGGGCCTTTAATAGCCGGTATAGCCCGCTATGGCGGGCTATAAGGCTATATTTAAATAAAAGCTTCACAAAACAATATACAGAAATATGAAAATATTAATTTTGGAAATTGTCATACAATACAGTACACAAATCGTTAAAATGCTCTGTACGGAAACCACTATTCATTCATTAAAGTGCCTAAACATAATGTATTAAAGTGCACAATTTAAAAAATAACAAAAAACACACAATTCGTTCATTAAAATTCCAAGAGCATTGAACAATTATGTGTATTTGTTTATACAGAACGCCCCAGTATATTTCGGCATGGATTAGGACATTCTGTGGCACCAAAATAAAAAATTTGTGCCACACTATTACTTTTTTTGGTGGCATTTTTGCAGAACCTTATTTTAGTGACATTTAACAGTGATGCCTAATAAAAAGGGAATTTGGAGGAAAAACTAAAGGTGCATGCTCTCCTAATCACCACTGCATAGGGCTCCTATTCACACTGTTTTATTGTAGCTTTTATTATAAGCTTTTAGTAAGCCGCGTGCCACAGGTGGCGTGCTGCGCTGCTTTCCAAAATCTTACAATATTGAGAAAATAGACTTCGGAGAGCCACACCTTTAATTTAATTGGTGCAGCTCACTGCAACTGACTTCTCCTCCTCCCCGTTTGCTTCCTCTCTTTTGCTGCAACAGTAAGCAATGCAATAGGTCTCGCATTTGTGAGAGTTTAACCTATTGGCATTGCAAATAACAATGATTTTTATTTATCTGTTTTACAAACAAACACATAAATAAAATGCATTGTCATTTAAAATGCCAATACCTTAAGCTCTCGCAAATGCGAGACCTATTACATTTCAAATGCTTGTTTAGAGCACGTCTTGGGAGGGTTAGAATGCAGCAAACAGACACGTCATTTTGCTGCCTTTCCTGCTCACAGAGAGATATATTGGGAGCCCCGAGGCAGCCTGTATTAAAACAATAAGGAGCATATTTGCAACAGGCAGCGATAATTATCGCTGACCTTGTATACTGCATTATTTTCTATCGCTGGAATATTTCCCCAGGCTAGCTTTGTATTAACATCGCTTAGCGCCATGGTGATGAATATTCCAGCGATAGCGCCCTTTTCCATGGAACATTGCTGGTTTTTCAGCGATGTTCCATGTAAAACAGCGATATGCTTGATAATACGACCCTGTGGTCGTATTACATGAATCCACCTCCCATGTTAGGTATGCCTTAGTCAGGAATTTAAGAGACGTTAAATTCCTGCGTTAAGGCATACTTAGCGCGATTAAAATAATCGCTTCCCCGCGTTGTAAATATCGCGAAGCTGCCTTCACAATATTTACCCATGTTGTTTCCAAAGACACGCCTACTTTTCATCTCATTAGCGATGCGAAGTCAGGCCAGCTGGAAATGGGAGCAAAATCAGCAAAACACGCAATAGCATGTCTTAGCTGATAAGGCGATAAAATTATCACCGCTTTTCGGCCGAAAACGGCCACAAAAGCGGCGATTATTTTATATCACCGCCTTGTTAATATGCCCCATAGTAAATCAAGGAAGCAACACTTTTGAGTTTTATCGTGGCACTCTGACAAATATTATTGCAGGCATCGCCCACCTTGGCAATTTTTGCGGCGAATTTGCGAAAAACTGGGGATCTGTTTATAGCACGCCTTGATGGGCTTCATGAGCAGCTCCTATTTAGTACTTGAAAGCTTTTTCAGAGTAGTGGAGAACATTTTTTATGGTCTGGATATGGAGGTCAATGTTGAGCACATTATTATAGCATTCAATGACTGCTTCTGCTCACTCCCTATTAAAAAGGGGGTGAAGCAGGGTCCTACTCTTAGCAAGTAGTGCAGGGCAGATGCAGATTACATGGAGTATTGATTCTTGTCTTGATGGCACCATCTGCATGTTTTGTCTGGAGCCTTGTTCAGCCATCGAGGTAGATGGTCCAGCGTAGACAGGCCGCCCAAGCGTTGGTTCCTGAGCTGTATTTTAATACATTTCGAATAACAGCTATCCAGGTAGGATTGACTGTCAAACTTGCATTAGCAGTTTATCATGATCCAAGCATGCGATCTCCTAGCTAACCAATGTTAATCTTCAAAAAGGACTACTTGCAGCTGTTTATGTATTTTTGTATTACTGCAAATGAGACTTGCATCGCCCATAGCTGCTGAGCTTGGAGGGACTTCAAGCTGTTTACTAGATAATCACTGAAGAATGATTCTACGGCAGGATTCAATACTTCTATCCAGAGCAAATGTTCCAACAACATCAGAAAGGAGTTTCTTAGGGGCGTGGCTTGCGCGCCGCTGTAGCATGGCGTGTCGCGCTTGAGCTCCGGGGAGAGTTGGTCCCGTAGAGCGTTTCTTTCCGCTTCTTCGTGCCCTTTCGACCTGCAACCTCACTCACCAGCGGCGGAACATGCAGTGACCTTCACGACACTGTTTTTACCGCGTTCGCAGCCACCGAAGAGATGTTTCCTGCATTATCCCTCACAGGCGCTCGCATTCCTGAAGTGCGACCGCCATTTTGTCGCGCATGACGTTCCTGTCATCGGACTTCTGAGGCGCCGCCGCGGATACAAACTTGCGGTATTCAGCGCTCGGCTGAGGGTTTCTACACGCGACGGCTGAAATGGTAACATTTATGCTTTTCCTTTAATGTTACTTTCTTGCTTCTTGGCTGGTTTTTTGAGCTGCTCGCTTCTATTTTTTCTCTCGCATTCTTCATGGAGGTGTCCGCTTTATTTTATTGAGGAGATTTCCTGCGCAACTTTGCCCATACTTTACAGCTACTCTTCCTTTGCGTGTTTTGAACGTAAACTGCCACTGTTTGACACTGAGTCTACATATTTTGCGCACCTGTGGTGTTCCAGCCTATTCCAGTGTTTTCTCTTAGGCTCTTACTACGTCACCTGTCAGTATGAATCGCTCATTGAACAGCAAAGACTCCAAGGACCTGGGCGCATCCTTAAAAAGACTTAAGTCAGTCTCTCCGACGCCTGAATCTCCTCAGGCAGACAATGCTTCCACATTGGACACCATTTTGGCGCGCCTGAATGAAGTTCATGACATTGCGCAGTCAACAAAAACTAACACTGACTTATTGCAAGTTGAAGTATCTGCTATCCGAAATGACTTTAAAGCCCTTTCTCTTCGTGTGTCAGCGACAGAAACACGAATAAGTTCTGCAGAGGATGGGATGCAAAAGCAATCTAGGTCCCTCTCTCAACTGGAGCGTTCTATGGTGGCGTTGCGCAGAGACCTCACGGAGCAGGAAGACCGTAACAGGAGATCCAATCTTCGTATTTTTGGCCTGCCGGAGGATTCAGAGAAATCTTCCTCCTCTATGATTGAGTTCCTGTCTCATTGGATTCCGGATACACTCCAGCTATCTTTTCACAGAGATTTTGAGATTGAAAGAGCACACCGTGTTCCAACGTTTCGTTCCAAGGCAGCCACCCAGCCAAGAGCAATCATTTTTAAGCCCTTACGACATCAACACACTGAGCTGATTCTGTCTCATATGCGCAAGATTAAACAACTCATCTGGGAGGGTCATCGCATTTCCATTTCTCAGGACTTTGCCAGAGACACAGTCATAAGACGGAAAGGCTTCTTGAACCTTCGGAAACGTCTCACCGAGTTGGGCATTCCTTTTTCCTTTTCAGGTCCATCCAAGTTTCGCATCACTTATAAAGGACGTCCCAGGATCTTCGATGAACCGGCAGACTTGACAACGTTCTTAGACAACCAAGAGGAGATAGAGATGGAGATTCAAAGAGCAACGACACAGGCTCCGGGGGCCTCAGGGACCTGATTTGTTTATCTCTCTACTTGTGGTTGTGCTGTTTTTCAAGATGAATTCCTCTTCTTTCTTTCTAGTGGTGTTTACACGCTAATTTACTCCTCTGCTATTGTATGTTCTTTCTTTTCTTTCTCTTCTTCATACTACTCTAGATTCTCTTCTTACTTCTCAATTTCGTCCTCTGAGCCTCTTTTTCTGGTCTATCCTTTACATGGTACTTGCCTTGTTGTAGTTCTTGGGTACAGATTTCTTGGTTGTAATTAATATACTATTTCTTTTTTCGCTGGCACTTTTTTTTTTCTCATCTTCACCTTATGCTTGATATCGTTCTAGTTTGGCGGTGTGGAATTCTCCTTACGGGTTCTGCTCCTTTTCCTCTTCCATCTCTGTCTCTGCCTTGTCTCTACATGCTCCTCTCTGACACTTATCTTTTTTCCTTCTACGATTCCACTTTATAGTATAGTTATGTAATTGTTGTTATTATTGATATGTGATTTCGCTGCATATTCGTTACTATATTTAGAAATGTTACATATTGTTTAGGCTCTTTATTGCATAATTAAGTTTCTTTTTGCATTTTTTATTCAATTGTTCTTCATTATATGATCTTGTTCATGTTCTGATATTGCTAATCTACCCTGAAGTGTATTATTCCTCTTATAGCGTCTCAGCTCCTCATTTTCAAATGATATGTGTACTGAGTTCTGCTGTTTCTCATATTGTATTATTTATTTTCATGAGATTTTTTCTTTTCTAATATTGGGCTGTTTCTCCTTCCCAATTTTTGCTCTAATACGGGCCCCCTACTCGCCCTTTCCACGTTCTCCCTTGCATGATATGGGTCTCTTTTAGACCTCCCCCTCTGCCTCCTCTCTTTTTCTCTTCTTGTCTTTCTTCTCTTCTGCCCTTTCTTCTTTCCTGGTTTTCCCACATGGTCGCTCCCGTAACATCGATTTTGCTTAATAACTGGTCCACTGTTTGTGTGTACTCCGTTCTTTCTCTGTCTTCAATGCTGTCTCCGTTTGTATCCCCCTTTGTTCCATGCCAGGTTTAAATGTATTATCCCTTAATGTTAAGGGATTAAATCATCCAGTGAAACGATCTAAAATCCTGGATTACTGTAAGTCGCTCTCGGCAGACTTAGTCCTCTTTCAAGAATCTAAAATTACCAGTAGAGAAGCCTTATTTTTAAAGAAAGACTGGGTGTCGGATGTGTCTTGTTCTGATGCTTCTGGTAAACGCAATGGTGTGCTTATGTTAGTTTCGAGGAATTCAGGATTATCAATCATTTCTTCTGAGCATGATTCTGAGGGTCGCTGGCTTCTATCTAAATTGTCAGATGGACAACATGACTTGTTTGTTATGAATATATATGCCCCGAATGTTGATAATCCAGCCTTTTGGAAATCCATTTCCAAAAAATTGCATGACACCCCTCATGCTGGCAATCTCATTGTTGGTGGAGATTTTAACTTACCAATGGATCCTTTATTGGATAGGAACTCTGCATTCCAGTTTCGTCCGCCTAAAGCACATAAACAGATGATTAACATGTGTTCCACTGCTCAATTGCATGATATTTGGCGTCTCCATAATCCCACTGGCAGTGACTTTTCTTTCTTTTCTTCCCCTCATTCCTCATTCTCTCGTATTGATTATCTCCTGGTTCACTCCTCTCTTGTCTCTGCTTCTGCCTCTCCGCTGATTCATCCCATTGTCATTTCTGATCATGCCGCGGTCACTTTTACGCTTACGTCCTTTGCGCCGAAACCGCGTGGTCGTTCCTGGAGACTTAATACGGAAGTGTTACATGACTCTGCCCAGGTAGATAAATTCTCCACGGAAATAAACACTTTTTTCCGTGAAAATGAGGACTCTGTATCTTCTCCAATAACTTTATGGGACTCTTTTAAGTGTACTTTTCGGGGCCAAGTTATAGCGTGCATGTCCAAACGTAACTTGGCGATTAAGGGGGAACTTACTGACTTATCCTCTACCATCAAAACTCTGGAGGCCTCCTTTAGACATACCAAAGATCCGACTATTCTACAACAAATTAAGCTCCTAAAATACAAATATAACACTATTGTCACTAAAAGAGCTCATATTGGTTTCCAGGCGCAAAAGTCCAAGAAGTTACTTTTAAAGAATCGCGCTGGGAAACTCTTGGCTGCCACATTAAAATTCCAAGATTCTTCCTATAAGTCCTCCCAGATCTCTTCTATCAAAGATCACACTGGTTCTACTAAATTCCAAACTGAGGAAATTCTTGAAGTCTTTCGCGATTTCTATAACAAATTATACACCCCCTCTAACCAGGCTTCTTTTGACAAGTGCCAAGACTTTTTAAAATCAATTCCGATTCAATCAATCTCAGAAGGAGATCGATCTACTTTGAATGCTCCTATCTCACCGGAGGAAATAGCGGCTGCTATCAAGGCCACCCGCTCGGGGAAAGCTCCTGGTCCAGACGGATACCCGATCTTATTTTATAAAACCTTTCTTCCGCTACTTGTTCCTAAGCTACAAGCTGTCTTTGACACCTTTGTTCGGAATGGTTCTGTTTCTGGTACAGCTGCCGATGCCACGATAGTAGTGATCCCGAAAGAAGGTAAGGATCATTCAGATCCTAAGAACTTCCGCCCTATTTCGCTTCTTAATATGGAAGCGAAGATCTTTGCTAAAATCTTGGCTAAACGTCTAGAATCTTTTATTCCTAATTTAGTCCATCCCTCCCAAACTGGATTTGTTAAGGGTAGACTGGCAAGAGACAATATCCGCACTTTCTGTCATATTATTGGAGCGGCTAAGCGATCCCAACTACCTGCCGCGGCCTTGGCCCTCGATGCGGAAAAGGCCTTCGATAAGGTCTCTTGGCCTTTCCTTCGAGCTGTCTTATGTGCACATAACCTCGGAGACTCTTTTATTAACATGGTAATGTCTTTATACTCCCAACCTAAAGCTAATATTAGGGTTAATGGTGCTACATCCTCTTCCTTTAATCTCTGCCAGGGTACGAGGCAAGGATGTCCCTTATCCCCTCTCTTGTTTTTGTTATCTATTGATCCTCTCCTTCGGCTGATTGATTTGCATCCTGATATCAAAGGATTTTCTTTTGGTACTCATTGTCTTAAAACCGCTGCCTACGCTGACGATGTTCTCATCTTCTCTGACGATATAGCGTTGGCCATCCCTGCTATCTCTGATACCATTTCTTTGTTCTCTAAAGTATCCGGATACACTCTAAACAGAGATAAGACAGAAATGTTCCCTTTAAATGCCTACTGTTTTCCTGCTCATATGGGTTCGGCTGGCTTTAAGTGGCAATCTACCCATCTCAAATATCTAGGCATCTATTTCTGTTCCACGCTACATACCACGGTTGCCTACAATGAATCTCAAACTCTTACTAAGGTTCGTCGTCTTCTGGATACATGGTCTCCGAAACATATTTCGTGGTGGGGTCGACTACAAACCTTAAAAATGATGATCACGCCGATTATTAATTTTGTCTCATCTATGATTCCGATGAAATTATCCGACTCTTTTTTTCGGGAAATCGATGGTATCACCGCCAAATTTCTTTGGAATGGCAAACGCGCTCGATTAGCATATAAATATTTACGTAGACCCTGTGATATGGGAGGTTGTAATTTCCCAGACTGGGAAAAATACCAGACGGCTTTCTTGGCCTCTCAGGGGGCCTTATGGTTTTCTCCCCCATCCCATCATATTCCTTTATGGCTACTCATAGAACAGGACTTAGTTGCACCTCTACCACTTGCCTCTCTCTGTACTACTTCCACTTTGCACATTCTGTTTTCCCGCTCTATAATTATTGATACAATTACCGCAATTAAGAAAGTGGACAGGAAACTAGCATTTCCTCTGCACAAAACTAGATGGTCTTCCATTTGGCGTAATTCCAAAATCAAAATTAATATCACTCCCACCCTCATGTCATATTGGGCTACGAAAGGTGTCTCTCTTGTACAACATCTGTATAGTGACTCTGGGGAACCCCTACCTTTTTCTACCCTAGCGCTCAAACACTCTCTAACTAATCTAGACTTCTATACCTTTCTTAAAATCAAGGTTGCCATCTCAAAAACTCGTCTTCACCCCTCCTCCCCTACCATTTCGCTATTTTGTATTTGGCTCAAAGCTGGTCATGTTGCCTCCCACATATATAAGTTTCTATCTTCTACTTCGCTTCCTGACCAGACAGTTGCACAACAAAAATGGATGCGTCATTTCGATCACAATATCACGGATCATTTATCATCTGAAGCTTGGCAATCCATCAGCAAATTTGCGCTTCGTAACAAAATAGCTCCTTCCCTAATACAGTCCAAGTTTTTCTCGATTAACTTACTCCACTGGACACCTGTACGTCTTCATTCTCTCAACCTTAAAGAAGATGATCTTTGTTGGAGTTGTGGCATGGAGGCGGGGGATTTCCCTCATATGTTCTATAATTGTTCCTTACTTAAACCTTTCTGGGCCCTTATTCAGCAACATTTATCTCTTATTTTTGACATTCAGCTCCAGCTCTCTTTCCCTCTAGTCCTATTAGGTCCCTGGGCTGCCCCTACGCCCCTTCCCCTTGATTTGTTACAATTACAGCTGTTAGATCTTCTTTTATCTATTGCGGTCAAGGTTATCCTTATGGATTGGAAATCTTTCTCGTCAGTCTCTTACCATACGTGGTGGGCATGGGTTTCCTTCTTACGTAGTGCTCACACCTCAGTAGATCTAGCACACCTATCGCCCTCCATTTCGAGTGGGGTTTGGGAATCCCTGGATAAATACATGGAACTCTCCTCGCAAGGTGTAGTCCCTCGTTTTCCTGTTGGTTTGTCTACGTAATGTTTGGTCTGCTAATTACGTTGCATTGGGCTATTCATGTGGGATTCCTTCTCTCTTTCTCCCTCTTTCCTGTCCTCTCGTCCCGCCTCTTTCTTTCTACTGCTATTTTTTCCTTTCTTTACTTCCTTCCTCCTTTTGCTCTTGTTTCTTCCCCTGCCCCTACCCTCATCTCAGTGGCTGATATGTTCCATGTTCTACACGATATACCCATTATTGACTTATATTGGTAACTCCGCATTGATTCCCCTCTTTCTAATTTTATTTACATATAATTGAGTTGCTGATCGAATGATATCCATGTTTGTTTTTTCACGTTCTACTCATATTGGAATGTATCACCTCTTTGTATTTTGACTGCTATTATTTGGATCCTTATTTCTTTTAATAAAATCTTGTTGAACTAAAAAAAAAAAAAAAAAAAAGAAAGGAGTTTCTTAGTTTTAAACAAAATTGCACAAATGCTCCTTGCCTTGTAAATAGTTAATTTACTAGGCCAAACTCACGTCTTATATGGGCGGGGGAAGCATTGCAAGGCAAGCAGAAAAGCTATCTGTAAAGCATGAAATTTAATGACTAGCGTTTTAACTTCTCTGCCATAGAGTAGCTTGTACCCATTGGCGTAGGTTTGCAGAAGTTTCGCGTTCAGCACTTGCAACAGCAGGAGCATTGACCGACACCATAGACCCCGTTGCGGCCGGCACAGGTAAGAGCGGTGGGGCAGAAGCGGGGTGGGGTGGGGATCGGGGAAGCAGACCTACGACAGGATAAGTTAAATTAAAAAAAAATTTAAACCACTTACCTCGCGCTCACCGCATCGCCAACTCAGCGATGAGACAAGCTCAAGGTAAGTGGTTTTATTTATTTTTAAAATTTTATTCAACTTATCCTGTCATAGGTCGACTTCCCCACCCCCCGCCCTGCCGCTCTTACCTGTGCCGACCGCTACAGCGTAGACCTTTCTGTAAGAAGGGTAACAGCAATGTGGATGCCTCTAATTTCATCAAATCTTTTTGAGCAGAAAAAGAGCATCTATAGCCTACATTTACCAGTAGGTACTTATATTCACGGTATTGAAATAACTATGTGCCGTTTATGTACAAAGGGCCTGTCTTTGACTTGGTTCTGGTCAATGTTACTACCTTTGTCTTTTTAAGTTTGATTTCTAGGCTCATATTAGCTGTGTGTTTGTCTAGAGAATGTAACAATTTTTGTGAGCCAGCTTTGGTCCAACTCACCAATACTATATCATCAGCATAAAGAATACTGGCAAAAGGCATCCCACCAAGTTTTGGAACATGGGCAGTGCCCACGTCCAAATCAGATACAAGGTTTGAAATAAAGATTGTGAATAAAGTAGAGGCCAGTACGCAACGCTGCTTCAGGCCGATGTTTGGCTGTACCTTCTTTGACACACTTTCCCATCGCCTAGTTCTATTCTGAGCCGTGTATCTGTGTAAAGCAATTGGGTAGCTTCAAAAGGGCTCCCCGTATCCCCATTTGACAAGCTTCTTCCAAAGCAACAACCAATCCACACGGTCAAAGGCTGCCTTGAGGTCGATAAAACAGGCATGCAGTGTTGCTCTTGTATCATACGCCTTCTTTGCTAATATGGTTAAGGTAGTTAGATTTGTTTGAGTGCCCATACCAAGGCAGAAGCCGGTCTGGTTGAACAGAATTATTTGTGGTTATCTGCCTAATAACACAGCTTTTTTAACAAGAGACCGTTGTAGTATTTTGAATCATTATCAAGTAAAGCGATGAGCCAGTAGTTTGATGGGTCCGATTTACAGCTCCCACAAAAAACAGATGAAGAACTACCCCTCCCCACAATTGGCGTACACTACTTTGTGTCATGGTAGAGTTAAACATTGGGGTAAAGGCTGCGGCCCAGAATGCCAGGTCCATCTTGAAGAGTGCTTGTAGCAGCTTTTTAGGGCCTGGAGAACTTTAATTTTGCAGCTTGTGTTCAGAGAACCAGAGTATTTCGCTGCCTGACTGCTCCACTCTGGGTAAGGCGGGATGACTGCCTTTGACTTACAAGTCACAGGAACCCCAGATTCCCTGAAATGACTTTCAAAGTGAAGAATCCAAGAATGTTCGCTAATGCTAGCATGATAGGCAATGTAATTACCCTTTTCAGTGTATTTACCATCTTCCAGAAGACTTTGAACTTTTTGACTTCCAACAAGTCAGTTTTGCTAAATATAGGCATCCCACTTAGTGATCTAAGTCTACTTTTTGTACTCCAACCTAATAGATCTAAATTTTTCTACCAGTTGATGGTTCCCTGGGTTTTTCTCAAGAGCTCTTTGATGATGATTTATTTCTGTTTTAAAAGAGTTACTCCTCCCGTACCTATCTCTTGTAATGGCTGAGATTTCGGATGATGATTAGCAAGTTTTCCCAAAATGGTCTCATGCAAGCACAAGATTGGGTGAAAAATGCTGGGCTTGTTCTAAAATAGCTGTATTATGTCCTGCAAAAGAGGACCTTTCCATTTTAATTTCTTTGCATTTTCAGAAGTTGATGAGGTTAAGACAGAACTTGTCTTTTGAAGAATCAGAATTCCAGTGTATAACAGTTACTTGAGGACAGTGGTTGCCTTCTGTGCGCGGGTCTATTTTGAAGGAGCCAATTAGATTATCTAATCCATGTGTTCCCAAGGTGAAATCCATAGTCGAACCTACTTTAGCAGTGATATGAGTGATTGCCACTGGCTAACCAGTGGTGAAGCTACCATGTAAGGGCCGTAGACAAATGGACATACATGCTGCCATAATTTCTTCTCCGATTTTGTTGGGTTTTGTCTCCTTAAAAGGCTTCCTGAATGCAGCGTGCCATATCCGATCTTGTGATTCAAATTGATCAACATCATTAGGTAGAAAAAGAAGATTTGTATTGAAGTCAGCAGAATGGATTAATTCAGTGGTGCTATTACTAGTCTTAAGAGTGGTCAGCAAAGGTTGTAGCTGTCTTGCAATTTTTCTTTTTGCAGAGCACCAGATTCATAGAGATGTTCACAATAATCAAAAGGTTTTTTGATTTTAACAGACCAGTTTTCAAGCAAAATCCCAGTATCCAGGGAAAGTTCAACTCTAGGGTAGTCAATTTTTATGTATGTCGAAAGACCACCCTTTGGACATCCTTTGGCCTTGGATTTACTGGAGAAATTACTGAACTCAAATGGGACAGGCTGTGAAGCTCATGTTTCTTACAGGAGGAGGATTTCAAAATGCTTCCAGTAATTTATAACTTATTCATCATGGATCTTCACCATCAAGCCGCTCATGTTTCAGAACCAAGCTCGTAGGGATTTAGAACTAATGTCCACACCTGAGGTGACTATTTCGGGGGTCTTACTTAATTTCCTTGAATGATCAGCAAGGGCAGCAGGAAGCCAACTCCAGTCATGCTGGAAAAGTATCAAAGCGCTATATTGACAATGTTTTAAATTAGGCTATTACCCTATTTGGTCCGAGTTATGAGTTTACAAATCTGATTCTTCAATTTGGAAAATACTGAAGATCTCCCCACTGCTGAACTTGGTAATTGTAAGGCTGAACTTTTCAGGAAGACTACTGGATAAGCCTCCTCAAGTTGAGTTGTACAGGTTACACCATAGGATGAGAGAAGGTCGTTTTTTGTAAGAGCTGCTCAAGCTGTCTCCACTGAGTCCAATTTGACTAAGGTGGGTTCGACTCCTTGGGGGCCCTTTTGGGGGCCCTTTTGGGTTAAGAATCTAATATACTCATAATGGGCAGTCTCAATGAATTGAAGCTCATTGATGTTGTTCAACAGTTTGATTATGTTTCCATGATTTGAGACATAAGTGGGCCCTTTGGAACCAAAATTGGGAATAAATAGTGTCTGTAAACTTTTAATTATGGTTTCCTGATACCCCTTTCTACTGCAGGAAAGATTTTACACTCTTCTGATAATTTTTGTTTTGGCACGTACAGTTGTGCTTTTTATATTGAAAGTCACCAATACTCTGGTGGTTTCACATCTCATGCTCAATGCATCGTTGGGAGTTGTACTTGGCTTATGTTTTATATCTCTTGATGTTGAGTGCAGGCTGGTTGCAAAGTTGCTATTTATAGTGTTATTTATTTCATATTACATAGCATGGCTTCTTTCATTTGGATTTGTGCTCATACCGTATTATTGACTGCCCCAGATGGCTGTTTGCTGGTATATCTTCTTAGTTATAAGAAGATATACCAGCCAGATACATACTTGTACATTGCTTGCATTTGAAGCTGTTATCTGGAACCACTTCTTTGTTTGTGACTTGCAACAGGACTAGCAAGATTACAGTTGTTTCCATAATATCTGGCACAAATTTTTACTTCAAAGTACTACACATACTTGATTGGGATCACTGACATAATATCGAGGGACATATCGACTACTAAAAATATCGGCGAAAAAATAACAGAATATCGACTTTGTATCTACAAACAGGTAAGTACAAAAATATTGAGTAAAAAATATTGTTTACAAAAATATAGCATGTAAAAATATTGACTTTATTAAAAACAATGTTAAATTAAATTAATATTAAAAATTATTTACTAAAATATACTTAAAAATACATAAATTACCGTATAATAGTTAATTAAAGTTATACATTTTTTTTTTTACAAACATATTTGTAAAAACATATATATATAGTAACATAATATAATTAAAAAATATCCAATATTATTACCGTAGGATAGCGGAAGTGTAAAATTACTATTCCCACTCCAGAGAGTGCAACATTAGATAAGGCGTTGGATAGCATAGAGGTAAAAATTACTATTTCCTCTCCAGGGAGTGCAACAGTAGGGAAAGCGTTGGATAGCGTAGGGGTAAAAATTACTATTCCCACTCCAGAGAGTGCAACAGTAGGGAAAGCGTTGGATAGCGTAGGGGTAAAAATTACTATTCCCACTCCAGAGAGTGCAACAGTAGGGAAAGGGTTGGATAGCGTAGGGGTAAAACTTACTATTCCCACTCCAGAGAGTGCAACAGTAGGGAAAGCGTTGGATAGCGTAGGGGTAAAAATTACTATTCCCACTCCAGAGAGTGCAACAGTAAGGAAAGCGTTGGACAGCGTAGGGGTAAATCTTACTATTCCCACTCCAGAGAGTGCAACAGTAGTGAAAGCATTCGATAGCGTAGGGGTAAAAATGACTATTCCCACTCCAGAGAGTGCAACAGTAGGGAAAGCGTTGAATAGCGTAAGGGTGAAAATTACTATTCCCACTCCAGAGAGTGCAACAGTAGGGAAAGGGTTGGATAGTGTAGGGGTAAAACTTACTATTCCCACTCCAGAGAGTGCAACAGTAGGGAAAGCGTTGGATAGCGTAGGGGTCAAAATTTCTTTTCCCACTCCAGAGAATGCAACAGTAAGGAAAGCGTTGGATAGCGTAGGGGTAAAAATTACTATTCCCACTTTAGAGAGTACAACAGTAGGGAAAGCGTTGGATAGCGTAGGGGTAAAAATTACTATTCCCACTCCAGAGAGTGCAACAGTAGGGAAAAGGTTGGATAGCGTAGGGGTAAGAATTACTATTCCCACTCCAAAGAGTGCAACAGTAGGGAAAGCGTTGGATAGCGTAGGGTTTAAAATTACTATTCCCACTCCAGAAAGTGCAACAGTAGGTAAGGCGTTGGATAGCGTAGAGCTAAAAATTACTATTCCCACTCCAGAGAGTGCAACAGTAGGGAAAGGGTTGGATAGCGTAGGGGTAAAAATTACTATTCCCACTCCAGAGAGTGCAGCAGTAGGGAAAGCGTTGGATAGCGTAGGGGTAAAAATTACTATTCCCACTCCAAAGAGTGCAACAGTAGGGAAAGCGTTGGATAGCGTAGGGGTTAAAATTACTATTCCTACTCCAGAAAGTGCAACAGTGGGTAAGGCGTTGGATAGCGTAGAGGTAAAAATTACTATTCCCACTCCAGATAGTGCAACAGTGGGGAAAGGGTTGGATAGTGTAGGGGTAAAAATTACTATTCCCACTCCAGAGAGTGCAACAGTAGAGAAAGTGTTGGATAGCGTAGGGGTAAAAATTACTATTCCCACTCCAGAGAGTGCAACCGTAGGGAAAGCGTTGGATAACGTAGGGGTAAAAATTACTATTCCCACTCCAGTGAGTGCAACAGTAGGGAAAGTAGATACCTCATATATTATTTAAATATATATATATATATATTAATATCTATAAAATATTAATTAAAATTAATTACCAATTTAATATAATATAATAATTAATTAATTACAAATACTAATTTAATTTAATCATTATAATTAGTTATCTATTAATACTAATTAATTACAAATTAACAATTAATTAATTAGTAATTAAAAAGTTACTTAACAATTAAAATCTAATAATACCCCAAAAAATTACCATATGTAATTAGTTATAATTAAATTACTTCCCACCCTATTCCCCTTTAAACCCACAACCCACTACAGAAAGTAAATTAGTGAAATGAATATAATTATCAATTAATCAATTTAAGAAAATTAATTCTCAATTAAAATTTAATTAATTACCAAATAACAATTATTTAACAATTAATTATAAATAAATAACACTACATAAATTAACATATTTAATTAATTATGATTACATTACTTTCGACCCTATTCCCCTATAAACCCACAGCCCGCTACAGAAATTAAATTAGGTAAATTAACATTATTATCAATTAATCAATGAAATAAAATTAATTCTCAATTAAAATTTAATTAATTACCAAATAACAAATATTTAACAATTAATTATAAATAAATAACACTACATAAATTAACATATTTAATTAATTATGATTACATTACTTTCGACCCTATTCCCCTATAAACCCACAGCCCGCTACAGAAATTAAATTAGGTAAATTAACATAATTATCAATTAATCAATGAAATAAAATTAATTGGCAATTAAAATAAATAAAAATTATTTAACAATTAATTATAAATAAATAACACTACATAAATTAACATATTTAATTAATTATAATTAAAGTACTTCCCACCCTACTCCCCTATAAACCCACAACCCGCTACAGAAATTAAATTAGTTAAATTAACATAATTATCAATTAATCAATTAAATAAAATGAATTGGCAATTAAAATGTAATTAATTACAAAATAAAAATTAATTAACAATTAATTATAAACAAATACCAATGAATAAATGTACATATTTAATTAATTATAATTAAATTACTTCCCACCCTATTCCCCTATAAACCCACAACCCGCTACAGAATTAAATTACGCAAAATTTAAATAACGTTAAATTCATTAATTAAATTACATTATAACATAAATAAACACTTTTAACACATAAAATACACTATAAAAAATACGATATTATTAAATGTTCGATATTTTTATTAACCTATATTATGTACTTCGATATTTTGACAATCTATATTTTAAAATTCGAAATTGCATTACTTACTTTCAAAACGATATTTTTGATGTCTATTTTCTGTCCATTCGATATTTTGTCCAGCCTATATTTTGTACTGGATATTATGTCACTTTGATATTTTGTAGTCGATATTTTGTCTGTTTACCACTTGATTGTATCAATGCCTTAACTTTTACTGGATAGAAGATTTTCCTTCATTAAGATTCAGTAGTACTTTTTGTGTTGGGATGTTTCGTCATTGCAGGACTCACTTTTTGTTAAGGTTGTAAGTTTATTTCTTCCCTTGTGCAAACATTTGCATTGCCTGTTTGTTAAGTGTTGAATCTTTTTTTCTTCTTCTGTCTGGTTTGAGCCCACCACTTCCTCTGGACTACGGTCTGATGTGACTGAGCCTGGTGAGCTTGCAGTTGGCCAACCTAATGTATCCGCCAAGCCCAGCGTGCTCCTGCATGCTAGGATTATTGGAGTCTTCAGCAGTGGTTTGTTGTCAAGATCTTGTTCACTATAACCTACTTTAGCCTGAACTTCCACCGTGTGATTTTGTGGAAAAAATGAGAGAGTACCTCCAAGTGGTAACTTGGCACCCTCAGTTGTCACCAGGTTGTGCTGATTGTTAGTAGTATTTAGCTGACGAGCTTGCCCACCCTGCTGGCTCGGCTTCCCTTGCTGAGGCAGTTTTGGTAAAGGTTTTTGTATCTCATTTATTAAAGACTGAAGTACTGTTGGAAGGGAGCTTTATTTGTCAACCTGGGGACGTGGATGGGATTAAATCTTAGGTGCATTCTCTCATGGTACTAGTAGTTCTAGAAATTACATTCTTCTATTTGGTGTTGCTGCTGATGACGTAAATAGTCAACATAATAGCAGGAATACTTGGGTTTCCAGCTTCCAGAGTGAAAGTTGAAGGCATACACAGTTGCTTGGACCATGTCCAGTAATGAGGCCAAGTAATCAACGTTCCCCTACTTTGTGACAACAACAATGGAAAAATATCAGGACAGCAAGTTGGGCTAGGGGTCTGTTGAAATGCTTTTCCATCACTGGCTGTTAAATGTGTCTAATATTTGATCCACTTAAATAGTGCTCTTAGAAGATGATGGCAGCTTCCTTGGCCTTAAATTGTAATTTGCATGTTTGTGTGTCCCCTAGCTGGCCTGTCCCATTTGGTGTCAATCACTTTAATGCCTTGGGAGCCACTTACAATTGACTGTTTAGAAAATGCACCACAGGGGTATTCTCCAGGTTAGGTTGCTTTGTGTTCCCCTAACCCTCTGAATTCTTTATTTTAAACTGGTGCTTATCTGTGAGCTTGTATCCTTTCTTGTTTCCTTCTCAGTGGTTGGGGATATCAATGGGGAACTACATCTTGAAAGAAGAAGGCCGCTTTATTCACTCTCAGCAATGTACATTCTAGGCAAGAACAACTTAAAATAGCCTCCTTAAGCAGGATCATGCCATTGTCGATAAATTTCCGACTGAGTCTGAAAATATTCAGTCTAGTAGTGGATCTCATTGCCTCTCCGAGCAGTGCAATCCTATAGAATGTCTGATCAGACATCAGCGACTTTTGAGCTTGGAAGACGGATTCCCTGTACTTTAGGTGGTCAAGATGGTTGCCTTATGCCTTTTATTTTATTCTTGTCAGGGGTGCAGAAAAAGATTTGGCAGGAGACAGTGGTAGTCATCTTGTTAGAACCCTTTTGACCAAGAAAAACATGACTTTCCCTGCCCTCTCAACTAACGGTAGAGGAGAAGCTAATTTTTAGAAAAGATCCACTCATGATTAATTACCCTCTACTTCCTGTCCACACACTTCAGGTCATATAGCTTTCAGCTTGGAAGTTGAGAGGAGGGGTCTGCAGGCCCTAGACTGCTAAAGAAAGGTGACACTTGCCATTCTGAAACCTAGAAAACTATCCACGGTATTAGCATATTCAAAACACATGGGTCATTTTGAAAATAGATGTTCCCTTAACAACTGTAGTGCAGCAACTAGGGATCCTTTTAGGTTAGTACAGTTCTTAAGGGAGGGGTTGATAAAGGCTTACCACCTTCAACATTATTCTGGCGGTGGACAGCTATTAATGGTATGGCAGAGTCATCTCTAAATCTTTCTTATATCGTGATCTTGGTTAAGTGACTAATTAAAAAGCGCAGAATCAAACACCCAATTGTGTCTCCAGAAGTTCCTCCATAGGATTTACTGACTCTTTTAGAGGTCTTCTGAAGCCTCCTTTTGAACCCTTGGAGCCAGTCTCCGTTCAGTGGTTGACGGTCAAGGTAGTCTTCTTGGAGGCAATTATGTCAGCAAGAAAATTAGGAGGGTTGGGTGCACTCTTGGCCTTGTATGCCTCTATTAGATTGTTTTCCGATCAGGTGGTTTGAGACTGAATCCAAATTTTTGTCCTAAGACAGTTTATTTGACAGACACCAATAGGTGCACATTACAGTTTTTGCTTCTGAGGATTAAGATCAGGATCTTTTGGGGTTGATGTCAATAGAGCATTGCTAATATACTCATTAAAAACAAAGGATGTAAGAAATTCAATGTTTGCTTTTTTATCTTTTGGTCCATCAAACAAAGGAAGAAGATGTCTACTCCCACTATCAGTAGATGGGCTCAGCAAATGACTATGAGCTATATGATCACATGAATTTACAATTCCCTGGTCTGGTTAGTGGTAGATCTACCAGGGGGGTTACAACTTCATAGACAGTGGTGAATGGTTTCTCCCTATTGAAGAAGCAGTGTAAGTTAGGGCACAGTCATTCTGTTCATTTTAGTTTGAAGTCGGCTATGAAGAAATAGTAATCTTTAGTCTGACTGTGAAAATACTAAATACTAGGGCCACTGTCATTAAGAAACTTTTAAGACTTATCTTTAATGTGCAAAAAAACGTTGTAATTCAAACTAATCTTAACTAGATAGACAGATAGAGCAAAATTTGTGAAAACATCTGTTCCATATTCGGCTGATAAGGCTGAAGCTAATGAACTGTTCACTGAAAGATTCTTTACAGTGCACTATCGTAAATACAAATGTTAGAATAACACAAATGGCAGGAACTGATCCTGTGCACTTTTGGACAGTCTGAAAGGAGCTTTAACCTTGAACCCCATGATTATGTGACTTATAAATTCTGTGTTCAAGAAGATGCTGTTGTTGTGCAACACTGTTGCAGGGATTCTGCTCACACACAGAACTGCGCACAGAAACCCAGGACATCAGTGAATTGTGGTGGACCAAAAAACTCACCTCAGTACCTAGAACCCCTAACCGACTAGCATCAGTGTCACATTAGCTCTTCGTCCTATAGCAAAGGTACCAATGGTTAAGCAACCCAGAACATGCAACTTAGGATACTCTCAGGAATGGTGGGAATCAAGAACACTCTTTTGTTTGTTATTCTCATACCAGTCCACAACATGGGTAAAAAGAGACACGATAAAGTTTAAAATGTTTATTTTAACGACGTGCTCTAGGATGCAGTATTTTTGCTAACATAAGCAGGCATATGATTGAAAATAATACTATCAGCATTGTTACAATTCCATAAAACACAAAAGAAGAAATCATTTTATAATGATGGTGGAAACATTTCCTATAGCACCTTGTATGCCACCCTCCCTAGCCAGGAACTATGTTTTATAAAATATAGAAGGTCTCTTAGGCTTGAATAGGGGACCCCATACCTCCAGGATCAGCAGGAATGAATCACATCAGGATCTGCCAAAGCTCTCGCTCTCTGGAAACAGATTTCTCCAAGTGCCTAAAATCATGTATGCAGTGCAATATTAAAGACGCCAGAATTTCAGCATATGTAGCGCGTGCATGTTGTGTCTAGAGCATGAGCCGATCAGCCCGAACAACACCTAACATTGTTATGATAACCTTGGAGGCTTCAGCACTCACCTTGCAGACTAAGGTCGAGATGTAAGTCTAGGGACGTAGAAAACAAACCATTCTCATGTGAAGCAATTCACGCAGCCTAACTTACAACAACAGTTACATTTAGTGTTGTGTGCAAAAGCAGAAAAAGGGTAAAATGATGTTTAAACTTCTAATAAGCGTATGCTAACATAGCAATGTGCGCAAGCAAGGCCCTGCCTTCACTACACCCTCCCTTGATCGGAACACGCACAGAATGGGGGCAAGTTAGAACGCAGAGTTCAAGTTTGAGTGAGACAGAAGCAAGTTCAAAATTTGCCAAACTGGACAATTGGGAGTAAAATTCCGAATTAGTAGCCACAAAAAAATATTCTCTTTATGTTTTGCTCAAAACCAAGCAGGGGCTGCGTAGTGTCAAAAGCACGAAACGTGAACAGAGTAAAAAAATGAAAAAAATAACTAGCCCAATGCTGAAACTATGCTACTTCAATCCAAAGCGTATAGGCACAGTACGTTGCAACTGCCTCCAAGAGGAAATAATTTTTCTCATCCGAAAACATTTCAGCCATCCAATTTAATAATGGGAACGAACATACCTGTTCCTTCGACAGCGGGAGCCTCTAGCACAATCAGAGGACAACTCGGGTGTTCTTCGAGATAACTGTGTGCCAGAAAGTCATGGGCTGCAGAGCATATGTTCCAATTACCTAGGACTCCATGTGCCGCTGCCCAGGCCATTATTCCAATACCAGAACCGTCTAACTCATGAGCAACTAAGAGACTCATTAGTAGATCATAATCCGGGTTAGGAGACACCGTGTTGCAGAGACACAAATCCAGAGCCCATTCAAACTGCAATCCAGGCAATGGAAGACAGGCTGCACGCATGTAAAGTACGAGAACCGGAAAGATAATCCATACGCCACCCTCAAGGTAGCCAATGGGAGCGCTCCATAGTAATCAAGCATCGGGTTACGAAGCTGGAGCACCCAGGGCAGGTTGTCATTGGGCACAGATTGTGCAACCATTTTTTAGCAAGCATCAACAGCAGTATACCGGCAGCCAAGGCGAGAATTAACGGTAATCCGCCGAGGAGGCTTGAAAAAATAGAATGAAAAAATGCTGGTATCACACCAAATATAGTTTGGAATGAAGTCACAAAGACAGACCTTACAATTTTAAAAAAGTGCACCAAGCCTGTAGTCGACGAGGCATTAAAGTGGAGAAGTGTGGCTCAGGGGTTAGAGGCGGCAGACCTGGAGCTTGAGTTCGGCCCGGGACCAGGGTTCAATTCCCCGCCTCGGCGGGTCTTGGGCTCAAAATTCCACGGACTCGTTAATTCTCGCTCCGGTGCCTTCTCGACTCACGGGTTCACACTCTGCGACTCTGGGCAATAGCTTGCTTAATCTCCACAATGGCCCTTCGCGGTGGGATGCTTGGCTTTCACCTTGTGGATACCCTGCCAGGGTTATCTCACAGGGGAATACCAGGACGGGTTCCCTAAGCAAGCGCTGAGATGCCCCAGGGTAAGTCGTGCG
Source organism: Lissotriton vulgaris (assembly GCF_964263255.1). Taxonomy (NCBI): domain Eukaryota; kingdom Metazoa; phylum Chordata; class Amphibia; order Caudata; family Salamandridae; genus Lissotriton; species Lissotriton vulgaris. The sequence goes on along the minus strand of NC_141689.1, from coordinate 1,532,696,514 downwards.
CTATATAAGTTTCATTCATTTCATTTCATTTCATTTCATTAAAGGTAGTATGAATCAAGGCAGGGGGAGATCAGTATTCAAAAGGGCATGCACTTCGGTGCGAGTGTTTCCAACATGAAGGACCAATGTTTCACGTGAAGAAGTAAGGGCGACTTCTTTTTGAGTCAATAGAGCCCTTATTCGACTCATCTTGTTGAACTCTGCTTTCAAGGTCGGAATGGAAGACCAGATGGATACATCGAGCTTCCCATGCAGAGGAGGGAATAGCACAATTTTGCAACAAACAACACGTTGGGACACAGTCACAATTTACGGAATCCCTGCCAGCATACCACAGCAATGTTCATTATTTAAAAGCAAATAACTACCGTTTGTTAGCAACGTGAAAGTAGGAGTTATGGCCGGGACAGTATTTCTTTTTAAAAAGCATGCAAAATTCAGGGCGTCAGAATTACAAGAGCCATGCAATTTGATGTTCCTGAAAACTAATGAGTGATCAGGTGTGGAAGTGCAATCTTCACCTTTCAGATGAACTTCTTTACCCTTCCTCAGGCACCTATAGATAAATGGCAGAGACCAAGCTTCATGGAGATAAGCGTTAGCTAAAGGTTCATATCTGCCTATGGCATAGTATTTCATACATGAATCGAATTTAAATAGCGGAAAAGGCAATGTTATTAACCCATGAAAGAGCCATACAGCTGAATTATATTCGGCAACAGAAAAAGGTAATGATTTTAACTTTTCAATATGCAAAAGTGAATACGCAGCATCTTTCATAGACATAAATTGCTGTTTCACAGTCAAGTTAAATGGTAAAAATAGAGAAGAGGTTTTCATGTAGTTCCAAGGCATTTTACCAGGCTTTAACGTTTGTAATGTCCAAGCAAATTGAATAATGGAACGTAATTGATTTTGACCGGATCACTGACAAAATATCGATGTCATAAATATTGATGTAGCAAAATATTGAGTAAAAAATATAGAATACCAAAATATCGACCTCCTATCTCCAAACAGGTAAGTACAAAAATATTGAATCAAAAATATCAATGTAAAAAATATAGTTAGTCAAAATATCGAATTTTTAAAATATCTGAAAAAAATGTGAGCGAAAAGTAATGAAATAATAAATATAATTAACTTAAACATACTTAAATTACTTAAATAACCTTAAAATTAATAAATAATTAATTTGAGTTAAAAATAAATAAACATACTATTAAATTTTTTAACACACATATATATATAAACATAATATCAATAAAAATATACTATATTTTTACCATAAGATAGCAGGAGGGTAACATTTACAATTACCACTCCAGTAAATGCAACAGTAGAGAAAGTGTTGGATAGCGGGAGGGTAAAAATTACTATTCCCACTCCAGAAAGTGCAACAGTAGAGAAAGCATTGGATAGCGTAGGGGTAAAAATTACTATTACCACTCAAGAGAGTGCAACAGTAGAGAAAGCGTTGGATAGCGGGAGGGTTAAAATTAATATTCCCACTCCAGAGAGTGCAACAGTAGGGAAAGCGTTGGATAGTGGGAGAGTTAAAATTACTATTCCAACTCCAAAGAGTGCAACAGTAGAGAAAGCGTTGGATAGCGTAGGGGTTAAAATTACTATTCACACTCCAGAGAGTGCAACAGTAGGGAAAGTGTTGGATAGCATAGGAGTAAAAATTACTATTCCCACTCCAGTGAGTGCAACAGTAGGGAAAGCGTTGGATAGCGTAGGGGTAAAAATTACTATTCCCAGTCCAGGGAGTGCAACAGTAGGGAAAGTGTTGGATAGCGAGAGAGTTAAAATTACTATTCCCACTCCAAAGAATGCAACAGTAGGGAAAGCGTTGGCTAGCGTAGGGGGAAATATTACTATTCCCACTCCAGAAAGTGCAACAGTAGGGAAAGCGTTGGATAGCGGGAGGGTTAAAATTACTATTCTCACTCCAGAGAGTGCAACAGTAGGGAAAGCGTTGGATAGCGTAGGGGTAAAAATTACTATTCCCAGTCCAGAGAGTGCAACAGTAGGGAAAGCGTTGGATAGCGGGAGAGTTAAAATTACTATTCCCACTCCAGTGAGTGCAACAGTAGGGAAAGCGTTGGATAGCGTAGGGGTAAAAATTACTTTTCACACTCCAGAGAGTGCAACAGTAGGGAAAGCATTGGACAGCGTAGGGGTAAAAATGACTATTCCCACTCCAGTGAGTGCAACAGTAGGGAAAGCGTTGGATAGCGTAGGGGTAAAAATTACTTTTCACACTCCAGAGAGTGCAACAGTAGGGAAAGTAAATACTTCATATATGAATACAAAAAAATTAAATATTAATACCAAATACAAATTAATTAAAAGTAATTAACAATTTTACATAATATAATAATTAATCAATTAACAATACAGAAGAAAAAAATTATTACAAAGAATTACCTATTAATACAAATTATTTACCAATTAACAATTAAAATGTTTTTAAAAATTACAACAAAACAAAACCAATAAATAAATTAAAATATTGAATTCATTACAATTAAATTACTTCCCACCCTATTCCTCTATAAACCCACAAACCACTACAGAAAATAAATTAATACAATTAACATAATTACTATTAATTACCAATTATATTTTAATTAATTACCAAATAAAAATTTAAATATCAATTAATTCAAAATAAATACCAACAAATACATTTAAAAATGTAATTAATTATAATTAAATTACTTCTCACCCTATTCCCCTATAAACCCACAACCCACTACAGAATTATATTACGCAAAAATTAAATACCATAACATTAATTAATTAAAATAAATTATAAAATAAATATACACTTTTCACACATATACTAACACAAAAAATACATTAAAAATTGAATACTATTAAAAAATTAATATTAACTTACTTACCTCAGATTCAATATTTTTGTTGTCTATATTCCGTCCATTCAATATTTTTGTTGTCTATATTCTGTCCATTCGATATTTTGTCCATTCTATATTTTTCATTCGATAGTAATGCTATTCTATTCAATATTTTTGTAGTCTATATTCTGTCCATTCGATATTGTGTCCATTTTATACTTTTTAACTCGATAGTAATGTAACTCGATATTAAAAACTCGATATTTTGAGTGTATACCATTTTGACCATGGCACAAAACAGACACATCATCCTGTACGATATCAACAACAGATGTAACAATATTGTCCAATGTGTAAATTCGGGAAGAAAGGGTATTAATGCTATTGTCAACAACTGCAAGGACTTTTCCTAAATTCGCTTGATCTATTTCACGCAATCTAGAAGCTGCTTCAATTTGAGACAGTTTCCAAACTTCATTGTAAGCAGCATATACCCATCTTTTCGATGTGCCTCCCAGGGCCCTTAACAAAGTCATTTAGATCAACGTCTTCAGTTAATTTGGACAAATTGAGTTTAACTGACGCTAAATTGAAGTGTTTGAGCCCATTTTGACTTAATTTGCCTACTGAATAGTTAGTAACAGTATGGTCACTTTCAAAACGGGGATCCACCCTAACCTGTGTATATCCAGGGGCCAGACCCATAAAACAATGTTGGCATAAATCTGAACTTTTCTGCAATAACAACCAACCTTAGGGATCAAAACTGGAAATGTTAAAATACGAATTTAGCATCAGAGACTGTAATTCACTAAGAGTCCTATTGGTGTAATTGGGCCATGTAGGATACTCTCCCAAATCAGGAAGAGAAGGAGCATTTAATTTTTTAGATGTAGACAATCCAAAGCAGGTTGTTTGTGAAATAGTCAAATTAAAAAACAACATATGGTTCAGGATGAGACATGCACGATGCAAAGCCTCAGTGCCTTGTACCTCCCAGCCTTTAAAACCCCAAACAGATTTAAGATCAATAGTATCTTTCCACAGTTCATAGCCCCCTACTGCTAATTGGCCAAGAAAGGACTTAGAATATAGTAATTTAGTGCGGGTAAGTCTAACTTTGAAAGAGGACTTGCCAGTCATCTTAAAATAACATGCGTCAGGATTAGATCGACTAAAATCAGTAAAATATGTAAACTTTTATAAAAGAGTTTTTGAGCTGCCTTCAACAAGAGCCAGACAATGTTCCCACTATGTGTAATTTTCCCCAAATAAATAGTTTCGCTCCCCTCTCTCCCCTCTTAGCCAACCTTACAGGTTTTATAGCGCGGGGATGCCTTCGGGTCACCAGGCGCTCTACAAATCCTTAAATAAATAAAATAATTAACCACATTTCTAAATGTGTTTGCTTTGTGCAGAAAATGGTTGCCATAATGTTGGTAACAAAATAAATCAGCGTAATTTGCTGATTCTAAATACAAATCTTCAGCATCGAAGGCAACATAACATTTCAAATCAGAAAACAGAGCCTCTATGGTCTGCACATCCCAGTGATCAGAGCGTATACTTTGTTTAACCACATTCTCCATTGAAACATGTAGTACATTAGGAACATTAATAACCTCTGTGGGGCTGTGGATTTGAAATTTTACAGCATCCCATACAATCCCATCTAAAACAGGCCAAGCAGTGATATTAACACAAGTCTGGTCCCTCTTCATGATTTGAGATGAGGAGTGGGGTGCCAAAGTTCCAGCAATTAGTCTAATTGAAATTCTTTCTTTAACATAGTGTCCATTTACAAAACAGAAAAAAACACCACAAATCCAATTGATATGAATAAAACAATAGAAAAAAGTATCAGCCAAATGTAAAGTCCATGGGGGTATCAAAAAGTGTTTCTTAAACCAAACAGCAAAAATAGACATTTTCGATGGGGACTTTGATGTAGTAGAGCCAGTGTCAAATGAAAAGTGTGACTGGTTAAAAGCAGAGGTTTGCAAATCAGGCATCAACAAGTCTGTACAGTAGGTATACTGAGTTTCATTAAGGGGATCACTAGCCGTTAAACTCAACAAAGGTCTTACAACTGTAGGCATCTCGATTTCAACATCAGGCCTGGTAATAATTGCCGGAGCCAAAACAGAATTTCTCAGCATTGCTGGACAAGAGACCGCTGAAGTCATACTAAGAAGAATCGGCCACTCGCTGTAATTTGACATTATCAATGGAGATATACCTGTTTTCCTTGCGACCAGGAAGTGGAGGTAAAATGACTGTTCTTGTACCCTGCATGCCAAGCACAGGAACTGATGCACGATATGAGGGGCCAAACGCCTTCTTGTTCTCCACCTTCTCACGAACCAGATCACCAACTCGGGGTAACCAGCCAACTACCGGAATCTGAAGAGGAGCATCAGATGTGGAGGGCAAATGTTCCTTTTCAAGACTGTCTCTGGCCTTATGTAGGTTCTGTAAAACAGCAGAATGTTCATTTACGTCAAAGGATGCGGCAGACGCCGCCATGTCTAGACCCTCAAGATCCGGAACAAACATTTTGATCCCAAAGAGCATTTCATATGGGGTCCGTCCACCCAGAGACCTTCTAGGGAGACTATTAAGTGCACGATGTACGCTATAGAGATGGGCTAGCCAGTTCCGGCCTGTAGCTAAAACCTTTGCTGTCAAGGATTGCTTTAAGTCACGGTTCATTCGCTCCACAACACTATTGCCCTCAGGCCTGTATGGAGCCGAAAATTTGACCTGGACCCCCAATGAACCCATGGCATCCTTGTACCCCTTAGAGGCGAACGCTGGACCCTGGTCCGAATGAAAGGTACCACATGCAAAAGTTCCTACAAAGACACGCAAATCCCTGATGACAGTGCAGGCATCAGCACTCCTTTGTGGCCACACCCAAACAAGGCGTGTGCATGAATCAACTGCAACTAAAATGTACTTCTACGCACTATCAGAAGAGAAAGGACCACAGTGATCTAAATAAACACACCCAAGAGGTTTATTAGATATGTACAACTGTGTCTGGGGTGGGCCCGCAGCAGTTGAAGGTTTAATCTGCTGGCATATGTCCAAATGAAGGACATAATCACGCGTCTGTTTGTATAATCCACGCCACCAGTAATATGCTGTTGTAGAAGAGATACAGTAGCTGACACGCCTGCGTGAGTTGTAGCCATGCCCTCCTGAGCCGCTGTTATCAAAACCTGCCTGTGATCCATGTTGGGAATCAACTTGTCAACAACGTCGTTAATTATCACATAGGGAACTTTATCAGGACTTAAAAGATACAAGTATTTATAAGGGAAACCTCTAGAGTAATTACCTCCCTTCTCTGTTGTTGCAATAGCTGCTAAGATGTCATCATCAATCTTACTTTTGGAACATGTAACTGCTGCTACTAAGTATGTTGTTGCTGCTGTCTTCGCTGATTCATCAGCAAGACAGTTACCAACAGCGTGTATCCACACGCGTTGGTGACCAAGAGTATGAATTACAAACACAAGTGGGAGCCGTTCTTTAAGCTCAGCCACACAAACCCAAAGCATTTTGTGTTTAATCGTTCTACCTTTGGAATCGCGATAGTCATTCTGAGTCCAAAATAATAAATTGTTGTTGTAAGACTGAACACAGTAGTAAGAGTCACTCACAATAAGAGTAGTCACATTAGGGTCAGCGTACTCCAGTGCAAGCACCAGAGCACGGAGCTCTGCCAATTGGGCGGTACAGTCCCCTAATGTCTGTGTAGGCATGACATCGGACTTGAACTCTCCATTCACCAACCACTATTGCGCAGCCTCTGAATACGCATGCTTTGACTCCGTCGCGGGCTGCGCCTATCCATCTGTGTATATGATACAATAGAAATCCTCCAGCGGACGTAAGTTCAAAGGAGCCGGGTGAACAAATTCATACTACAAATACTCCTGAGTCTGCAAAGAGGAATCAAAAATGAACGTGACATCCGGAGATGTCAAGGACGTGGCCCATTGTATCCACTGAGGATGCAAAGCTTTAGAATTTGGTACACTGTCTTTCGTCACTGCCTCTAGGGCAGGATACAGTGTAACAACCAAAATGCGTTTCCCCTGTGACAGTGCCCATTCTTTCAGAATCGCCATCTGCACTGCAGTCAAAACTTTTTACACAGTGGAAAATCGCATTTGAGCCGAAGTGTACAAGTGTGACTTGTAAGCAATAGGGACTGTGTCACCCTCATTAAAGGTCAGGTACGTGAAACCCACCGCCCCAGGCACAATTCTTATTACCATGTTGGTGTGGTTATCACGAGTCAGTAAGTATTTACATTCAAGAAGATCAGACTGCAAAGATCGCAGATTGCAGAATGTTCAGGCAGCCAGCAAGATTTGGTGAAAGTAGGTTGTACCAAAGCATAAAGAGGCTTGATATGCTGGGCATATTCGGGAATGTAAGTACGCCCGAAGTTCAAAAAACCCAGCAAAGATTGTAATTTCTTCAGAGCTGTAGGAACGCACAACTGTGCGCAATACTCCAGGAAGTGAGGTGCTCATAGCCCAGGAACAACACTGTGTACTCAGCAATGTGTGATTTTGCAAAGAAAAATTTGTAACCAAAGTCTGCAAACATGCAAATGATGTGGTCAACGTGACACAGATGCGGCTATAACACTTCGTCTGTGAGATAAATGTCATCAACATAAGAACACGCATCAGGGTCGAGTCTCTCCAAAAGAGAGACAATGCAGAGGGCAAAGACGCCTGGACTGTTCTTATAGCCCATAGCTAATCTTCGAACTGTTTTTGTTTACCACCACAGCTGAAGGCTGTCCATTGACTACTAATAGAGGACAGATTATGGCTAAAAAAGCCATTGGATATGTCAAGCATGGTCTTTAACCATTTACGCACAAGACTATCCACAAGGGCTGAACTGTGAGTATTCTGTACCATTCAAGTTCGACAATGAGAGTTTAATTGCCGGTAATCCAATACCAAACGGTACAAGCCATCAGGCTTAGTCACAGTACAAAAGAGGATTATTCATCTTAGACACACAAGTTTCAGTCACACCTTGATATTCCAATTGTTCAAGGATTTCTGCCACGGGAGCTTTTGCTTCACGTTGCATGGGATATTGGGGTTGGTGCTGTGGCATAGACCGCAATGGTATCTCATATCTGGGGGAAAATTTGTCTTATCCACATTGAGTACGGTACAATGCTGGTGCAAGCACCTTAGCCCATTCTTCTGCAAAATTCAAGGCCTGCTCCTATGGCAGAGTGTGTGCGAAACTAGGGAGTATTACCTCCCCTCTAGGAGCGGCCAGAATGAAGGGTGGGGCCAATCAGCCTCCGCTAACAAAATGTCATAGGTAGTTGTCAGATTTTCCCAAAATACCCCTTTTATATTATGTTGTATGTCTCCTTCCATTAAAAGGACTATCTCATAGAGTCTTTCAGGGGGAGCCACTCTAGTGTCAGCTGTCTCAACAGTAACGAACGTGTCAGTTGCTGTCACCTTCAGAAATGGACGCAATGCTTCCCGCACTACTGTAATTTCCACCGCACTGTTTAACAGCGTCAGCACCCATGTCAGATTCTGAAGCTGCGTTCTCTCTATTCGTGGCATACCTCGCTGTTAAAGCTGCAACTTTCTTCTTATGAAACTGGGGTCTTTGACACGGAGAGTTGTCTTGCTTGCCTTTACTGTCGGTCTTACAGGACTGCTCGCAGGTTTCCTGGGCACCCACACCTCTGCCGTGGTCTCCTCCACCGGTGTGTGAGACCGATGAATCCTGCAAACAGCGAGGAGAACGTTGATCAGGAACATGAAAATGATCAGGTGACTTAATATTAGTGTGGTCGCGCAAATCATATGTGCGCTCAGTAGACTCAGGTATTGGCGAAGAAGGATGAAACCCCTGTTTCTGTTGCTTTTACCCCTGTTTTTTATTCTTATTCCAATTTTGCTTTGGAAAAGTAGGGCGTTCATCTTTAGTAGACTTCTGCTCCTGAGTTTGCTTCTGTGCTGTTTTAGCAAAAGGCTTAACACCCAAACTATTGAGGCCAATGGTTTTATAAGCCTCGTCAATGATTTTCGCTAACTGCCGGGGCTTATCGACATTGGGACCTCGCACAGGGCATTAGACACTTGGAAGTTCACTGCATCTCCCTTGACATTAGCGAGGACGAGATCAGACACATTCTCAAATGCCCCAATGAGTCTCATTCCCAATTCAACAGCCGCCTCCGCTCCATGTTCATCTTGGACATGCTTAATGACGGAGGGCAGGACAGCCATGGACGGAGTGCCGAAGCACTTAGTATAGACTGTTGCAAATATCTTACCCCAGGTTTCACAATCAGGTACCTCCGGTCTTAAGTCTTTCAGCAAACTTATCATTAGAATCCTGTATTTCTCAACAGGAGACGTATTAAAAAATACTGCTTCTAGCTGGTCAAATTTCTCAGCAAGCCAAAAAGGCCAATCATCCTTATCTTGGGGCCACTTGCCCATGACCGAATTAACCATGACAGGATTCATTTTCATCCCAGCATGACCAGCTAGTTGCACCACAGCACCAGGAGACCCCACCTGGACGCTGTGTGAAAACGTATTGCACTAAAGCCCGATGCACTACAACAAGGGAGGCATAGAGCACACACAACTCATCTATAGTGACTTGCTGGTAACAAAGGGCCCAACCGAACCACTGTTACCGAATGGGGAAGGGCACCATTAAACCAAACTCGATGCTGTCATGTTGAAATAGGAATCTCCAGTGTCCTATATGGGGTGTAGTTCAGAAGCACGGCTGTGGGAGTATAATTGTGAAACAGACCAGAATCTGCATTAACTGCAGGAAAGGTAACCCATGAGTAGAAAAGCTCAAACCAGAATGCCGCTTCAACACTCACCACGAAAACTACCACCATGCCATCCACAGTGACGCCATATGTCTGCAAATGATTGCGGACGGCCATCCTACTATGTTGGGGTATCTCAACGTCACCCATTAGGACACAGGAGTGAAGAAACAATCTATATAAATGTAGCACAAACGGGATGCAAGTATCAAGCTTGAAAAAACCTCTGTAACTATAAGTAGGTTAATCCGTCACCACTGTCAACCGGGAACAATAGTGAGGGGGTCGTGGACCGATATAAGCACTACTCGAGTGGCTCAAAAATAAGACCACTACGTTAGGTGCACCACGTTGCAGGGAGTCTGCTCATAACCAGAACTGTGCACAGAGACCCAGGACATCAGTGAATTGTGGTGTGTTGGATTCCGTCCACTTAGCCCGCACACTGCAGGAACGTAGTATGACCCAATCCACTTCCCCTGCCCATATGCCACTCACAAGGTTATGACTATGAGTGCGCAGATGAACCAGGAAAGAGGGTGGAATAAATAGAAGGAGACACCAAGTCAACTTCCACCCTTGTTGGGACGATGAGATCACTGCTCCCTCCTCCACGCCTCTGCACCTAAACAAACAAAAATACACTTCATGCACTTTTCCAATAGATCCAGAACCAATGACCATGTCCTGCCGCAACATTCACGTTTCTCTTACCAGTCAGGGATGCAGGCATTGCTTCATGGAGGCTTCGGGCAACAGAGAATGCCAAAACTGATCCAAGATAACTCATCTCAGATTCGGGGAAATAATAAACACTAATCAATGCTTCCACAGTGTCTCTCTGGCCATCATGGGAAAAAATGCCTTGTTACCGTCATAAAAAAAACCCTACTCGTTCTCGTTTCAACAAGGGAAGGGACAGGACGTAAGGAACAAGGAAAGCCGACTGTACCAGCACTCGGATCAGAAGCGAACTCGCGGAATGACCCAAAACGTCATTTCCACACACAACGATATGGAGCGGTAATGATGACGTGGAAGGAAACAAACAAAACGTTCTTTTTACAGCGCGTCTCCAGAATGCTCCAAAGAACACCGAGGCAATTACAAATGAAAACAAAAGGCTTTCCAAAGGGGGAGCTGGAGCCCCAACAAACCCCCAAATGAATCAAATGACGGGAACTGGCAAAAACGGGAGGGGAGGGAAGGGAACTAACTACCTAACTAAACCAGGATGCAAGGAATAGGGAAAAGAGGGAACAGAAAGGGCTAAATACAAATCAGAAGGAGATCCAGAATCACTCACGAGCCTGTGAGGAAACGGAATCGAAAACCAACAATCTCAGGAACCAGGAACCCACACACTAGCAATATCAAGCATGGAAAGAAAGGTAGGATTGACCTATATCCCTGTCCTGGTAGATCATGTGATGACAGACCATGGTCACTGAAAGGGGACTTGACCCAAATCCTAACAGTACCCCCCCCCAACGATCCTCCCTACCGGGCGGGGTTTCAAGGGAGGCTGTCTATGGAACAACCTGACCAAACGAGGTGCATGCACCCCATATGTCACTCAACCTCTTACACACATCATCTATGGCTGGCACATGCCCAGTAGGTTGGATAGCTAACGCGCAAGGATGGTACCCCAATGAACAATAGAAAGGAGTCATGCTCAAGGCGGAGTCCAGACTATTATTATAGGCAAATTCCGCTATAGGAAGAGCAGTCACCCAATCACACGACAAAGACGACACAAGGCACCTCAGGTACTGCTCCATAGTCTGGTTGGTGCGCTCAGTCTGACCATCAGACTGTGGATGATACGCTGATGACAACCGTATTTCCATCTTAAGCACCAAGCAAAGCTCCGTCCAGAAATGGGACACAAACTGAGCCCCCCTGTCAGATATAATCGCCGATGGTAATCCATGTATCCTCACAACTGAGGTCATAAACACCAAGGCCATCTCCTTAGCCGTAGGGATCTTGGATAGCGGGATGAAATGCGCCTTTTTTGTAAATAAATCCACTACCACAAGGATGGCGGTAAATCCAGACACAGATGGAAGGTTGGTCACAAAATCCATACTGATGGTATGCCAAGGAGTAGGAGGGACCTCTAAGGGCTGCAAAAGACCAGAGGGATTACAGTGAGAGGGCTTACTAGTTGCACAAACAGGTCAAGCTGCCACATAACCCTGGATATCTCTTGCCAAAGTCTCCCACCAAAACCATCTCAAACACAACTCCTTTGTCTTCTGCATCCCAGGATGTACCACCAATGCAGAAGAATGACACCACTGCAGAACCATCTCTCTCAAGACAGGGGGAACGAACAACCAACTCTCATGGTACAACAACCCGTCCTGAGTCAAAACCTGGGGCAGTGCTAACCAAGGAGCCAAATCCATCTGACGTAACCGCTCTTTCACCAGAGAAGGGAAGTCATCAGCTGTTGTAACTCCTATGATCCTCTCACCATCGATCATAGGTCTATCTTCCTTCAAGGAACTCACTTCCCTGAGATCTACATGAATCCGGGAAAGGGCATCAGATTTGATCTGCTGTGCTGCAGGTCTATAAGTTATGACGAAGTCATATTCATTAAAGAATAGGACCCACCGCATTTGACGTGGAGTCAAAGCACGAGCAGACCGAAAGAACTCCAGGTTTTTATGGTCGGTATAGATCGTGATGGTATGCCGAGCGCTCCATAAATAATGTTGCCATTCCTCGAAGGACAACTTCACTGCCAATAATTCCCTCTCCGCCACAGTGTAGTTGCATTCTGCCGGCAACAAGGTCTTGGAGAAAAAGGCGATGGGGTGCATATGGCCGGTCTCCTCATCCCGTTGGGATAACACCCCACCCACCGCACACAATGAGGCATCCGTTTCCACGAAGAACGGCAGGGCAGGATCGGGATGCACCAATACAGGTGCTGATGTAAATTTCCCGAGTAACAGTTGGAAAGCGTCCTGAGCCTCAGTAGACCAAACAAAGGGAACCCCCTTCCTCAACAGTCGGGTCATGGGTGCCACTATATCGGAAAAATGAGAAATGAACCGCAGATAAAAATTGGCAAACCCCAAAAGCACCTGAATGTGCTTAACTGTGGATGGTATGGGCCAGGTAACAATAGCCTGTATCTTTTTAGGGTCCATCTGAATACCCTCCGCTGAGATAATGAATCCCAAGAACTCCACCTTAGAGGTGCTGAACTGACACTTTTCTAATTTGGCATACAGATGATGTTCTTGTAATTTCTGTAGCACTTGTGTCACATGTTCTTGATGTTCAGCACCGGTCTCCGAAAAGATGAGAATGTCATCTAGATAGACGATGACAGTTCTATCCAGATACTCACGGAGGACCTCATTGATGAAGAACTGAAATGCCGCTGGCGCATTACATAAGCCAAACGGCATTACACAGTACTCAAACAAGCCATGTTTGGTCTTAAATGCCTTCTTCCATTCATCCCCGGGGCGAACACGTATAAGATGGAAAGCGCCCCGCAAATCCAATTTGGTAAACACCGTGGCTTTGCGGAGCTGGTCCAACAACACGGGGATGAGTGGAAGAGCGTACTTGTTCTTCACCGTGGCTTATTCAAGGCTCTGTAGTCCACACAGGCCCTCAACGACCCCTCCTTCTTCGGTATGAAGAAGATCGCTGATGGCGCAGGCAAACAGGAGGGACGGATGAAACCCATCTTTAACATCTCATCTAGGTATTCCTTAAGGTGCAGCTCCTCTGGTTCTGATAGTGCATATATGCGGCTACATGGTAAAGGAATACCCGGCACTAAGTCGATCTTACAGTCAAAAGACCAGTGCGGAGGAAGACCCTGAGCTTGACCTTTATCAAAAACATCTTTGAAAGCAGAATACTGCAGAGGAACAGAGCCCACCTCAGCCACTGCACAAGACAAAGGGGAGATCCGTTCGCTAGCCACATTATAACAATGTTTAAGACAATAAGTGGAGTCCAATGTTACCAAATGTTGCAACCAATCGATCTTAGGATTGTGTTCCTGCAGCCAAGGAACCCCCAACACCAAGCCAAAGGAAGGGGCATCAATTAGATCAAAGATCACTGTTTCGGAATGTCCATTCTCGCACAGTAATCTTAAAGGAACAGTCTGACGGGTGATAAAACCCGATGTCAGTTCTGTCCCATCTATGGCCCTCACTGGCTCCGGCTGTTCTTTATAGTGACAGGGAATCAGTAGTTTATCTGCCAAAGAAATATCAATAAAGTTTCCGGTAGCACCGGAATCCAGCAGAACTGACACAGGTACTCGATTGTTCACAGAAAGCAAAAGATGGGCGGTAATAATAAAATGCCTAGGCACCTGGTCTATTATCCCCAAAACATGAAACTTTCCCCTCAATTCCTACTCCTTAGCTGAGCGTCCATCCACCTGGATATACGCTACCTTCCTACCATACCCAACACCTGAGGGATTCACAGGACATTCCCTGGTGAAATGGCCTCCCTGACCACAATACAAACATAAATTCAACTCCCTCCTCCGTTTCTTCTCTTCCATGGTCAATGGCCCTCTTACCCCACCTATTTCCATGGGTTCAGGCGCTATATTGTGCTCCCCAAGGGGCTTTACTTCAGGTTTAACATAACTTCCCGGGACACCTGGAATTAATTGCATTCCCCACGCCTCTCTGGCAGTCGATGGTACAATTTTACTACGAGGTCAAAAAATGCAGCGCAATCATCTAGTGGATCCACCGCCTGAGATACCACATCCTTGAGGTCCTCACAAAGACCCTGGTAGAACAAGGAAGTCCTCTTGGCCATCGCCCAATGAGTCTCGGACACCAACCGGTTAAACGAGGCAATGTATGTTAATAAGTCCTGCCTGCCCTGCCGTAGCTTCAAAAGCTCTGCATCGCTAGCTTGCATGAAATCATGCTTAGCGAACAATCCCCCCATTAATTCCTTAAAGGCCGGATAGTTATACAGCACACGGTCATCGCTGTCTACTATGGGAATAGACCACTGAGCAGCCGTGCCAGCCAAATATGAAATAGTGAAAGCTACTTTGGCAGAGTCATCAGGGAAGGCACCAGGCTTGCACATAAAGTGTAATTGGCACTGGTTCATAAACGTACCAAACTTATCACTGTCCCAAGTGACCCTCTCAGGGGGAGCCAATGGTACAGCAACAGGGGATGTAATGGTTACTGCTATAGGGACCCCGCCTCCACTGGTACTCTGTCCCTGCCCACTGCCGTAATGGAATGTCGCAGGCTGTAAAACAGGACCTTGTCCCCTATGTTGCGACTGTTCCCTGGCCCTCACAGCCCCTAGTTCTTGTTTTAGACCTGCGTGCTCCTGTCGCAGGTCCTGCACCTGAGCTTGCAAAGCCGCTGGGGCTCCCATTACATCTTGCATGGTCGGAATGCTAGTGGCCCCACCCGAGGGATCCCCTAACTCATCCTCCATACTCGTCCGGGCAGTGTGATAAATCGTGGGCTTGATATTCTGTTGGATTCCGTCCACTTAGCCCGCACACTGCAGGAACGTAGTATGACCCAATCCACTTCCCCTGCCCATATGCCACTCACAAGGTTATAACTATGAGTGCGCAGATGAACCAGGAAAGAGGGTGGAATAAATAGAAGGAGACACCAAGTCAACTTCCACCCTTGTTGGGACGATGAGATCACTGCTCCCTCCTCCACGCCTCTGCACCTAAACAAACAAAAATACACTTCATGTACTTTTCCAATAGATCGAGAACCAACGACCATGTCCTGCCACAACATTCACGTTTCTCTTACCAGTCAGAGATGCAGGCTTAGCTTCATGGAGGCTTCGGGCAGCAGAGAATGCCAAAACCGATCCAAGATAACTCCTCTCAGATTCGGGGAAATAATAAGCACTAATCAATGCTTCCACAGTGTCTCTCTGGCCATCAGGGGAAAAAATGCCTTGTTACCGGCTTAAAAAAAACCCTACTCGTTCTCGTTTCAACAAGGGAAGGGACAGGACGTAAGGAACAAGGAAAGCCGACTATACCAGCACTCAGATCAGAAGCGAACTCGCGGAATGACCCAAAACGTCATTTCCGCACACAACGATATGGAGCGGTAATGATGACGCAGAAGGAAACGAACAAAACGTTCTTTTGACAGCGCGTCTCCAGAATGCTCCAAAGAACACCGAGGCAATTACAAATGAAAACAAACCGCTTTCAAAAGGGGGAGATGGAGCCCCAACAAACCCCCAATTGAATCAAATGACGGGAACTGGCAAAAACGGGAGGGGAGGGAAGGGAACTAACTACCTAACTAAACCAGAATGAAAGGAATAGGGAAAAGAGGGAACAGAAAGGGCTAAATACAAATCAGAAGGGGATCCAGAATCACTCACGAGCCCGTGAGGAAACGGAATCGAAAACCAACAATCTCAGGAACCAGGAACCAGGAATCCACACACTAGCAATATCAAGCAAGGAAAGAAAGGTAGGACTGACCTATATCCCTGTCCTGGTAGATCATGTGATGACAGACCATGGTCACTGAAAGGGGACTTGACCCAAATCCTAACATGGTGGGCCAAAAAACTCACCTCAGTACCTAAAACCCCTAACCGACTAGCATCAGTGTCACATTAGCTCTTCGTCCTATAGCAAAGGTACCAATGATTAGACAACCCAGAACATACCACTTAGGTTACTCTCAGGAATGGTGGGAATCAAGAACACTCTGTCAAGTTCACACTACGTCGTCCCTTACCTTATCAGTACTGGAATCTTAGGAAGACATAGTAGATTTCGCAGAGACGCAAGAGACCAACTTCCCAAGTAACTAACTATAAACTTGGCTGTCTCAAATTTACAGCTAAGATTAAAACTAGGAATTTGGGAGGAACGCCGGTACTGGACTTTGATGTGTAGGATTTAACTTGCTGTCGACCTGCGAAACAACAAGTGGGAAGGATTTAGTTAACCTGTACCTTACGTCCTCCTTTCTTATCTACTCTTAAATCTAGTGTGGTTTCTCTTCTAAAAATATGAGCAATTAAATCACTAAAATGACTCCTATCTGCGATCAGAGCTGTTCAGTCCTAAGCCCAGTATTTCTTTGTCTTGTACAGTCGTGAAGTTGTCTGATGTTCTGGTCATGTGTTCTTGGATTGGATTAGGATTTTATGGTCTTTGCATTATATTCTAAAAACAAAGAAATATTCCTTTAGCAACTAATCTTATAAACAATTGTTTTATTCCCCATCGACACCTGGACTTACTTGCAAATGTTTTCAAAAAGGTGATTTTATGTGGATTCTGTGAATTCTCTTGTGTCCCAAAACCTGTTGTAAAACACGAAGAGAATGAAGGCACTTCCCATACAAACACCTAACCAGTGACCCCTTTGACTTTGACTAATTAAGGAAATAAACCTAAAAATAAACATTTACATTACAATGTATTCTTGCAATGATTTTATCCTTGAAATACAACTCTTGCACAAAGTTCTCTTCTATTTAAAATGTCCAAAAGGTTCTTTTAACCAAAGCTTCTCAAGTTCCAATCGTTTTCCCTTTCTTGTTGAAAACGAAAATGTTCCAAAAATTATTCTAGGCTTTCTTGCGTAGGGCGCCTGTCCTTAAAGATTAAATGTACTTATCTCAGGTTTCTTCTTTGTCTTAACAAGGTTCCGGATTGCAGGATGTGCCCAAAAGAAGTTTCCAGGAGCCGGATCTCTTTTAACAGGTAAGTCTGCCGAGTAGCCTCCAGACGCGACCCTTCTCCTTGCTGATGTGGAAGGCAAAGCAATTTCTGGAAGCCTGGGTGCGGTTTAAATAGTCGACCGCACCCAGGAGATTACGTGCGCACGTCACGTTTAAGCCGCTGCAAGTGAAAAAGACTCAAAGCAGCTTTAACGTGCAGAACGCCAGAACTGGTAAAGGCCTTACCTAATGCAGAGCTTGCTCAGGCTTTCCAAAACTATTACCAAAAGCAAAAGTCACAATAAAAAAAGCTAACATGAGTTGACCAATCTCAAAGTTCGGACTTGGACACTTATATCAACATTAATTATCATAACAAGTTTGCATCATGCATTGAAACTAATTCTTGAAACGCCTTTCTTTAAACACATTTTACACATTCCACACAGGATTGCTGGTGCACGGGAAAGGGGTGGGTTTTTCAAGAACTCAGATTTTACATCACGGCCTAAAAAACCTCAGATGAGGGGATCATGATAGTACTCACTCCTCAAGATCCCCCTAAAACCGGTGAAATAGGTTTTGGTCTGTCCGGATGTCTTACATGAAAGGATCTTACTAGTCTAGGAGCATTCTTTAAGTTTTCCAGAGGTTCCCAAGATCTTTCTTTGGGACCAAAACCCTTCCAATCTACTAGATAGAAAAGTTTTCCGCGAACTCTTTTTTGAATCCAAGATTGTTTTTACCTCGTATTCTAGGTTTCCATCTATAATTACAGATGAAGGAGGTTGGATGAAACGAGTTTGAGAGTGAAAGGGTTTGACTAAAGATACATGGAACACAGGATGAATTTGGTATTTTTGGGGAAGAGTCAATTTAACGCAGACAGGATTAATAATCTTTTCAATAGAAAAAGGACCAATAAATCTTGGGTTGAATTTACGATTGCCTTTTATCCTTAAATTCTTTGTACTTAACCATACCTTGTCTCCAGGAGCATGGTCAGGTTGTTTAGATCTATGTTTGTCTGCAGATTTTTTTTAATTTTCTTTAGCTTTTGCTAAATTGAAAGAGGCTTCTTCTTGAATGGAAGATAATTTGGAAACATAATCTGAAATTGTTGGTACAGAACAAACTTTCTTTATTTCGCTAGGAAAACTTTTAGGATGAAAACCAAAGGTACAAAAGAATGGAGACATTCCTAAGGAAGTATGATCCACATTGTTGTAAGCAAATTCCAATTGACTCAACAACTCAGACCAATCCCCCTCTTCAGTTGTTAACATACAACGGATAAACTGTTCTGTTGTCTGATTGGTACATTCAGTTAAACCATCCGTTTGAGGATGATAGCTTGATGATAATCGCACTTCCATATTTAACAGAGAACTCAAATTTTGCCAAACACAAGCAATGAATTGAGACCCTCTATCAGAAATGACCACAGAAGGAATTCCTTGCAAACGAATGATATTAATCATTAAATGATGCGCTAATTCCATAGCAGTTGGTAACTTGTTTAGAGGAATGAAATGAGCCATACGAGAGAACTGATCCACTATTGTTAAAATGGTAGAATAGCCTTTTTTGGTTTCTGGAAGTTCTACTATAAAATCTAAGGCGATAGTGTGCCACGGATGAGGTGGAATAGGAAGAGGAGTTAGTAAACCACTTGGTGCCTGATGAGAAGGTTTATTTTGAATGCAACCACTACAGGGTTCTACAAAAAGCTGTACATCTTAAACATAGACGGCCACCAAAACGTTCTCTTGATTAACTCATATGTTTTCACTATGCTGGGATGAGCTGAAAGAGAAGTGTCATGATGGAAATGAAGTATATCCTTTCTAATAGAATCAGTAGGTACAAAAATTAGATCATGCATAAAAATCAGATTTTCCCTTTCCTGCAAATAAGGAAGTTCTTTTTTCCAAAGATCCAAACCTTTCTTGTCAAATTCTTTCCTGATCTCAGTTACTATATCACAAGTGGATAAACTGGCTTGAAATTGAGACGTTGGTAAATGTAAATGTAAATGTACAGGAATTTATATAACGCAAATCACCAAGCGGTTTCTAAGCGCTTGCTTAGGGAACCCGTCCTGGTATTCTCCTGTGAGATAACCCCACCAGGGTATCCGCAAGGTGAAAGCCAGGCATCCCGCCGCGAGGGGCCGTTGTGGAGATTAAGCAAGCTATTGCCCAGAGTCGCAGAGTGTGAACCCGTGAATCGAGTAGGCACCGGAGCGAGAATTGTCGAGTCCATGGACATTTTAGGACTCAAGACCCCGCCGAGCCAGAAATTGAACCCTGGTCCTGGGCTGACCTCTGCTTCCAGGTCTGCCTCCTCTAACCATTGAGCCATACTTCTTCTTCTCTGGTAAAATGGGCTGACTTTCTAATGAAGGTTCAAGAATATTGTCGCCCATTCTGGATAAAGCATCTGCTTTTAAATTTTCTTTTCCAGGACGATATGTGATTACAAAATTGTAGTCATTAAAAAACATTGACCATCTCAATTGTCTAGCAGATAACGCTTGCACAGATTTTAGACCTTGAAGATTTCTATGATCAGTATAAGTTGTTACAGGATGACGAGCACCTAGCAAGTAATGACGCCATTCTTCAAAAACTGCTTTTATAGCCAAAAGCTCTTTGTCTGCTATTGCATCATTCAATTCTGCTTCAGACAATTTCCTGGAATGAAAAGCAATAGGATGCATTTGGTCAGTGTCTTTGTTTCTTTGGGATAAAATTCCTCCAAGAGCGAATTGAGAAGCATCGGCTTCCACAATAAAAGGCTGATTGGGATCATGGTGATTCAAAATCGGAGCAGAAATAAATCTTTTCTTTAAATCCTGGATAGCTGTTTCTGCCTGATCAGACCAGACACATTTTACTCCTTTTCGCAGTAATTTAGTGATGGGAGTGATAATTTGAGAAAAGTTTTGAATAAAGCGGCAATAAAAATTCGCAAAGCCTAACAAGCTTTGTACCTGCTTTACTGTAGTGGAACTGGGCCAGGAATCATCTGCCTCTATCTTTTTTGGATCCATCTCTATTGTCTTTGGGCTGATGACATATCCTAGAAATTCAACCTTTGAGACATGAAATAAACTTTTTTCCAATGGTACAAAAAGTGAATTTGACAGTAGTTTTTTAAGAATGGCACAAACTTGCTGTACATGTTCTTCTTCAGAGTTGGAAAAAATCAAAATGTCATCGATATAAACTACACAGCAAACATCAATAAATTCGTGCAACACTTCATTTATAAAAAATTGGAATGCAGTTGGAGCATTGCAGAGTCCGAAAGGCATGACTTGATATTCAAAGAGGCCGAATTTAGTGCGGAATGCTGTCTTCCATTCATCGCCTTTTCGGATTTCGGACTTTCACAAGATGATAAGCTCCGCGCAGGTCCAATTTTGTATAAATGGTTGCATTTTTGACCTGATCTAATAATGTAGGGATCAAAGGCAAAGGGTACCTGTTTTTAATGGTTACATTATTCAAGGCTCTATAATCTATACACGTGCGCAATTCACCTCCTTTTTTGGAATAACAAAAAGAGAAGATGACACAGGTGATCTGGAATGTCTAATGAAACCATTTGCAAGATACTCGTCAAGATATTCTCTAAGATGTACATTTTCCTTTTCGGTATGGGCGTATATTCTGCTACAGGGTAGAGTTGCACCGGGAACTAAATCTATTCGACAGTCGAAATCCCTATGTGGTGGAAGGGTATTAGCTTTCTTTTTGTCAAACACGCCAAAAAGATCCGAGTAAATGGAAGGGACTCCCTCTAAAGCCAAAACGCTGCTAGAGTCAGCACAAAAGTCAAAACCCTGAATTACATCCTTAGTCTTTTCCAAAAGAAAACATTGATTGGAGCAATGAATGGAATCAAAACGTTATAGTCTTAGAAACCCAATCAATAATCAGATTGTGTTGAATTAGCCAAGGAATACCCAAAATTAATTTGAACTGAGGGGCATCTATTATGTCAAAATGAATCTTTTCTCTGTGAATGGGTGAACAGTCCATTTCCAGTAACTCTGATTGTCTGTTGATAGGTCCAGAAGTCAGTTCCTTACCATCTACTGCTCTTACTATTTCAGGATGATCTTTTAGAATAGATTTAAAACCTAATTGAGAAAAGTAATGTGTGTCAATAAAATTGCCAGTAGCTCCAGAATCAATTACTGCTTCTACTTTCTTAGATTGTGAAGAAGGAAGTAAACTTCTTAATTCAGCTATAATACAGAAATGTTTACATCCAATAGGTGGAACAGTAGAGGCCAAACTGGAAATTGCACTCAATGAACTGACCTCATCCTTCATCGAGTATTCTAGTTTTCCGAATGCTCTTGAATTAAAGCAACATCAGAGGATTTTGGCTTACCTTTATTGGGTCGTGCAGGACAGTCCCTGACAAAATGTCCTGTCTTACCACAATAAAGACATTGATTCATCTTACGTCTCCTGTCTTTTTCTTCTTTAGATAAAGGACCTCAAATAGAACCTATCTGCATTGGTTCTACTGGATCTAGCTTGGGAGGTATTTCTCGAGAAGAAGAACTTCTCTCCTTTACAAAAAGAAATTTGTGATCACTCTTTCATTTTTCTCATTCCCTTTCACCTAAGCGATGATTTATTTAACCACTAAGTCTATGAAATCATTGATGTCTTCGGGTGGTAAACCTCTATGAAAAGTTGAAACTCTCTTATCGTAAGGCCATTTTGCTTCTAAAACCAAACGATTAAATTGAGAAATGTAATGAAGCAAATCAGAAGATCCCTGCTTTAAGTTTAGCAACTCGTTATCAGCAGATTGTACGAAGACGTGTTTAGCAAAGATTTTTTTTAAAGCACGTTCAAAATTCTTAAAATTATATAAAATAGGATCATCTTTTTCAACCAAGGGAACAGACCAAAGAGCTGCATCACCTCCAAAATAAGATAACATAAAAGCCACCTTGGAAGAATCATCAGGGAAAGCAGATTTTTTAGCTAAAAAGTGTAAATGACACTTGCATAAATATGGAAAACTTGTTGATGTCTCCATAAAACCTTTCAGGCTGAGCTAAAGTAGTAGGAATCGGTGTAATTACTTGAATTTGAGATTGAGCTCCAGAGTCAGAAGATGAACCTTGAAAGGTTGCAGGTTTTAAAATTGGTTTTTGTTGGAAAACAGTTTGTAAAGCTGACATATCCCAACGAATAGAAGCATTTTCATCTTTTAAGTCTTTCAGAACTGCTGCTATTTCTTGTAAGGTAACTTGGTCCATTGCGTCTGGGCAAAATAATACTCGTGGGCTTTGCCTTCTGTCAAGTTCACACTACGTCGTCCCTTACCTTATCAGTACTGGAATCTTGAGGAAGACGTAGTAGATTACGCAGAGACGCAAGAGACCAACTTCCCAAGTAACTAACTATAAACTTGGCTGACTCAAATTTACAGCTAAGATTAAAACTAGGAATTTGGGAGGAGGGCCGGTACTGGACGTTGATGTGTAGGATTTAACTTGCTGTCGACCTGCGAAACAACAAGTGGGAAGGATTTAGTTAACCTGTACCTTACGTCCTCCTTTCTTATCTACTCTTAAATCTAGTGTGGTTTCTCTTCTAAAAATATGAGCAGTTAAATCACTAAAATGACTCCTACCTGTGATCAGAGTTGTTCAGTCCTAAGTCCAGTATTTCTTTGTCTTGTACAGTCGTGAAGTCGTCTGATGGTCTGGTCAGGTGTTCTTGGATTGGATTAGGATTTTATGGTCTTTGCATTATATTCTAAAAAACAAAGAAATATTCCTTCAGCAAATATTCTTATAAACAATAGTTTTATTCCCCATCGACACCTGGACTTACTTGCAAATGTTTTCAAAAAGGTGATTTTATGTGGATTCTGTGAATTCTCTTGTGTCCCAAAACCTGTTGTAAAACACAAAGAGAAAGAAGGCACTTCCCATACAAACACCTATCCAGTGACCCCTTTGACTTTGACTAATTAAGGAAATAAACCTAAAAATAAACATTTACATTACAATGTATTCTTGCAATGATTTTATCCTTGAAATACAACTCTTGCACAAAGTTCTCTTCTATTTAAAATGTCCAAAAGGTTCTTTTAACCAAAGCTTCTCAAGTTCCAATCGTTTTCCCTTTCTTGTTGAAAACGAAAATGTTCCAAAAAATATTCTAGGCTTTCTTGCGTAGGGCGCCTGTCCTTAAAGATTAAATGTACTTATCTCAGGTTTCTTCTTTGTCTTAACAAGGTTTCCGGATTGCAGGATGTGCCCAAAAGAAGTTTCCAGGAGTCGGATCTCTTCTAACAGGTAAGTCTGCTGAGTAGCCTCCAGACGCGACCCTTCTCCTTGCTGATGTGGAAGGCAAAGCAATTTCTGGAAGCCTGGGAGCGGTTTAAATAGTCGACCGCACCCAGGAGATAACGTGCACACGTCACGTTTAAGCCGCTGTGAGTGAAAAAGACTCAAAGCAGCTTTAACGTGCAGAACGCCAGAACTGGTAAAGGCCTTACCTAATGCAGAGCTTGCTCAGGCTTTCCGAAACTATTACCAAAAGCAAAAGTCACAATAACAAAAGCTAACATGAGTTGACACAATCTCAAAGCTCGGACTTGGACACTTATATCAACATTAATTAGCATAACGAGTTTTCTTCATGCATTGAAACTAATTCTTTAAACGCCTTTCTTTAAACACATTTTACACATTCCACACAGGAGTGCTGGTGCACGAGAAAGGGGTGGGTTTTTCAAGAACTCAGATTTTAGGTCACGGCCTAATAAACCTCAGATGAGAGGATCATGACACACTCTTTCGTTTGTTATTTTCATACTAGTCCACAACATGGGTAAAAATAGACACAATAAAGTTAAAAATGTTTATTTTGATGAGGTGCTCTAAGATGCAGTATTTTTGCTAACATAAGCAGGCATATGATTAAAAATAATACGATCAGCATTGCTACAATTCCATAAAACACAAAAGGAGAAATCATATTATAATGATGGTGGAAACAGGTCCTATAGTGCCTTGTATGCCACCCTCCCTAGCTAGGAACTATGGGGCATATTATTAAGGGATTTATCTCCGCTTTTTTGGCTTTAAAAGCCAAGAAAGCGGAGATAAAATTATCTCCCTATTACCTAGCTGTCGCTAACACCAGTTAGCGACAACTAGTAGGAGATAGCGACCATCTTGGGCCCCGCTTTGCATGTCAGAGACATTTATCACTAATGACATGCAAAGTGGGCGTGCCAAGATGTTAGCAACTGGAAACAGTCACTAACATCGCTATCTCCTATTACCAACTTCTGGAGATATTCGGGCTAAGCGCGAATATCTCCAAAAGCCAGAAAAGTAGTCCCTTGTGGGCGTGTCTGCGTTGTGCACTCTTCTTTTTGATATAACGTATGTTGTCCAGCCAGGTCCCTGGCACTCTTCTTTTTGATATGCGTTGTGATGTGGGCGTGACAAACACTGGGGGCGTGTGGTACGTTCCGCCCTTCATTCCATGTCTCATATCGTGTGCTAATCCCACCCTGCTCCCTTTAAATACCCCTGCACCCCATAATCATAACCCACCCTTACTCCTTAAAATACCCCAACACCCTTAAACACTAACCCATCTTAACCCTATAAATATACCCTGTACCCCAAAACCCAAACCTATCCCTAAAGCCTAAAAATACCCCTGTAACCCAAAACCCAAACCTAGCCCTGATTCCTATAAATACCCCTGTACCTCAAAACCCAAACCTACCCCTGAACCCTAAAAATACCCCTGTACCCCAAAACCCAAACCTAACACTGAACCCTAAAAATACCACGGTACCCCAAAACCCAAACCTACCCCTGAACCCTAAAAATACACCTGTACCCCAAAACCCAAACCTAGCCCTGAACCCTAAAATAACCCTGTACCCCAAAACCCAAACCTAGCCCTGAACCCTAAAAATACCCCTGTACCCCAAAACCCAAACCTAGCCCTGAACCCTTAAAATACCCATGTACTCCAAAACCCAAACCTAGCCCTGAACCCTTAAAATACCCCTGTACCCCAAAACCCAAACCTAGCCCTGAACCCTTAAAATACCCCTGTTCCCCAAAGCCCAAACCTAGCCCTGAATCCTAAAAATACCCCTGTACCCCAAAACCCATACCTATCCCTAAACCCTAAAACTACCCCTGTACCCCATAACCCAAAACTATATCTAAACCCTTAAAATGCCCAAACACCCCAAAACATATACCTCAGTACCCCAAAACAAATACCCCTATACCCATACTTACCTTATCCAAACATTTTAAAAAAAAAACATGCTTTTACCATTCATGCATTTACAACGAGTTTCGTTGTAAATGTATGCGTGGTAAAATCATATAAAATGTAATGCCATGCGGTATAATGGCATTGCGGAGTCATGGTACTTTCGTAATGAAAGTATGCGGAGGGATGGTATGCGGAAAAAATGCACAGGTCTCTCTCATTGATGGCCAGCACCGACATACACTTTTAGACACACCTCCCGCCACAAGTTCTAGAATTGCGAACTTTAGAGCTGGGGAGCTACGTTCGAATCTCTGCATTAGCTCAACATCCTGTGATTTGAAGCAAATCGCTTTGTCTCTCCCTGTGCCTACCACAAATTAATGTGTTCTTCTGTAATGTAAATTGTGCTTATGCCATGTTGTCGAGTTTGCGCTATGTAATATTGCAAGGAAAAATAAAGTAGGGAAACTCAAGTACACACACTACTGAACGCACACTCTTAAGTGCATCAGCAGTGCACTGTGAATCGGAGCATTTCACAGGCCTGTCATAGATAAGAAATGCTATCAAAACGAAATCCTACAAAACAATATACTACTGGCCGGCAGCAATTCATACCCGGACAACGTCGGGACGGGCTGCTAGTCATTTATAAAGAATAGAGCGATGCGCATTAAGCAAGCATTCCACATTTCCTGAATAAAAGATATTGCATTCAAAATTTTGGTTAACAATCCCCACAGACCCCCAGGGTTAATATTTTCTTCCCAATGTCTTGATTCTATTTCTTGCAACACAAGATTCCTTGTTGCTTGATGTAGCGGACAAGAAGGTGGAAACCACTAGGAAGAGATTCTATGCTGCATCAAACTTCACCATTTGAGCTGGTACATATGCAGTATCAGGTTCTCCTTAAATATGACCAAAATCTACATGAAAGTTTACAGGATGGAGACCCGACTCATGAATAGGCTTAAATGAATCTGTTTTTATAGTTCCTATCTCATGTAACCTTTTGAAGTTTCTGAGCAGGTACTTCTTCTACAGGTGCCGCAGTGGCAGACCATCATTCTGCAGATAAAACCATGAGAATTGGACTCTAATCAGAGGTCATTGGTACAAAAGCTACAATTGATGGGCCCTAAACTCTACTGTCAAGAATTTAACAAACGGTTCAAAAATCGGCAGAAGAACAGAAGATCCTGAGGCCATTCAAGCCCTTTATGGGAAGACTTCTTTTCTTCAGAATCAGGGGTCACAGACTCAATAAGATAACAAGCAACACTTTTTTCGCTGGGTCCAATGCCAGTGGGGCCACATTTGCAAACAAGTCCTGACACAAACTTCTCAAAAACAAGATCAAAGTCAGAAAGGACTATAAGGCTAAATAATTTCTGCCCTCAATAGAGCCACTATATCATGGATCAGTGGGTTCTAACAGTGATCAGAAAGCCTTCAAAGAATCTTCTCCAACTGATTTCTTGAGGTCTATCCCCTTACCAAAAACAATGTAAAAAGGC
This sequence comes from Lissotriton vulgaris, assembly GCF_964263255.1. NCBI lineage: Eukaryota > Metazoa > Chordata > Amphibia > Caudata > Salamandridae > Lissotriton > Lissotriton vulgaris. The sequence goes on along the minus strand of NC_141689.1, from coordinate 1,532,669,258 downwards.
AAGTGATTATGCTGAGAGTATAAACATCAATGCAAAAAAGTCAATAGTCTGTGTACCAGACCACCAGTGGGGGGAAAGGGTTTAATTTAATCCTATATCTAGTAACGAAGGTGGACTGTACTTATCATCTGGTTTTGGACTAAAAAATTTAAGTTCGCTCTGATGGAGTCGTTCAGAATTATATCACTTCAGACGATCATTTCCTTAATCCACAAGGACCATTTCCTGACAAACCTAGTTTTGCAGGACCCACACTTTCATATCCCAATAAACTGAGAAAGCCAGCTGGTCCTGAGGTTTGCAGTAAATGGCATACATTATCAGTTCCAAGCCCTACCACTTGTCTTTTCAACATCACCATGGATATCCACAAAAGTTTTGGCACCGGTGGACATTGTTCTAGAATTGAGAGGAAGTTACATATTTGCTTACGTTGATGACTGGTTAATATGTACTTCTTTTTTTAAGAGGCAAGAATCAGTGAAGATAACAAATTGATTTCTTGCAACAGCAGGGGTTCATCCTGAATATACAAAAGTCACAGCTTATCCTGGCTCACGACAGATGGTTTATTGAAGCATTATTCAATACTTGCCTTCTTGCATATAACATAGTCTTGTAACTCTTATTCAGTCTTGAGATACTACTGTTCAAGGTCAAGGCACAGGCCAGGTGTTGGTAGCGATTTCAGGGGTTGATGCCATACATGGCTGCAGTAGTTCCCTGGTCTCAATTTCATCTCACCTCATTAGGGAATCATCTCTTAAAGCAGTGGGCACCAGGGTCCAACAATTACAAGTTCCAAATTCCTGTTACATCTCAGGTAGTTCATCAGTTGAGATGATGGTTGAGCAAAGGCAATGTAGTGCAGAGGGTCCTTTTTCAGTAGCCTGGCCCAGTACAGCTCACAATGATGCCCGAATTTTGAGATGTGGTTTAACCGGGAGGATCAGGAAGTGAAGGGTCCATGGACGAGAAATCTCACATGTGCAATTGGAGGGAGTTTGGAGCTTTCTGAAAAGCAATGCAGCTTTTTCCAACTTCAGTTGGAAGGGAAGAGTCTAGTTGTCAGGAGCAAAAAGGTGCTAAAATCGTAAGGGAGGCATGAAGAGCAGTGACCAGAACCTCTTGTTGACTCAGAGAAGTGGTTGGGCAGAGACCCCTCTGGTAGATATTCAGAGTTATCTATAGTCAGTCTGAGAAAGTTAAACTGCCGAGCTGAAAGTCTGAGTTGTAATCTTTCATCTTCAGTGTTGTTTTCCTTTGCTCTTCTAGGGTTTTAACCCTTTCACTGCGGCGGCTATTCTGCCGCAGCGCTAAAGGGGCGGGGCGGCCGCATGCTAGTGACAGAACCGCTCCGTCACCAGCCGCGGTTGAGCTGTGCTGGTGACGGAGCGGTTCCGTCATGACCCGCCCCGCTCATTAAAACTGCCGCGCAGGCGCGAAATCAGCGCCGCGCAGGCGCGGCGGCCGGGCCATGACGGAACCGCTCCGTCATCAGCACAGCCCAACCGTAGCTGATGACGGAGCGGTTCCGTCATCAGCAGGGGAGGGGTTAATATGTAAAGAGCGCACTGTCTCTGTTTGCGACTGGTGCACCCTAAGACATGTGCACCGGGCGCAAACGGAAAGTGCGCCCTATTACATGGAATGCACTGCCCCAGGTCAGCTGCGAGCTTGCGCTGCACTGGGGGTGCATTCAGGTGAAAAAAGGAGAGGCTGCTTTGAAGCTGCTCCATGTTTCACAGTGAAGGCAACAACCTGCCTGCACTTTTAAGGGGGGTTCGAGATCCCCTTGCAGGTGGGTGAAGTACGTGACTGCACCAGCCTGCAAGAGGATATCTGGGTGGGTCCATGGTACCGCCTTGACCTCCTCTAGAGGGCTGCCATAAGGGGGTGCACTGACAGTGCTCCTCCTAACATCTTCTTTGCCTCTGCACCGGCATCTATAATACAGCGCAGGTGCAGAGTAAAAGGGATTCCCACATTTTCATGGGGACATGCTCCAATTCAATTGAGGGAACGCCCTCTGAATATAGCGCTAGGGCTTTATTTGCACCAGAGTTATCGGTATTACAGAAGTGGACGCACAAACATCTGCTGCCCTTCTGTAATACCAAAATGCCCCGGGGGGTGGAAAGCGGGTGCAAACACCAGTTAGGCCTCTGGGCACTTCCATAATACATTCCCTACAGTTCAGCTAGATTTGTTTCCATTTCGGAGATCCACGGATAGATTGATTCCTTTCTCCAAACAATGCCAAGTTTCCCACCTTTTTGTACCAAACTGAATTGTCACCAGGCATGGGCTATATATGCCCTGTCGAATCCATGGCCTCAATGCCTTCTATATCCCTTCCCACAGATTTCCCTTATCCCAAAGGTGCTACAGAAGATTCAGAGGAGAGGCTGATGATGATCCTGGTAGCCTCATATTGTACACAATGTTCATAGTTTCTTCTGTTAATGAAGTTGTTCAAGGGAGACTTTGTGCCTTTTCTTGTGACGCTAACTTCACTCCAATTTCTAAGTCTACTCTTAGACTAGTTACAGCATCTGAGGCGCACAGCCTGGAAGTCTAGAAAAGCTAGGCTTCTCAAAACAGCTTGCTCTAATACAATCACCTCAAAGGCCATTGACCCTTTCCTCATACAAAAAGCAAAAAACAGCACATTGGTTAATTTCGAAAGAGATGTCTAAGCAGGAAACAGGATCCCATTTACATTAATCCATTCCAGAACTTTAAATTTTTAAGGGACAATTGCCTTAAGGATCTAGCCCCATCTACTCTTACTTCCCAGTGGGCTGTGGTAAGGGCATTTAGGTAACTGTCTGGAGAATGTGTAGCAGTAGTGCCTTTAGCCCTGAGATTATTGAAGAGTTTAAGTTGAGAAAAACAGTAATTTCTGTACCAGTTCCAACATGGGATTTGTCAAGGGTTAAATGACAGTTACAAGTTAAACCTTTTGACCCACTGTAGAAAGCCTACAACGTTTGGTTATCTCTGCAAGTGTCTGTTCTCATTGCTATAACATTTGCAAGAAGCCTGCGAGAATTAGGGGCACAAGTCATTTCATACCCTTAATTTAAGAGTTTTCCAACAAGGGTTGTGTTAAAAAGCCAGATCTGAAGCGTATCCCAAAAATGAACTCTGAAGTTTCATCTTTCTCAGAAAATACTTATTCAAATCTTTCAGTCAGGGGAAGATGTAAACGACCCTTCCTCTCTGGATCTCTAGAGGGCCTCGTCAATTTATTTGGACTGAACCAAAGAATTTAGGGTTTCTAATTCTTTGTTTGATATAGATCAGTGAATAAGGGAAAAACATCTTCTTGCACCTTGAGAAATGGGTGCACCAGGTGATATACCAAGCTTAGAAGTTAGTGGGGAAAGTTCCTTCAGTTATTATCCAGAAAGCTTCAACAAGAGCAATTTTGGTGCCTTGGCTGGAAGCAATTAGAGCTTCGATACAGGAGATAGGTGGAGGCACCACCTGGTTCTCTCATCAGTTTTGTCAAAAGATATAAAGGCTGGATCTTACTGAATCCTTAACAAATAACTTTGCGTCTGCGTTATCGTGTCAGCACCGAAGTAATGACGTGTACCTTAAGTAATGGCTTCATTATTGCTTTGCCTTCACAGCAGCTACTTCTCTGTACCTAGCTATCTAATGCATTTACTTTTTGCACTCTTTTGACAATGATTAATGACAGGATAACCACAAAGTTTGCAATTAATAGTGAAGTGTTTGCGGGGCAAAAAGTATTGTTGTTTCCCCTCCACTCTACGGCTAGGTAGCCTACCAGGAAAAGCATTTTAAATGCACCTTATTGCATATTTTAAAGAAATCATTGTCCTTTAACCCCTTCAGTACGCATAACGGCCGGGGGCCATCATGCGTCACGGTGGGCGTGTGCAAGTGATGGCACAGGGCGAAAATGTGCGCAACGCCGAACGGGTTAAATGCTGTAAGGAAAATTATTTAATAAATAATTTTTTTGTGGGGAGGGGGGCTGGAGTTACATTGCAGTTTGTAGTTATGTTTACAAACGTTAGGTAAACAATACATTGTACATTTACATTTGTTTGCAGGGTTTACATGCCATTTCAAGTTGCTAGCAAAGCTGTGTAATGTGGGTACTGCCCTGTTAAATGGCAGATCTAAAATCAAAAGAGTTTCTGAAAAGGATCTAGTGCTCCTGTTGTCTTCACAGCCAGCGATCAAATGAACTGTGAGTTTGTGCATGCTCTCAAATGTACACATCTATTATCTGACCCCTTTCCACCATGAATAAGTCTGGAAAATTACTCCTGAGAGAGGAAACAAATTCCTTTGACAGGTGTGAAGGGGACAGGAACATGTACAGCAAAGGAGAGCAGTTCCTAAGGAAGGGATGGGAAAGACAATTCATTTGTCTTGTTGCCCTCACACACCCCGAGAGGTGTCATGCTTCATCATTGGGCCTTGCTCCTCGTTGGGCCAGCGCTGCAATGCTCGACGGGCTCACAGTTTCTGGGGCACTTTATCGGAAATCTTTTTTGTAGAAGCCGTTTGGTGCGTGAGAGTAAGGGGCCAGAGTGGGAGATAGTGCACGTGGAGATGTGGTCTAAACTGGTCAGAGTCAGTCCTAGGTGCAATCTATTTTAATTGATTAGGTAGAACCTGCCTGGTTAAAAATATATCGGAAGCCCTAATGGATTGCAATTATCTAACAGGGCTATCATTGGTGTAAGGTCGACATGTTTCGTGCCCGATGTTCCTAGGGTCGACATGTTTCATGCCCGATGTTCCTAGGGAAGCGGTTGGCACTTCTTCAGGACCTATAAGTGAAATAATATAATAATTAAGTGCACGATATAGATGGACAAAACATTGAAAGGCAGGTAAAAGACATTTTCTGGATATAGCCTGCAATGTAGCCTAGTAGTCCTGTACCGGGCTAAATTCAACCTGTGGAAAAAGACATGACAATGATCCAAGGTTAAGATGTTTAAAGCACAAGACTGTAAGTGGTGAATAAAGCTAATAGGAAAAAACGGTGCATTCAGATTTAAAACAGTTAGATATCTACAATGGAATGGGTAGCACGTGTTGGCGCCTGAGGAAGAAAATGCACAGTATGTACGATCATGGGTGGCCACACTGGCGTAGCTAGGGTGAAGGCGGGGGGATCAAACCGCCCCAGGCGGCATGTTTTTAATTGGCTACTAACATCACAGCCAGGTCGTGACATCACAGCCGGGGGGAGGCGGGTAAGTGAGATACAGCCATACTGGCGCCGCCACCCAGGTGACATCACATCCTTCTGCCAAAGGCGGGGAGTTAGTTTTTTCGAATTAACAGTAGGCAGCAAGGGGCTGGTTACAGTTGTTAATGAGCTCCGCAATCATGTCTGCTCGTCCGGGGCCGTCAAAAAGATGCCCACATGGCTGGTTGCGTTCAATCCTTGCCGGGCATCATGTCACGGTGTCAGGGTCTCAGGCCCTTGCGCCTGCATTATCTGTGCATAATAGCAAGGGAAGTGTGTTAAAGAAATCAAACAAGGGAAACCATCTCGGAGTGGGACTACAACTCCCAGAATCCCCGGTAGGGGAAGTACTAATGCTGCCTACACACGCTTCCTGTTGCGTGTAATTCGGATCATCGTCCATAGAGGTCGGGAGCCGCTGCATGCCGCGGCTGATCGGAGGAGAGACCGGAGGAAAGGGTCCAGGTAGGATCTGCTTTTGGTAGCGTTTCGCTTCGCCGCGCGTTTCTACAGTCATCAGATAGGATCGGAGCGCAGTGGTATTTCGCCACGCGTTACCGATTTCAAGCCTCCCCCGAGTGAGGTTAACTACGGAGGAGTGCATTCAAAAGGGAAAGACTTTGGCGCCCTTATGTCCTGTTGAGGGGACTCTCGAGGGGTATTCATATGCGCGGGGCGCGGTGGTGGTCGAAACTACGCTTCTCCGTGCTAAGCACAGTCTGTGTTTGGACATCGGAACTTTGATGTACTGATTAATAACTCTGTTGCTCTGATATATACAACCCTGCAGTAAGGGTCATTTCTGAATATTAGTTCTTTTGTGTTATGGTGCAGAGCGGAGTGTTGTGGTTCTTGCTTCCCACACACCGCCGTTTCTGACAGAAGAGGAATCCTTTTGTTTACCTTATTCCTTGTGAACATATTTTACTTTAACTTCCACGTTAGAGAACTGCTTCTGAGCCAGTATCCAGTTATAACGTCTCTCGCCTGTTGTCCTGGTATGCCAATTACATGGGTATGGCTGTATGTGATTACTGTGTCTTTGGGGAGTGTGTTGTGCCTGACCTCTCTTTTGTGTCCATTAGGCCAGTCAGACGCCAGAAGGCGATAGAGGAGACGTATTATCACAAAAGCTGCGACCAGTTTATCACAAGGTACACTGAGGTCTTTTAGCGAGAATTAATGAGTGTAGCCATGTGATTATGAACATATATCTAAGTGGTTTGCTTTTGTCGTTACAGGAAATCCCTTCCCAGCTGACCCTTCCCTTTCCCTTCCTGGTTCTATTTATCCCTCACCTAATGGCTCAACCCCTCTGTGTTTTTTCAACAAGAGGCGTTGTGACGTTTGGAGGTGGAACTTTGTAAGCATCGATCGTATCCTGTGGAGCAATTCTGGACACACGGAGCCAGTGACCATGTTTGTAGCGGTCGCTCAGGAGGACAGACCTCTGCCACTGTCTGGAAAACAGACTCGCCGAGGACAGGCTATGTCTCCTGGAAGCCGGAACCTTCTTGACATCATGTTTTTTTTGTTCCAGCGATCATGAAAGCCACTGCCAGAAGGCATGCTGGCAACACGTGGTCTGGGTCGTCAGGTGAGAAAAATAAAATCCGGACAATTCATTTCAGCAGAGGGGCAACACGTGAATGCGGTGCCCTGCATTTTCTTTCAGAGCAAGGCTGCCCGACTATAACTGCTGTCGCATCACTGGCTGGCAACAAACAGTCACTGTACTGAGGAGAAAGTGCACACGGAGTGAGCATCATCAGGAGGAAGTTTTTCACGCCCGCCTCAACAGCCCCCACCCAGGTGAGCATTTCACAGCCGCCGGGGCACGGGGCCTATAGAGATAAGTTACACCTCACTTTTCCTTATATTTGTCTCAAAGTCTAACATTTTAAGAGAGGTCTGTATTGGACATGCCCGAGTTTTATATTTATAAAGACACACCTGTTTAAGAATGCCCCGGTTACTTACCGGTAATCTTCATTACTCCGAGTCCATGTCTTCCTCGCCACAGTAATTACCCATGAGCCTCCGGCTCCACACAGAACCCCAAGTATAAAACAAAAAAACGCTCTAGTCTCCCTCTCCCTCCTCCAAGATGGCCCCCAGTGGCTCAGCCAATCCCATAAAGGTAGACAGAAAGACATGAAGCCACCAACAGGGCCGGGAGGGAAGGGAAACTATTCTGTGGCGAGGAAGACATGGACTCGGAGTAATGAAGATTACCGGTAAGTAACCGGGGCATTACCTCCTAGTCCTGTCTTCCTCCCCACAGTAATTACCCATGAGCCGATACCAAAGCAATCAGCTTCATGCAAGGAAAACACTCCACAGAAATCATGCAGAGAAATATATTTAAATCACAAGAGGTACAAATATTCCACAGAAACATACACCTCAAGGAATCCCAGCCGACAGTACAGAAGAGGCAAAGGAAACAGAACCCCCACCCCCAATCCGAAGGCGATAAAGGGACCCGAAAGAATGCGGGGACGACCAAGTGGCAGCCCGGCAAACATCCTCCATGGACACCCCCTTAAAAGCGGCCCACGATACAGAAACAGACCCGGAGGAGCGACCCTGAACAGTGAGAGGGGAAAGATCAGAAACAGAACCATAAGCCAACAGTATGGCCTCCTTAATCCAACACCTGACAGTGGACAGGGAGGGGTTCAGGCCCTGATGAGACAAACCAAAATTGACAAACAAATTGTCAACCTTACAAAAGGAAGAAGTGCGTGATAAATAAACCAACAATGCACGACGCACATCCAACAGGTGGAGAAGGCAATCCACAGCAGAGGAAGGATCAGGACAAAGAATCGGAAGAACCACTTCAGCAGAACGGTGAAAATAAGAATCCACCCCAGGAATAAATGTAGGATGAGGGCGCAAGACTAAACGATCAGACAAAATGACCAAAAATGGAGCAGACCGCAGGAAGGCACCCAGCTCACCAATACAACTGGCAGATGCAATAGCCACAAGAAACACCACTTTGAGTGTCAAGAACTTCAGGCCCACCGACTCCAAAGGCTTGAAAGGAGCCGACTGCAAGTAACGGAATACCAGAGTAAGGTCCCAAGGAGGAGAACAGAAGATAGGACGGGGACATGGAAAAGAAAGCGACTTAAAAAGCCGAGCCACCAAAGGAGAAATTTTAACCAAAGGCAGGACATGAAATGCCCGAATGGTGGTCCATTGAGCCCTGAGAGTGGAAATGGCCAAGCCCAAAAGGAAACCATCAAGTAAAAATCTAGAATCCGAGCAGGGTCCAAAGAAGACAACGACAGCCTGTGACACACACATCAAGAGGCAAAGTTATCCCAATGCTCAGCGTAGGACTTATGAGTAGAAGGCCTCCGAGATTGCTGAATGACGCCTGCAACCGCAAAGAACAACCTGCATTCAACAGCGATCCCCTCTCAAGAGCCAGGCATGCAGACCCAGGGACCGGAACACAGGCAGAGGCAGAAGAGGACCCAACAGAGGATAAGGCTCGAACGGTAACGTCCAGCCCGGAGATACAGCCAATTCCAGCAATAGGGGATACCAAGGACGACGGCACCACCCCGGAGCAACCAGAAGGACAAACGACCCCTCCCTCTTGATCTCCCGCAATACCTTCAGAATAAGGGGAACAGGAGGAAAGGCATACAAGAGGCCCCTCGGTCAAAGGAACGACAGAGCGACTACACTCCAAGCATCCAGACAAGGCATAAATGTGTAAAAACAGCGGAATGCGGCAGAGGTCCGGGAAGCAAAGAGGTCTACAATCGGAGACCCAAACATCCACCGCAACCATCTGAACATCAAGGGTGGCAGGGACAACGAAACCCTTGGATGGAAACACACGGCTGAGACAATCCGTCACAAAGCACTCCTGACCAGTCAGGAAAAGCTCAGACAGGGAGGCCAGGCACATCTCCGCCCAACAACAAACCGGCGGCCGAGGCAACCGAGGGAACATGACAGTCCGTCCGGACCCACACACGGTGACCCCGCGGAGGTCCGAAAAGGTCAACAGACCCAACATGAAGGACCCAGCCTCTCGTAGTCGGAAGAACAAGACAACACCGCCTGAGGCCAAACCCCTGATTCATAGAAACCCCCAGAGAAGCACCCTACCTCAGCAGGCCGGAATCGGCAGTGATAACTCGCGAGGGAACAACCAGAAACGGGCGGCCCCTGGACAGACGACATTCGGCCAACCACCACACCAGGACCACCCGGACCCCCAGGGACACAGGGAACAAAACACTCATATCTAGGGAACAAGGGTTCCAAATGCAACAAAAGTGCGGGACGCCCACAGATATATGTGAAGGCGAGCCCATGGCACGTTAAAAAAAGATGCAGACATCAGACCCCGAACCCGTAATCACAGGCTAACAGGATGAGAAGGCCTCGACAACAGGGACCGCACAGCAGACACCAGGGACAGAATCCGAGCAGGAGTCAGGAGCACCATCCCCAACCAAGACCCGAACAGAGCTCCAACGAAAGTCGACACCAGCGCCGGAACCAGGGAGGATATTTGAACAATCACCAGGACCCCGTGAGGCACCAGTCCAAGGCACACCTACCGGACATGCAACTCCGCCTCTGAAGAGAAGAAGCAGAGATTGAAATATCGTCGATAAAGGGAAAAACACCAATGCCCTGCCCTTGCAAATGGCCAATAAGATGACCCAGAACCAGCGTAAAAATCCAGGGCGAAGGTACCCGGAACTGAAAGTGACGACCCAGGATGCAGAAACAGAGAAACCTCTCAGAATCCGGGTGAACAGTCACATGCAGATAAGCATCCCTCAAGGCCATGGAGGCCAGGAAATCCCCATGAGATATCAGAGGGAGGAGCACCTGGAGGGAAACCAAAACGAATGTCGAACGACGAACGAGAGAAAGCACCCATTACAAATCCATCACAGGTCTGAGATCCCATGTGCGTCTTGACACCAGAAAGAGGATGGAACAAACCCCCAACCCCAATTGATCGTCAGGCACGGGAACAACGGCCCCCTACAGAACAAGGGACTGACACCTCCCAAAAGAGTCACTCGCATCAAAGCATCTCTGGAACAAGGAGTGGACATGAAACCATCTGGGGGAGCCAGGGAAAATACAAGATGAACACTTCCTGACACCACCTGTAGCACCCACTGATCTGACACAGACCAGCACCAAGATACCACGAAGAAAGTGACGCGACCCCTAACCAGACCCACACCAGTAGAGAACCAGTCAGGACTTGGAAGCGGGAGCGGAGGATGAGGAAGCACCCGAGAACCGGGAGCAACCAAAAGAAGGTGCACCCCAGACACGCCCCCTCCCACGAAAGGGACGCCCAGCACGACCCCACCCGGAAGGACCAAAAGCCCTCCGAGAACAAACGGAACAGAATCGACCAGCCCGTTCAGGAGCAAGGACTACACGGTCCTCCGCCGTCATCATCACCATATCCAAAGGTGATCTAAAAAGCCAAACCTCAGAAAAAGGGATCGTCATCAGGAGACACTGCAGCGCAGCAACCGCCTTACAGGAGCGAAGCCACAACTGACGCCTCGCAGCGACACAAGACCCCACCGCAGAAGCCGCCACCTCCAAGTAATCAAAGAGACATCAGAAATTAGGCGAACCTGCAGCTCCAACATAGCCAGAGTAGATTCTGTCCCCTCGCTTATCTGGTCTTTCTAGCTGGTTGTGTTATTTTCCAACATAGCGCCGGGACGCCACTTTGCTGTGGCAGCTGAGCGCTCTACAAAATGTATAACATTAGAAGAGACATCATCCCCCTGGCCCAACAATTCAGCCAAAGACTGAAAACCCTCAACCAAGGAAAGGAGCGTGCAAGAGGAATAGGCTGCAGCCCGGATATAAAACCAGCAGCTACAAAAGTCCGACAAATAGCCCCATCCACCATACGAACGACAGGATCCACAGAAGAGGAATCCTCAGAAACAAGAGCCCCCTGAGAGGACATACAGGCCAACAATGAATCAACCCCAACCGAGGACGTGAAAATATCAGCATAGTCCAACAGAGGATAGCGCCTTAAAAGAAAACGCGAAAAAGAGCCCATGCCCAAAAACCTTCAATACAGAAGAATGCAGCGGCAAAGAATCAGGCTCAGGACGCTGATACCGTAAAAAAGTCAACCTCCAGAGGCACGACCGACCCAGGAAAAACCCAGTACAAGTCGCGAAAGTGACACAGCACCTCCTTAAGGTCGGCACCCTGCACAAAGCGACGCTGGACATCATTGCCAGAGTCAACCTAAGGAGCATCAACAATCCTCGCCCATTAGACAGGAGGAACTGGCAATCAATCCCGCAAAGCAGGAACCACAGCAGAATTGCTCATATGCTGCAACCATCCCATATAAGGAAAAGTCACACCAGAACCAGAATCCCCCAAGGGTGCAGGATCAGTAAAACACGAAGAACCATGCACCCCGATGTCCCAATACATTTTAAGTCCAAGAGCCACCGAGGCGGGAATTGAACCCTGGTCCCGGGCCAGACCGCTGCAGCAGGGTCTGCTGCTCTAACCATTGAGCCACGCTTCTCCACTGAGTGTAACAATGCACAGAAACCCCTTCACCGGTCAAAAAAGGCTAGATGTTGTCAGGCAACCAAAGGAAAACACCCATGGCACATCCCCCAATTAGGACAAACATCGAGGAAGCCACGCGCGCCTCCCTAACGAGGCTCCAGACCCCCAACAGGCACAATCCAGCAGCGCGACATCAGCGCGCCTACCCCAGCCGTCCACAACCATCATGGCCAGTAGGTAAGCCCAAAAACAAGAAACCGGCAAAGATTTCAGCCGACTGCGTGAATCCCAGCATACAGGACGCGCGGTCGGCAAGGGGCACACCACAACATAACCTCCCGCTCAGCAGGAAGCACAGGAGCGACCCAAGAAGTGAGCCCACCATGCGAACTCACAGAATAAAAAGCACCACAAGTCCGCTGAAGCAGGCCAAGGCGCCTGGCAATAGAAAAGGGGAACAAACACAATTTTAAACATCAACTTTTAACATCACGAAGGAAATAAATATTGAAAACTAACTTCCCCCAATCCAAATACCCAAGGGCACAAGGGGTTGCACAAGCAAGACCCTAGCCCCACTCACCTGACCAGCAGGGAACACAGCACTCGGAGTAGTGCAGAAAAAAAGAACAGGTTGTGTTGGTATTTCTGTATCCCTTTATGGGATTGGCTGGAGCCACTGGGGGCCATCTTGGAGGAGGGAGAGGGAGACTAGAGCGTTCTTTTTTTATACTTGGAGTTCTGTGTGGAGCCCGAGGCTCATGGGTAATTACTGTGGCGAGGAAGACAGGACGAGGAGGTAATGAGCATGCTACTCTTAGGCTAGTGATCTGGATATTGTGCGTCAATAATGTACGTCTCGTTTAGCAGCAGAATATCACCTGCATGCAAGCATGTGATTTTGGAACGTCTGAACAGGGAGATCTGGAAGCAGGAAGAGAGAGAATCATATCTGCCTTCCGACCTGGGCAAATACTTTATTTCACCAGGCCTTCTTCTATTCATAAGCACATTCAAACTTGTTAGATCTGTATTGTGCGCTGTGCAAACATTTCGAATAAACTGCACTATGATGAATCCCATTTGGCAGAGCAGATGTGTTGCAGTGTAAGACCAATGCTGGCAGCTGTTAAATATTCCCAGTTGCTAAATTAAAGAGGCCAGGTCAGGAGCTTAGCAAGCATGTTCGATTATTGTGAAGGAGAGTTGTGCTGGCAGGATGGTTTGCAGTCTGTCTGTGTATCGAGTCCTGTCAGCCCCCACCTTCTCAGGCGCCTGACTAGTTATCAAACCCAGGGGCCCTGGCTGCCCGTCCTATATGAGAGGTGTGCAGCCACCTACAACCTGCTACTTATCTCTCAGCACTGCGTGCAGCTAACTTGCCAACCATGAGAGCTATATTATCCTGGAGGGAATATTCATGCCTTTCAGAATGTGCTTAAGGGGGTCAAAGGCATCACATGGCTTAGAGAGAAAAATGTGCTACAACTATTTTGGTCTTTCTTCTTCAGGTAGCCATATATACAACTAACCATGATTCACTTTAAATTAAGGATGTTCATAGATCATGCACATTAAATAGGTTTACCTTATGAAACCTCAACTGATTAATACAGTCACTGTGGGTTGTGTGTGTAACTAGAGAGAAACATAATTGAGCCCTGTTTGGTGCTGTGTGCATTACTGACTTCTATAATCATAGAGCTATGTGGGCCTAACTAGCAATTTGGACACTGTGTGAATATGCAATAGTCGTCTTAAAAAGCAGCTGTAGCTTAGTGACTTATTACTTCAAGGATTTTTCAACAGTTCCACATTTTTTTTAGAGCTTCTCATTGCTCAAAAGTCTATAATTTCTGATGTTAATGTCATTTTGTGAAATAAATTGCTTGGTTTTACACATGCAACAGTCGTTTCTTGTTTCTAAATTGGGTGCAATTTCTAATATTTATATATTTCCTTCATATTCAGTGCTTGATTTTGCTCGAGAGAAAGTGTCACTCATAGTTGTTGAATGTCACTCATAATTACTCTGACATTATAAAAATGTCACACTTAGCAATCTGAAACCTTGGCAGCTATGACTTCCTTTATGTCCGGCCTGCTGTTGTTACCTGTACTTCCGGTGCCAGCTGCGCCACTCCACGTGCACAAACCATGAGCTGAACATTGCAACTGCAGAAACGTAGACATGGCCGCCGGTTGTACAGTGGGGTGTCGGAGAACATTCAATAAAATATAGAACCCTGCGAATGCTGGTAATTTCTATGTTTTTTTTCTTTATTTGAAATGTTATATCACACACTGACGACGTTAAAGTACTCTACAGTTATTTTTTTTACAACAAAATGTGAGAAATGATTCCAAATAATAAACATACATATTTATAAAGAAATGTTCAGGATGACGTCAGAGCATTTTGCAAATTGTAGATACATATTCTGAGAAATGCATCCAAGTCATACAAATCCATGTTAGCAAAGATGTGTTGTCTTATAGTGAACGTTAAGTCGTCAGTTTGTTCTTCACACTACAATATTTGATTTAAGAATTGCACTACATATGTGGCGGTGCAGGTGCTGGAGAGAGATGCAATTAAATGTCACAAACGTAAGTGTTAGTATGGTGGCAGTCTGTGTGTTCTCCTTTGCACTGCCGGTCACTGATGTATTTAACTGTGTAACCTTGGACTGTGTCATGCATGTGCATGTAACTTGCATGATCAAGGTAACTATTAGCAGCGATGCCACGTGTCTCTCGGTCCTTTTTCCCCAGCCCCCTCCCCCCCTCCCCAGGGGCGGCAATCTGAGGGATAGCCCCGGGCGTCACAAGCTCTAGCTACGCCCCTCGGTGGCCAGTAACATTGTGAACAATCTTAATTGGGAGATCACCATGGGTGAGGGGTGTGTTGCTGCGTGCGAGTAGTACTAGATGAGGAGAAAAGCTGGTAGGTTCGGTATTCCAGTAGCACCCAGCTACTTCATCACGCTATAATGAGCCTAATTTTATTAATTGCAAGTGAGGAATAGGCTTGAATAAGTATCAGTCACTCTTGCACACAAACACACTGCATTTTCATGGTAGGGCGTATATATTATGACAAGGAGGTCCTAGAACACTCTACTGATTACGGAAATGTTATCGTAGTGTGCATACATCAGGGTAGGAAGTGTGCTTGGTAATTAAACAAAATAGTCACAGACATGCTGGCGCACTCACCCAGAAACCATAATACAGATTTTTGAGTGAAAAACGTACTTAGTTAGTGAAAAACATGCTTATTGCCACTGTGTAAGGAAGGCGTTTTTTAGGTTACGCTGATAGTAAGGGAAACATACATGTGAACAAACGCGCTATTGCAAAACCGGACCGGGCGTCACTATTTACGAGCGCGTAGCTCACTGTGGTAGTGCTTTACTTCCCCTATAAATATGGCGTGATCGTGACTCTTGGGCCAGGTGGGATGTACTAACAGCTAGATTCATCATTGTCCCGTTTTGCGAGTCCTTAATAGCGATTATTAAGGAATCGCTATTAAGGACTTGCAAAACGGGATTCATGTAGGAATCGCTAAATAAATTGCGATTCCTACACATTCATTATTTGCGATTAGCAAATTGCTAATCGCAAATAAGGAATAACTCCCCATTCATTATGCCTAAAGGCCCATAGGAATGAATGGGGAGTTATTCCTTATTCCTTATTTGCGATTAGCAATTTGCTAATCGCAAATAAGGATGAGATTTCAAGGGTGCCAGGGGTGTCCAAAGGACATCCTGTAACACCCCTGAAATGTAAATTTAGACTTATGTTGCGCACACACATGTCCAAAGGACATGTGTGTGTGTAACATACAACTGAGAAAAATGCACAAAAGTGCATTTTTCTCAGTTTTCGCTATTTACCACGAAGTCAGACTCCGCGGTAAATAGCGGCTCAAAATAGCGAATTCACAATTTAAAAATGGTTAATGAATTGCATTTAAGGAATCTCAAATAGAGATTCCTTAAATGCAATTCCTCGCTATTTAGCGATTTCGCAATTAGCGATTTCTGCATTTGGGATGATGAATCCCAAATGCAGAAAATTGCGCTAGCAAAGGGCCAGATTCTCAGAATCTGGCCCTTTGCCAGCCCATTTTTCGTTGATGAATCTAGCTGTAAGTGCTTGTTGGCCACATCACTCGATATGAATGCGAGTGCACTTACCCGCGGTGACAGGAACTACAGCCTGACGGGGGTTAAGCAAGAGCACAATGTTGCTCCGTTTACCTTTAAATAAAGAAAAATGAGAATCTCATTATCTGGAGGTCAAGTAGCCGAATGCTCCTTGACCCACAAAATGTGAAGCAGGGTAGGAAAAAGGGTATCTCCACTCGGAAATATTTTCCCAGTGGAGAATAAAAAAGTATAAATGGTCAGCAAATGCTCGTGCTCTGCAGATTTTTGCAGGAGCAAATATGCATGTCATAAGCCATGGAAAAATAGAATTACAAAAGGTTTTCCAAGACGACGCCTGGAAAAATTAATCTGTTTCCAGACATACTTTTGGAAACTTTTGTGACTTCCTCAAAGTCAAATCTGCACTCATTTGAAGTTGCAGACCTGCTGTGATGTATGATACTTTACAACTATTTACTTTAGTACCCTTGCATTTTAGGTCCAGCTTGAAAGCTTTGGCTGTGAACCAGAGCTATTGAAACATTTTTATAAAATATAGATACAGGGGCTTCAGAGTAGTACTTCTCTCACTCCAAATGCTACATGCTGGTAAGTGTAGTATTTCACCTTCATGGAGTACGTCCATTGCAAAGCATAAGGAGCATAGCTTTCATCAAGTGGCAGGGCCGTTTCGGTGAAAGCTGACGACAATGTGTAAAAACAAATTAAACCATTAAAAGCAACACATTCTACTTAAGAACCAAATGAAGGTTTCAACCATTAAAAAACAGCACATTCTACAATATAACCAAATGGTTACTTCAATTTAATTGATTTTAAAGAACTAAGGGCCAGATGTAGGTAAAGTCAGTATTGCTAGTCTTTAATAGCGATTTTACCGAATCACTATTAAGGACTCGAAAAATGCCATGTAGTCTGCAATTGCAATATTTTTTACAATTCCTTAATATTTCTTAATTGCAAATTGAAAATTGAGAGTCGCAATTAAGGAATACCTTCCCATTCATTCCTAGGGGCCTCTAGGCCCATAGGAATGAATGGGAATAGAGCCTGCAATTTACGAGTAGCCAAAAGGCAGTTGCAAATTGCAGGCGGAATTTCAAGGGTGCAGTGGGACACCCTGTTGCACCCCTGAAATGTGCATGAGTGCACATGTGGCGCACATACATGCCCTAAGGGAATAAATGTGTGCCACATGGCACTTTAAAAAAAGCAAAAAGTGCTTTTTTTAACGAAATCGCAAATTACCACCAACTTGAAGTTGGTGGTAATTTGCGATTCCTTAAGGCAATATCGCAATTTGAGATGCCTACTAGCATAGCATTTAGGGAATTGTAAATTGCGATTCCCTAAATGCTTGCACAAAAAAAGGAATCGCAATTTTAGCGATTCCTTATTTTGCGAGTAGGTATTTGCCTTTCTACATGGGACAAAGCTGAATTGCGATCGCAAACGTCAAAATTTGCAATGTGGCTTCTTACATCTGGCCCAAAGTACATAATATTTTAGGTGTTATTTTTTAATAAAATCATATGTGTGCCACAAAACATCGTAAAATAGAATAAAAACGGACACTGCCCACTGGTGGATCTGTGATTCACGCAGAGAATTTCTTGCTGCTGACATCGAAGAAGACGAAATTCGAGTTGCCATAATGGGCTTGTGCTCTAGAAAAGCCCCATGCCATGACGACCTGACTGCAGACTTCTATAAATGCTACATTGATCAGATAGCTCCCATTTATTAAACAAGTCTATGAAAGGCTAGGGAACATGGGGTACTCCCCATGACAATGTGGTAAGCCATGATCATTCCTTGCTCAAGCGGGCCAGGACACCACCACATGTGAGGCCTAATAGACCCTTGTCACTGATTAATTGTGACACCAAGATCCTGGCTAAAGTAATTGCAAATAGACTGACATTCTTGATGGGGGTCTGGTGCTGTCGGATCAGGCAGGCTTCATACCTGGAAGGACAACATCCCACAATTTGCGGACCATATTTGCGTTACTGCACGATGATGATCCTAATATTTCGGTGGCCGGGAATTTTTTAGATGCCACAAAAGCCTTAGATTCTCTGGAATGGGACTACAATACTGGGCAGGATGGGCCTCCCCCAACCCTTTTTAGCATGGATAAGACTACTCTATTCTCAGCCAGAGGCCATTGCATAGATGAATGGCCTATACTCCACTCCGTTCCCTATCTCGAGAGGCATCTGTCAGGGGTCTCTCTGCTACTTCTTTCCTTTGCCATTGACCTATTGCTGCCAAACTCAGGCAGCACCATAGAGAATGCTCTATTCAATATCCCTCACAGCAAATATTAGTCTCATTATATGTTGACAACATCACCTTTGCGAACCCCATGCTAGTCTCAACACTATCCTCCGGGAGTTTATTCATTTTGGCATCCTATCAGGGATAAACAGGGGCAAGTCGCAGATTTTTCCCCGCACGCCCAACACTACCAAATTCTCCATAGAATTCCCACTGAGATGGTGTGAGTCAGAAATAAAATACTTAGCTGTTGGAATAACAAGGGATAGGGAGGAAACACTCTGTGTAAACTATGGCACAACCATTGAAATGATTACCAACTGGGTGGCTCGCTGGATCACGCTGCCACTTTCATTAGCAGGTAGAGTTGCATTGATGGAAATGATCATCCTACCCAAACTATTATACTTATTTCTTAACATACCCTATAATCTGGGACGCCCTTTTTCACACACCCTCCGATCACTGATAATAAGGCTGGCATGGGGTGGGAAGCAGCCCCGGTTGGGATGGCAGACTATGACACAACCATTCTCTAGTGGTGGCATCGAGGCCCAGGACATGGAATTGTATTTTCTTAGTGCCCAAGCCCACTATGAGTTATATTGGCTCCATCCACCACCATTTATGCCACATCTGGCCATAGAACAGGGATATATGACACCCAAGTCCTTAACCGCCTTCCTGCGAACACGTGTCCCCGAAAGGGAGTCGCTCATCACACAGTGACCAGTACCAACCAAGCATGGGAGCGCCTAGTTAGGATAGCGTGTAAACCTGTGCTATAGTCCCCATTTTTACCCCTTCCGTATCTCCTTCTCGCACCGGTCACCCATGTGTGCTGAGAAAAGCTCTGGAAAAGAAGCTGTCATAACTGGGGTGACCTCTACCAGGAGAGTAGTTTTAAGGATCGACATGAGCTTGTGGCGGGGGAAAATGCTACTCCGTTGGAGGTATTTTTATATATTAGGTTGAAGCATGAAGTCAGGGGTAATATCCTTGGATTCCCGCAGGAACCCCCCACGCTAGATACCTTGCACACTTTGTTGAAAATGGTGGGGCCAGCACACGCTGTGTCCAGAATCTAACACACTGCACTGCTGGAGAGACCGCAGACGAAGCATGGGGCTAGGGAGGCATTGGACCACGAGATTGATGTGCCACTGATGGACAAGCAATGGGTGCACTGTTGCACACAGACAGAAGCTATCACTGCAAGCAGTCGCTTGAGGATTATACATTTTAAATGTTTACATAGAGTTTACTATACACCTATTCGACTATGCAAATGTAAATTGAGGGACGATGATGGTTGTGAAAAGTGCTGCCAGGAGGGAGCGGGGTTTCTCCACCTTGCATGGCAATGCTGTGAGGTGTATGGCTATTGGCAGGAAGTGATTGCTACCCTGTCCACTATGATGACTCACTATTCCTGTGTCCTCTATGCTCGCGCTAGTAGGCTACCCGGCTGAGCTACAGACACCACATAGAAAGCTTGTTGCGATGGGCCTATTATTGGCAAAACGTAAAGTGGCATGCAGATGGGACAGAGGGTGAGCCCCTAAATTCAAGGACTGGCTATCACATTTTATTTATTGTAAAGAGCAGCTATCTATTTATGTGGAACTCCTGTCTGCCTCGTCTCACCACAGAGATATTTGGGAACCCCTAGTGGAATATCTGCGAGAGCATTCAGATTGAGTCTGCGTATTTCTGTTGGGTTGGCTGGGGTGGACTTCAGGGTTATGCCCCTCCTGGTTAGGGTGAAAATAAGATGTACAAAACTAATCTGTCAACAAAGATTACCTAACATGCAGTGATGGTGAAATGGCTGTGCCTATTGGGATGCAAACATGATTGGCGGAATTCTGTGATCATTAAAAAAAAATAGGATAAAAACAATGTTCATGAATATTACTTGAAAAATATTTTAGACCATATGCATACTTTCTTAATCATAATCATAGTTCAAGTAGGCTGGGGCCTTTGCCAGATTTTGACCTATTTTAATCCATTCTAGTAGAACTAGGTTATGTCTGATTAGTACTGTTTTTTCATTTATTTCACTGAATCAGAGGTTTGTGCCACACAAACATTATTTGGTTCTGAAAACATTTTGAAGGTGTAAGTAGTTGCTGTATCCCACACCACCTGACTGCCAATGTCATATTTTGAGGTCTTTATAAAGACATAAGTACTATTCAAAGTTGTCTCTCTATATGAGGTCACTGTGATTAAAGGATGCTGTGAACCAATGAGTGCTGTTTGGGGTTCAGTGAGGTGAGTGACAATGCTAACCTGAATATAGTGTCTCCCAGTGTTGTAGTTCCACTTTATTTATTATTTTACAGCGCACACACACACCGAAACACACATGCACATGCACACAAACGTCAGCTTTGGAACTTCTGGTTCCATACCAGCCTCACCCATCTGTGCTTCTGTCATTTTAAATAAACACACAGTAACTGCATCAGCACAATCCCTGCCTGTTGTGTTGCAACTTTAACAGTAACATGCAGGGCAGCTTAGCTCAGTTGTTACCCCAGGCAACATCATCTGGGCAGCTCTGCAGCAGGGATTCAGGCAGGCATTAACCCTTTCTGTGCCAAGGACGTAACGGTTAGGCTTCTCCTGCTTGGTCTGGTCTGGTTCAGAAGCTCTAATCAGTGTCCCAGTGGGCCCCAAGGTGGGGCACCGCCCATCCTGGACTCTGTCTTCCGGCCCACTGCATGGCCAAGCCCCTGGGATGGGCTCTTGCGAGCCCAGGAGCTCCGACCAGGCCCAAGGGCAGACACCCCTACCCTGGGCTCTATCCTCCTGCCCGCCCCACGGCCAAGGTCTCAGGTCTGGTGTCCACCATGCCCAGGGAGGTCTCCCAAACTTCACCTGCATGCTAAGGTGACTTCAGGGCCTGGATTGGAGGCCCATCAGGGCCCCTCTTGATTCTGTGTGCCTGAGGCCCCACTGGGGTTCCAAGCTCCCGACCCACAGAGCCCACTACCCTCTAAGGACAAATGGAAGCCCTGTTGGTTAAGGCACTGCACGGTCAGATGGCCGTTCTTAGAGCCCAGTCATCTAGGTGCACGTAATACTTTCCAATGGCACTACCAAATGGTGGAGCCGCCCTGTAAGTCCTGCTGGGGGATCATTTTCTTCCCTGAGCCCAGCCAGGGCCTTAGGAGGCCGGGTGCATTCACGCCTTTGATCCACTCTCCCTCTCAGTGCACACACATTACAAGAAAGGGGGGTAGCCTTCTTCTGGATTACTAGGGACAGGGTACTCCAGATCCCCTTGGGGTTTAGTGGTTCTCAGCAAGTGACCTGATGGCCCAGGACCAGCCCGGCTTCGTCCTCAGGTCAGCCGCGTGCCAGAGCACCCATGACGGGGTTCTGCTGTCCCCCTGCGCATCTGGGTCCAGGAGTTCTAAATGGGCCTCGGGTGGGTGCTCCCACCCTGGACTCAATTCTCTGGTCTGCCGCACTGCCAAGGGCCTGGAATGGGGGTCCGTCGAGCCCGGGGAGGTTTCCCCTGCTTGGCTGGGTCTAGGGGCTCTGACCTGGGCCTTCAGCAGGCCCTGGGGTAGGTGCAGTCCATCCTGGGCTCCGTCCTCCGGCACACTGTGTGGCAAAGCAACCAGGACAGGGTCCGGACAGCCTGTGGAGCCATCCCTGCATGTCCAGGCCCAGGAGCTCTGTCCAGGCCTAGGAGTCCTGCCGGGGCCCATAGCGGGTGCTCCTACCCTGGGCACAATCCTCAGGCCTTCCCCACAGCCAAGGTCCCGGGTCAGAGGTCCAACGGGCTTGGAAAGGCCTTCCCCCACTTCGCCTGCATGTTAAGGTGCCTGCGGGCCCCATAGGGGAGGTGGAGCATGAGCGTGCGTAATAGGATCTGAAAGATGGTGAACTATGCCTGGGCAGGGCTAACCCAGAGGAAACTCTGGTGGAGGTCCGTGGCAGTCCTGACGTGCAAATCAGTCGTCCAATCTGGGCACAGTGGTGAAAAGCGAATCAAATCAACTAGTTGCTGGTTCCCTCTGAAGTTTCCCTCAGGATAGCTGGTGCTCAGAGCCCAGAATTTTATCTGGTAAAGTGAATGATTAGAGGGCTTAGGGCTGAAACTATCTCAACCTATTATTAAACTTTAAATGAGCAAGAAGCCTGGCTCACTGGTGTGGAGTTGGGCATGGAAAGTGAGTGCCTAGTGGGCCACTTTTGGTAAACAGAACTGGCGCTGTAGGATGAACCAAATGCTAGCTTAAGGTGCCCAATGCAGACGTTCATCAGGCCCCAGAAAAGGTGTTGGCTGATATAGAAAGCAGGACCGTGGCCATGGAAGTCGGAATGCGCTAAGGAATGTGTAACAACTCACATGCCGAATCAACTAGCCCTGAAAATGGATGGCACAGTAGCATCAGGCCCATACCTGACAATTGTGGGGGTGAGAGCCTCAAGGCCTAAGCTGCGATGAGTAGGAGGATTGCTGCAGTGTGCAGGGACTCCCAGGGTGAGGGCCCGGGTGGAGCTACAGCAGGCGCTGTTCTTAGTGGTAGTAGCAAATATTCCAATGAGAACTTTGAAGGCCGAAGTGGAGAAGGGTTCCATGTGAACAGCAGTTGAACATGGGTCAGTCAGTGCTAAGAGATGGGTGATCGCCATTCGGAAGGGATGTTTGATGGCCTACAGTGCCCTCGGCTGATTGAAAGAGAGTTGGGTTCAGATACCCGAACCTGGAGTGGTGGAGACAGCTGCCCTTCTGGTGTCCAGGGAAAATAAAAAAGGCTTGGGTCTATATACTAACTGGCCTAGACCACTCTAAATTGAAACAGCAAGAAAGATGGCCAGATAGATTGTTTGTGAGAACCTAATCTAGTACCACTTATCAAATAGATCTAAGCGGACACACTTTTCATTTAGTAATTTTTACTCAGTCTTGTGGTGTCCAGGGCGGTAATGCAAAGGATCCCAGGGAAGCCAGCTGGAGCCCCAGGAGAGTTTGCTTTTCTTTGTGAAGGGCATGGCACCCTGGAATGGGTTCGCCTCAAGAGAGGGGCCCGAGTCTTGGTAAGATACATGGTGCCGGCGGTGTCCAGTGAGCTCTCACTGGTCCTTGAAAATCCAGGGTAGATTGTGTAAATCTTGCGCCGGGCCATACGCATATCTGCAGCAGGTCTCAAAGGTGAACAGCATCTGTTATGTTTGAACAACGCAGCTAAGGGAAGGCAGCAAGTCATATCCATAACTTTGGAGAAGGATAGGCTCTAAGGGCTGGGTCGGTCTGGCTGGGGGGGCGAAGTGGGCTGGGCATGTGCCGTGGCTGCATGAGGCGCTGCCCTCCGGACGGTGGCAACTCTCAACACGAGCCGGGCCCTTCCTGTGGATCGCCCCACCTGCGGTGGTCGCCTCTCCCCATGCCCTTCCCTGGGGTGCAGACTGGCGTTCTTCCTCAGCCGGTGCCTCGCAGATGACTTAGAACTGGTGTGTACAAGGGAAATCTGACTGTTTAATTAAAATAAAGCATCGTGAAGGCCCAAGGCGGGTATTGACGCAATGTAATTTCTGAATGTCAATCTGAAGAAATCCAATGAAGCAGGGGTAAACGAATAGAGTAACTATGACTCTCCTAACCTCTTCTTAGTCATAGTCGCCTTTACCTCCAAGTGGTCCCGCTGGTAACTGTCTCTATACCACTATACTCTTTAAAGAGAAGTCTATAGCGATAGGTCAAACAAGGTTCTATCATGTCCATGAGCATGATAGTGAGTAATGGCGAAGCTAGCGATTTCAATTCCATATGGGGTAGTTCTTGCCGATTAAAAACCCCAGTAAGATGGCGAACGTAGGTGTTGTCTTTTCCTCAAATATTAACCTCCTTACCGTTTTTGTCGATTCAACACCCAATTCCAACAACACAATAAATAACAATCTTTCAAATCACGATATTTCCCCCTGTTCACCCTTCATAATAACAGAAGATGAGGTCACCAAAGACATCCGTGAAACCATTGAATTTACGGTCTCCTCAGCCAAGTGTGACACTTTTCCATCCAGACTCAAAAACATGCCTGATGCTTATGAGGGCACCGATAAACTCAATAACAAGAAAAGTGATTTTACCAAAAAAGTCACTTACTGGAAATATTCCAATGACAATTATAACTGATCTATTTCAAGACATAATGGGAACTTTCAACGTGCTTAGAAAGTATGTCTCCAATAAAGATAGAGGATTTTACCTGAAAACATGTTGTTTAAAATGTGACAAGAAAGCCACATTTCACAACAATTGGAGAGTCACAACATGATCTGCATGCACATCCAAAAGCACAAAATGATGCTAGACTCGCAGCGCTAGCAAGAAGCAAACTATCCAAATTATGGCCACAAGAAGAATTACTGCTGCTAGCAAAATTGGAAAAGAAATGTGAATATGCTCATGGTTCCGCATTTTGATGATAAAAACAGGAAGCAAATTGCAGAAAAAAGAAGAGATAGGCGAGATAAAAGTTGAAAAAAGGCAAAGGGTGTACTGCAAGTTTTCAACAACACTGACAATTACGTCATAGATGAACTTGAAGAATCAGTGGAAACAATAAAAGAAAGGCGTAAAGACTTTGGCCCAGATGTACAACCCTAAATTGCGGTCGTAGATTAGATGGGCAATTGACCTGTTTGCGACCGCAATTTAGGGCATGGCCATGTACAAACCTCATTTTGCGAATCAGTAAATTTTACAAATTCGCGAAAGGAGGTTTGCTAAGCGCTATTAGGAAGGGGTGTGCCAAGGGTATCCCTTCCTAATAGCAACTCGCATTTCTATGTATGAATATTTTACAACCGCAATTGCTGTTGCAAAACACTCGCAATTTACCACCTACTTCAAGTAGGTGGTAAACAATTTACAAATGGGACCTCTTCCCCTTTATGAATGGGTCAAACAAGTTTTGGAAGGGCAGGCAGTAATCCCAGGGTCCACTGTCTGCCCTTAAAAAATGAAATTGAAAAGTTTTATGTTTTCTTTTTTTTAAAATACATCCTGTTTTCCTTTAAGGTAAACTGGCTGAATTAAAAAAAAACAGCTTTTTTTAAAAGCAATCACAGACATGGTGATCTGCTGACCCCAGCAGGCCACTATCCCTGTGAGTGCTAGCCATTCTTAATGGGGTCGCAAATTGTGCCTGCCTCAATACTATTAATGAGGCATGCAATTTACGACCCCATTAGGAATCGCAAACAGTGTCTGAAACACTGTTGTACATCCCAATTTGCGAGTCGCAAATACGATGCAATTTGTGAGTCGCAAATTGGTGTGTCGGACATCTGGCCCCTAATCAACAGAAAGCGTGTGCCAAAAAAAAAACTTTGATGATCTGAATGTCAGAATTTCAGAAGTTCAGAAATACTCCCAAAATCAAAGGAATAACGATGCTGCTATGGACATGACGGATGAAATTGTAACTTATATTTCAGAGAACACCAGCGATATAAGACCTATGCCAGTCAATCGCAATGAACATATAAGTGAACCCAGTATTGAGCCCATGAATACTGCTCAAGAGGAGCATCAGAATGCCTCAGTCCAAAACAACATACCAAAGACAAGAAAAATTGAAGGCTCAATAGAAAGCATGAGAAAAGATATGTAAAAGCAAAAAGCAGCTACAAGGAATATTAGGCAATGTTTAAAAAGACAAGAAGAAAATTGCCAGGATAATCACTGATGGTGCAGAAGATGCAACTTGCCAAATCAGTGCAGATGATATCGTTCAATACTGCAAAGATATTATTGAAAAAGAGAACAAGAAAACCCCAAAATTCATCCCTATTGATAGGATACAGGAAGAAGGGGGTGTTGAAAGACTATGCAAAGAAATTACACTGTTTGAAATAACTGCAGCTTTTGAAGGATCTAACTTAAATAAAGCAGTGGATCTTCACAAGATTGGCCAACATTATATGAACAATGTTCCCAATAATCAACAAAGGCTGCTGCCCAAAACATTATCATCTTGGTTACCTATGAGAAGAGTTCCAGAATATATAAATAAAAAACATTCAACACTAATCCCGAAGAATGTACCGATCAGTGAACTAAAGAAAAACAGCAACTGGAGACCAATTGCAATTGGTACAGCATTCATGAAGCTATTTACGAAAATCTGGACCAAAAGACTTACTTCATTTGTCAAACTGAAAACGCATAACATTTCTTTATTTGGCTTGTGGCCTAATCTCTTGGCAAATCTAAAGATGGTATCGATCGACTTTTGGAATTGCATCAAATGGGACACCCAGATAGATAAAATGAGGGACTTTCTTAATTTCTTAACCTCCGACTAAAGATTTCTTTGTTTTGGACTTTTATGGTCCACATTTCATTATGAATGATTTGGAGCATTTGATCTTAAGCCCTAATATATTCATAAAGGCATTAAAAGTATCAAGCAATGTTTGTAGGCTGTTAGCTGTCCTTGCTATTAGGACAGCATCGTCTGCTTATAGTAACACAGGAATTCTGCAAGAATTAGTCCTCGAGGTGTCCTTCCCTACCCTGCATAAATCTTCTCCTAGTCCATTATTGCATAATAGGAAGAGAAATGGGGCCAGAACACACAACTGCCCTAATCCCATATCAGAGGAGAATTCTTCTGTTACTTCCCTCTTGCTACTATACCGTACTGTGGCTCATATATACTCAGGGAGCCTGCTAGGCAGGGTAATAATTGCTCCCCTGATCCCTAACTGTGCCATTGCGGACGATAATTTAAAGCAGTCTACTGTATTGAAGGCACACGTTAAGTCCATTAAGGCTAAATGCATACATCCCTTTTGGGCCTTTGTATATTTTTGTACAATTAATTCCAAATTTAGTGTCTGCTCCATAGTCCTGGACAGAACCCACACTGAGAGATCGAGAGAGTCTGGGACTCGCGCGCCCACAGTTCTAATTTGGCCAAAATAACCTTGCCCAAGATTTTAACTGAGCCATCCAGCAGAGAAATCGGGATAATAATAATAACGATAAATGAGTTTCTAAAAGCTCATGGTTATACTACACAGTATGTCTCTGCGCTGCAGCTAGTTACTCATCCCGGGCAGATTGCGCAGGTTAAAAAAGGCCATCCCTTACAGAGGCATTATTTTTGGAAGAGCCATGTTTTAAAAAATTTTCAGAAGATCCCCTCTGATGGTTCAGACCTGAGTGACTGCGGAAGGTCATTCCAGAGTTTGGCGGCCAGCCATCTGAAAGATCCTCCCCCCCATTCCTGTGAAGGGGGTGGAGCCCAGGGACTGGGGCCACCACCTTGAGGTCCATATAGAGGGCGTCCTGCCAACTATTATAACCTCCGTCTTGTTTCCATTCAATTTAAGGCAATTGCTACCCATCCAGACCTTTAGTTCCTGTAAACAAGTGAAGAAATTGGTGGCTGCCTTTTCATGGGCTTGGGATAGGGATACCACTAATTGCATGTCATCCACATATGATAGGAGACTGATGTTGTATTTTGCAATTAGGTCTGCTAAGGGAAACATATATACATTAAAAAGGGTGGGACTAAGAATGGACCCCTGGGGCACTCCATGTGTCAGCCTAATGCTTTTCGAGTAGCACGGTCTCTGCGACACATGGAAGCTCCGATTTTGTAAGAAGGATCTCATCATTTCAAGGCCCATTTGTCCAGCCCTCCCTTTTTAAGGCGTTGCAGGAGCAAAGAGTGGTTGACGGTCTCAAAAGCGGCGCTGAGGTCAAGTAGCACCAGTGCCACCGTCTTGCCGTCATCTGCATGCCTACGTATTGTTTCCATGGATATCAACAGAGCTGACTGCGTTGAATATGAGACTCGAAAGCCTGACTGAGTGGGATGTAGTAGGTTGTGCTCATTCATATACGAGGTTAGTTGTATGTTAACCACCTTCTCTGCGATTTTGGCGAAGTATGGATGGAACGAGACTGGTCAGAAAGTATCCAACTGGCTTGCCTTCACCCCTGTTTTTTTTTAATTGGGATGACGACTGCCTCCTTCCATTGCCCAGGGACCTCTCCCAATTCATAGGAGTGTTTCAGCAGCTGACCAATATAGAGAGCCAAGATTCCCATACTCTCTCTTAGGGTCTTAGGTTTCATAGGGTCCTTGGGTGAACCGGACTTGATACTTAAGGCAATGTTTTAAGACCCTTAAATGATGGGGGACAAATCGAGAGAGGCTCGAGGCCTTCTCTGTGCTGGGGTCCTCATCTCCCACCCCCTCCGCTCCTTGCTTCGTCCGGGTAGGTGGAATACATTTTTGCTACCTTATCTGAGAAAAAAAATCTGCGATCAGGTTGCAAGTTTTTCTGAGGAACTATTAGGCAGGAGGTTCTGGTAAGTGATGATATGTCCTTAAAAATCCCAAATAATTCTTAGGACGAGTTTTCCGCCTGCTCCATTCTGGAGTTATAGTAGGTTGGTCGAGTCCTTCTTATTAGTGAGTGATAAGTTTTAATTCTTTTTTTGTATTTGGCCTTTTTGAGATCGTAGGAGTCTCTCCTCCAGACCTGTTCAGTGGTTTTACACAAGGACTTCATTCTCCTAAGTTCATCATTGAACCAGGGCGCAGATTTTGACTGACTCCTGGGGGCATTAATCAACCAAGGCGCCACTTGATCTAGCGCCTTGGTGATCCTGTTGTCTAAAGCTGTGCATGCATATCAATGCCATTGCCACCTGGTGGACCTCCCAGCTAAAGGGCAGCATTGAAATTGGGCATGGAGAACTTCACCCACTTTCTCTGTAGGTTACCGATCCCCACCTTCATACTGGGAGTGGGCTTGGGGATACCTGCACTGAAGGGGATCAGATAGTGATCTGACCAAGGCACCGCAATGGGATTCTCAATTGTTACCCCCCCCCCCAGGTGGCAAAATTGGGTCCAATAAATTGCCCTGTTGGTGGGTAGGGAGGGAGGGAGGATTGGAGACCCATCTGTAGTGTGGCCATTTCTTGACGGAGTTCTTGCACTGCGGAGCTCTCCTTATCATCAAAGTGAAAGTTCAGGTCTCCCAGCACCAGCAATTTAGAATACCGAAGAGCCGATTGAATGACTTGTTCCTTGAGGCTGGGCCCAAACAATGTGCTTGGCCCCGGTGGTCTATAAATTAAGTATCCCTTAATTATATAACTGTCAGCAGCCCTAATGGAGAAAAACCCCGCTTCACTAGTCTCAGTTTCCAACAGATCTAAGGAGCAATGTATTGCTAGATTATGAATGATGGCTATGCCCCCCCTGCTCCCTTTGCGGTCCAGCCTGATAATCCCGTAATTCATAGGAAGGGTCTCAAGGATTTCAGGTGCAGAATACTCATTCAGCCAAGCTATAACAGTGATGTTGGCTTTTGTCCCCTTTTTAAAAATCAGGACTATAATGGCTTCCTGCCAAGTCTCAACTAGGGGTCCCCGATAGCAGCTTTTATGATGTTGGTTAATAAAGGGGCCCAGAAATCTGGAAGATACCTATACAGATCATTTAGGGTTCTATCCGGCCTAGGGCTTTCTCTGGGTGGCTGTTCTCTATTGCTAGTATTATATCAATAACCTCAACCGAGTTACTCAGAGACTAGACAGCTCTTGTGTCAAAGGGGGCTTTTAAGTCCCCAATCACGTTTGGTGGCTGAGGGTTGCGAGAATTTTTTTCGAGAAGTATTCTACCCAATCTTTGGCTGATACAGTGATATCTTGTTTAGGCAATTCATCTCCAAGCAATGTGGTAGAATTTACAACCTCCCAAAAGGCATGTGAGTCTTTTAATGTAGAGATAATTTTTAGGTCTTCCCAGGCATTCTCCTTCAAATATATTTTTCTTTTCCTAATTATTTCTTTGTAGCCGTTTCTGGCTTTTGCTACTTCATCCTTGTTTTTGGAATCTTTTTCAGGGCACACCTTAATGACCTTTGCGCTTTGGGGCATGCACTATTATAACATCTAGGTTTATCAGATGTTCTACAGGCACATTTAGCTAATGTGTCTGCCATCTAGCTATTAAGAGATGTAAAAGCCTGTATAACATCATCTGGGGTAGTGGAATCCGAGAGGGTTGACTCAGTTTGTGCCTGAATATTTGCCATGAGGTCTCTAAGAAAATCCTTCTATCGATTTTCTCACATTTAATATTCACAACCCTATTTTTTGTATATGAGCCCCTTGTTGGGAGTTCTTGCCGTTCTTGTTACTCAAGGCTAAGTTTAGAATTAATATAATGGGGTTATGATCGCTTATAGAGCTAACCGTTACTACACATCCTTTAAAAAAGTGTGAAAGATGTTTACCAATTTAAATGTGGTCAATAATTGAGTTAGATGTGGCTCCCATGTATGTTGGAATCTGGGATAGAGTGGTCGTGTCCAGATGTTGGGCAAATGTCAAGCTTTTAGCAAGAACACCTCTATTTAGGGAGTCCCCATATGGTGTTTGTTTAAAATGCGTTAAGGGCTGGTCTCTTTCATCACAAATACCACATGATACCTGGACTCTGGGGTTGCAAATTCTTATGTTAAAATATCTGGCCCAGATTATTTAAAGATCCTTTGGATGGTCATATTGGGCTTGAGGTATTACATCCTCTAGATCATCTATAATCTTGGTCACGGTTGGGTCAAATACATTGAAATAATAATTAATTAAAAGCAAATCAGATTACTTTTGCAAAGAAATTAACAGCAACTGAAAATACGGGGATATACAGAGTTTTCTAATCACGGTGTCCATCAGAGCTACTGAAAGAAAGGTAACCAGGCCTCCTGTAGCTTGGCCTGATCATGAGGGAGTTGCTGGAACACAATAGAAGGCATATCTATCTATAGGAGGTGAATCTATTAGCCGAGTCTCTTGGCAACAAATGATTGTATGTTGCTCTACCAGCATTTTCCAATCCGGGTTATCCATCTTGGCACTAAGTCCTGCAATGTTCCATGAA
The DNA here is from genome assembly GCF_964263255.1 of Lissotriton vulgaris. Taxonomy (NCBI): domain Eukaryota; kingdom Metazoa; phylum Chordata; class Amphibia; order Caudata; family Salamandridae; genus Lissotriton; species Lissotriton vulgaris. The sequence goes on along the minus strand of NC_141689.1, from coordinate 1,532,638,032 downwards.
ATCATGCTAAAACCCTCCTCCCGGGTGATTCCCGGATGAGACGCGCAGTGGGGTGGGGATGCTGGTAGTGTACAGTGTTTTTGTGTAGTTATGCCTTCCGGTTTCAGTGGCTGCCAGTCTAGTATTTCCAGGGTGGACAGAACCTCAAATCTATTTGACAGGAGCAAATCGTTTTGTTGTCTTGGTAAAACAATTTCATTTGTAATAGAGCTTGGCTGTGATGATCTATTTAGATGGTCTATAAGTGTTCAGGTTTTCGGTTGATAGAAATATCCTATGGATTGAGCTCTGATGCCCTCAGAGAGAGAGAATTGTGTGAGAAGGTGATGTAGTAAGGCTTTTACCAGACTCGGGTTCCTAAAATTTACGATTATGAAATCACCAGGTGATGACATTGGGGCTAAGCCCACCCAGGTGACTCCTCTTGTGGAGATAATTTCCCTGGATAAGTCACTTGGCCAATTAGAGTTTCCCTTCAGCCAGGGAGAGACTAGGGGCCAGATGTAGGTAATTCCTATTTACCGACTCTTAAATACCAAATTTTACCGATTCACCCTCTAGCACCCCAAGTACAGGCTTGTGTGACATGTGGCACACATACATGCCCTAAGGGCATGTCTGTGTGTCACATGGCACAGGTGTACATGCACAGATGTGCATGTAGACCTGAATTCGGTATTTTACCACCCAATTGGATTGGGTGGTAAAATACTGAATCCTGAAGGCCTGTAGCACTGTAAACAGTGCTACCTACATCTGGGTTTTACCGAATCGTTAAAATTACCGATTCGGTATTTTACAGAATCAGTAAATTTACCGATTCGGTAAATTTACCGATTCTGTAAAATGAATGGCCCTACATCTCAAAATCCAATTACCGGTCGGTAACGGCCGAATTCGGGCGTTACTGACCGGTAATTGTCGACCTACATCTGGCCCTTTGTTCTCTAAAGATACATAAGATTCATGTTGCGCCTTTCGGAGTGAGGGGACATTCTCCAATACCATTACATAGGGTGTACATGCCAAAGGAATGTGAGGTCGTATATCCATTGGGTCAGGTTGAGTGACACTATTTAGTACCTGAAACATCTTGGGAAGTGATAAAAGACTTGTATACAGACTCAACATCTTTCAACGTCTTCTATTGCTGTTTAACATTGCCATGGATCCCCTAATATGTGATCACCACTGCAGCCTGCAGCCTTTGCAGATGATATAGCTGTAATCAGCAACACCTTTGAAGGAATAATAAGTACTAATCTGAAAATCAATGAAAAATTTAGTAAAGTAACAAGTTTAAAACTAAATGTGTGGAAAAAAACTCACAGATTCTACATAAGTCACTACGAAGACAAACTCTGATGAGTAACTGCAAACCATTGCAATTTGAAAAACATGATATTGAGAATATTCATTCAGCTGACAGCGAGTGATACCTCAGATTGAACTTTGATCCACACACTGGCCACACAAGTACCAGCAAAATAAATGAGGTTCTCACAAATTGGGCTCAAAAACATGACAATTTACCACTCAAGCCCACTCAAAAAATTGCAATTTTGTGCCAATATATGGTTCCTAAATTGTCATGTAAATTGGAAATGGCAGGCACAGATGCAAAAACTCTAACCTTTCTGGATCAAACATTGAAGAAATATGTCAAACACTTTCTACACCTACCTCCATACACATGTGATCGTCTCCTCTACTCCAAAATATCATATTGGGGCCTCAGTGTACCAAAACTATGCACAACAATCAGACTCAACAAAATCAACAATCTAACATACCTCCTAGAAACTTCAGATTTGTACATTGCTCACCCCTACAGGTATGCAGGAGAAATAACAAATGAAAAGATCGAGAATATCATCAAACCCCACACATTTAGCATTCTAGACAGTAGATTTCTGAGTTATGATTTGCAATTGTGAGCAGCTTATGACTGGAGAAAAGAGGAATTTGAGAAATGGAAAGATCTCCCTATTCAGGCTGATTATATCAACGACCTAGCAAACAGTCCAACTTTTGAATTTCTGGATCAGCAAGCACAAACAAGCTAAACGAAATCAATACATAGCTGCACATAGCCTCGCTCTAGAAATATCTGCTTCATAGCAATTGATTGGGTGTCATAATCTTTCAGGTTTGTACAATTGCGTCTCACCCGTAGAAATTGGGAAAAAGGGATGCTATCTTTTTGGCATCGGGGGTGGTAGCTCTTGATTGAACTTTGATCCACACACTGGCCACACAAGTAACAGCAAAATAAATGAGGTTCTCACAAATTGGGCTCAAAAACATGACAATTTACCACTCAAGCCCACTCAAAAAATTGCAATTTTGTGCCAATATATGGTTCCTAAATTGTCATGTAAATTGGAAATGGCAGGCACAGATGCAAAAACTCTAACCTTTCTGGATCAAACATTGAAGAAATATGTCAAACACTTTCTACACCTACCTCCATACACATGTGATCGTCTCCTCTACTCCAAAATATCATATTGGGGCCTCAGTGTACCAAAACTATGCACAGCAATCAGACTCAACAAAATCAACAATCTAACATACCTCCTAGAAACTTCAGATTTGTACATTGCTCACCCCTACATGTATGCAGGAGAAATAACAAATGAAAAGATCGAGAATATCATCAAACCCCACACATTTAGCATTCTAGACAGTAGATTTCTGAGTTATGATTTGCAATTGTGAGCAGCTTATGACTGGAGATATGAGGAATTTGAGAAATGGAAAGATCTCCCTATTCAGGCTGATTATATCAACTACCTAGCAAACAGTCCAACTTTTGAATTTCTGGATCAGCAAGCACAAACAAGCTAAACGAAATCAATACATAGCTGCACATAGCCTCGCTCTAGAAATATCTGCTTCATAGCAATTGATTGGGTGTCATAATCTTTCAGGTTTGTACAATTGCGTCTCACCCTTAGAAATTGGGAAAAAGGGATGCTATCTTTTTGGCATCGGGGGTGGTAGCTCTTGAAATGTAATAAGGTACCGTATTACATTTCAAGAGCTATTGACACCCAATAAATTGCTATGAAGCAGAAATTTCTAAAGCGAGGCTATCCCCACCGGCTGGTGAGGGAAGCATATAAAAGAGCCCGGTTTTACGACTGTGACTCTTTATTTAACAGTCAGAAGCAAAAGCAAGACCAAAAACTAGTCTGTATCACCAGGCATTCCACTCTAGCTGCGACTGTAAGGCAGGTGATTAATTCAAATTGGCATCTTCTCAATGTAAACCAAAGCGAAAACAAACTTACGAAGCCTATTTTTGCCCTCCGGCGGAGTAAAAATCGGAAAGACCTTATAGTCCGATCCCGTTTTGCCAAATCTACAGACAACTTCCCTTATGTGCAGAAATCTATTGCTGGCACCAATGGAGTCAAAGGTACATCGCGTTGTGGCTCATGCCAATCATGTGACTTGATTATCACTGGTGAAACCATAACATTTAATGATGTTACTATTCATGCAAGGGAACTTTGCACATGTAATTTCCAGAATGTAGTTTACCTCATTGTATGCCCCTGTAATTTGGGCTACGTGGGGGAAACTGCACGTGCAATAAAAACCCGCATGACGGAGCACAGATCAGCCATTAAAACAAAAAAATACTCAGCACCACTGGTAAGCCACTTTGCTGAATACAAACATTCACCAATGGAGGCCAAATGGTGTGTTTTAGAAAGAATCCACATGCCTAATGACAGAGGTGAAAAAATCAGAAAGAAAAAAGAAGTCTATTGGATATTCACTCTTGGCACTTTTAACCGAGGGCTGAACAACGAACTCCCATGGGAGCATGCAATTATATAATCTATACTATATAGGAACCTTTTGTTTCCTGTTTTGACTTTAGAGAATTATGTTAGGTGGTTTTTTATTTATTTTTGAAAAAATTTCCCCCTCTGTCTCTATTTTATAGCCCCGTAATGGATTTTAGGATCACATACATTTATTATGGTTCTAATTATAAATATAAGTTTCTCTTTTTCACCATAAGAGCAGACAAAAACAATGTATTATTATGGAAGGCACAACACGATCCCATTATTGGTGATGTCTTCGCCTTTAAAGCATCATGGGTTTCACTTGTTTCATTGAGATTGTGCTCAAAACAAATAGATTGCGTATTGATATAAATATAATAAATAAACGAATAATATCATGGCACGCGGTGTTACAATAAACTTATGGACCTTTCCCTTTAAATAACCTTGAAAAATTACAAGACTAACTAACGTAGAAAATACGATCCGCCCCCTTAAGAGAGGGTGTTGGAATTGTTGCTCACCAATCAGAAGACCGCGTATATAAAGGGGTTGGGTTTGCCTTTTCAAACCTTTCTAGTTTGGACGATACTCCAGACGCCATTGACAACGCCTGTTTATAGCTGTGAAAAAAGGTATGTGCACTGTGTTAAAACTTTTTCCTTTTCCGTAATAATACTAGAGTTAGCCCTTCTTTATTCCCTCTTTGGGTGCATGAAAACAAATGCGGGCGAAATGTTACGGTAGTTCGTAAGACACCGCTACATTGTAAAGCCGTTTCCTTGAGAAAGCCGCTACTTTGTAAAGCCGTTTTCTTTGGTAAAGTCTTCACTCTAGTGTGCATACTAGAAAAAGACTAATGTCTATCTCTAGCAAAATAAAGACAGAACAGTTTTTTAAACAATCCTACCAGGAAATAATTAGTAATACCCATGCACTATTTTTTGGCAGCTTCCGCTCACCGGGAACAAACATTAGTTAATTCGAGTGGAGTTTCTGTGCGGCTGTGATCCAATCGAACAGCTACATGCGATTTGAAAACGCGTTCTGATATATTTGCCCTGATTTTCAGGTAAAAGCTTACAGATATGTGACAAAAATTAGAATATCGTAATTTAAAATCACGCCACTAAACAATCGTTTTTTTTATTATTATCAGCGGAATCGCGAATCAATGAACACTACTGCCTGCTCTGCGTCTACGTGATTAGTTCAACTGAATTTGTCCCAACCGAAATTGTGTCATATCGTCCTTTGAATAGCTTATTTCTTTTAAAGGTAAGATTACTGAGTCCGAGGGTAGTTACGCTTGAATCGTTATTGACTTTTATGGATACCTACATACAATATCCATTTGTATATATTTCTCTCTAGACTGTATTTAACAAAATGGATGTCCGCCACCAATAAAGCTCCTTGTATTCGAAATTTAGACACACGGCCTCAAAGAATTAAAGGTAATTTTTAAATATATGATTATTTATCTCTGTAGGAATAAAATGAAATGGTAAATTAGTGATTCTATTACTATTACTACCCTCACAACAGGTGTCAAAACAGAAAACCTGCCTATATTTAAGGACACCGTGTTTGACCATTTTATATTCTGAAAAAAGAATTATTTGTGAAGCACTCTAAAGGTGAGAGTTAATACACCTCCATGTTAAAGATCCTATAGGGATTTGCATCAATTAGGGAGTTCCATAGGAAATAGAAACTTTCGAATCTAAGACCTCCCCGATGTGTAGCATAATTCTACATAAATGACTAAATGTTTGCTGAATACAATAGGTGCAATCTAAGTTCAATCTTAGTTAATGAATAGGTCTTTTTATGTAGGGATCACAGCAATCAAAGAGGTTTAGGTCAACTACGATCTCAAAAAAAGAGTCAAACTAAAAAATCCCCATATTGAATCTTAATTAAATGGTTGTAGAGAAATATAAATTAATCTTTTCTCCCCTCTCTACCCTCCCCTTCTAATTTCAAAATCTATTAGGATATTGGCACCAGGATCTACCTGTTTTTGTTATCTTTCTTCGTGACTATACGTTTTTGTTATGTATGGGTTTCTTTATTTCATATCTCATATCTGATTTGTATTATCCTTAATACAATTTTCTACAGTACCCAATATGTTCTCTTTCGAAAAATTACTGTTAATACTGTCTTAGTTAGTAAACCTGTGTTAGATGTCCTCATTTAGCGGTATATCATACTGTTGTATTATTTATCTGACAAGAAGCTATGTAGAATGATTACAATCTACTACAAATGTTTATTATTAAAACACAAGAATGAGTAACCTAATAGAATATATTCTTGAATTTTAGAATCACGCTGAAATTGTCCTGATGCAGACACATTGTATGTGTCGAAACGCATCGACAGACAACAGCCCTTTCAATAAGTTCTGGGAACCATCAATGTTTTGATAAAACTCTTTCTCTCCCCGAACATCATATACTGTCATGATTGAATAATTGTTTCATTTTTATCTCATTTTAAACATAATTTTTTGCATGATTGAACATGTCCATATCAACTTTTATCATTATAATTAAATTTTCTATGTTATCATAGTTTGTGGTTGCTCTAATTTTCTTCTTGTGTATGTTTTATTGTATGATATTACGTCTTTTTGACGGATATTTACGTTGTTTTTGCCTGGGTATTTACCTTTGCCATAAAATCCCGTGCGCCGTTCACCACTCGAGCAGCGCCTTTACCGGGACCACAGAGAGCGGCTAACTTGAGATGCCCGGAGCGGGCAAGATGGCAGCCTGAGAAATGCAGTCGTGAACGGAGGCAGTTATCGTCAACGCAGAGGCATTGGCGGTAAGGACAGCTGCGGAATTGGACTGCAATACCAGCTGGGGACCTCCGAACAATATCGGGGGGTGCAGAGAGGTCCGTGCGCGGAGGCATGAGGGAGCGGATGACATGCAGCAGCGACCTCCGAGAGGTGGAGATGGGGACGGTTTGAAGTTGAGGTGAGCTTCCCAGCTTTGCGGCTTCTCCGTGACGCCACCTACTTCTCCCCAGACTGACATATCCTCCAGAGCGGGCCATTGCTGAAGGTGAGAGGAGCCGGCGGAGACCCAGAGGGGAGGTAGCAGTGCAGCATCTACCTCCGGTGCACACCATAACTTGAAAGGAGCTGGGCGGCCTAGTGAAAATCTAGGCCCAGGACTTGGGGCCTATCTTAGAGGCTGAGGTGCGGAGGTGGTTCCTCCCTCCAGTTTGGATCAGGGAGGGGAAGTAGATATTGCTGAACAACTTCACCAGATCTGCTGACGCTTAGCTCTGCCCAACTAAACACTTTGCAGTGTGATGCCTGGGTAGCGAGCGTGCTGCATAGGTGGCCAGGCAATTGGGGATTCTACACTATGACCTACCCACAGATGCGCCGCCGCCGGGGGCGGCCATCCCCACTCCAGCGCTGCTTTAGGTGAAACACTTCATAGTGGCCTACTGGCCTCCCTCCCCACCACCATCCTTCTGGATTACACTGAGGCTCTGGCATCCTGATGTCCCCCTTGATCTGACACCACCAAAGGGGGGTGAAATTATGGCGTACCTTGCTGGGCCACAACACGTGTCCAGAGTGGACATATAAAGGCCCCTCCTTCCGCGATAACTCTGTGAAGGCCCGCGCATCCTGCCTGCTGAGCAGCGGGCCATTCTATATGACCTACTACGGGCCACATACACAGTACTGAGTGAAGGGGTCTGACCTATCCTTTGGCCACACGGTACTCCCTCTTTGACCTCAGCAGACACTCCTGGAACGCCGTCAGGTCGGCGGGGGGCAAATTTCTTCCTTCACAAAGGCAGTAACCACTACAGGTGTGTCCCTCACTATCCTAAAGCCCCCTGTTCTCCTGCACCATCAAGATGGCCACCAATAAGGGTCTCAAATCCAATACATAGAAACAGCTGGCGAAGTTCACCTGGTCCAGGCAGGGAGAAGACGCCGACGCAACGTTAGGAGATAATAAAACGCCACAGCCTTGGTCTTCTGCCAAGACCCTGACACTCGAAGACGTCATGGAGGCCTTCGCGGGAGTCCGAACCTCGCTTGAGACGAGCATAGACTCAGTTAACATAGAGGTGACTCTCCTACGGGCAGACCTTTAGAAAATGGACTCTAGAGCCAAAGACGTTGAAACCACGATGAAAGCCCTAGTTGCGGACACCTCTCTTCTACAAGTCACCCAGCTCCAAGACAACCAAAAAAGAATGGAGGAACTCCTGGATGATTATGAAGGGAGGGTGAAGCGGAACAACATCCCTAACCTGGAAGTCCCTGGTGGGCGTCCGAGGCCTGGGGCCCCCGACCCATTATCACTAGAGTCTTTAACTTTCGGGACAGGGACGTCATCCTACAGACAGCGCAAACTGGACCACCAGTACAGATAGACTATACGAACATCACCTTTTTCCCGGACTTCCCTGTTAAGGTTCAGGCACAGAGGCGCAGTTTCACAGCGGTCAAAAAAGCCTTGCGGGATAAAGACAATAAATATTCCATGATGTTCCCGGACAAATTTTGTGTGGAATCCGAGGGGAAAGAATGGTTTCTCCAGTCCCCTGAGGAAGCTTGGGAATGGTTGGAGGGCTGGCGTCGAGTGGGGAAACAGTCAGAAAACCACCACCACAAGGGTCTCAACACTGACCAGCGAGCTCCTTCACTATCAAAAGAACACCACTCAGAGGACAACCCGGATGGGTAGCTCTAACCTGAATAGCTTATCCCACTTTGTCTCTGATGACGTAGCCAGACCTCACCTGACCCGGCGGCCTGCACAGACTGACTCGTTGGATAAATGCTGCACATATCCTTGCAGTGAAGCTTCTCCCATGGCCCTTAGGCACCAGCTACCAAGCATTGATGCGGAAAGGAAGCTATTTGAAGGATCGGACTAGACATGCAAACACAAGTATACCATGAACATACCATGTTAGATGGGCGAGGGGTTGGGGTGGTTAGCCAGGCAACCTACTCATGACAGGGTGGGCGACTTTGCCTTGATGGGGAGTGGATGGTTGGAATTCCGCTGGCAGGGGGGCAGGGTTGGGTGTAAGGGGAGGGGGAAAGGGGTACAGTTGGGGTTTTTTATGTTACAGTTGTATTTTCACAGAGCATCCAAGTGAACCGAAGTTTATCTGGCTCCTGTACATTACAGCAAATATCGCCCATATGCTCAAGGAGGAGGGATGGAAGAGGTTTTCTCAGTACATCTCTGCTCACTAGGTCCTCTAGATTGGGATTGGTGGGCGCATCACTGACCCTTCCGTCACCTCCCCACCCCCCGGCTCTACACCACTACCCGCCATGGCAGACATAAACAGCACCAAGTTGTCCATAATGACGTGGAACGTAAATGGCCTGGGCAGCAAGATAAAAAGAGGGGTGGTCCTACAATACCTCAAGAGGCACTCACCTGATCTGATCCTGTTACAGGAAACACACTTGGTGGAAAATAGTTGCAATGCTCTAAACAGATGGGGGTACAAACTCCTAGCCCACGCAGGGTTGACCTCAAGATCTAGTGGAATGGGCATCCTTGTAATAATAATAATAATCCACATTTGTAAAGCGCGACAATCACCCGTAAGGGTCTCCAGGCGCTGGGGGCCATCAGGACAATTAAGCAAGCTATTGCCCAGAGTCACAAGGTGCTGGGCTAACCTGTCGCCGGAGCCGGGGATCAAACCGTGAACCCCATATTCCAGCATCAGTCGCCCTGGCTGCAGCGCCACACCTCTTTGTACGCAAAAATGTCACCCTTAAGCCCACACGTGTTTGGACTGATCCACAGGGTAGGTTTGCTGCTTTGGAGGTGGCGTAGGAGGGCAATCCACTCAATGTCATATTGGCGTAACTTCCGCCCTCGTGGGGTAGACAGGCACTGCAAGACCTGGGTAAAATTCTCATAGATCTTCCCCCAGGTACTCTAATATTGGTTGGGTACTTCAATATGGTAATGGATGAGGGACTTGACAAACACCCCAGAAACCATCTCCCCATCGAAGCACTCACATTTCTGAATTCACTCACGCAATGGGTCTCACAGACATCTGGCGCACACACAAAATCCCACCACCGCCTGCTTCACGCACCACTCCAATGCGCACAAAAGTATGTCCCGCATTGACTATTTTCTCACTTCTCTTACGGATATAGGCAAATGCAATACCCCCAGGGACTCCCAAGAGGTATCTCAGACCACTCCCCTCTCAGGGTGGAACTTACCTTTAATCGCCACAGTGCCCGAGGCCCTATAGTTATTAACTTGTGGCTCCTCAAGATTCCAGACATTAAAGAAGACCAAGCAGACCACACTGGTCACTATTTTGAGGAGAATGTCGGATCTGTTGAATCAGCAAATAATATCTGGGATGCTTATAAAGTAGTGATTAAGGGGCATGCACTGGCACTGAAGTGCGGGTATCTCAGGAATCAAAATACACAGCTGACCCAATTAGAAAGTGATTCAGAAAAGGGGGTGGTGATGAACAGAGTGTCTGAATAAAGCAGACCACTCTTACCCAGTCCAAAGATCAGGGCTTGATCCATCACCGTTATTTATCTCACTGCACCATCCCAGCTCAGAACCTGGCTATATGCAAATCAGTCTGTCCCTGGCCCAGTGCATCATGGGAACAGGGCAGACTAAACTACCAAGCCAATTCTTCACCAGAAAGGAGACAAGCTACCGGGGACCGGTTTCTGGCATTTCAGCCTTCTTCGGCCCTGCTTGCTTGAATCCTGATGGTGCAGTGAGAAAGGGACTCATGTCTGAGTATACCCTGCCACACCTATAGTGGCCACAAATGATTCAGAAAAGGGGGTGGTGATGAACAGAGTGTCTGAATAAAGCAGACCACTCTTACCCAGTCCAAAGATCAGGGCTTGATCCATCACCGTTATTTATCTCACTGCACCATCCCAGCTCAGAAATATTTTTGTCCACCCTAAGCGTGAAGGGTATTCTCAGATGTGAGACCCTTGCTCATTGCACCATCAGGATTCAAGCAAACCGGGCCGAAGACGGCTGTAATGCCAGAAACCGGTCCCCGGGAGCTTGTTTCCTTCCCAGTGTAAGAATTGGCTTTTGTAGTTTGGTTTGCCCTGTTCCCATCATGCACTGGGACAGGAACAGACTAATTTGCATACAGCCAGGTTCTGAAACTGGGATGGTGCAGTGAGCTAAAAAACAGTGTTGGATCTAGCCCTGATCTCTTGACTGGGTGAGAGCTTTCTGCTTAATTCAGAGACTCTGTCCCTCACCACCCCTTGTTGTAAATACCAATTAGAAAGTGACCTGCTCAGATTAGAAACAGAACATAACTCCTCCCCCTCAGAAATGACAGCTCGCAATTTCCAGAACAAACAATTAGAATATAACGCCCTGGCACGTGGAAAATCTCAGGCACAACTCCTTCATACCTGCCATAAAGTGTGCGAGCTTGGTGAGAGCGCTGGGAAAATGCTGGCTTGGTTAGGACGGCGAGACCAGGCGGCTATATGGGTCCCTGAACTCCTACTGGAGGACGGGAAACGGATAACAGATCCACAGGAGGTGGCAGATACTTTTACAAACTACCTGGAGGCGGTGTATGCCTCTAGAACCGACACCTCTCCTAGCGACTCACGTCAACTCTTAGAAGAAATGACCTTACCCACACTTTCAGACTTGGACAGGGAGACCCTAGATGCCGACATAACGGCTGATGAAATATGTAAAGCCATCGTCGCCATCAACTCGGGAATGCTTTGGGACCCAATGGGATCCCAATCGAGTTTCTCAAGGGCATGGCCCTCAAAGTGGCCCGCATCTCAAAAATATGTATGAGTAGAGTTTGGAACAGGGTGTTCTTCCATTAGATCAAAGGTTAGCCTCAATTGTCATCATTCATAAGCCTGGCAAACCTGCGACCCAGTGTGGCTCATATAAACCCAAAAGCTCAGAAGCTAAGGTGTTGGCCAAACTTCTCACTTCCCGACTAACAGCAGTCCTCCCCTCGCTGGTCCATGACGACCAATCGGGGTTCATATCTGGCCGTAACATCGCATTAAATCTCCGGCGGGCCCATAACGTCCTAGGTAGGAAACCATATCTACAAGAAGGAAAGAAAAGAAGGAAAATGGAGATCATGCTTCTTTCCAAAAGGAAAGAAAATGGAGATCATGCTACTCCTTGGAAGATAAACTCCAGTACTCCTCAGCTTGTAAAGAATGTAAAACTGCTACTCAGGGAGCCAAAGCAACCTACTACTCACGAAGAATATTAGACTCCCAGAATAAGTTGAAGGAAATTGTCTTGATAGTTAACGACCTCTGTAACGCTGAAAGGATCCTTCCAAAACAAACTCCCACTCAAGATCTATGTGATTCCCTGAACAATTTCTTCCTGGAGAAGATTTCAGTCATCAAAGCTAGCATTCCAACTACACTGCTCAGAGAATCGATGGACAATCTGGTAGTCAATGCCTCTACCCTGGAAAATGTTCCTCTCCTTAGCCCTTTGACGCTCTCAGATTTATTGACTCCCCTAACTACTGCTGTCCCCCTCATATTATGAGAGATGCTTTTTCCCATTTACCCCCAGCGTGTTACCTTTCCTTAACGAGTCACTGACGTAGGGCAGGGTCCCTTCTGCCTTTAAGAATGCCATAACTGTCCCCCTAGTTAAAAAACCTGGGGCAGACCCTACAAACCTTTGTAACTATCGGCCCATCTCTCTTCTCCCTTTTTTGTCTAAGATCATAGAGGCTCATGTGTTATGCAGCCTGATTCATGAAAAACGGGATTTGCGATTCTCAAATAGCGAAAAATTGCGATTCGCTATTGAGAAATCGCAAATCTGAATTCATGAAGATTAGCGATTAAAAAAATGCGATTCGCACGCGGGCGCAAATTCCGTTTCCGATTAATGATAATCGCAGAAAAATCGCTATTTCCGGCTACCCGCGTCGGGATTGCGATATCGCAAATAGCGATATCGCTATTTACGATATCGCTAATTGCGAGATCACAAAATCGCGAGATCGGGAAAACGGGAAGTCGCATTTCGAGCACAGTGATGACATCACAACCAGGAATCAGCCAGTTCCCACCCCCATTCACCACAGTGAGGCAGACCTCGAGTGAGCAAGTGGGAGAGCTCCTGCTATTCTATTGTTGATTCCTACTCTGCAACAACAGTGCTGCCATGTCTGAGGAAGCTGTTCCTGGCCCCAGCAACACCACAGGGCGGAAGAGGAAGCTGAAATTTTCAGAACAGGAGCTGGAGCATTTGATCGAAGAGGTGGTGGCCAACCACTCCAAACTGTTTGGCAAAGACTCCAGCGTCCACCATCAACTCTGTGGGTGTGGCCGATAGGTCACTCGAAGAAACTTAAAAAAAGATGGTACGACCTCCGAGTTCGTGCCAAAGAGAAGGTGGCGGAGCGCCTTGGAGAGGCATCGGGCACTGGAGGGGGAGGACCTACAGTCCCTCCAAACACAGCCTTGGAGGACCAAGTGGAAGACACGCTTGAGAGGGAGGCGTGCATTGGATTCACACGTCTGGACTCATCCCGCCCCACCCAAGACACCCAAGGTAAGTGGCATGCGACTGCGACCCTGTCCCCTATGAATGTCCATGACCATATAGGCTCCCATAATGTTCCATAGTCATGCCATTGTTGCACATCAGGTAATGCCCTGAAGCATTGTGGGACATGTAGTGTGGCCACAATGTAGTAGTACCACAATGCAGCCTGACAGGTTCCAAAGTACGCAAAGCCACAGCCATTCAGGGAATGTCACCCAGCATGCATGTAGCAACTGCACGTCTGACAGATACATGCAACTAATGATCGTCCACTTACCCTCACAGGTGGCGCTGAAAGCAGCGACAGCGAAAGGCTGCTAATGGATGAGGAGGCACAGGAGGAGGAGGGGGTGCCGACACAAACACAGGCACCAGCCCCTGCCGCAGCAACTACACCAGCAGCCAGGTCCACCAGCAGTGTGCCCCCTGCGTCTGGCGCACCAACTACAGCCGCAGCCAGGCCCACGACTAGTGTGCCCCCTGCCTCAGCCGCACCAACTGCAGCCGCAGCCAGGCCCACGACTAGTGTGCCCCCAGCCTCAGCCGCACCAACTGCAGCCGCAGCCAGGCCCACGACTAGTGTGCCTTCAGTCCCTGCCGCACCAGCAACGCCTGCTGTGACACCACCAGTAGCTGCTGCGACTACATCAGGGCCCGCGGCAGCAGCAACACAGGGACCAGCCACTGTGTCAGGCCAGCAGAGCAGGCGTGGCAGGTCTCGCCAGAACACCAATGCAGCAATCAGCAGGAGGGGCAATGGACAGCGGCCGGCGCGAATGAGCGTTGAAAGACGCATGCTGCGTATTCAGCAGCGGCAGGCACGGCAGCAAGGCGCCATACAACTACAGCTGTACAAAATTGGGCGCAATGTGGCCGGAGTGGGGGACCGCATGGACCGCATGACGGCGGCCATGGCAGGTGTGGGGGACCGCATGGACCACATGACTGCAGCCATGGCAGATGTGGGGGAGGGAATGGCCCGCATGACTGCAGCCATGGAGGCCAACACTGCAGCGATAACAACTCAACGCAGCACGCCGGCGCCACCATCAGCTTTTGAGCCGGCTGGCGGCCTACACCAGGTCCAATTATGTTGCAGGCAATGCAACATCACAGTTGTCACGGCGGTCCCTTGCACAGCAGCACCAACTCATCCAGTGCTGTGAGGATATGACCAGGGTCCTGGAGCACCTGACCACGGCGGTGACAGCACTACACCCTCCTGCTCTACCTGCCACTGTTGGGGGTGATGATGTCAGTGAGGGGACATCGAGCATGAGCAGCCACTCTGTCTCACAAGTCGGGCCACTCAGGCGCAGCACCAGGCCCACGGCAGGTACAGGTGCCCTGGAAGAGGATGAGCCTCAGAGGCGCTTGGGTGGAACGCGCAGGAGGCGCAATTGACTACATATGACTATTACAGGCACAGGCTGACTATAAGCCTGCCCTGTCCTTTGACACAGCAGTATGCAGTAATACTGTTAGTAAAGAAGAAAGTTGAAGTGGTACCATTATTGTGATTGAAACAATTATATTTATTTTTGCAGCACACATTAGCGTTGTGTCATTATTACATTTTGCATGCATTTGTGATTTGTGGGGTGAGGGAAGAGGGTGCACTAGAAACTGTTCACTGTGATGTGGTTGCGACATCTGTGGCCTTCAGATGGGTTCTCCCCGCGTGCATGGCGCGCATGTGCAGGTGGCCGGTTGTCCCCTTCAGATTCACTGCCAGAGATGTCGACAGGTATCCGGCGCTTGGTTGCAATGTTATGTAGTATTGCGCAGACAGCCACAATGCGGCAGCACACTGCAGGACTGTAATACATGGCCCCACCTGTCTTGTGCAGTATGCGGAACCTGCTCTTGAGCAGGCCAAATGTCCTTTCTATGAAATTCCTTGTCCGAATGTGTGCAAGATTGTAGCGCCGTTGCTGGGGTGTAGCAGGGTTGAGGTATGGGGTGAGGAGGTATTCACGGAGGGCGTAGCCACTGTCACCTGAATGAGAGGAGCAGAGGGTGATTGCCTGTGCTGCGCTGCTACCTAATAGCAATGTGACATTGTCGACAAAGTGTACTTACCAAGTAGGTGTCCTTCCCCAAAGTCTCCCCTGGCCAGTCGTGTGTGGAGGCCGCTGTGCCGGAATATGAAGGAGTCATGGCTACTCCCTGGGTACTGGGCCACAATGTCAGTGATGAATCTCTTAGCATTGCAGACCATCTGTATGTTGAGGGAGTGGTAGGACTTGCGATTGCGGAACATATACCCCGTGGCAGCTGGTGGGCAGATGGCGATGTGGGTACAATCTATGCATCCGAGTACATGTGGAAAATGGGCTACATTGTAGAATTGTAGCTTGGTCAAGTCCAAATCCTGTTGGCTGGTGGGAAATGTGATGTGACGGTGTAGCTGGGTGAGCATAGCGTCAACAAAAGTCTGGAGGCAGCGTGACATGGTGGGCTGGGATATCCCCCCAGCAGCCGCTACTATCCCCTGGAAGCTCCCAGAGGCCAGGAGGTGCAGGCTACACAATACCTGCACATGTGTAGGCACCGCATTGGTACGCCTTGTTGGGTGCTGCATCAGGGGGTCAAGGTCCTGTATTAGCTGCATTATCATTTCCCCATTCAGCCTGTATTTTGCATATATCTGCTCTCTGGTTTGGCCCAGCAAGATGACCCGCTGGCGGAAAATCCTGTCCTGGATCCTGCGTCTCCTCCGTGCTGCTCGCTGTAGCCTTCGACGCCTGACCACCATGTACATTCCTGGCATTGTGGAACTCCTAATGCTGCTGCTGATTGTCCTTATGTGTGATTGGTCAGGCCTGAACCTGTTACTGATTGGCCAATGGTTTTTTAAAAGAACATTTTTAATGGCTTTTATGGTTACCACCTGCTTTGAGTTGTCCTTAATTTGCGCCGCGCAAACTGCGATTTTTGGGTTTTTCGCTATTTGCGATTTTTCATGAATGCCGATTGCGATAGTATTGCGAATTTGCTATTTATTTCGCGGAATCCGTGGATTGTCGCATTTTCCGATTCGCTAATGCTCTCCTACCGAGATTCTGCTAATTTAATTGCGAATTTGCAACTATGTGTTTGCGAATTCGCTATTTTCATGTTGAATCCCGATTACGGATATTGCGCCCGCAATTGCATTTTCGCAGCGATTGCGGGCGCAATTTTGCTTCATGAATCAGGCGGTAAGTGCCTATCCAATTTTATAGAACAGTCAGAATTCCTAGAGCTGGATCAGGCAGGTTTTAGGCCTGCTCACTCCACTGAGGCTGTAATTCTGACTCTGCTGGACACCATGAGAGCTAATGCCGATCGAGGCGTTGCCCAGGCGTTAGTATTATTAGATCTGTCGGCATCCTTTGACACGGTCGACCATAAAATCTTGTTGGGCCATGCCAAACAGGCCGGCATCCTGGGAACTGCCTATAACTGGATTAGATCTTTTCTTGAAGGCAGAATGCAAGCTGTTCGTCTCACCCCTTTCATCGCTTCTAAACAGGTTGGTATTAAGTCTTCCTAGGAGAGCGTCTGCAACAACGGCCAGAAGAGATCTTCACTGGCTGCCGATCCCATCTAGAATCTCTTTTAAAATTCTATGTCTGGCCCATAGTGCCATCCATGGATCAGGATCTGAAGGCATTCGATCGCTTCTGCGTGCCTATACTCCCGCCAGAACTCTTCGTTCATCTTTGAAGAATAGGCTTGTGGCCCCCAGGTTTGCAAAAGTAAAATGGGGAGGTAGAGCCTTTTCTGTTGTGGCTCCTAAACTGTGGAACTCCCTCCCCCTCGAACTCACCAGTCAATCTTCCCTGGTAATTTAAAAAAAACTTTTGAAGACCTGGTTTTTCTCTCAAGCATATTAGACTATGCCTTTCCAATGGCGTTTTATTCTGGCTACTTGGTAGTTTGGACTTCTATGTTTGACTGTATTGCGCCTTGATGCCCCTTTGGGCTAAGTTTTGCACGGTATAAAAATGCCTTTATTCATTCATTCATTGAGGTTACCTCATGTGGAGTCCCACAGGGCTCTTTCATCTTGCCTCTCCTTTTCAACCTGTATCTTCGGCCTTTGATCCATTCTTTAAAGGATGTGATGGTTACCACCTTTAATTATGCGGATGACCGCAAGCTGGTTTTTACCTTGGACAGTTACACCGACTCCATTCTTCAATTTCAAACTACCACGCTCCATATTCAGATCTGGATGGACCGCAACCATCTGAAATTGAACCCGGGCAAGACTGAACTAATCCTACCCGGGGAGAGTGAACTTGCCTGGGGCCCTTACTATTGTCCTGTGGAACTGGGCCCTCCCTCATCCTTCTTCATCTGTAAAAATCCTGGGGGTCATCATCAACGCTGACCTCTCTCTTAGAGGCCAAGTGGGCGCAGTGGTGTCATCCTGCCTATTTCAGCTGCGCAGGATCAGAAAAATCGCCCACCTGCTCACCCACTCTGCCCTGATACAGGTTGTGATCGCCTTGGCCCTGTCACGCTTAGATTTTTCAAAGTCCATCTATCCTGCCCTCCCTTTGGGCCTACTCAAGCGTCTTCAACTGGTACAAAATCAGGCCGCTAGGTTAATTCATAAGCAACCTAGATGGCTATCTGCTAGACCTATGTTGAATACACTTCATTGGCTTCCTATGGCTCAACACATTGCTTGCAAGACTGGGTGCATTGTCTTCAAAGCTTTGCACGGAAATAGCCCAAAATTCATTAGCTGCAGAATAGTTAGTTTGCAAAAACAACAGGTGATGGACCGAATGAGGATCAATGTCACACATTCAACCCAGTCAAAAGATCTGGGTCCTAATCCATCATTTTTTTGCACTCCACACCACCCTGGGTCAGACAATGGCGATATGCAAATCAGCTCTGACCCTGTGCCCCATGGGAACAGTCCAGTCCGAACTACAAAAGCCATGTCTTTCCCAGAACGGAATCAAGCATCCGAGGACCGGACCGGTTTCGAGGTAACACCTCTCATCAGCCCGGCTAGCTTGACTCCAGTGGTGTGGAGTGCCTGGGACCCACGTCTGGGCATCCCCAGTACACTTATAGCGAGTTTGCAAAAACAACAGGTGATGGACCGAATGAGGATCAATGTCACACATTCAACCCAGTCAAAAGATCTGGGTCCTAATCCATCGTTTTTTTGCACTCCACACCACCCTGGGTCAGACAATGGCGATATGCAAATCAGCTCTGACCCTGTGCCCCATGGGAACAGTCCAGTCCGAACTACAAAAGCCATGTCCTTCCCAGAACGGAATCAAGCATCCGAGGACCGGACCGGTTTCGAGGTAACACCTCTCATCAGCCCGGCTAGCTTGACTCCAGTGGTGTGGAGTGCCTGGGACCCACGTCTGGGCATCCCCAGTACACTTATAGCGAGTTTGCAAAAACAACAGGTTTTGGACCGAATGAGTATCAATGTCACACATTCAACCCAGTCAAAAGATCTGGGTCCTAATCCATCGTTTTTTTGCACTCCACACCACCCTGGGTCAGACAATGGCGATATGCAAATCAGCTCTGACCCTGTGCCCCATGGGAACAGTCCAGTCCGAACTACAAAAGCCATGTCCTTCCCAGAACGGAATCAAGCATCCGAGGACCGGACCGGTTTCGAGGTAAGCTAGCCGGGCTGATGAGAGGTGTTAGGACCCAGATCTTTTGACTGGGTTGAATGTGTGACATTGATCCTCATTCGGTCCATCACCTGTTGTTTTTGCAGAATAGTTAGGCATCTATCTTCTTGTGACCTGCAATCTGCCCATCTTCAGCTCTTGTCTATTCCTACTTTCAAGCTCAGACACCAGGGGGGGGGGGGTGTAGGTTCTCTTATCTCGCCCCAATATTCTGGAATTCCTTGCCATTACCAATCCGGATGAGCAATAATCTCCTGGCGTTTGAAAGAATGCTTAAAACTTGATTGCCTGATCAGTGCCATGAAACCTCTGGGTGAATGTGCGCTTTTAAATTCCTATTAAGATAAGGAGATAAGATAAGAAGACGCAGTCATACTGTCACTAGATGCCGCCATGGCGTTTGATTCAATAGAATGGCGCTACCTCATTGAGGTCTTGGCAAGGTTTGGCTTCGGTCCTCAGTTTCAAAAATGGGTGGCGCTGCTGTACACTGCATTGTTGGGGGTGGGGTGTGGAGTGAATAATCATACCTCACGTACATTTGCCCTGCAGAGAGGGACCAGACAGGGATGTCCCCTATTCAATCTGTTGTTAGTGCGGATTCTTGAGCCACTAGCGCACTGGGTCAGATGCGATGCCTCGATACGTGGGCTGCAATGAAGTGAAGATACAGAAGATAATATCTTGTTATATGCTGACAATATCTTGATTTACTTGGCATCCCTACAGTCATAACTCAATAGCCTGCTCCAAATCATTACTAACTTTGGCAAATACTCGGGGTACACCATAAACTGCTCCAGGTCTATAATTTATGTTTTACATGGCCCCCCGCCCAAACTCCCTCGGGGATATATGATTGAAGTTGCCGCAGAGGGTTTCAAATACTTAGGAATCTACATTACCACCAACCCAAAACTATCTTATGATCAAAATCTTCTGGGGCCCCCTCCGACGACTACAGGAGGATGTCAAACACTGGAGGTCACTGCCCTTGTCCCTCCTGGGAAGAGCTGCCCTATTTAAAACGCTTGCAGTTCCTCGATTTTTATACGTACTCCAGAACTGTCCATTCCGATTGCCAACACCTACTTTATCGCCATCGAGGGAGAGATCCGTACCTAGTTATGGGATGGAGGAGCGCCGCGCAGGGGTGGTACAATGTGGGAATTGCCCTTCCGGATATACAGCTATATTACTGGGGCTCACAACTAATTGCCACTAACCACTGGATTCATGGCTCCCCATCTAATCTTGCCTTCCATCTAGAATGCTACCAAACTGCGTGTGAGGGATATCTAGGCGCCCCCTATAGTAAGGCCCGAAGGGGCCGCTAATTAGGGCCTATGTCGCAGACAGTAAATATCTTGCATCAGGCCACTTGTCGATTGGTATGGGCGGACAAACTTACAAAAGCTACACCACTTTGGTCCACTCAGCGACTGTGTCTGCTGTGTCACAACAAGGGTTTTGTTAAGTGGGACACAACTGGCATTACTAACATCGGTGACCTACAACACAGGCAAACCAAACACGCACTCGCACCGGGTGAATCTTTTAGGTATTTACAAGTTAGACACGCCCTCCTTGCCAACATCCCGAACGTGTCCTCTTTGCCAGACTCCTGCCCCCTTGAAGACTTAAACTTTCGGAGCCGCTCCTGAGAAAGGTTGTCTCGCACACGTATCGAAAGCTATGTAATAATCTACCCAATTCCTTCCAGAACCTTAGGGAAAAGTGGCAGAAAGATGTGGGGCCATTTGATGATGACGATTGGCAGACTGCACTGAGAAACAGTGATAAATCATCGCTTTCGTCTTGTCCAACTAAAAATCCTACACCAAACCTATCTCTCAGGGGTGCTTCTGGCCAAGATAGGTAGCCGGACAGATGCACTCTGCCTTAGACGATGTGGGGTGGACGGCACCTTTTATTACATCTTGTGGGACTGTCCCGAGATACACCTTTTATGGAACAACACAACCCAAAAAATGAGGGACACGCTGAGCAAACAAATCCAATTGTCACCAAGGCTTGAAATATTGAATATATGGGAGCCCACTGATTTGACAGAAATTGAGCAACAGTGGGTGGCATTGGGATCCCTGTTGGTGAAGCGGGCCATAGCCATGCTCTGGGGCTCTGATCAAAGACTTTCAACGATCGGGTGGGTGGCAGAGATGGACCGCTGTATGATAGCAGAGAAGGAGGTCTACAAACTACGAGGCTGCCCCAAGAAGTGGATAGGAAATGGGAGAAGTGAAACGCCTTTAGGGGAGAGATTTGTACATCACCAACGGAAGACATAGGGATGCGCAGACAAACTGACCAATAATCCTTTCATTGTCAGGTCTGGGCGACACAAGACTATTGATGTATTGTTATTCACCACATTTGCTATGTACTATGATATCGTAATGATGACTCTGTGCTTTCAATTTAATAAAATTGTTATAAAGAAAAGACAGGATTTGAGATCCTTGCTTCACTCTTAAGTGTTTCCAATTTTGACAAGTGTGTCAACAGACACACGTCTTACCCCCAGTACCTTGTATGTCATTTTTCATGTACCGGTAGCTGTAACAACGAGCCACTACTGTTCACCAGAACACAGCACTACCTGATCAGTCTCTGAATCCAATATGTGGCACTGGCTTGTCAGCTTTTGTGAGGGAATATCAAAAGCTTAGACTCACAACTTAGCAAACCTACTTGGCTAGACCCTATATGGATGTGTGACTCCCAATCTGCATTTGAGTGGTCCCATACAATGCTACACAGCCGATTTTTCCAGACGTAAAAGTGCGGAGACTCCATATCACAGGCCCTTTTCAATATCATCTGGACTCTCTCTGATCTTCTTTTGCAGACTGGGTTTGGAACCTGCCCATGTAGCAGTGACAGGACACACAGGTCACACGAGAGTCAAAGTTGAGGATTGGCAAGTACAGATGTGCAAGCCACCAAAATTCTTGTGAGATGTCCATGTCAGACTCAAATCAGGAGATGACAGTGAACATACAAGTAATTTAAGCTCATAAACACTGACAACTGTATAGTGTGATCAGAGGAGAACAAAGTCTGACTTTGGCTCATCTAGGTATGTGTCTTTTCCTGACGTGTACAACAATCAGGTGTCTCCGGGACAGGCCACTATGCGACGTGGGACTGCCATCAGCCCCTCAGCTCTAGAGGCCCCCATTTCATCGAGGCCTCCAACTGCATACCCTGCAACTTGTCCCCTTCAACGTAGCTGCCAGGTCGACACCAACATTGGCTCCGAACCTAAGGCAACACACCCCTCGTGCAACCTTCTGTGGCTGTACCAGATGCCTTGATGTGGGCATGTGAGGTTCAGCCAGACATGTTCTCTCGCATCATGCTGCAGATGTTTCTAGAGGTTTGCATGATGCGAGAGGAAATTGCACAAGCTCTGGCCACCCTCACTGCCAGTGTCAAATCAAATCAAACAAGCTTTATTTGATTTAAAAATACAACCATAAAAGCATCCTAAAAATAGTCAACATCTTCACATCACAAGTATACATTCAAATTCATTACAATAAAAGCAAAGATAAGAAAAATCTCAACAACGAACCCCAAAAGACTATATGCTAAGTGCAGAATATCCAATTCAAAGCAGGGTGATGACCCTGATAATTTCACTATTTTCACAAAATATACAGTAAAGTGCATTGCAGACTCTAACATTTGCTAGGCCACAGATGTATTCAAAGGCAATGTAATATGTGAACAGCCTCTCCTTTAAAAGCAATGTTCCTAGGAGATTCTTCCTAGTGTCTCTATAAAACCAGCAGAATAATATAAAATGCAACACTGTCTGATCTGATTTTCGAT
Source organism: Lissotriton vulgaris (assembly GCF_964263255.1). Lineage (NCBI taxonomy): Eukaryota > Metazoa > Chordata > Amphibia > Caudata > Salamandridae > Lissotriton > Lissotriton vulgaris. Next base: position 1,532,615,091 of record NC_141689.1, on the reverse strand, counting down.
CGCAAGGGCACTTTGGAAGATTATGATTCCACTTGCCCATCGTTGGAAAAGCTATTAAAAAGTCGGTTAATCTCATTCTTAGTTTTTTAAGATAACATCTGTGTTTTGTATCTGTAACCTGTAATAAGTAACATTGTATCCCTCTCCCACGGGGCCTATCATAGTATGCCTTGGTCAATGGTTTCGAGTTGGCATCAACATCCCGTAACCAGTTCTGTGATTCTATGATTCTAAACTTCAAGTCTTTTTTGTCATACTCTAGTATTTGTAAAGGATTGTTAAAATCAATATCTGTGGCACATTCATTTAAAAGATTTTTTATATACATTAGCCATGGGATTTTTTTCAATGGTCAAGTGCAAAGCAAACCTTAATAACGTCCTGGGTAAACTTAGTGCCCTACTTGCTCCATATTCCATACCAGACATTTAATCTTACTGTACTGATGAAATCATTAATATAAGAGGCTTCCAGCTCTTTGTGCACACTATATATAGTGGTAGAAGTAGGTACAGATAATAATCTTCATCAAAAAACATATTTTTCGGGGTCTGGAGGATCACATAAATAGCCACTCCTCAAAGTATTGCGCCATGACAGGTTCCAATGAGACATTTGCTCTTATATAGTGTCATGATTTCCCTACTAGGTTTATTACCCATTTCTTTTTAAATCTGAAGATTGCCTCGGTTATCCTAATACATTTTAATTTGCTATATTCAATGTAGGATCCCCAAAGTCCATTTGCTGTAAATATTAATCCTAAGTATACAAATTAATTTGTTGCTGCAATAGGGACACTATATACCTGGTGGGTCCTAGTCTTTACTTTTCCTTGCCCAAACACCATTGAAAATGTTTTTTTCAAGGTTAGGATCAAGTCCTTTTCATGCATGAATTCTGCAAATTTCTCAATTAAGGACAGAAGCCCATTCACAGTTCTCGATAAAAGGACTGCGTCGTCCGCATAGAGCAAAGTCGGGACAACACGTTTGCCTACTCTAGGGACTTCAACATTTAGCTTTTGCAAAACCTCATCTACTCTATTTATATATGGAGAACAACAAGTGGAGCGAGCACACATCCCTGACTAATTCCCGACGTTACCCTGAAACTAGTGGTGCACTCTCCCTCTAGCCCATATCGAACTCTTGTACTCTATGTATTTGTGTGAGGTATACAATGATGTCATTCGGTGCACCCATGTGAATCAACGTTTGCCACAACTTCGCATGATCAACTAGGTCAAAAGCACTAGTGAGGTCAACAAAACAAAGGTGTAAATGGCCCTTTTTTACAGTTGTATATTTACTAATCAATAGGTGCAAGTTGATACATTGTTCAATTGTCCCTATCTCTCTTCTAAAACCATGCTGTGATTCGGTAAGGATTTTATTTTCGTCTGTCCATATTCCTGCCTACCCATCAATTTTGAGGTTATGTCAAGGAGGGAAATAGGGCGATAGCATTTGGCATCACCTTTTATTGCCCTCTTTAAAAATCAGGACAATAATACTTTCAGTCCAAGTTTTTGGTATCAAGCCCCCCGCACCGGTGTTAAACACTTTTTGTAAAAGTGGGACCCAAAGAACCATATCAACTTTAAAAATATCTATTGGAACCCCATATGGGCCTGGTGCCTTTCCATTTGCATATCTTTCTAGGGCCAGTGCGACTTCTTCCAGGGTAATAGGAGCCAGATTTGGGGGATCGAAAATTATAAAATCTTTATTAGCTAATATTTTCAAGGTACCACCAGGGTGACTATTTTCTGCTAGTATGGAGGTTTCATTTTCTGGATTAAAAACCTGTTCAAAATGACTTATCCACTCCTGGGGCTGCACCACACTGTCAATTTTAACAGCGCAATGATCTTTAAAATAGGGCTGATTAATCGTCTTCCAGAATAAGGGTGCATCTTTTATCTTGGTGGCCTGAGTACGTTTTTCCCATGCAAGATCTTGAATCTCCCTTTTCCTTTTTGCAAGGGTCTGTTTACATGTCATCCTCTGAATTTTGATGAATTCGTTGTCCGCAGGCCTGATTTTAAAGCATTTTTAAGGACTGGTTAGCCTTAGTGCATTGGGAATCAAACCAACTGATTTTCTTCTTAACTTACTTCTTGCTCTTGATTTTTAGACCCCTAGAGATTACAGCAGTGATATTACAAAAAGCCCCTATAATCTGGTTGTCGGTAGAATCCCCCCTATTACATATATCAATATCATATTTACAAACATTAATTAGTCTATCCACAAATTCCATTCGATTTAATGGAGATACCATTTTCTCCCTGAGTGGATATAAAAGGGGCTAGACAAGTCCCTACTGGGAACTATCATCTAATCTCACTGTTAAAAAAAGTGGATGATGATCACTAAAACAGCTTTTTATCACCTCCATTTTCACTATATGATCTTGTCCGTGTGCTGACATTAATATATGGTCAATAATTGAGCAATGTCCGTGACCTTCGCACGTCGGTAACTGGGAATCTCCATTCGGTATAGACTCATCCGATAGTTCGAAATTATATTTATACATTGCCCCATTAATAGATTTGCCATAGAGATTATGTGGAAAGTGAAAATAACTTTCCCCAATCTCATTTCCATATACACAATATTTTCCTTCTAAGATGCCACATTTCTTGCTATTAAAATCACCAAACCAGATCAGAAAACAATCATCTCTGATCTGTTTTAAAAATGAGTCAAGCTCCTTCTCTATAGCCAGTATAACTTGATTTCTGGTGTTATCAAAAGCATTAGTATATAAGTTAATTATTACAAAACACTTGTAATCAAGAGAATGGACCCACAAGAATTGGAAATAAGGTAAGTCAATGTAGGCTTTCTTCAGGGTTAACGGGTATGTAACTAAAAGTAGAACGGCTGAATCTCCCTTTGCCCTTCCATTTCGAGAGGGATTTGCTTGAGTATCAACTGTTGAAAAACCGTCTACGTGGAAGGGTTCCGTATGCCAGGTTTCTTGTATACAAATAATCTGGCAGCTATTTAGTGCTTCGGGCCATACATCATCATTCATTTTTTTATTTATACCTGCAATGTTCCATGTTACTATGATCAGGTTTTTAGTTTTTGAGTTTTGGGTTGAGGATAATACCTTGTCAATAGGGTAGGAATTTTGTTCAATACCCTGGTGCAGTCAGTCCATGTCGCTACATCTTCTGAGGGGTAAAATATAAGTGGTCTGTACTTATCTACTGTTTTGGTCCATTTGCAGGCTAACTAAAAAAATCCAAACCTAGGGGACTATTAGGATGGCGGACGGACCTGCGTCCGTCCGCCACCCCAGAGGAGGAGGGACCGTCCGCAGGGGCAGCGGCGGTCCCTCCGTGCTAATTAGGATGTGACCGCCACCCTGGCGGTCACATCCTGTATGTTTAACATTGCGGCGGGTGCTGCTTGAATAACATTTCCCCTCTTTTAGATATCTCCTCAAGCAAGGCTGTAACCATCTCTGGGTAACGAAAGGAAACAACACAGTCCCCTTCACAGGCTTTAGGTGATTTCCCCACCCAAGGTACTCTTCTTGCCATAATGATGTCTTGAACCAGGGTGTTTGAGTTGTAAACAGAGTATTTAGTAAACCAGTACACAACCTTATTTTTCAAGTTTACCCAGCCCTTGTTTGCATTATCCTTTAAATCTGGCACTTTTTCAAAAATAATGGTTTAAGGTGTTACCTCAGATGGTAAGTGTAAAGGTTTTTGGTAGATCCTTCCGGCTGCAGGTTTATCCACATTGTTAGTTTTAGGTTTTGTCATTTTTATCAAGTGATGGGCTGACGGCATATAGTGCAGGACTATTTTCCTTGTCGATAGTGTCTGGAGTATTTTTTCCTCGGCCCAATACTAGAGGTCCCTGCAAGCCAGGTACAATATTATTTATGATAGTTCATTGATTATTATCTGTAGATTTCCTCTCCAGTTGTAACATTCAAAGGGGCAGATTTACAAGCTCCTTGTGCCACCATTGCATCAGTTTTTGTGTTGCAATGGTGGTGCAAACTATTTACAACGTGACGCATCTAGGGAGATGTGTCACATTGTAAAGCCCTGCATCACATTATACCTGCGTCAGGTATAATGTATGCAGGGGGGCATTCCTACACAGGAAAGCCTCGTGAAAGTGACACAGTGAAATCTACAAGATTTCACTGACGGGCGCAAACGGGCCTTGCCGAGCACACCCGCGCACACCCCGTGCTGCGGGAGCCCAAGGCAGCCTTTATGCTTCCTCTGACCTGGAAAAGGGACGTTGGCGCCTGTTGGCACATAGGTAGATGGGGGATGCAGTCCCCAGTGAGGTCGGCGATATCTGGTGGCAGGAAAGCAGGCAGGAAAATAGTTTCAACCGGCCCAGTGTCAATACCCTGACTGAAGCCATGTCGTCTTTCGTTTCCCAACCTCCCTCCCACACCACCGTCAATGTTACCCCCTGTCCGTTGCCCCACACTGTTTCCCCTGTACTCCTCATGTGTTCGGACCCCAAGTGGTGCCTATTCCTTCACCGGACACCAGCAAGGAGCCCTCATCGAACTCAGAGGATCTGAACATTGTGGTACGAGAGGATGACCAGGACACTTGACCTGTTGGACCGATTTTACTTTGTGGACAATGATTTACTTTTCCCCTTGTAAATAGACCGGTTCCACTGACACTCCATGACATGTTATTTTTATGTTGCCCCACTCCAATCCAAGTTCCTTTCTCCATCTGCAGTAAGAAGATCATTTGTTTTCCTTTCTCCCTTCAAAACGGACTGTTGGTATTTTTCTAACCCCACATTTTTTTTACATGAAAACTTAGTTTCAATCATTCTTTCTCTATCTTGATTGACTTAATTGAGAATGTCTTGTACAAAATATGGACAGGTATTTTGGAAGTCATCTGCTCTGCATATGAAGACTTGCTGCAATGACGGGGTTACACTTATACATGTGTCACACACACACATACATCTTCACATATCTAGGCCACCTAAATTGGTGAGTGTGGGCTATCAGGATATGATACGCAAAAGAGTTTTGACTTGTGAAGAGAATTTATTTTTATTCACACATATTCACACTGGTCAAAAAGTTCCTCGGGTGTGAACAATGGGGATCATGCTTGTGACTTCGCAATTTCGGAGGTGAGGATCGGTGTGAGGGATTATGTCTGGGTTGTGCCGAGGTGCAGGTTGGTATTGTGTATGTGCCTGTACAGGGTGAAGTTCATGTGCAGGGGTGGATTGTGTCTGTACACTTGGTGTTTGAGGGTGGACAGTGGGTTGTTTTAGAGGTGGTGGTAGTACCTGTTCATGGGGTGGTGGGAGAGTGCCTGGATGGGGGGCAGTGGTGGGTGTGCACCCTTGGTGTATTCCTATGCAGTTTGTGGTACAGGTGTGTGGGTGTGATGTGCTGCAGGCAGATGTGATGGCTCCCCTCCCTGTGTTGACTGTGAAGGGAGGCTTTGGATTACTTTCATCATGCCCTCCATCATCTTCATGGCCAAGTCATGGTGTCTTAAACTCTCTTCCCTTTGTCTCTGATATTCTTGGACATGTCTTGCCCAGATCTATCCATCCTATCCTGTAGCGTAGTTCCTATTTTCCCAATAGGCCCTGCGCATTGGAATAACATAAACAGTAGTATCGATGTAGAAGTGCGGATCTTCCAGGCCTCTACTGACTATGCTAAACTTAATTGGGTTTGTTACCAACTAGCTCAGAGATCACTGGAAACTTTCTTGACTGAAATAGGAAGTGATCAGCTTCCCTGGCACAGACAAGAAGGGATTCAGTTTTCCAACAACCGTGCAACATGACAACTTTGCTCCTCAGATCAAGAGTCAATCTCTAGGGTCGTGTGAAACAATAGACAGTTCTTTTACTCAGTCAGGTTGGTGCAGATTACTTTCACAATATGTAGAGAATAGAGAGACGGACGTTGTCAATAAAAGGTTAACATTTATTGAACAGTCTTTCTTCTCGTACAAGAGAAATGAATTGCCACAATTGCAAGACTTGTTATTATAAAAAGTACGTACAGTAAGATAAGTATTGCGAAATAATACTGTAAAAGCATTGATATGGTTTCTTTGCCATACAATGGTTTAAAAGGAATAAAACATATATACATTCATATATACATTAGGCCAAAATACTCAACTGGTGCTTCTAACTATGCCTACCCCAGTGTACCTGACCTAAGCCTAATACTTGGGAGGGGAGTAAGTAAGTAGCTTTAGTTTAAGTTGGTTTTGCCAAGGTTTGCTTCAAGAATTCTCTCTCAAGGGTTTAGTCAACACCATACCTCCGGAATAGAATGATGGAGGTCTGGTATCTCCCTCAGGGCTCGATATCCCAGTCACCCGCAAGGGTAGACTAGAAACGCCGGAGCTGGATTTCTCGGCAGGAGAAAGGCAGCGTCTCTTCTTCAGCGCGTCGAGGAGGAGGAGGGGCAGCGTCCGCGGGCAGCTTGCATCTGCTGGGTTCTTGCAGGGGACGGCTGTTCAGCTCCTAAGTTCACCACACCATCGTTCGCTTGTTAGTAGCGATAGCAGTAGCGATAGCAGCTATGGTATCATCAGCATGACAGCTTCTTCAGCAGCAGCGAGATAGCTGGCAGCATCAGCTTCAGCACAGCAACGAGACAGCAGCAACATCAGCGAACAGCAGACAGCGTTTGCTTAAGGCAACGTTGGTAATATTTATACCTGAAAGGTGCCTTGTTTGACGTAAGTTTGCTGGACATAAGACGTCAATAAAGATGTCACTAGGAAGTGATCGTCTATCGGTGCTCATTAGAGTTCTATTACTAATCAAAACACAGCAAGCGGGGATTTCCAGGTTTGCTGAGTTTTTATCTTGTTGAAGAACTCGGAGTGTTAATCTAGGAATCTCAGATAGTAACTTCTGCTCTGTCATTGCACTAATTGGTTGCAAAGGAAGTGGCAGAGAAAGCTATTCTGGAATGTGGCTCTGTTCGTGTGAGGCCAGAGACGAGTTTCTGAATATTGCACTGGAACGGTTATGCCAATATAGGGAATAAATGGATTTATGGCCGAATAGGGGCATAAGGTCACAGTATCGATCAGGATCCTAGATTAGAACGCCACACCCACTCCACGAATTCATGTCCATCAAATTACTAAAACTAGAGCAATAAGATGCATGTGTAACATTGCCCACCCCAAAATACGTATATGCATTTGAAATAGGCGTATATTGTAATACGTGAAATTTTAGGTACTGTACGTTTTTGAAGCATAGAAATCATTCAAAAATTATAGCATATAAAATCAATGAACAATTATGCAAAAAGAATCACACATGAAATATCTCTGAAACAGAAGAAGGGCGAGATAAATCATCACATAAAAATGCATTGCAATAAAATGTGCTAGAGGCTGGTGTAAAGTTATTATGTCTCTAGATGTATTTAAAAATAGAACTTGAAGCTTCTGTTCTCTATGAATAGTTTTTACTTTAAGCAAAGAATTTTTCGTGCCAGAAAAAGGGTGAATATTAAAAAGTGTTCAATTCAAAAGAATTTTTGCTTGAACGGGGAAATAGAGTTCCAACGCTTTTAGCAGTTTTTGTTGTTCAAAACTGAAGGCCGAATTCAGAGTTCATGGGAACGCTGTGTGTCGGAATCTTTCTCTAAAGTTATTATTTCCGTTCGGGTGAGAACATCATATCAGACAGGCTCTCAAAGAATTGGTCTACAAAATCAGGTGACAGTTCGACCAAATTCGATAGTGCTGTAACTTGGCAAGTGTGAGAATGATTGCTGTCATCAAAGTCGGGATCAGCAATGCTCACAGATGGTCGTACCTGGATGATGTTGCTTTTGTCACTCGCTCCACTGTTACCACCTAGTCGTAGCACAGGAGTCTCAACGAATGCCGTCATCAGGATTGGTAGCCGCTGGGGACAACACAATGCGTGAGCCGTTATCGGACTGAGCAAAGTATCGATATCCATTGGTACTGCTGATGGAAGTGAAAGACATATGTCCAACACGCACTCATCTCCGCATAGCATACATCGTAGTACAGGTAAGATGCAGGATTGCCATATCGGTCTGAATGAAAGGAACCAGGTCATGTTTAGATCTCTCAGCCTAGCCAATCCAAGGACTCTAGTTATTCTGTCCCGGTAGCACATTGCTAGGATTGTCTCTTCCATTCCCATAGGAGTCATGTCTGAGCTGTGGCTTGCCATAACGAAGCAGGAGGGTCAAAAATAAAATCCCTGCTACAAGTCCCAAAAATAGGGGTATGCCGCCAAAAACAGAGTGGACAAAATTTGGAACGATTCCCAGAATTGCTTGAAATGGTGTTAGCAGTCCCGTAAAAATCGTCTTAAATATGCCTGGGATGCCTGTGGCACTAGACATGTTAAGGAGTTGGCTAAGCATTTCTACGAAATGCACGGGGTAATTTGTTGATAAAAGGTCATGAACCTCTGTAGCTGTCCTTGCAACTAGAAGATCATACGTCTCTTTTGATGACGTTATGGGCACTGTTGTCTGCAAAAGCACAGACTTCATTTTGCTTAAAGTATCAATTCATATAGAATAGAGATTCAGACGAGGCCAGATGGGAGTCGCTATGTCTCCAGGCCCACTCGGGAACAATGCTTGCATACAGCATTTGACCATGGATGTTACGCTTACGAGATAACTTTTCCCTGGAACAAGGCCACAACATCTGTGATCCGTTCTAAGAATGTAACTCCCATTCGCGAGTTGCATAAAGAAGGGCTCTATCTGAGTTGCAGGTGTGACAAGCTGGTGGCATGAAAGGTTGTTAGAATTACCTTCACAGGCTCCGTGTAAATTAATACCCTGGCACAAAAGTATACCGCTTAGTGACTGTTTACAGTTTTCACCACTAAGAAATACATTTTTGTCGCTGTCACTGTAGCATGAATGTGTATATGGTAATTTCCATTCTGATTTTACATATCCTTTACCCAATCGTTCATACTGGCCAGTAGGTATGTATTCAAGGCACTTTTTAAATCGGAAAGTTGTTATCGGAATAGTGATAATTCCGTGTATTATCCATTCAATGACAGGACTCTCTGACATTGTCAATGGTAATCTCTCAAGTTTTTCGATGCTCAGGATTGTATAGTCTGCTCCTTTTTGTGCCAAACTGATTTGTTTATCAGTAAGGTTAAAAATGGAAAATAATGACGTTGTGTTGATTAAACGCCAAGGCACATAGCCTGAACGAAGATTTTGCAGCGTCCAGCCTAATTGGACAATAGAACGTAATTGAGATTGGCCATGCTGTAATATTAGCAAGTCTCTGTCTATTATGTCAAAGGCAGAAGATGCAATATTGTCCAACGAATATATTCTGGAGGACAGAGTCATTAACCCATTGTCCACTACAGAAAGTGATTTTTCCAAATTAATACGATCAATTTCTCGTATTTTTTCAGCTGTTTCAATTTGTGTGACTTTCCAAGCCTCGTTGTACACAGCATAGATGCTGGCCGCTATGAAACGCTTTTGACGCTGTTTGCGTGGTCCAAGAATGAAATCGCGCAAATCAGCACCATCTTTTAGTAAAGACAAGTGTTGCTTAATTTCAGCCAGTGTGGATGTTCCTAGCCATTCGAGGCAGAGTTTCCCTACACTGTATGTTGTTACTATCCCTGGATGTTGTCTCTGGGAGTATCTAGGGTCTTGTCTGGTAATTTTTAACCCCTGTGTTTTGTTCAGGAATCTATCTTGACAGCTGTTTGTGTCTGTAGGCCAGATTAACCACTTTTTCCAATCAGGATGTGTTCTGTTAAAATTTAAAATTTTAGTTACGTCTATCTCAATATCTGTTGTTGCATTCTCAGGTATTGGCTTTGGAATAGACGGTTTGTTTAGGTCTTTGATCTTAGCTAGGCCAAGACAGGATGTTTGGTGAATTGTGTCATTTAAAAACATCATTTGTTCAGGTATCATGCAGGTTCTGAATAGTGCTTCAAGGCCTTGTACCTGCCAATCTTCGTACCCCAAATGGTTTTTGTTTCAATGTTATTTTTCCAATAATCAAAACCAAATGTCATCATTTTTTCATAAAATGCTTCTGAATATATTAATTTAGTGTTTGTCAGCATTGTTTTCATTCCTGTTTTATCTAACAGTTTGTAATAACACGTTTCTGCATCACTGGTGTTAAACCCTGAGAAGTACTTGAATTTCTCAAAAAATGCTTTTGAACTGCTTTTAGGTGGTGTAGCACAATGTTCCCATTGATTATACTTAAAAATATGTCTAGGCTGTGCAGATTTATGCAAATAATGATTGCCATAATGTGTGTAGCAGAATGTCTGCTCATAACTAGATGAACCTTGTAAGTAATCATGTTCTGTGAATCTAGCTGACATTACTAAATCAGACATCATGTCATTAATACTGTTAAAGTCCCAATCATCAGAGAATGTACTAGGTTTTACAAAGTCACTTAAGGAAACCTTTAGTTGATGAGGATACTTCAGGATCTCGACCGGACCATAGATCTCATAGTCAGTTTTCTCCCATACTACCCCACCAGGTATTGGAATGGCTGTGACATTTACTGTTGATAGTTCTCTTTTCTTCATGTGGGATGATCTGTGTGGTTTGAGGACTAGGTTGATGTTCTGACTTGCTGTGTCCATTGTACTATATTTTCCCTCAATGAATTTTCCCAAACAAAGTACCATGATGAGCCAAAGCAGGAGGAAAAATATACCTAGACCGAACCAGAACTCTAACCAAGGGGAAATAAGGTAGATTACCTTTAGTTGATGAAAGAGTTCCGTTGCTTTTTCTTTAAAAGTCATTTTTGTTTCTGGCATCACTTCGGGGTTACTTTGATCCTCGGAAAAGTTGTCGAAGTTGATGAAATAACCAGAGGCAGTTCTGTCAATTGTTGGGATTGTTCTTTCAATCTGGCTGTTGCTTTAACTTTATGTTGCTTAAGGATTTTCTTGTTTCATTCAGTTCCTGTAAAACAGCCAAACGATCTTTGATGTCAAAGTCTGTTTTCTTATCTTGTACCACTGATACCTGACTATCTAAGTCCTGAATTTTCATTCTAATTCGGAGCAATAGTTCGTATGGGCTGAAACCTTTTAGAGATTTTTTTGGCAAATTGTTAAGACTGGTTTGGACACTTATTAAATGTTTGACCCACCCAGCGCCTGAACATAATACCTTCGCTGTTATAGATCGCTTTATGTCCCGGTTTTTTCTTTCTACCACACTATTCCCTTCGGGGTGCGACGGACAAGAATACCGCAACCCAATTCCCATGCTGGCCATGGCCTCCCTATAAGCTCGAGAGCTGAAAGCAGGACCCTGGTCAGAATGGAACGTGGTAATTGCGTATGTGCCGACAAAGACTCGCAGATCTTTTATAACCGTTCTAGCGTCAGCCGAGCGCTGGAGGCCACAATTTTTAAGTGTGTTTAGCCTTAATGATGTACAATGGGACGCGTTTCTCTTTTTTGATAGCGCCGATAGATTGCCTGATGCTTTCTATTAGGGCTTCTGACACTACACTGGCCGGTTCTCCACTGCGATCTCTGTTGCAGTCTTCACAGTTTTTTGCAAACTCGTGAATGCCTTCACTCATTTCCGGCCACCAGTACTCTGATTCTACTTCTCTCAGAGAGTCCCTGATTTTTTGGTGTCTCAGACCCAACCCCATGTGTGCTTCCTGTAATAGGAAGCCCCTCCGGTCCCTGTTTGAAATTACCCTATCGCCCACTCCAGGGATTCGAGCAAAAAGAACGGAGTTTGCATCGATTACGTATGCATAATTGAGTGGATAGTTCACGGGTAGTGCTGCACAGGCGCCTTTTACGGTCGTTTTTACTGCCAACAGGGTTTCCCCGTCTATGTATTTTTCTGCACGCTTTTTTGTGGCTACGGAAGCCGGTTTAGTTGCTTCCGCTATGGCTGTATTAGCCAATGAATTCCCTGCAACGTGAACGCCATCACGTTGAAGACTCTGTGCGTGTATCACGTGAGTCTTTTGTATTCTTTCTGTAAAGGAGCTACCTGTTTCCAGAGCAATTTATGCTTTATTGTGGCACCTGTGTCATCTTTGTAATCGTTTTCAATCCAACTCTGCAGTTTATTATTGTAAGAGTTGACGCAAAAATGAGAATCGCACACAATTAGTGTGGGGAATTCACGTTCTGCATTTTCGAGCGCCATCTTTAAAGATCTGATTTCAGCTCTCTGAGCCGAACAGTTTCTTACTGATTCAGTTTTTGTTACTTTCGGTCTGAATTTACCGCACAGCCAACGACCTTTAACAATCGCACACGCTGCATCGTAGGATTTACTCTCTACGTTGAAATGCTGTACAAACCTATCTGTATAGATTATACAGGCATATTGTGGGAGAGGCAGAAGTTCGATTGGCAGAGGATATTCTTCTTCATATTCTAAATCATTCAGTTCTTCGAATTGCGGGGCGAAATAGTATTTCACATCTTCCGCTCCTAGAGAATCTACATACTGTGTCCATTTCGGATCCAGTGACACTGTAGGCAGGTTTACTGGGCTGAATAGCGCCTCGAAGGCGGATTCCGCTGTGAGGATATTAATCCGTTTGCCGTGTGCTAGTTCTCGTTCATTTGCTAATGCAATTTGCACTGCTTTCACAGTTCTTTCTGTGTGACTGAATGTTTTTTCTACTTGTGTGTACAAGTGAGATTTAATTGAAATTGGTACCTTTTCTCCCTCATTAGAGGTTAGGTACGTGAATCCGCATCCTCCTGGGATGACTTTGATTACAAGATCGCGTGTGTTGTCACGTGTATCTAATTTTGTTTTAGCTAACATGTCTGTTTGCAGTGATCTCAAAATTTCTGTGTGTTTTTGAGTCCAGGTGATTTGTTTAAAATCAGGTTTAATTAGTTCGTAAAGAGGTTTAACCCTCTCCGCGTAATTTAGAATGTAAGTTCTTCCGAAATTCAGAAAACCTAGTATGGATTGTAAATTCTTCAGCGGTTTTGGAGCTTGGAGTACAGCGCACTTCTCTAAGAAGTTGTCCGCTAGGCTTTTTCCTTCACTTGATAATTCTTATCCTAAAAATAATACTGTCAGATGGGCAATTCGAGACTTTTTAAAGTTGAATTTGTAACCCTCTGCTGCGAACCCAAGTATAATGGTGTTCACTCTTTTCAAGTGAGTATCCAAGTCGTCGTCTGTGAGATAAATATCATCTACGTAAGATAATGTCTCATCATCATATATTTGTAGTAACTCTGTTACTCTAGCTGAGAATAGTCCTGGGCTGTTCTTGAACCCCTGTTGGAGTCGACAGAATTTTTTCTGCGACCCAAATGCTGAGAAAGCGGTCAAGTATCTGCTTTCTGGTGCAATGTTTTGACAAAAGAAACCATTAGATATGTCTAATGTTGTTTTATACTTTTTCCTAACTATGTTATTCATTAGGGCTGCACTATGCGAGTTTTGTACTGCAAATGTTTTGCAACATGCATTAAGGTGTCTGTAATCTAAAACTAGACGATATGAATTGTCTGGTTTGGAGACAGGAAACAAAGGATTGTTCATTTGAGAGGTGCATGTTTCAATCACCCCCTGGTATTCAAGTTGATCTAAGATCTCCCTGACCTGTTTTTTAGCTTCTTGCTTAATGGGATACTGCCGTTGGGCAGTTGGTTCACTTTTTAATTGGATTTTGTGAGGAGGTGAGTCCTCATCCCATCCTACATGGTTTTTATATAATGCCGGTGCCTGGGCTACTGCCCATTTCCTTGCATAAGTATATTTTTTGTGAATCGGAATGTGATTCGCGAAGGCAGGCATAATCATTTCTTCGCCACGAGGGCACTCCCTGACAAACTCTGGGGGCCAATCTTTTTCAGCTAACAGAATATCATAGCCTTTCGAGAGTTTATCCCAAAATAGACCCTTTATTTTCCTAGTCTTATCACCCTCTATACGCAATGTTATTTCGTATATTTTATGGGGCTCGCTAAGTCTGGTGTCAGCAGTTTCAACCTGAATGTATTCATTCATGTCCACTGTCTCCAGATGACTCATCAAGATCTTGCGGGCTATACTGATTTCTGCTGCACTGTCCAACATTGTCAATGCCCACTCCTCGTTTTTCAACTGTGTCCTCAGTATTCTCGGCATGGTTGATTACTCTAATACTGGCTACCTTCTTTTTTGGAAATTGAGATTTTTGACTCTGAGCAGGTTCCTTGTCTTTGGACTTGGTGTGCTCTCCTGGGTCTGACCGTCCTCTTCTTTCCGATTTCTGCGAAAAAGATCGAGAGGGACGTGTATCAATACTTTGATATCTATCAGGTTTTTTCAGATTATCCCTATTTCTAAGGTTATATCTTTTCTCAGAGGGCTCCCTCTGGGGAGACTGATGTTCTCGAGTCGGAGTTCTTTCCCTCCGTCGAGGAGACCTTCCTCTGGACTGGAAAACTTTTTCCTTGTTAGTGGATTGTTTATTTCCATCCCAGCTCTTTTTAGGAGTGTTTAAATTATTTTTAATAAATAATTTTTCAGGGTTTTCGAGCAGTTGGGGTTTTACTGGTTTCCCACCCAAGCTGTCTCTACCTAATTCTTCATAGCATTTCTCTATGATTCTGGCAAGCTCAATTGGCTGATCTGTTATATCTGTTTCCTTCAACTTCTGGCAGATCACCACAGATGCTGCTTCTCCCTTTATGTTGGCTAATATAATAGCCGAGACCTGCTTGAAGTCTTTCAGTAATTTCATACCAAGAGTTAAAGCGGGCTCTGGACCGTATTCATTTTGAATCTGTTTTAGCACATCTGGTATTACCGCCATAGACGGAACACCATGTGTTTTTGTGTAAATGGAAGCAAAGACTGTACCCCAAGTGTCACAGTCCTCCACGTGTGGTGCGATTCCCATAGGAAGGCAGATGGTCAAGATTCTGTGTTTCTCAATAGGGGTAGTATCCGGAAATACTGCCTCTATTTGAGTGATTTTCTGTGCTAACCAGAAAGGAATTTGTTCCCGTTTTACGGGTGTTTTACCTAGACATGATTGTATGTTCTGTGGTGTAATTTTATTAGTTTTCCCCTGATGAGGGGTCAGCTGTGGTGCATCAACAGCTGGTTGGACTGTTGCAGTCCTCATTACATATTGCACTAATTGCCTATGTATTTTTATAAGTGTTTTTAGCTGTACTAACAGCTCTTCTTTAGACATTTTTGCAATGTCCGGATGTGGTGTGTAGCTGGCTAGAACCGGCCACGTTGCTCCTGGTCTACCTAGTGGAACGAGCCTGGTAATATGATCATTATGTTTTAGGGCGCCATTAAACCAGAGCAGGTGCTCTTGGAATTTTAGTGGGATTTCAGTCTCCTCGAAAGGAGCGTACTCATCCGGTGGTTTCTCTATTTTGTAATAGTGAAACTCTTTTGTTCTAGCGTTTGCCACTGGAAAGTTTATCCATGAATAGAATACCTCTGTCTGCCGATATTCGTGTGCCTCTCTCATGAAGATTACTGTACCACCTTGTGGTGTCAGTCCGTTTTCTATAGGTTTTAACATTATAGACTTTCTTAAGTGGACCGGGATGATAATTGCATCCGGTTCAGTCTGTAGGAGACTCGAGTCTTCCTCTATCAGTAGGGTCGCTAGTCTAGCTGCTTCCCTTTCCTCTTCACTGTCTGACATTTTATAAATGCAGGTTTTGCAGAGCAGGTCTCCAAGGAGACAAAGATTAGGTGCACAATATTTTGGAACACTGTATCCTTCAACGTTGAATAAACCAGAGCTTTACATAGGAATCTCTTCCTACTGAGTTCGGGCGGATTTTAACCTTTCACCCACTCCAGACGTCTATTGGAATATTTACGGGAGAAAGGGGTCTGTGTGAAATATGCACGACTGAGTTACTCTAATGTCTTGCGTTAGTTTATCGCCTTACCAAACGTTGGGCGCCATTTAGCGTAGTTCCTATTTTCCCAATAGGCCCTGCGCATTGGAATAACATAAACAGTAGTATCGACGTAGAAGTGCGGATCTTCCAGGCCTCTACTGACTATGCTAAACTGGGGTTTGTTACCAACTAGCTCAGAGGTCACTGGAAACTTTCTTGACTGAAATAGGAAGTTATCAGCTTCCCTGGCACAGACAAGAAGGGATTCAGTTTTCCAACAACCGTGCAACATGACAACTTTGCTCCTCAGATCAAGAGTCAATCTCTAGGGTCGTGTGAAACAATAGACAGTTATTTTACTCAGTCAGGTTGGTGCAGATTACTTTCACAACATGTAGAGAATAGAGAGACGGGCGTTGTCAATAAAAGGTTAACATTTATTGAACAGTCTTTCTTCTCGTACAAGAGAAATGAATTGCCACAATTGCAAGACTTGTTATTATAAAAAGTACGTACAGTAAGATAAGTATTGCGAAATAATACTGTAAACGCATTGATATGGTTTCTTAGCCATACAATGGTTTAAAAGGAATAAAACATATATACATTCATATATACATTAGGCCAAAATACTCAACTGGTGCTTCTAACTACGCCTACCCCAGTGTACCTGACCTAAGCCTAATACTTGGGAGGGGAGTAAGTAAGTAGCTTTAGTTTAAGTTGGTTTTGCCAAGGTTTGCTTCAAGAATTCTCTCTCAAGGGTTTAGTCAACACCATATCTCTGGAATAGAATGATGGAGGTCTGGTATCTCCCTCAGGGCTCGATATCCCAGTCACCTGCAAGGGTAGACTAGAAACGCCGGAGCTGGATTTCTCGGCAGGAGAAAGGCAGCGTGTCTTCTTCAGCGCGTCGAGGAGGAGGAGGGGCAGCGTCCGCGGGCAGCTTGCATCTGCTGGGCTCTTGCAGGGGACGGCTGTTCAGCTCCTAAGTTCACCACACCATTGTTCGCTTGTTAGCAGCGATAGCAGTAGCGATAGCAGCTATGGTATCATCAGCATGACAGCTTCTTCAGCAGCAGCGAGATAGCTGGCAGCATCAGCTTCAGCACAGCAACGAGACAGCAGCAACATCAGCGAACAGCAGACAGCGTTTGCTTAAGGCAACATTGGTAATATTTATACCTGAAAGGTGCCTTATTTGACGTAAGTTTGCTGGACATAAGACGTCAATAAAGATGTCACTAGGAAGTGATCGTCTATCAGTGCTCATTAGAGTTCTATTACTAAGCAAAACACAGCAAGCGGGGATTTCCAGGTTTGCTGAGTTTTTATCTTGTTGAAGAACTCGGAGTGTTAATCTAGGAATCTCAGATAGTAACTTCTGCTCTGTCATTGCACTAATTGGTTGCAAAGGAAGTGGCAGAGAAAGCTATTCTGGAATGTGGCTCTGTTCGTGTGAGGCCAGAGACGAGTTTCTGAATATTGCACTTGAACGGTTATGCCAATATAGGGAATAAATGGATTTATGGCCGAATAGGGGCATAAGGTCACAGTATCGATCAGGATCCTAGATTAGAACGCCACAATCCAAAACATGGGCCAGTCTGTCCACCACCTGAGGGATTTGGTGCTGGGCCTCACACATGTCTGACAGAGTAGCCCCTATGGCACGAATGTCCTGCCTCACATCTGTCTGCTGTTTGAAGAAGTCCTGCTCTCACTGGCCACCATGGGCATGTGCAGGCCCTCTCTGCAGGGGTTGGTCATGTATGAGACTGCCAGTTCCAACAGCGGGGGGAAGCCTGTGGACAGGAGAATGGTGCTGAGGGGATACCTGCACCACACAGAGTTGGTACTTCCCTCAGATGGTGAAGAGAATACCTAGGATACACTGTATGGGGAGGAGTGTGTAGGGGAACCACCATGTCTGTCCCGATGTGAGGGCTGTGAGGGAGTGATATTTGTGTTGGAGTGTGTGTGAACTGTGGCTGGTTAGCTTTATGCTGGGGACAGGCAATCTTTTTTAGGAGGAGGCTAAGGCACCTTGCTGGGCGGAGGGTATGAGGCCTTGCAAAATGTGGGTGATGTGGGAAAATGTATTTCCATTGCATCAGATTCTTCATCCTCTGAGAGGATAAACAGATAGTCACCATCATCATCCAATCCTTCATCCTCCTCAGGTACTTCCTCCACCTCTTCTTGCACAGCACTTGCAGCCAACATTACTGCCTAGAGGAGCAGTGGATGTTTGCCTTTGATTGCCCGTTGCCCAACACTGGTGGAATGTCCATCCTCCTCATCGTTATCATTACCTGGAACACAGAGGTTGCAACCGAATAAGCAATAGACGTAGTATAAGTTGTGGTGCAATACAAGGTTTGGTTTTACTGTACTTTGCATCAACAGATGATGCACCCCTACAAGTGACAGGCACATGTAACACTTATGATATTTATGTAACTTTGTAAACAACAACTGCAGGTTCTATGCAGAAAGGGATTTTGTTCTTTGTCATGGTTTTGATAGGGAAACACTTCACGCCACATTTACCGGATGGACATGTGCAAGAGGGTTTCATGGCTGCAGCCAGGATGCCTTGCATTCCCGGGATGGTGTTGTGCGCCGCATTGGTGTCATTCCGTCAGCAGCTGTGATGAGACATACATGTCCATATTACAGTACACCAGATGGTCGCTATGAGCTAACATGTAAATGTCATTCAAAATGACGATTGATAGGATATTCCTGGACAATGTGCAGCATGTTTACCTCATGGACTTTTCATGTGGACCCCTGCTCACATGCAGCAATGGCCAGCTGTCACCTCCACACATCACTGACATTAATGAGATGACACATCAACAGACAAATCTATAAGAGAAGGTTACTGATATATGATGGAAGGGGAGACATAATCAGGATGTCACCACATTACATTGATTACACCTTCACTGTTAAGACTAACATGTCTCATGAGTATGATGTTGTCTGTTGACAAGTTGAAAGGAGTGCACATCCACAAGCTGACCAGTTTCACATTTCCAAATCAGTCCAAACATTGCATTGCAAAATCCATATGTGAGATGTACAATAGTCAGGTACATTTTGTGTGTCATTTGTGCTTCCCTACCCATGTTGTACAAAGCTCATTTTGGATTGAGAGATCCCACATTTGTTATGTCCATCCTTTGAGTGTCCTCTGTTTCCACAATCCATTTCCTACATCATGGTAGAAATAAGCTGACAACGGATGATGTCTTGTACAGCAGACATCCTTACCTCATATATTATATACTCACTTTTATAGCTGTATACAGAAGAAGAGAAGGCAAGCAGAATGCATCAATTGACTAGGATCTTACATTGTGGGTAAGTTGTGAACCTTTGATGGTTCCTGCCTACACTGGATATGCGTTGGGCCTTTCAGCCAAGAGATTCTGAAATGTAACTTCCTGAAGATTCCCCTTAGCAGCCCATACATCCATCACAAAAGTACATAACTGGCATCAGTGCGAGCCTCATCCACACCATTTTCAATATGATTTGTCCATTGGAATTCTGCTAGGGAGTTTTCATATCATTGAATTACAAACCAGTTGTGTCTAGTACACTTCAGATGATAGTATATACTATTTCTAAGTCCATTCTGCACTCACTTGTCATACATTTTGTGACAACCTTTCACTAGCCATCATGGTTTGATCTGGTATGTGGTTCAATGCCATATGTAGGCATATTGTGATGCAGGACAACAGTGATGTAAAACATATACAACATACAGCGGGTATTAAAAGCACATTCATGGGCATGAGCATTCGGGTACATTATTCTTTGCTTTATTTACCATGGCAGGCACCTGCCCAGTGTGTGGTCCCTGACCAGATGTCACAGCCAACCTTGTATCAGAAGTCAATTTGGGGCTTGGAATCTGGGAGGACATCATTAGTCCTACAATGATAAGTGTGTTTGCAACTTTACATTTCTGGTGCCACATGTGATGCACTCAATATCAGGCACAAAGGATGAGCACAAGCTGTGTGGGCCCTACCATTGCAGATGTGTCTAGCACACATTATCATGAGTGATAACACATTCCACTTATAATGGCCCCACTGCCTAGAAGCAATGTCTATCAAATTGACATAACAACAATTCCTGAAATAAGGTCCACTATCATGTTTGTTAATGGACAAAAGGCATGCCTTCCGAATATTACATCTATAACCAGCTCGATGGACTGGGCAATTTCATGTATCGAAAAAACATTATAAGTTGGACAGTGGACAGTGGACTCATTCTCAATCCGTCTGACAATTGAATCTCACTTCTTGTTTCCATTGGATTTCTTGATTTAGTCTACAAAAACAATTACCATCTAGTGGAGGCTCCTTTTTGACTTGTTGTGGCACTCGACTCCAGCACTGAGTTCACAGACCTGTAACTGTTGGTGGAATACATGTAATGTTCAGAAATCACAAAGGTATGATGAGCTAAGATATATTATATTTTATCTTTCGCTATTCTCAAATGTCATTTGCTAAAGGTAAATGTCCTTTGAGAATTCCAATAGTTGTAAAGCTAGTTTTTCCTCTCCGGGTACCTTTGAGATTCGGACACTGTGGGGCCCATTAGGATGTAGGGCGTATCGCCACCGCCCGCATGGCAGTGGCGATCCACCCTACATCCTTTTGCGCCCGCCACCCATTTACCCCCCGCCATATTAGTATGGCAGTGGTATCCCGGCAGACAAGAAGACCGTCTGCTGCTTTTTCGCCCAGCCCACAAGTCGACTTGGTGGAAAAGGGTTTAATATGGTGGCGGTGTCTGTTAGACACCGCCATCCATATTAGCATGGGTGGAAACATTCCTTTCCGTGGCGGCATCGGCATGTGGATTTTGCTTTCGGGGGCCTTTTGCAGGCCCCCAAACTACTGGGGGGTGGGGGTGCACATGCTGCCATAGACCTGCCTTCTGTGTGCCACTGGTGGAGTAAGGTGGGAGACCATATAGGCGTGTGTGGTGCCTCACAATGAACTCCACAAACATGGTGGTCTCCTCAGCTGTGAAGTTTTTCTTCCTCCTCATTTTGTACATTTTCCAGTAGCGATGAACAGCAAATGAAAACAGGAACTCTCTGTGGCGAAACCTGTTCCTTGAATGTGTGCTGCTTTTATGTAGCTTGTGGTGCTAGTCTTGCAGTTAGTGTTAATTGACTTCAGCTGGATCATGGTGGGGGATGGTAGGCACTTCAAATGATCATCAGTCCCAAATGTGGATATTCCAGACCGGAGGCGGAGATTCCCGCCCGAGTGCCCGAGTGCGGAAATGCCGCTCCAGGTGCAGAAATTCCGGCCCATCTGAAGACGTAAAGTTAGTAGTCGTAAGTAATTTATGTGAATACCATAAATCGTAAGTGCCTTCTGTTAATACCAAAAGTAGTAAGTTTAGGATTTTGTCTCAGATAAGTTCTGTGAATCGGCCTCTAAGTGCAGATGTTGGTGAAACAATTGCTCGCATTTCAGGTACAGTACCTAAAACCTAGGACATAAGGATCAAAAGACATAACATAATTTTGGAGTTGCTCATAGACAGAGCAAAAAGGTGTAAGCTCACAAAATTCCCTTGAACTAGCATTTGAGATGAAAGTTAAATATTATTAGGATTGATCACAGGAAATCAAAAATCTCACTAACTGTTCCACTTTGAAATTTTATGGTTTTATTGTAGGATATCAGGGTATTTAGTAGGGCTGGGCGTAGTTTGCGAAGTAGCGCTACCGAAGCTACGCAAAGTGCACTTTGCACTACTTGAGCTACGTGTAGCACTACGCGAACTGCGTAGTACCCTGCTCGCACTGTGCAAGATGCCGTTTTCAATGATTGCACAGTGCGGACAAGCATCCGGCACTGTGCAATCATTGAAAACGGCATCTTGCACAGTGCGAGCTGTAGTTTTCTGCCACTCGAGTAGATTTTTACTCGATCGGAGCTTTCTCAACGCGGACTGGTAGTTTCTCATCGCGAGCGGTTCCAAGCATAGGCGACCACTCGCAATGAAAAACCTGACCTCCCCGCGTTGAGAATCTAGCCGGGAGGTTTATTTTCCAGGCTCGTGATCGGCAACTTGATGTTGCTGGTCGCGAGCGAGGAAAAAGTCGTGCCAGGATGTCATTTTGCTTGCTCGCGGGCGCCAACTTGACATTGAGGACCGCGAGCAAGCCAAAAATGACCGCTGCACTATACTATGCGTGTTTGCACTATGCTACGTGCAGTCCGCGTAGTGCGAAGTAGCGCAAACTTCGCAAACTACGCAAGTGTAGTGTAGTGCTTTGCCCAGGCCTAGTATTTACCCTCAATGTAATGATGTTGCCCTGGCTGATCTAGGTTTCCAAATGTCTTTCTGATTTAAGAAGAATATTTGCCTGACTACTTTAATGGACATTCTTAAAATTTGCCTAGTATTCATGGACAATTAACCATTAAACTCAATGCTCAGATGTACATGGTTTTACACCACACATGTTTTATTCCTCTTAATATACTGCTTTAAGAATGTTTGTTTGTTGATTTCTAAATCTACTATAGGTGCACATTTTGAGTTTGCATATAAAGTTGTTTTCAGGTAACACGTTTGAATTTAAATGTATATTTAGAATTAGGAATGTTTAGTCACTAGATTTAGATTATTACTACAGGTGTGTGTGTGTGTGTGTCTATTTAGATATACAAGTGTACATCATGATAATTGAAATTTGTTGAAATCAGGATAAATCTCAAGTAATTACCTACACATAATCAGTACATTTCACACATATCACACATTGATTATTAATGTCCTGCTAAACATATCTTAATTTTCTCAATTCTGTTTGTAGACAATTTCAATTGTTAGAATAGTACTGGAGAGTGTTCCATCTTTTTCCTATACATGATTCCAGTTCCTGTGAGGACAGCTTTAAATGTGGATGTACTACGGAATAAATGTGTTGGAAGCAAGATCGATTTGGCACTGGTGGGCAGCAATAATACTCCGAATGAGCCACTGCATGGTGGTATAAATAGCCAAATGCCTCATCATCTAATTAGTGACTCGCATGAATGGATGAACGAGATTCCCACAGTCCCTACCCACTATCTAGCAAAACCACAGCAAGGGAATGGGCTTGGCAGAATCAGCGAGGAAAGAGGCCTCTGTTGAGCTTGACTCTAGTCTGGCACTGTGAAGAGACATGAGAGGTGTAGGATAAGTGGGAGGCCCTGAGTCCACTGATGAAATACAGCTACTCTTATCATTTTATCACTTACCCAGTGAGTCGACTGGTTGAGCCCCATGGTACTCTTGCTTCTGGTTCTAATCATCCGTCACAATCCGGTCTGGGACAGTGGCAGGTGGAGAGTTTCACTAGGGTGGTTCACCTGTCAAACAAAAATGCAGATGTCCTAAGGCAAGCTCAGGGAGGACAGAAATCTCCAGCGGAGCAGAAGGGCAAAAGCTCGCTTGATCTCGGTTTTCAGTATGAATACAGACCATGAAAGCGGGACCTCATGATCCTTCTTACTTTCTGGGTTTCAAGCAGGAGGTGTCAGTAAAGTTACCACAGAGATAACTGGCTTATGGTGGCCAAGCGTTCATAGAAGCGGCGCTTTATGATCCTTCAATGTAGGCTCTTCCTATCATTGTATAGCATAATTCAACAAGTGTTGGATTGTTCACCTGCTAATAGGGAACATGATCTGGGATTAGACCATCATGAGACAGGTTAGTTTTACCCTACTGATGATGTGTTATAAATAATATTCCTGCTCAGTTCAAGAGAAACCAATAGGGCAAAGTTACCATTTGTGGGATTATGACTGAACGCCTCTAAGTGAGAATCCCCCTAAACCGTAACAATGCTGCTTTGCCGTGAAGCCTTGGTTGGTCTGGGATAGCCAGCCTCTTAGGCCGGTGTGTAGAGCTGCTCGATCAGGGACTGAAGTACCTTGGGAAGACCCAGAAAGAACTCTGTTCGATTGGGCATAGTTGGGTCTATTTGGCAACTGTGGGCTGCTTGGTTGGAAACACCTGGCTTTGGCCCCAGTCAGGGCTTCTGAGCCACAGAGCGGACAGGACGGGGCTCCTCTGGGTGAAGGAGCCAGGAGGCCTGGGTCTGCGAGCCCAGGGGGCCTTGGGTTCTCTTCTATGTTGTGTTGTGTCATAAAGTGGATACTGCCCCTGCGTGGCTGGGTTCAGAGAATCTGGACAGGGCCCGGGGGGGCCGTGCTGGACCATGGGGAGGGCACCCTGGTCCTGGGCTCCGTCCGCTAGCCTGCTGCATCACAAAGGGCATGAGACAGGGGTCCTGTGTGACTGGGGAAGCTTCTCCTTGCTTGGCTGGGTTCAGAAGCACGGAATTGGACCAGGGCTCCAGTTGGTCCTGGGGTGGGAGCCCCCTCCCTGTGGCCCGCCGCGTTTTCAAACGCCCTGGAAAACCTTGAAATATCTACACATATGACCCCTTGCTGAATTCAGATATTTGTCTAGTTTTCAGAGAAAGCTGAGAAGATGGTAATTTTAGCACTGCAAACCCTTAGTTTATGTCATTTGCAGGGAAAAAAACAGCCGCTTTCTTCTGCAGCACTTGTTTCCTAAAAAAAAAAAAATAATTATCTGCATTTTGTCTAATTTCTCTGTGCCCTCCAGGGGAATCCACAAACTCTGGGTACCTTTAGAATCACCAGGATGTTGGAAAAAAAGGGAGCACATTTGGCATGGATACTATACGTGGACAAAAAGTTATGGGGACCTAAGTGTAAACTACCCCATATAGCGAAAAAAGGTCTTAGCACAGGGTGGGTAAAAGTCCTGGCTTTGAAGGGCTTAATAAGTTGGATTTGTTTTGTTTAGGCAGTATGGGTGTGCTGGGGACGGCACATTTTAATTTACCCTAGGGTTTCAAAACTTTTTACACCAAGCCAGCCAACTTAAATATATTTTGAACTGCCTATGGGCAACCAGCAAAACAACATTATTTATGTGTGCATAAAGCTTGAGACCATTTTAGGTATGCACATCATGAGTTGCCAGAAGCAAAATGACTGGTTTGGAATAATGATCCCTTTTTGCCATAAAAAAACAATGGGCCTCATACACAAAGGTAACTTACACTTTTGAGTCTGTTGCACATTTGATTACTTTTAATACTTTTTGACTATTCAAAAAATTTGAGTGCGAGTTACTACTTAAAAACAGTAGCCCTACACAAACCATTGGTACTGCAACACAGTCTCATAGAAAATAATGGCTTTAGGGAATTAAAATAAAACCCCATTGGAAACATTTTTACATTCAATTATTTAAATAGGCTTAAAACAGAAAGAAATAGTATTTAATGTTAAGAATACATATAAAATTTTTACCTATTTGTTATTTAATAATAAAATATTGTAATAATCTAATTTGAATTTAAACATTATTGTAACAAGTGTTAATACAATATAACTAAATTAATTATATGAATCACTTCTAATACTTATTAATGCATAATAAAAATATTTATTTTCTTTAGGAGGGGGGTTTTTTCATTTAAACTTCAGGAACAATATTTTAAATTGCTTCAATATTACTTCCATTAAAGATTTATTTCAAAATTAAGTTAAGAGTGCTGTAGCATTGTTTGTTTTTTCTTACGCATTGACAAAATAAATATTTCAGATTATTTTGCATTAATATTCAATATAAAAAATATATTATTTAATATTTGAGATAAATGCTTTTTTTTTATAAATAAATTCCCAATATATTTCTATTACAAGAGATGGACATCTCTGCATGGAAAAGTATTGGAAAAATCAAAGAAATGGACCTAACTCAAAAATAATGTGAAAAATATTTTATATTAAATGTTGATGTTAATTAATTTATACGCAAATTATATGTATTTTCTTTTTTTAATTCCACATCATTAACTCAATTTTGAAATAACTATTTAAGAGAAATATAATGTGTTAAATTAAAATTATTATTCTGAAGTTTAAAGTAAAAAATAAATTCCGACCCAAACAAATGTTTTAGTATGCACTAATAATTAAAAATGATACACATAATTCGTATAAATGTATATTTTAATAACAATTGTTAAATTAATGTTTAAATTGAAAATAGGGTTTTAAAATATGGTTGAAGTAATAAATATATAAATGACCGTCCTTCCATTTTTGCACTAATGATGTTTAATGAATAAAAATACCTCTTAGAAAATAATTGTGGACTCCCTCTGTGCCGTGGATACTCTGGTGGGGATCGTGCAGAGTTTGCTGGAAAAAAAAAAGATATATATATATATATATATATATATATATATATATATATATATATATATATGCAATTCACAGTCCTGTTCCGCTGCCTCAAATCAGGACCAAGATCCAATCTGCCACACCGGATACCACAGGTACAGACCACTCCACAGCGCAAGGGTGAAATATTCTCAAAGTTTATTCACACGATTTCGCCAGCATGACGCGTTTCGGTCACTCCACGGTGACCTTGATCACATGACGAACAAAACCAATGAAAATGTATATAAAGGGTTACCAATCAACAAGAGGGGCGGGAGAAATGATGGAAACTGAAAAAATCACTTAATGCACAACATCCTGTCGTAGAAAACAGACAAAGGAATGGATATAAATATACCTGACTATTTACAATCCATAAACTGATCACACTGTTCATATGTACAATTTATGTACAATCGATCACTTGATAATATCATTATCTCATTATTGCTATGCATTATGTACATGTGAATCCATCGAGATTGCTGTTTTCATATATTTACAAACCCAATACCGTTTTACATTTCATGTATTAGCACGATCAAAAGATGATGCGCAATTATATTTCTTATTCAATATATAAATTTTACCCGTTCACAAACCCGAGTCGATTGGTATATAAACCCCTAACGTGACCACCTAGTGTGCAAAAAAAGGGGGGGGGAAAAGGAAACCCATAACCTGAAATTCAGAAAAAAGGATCAAAATTTGTGATTTAATATGTGACTAGTTTATCAAAGTTTTAACACACTGGTCAAAATTATAAAAATTGGGAGATACTCATGCTTTACCATGTTATACCAATTAGGAGGTTTACATGTGCAAGAGTAAATACAACTACTCTCCCTACTTCCCAACCCTAAATTTAAACGTGACTACAGTACTTGCAAAATGGATACCCCATACAAATAAATACCAAAGTATATACACAATCTCAATCATTAGAGACAGCATTTAGACATAGTGCCTTAAGGGTATCAAAACATAACAGTTTGGACATTACTTTACAGCTGGTAAACACAGAATTCAAGATGGAATCGACCAAATGTGTCCAAATTGTAATCAATGATGTGTTTGATGGAAGATATATACACAAAAGTACGGGGAACTGATTTAGCACTAGGGGGTGAAAGCCTCAGACACCGCTGCAGTACAAAGATGGAATTCTATTTATGAGTGCAGGTACGATGGTGCACCTTGGACTGCCCACACTTCTTACAAGTTCAATAAAACTCGGCTGGCCTTCCCAAAAATTAGAAGATGCTAGAAAGTGGACATACGGAGGGACTGAATATTGCGCCTAACATTGTCAGCATAGCTGATTCATAGGTCGTGATGTTATAAAAAGCAATGAAGGTCCTCCCCCGTATTGAGGCCATTGGGGATCCTCGTGTCCAATAGTAAAATGTACTTGCTTTCTAATTGTCTGAGGGATTTCTCCCTGTTACCTCCCCTGATGCTCTTAGGGACTCCATCAATGATATAATAGCTTAGGTGATTAACATTCTTCTGATGTACTAGGCCAAAGTGACGAGCCACAGGGTATTTATCATCTGCGTTTACTATGGCCCTGAGATGCTGGAGTATTCTATTGAAGGCCTGTAGTTTAGTGCTCCCAATGTACCTGAGCCCACAGGTACATTGGAGCACATAAACTACAAACTCAGACCGGCATGTGTAGTGCCCCTTAATGGAAATAGGGGAAGCATCAAAAGCCGTTTTGTATTCCTTAGTGGAAACTCCAAATTTACAGGCCCTACATGATATACACCGATAGAAACCTGACTTATAAAATAGACCCTCCTTTTTGAGGATAACCTCTGGGCTAGATCTTACCAAGGCATCCCGCATCGAGGGTGCCCTCCTGAAAGTTAAAGTTGGCTCTTCAGGTAACAAGGGTGCAATCGTGATGTCAGTTTTTAACAGTGGCCAATGCTTTCTGAGAATGCCTCTCAATTTTTTCTCCTCACTATTGAAGGTGGTGATCAATCCCAATCTATCAGGGACCTCAGATGATTCTTCCTGTCTGGTTCTAGCAGCAGTGGTTGCTTTTAAATAAACTGCTCGGTTTAGCTCATTGGCCTTGGACATTGCCTCCCTTAGGGCCGTGGAGTCATAACCTCTGGTCAAGAATCTCTGGAATGCTTCTGTCTGGCACTTTTTCAGGTCCTCCTCAGAACTACAAATCCTGCGAATACGCAGGAATTCCCCATACGGGATGCTTTTTACGAGGTGACCGTATATATATTTGCCCTTGTGGACTTCAGTATATTGGAAGCACTGTGAATAGCGTGAAGCTACGTATACTTGAACACCAAAGGGCAATTATGAACAAGGATCCAGCCTACCCCGTGGCTCGCCACTTTGCGGAGAAACATGGAAGTAATAGGGAGCTATTACGTTATTTTGGCATCGACCATGTACCTCTTAACCCTAGAGGGGGAGATAGATTGCTCCGTCTCCGCAGACTTGAATCCAGATTCATTATCGATCTACAAACTAAAAACCCAATGGGATTAAATATAGGTGAGGAATTGACAGTACATCTTGGTAGATAATAAGATCTATCTATACTTGTAACCTTCCACACCCATTGCATATATTACTATCCTGTAATTTATCCTGGAATTTCTTTCTTCCTTGGTAAACTCCTAATTTCACATGTCTCTAGGATCATGGCTTATGCAATCCCTCCATATTCTCCCATTTTCATTTTTCACCAACCGACTCATGTTATGAATTATTGTCTATAAGTTCAATATGACAATGGATGTATTTGAACTCTTGATGACCGGGACAGTAATTGTGAATTGTAAATAGTGAATCAATTTGTATACAAACTGGCATATGGTAAAGAACACTGAGAGATGTATATAGATGTTCCGTAATACATACAGTTTGACTTTCTTATAACGAGTTAGATTTTGCTAGACCATTTTTAT
The DNA here is from genome assembly GCF_964263255.1 of Lissotriton vulgaris. Classification (NCBI taxonomy): domain Eukaryota; kingdom Metazoa; phylum Chordata; class Amphibia; order Caudata; family Salamandridae; genus Lissotriton; species Lissotriton vulgaris. The sequence continues at coordinate 1,532,585,913 of NC_141689.1, read as the reverse complement.
GATCCTTCTTAAAAAGTATTTGATTTGCTATTTTTCTCTTTACTTTATCACTGTTCATTTGTTTTTCTCCGGATAACATTTACATGTTACCGGAGCTATGCCGATCCACGGCCTGATTTTTTGTATCTCTCATGTTTGGAAGCAACTGTTGCATTTTTGGTCATGAGAGGTAACTCTCTTGGGTTTTATTGCCAGGGCCTTGCCGATCCACGGCTGTATGTTTTGATTCCCTGGCAATTGTATTCAGTCATTAATATGTACATAATTATTGCTTTCATTAACGAAATGAAAGGTTTGGGTATTGTAAATAAGAGTATTTCCATATGTATATACTTTGTTTTTCACATATACCCCTTGCCGTTTGACACATATTACAATATGGCTGCCACATTTAACCCATTTTTTGATCTTTGTATCACACGCTCTAACTCTATGGTTTATGTGTACATAGTCTGTTTTTAGTTTCTGTGATTTGCTTCAAATATGCATCACGGAGGTTATGCCAGCGACACTGAGGAAGGACTATTGTCCGAAACGCGTTTGTCGTTGTTGCCTTGTGAATAAATAATATCGTGGCGAAACCTGGAGTGCTTTTATCTTCTTTCCAGCCGGGAGGGAGATTGAGGAGCTTTCATATATATATATATATATATATATATATATATATATAATTTTTTTTTATTACCTACTGGCGGTCGGCAGTAGGTAGTTATAGTTAAGATTTTTTTAATGCAAAATCTCAAAATTCTATTGTGAATAACCTTGGCGCCGGTTGACGAATCTGCCTGAAAATTTCCTCAAATTTGCCTCGTGCAGCTCCGGTCCTTCCTTGAAAGTTTGGGGGGGATTCGTCAAGCGGGGGCCGAGATAAAAGGGGGTTCCCAAAACGTGTTTTCCCCATGTTAATTTCCATGGGGCGGTCGACCTCACTTTTAGCCCGAATGGCTGAATGGATTTCCACCAAACTTGGCAAAATTGTAGGGACTGGTAGCCCGATGTGCCTTTGCTATGTCTCAAGAAATGTGCTCCAGTGGTTTTTGAGTAATTTAGGTTCCAAAAAATATATATATCTATGGCCGCGCCCTGGTACGCACACCGGGGCGCGCTCCGGGCGCGCACCACGAGGTGCGCATGGAAAGCTGATTGGCTCTCGGGTGTCTGTAAACATTCGAAACAGTCTGGAGCGGCCGCCATCTTGTGTCTCGGTAGGATCGAGACACAAGAGGTGGCAAAAACAAAGGGGGAAATGACCATAAGGGGGCAGAGTAGACTCCCCCTGACCCCCTAGGTTTGATGTGGGGGCAATAAAAGGGCCCCCCAAAGGGCAAAAAAAAAAAATTGATTTGCGCGGGGGAGCGCCCGGTACGCGCACCGCGGAGCGTACCGGGAAGCGTTCCATGGGGAAAAAAGAATGATAGTTTTTAAAAAATGTAGCCTTTTTATAAATTGGAGGTAGTTCTAAAAAGAACTGTTTTTTTTCTTCTTTTTGTTGTTTTATATTTTTTTCTGTTTTTTTAACATTTTGTACTTTTTTTGGCTTTTATGAACTGTTTTGTATTTTGTTTGTTATTTTTATGGGGAGAAACAAAAAACAGGGAATTGAAAATGGCTCAACTGGAGTAAAAAAAACATTTGGAAAAAATTAGGGTTTTTTGGGGCTATCGTGGTTGTCACCAGCAAGGAGGATGAGCTTTAGGCTCTGCTCATCATAGGAGATGGTCTTACCACAAAAAATACATGTGACCCTAAATTCTCCAAACCGTGGTTGTATGCAAGGGATTGTCTCCCTTGTCTCTGGTCCAGATGGAGTGGGTTGTTTTCGTTTGGAGGTGCTGGGTGTAGATTGGGGAGGGTTGCTGGCCAGTTCTCTCATCTCTGCGGGAGCATAGTTGTTTGGATGCTTGCGCTGCATGTGCCTAATCATGGTATTATTCCCAAATGAATATTTTTTATTTGGGTTACCCCTTGAAAGTTCCATGTCACAGATAAGGCAAATCACTTTCTTTTTTCCCTCAGGGATGGAAAAAAACTCCCATACAATGAGTGGCTTGGGTTGGTATGGGGTATTGTGTTCTTCCAGCCACCTCCTCCTCCTCCCCTCCTCCTCTTCCTCCTCCTCCTCTTCTTCTTGACCACCAATGTGATGTTGTGGTGGTCCTCTTGGTGGTGGTGGTGGTGCAGATGCTCCAGCTGATGCTGCTACTGTAGCCATTTCACAGTACAAAATATACCTCAAAGATTTCAAAACAGGTCTTCCTCAGTCAAAGGACAAAGTCAGAATAAGGAAAAAAGGTGGGGGCTTTCATCATTTGGAAAAAAAAAATGTCCTGAACCAATGAGAAGTGTTATTTTCAGGTCACAAGACCAGGGGTTTCATCATTATGAAACCAAAACTGTTCTGCACCAATTAAAAGTGTTATTTTCAGGTCACATGACCCGACGCGATTACGCGACGCACGTCGGATGCTTACGTTGCGCGATCGTATGCGCTCGAGTGCTTCAAGGTGCGTTTACGCCGTGCGTATCACGTGGACGCGGCTACGCGGTACGTCACAATGATGTTTTCAGCCGCGGCATTGGCGCTAACGGGACGCTCCCCGGTGCGCGACCCGGGGCGCTTCAAAAGACTGTGCTTTCCGGGGCGCTCACCGGGGTGCGCCCCGGGAGCGCTCCAGGGCAAAAAATTTAAAAAAAATAAAAATAAAAAATATACATTAAAAAAATTGTTTTAAAAACAAATATAATATAGGATTCATTCATTTTCAAAAATATTACATTTCAAAGCTATAGACATTTGCTATTAACAAAACTTTGAAATTCACTGAGAAAAACATAAGTTTGGGGCCTTATATATAGTTAGGAATTAGCATTTAAAAAACCTATGAAATTCACTGAAAAAACCATAGGTTTCACACCAGTTATAGTTAGGAATTAGCATTTTAAAAACCTATAAAATTCACTGAAAAAACCATAGGTTTCACACCCGTTATAGGTAGGAATTAGCATTTAAAAAACCTATTAAATTCACTGACAAAACCATAGGTTTCACACCAGTTAAAGTTAGCTGGAAATTTTACTGACATAAAACCATTGAAATTCCCACGTTATAGTTAGTTGGACTCACTATAACTTGCGCGCCTGCAATGCACTGCTGATGACGTCACATATTACATCACTCATGACATGGTCAGTGACATCACTCATGACATCACTGATGACACCATCCAGTGAATGTGTGTCTTTCTGAAAAATAAATATGTTTTGTTTATGTATATGTAAAGGTCGATGGAAGAATAAATGTTTAAATAAGTGTCTTAATGGATGTTTTAAAAAAAAAATTATTGGTTAACTGGCTTAGTGTGTATATGTGTGTGTTAGTGAGTGAATGACTGTCTCACTAGTGTCTTTATCAGTAACTACATATGTTTTAATCTAGTATATGTGAGTATTAATGTATATAAGTGAGTATATGTGAGAGTGAGAGATTGAAGGAGTTCTTGTTTAAATAAGTATGTGTTTCTATAAGTGATTGTTTAAGAGAGTAAGTATATGTAAGTTTCCTTAGAAGTAAGGTGGTAGTGTGTGTATAGCTGTATATGCAAATAAATGGATGATCAATAGTTTATTTGCATGTGTGATTATGTGTGTGAGTAACTTTTGGATGACTGTCGGTGTGTAACAGGATGTATAGGTGTTTCACTACATATGATGAGTGAATATATGTATGAGTGACTATATAGAACTGTTGGTGAATGAGTGGATGTGTATATAGATGGTGGTATTACTGAATTGGTTGTTGAAACTGGTATGGGTATCTCTATTTTTTTGAAAATTTTAGTTTCTATTTTTGAATATGTGTTTCAAGGGTTACATTACACTGAAAGGAGGTCTGTCACTCTGTCACAAAGATGGTGTCATCAGTGATGTCATGAGTGATGTCACTGACCATGTCATGAGTGATGTAATATATGATGTCATCAGCAGTGCATTGCAGGCGCGCAAGTTATAGTGATTCCAACTAACTATAACGTGGGAATTTCAATGGTTTTATGTCAGTAAAATTTCCAGCTAACTATAACTGGTGTGAAACCTATGGTTTTTTCAGTGAATATATATATATTCCTATCCAGAATCCAATAATACGTGCTCTCAGGATTCGAAGAAAAGGATGCACGTGCTCGAAGTGCTATCTCAGGTAACCGGTTCAGTGAGAATATGAAGTTGTGAGGATTTCCTCATGGTGGCACTAGGCAGTATATATATTGACACTAGTTTCAGGATATGATATCCAATCATCCCTAGGGCTATTCCCTGCGCACAACCGGAACTAGACGAGTGGGCTTAGATAACATACTAGACTCCCACTACCTGAGAATAGCAGCCACATTGGACATTTTTTTTTTTACTACCTTTACTCCCTCTATTTTGTTCTCCCTCTTTCGTGTGTTTAGCATTATGCCTCATCATTAATATAAGTATATTGTGACTCAACAGTATATACAAAACATTTCGCTCAGGCAATCATTATATTCACATGATTTATCATTGTATTTATGCTAACTTCAAAATGGCCGCCTCATTTACTGTGCAGTGACTCACAAACTGTAATCATAGTCCGTTTTTTGTGTTTGTGCCCCTAGTGCTGAGCCTATGTATTGCAGTCTTCACAATGCTCATTGTGTGATCAAGAAAGTTTTTTTTCGAATCGCATTACTCTGAGAAATAAATGCACAATTTTCTTTGAATCCTGAGAGCGCGTATTATTGGATCCTGGATGGGAATAATTTGACCGGATCTGCTCTGCTGGCATCTCGTGCCACAGAACTATGTGCGGATTTCCTGGTGTCGCCAGTAGGTAGTTATAGTTAGGACCTAGTTTCTATAGGAAATCCGCAACATTCTATTTGGTATAACTTTGGCGCGGGTTGGCTTCCCTGAAAGTTTTGGGGTGACTCGTCAAGCGGGGACCGAGAAAAAAGGGGGGCCCCAAACGTATTTTCTCCATGTAATTTTCCATAGGGACCTTTAAGTGAGGCTACAGCCCGAACTGCTGAACGGAATGACACCAAATTTCGCATAAAAATAACCTTGAAGCCACTTTGTTGGTAATCAGCCCCCAGGTGGCCAAATCCCAGGGGCAATTTTCTTAATTATAATGGGGGCCCAGAGGAGCCCCCGGGGCTTTATCATTATGTATGCAGGGGTGCTCATGGCCCCCCCCAGCCCCGGGGACAGCCACCCTGGAGCTTCTTTTTGTTATAATAATGGGGAGCTCAGAGAGGACCCCCCAGCCCCCACCCCGGGTCTTTAATAATATGTATGCAGGGGGCTCATGCCACCCCTGGGGGCTTCTTTTTTTAAAAATAAAAAAAACAAAATCTGTGTGTGGGGCTCAAGCCCCCCACACACCCGGGGGACCGCCACCTTCCCAGGGCTCTAATATTCAAAATAGGTGTGTCCGTAGAACCGAGGCACAAGAAAACTGAAAAAGAAATGCGAAAAACAAGAAAAGAGGGCGGGGTAGAAACACCCTGACCCCCTAGGCCTGCTCAGGGGGTCCCACAAGGACCCCCAAGGCCAACATTTAAAAAAAATGTTTTTAAAAATCACGTGATACGCTTAGGGTACGCGTATCCCATGAAAATAAAATAACCCCGAAGCCGCTTTGTTGGTAATTAGCCCCCGGGGAAGCCAAATCCCTGGGGCAATTTTCTTAATTATAATGGGGGCTCAGAATGGCCCCCCAGCCCCGGGGACTGCCACCCCCAGGGCGTTAATAATATGAATGCGGGGGGGCTCACGCCACCCCACTGCCTCGGGGACTGGCACCCCCCGGGGCTTCTTTTTTTTTAAAATATAAAAACTAAATCTGTGTGGGGGGCCCTTATGGCGGGCGGTCCCTTTCCACGATGGGATGGCGGGCGGGCAAAGTCCACCCACCATCCTAATGGGCCCCTGAGTGTCTATTTTTGAAATGTACAAATATTCCTCTAAAATCAGCCGAACTGCGTATTTCGATTTACTCATCTGTTATCAGGAGAGACCTCAGTGCTGCATCTTTCAGCCCACTACTGATCTTGAAAAGTAATTCTAACCGTCGTTACAGTAACTTGAATTTCTTCCATAGGCTAACATTGACTGGTTTCACTTGGAAATTCTTCTAAGTGTGGAGTTTTGGAACTTTAAAAAATTCCTCTAAAATCAGCTGAACTACGAATTCCGATTTACTCACCTGTTATCAGCAGAGACCTCAGTGCTGCATCTTTCAGCCCACTACTGATCCTGAAAAGTAATTCTAACCATACTTAAAGTAACTTGAATTTCCTTCCATAGGCTAACATTAACTGGTTTCACTTGGAAATTCTTCTTAGTGTGGAGTTTTGAAACTTAAAAAAATTCCTCTAAAATCAGCCGAACTACGAATTCCGATTTACTCATCTGTTATCAGGTGAGACGTCAGTGCTGCATCTTTCAGCCCAGTACTGATCCTGAAAAGTAATTTTAAACGTACTTACCAGTAATTTGAATTTCCTTCCATAGGATGTCATTGCCTGCTATATAAAATATTTATAAATTAAAAAATATATAAATAAATAAAAATATATTACAATTTCAATATTTTCAAAAGCATTTTTTTTCAATTTATATTAGAAATATGTAATGTAATTTAAAAAATAAAATATCTAAAAATGAATACTTTAAAACAATGTAGTAAATCAGTATATAAAAAAATATAACAATACATTTAAAAATTATCATTTACAAAACCTTTGAAATTCACTGAAAAAAACATAGTTTTCAGCCACGTTATAGTTAGGAATTAGCATTTAAAAAAACCTTAGAAATTCACTGAAAAAAACATAGGTTTCACACATGTTATAGTTAGCTGGACATTTCACTCATACAAAACCATTGAAATTCCCCCCTTATAGTTAGTTTAGCTAACTATAACTCCCGCGCTCGCAATGCACTGCTGATGATGTCACATATTACATCACTCATGACATGGTCAGTGACATCACTCATGACATCACTGATGACATCTCAAATGACATCATCCTTGTTAAAGAGTGGTAGACCTCCTCTCACTGTAATATAATCTCTGATACACACATTGAAAAATAGAAACTAAAATTTTCAAAAAAATAGAGATACCCATACCAGTTACAACAACCTATTCAGTAATTCCAACATCTACATACACATCCACTCATTCACCAACAGTTCTATATAGTCACTCATATATGTACTCACTCATCATATGTACTTATACACCTATACATCCTGTTACACACCTATACTCATCTACAGAGTTACTCACACACATACTCACACATGCAAATAAACTATCAAACATCCATTTACTTGCATATACATATAAACACACACCACTACACTTACTTCTACAGAAGCGTACACATACTTACTCTCTTAAACAATCACTTATAGAAACACATACTTATTTATACAGGAACTATTCCAATCTCTCACTTTCACATATACTCACTCATATACATCAATACTCATACATACTAGTTTAAAACATATGTAGTTACTCATAAAGATACTATTGAGACAGTCATTCATTCACTAACACACCCATACACACACTCACCACCAATACAGTCCTGCACACATGCTATCTTCAAAACAGTGAGTCAGTCATTCATGCATCTATGCGCTAAGTAATACCCCCCACCAAACCATACAGACTCTCATACTGATACTCAAAAAAACATCTAATAACCCATATAGACACTCATGTAGCTACTCACCAACCCATGCAGCCACTTATACACAAATTGAGAGACTGATACAGATATTTACATATTTATACATTACTCGCTAATACGTGTATTCACTAAGATACACTCAATAAGTCAGTTGTATAATAAATTTTACAAAACAAAATCCATTTAGACGCTCATGTACCCGTTTATTCTTCCATCGACCTTTAGATATACATATATAAAAAAAATTATTTTTCAGGAAAGACACACATTCACTGGATGATGTCATCAGAGTTGTTATGAGTGATGTCACTAACCATGTCCTGACTGATGTAATATGTGACGTCATCAGCAGTGCATTGCGGGCACATGAGTTATAGTTAGCTGAACTAACTATAACGGGGGAATTTCAATGGTTTTGTATGAGCGAAATGTCCAGCTAACTATAACATGTGTGAAACCTATGTTTTTTTCAGTGTGTGGCTCTTTTCCAGGCCAACCTGCATTTCACGTACAATATAAGTGACACCCAAGTGGTATTCCTGGACACTGAGATCTATATTGTGGAAAACAAGGTACATACAACATTACACGGCAAAACTACAGCAAGAAATGCAACATTACTTGTGGAGCATTTCCATCAAGCCATGTTAATCAAAAATATTCCATATGGAGAGCTATTGAGGATAGCCGGATATGCTCTGAGAACCGTGAATGGCAAAAACACAGTAAACAATCGATACACAGATTCAAAAAAAGAAAATATAACAAAAGCATTTTAACATCTTGTCTAGAAAGAACCAAAAAACAGTCAAGAATTGACAAAATAAAGAACAAAAAGCCACAGCAAGACAAGGAAGAGGATGTAATTCGATTAATCACAACGTTTTCCAAGGAATCTAAATAAATTGAAAAAATCTTACGAAAAAACTGGAATATATTGTGCTTAGACCTCACTATTGCAAAAGTTGTGGGAAACCATCCAAGAATTACATATAGAAAAGCGAAAAACCTCAAAGATGAACTAGTTCACAGTCACTTGTAAAGTATGTCAGATTGCGCAAAATGTGAAGGAGATCTCAATGGCAAACCAAAAAAAAAGTGGAAAATCAACCAAGTAATCAATTGCAAGAGTCAATAAGTCATCTACATAATTGAGTGCCCAAGCAAACTAAAATAGGTGGGGAGTACTTATTGCGAATTGAAGAAGCGCATGCTGGAGCATGTGAGGGCAACAACAAACAGGGATCGCAGCTCTGCTGTTGCTGAACACATAGAAAAATGCCATGTAGGGGACTGGAAAAAAATTTAAATTCTATGCTGTGGAGATGGACAACGCCATGTGAGAGGTGGCAATCAAGAAAGGATTTTGAGACAGAAGGAGTTGCGTCACATACTGTATTTAAGAACTTTAGCCCCCAATGGACTTAATAAAGATAAGGAGATGTACTCACACCTGTAAAGAGAGATCTAATCAACCACAATGACACACAAAGAGAACATTGTTAAAATGTATATAGGATGACAAACAAAACTTCTAAGTTTGCCTGGATTTCGAAATTGGCTGTGTCTTCTTCTTGGTTTTCTTTTTTCTTCCTTTTTCCTTTTTCTTATCTCTTCTTCGTTTCCTCTCTACTGGTCTAATTCTGTTTGTATCTCCCCACCGCTTTTTTCCTCTTTTCACTCTATTGGATTATTTTCATATTCTATTGGATTCATTAATTCCTCTATGCCTCTCATAGGAATCGGTTGTTACAAATACATAGCACAAGATGTTAGAATTGATAAATTGTGACAACCAAGGAAATTGATAATTTCTAAACGCAAAAGCACAAATTACTTAAGGAGATGATTGAGAAATGTGGTCCGAGGTTTTAACTTATTTGAAACACGGCCCACTAAAGGGTATGTACTACAAATTGGAAAAACGTTGTCTTATTATCTTGCACCGCATAGCACAAACCATGTTACTAGCATATCAGCCCACTGGAGGGCTGGCTGTATAATCAAATGCAAAACAAGTGGACATGCAGTTTACTTCCGGACCAGAATGACTAAAGTACTTTCAATGTAATTTTAAATTGATGGGTGAACATTAATGAAACGTAATACAATAACATTTATTATTTGTAGTTACAAGCACTATTTTCACCAATATCACTTTTTATATCTGCACGAGAATAAGGTGCAACAATTACCAGAATGCAAAGCGCTCCTGAAAAAGGATGTGCTGTAACATCAGGTGCTATATGTGGGTTTTAAATATGAGCACTGTTTGAAGCGTTTGTACCCGTGAACAAGGTCTGTGGACATACTGAAATGCATAGGGCTGTTGGGCTTGTCGCTGAAAAATGTTATTGCCCCAATAAAAACAGAGAGTGCTACAGGAATTTACCAGTGAGTGCGCGTGGATTTTTCCGCGAGGAATACTGGATGTAAAATAGTCCTCTATGGACTACGCATACCAGCCTGCTTGTGAGCTAAGTGAGCCACGCCCATTGAGGGCGGTTAAATTCAATAAATATGTTTTGAATACCGAGGTGAGTCGTCAATGCTTCTGTCAGAGAGCCCATGAGGAAGAGGCGTATTGGCCTTGAAACTCGTCGGGCATGGCTGTGAATAAATAGGATGCAGTACAAAAGAGGGTGGTAATGGACGGAGCATCTAAACCAATCAAACACTCACACCCAGTCAAAGGATCTGGGTTTAATCCATCACCGTTCTTTAGCCCACTCTGCCACCCCAGTTCAGACATGTCTATATGTAAATCAGTCTGACCCTGTGCCTCATGGGAACAGTCCAGCCCGAACTGCCAAGCCATGCCTTCCCTGGACCGGAAACAAACTTCCGAGGACCAGTTTCTGGCATTCCAGCCGTCTTCAGCCCGGCTTGCTTGAATCCAGTTGTAAAGTGAGCAAGGGACTCACGTCTGAGCATACCCTGCCACACTTATGGTGGCCAAAAGCGGTACAAAAGGGGGTGGTAATGGACGGAGCATCTAAACCAATCAAACACTCACACCCAGTCAAAAGATCTGGGTTTCATTCATCACCGGTCTTTAGCCCACTCTGCAACCCCAGTAAAGACATGGCTATATGCAAATCAGTCTGACCCTGTGCCTCATGGGAACAGTCCAGCCCGAACTGCCAAGCCATGCCTTCCCTGGACCAGAAACAAGCTTCCGAGGACCGGTTTCCGGCATTCCAGCCGTCTTCAGCCCAGCTTGCTTGAATCCAGTGGCAAAGTGAGCAAGGAACTCAAGTCTGAACATACCCTGCCACACTTATGGTGGCCAAAAGCGGTACAAAAGGGGGTGGTAATGGACGGAGCATCTAAACCAATCAAACACTCACACCCAGTCAAAAGATCTGGGTTTAATCCATCACTGTTCTTTATCCCACTCTGCCACCCCAGTTCAGACATGGCTATATGCAAATCGGTCTGACCCTGTGCCTCATGGGAACAGTCCAGCCCGAACTGCCAAACCATGCCTTCCCTGGACCGGAAACAAGCTTCCGAGGACCGGTTTCTGGCATTCCAGCCGTCTTCAGCCAGGCTTGCTTGAATCCAGTGGCAAAGTGAGCAAGGGACTCACGTCTGAGCATACCCTGTCGCAGTTATGGCGGCAAAAAGCGGTACAAAAGGGGATGGTAATGGACAGAGCATCTAAACCAATCAAACACTCACACCCAGTCAAAAGATCTGGGTTTAATCCATCACCGTTCTTTAGCCCACTCTGCCACCCCAGTTCAGACACGGCTATATGCAAATCAGTTTGACCCTGTGCCTCATGGGAACAGTCCAGCCCGAAAGGCCAAGTCATGCCTTCCCTGGACCGGAAACAAGCTTCCGAGGACCGGTTTCTGGCATTCCAGCCGTCTTCAGCCCAGCTTGCTTGAATCCAGTGGCAAAGTGAGCAAGGAACTCACGTCTGAACATACCCTGCCACACTTATGGTGGCCAAAAGCGGTACAAAAGGGGGTTTTAATGTACGGAGCATCTAAACCAATCAAACACTCACACCCAGTCAAAAGATCTGGGTTTAATTCATCACCGTTCTTTAGCCCACTCTGCCACCCCAGTAAAGACATGGCTATATGCAAATCAGTCTGACCCTGTGCCTCACGGGAACAGTCCAGCCCGAACTGCCAAGCCATGCCTTCCCTGGACCGGAAACAAGCTTCCGAGGACCGGTTTCTGGCATTCCAGCCGTCTTCAGCCAGGCTTGCTTGAATCCAGTGGCAAAGTGAGCAAGGGACTCACGTCTGAGCATACCCTGTCGCAGTTATGGTGGCAAAAAGAGGTACAAAAGGGGATGGTAATGGACAGAGCATCTAAACCAATCAAACACTCACACCCAGTCAAAAGATCTGGGTTTAATCCATCACCGTTCTTTAGCCCACTCTGCCACCCCAGTTCAGACACGGCTATATGCAAATCAGTCTGACCCTGTGCCTCATGGGAACAGTCCAGCCCGAACTGCCAAGCCATGCCTTCCCTGGACCAGAAACAAGCTTCCGAGGACCGGTTTCTGGCATTCCATACGTCTTCAGCCAGGCTTGCTTGAATCCAGTGGTAAAGTGAGCAAGGGACTCACGTCTGAGCATACCCTGTCGCAGTTATGGCGGCAAAAAGCGGTACAAAAGGGGATGGTAATGGACAGAGCATCTAAACCAATCAAACACTCACACCCAGTCAAAAGATCTGGATTTAATCCATCACCGTTCTTTAGCCCACTCTGCCACCCCAGTTCAGACACGGCTATATGCAAATCAGTCTGACCCTGTGCCTCATGGGAACAGTCCAGCCCGAACTGCCAAGCCATGCCTTCCCTGGACCGGAAACAAGCTTCCGAGGACCGGTTTCTGGCATTCCAGCCGTCTTCAGCCAGGCTTGCTTGAATCCAGTGGCAAAGTGAGCAAGGGACTCACGTCTGAGCATACCCTGTCGCAGTTATGGCGGCAAAAAGCGGTACAAAAGGGGATGGTAATGGACAGAGCATCTAAACCAATCAAACACTCACACCCAGTCAAAAGATCTGGGTTTAATCCATCACCGTTCTTTAGCCCACTCTGCCACCCCAGTTCAGACACGGCTATATGCAAATCAGTCTGACCCTGTACCTCATGGGAACAGTCCAGCCCGAAAGGCCAAGTCATGCCATCCCTGGACCGGAAACAAGCTTCCGAGGACCGGTTTCTGGCCTTCCAGCCGTCTTCAGCCCGGCTTGCTTGAATCCAGTGGCAAAGTGAGCAAGGGACTCACGTCTGAGCATACCCTGTCGCAGTTATAGCGGCAAAAAGTGGTACAAAAGGGGGTGGTAATGGACAGAGCATCTAAACCAATCAAACACTCACACCCAGTCAAAAGATCTGGGTTTAATCCATCACCGTTCTTTAGCCCACTCTACCACCCCAGTTCAGACATGGCTATATGCAAATCAGTCTGACCCTGTGCCTCATGGGAACAGTCCAGCCCGAACTGCCAAGCCAGGCCTTCCCTGGACCGGAAACAAGCTTCCGAGGACCGGTTTCTGGCATTCCAGCCGTCTTCAGCCCGGCTTGCTTGAATCCAGTGGCAAAGTGAGCAAGGGACTCACGTCTGAGCATACCCTGTCGCAGTTATGGCGGCAAAAAGCGGTACAAAAGGGGATGGTAATGGACAGACCATCTTAACCAATCAAACACTCACACCCAGTCAAAAGATCTGGGTTTAATCCATCACCGTTCTTTAGCCCACTCTGCCACCCCAGTTCAGACATGGCCTTATGCAAATCAGTCTGACCCTGTGCCTCATGGGAACAGTCCAGCCCGAACGGCCAAGTCATGCCTTCCCTGGACCGGAAACAAGCTTCCGAGGACCGGTTTCTGGCATTCCAGCCGTCTTCAGCCCGGCTTGCTTGAATCCAGTGGCAAAGAGAGCAAGAGACCACGTCTGAGCATACCCTGCCACACTTATGGCGGCCAAAAGCGGTACAAAAGGGGGTGGTAATGGATGGAGCATCTAAACCAATCAAACACTCACACCCAGTCAAAAGATCTGGGTATAATCCATTACCTTTCTTTAGCCCACTCTGCCACCCCAGTTCAGACATGGCTATATGCAAATCAGTCTGACCCTGTGCCTCATGGGAACAGTCCTGCCCGAACTGCCAAGCCATGCCTTCCTTGGACCGGAAACAAGCTTCTGAGGACCGTTTTCAGGCATTCCAGCCGTCTTCAGCCCAGCTTGCTTGAATCCAGTGGCAAAGTGAGCAAGGAACTCACGTCTGAGCATACCCTGCCACACTTATGGCGGCCAAAAGTGGTACAAAAGGGGATGGTAATGGACGGAGCATCTAAACCAATCAAACACTCACTCCCAGTCAAAAGATCTGGGTATAATCCATCACCGTTCTTTAGCCCACTCTGCCACCCCAGTTCAGACATGGCTATATGCAAATCAGTCTGACCCTGTGCCTCATGGGAACAGTCCAGCCCGAACTGCCAAGCCATTCCTTCCCTGGACTGAAAACAATCCTCCGAGGACCCGTTTCTGGCATTCCAGCCGTCTTCAGCCCAGCTTGCTTGAATCCAGTGGCAAAGTGAGCAGGGGACTCACGTCTGAGCATACCCTGCCACACATATGGCAGCCAAAAGAGGTACAAAAGGGGGTGGTAATGGACGGAGCATCTAAACCAATCAAACACTCACACCCAGTCAAAAGATCTGGGTTTAATCCATCACTGTTCTTTAGCCCACTCTGCCACCCCAGTTCAGACATGGCTATATGCAAATCAGTCTGACCCTGTACCTCATGGGAACAGTCCAGCCCGAAAGGCCAAGTCATGCCATCCCTGGACCGGAAACAAGCTTCCGAGGACCGGTTTCTGGCCTTCCAGCCGTCTTCAGCCCGGCTTGCTTGAATCCAGTGGCAAAGTGAGCAAGGGACTCACGTCTGAGCATACCCTGTCGCAGTTATAGCGGCAAAAAGTGGTACAAAAGTGGGTGGTAATGGACAGAGCATCTAAACCAATCAAACACTCACACCCAGTCAAAAGATCTGGGTTTAATCCATCACCGTTCTTTAGCCCACTCTACCACCCCAGTTCAGACATGGCTATATGCAAATCAGTCTGACCCTGTGCCTCATGGGAACAGTCCAGCCCGAACTGCCAAGCCAGGCCTTCCCTGGACCGGAAACAAGCTTCCGAGGACCGGTTTCTGGCATTCCAGCCGTCTTCAGCCCGGCTTGCTTGAATCCAGTGGCAAAGTGAGCAAGGGACTCACGTCTGAGCATACCCTGTCGCAGTTATGGCGGCAAAAAGCGGTACAAAAGGGGATGGTAATGGACAGACCATCTTAACCAATCAAACACTCACACCCAGTCAAAAGATCTGGGTTTAATCCATCACCGTTCTTTAGCCCACTCTGCCACCCCAGTTCAGACATGGCCTTATGCAAATCAGTCTGACCCTGTGCCTCATGGGAACAGTCCAGCCCGAACGGCCAAGTCATGCCTTCCCTGGACCGGAAACAAGCTTCCGAGGACCGGTTTCTGGCATTCCAGCCGTCTTCAGCCCGGCTTGCTTGAATCCAGTGGCAAAGAGAGCAAGAGACCACGTCTGAGCATACCCTGCCACACTTATGGCGGCCAAAAGCGGTACAAAAGGGGGTGGTAATGGATGGAGCATCTAAACCAATCAAACACTCACACCCAGTCAAAAGATCTGGGTATAATCCATTACCTTTCTTTAGCCCACTCTGCCACCCCAGTTCAGACATGGCTATATGCAAATCAGTCTGACCCTGTGCCTCATGGGAACAGTCCTGCCCGAACTGCCAAGCCATGCCTTCCTTGGACCGGAAACAAGCTTCTGAGGACCGTTTTCAGGCATTCCAGCCGTCTTCAGCCCAGCTTGCTTGAATCCAGTGGCAAAGTGAGCAAGGAACTCACGTCTGAGCATACCCTGCCACACTTATGGCGGCCAAAAGTGGTACAAAAGGGGATGGTAATGGACGGAGCATCTAAACCAATCAAACACTCACTCCCAGTCAAAAGATCTGGGTATAATCCATCACCGTTCTTTAGCCTACTCTGCCACCCCAGTTCAGACATGGCTATATGCAAATCAGTCTGACCCTGTGCCTCATGGGAACAGTCCAGCCCGAACTGCCAAGCCATTCCTTCCCTGGACTGAAAACAATCCTCCGAGGACCCGTTTCTGGCATTCCAGCCGTCTTCAGCCCAGCTTGCTTGAATCCACTGGCAAAGTGAGCAGGGGACTCACGTCTGAGCATACCCTGCCACACATATGGCAGCCAAAAGAGGTACAAAAGGGGGTGGTAATGGACGGAGCATCTAAACCAATCAAACACTCACACCCAGTCAAAAGATCTGGGTTTAATCCATCACTGTTCTTTAGCCCACTCTGCCACCCCAGTTCAGACATGGCTATATGCAAATCAGTCTGACCCTGTGCCTCATGGGAACAGTCCAGCCCGAACTTCCAAGCCATACCTTCCCTGGACCGGAAACAAGCTTCCGAGGACCGGTTTCTGGCATTCCAGCCGTCTTCAGCCCGGCTTGCTTGAATCCAGTGGCAAAGTGAGCAAGGGACTCGCGTCTGAGCATACCCTGTCGCAGTTATGGCGGCAAAAAGCGGTACAAAAGGGGATGGTAATGGACAGAGCATCTTAACCAATCAAACACTCACACCCAGTCAAAAGATCTGGGTTTAATCCATCACCGTTCTTTAGCCCACTCTGCCACCCCAGTTCAGACATGGCCTTATGCAAATCAGTCTGACCCTGTGCCTCATGGGAACAGTCCAGCCCGAACGGCCAAGTCATGCCTTCCCTGGACCGTAAACAAGCTTCCGAGGACCGGTTTCTGGCATTCCAGCCGTCTTCATCCCAGCGTGCTTGAATCCAGTGGCAAAGTGAGCAAGAGACTCACGTCTGAGCATACCCTGCCACACTTATGGCGGCCAAAAGCGGTACAAAAGGGGGTGGTAATGGACGGAGCATCTAAACCAATCAAACACTCACACCCAGTCAAAAGATCTGGGTTTAATCCATCACTGTTCTTTAGCCCACTCTGCCACCCCAGTTCAGACATGGCTATATGTAAATCAGTCTGACCCTGTGCCTCATGGGAACAGTCCAGCCCGAACTGCCAAGCCATGCCTTCCCTGGACCGGAAACAAGTTTCCGAGGACCGGTTTCTGGCATTCCAGCCGTCTTCAGCCCGGCTTGCTTGAATCCAGTGGCAAAGTGAGCAAGGGACTCACGTCTGAGCATACCCTGTCGCAGTTATGGGGGCAAAAAGCGGTACAAAAGGGGATGGTAATGGACAGAGCATCTAAACCAATCAAACACTCACACCCAGTCAAAAGATCTGGGTTTAATCCATCACCGTTCTTTAGCCCACTCTGCCACCCCAGTTCAGACATGGCTATATGCAAATCAGTCTGACCCTGTGCCTCATGGGAACAGTCCAGCCCGAACGGCCAAGTCATGCCTTCCCTGGACCGCAAACAAGCTTCCGAGGACCGGTTTCTGGCATTCCAGCCGTCTTCAGCCCAGCTTGCTTGAATCCAGTGGCAAAGTGAGCAAGAGACTCATGTCTGAGCATACCCTGCCAAACTTATGGCGGCCAAAAGCGGTACAAAAGGGGGTGGTAATGGACGGAGCATCTAAACCAATCAAACACTCACACCCAGTCAAAAGATCTAGGTATAATCTATCACCGTTCTTTAGCCCACTCTGCCACCCCAGTTCAGACATGGCTATATGCAAATCAGTCTGACCCTGTGCCTCATGGGAACAGTCCAGCCCGAACGGCCAAGTCATGCCTTCCCTGCACCGGAAACAAGCTTCCCAGGACCAGTTTCTGGCATTCCAGCCGTCTTCAGCCCGGCTTGCTTGAATCCAGTGGCAAAGTGAGCAAGAGACTCACGTCTGAGCATACCCTGCCACACTTATGACGGCCAAAAGCGGTACAAAAGGGGGTGGTAATGGACGGAGCATCTAAACCAATCAAACACTCACACCCAGTCAAAAGATCTGGGTATAATCCAACACCGTTCTTTAGCCCACTCTGCCACCCCAGTTCAGACATGGCTATATGCAAATCAGTCTGACCCTGTGCCTCATGGGAACAGTCCAGCCCGAACTGCCAAGCCATGCCTTCCCTGGACCGGAAACAAGCTTCCGAGGACCTTTCTGGCATTCCAGCCGTCTTCAGCCCAGCTTGCTTGAATCCAGTGGCAAAGTGAGCAAGGGACTCACGTCTGAGAATACCCTGCCACACTTATGGCGGTCAAAAGCTGTACAAAAGGGGGTGGTAATGGACGGAGCATCTAAACCAATCAAACACTCACACCCAGTCAAAAGATCTGGGTTTAATCCATCACTGTTCTTTAGCTCACTCTGCCACCCCAGTTCAGTCATGGCTATATGCAAATCAGTCTGACCCTGTGCCTCATGGGAACAGTCCAGCCCGAACTGCCAATCCATGCCTTCCCTGGACCGGAAACAAGTTTCCGAGGACCCGTTTCTGGCATTCCAGCCGTCTTCAGCCCGGCTTGCTTGAATCCAGTGGCAAAGTGAGCAAGGGACTCATGTCTGAGCATACCCTGTCGCAGTTATGGCGGCAAAAAGTGGTACAAAAGGGGATGGTAATGGACAGAGCGTCTAAACCAATCAAACACTCACACCCAGTCAAAAGATCTGGGTTTAATCCATCACCGTTCTTTATCCCACTCTGCCACCCCAGTTCAGACATGGCTATATGCAAATCAGTCTGACCCTGTACCTCATGGGAACAGTCCAGCCCGAACGGCCAAGTCATGCCTTCCCTGGACCGGAAACAAGCTTCCGAGGACCGGTTTCTGGCATTCCAGCCGTCTTCAGCCCAGCTTGCTTGAATCCAGTGGCAAAGTGAGCAAGAGACTCACGTCTGAGCATACCCTGTCGCAGTTATGGCGGCAAAAAGCAGTACAAAAGGGGATGGTAATGGACAGAGCATCTAAACCAATCAAACACTCACACCCAGTCAAAAGATCTGGGTTTAATCCATCACCGTTCTTTATCCCACTCTGCCACCCCAGTTCAGACATGGCTATATGCAAATCAGTCTGACCCTGTACCTCATGGGAACAGTCCAGCCCGAACGGCCAAGTCATGCCTTCCCTGGACCGGAAACAAGCTTCCGAGGACCGGTTTCTGGCATTCCAGCCGTCTTCAGCCCAGCTTGCTTGAATCCAGTGGCAAAGTGAGCAAGAGACTCACGTCTGAGCATACCCTGCCACACTTATGGCGGCCAAAAGCGGTACAAAAGGGGGTGGTAATGGACGGAGCATCTAAACCAATCAAACACTCACACCCAGTCAAAAGATCTAGGTTTAATCCATCACTGTTCTTTAGCCCACTCTGCCACCCCAGTTCAGACATGGCTATATGCAAATCAGTCTGACCCTGTGCCTCATGGGAACAGTCCAGCCCGAACTGCCAAGCCATGCCTTCCCTGGACCGGAAACAAGTTTCCGAGGACCGGTTTCTGGCATTCCAGCCGTCTTCAGCCCGGCTTGCTTGAATCCAGTGGCAAAGTGAGCAAGGGACTCACGTCTGAGCATACCCTGTCGCAGTTATGGGGGCAAAAAGCGGTACAAAAGGGGATGGTAATGGACAGAGCATCTAAACCAATCAAACACTCACACCCAGTCAAAAGATCTGGGTTTAATCCATCACCGTTCTTTAGCCCACTCTGCCACCCCAGTTCAGACATGGCTATATGCAAATCAGTCTGACCCTGTGCCTCATGGGAACAGTCCAGCCCGAACGGCCAAGTCATGCCTTCCCTGGACCGCAAACAAGCTTCCGAGGACCGGTTTCTGGCATTCCAGCCGTCTTCAGCCCAGCTTGCTTGAATCCAGTGGCAAAGTGAGCAAGAGACTCATGTCTGAGCATACCCTGCCAAACTTATGGCGGCCAAAAGCGGTACAAAAGGGGGTGGTAATGGACGGAGCATCTAAACCAATCAAACACTCACACCCAGTCAAAAGATCTGGGTATAATCTATCACCGTTCTTTAGCCCACTCTGCCACCCCAGTTCAGACATGGCTATATGCAAATCAGTCTGACCCTGTGCCTCATGGGAACAGTCCAGCCCGAACTGCCAAGCCATGCCTTCCCTGGACCGGAAACAAGCTTCCAAGGACCTTTCTGGCATTCCAGCCGTCTTCAGCCCATTTTGCTTGAATCCAGTGGCAAAGTGAGCAAGGGACTCACGTCTGAGCATACCCTGCCACACTTATGGCGGTCAAAAGCTGTACAAAAGGGGGTGGTAATGGACGGAGCATCTAAACCAATCAAACACTCACACCCAGTCAAAAGATCTGGGTTTAATCCATCACTGTTCTTTAGCTCACTCTGCCACCCCAGTTCAGACATGGCTATATGCAAATCAGTCTGACCCTGTGCCTCATGGGAACAGTCCAGCCCGAACTGCCAATCCATGCCTTCCCTGGACCGGAAACAAGTTTCCGAGGACCCGTTTCTGGCATTCCAGCCGTCTTCAGTCCGGCTTGCTTGAATCCAGTGGCAAAGTGAGCAAGGGACTCATGTCTGAGCATACCCTGTCGCAGTTATGGCGGCAAAAAGTGGTACAAAAGGGGATGGTAATGGACAGAGCGTCTAAACCAATCAAACACTCACACCCAGTCAAAAGATCTGGGTTTAATCCATCACCGTTCTTTAGCCCACTCTGCCACCCCAGCTCAGACATGGCTATATGCAAATCAGTCTGACCCTGTGCCTCATGGGAACAGTCCAGCCCGAACGGCCAAGTCATGCCTTCCCTGGACCGGAAACAAGCTTCCGAGGACCGGTTTCTGGCATTCCAGCAAACTTCAGCCCAGCTTCCTTGAATCCAGTGGCAAAGTGAGCAAGAGACTCACGTCTGAGCATACCCTGCCACACTTATGGCGGCCAAAAGCGGTACAAAAGGGGATGGTAATGGACAGAGCATCTAAACCAATCAAACACTCACACCCAGTCAAAAGATCTGGGTTTAATCCATCACCGTTCTTTAGCCCACTCTGCCACCCCAGTTCAGACATGGCTATATGCAAATCAGTCTGACACTGTGCCTCATGGGAACAGTCCAGCCCGAACTGCCAAGCCATGCCTTCCCTGGACCAGAAACAAGCTTCCGAGGACCGGTTTCTGGCATTCCAGCCGTCTTCAGCCAGGCTTGCTTGAATCCAGTGGCAAAGTGAGCAAGGGACTCACGTCTGAGCATACCCTGTCGCAGTTATGGTGGCAAAAAGAGGTACAAAAGGGGATGGTAATGGACAGAGCATCTAAACCAATCAAACACTCACACCCAGTCAAAAGATCTGGGTTTAATCCATCACCGTTCTTTAGCCCACTCTGCCACCCCAGTTCAGACACGGCTATATGCAAATCAGTCTGACCCTGTGCCTCATGGGAACAGTCCAGCCCGAACTGCCAAGCCATGCCTTCCCTGGACCAGAAACAAGCTTCCGAGGACCGGTTTCTGGCATTCCATACGTCTTCAGCCAGGCTTGCTTGAATCCAGTGGTAAAGTGAGCAAGGGACTCACGTCTGAGCATACCCTGTCGCAGTTATGGCGGCAAAAAGCGGTACAAAAGGGGATGGTAATGGACAGAGCATCTAAACCAATCAAACACTCACACCCAGTCAAAAGATCTGGATTTAATCCATCACCGTTCTTTAGCCCACTCTGCCACCCCAGTTCAGACACGGCTATATGCAAATCAGTCTGACCCTGTGCCTCATGGGAACAGTCCAGCCCGAACTGCCAAGCCATGCCTTCCCTGGACCGGAAACAAGCTTCCGAGGACCGGTTTCTGGCATTCCAGCCGTCTTCAGCCAGGCTTGCTTGAATCCAGTGGCAAAGTGAGCAAGGGACTCACGTCTGAGCATACCCTGTCGCAGTTATGGCGGCAAAAAGCGGTACAAAAGGGGATGGTAATGGACAGAGCATCTAAACCAATCAAACACTCACACCCAGTCAAAAGATCTGGGTTTAATCCATCACCGTTCTTTAGCCCACTCTGCCACCCCAGTTCAGACACGGCTATATGCAAATCAGTCTGACCCTGTACCTCATGGGAACAGTCCAGCCCGAAAGGCCAAGTCATGCCATCCCTGGACCGGAAACAAGCTTCCGAGGACCGGTTTCTGGCCTTCCAGCCGTCTTCAGCCCGGCTTGCTTGAATCCAGTGGCAAAGTGAGCAAGGGACTCACGTCTGAGCATACCCTGTCGCAGTTATAGCGGCAAAAAGTGGTACAAAAGGGGGTGGTAATGGACAGAGCATCTAAACCAATCAAACACTCACACCCAGTCAAAAGATCTGGGTTTAATCCATCACCGTTCTTTAGCCCACTCTACCACCCCAGTTCAGACATGGCTATATGCAAATCAGTCTGACCCTGTGCCTCATGGGAACAGTCCAGCCCGAACTGCCAAGCCAGGCCTTCCCTGGACCGGAAACAAGCTTCCGAGGACCGGTTTCTGGCATTCCAGCCGTCTTCAGCCCGGCTTGCTTGAATCCAGTGGCAAAGTGAGCAAGGGACTCACGTCTGAGCATACCCTGTCGCAGTTATGGCGGCAAAAAGCGGTACAAAAGGGGATGGTAATGGACAGACCATCTTAACCAATCAAACACTCACACCCAGTCAAAAGATCTGGGTTTAATCCATCACCGTTCTTTAGCCCACTCTGCCACCCCAGTTCAGACATGGCCTTATGCAAATCAGTCTGACCCTGTGCCTCATGGGAACAGTCCAGCCCGAACGGCCAAGTCATGCCTTCCCTGGACCGGAAACAAGCTTCCGAGGACCGGTTTCTGGCATTCCAGCCGTCTTCAGCCCGGCTTGCTTGAATCCAGTGGCAAAGAGAGCAAGAGACCACGTCTGAGCATACCCTGCCACACTTATGGCGGCCAAAAGTGGTACAAAAGGGGATGGTAATGGACGGAGCATCTAAACCAATCAAACACTCACTCCCAGTCAAAAGATCTGGGTATAATCCATCACCGTTCTTTAGCCCACTCTGCCACCCCAGTTCAGACATGGCTATATGCAAATCAGTCTGACCCTGTGCCTCATGGGAACAGTCCAGCCCGAACTGCCAAGCCATTCCTTCCCTGGACTGAAAACAATCCTCCGAGGACCCGTTTCTGGCATTCCAGCCGTCTTCAGCCCAGCTTGCTTGAATCCAGTGGCAAAGTGAGCAGGGGACTCACGTCTGAGCATACCCTGCCACACATATGGCAGCCAAAAGAGGTACAAAAGGGGGTGGTAATGGACGGAGCATCTAAACCAATCAAACACTCACACCCAGTCAAAAGATCTGGGTTTAATCCATCACTGTTCTTTAGCCCACTCTGCCACCCCAGTTCAGACATGGCTATATGCAAATCAGTCTGACCCTGTGCCTCATGGGAACAGTCCAGCCCGAACTGCCAAGCCATGCCTTCCCTGGACCGGAAACAAGCTTCCGAGGACCGGTTTCTGGCATTCCAGCCGTCTTCAGCCCAGCTTGCTTGAATCCAGTGGCAAAGTGAGCAAGAGACTCACGTCTGAGCATACCCTGTCGCAGTTATGGCGGCAAAAAGCAGTACAAAAGGGGATGGTAATGGACAGAGCATCTAAACCAATCAAACACTCACACCCAGTCAAAAGATCTGGGTTTAATCCATCACCGTTCTTTATCCCACTCTGCCACCCCAGTTCAGACATGGCTATATGCAAATCAGTCTGACCCTGTACCTCATGGGAACAGTCCAGCCCGAACGGCCAAGTCATGCCTTCCCTGGACCGGAAACAAGCTTCCGAGGACCGGTTTCTGGCATTCCAGCCGTCTTCAGCCCAGCTTGCTTGAATCCAGTGGCAAAGTGAGCAAGAGACTCACGTCTGAGCATACCCTGCCACACTTATGGCGGCCAAAAGCGGTACAAAAGGGGGTGGTAATGGACGGAGCATCTAAACCAATCAAACACTCACACCCAGTCAAAAGATCTAGGTTTAATCCATCACTGTTCTTTAGCCCACTCTGCCACCCCAGTTCAGACATGGCTATATGCAAATCAGTCTGACCCTGTGCCTCATGGGAACAGTCCAGCCCGAACTGCCAAGCCATGCCTTCCCTGGACCGGAAACAAGTTTCCGAGGACCGGTTTCTGGCATTCCAGCCGTCTTCAGCCCGGCTTGCTTGAATCCAGTGGCAAAGTGAGCAAGGGACTCACGTCTGAGCATACCCTGTCGCAGTTATGGGGGCAAAAAGCGGTACAAAAGGGGATGGTAATGGACAGAGCATCTAAACCAATCAAACACTCACACCCAGTCAAAAGATCTGGGTTTAATCCATCACCGTTCTTTAGCCCACTCTGCCACCCCAGTTCAGACATGGCTATATGCAAATCAGTCTGACCCTGTGCCTCATGGGAACAGTCCAGCCCGAACGGCCAAGTCATGCCTTCCCTGGACCGCAAACAAGCTTCCGAGGACCGGTTTCTGGCATTCCAGCCGTCTTCAGCCCAGCTTGCTTGAATCCAGTGGCAAAGTGAGCAAGAGACTCATGTCTGAGCATACCCTGCCAAACTTATGGCGGCCAAAAGCGGTACAAAAGGGGGTGGTAATGGACGGAGCATCTAAACCAATCAAACACTCACACCCAGTCAAAAGATCTGGGTATAATCTATCACCGTTCTTTAGCCCACTCTGCCACCCCAGTTCAGACATGGCTATATGCAAATCAGTCTGACCCTGTGCCTCATGGGAACAGTCCAGCCCGAACTGCCAAGCCATGCCTTCCCTGGACCGGAAACAAGCTTCCAAGGACCTTTCTGGCATTCCAGCCGTCTTCAGCCCATTTTGCTTGAATCCAGTGGCAAAGTGAGCAAGGGACTCACGTCTGAGCATACCCTGCCACACTTATGGCGGTCAAAAGCTGTACAAAAGGGGGTGGTAATGGACGGAGCATCTAAACCAATCAAACACTCACACCCAGTCAAAAGATCTGGGTTTAATCCATCACTGTTCTTTAGCTCACTCTGCCACCCCAGTTCAGACATGGCTATATGCAAATCAGTCTGACCCTGTGCCTCATGGGAACAGTCCAGCCCGAACTGCCAAGCCATGCCTTCCCTGGACCAGAAACAAGCTTCCGAGGACCGGTTTCTGGCATTCCATACGTCTTCAGCCAGGCTTGCTTGAATCCAGTGGTAAAGTGAGCAAGGGACTCACGTCTGAGCATACCCTGTCGCAGTTATGGCGGCAAAAAGCGGTACAAAAGGGGATGGTAATGGACAGAGCATCTAAACCAATCAAACACTCACACCCAGTCAAAAGATCTGGATTTAATCCATCACCGTTCTTTAGCCCACTCTGCCACCCCAGTTCAGACACGGCTATATGCAAATCAGTCTGACCCTGTGCCTCATGGGAACAGTCCAGCCCGAACTGCCAAGCCATGCCTTCCCTGGACCGGAAACAAGCTTCCGAGGACCGGTTTCTGGCATTCCGGCCGTCTTCAGCCAGGCTTGCTTGAATCCAGTGGCAAAGTGAGCAAGGGACTCACGTCTGAGCATACCCTGTCGCAGTTATGGCGGCAAGAAGCGGTACAAAAGGGGATGGTAATGGACAGAGCATCTAAACCAATCAAACACTCACACCCAGTCAAAAGATCTGGGTTTAATCCATCACCGTTCTTTAGCCCACTCTGCCACCCCAGTTCAGACACGGCTATATGCAAATCAGTCTGACCCTGTACCTCATGGGAACAGTCCAGCCCGAAAGGCCAAGTCATGCCATCCCTGGACCGGAAACAAGCTTCCGAGGACCGGTTTCTGGCCTTCCAGCCGTCTTCAGCCCGGCTTGCTTGAATCCAGTGGCAAAGTGAGCAAGGGACTCACGTCTGAGCATACGCTGTCGCAGTTATAGCGGCAAAAAGTGGTACAAAAGGGGGTGGTAATGGACAGAGCATCTAAACCAATCAAACACTCACACCCAGTCAAAAGATCTGGGTTTAATCCATCACCGTTCTTTAGCCCACTCTACCACCCCAGTTCAGACATGGCTATATGCAAATCAGTCTGACCCTGTGCCTCATGGGAACAGTCCAGCCCGAACTGCCAAGCCAGGCCTTCCCTGGACCGGAAACAAGCTTCCGAGGACCGGTTTCTGGCATTCCAGCCGTCTTCAGCCCGGCTTGCTTGAATCCAGTGGCAAAGTGAGCAAGGGACTCACGTCTGAGCATACCCTGTCGCAGTTATGGCGGCAAAAAGCGGTACAAAAGGGGATGGTAATGGACAGACCATCTTAACCAATCAAACACTCACACCCAGTCAAAAGATCTGGGTTTAATCCATCACCGTTCTTTAGCCCACTCTGCCACCCCAGTTCAGACATGGCCTTATGCAAATCAGTCTGACCCTGTGCCTCATGGGAACAGTCCAGCCCGAACGGCCAAGTCATGCCTTCCCTGGACCGGAAACAAGCTTCCGAGGACCGGTTTCTGGCATTCCAGCCGTCTTCAGCCCGGCTTGCTTGAATCTAGTGGCAAAGAGAGCAAGAGACCACGTCTGAGCATACCCTGCCACACTTATGGCGGCCAAAAGCGGTACAAAAGGGGGTGGTAATGGATGGAGCATCTAAACCAATCAAACACTCACACCCAGTCAAAAGATCTGGGTATAATCCATTACCTTTCTTTAGCCCACTCTGCCACCCCAGTTCAGACATGGCTATATGCAAATCAGTCTGACCCTGTGCCTCATGGGAACAGTCCTGCCCGAACTGCCAAGCCATGCCTTCCTTGGACCGGAAACAAGCTTCTGAGGACCGTTTTCAGGCATTCCAGCCGTCTTCAGCCCAGCTTGCTTGAATCCAGTGGCAAAGTGAGCAAGGAACTCACGTCTGAGCATACCCTGCCACACTTATGGCGGCCAAAAGTGGTACAAAAGGGGATGGTAATGGACGGAGCATCTAAACCAATCAAACACTCACTCCCAGTCAAAAGATCTGGGTATAATCCATCACCGTTCTTTAGCCCACTCTGCCACCCCAGTTCAGACATGGCTATATGCAAATCAGTCTGACCCTGTGCCTCATGGGAACAGTCCAGCCCGAACTGCCAAGCCATTCCTTCCCTGGACTGAAAACAATCCTCCGAGGACCCGTTTCTGGCATTCCAGCCGTCTTCAGCCCAGCTTGCTTGAATCCAGTGGCAAAGTGAGAAGGGGACTCACGTCTGAGCATACCCTGCCACACATATGGCAGCCAAAAGAGGTACAAAAGGGGGTGGTAATGGACGGAGCATCTAAACCAATCAAACACTCACACCCAGTCAAAAGATCTGGGTTTAATCCATCACTGTTCTTTAGCCCACTCTGCCACCCCAGTTCAGACATGGCTATATGCAAATCAGTCTGACCCTGTGCCTCATGGGAACAGTCCAGCCCGAACTGCCAAGCCATGCCTTCCCTGGACCGGAAAGAAGCTTCCGAGGACCGGTTTCTGGCATTCCAGCCGTCTTCAGCCCGGCTTGCTTGAATACAGTGGCAAAGTGAGCAAGGGACTCGCGTCTGAGCATACCCTGTCGCAGTTATGGCGGCAAAAAGCGGTACAAAAGGGGATGGTAATGGACAGAGCATCTTAACCAATCAAACACTCACACCCAGTCAAAAGATCTGGGTTTAATCCATCACCGTTCTTTAGCCCACTCTGCCACCCCAGTTCAGACATGGCCTTATGCAAATCAGTCTGACCCTGTGCCTCATGGGAACAGTCCAGCCCGAACGGCCAAGTCATGCCTTCCCTGGACCGTAAACAAGCTTCCGAGGACCGGTTTCTGGCATTCCAGCCGTCTTCATCCCAGCTTGCTTGAATCCAGTGGCAAAGTGAGCAAGAGACTCACGTCTGAGCATACCCTGCCACACTTATGGCGGCCAAAAGCGGTACAAAAGGGGGTGGTAATGGACGGAGCATCTAAACCAATCAAACACTCACACCCAGTCAAAAGATCTGGGTTTAATCCATCACTGTTCTTTAGCCCACTCTGCCACCCCAGTTCAGACATGGCTATATGTAAATCAGTCTGACCCTGTGCCTCATGGGAACAGTCCAGCCCGAACTGCCAAGCCATGCCTTCCCTGGACCGGAAACAAGTTTCCGAGGACCGGTTTCTGGCATTCCAGCCGTCTTCAGCCCGGCTTGCTTGAATCCAGTGGCAAAGTGAGCAAGGGACTCACGTCTGAGCATACCCTGTCGCAGTTATGGGGGCAAAAAGCGGTACAAAAGGGGATGGTAATGGACAGAGCATCTAAACCAATCAAACACTCACACCCAGTCAAAAGATCTGGGTTTAATCCATCACCGTTCTTTAGCCCACTCTGCCACCCCAGTTCAGACATGGCTATATGCAAATCAGTCTGACCCTGTGCCTCATGGGAACAGTCCAGCCCGAACGGCCAAGTCATGCCTTCCCTGGACCGCAAACAAGCTTCCGAGGACCGGTTTCTGGCATTCCAGCCGTCTTCAGCCCAGCTTGCTTGAATCCAGTGGCAAAGTGAGCAAGAGACTCATGTCTGAGCATACCCTGCCAAACTTATGGCGGCCAAAAGCGGTACAAAAGGGGGTGGTAATGGACGGAGCATCTAAACCAATCAAACACTCACACCCAGTCAAAAGATCTAGGTATAATCTATCACCGTTCTTTAGCCCACTCTGCCACCCCAGTTCAGACATGGCTATATGCAAATCAGTCTGACCCTGTGCCTCATGGGAACAGTCCAGCCCGAACGGCCAAGTCATGCCTTCCCTGCACCGGAAACAAGCTTCCCAGGACCAGTTTCTGGCATTCCAGCCGTCTTCAGCCCGGCTTGCTTGAATCCAGTGGCAAAGTGAGCAAGAGACTCACGTCTGAGCATACCCTGCCACACTTATGACGGCCAAAAGCGGTACAAAAGGGGGTGGTAATGGACGGAGCATCTAAACCAATCAAACACTCACACCCAGTCAAAAGATCTGGGTATAATCCAACACCGTTCTTTAGCCCACTCTGCCACCCCAGTTCAGACATGGCTATATGCAAATCAGTCTGACCCTGTGCCTCATGGGAACAGTCCAGCCCGAACTGCCAAGCCATGCCTTCCCTGGACCGGAAACAAGCTTCCGAGGACCTTTCTGGCATTCCAGCCGTCTTCAGCCCAGCTTGCTTGAATCCAGTGGCAAAGTGAGCAAGGCACTCACGTCTGAGAATACCCTGCCACACTTATGGCGGTCAAAAGCTGTACAAAAGGGGGTGGTAATGGACGGAGCATCTAAACCAATCAAACACTCACACCCAGTCAAAAGATCTGGGTTTAATCCATCACTGTTCTTTAGCTCACTCTGCCACCCCAGTTCAGTCATGGCTATATGCAAATCAGTCTGACCCTGTGCCTCATGGGAACAGTCCAGCCCGAACTGCCAATCCATGCCTTCCCTGGACCGGAAACAAGTTTCCGAGGACCCGTTTCTGGCATTCCAGCCGTCTTCAGCCCGGCTTGCTTGAATCCAGTGGCAAAGTGAGCAAGGGACTCATGTCTGAGCATACCCTGTCGCAGTTATGGCGGCAAAAAGTGGTACAAAAGGGGATGGTAATGGACAGAGCGTCTAAACCAATCAAACACTCACACCCAGTCAAAAGATCTGGGTTTAATCCATCACCGTTCTTTATCCCACTCTGCCACCCCAGTTCAGACATGGCTATATGCAAATCAGTCTGACCCTGTACCTCATGGGAACAGTCCAGCCCGAACGGCCAAGTCATGCCTTCCCTGGACCGGAAACAAGCTTCCGAGGACCGGTTTCTGGCATTCCAGCCGTCTTCAGCCCAGCTTGCTTGAATCCAGTGGCAAAGTGAGCAAGAGACTCACGTCTGAGCATACCCTGTCGCAGTTATGGCGGCAAAAAGCAGTACAAAAGGGGATGGTAATGGACAGAGCATCTAAACCAATCAAACACTCACACCCAGTCAAAAGATCTGGGTTTAATCCATCACCGTTCTTTATCCCACTCTGCCACCCCAGTTCAGACATGGCTATATGCAAATCAGTCTGACCCTGTACCTCATGGGAACAGTCCAGCCCGAACGGCCAAGTCATGCCTTCCCTGGACCGGAAACAAGCTTCCGAGGACCGGTTTCTGGCATTCCAGCCGTCTTCAGCCCAGCTTGCTTGAATCCAGTGGCAAAGTGAGCAAGAGACTCACGTCTGAGCATACCCTGCCACACTTATGGCGGCCAAAAGCGGTACAAAAGGGGGTGGTAATGGACGGAGCATCTAAACCAATCAAACACTCACACCCAGTCAAAAGATCTGGGTATAATCCAACACCGTTCTTTAGCCCACTCTGCCACCCCAGTTCAGACATGGCTATATGCAAATCAGTCTGACCCTGTGCCTCATGGGAACAGTCCAGCCCGAACTGCCAAGCCATGCCTTCCCTGGACCGGAAACAAGCTTCCGAGGACCTTTCTGGCATTCCAGCCGTCTTCAGCCCAGCTTGCTTGAATCCAGTGGCAAAGTGAGCAAGGCACTCACGTCTGAGAATACCCTGCCACACTTATGGCGGTCAAAAGCTGTACAAAAGGGGGTGGTAATGGACGGAGCATCTAAACCAATCAAACACTCACACCCAGTCAAAAGATCTGGGTTTAATCCATCACTGTTCTTTAGCTCACTCTGCCACCCCAGTTCAGTCATGGCTATATGCAAATCAGTCTGACCCTGTGCCTCATGGGAACAGTCCAGCCCGAACTGCCAATCCATGCCTTCCCTGGACCGGAAACAAGTTTCCGAGGACCCGTTTCTGGCATTCCAGCCGTCTTCAGCCCGGCTTGCTTGAATCCAGTGGCAAAGTGAGCAAGGGACTCATGTCTGAGCATACCCTGTCGCAGTTATGGCGGCAAAAAGTGGTACAAAAGGGGATGGTAATGGACAGAGCGTCTAAACCAATCAAACACTCACACCCAGTCAAAAGATCTGGGTTTAATCCATCACCGTTCTTTATCCCACTCTGCCACCCCAGTTCAGACATGGCTATATGCAAATCAGTCTGACCCTGTACCTCATGGGAACAGTCCAGCCCGAACGGCCAAGTCATGCCTTCCCTGGACCGGAAACAAGCTTCCGAGGACCGGTTTCTGGCATTCCAGCCGTCTTCAGCCCAGCTTGCTTGAATCCAGTGGCAAAGTGAGCAAGAGACTCACGTCTGAGCATACCCTGTCGCAGTTATGGCGGCAAAAAGCAGTACAAAAGGGGATGGTAATGGACAGAGCATCTAAACCAATCAAACACTCACACCCAGTCAAAAGATCTGGGTTTAATCCATCACCGTTCTTTATCCCACTCTGCCACCCCAGTTCAGACATGGCTATATGCAAATCAGTCTGACCCTGTACCTCATGGGAACAGTCCAGCCCGAACGGCCAAGTCATGCCTTCCCTGGACCGGAAACAAGCTTCCGAGGACCGGTTTCTGGCATTCCAGCCGTCTTCAGCCCAGCTTGCTTGAATCCAGTGGCAAAGTGAGCAAGAGACTCACGTCTGAGCATACCCTGCCACACTTATGGCGGCCAAAAGCGGTACAAAAGGGGGTGGTAATGGACGGAGCATCTAAACCAATCAAACACTCACACCCAGTCAAAAGATCTAGGTTTAATCCATCACTGTTCTTTAGCCCACTCTGCCACCCCAGTTCAGACATGGCTATATGCAAATCAGTCTGACCCTGTGCCTCATGGGAACAGTCCAGCCCGAACTGCCAAGCCATGCCTTCCCTGGACCGGAAACAAGTTTCCGAGGACCGGTTTCTGGCATTCCAGCCGTCTTCAGCCCGGCTTGCTTGAATCCAGTGGCAAAGTGAGCAAGGGACTCACGTCTGAGCATACCCTGTCGCAGTTATGGGGGCAAAAAGCGGTACAAAAGGGGATGGTAATGGACAGAGCATCTAAACCAATCAAACACTCACACCCAGTCAAAAGATCTGGGTTTAATCCATCACCGTTCTTTAGCCCACTCTGCCACCCCAGTTCAGACATGGCTATATGCAAATCAGTCTGACCCTGTGCCTCATGGGAACAGTCCAGCCCGAACTGCCAAGCCATGCCTTCCCTGGACCGGAAACAAGCTTCCGAGGACCTTTCTGGCATTCCAGCCGTCTTCAGCCCAGCTTGCTTGAATCCAGTGGCAAAGTGAGCAAGGCACTCACGTCTGAGAATACCCTGCCACACTTATGGCGGTCAAAAGCTGTACAAAAGGGGGTGGTAATGGACGGAGCATCTAAACCAATCAAACACTCACACCCAGTCAAAAGATCTGGGTTTAATCCATCACTGTTCTTTAGCTCACTCTGCCACCCCAGTTCAGTCATGGCTATATGCAAATCAGTCTGACCCTGTGCCTCATGGGAACAGTCCAGCCCGAACTGCCAATCCATGCCTTCCCTGGACCGGAAACAAGTTTCCGAGGACCCGTTTCTGGCATTCCAGCCGTCTTCAGCCCGGCTTGCTTGAATCCAGTGGCAAAGTGAGCAAGGGACTCATGTCTGAGCATACCCTGTCGCAGTTATGGCGGCAAAAAGTGGTACAAAAGGGGATGGTAATGGACAGAGCGTCTAAACCAATCAAACACTCACACCCAGTCAAAAGATCTGGGTTTAATCCATCACCGTTCTTTATCCCACTCTGCCACCCCAGTTCAGACATGGCTATATGCAAATCAGTCTGACCCTGTACCTCATGGGAACAGTCCAGCCCGAACGGCCAAGTCATGCCTTCCCTGGACCGGAAACAAGCTTCCGAGGACCGGTTTCTGGCATTCCAGCCGTCTTCAGCCCAGCTTGCTTGAATCCAGTGGCAAAGTGAGCAAGAGACTCACGTCTGAGCATACCCTGTCGCAGTTATGGCGGCAAAAAGCAGTACAAAAGGGGATGGTAATGGACAGAGCATCTAAACCAATCAAACACTCACACCCAGTCAAAAGATCTGGGTTTAATCCATCACCGTTCTTTATCCCACTCTGCCACCCCAGTTCAGACATGGCTATATGCAAATCAGTCTGACCCTGTACCTCATGGGAACAGTCCAGCCCGAACGGCCAAGTCATGCCTTCCCTGGACCGGAAACAAGCTTCCGAGGACCGGTTTCTGGCATTCCAGCCGTCTTCAGCCCAGCTTGCTTGAATCCAGTGGCAAAGTGAGCAAGAGACTCACGTCTGAGCATACCCTGCCACACTTATGGCGGCCAAAAGCGGTACAAAAGGGGGTGGTAATGGACGGAGCATCTAAACCAATCAAACACTCACACCCAGTCAAAAGATCTAGGTTTAATCCATCACTGTTCTTTAGCCCACTCTGCCACCCCAGTTCAGACATGGCTATATGCAAATCAGTCTGACCCTGTGCCTCATGGGAACAGTCCAGCCCGAACTGCCAAGCCATGCCTTCCCTGGACCGGAAACAAGTTTCCGAGGACCGGTTTCTGGCATTCCAGCCGTCTTCAGCCCGGCTTGCTTGAATCCAGTGGCAAAGTGAGCAAGGGACTCACGTCTGAGCATACCCTGTTGCAGTTATGGGGGCAAAAAGCGGTACAAAAGGGGATGGTAATGGACAGAGCATCTAAACCAATCAAACACTCACACCCAGTCAAAAGATCTGGGTTTAATCCATCACCGTTCTTTAGCCCACTCTGCCACCCCAGTTCAGACATGGCTATATGCAAATCAGTCTGACCCTGTGCCTCATGGGAACAGTCCAGCCCGAACGGCCAAGTCATGCCTTCCCTGGACCGCAAACAAGCTTCCGAGGACCGGTTTCTGGCATTCCAGCCGTCTTCAGCCCAGCTTGCTTGAATCCAGTGGCAAAGTGAGCAAGAGACTCATGTCTGAGCATACCCTGCCAAACTTATGGCGGCCAAAAGCGGTACAAAAGGGGGTGGTAATGGACGGAGCATCTAAACCAATCAAACACTCACACCCAGTCAAAAGATCTGGGTATAATCTATCACCGTTCTTTAGCCCACTCTGCCACCCCAGTTCAGACATGGCTATATGCAAATCAGTCTGACCCTGTGCCTCATGGGAACAGTCCAGCCCGAACTGCCAAGCCATGCCTTCCCTGGACCGGAAACAAGCTTCCAAGGACCTTTCTGGCATTCCAGCCGTCTTCAGCCCAGCTTGCTTGAATCCAGTGGCAAAGTGAGCAAGGGACTCACGTCTGAGCATACCCTGCCACACTTATGGCGGTCAAAAGCTGTACAAAAGGGGGTGGTAATGGACGGAGCATCTAAACCAATCAAACACTCACACCCAGTCAAAAGATCTGGGTTTAATCCATCACTGTTCTTTAGCTCACTCTGCCACCCCAGTTCAGACATGGCTATATGCAAATCAGTCTGACCCTGTGCCTCATGGGAACAGTCCAGCCCGAACTGCCAATCCATGCCTTCCCTGGACCGGAAACAAGTTTCCGAGGACCCGTTTCTGGCATTCCAGCCGTCTTCAGTCCGGCTTGCTTGAATCCAGTGGCAAAGTGAGCAAGGGACTCATGTCTGAGCATACCCTGTCGCAGTTATGGCGGCAAAAAGTGGTACAAAAGGGGATGGTAATGGACAGAGCGTCTAAACCAATCAAACACTCACACCCAGTCAAAAGATCTGGGTTTAATCCATCACCGTTCTTTAGCCCACTCTGCCACCCCAGCTCAGACATGGCTATATGCAAATCAGTCTGACCCTGTGCCTCATGGGAACAGTCCAGCCCGAACGGCCAAGTCATGCCTTCCCTGGACCGGAAACAAGCTTCCGAGGACCGGTTTCTGGCATTCCAGCAAATTCAGCCCAGCTTGCTTGAATCCAGTGGCAAAGTGAGCAAGAGACTCACGTCTGAGCATACCCTGCCACACTTATGGCGGCCAAAAGCGGTACAAAAGGGGATGGTAATGGACAGAGCATCTAAACCAATCAAACACTCACACCCAGTCAAAAGATCTGGGTTTAATCCATCACCGTTCTTTAGCCCACTCTGCCACCCCAGTTCAGACATGGCTATATGCAAATCAGTCTGACACTGTGCCTCATGGGAACAGTCCAGCCCGAACTGCCAAGCCATGCCTTCCCTGGACCAGAAACAAGCTTCCGAGGACCAGTTTCTGGCATTCCAGCCGTCTTCAGCCAGGCTTGCTTGAATCCAGTGGCAAAGTGAGCAAGGGACTCACGTCTGAGCATACCCTGTCGCAGTTATGGTGGCAAAAAGAGGTACAAAAGGGGATGGTAATGGACAGAGCATCTAAACCAATCAAACACTCACACCCAGTCAAAAGATCTGGGTTTAATCCATCACCGTTCTTTAGCCCACTCTGCCACCCCAGTTCAGACACGGCTATATGCAAATCAGTCTGACCCTGTGCCTCATGGGAACAGTCCAGCCCGAACTGCCAAGCCATGCCTTCCCTGGACCAGAAACAAGCTTCCGAGGACCGGTTTCTGGCATTCCATACGTCTTCAGCCAGGCTTGCTTGAATCCAGTGGTAAAGTGAGCAAGGGACTCACGTCTGAGCATACCCTGTCGCAGTTATGGCGGCAAAAAGCGGTACAAAAGGGGATGGTAATGGACAGAGCATCTAAACCAATCAAACACTCACACCCAGTCAAAAGATCTGGATTTAATCCATCACCGTTCTTTAGCCCACTCTGCCACCCCAGTTCAGACACGGCTATATGCAAATCAGTCTGACCCTGTGCCTCATGGGAACAGTCCAGCCCGAACTGCCAAGCCATGCCTTCCCTGGACCGGAAACAAGCTTCCGAGGACCGGTTTCTGGCATTCCAGCCGTCTTCAGCCAGGCTTGCTTGAATCCAGTGGCAAAGTGAGCAAGGGACTCACGTCTGAGCATACCCTGTCGCAGTTATGGCGGCAAAAAGCGGTACAAAAGGGGATGGTAATGGACAGAGCATCTAAACCAATCAAACACTCACACCCAGTCAAAAGATCTGGGTTTAATCCATCACCGTTCTTTAGCCCACTCTGCCACCCCAGTTCAGACACGGCTATATGCAAATCAGTCTGACCCTGTACCTCATGGGAACAGTCCAGCCCGAAAGGCCAAGTCATGCCATCCCTGGACCGGAAACAAGCTTCCGAGGACTGGTTTCTGGCCTTCCAGCCGTCTTCAGCCCGGCTTGCTTGAATCCAGTGGCAAAGTGAGCAAGGGACTCACGTCTGAGCATACCCTGTCGCAGTTATAGCGGCAAAAAGTGGTACAAAAGGGGGTGGTAATGGACAGAGCATCTAAACCAATCAAACACTCACACCCAGTCAAAAGATCTGGGTTTAATCCATCACCGTTCTTTAGCCCACTCTACCACCCCAGTTCAGACATGGCTATATGCAAATCAGTCTGACCCTGTGCCTCATGGGAACAGTCCAGCCCGAACTGCCAAGCCAGGCCTTCCCTGGACCGGAAACAAGCTTCCGAGGACCGGTTTCTGGCATTCCAGCCGTCTTCAGCCCGGCTTACTTGAATCCAGTGGCAAAGTGAGCAAGGGACTCACGTCTGAGCATACCCTGTCGCAGTTATGGCGGCAAAAAGCGGTACAAAAGGGGATGGTAATGGACAGACCATCTTAACCAATCAAACACTCACACCCAGTCAAAAGATCTGGGTTTAATCCATCACCGTTCTTTAGCCCACTCTGCCACCCCAGTTCAGACATGGCCTTATGCAAATCAGTCTGACCCTGTGCCTCATGGGAACAGTCCAGCCCGAACAGCCAAGTCATGCCTTCCCTGGACCGGAAACAAGCTTCCGAGGACCGGTTTCTGGCATTCCAGCCGTCTTCAGCCCGGCTTGCTTGAATCCAGTGGCAAAGAGAGCAAGAGACCACGTCTGAGCATACCCTGCCACACTTATGGCGGCCAAAAGCGGTACAAAAGGGGGTGGTAATGGATGGAGCATCTAAACCAATCAAACACTCACACCCAGTCAAAAGATCTGGGTATAATCCATTACCTTTCTTTAGCCCACTCTGCCACCCCAGTTCAGACATGGCTATATGCAAATCAGTCTGACCCTGTGCCTCATGGGAACAGTCCTGCCCGAACTGCCAAGCCATGCCTTCCTTGGACCGGAAACAAGCTTCTGAGGACCGTTTTCAGGCATTCCAGCCGTCTTCAGCCCAGCTTGCTTGAATCCAGTGGCAAAGTGAGCAAGGAACTCACGTCTGAGCATACCCTGCCACACTTATGGCGGCCAAAAGTGGTACAAAAGGGGATGGTAATGGACGGAGCATCTAAACCAATCAAACACTCACTCCCAGTCAAAAGATCTGGGTATAATCCATCACCGTTCTTTAGCCCACTCTGCCACCCCAGTTCAGACATGGCTATATGCAAATCAGTCTGACCCTGTGCCTCATGGGAACAGTCCAGCCCGAACTGCCAAGCCATTCCTTCCCTGGACTGAAAACAATCCTCCGAGGACCCGTTTCTGGCATTCCAGCCGTCTTCAGCCCAGCTTGCTTGAATCCAGTGGCAAAGTGAGCAGGGGACTCACGTCTGAGCATACCCTGCCACACATATGGCAGCCAAAAGAGGTACAAAAGGGGGTGGTAATGGATGGAGCATCTAAACCAATCAAACACTCACACCCAGTCAAAAGATCTGGGTTTAATCCATCACTGTTCTTTAGCCCACTCTGCCACCCCAGTTCAGACATGGCTATATGCAAATCAGTCTGACCCTGTGCCTCATGGGAACAGTCCAGCCCGAACTGCCAAGCCATGCCTTCCCTGGACCGGAAACAAGCTTCCGAGGACCGGTTTCTGGCATTCCAGCCGTCTTCAGCCCGGCTTGCTTGAATCCAGTGGCAAAGTGAGCAAGGGACTCGCGTCTGAGCATACCCTGTCGCAGTTATGGCGGCAAAAAGCGGTACAAAAGGGGATGGTAATGGACAGAGCATCTTAACCAATCAAACACTCACACTCAGTCAAAAGATCTGGGTTTAATCCATCACCGTTCTTTAGCCCACTCTGCCACCCCAGTTCAGACATGGCCTTATGCAAATCAGTCTGACCCTGTGCCTCATGGGAACAGTCCAGCCCGAACGGCCAAGTCATGCCTTCCCTGGACCGTAAACAAGCTTCCGAGGACCGGTTTCTGGCATTCCAGCCGTCTTCATCCCAGCTTGCTTGAATCCAGTGGCAAAGTGAGCAAGAGACTCACGTCTGAGCATACCCTGCCACACTTATGGCGGCCAAAAGCGGTACAAAAGGGGGTGGTAATGGACGGAGCATCTAAACCAATCAAACACTCACACCCAGTCAAAAGATCTGGGTTTAATCCATCACTGTTCTTTAGCCCACTCTGCCACCCCAGTTCAGACATGGCTATATGTAAATCAGTCTGACCCTGTGCCTCATGGGAACAGTCCAGCCCGAACTGCCAAGCCATGCCTTCCCTGGACCGGAAACAAGTTTCTGAGGACCGGTTTCTGGCATTCCAGCCGTCTTCAGCCCGGCTTGCTTGAATCCAGTGGCAAAGTGAGCAAGGGACTCACGTCTGAGCATACCCTGTCGCAGTTATGGGGGCAAAAAGCGGTACAAAAGGGGATGGTAATGGACAGAGCATCTAAACCAATCAAACACTCACACCCAGTCAAAAGATCTGGGTTTAATCCATCACCGTTCTTTAGCCCACTCTGCCACCCCAGTTCAGACATGGCTATATGCAAATCAGTCTGACCCTGTGCCTCATGGGAACAGTCCAGCCCGAACGGCCAAGTCATGCCTTCCCTGGACTGCAAACAAGCTTCCGAGGCCGGTTTCTGGCATTCCAGCCGTCTTCAGCCCAGCTTGCTTGAATCCAGTGGCAAAGTGAGCAAGAGACTCATGTCTGAGCATACCCTGCCAAACTTATGGCGGCCAAAAGCGGTACAAAAGGGGGTGGTAATGGACGGAGCATCTAAACCAATCAAACACTCACACCCAGTCAAAAGATCTAGGTATAATCTATCACCGTTCTTTAGCCCACTCTGCCACCCCAGTTCAGACATGGCTATATGCAAATCAGTCTGACCCTGTGCCTCATGGGAACAGTCCAGCCCGAACGGCCAAGTCATGCCTTCCCTGCACCGGAAACAAGCTTCCCAGGACCAGTTTCTGGCATTCCAGCCGTCTTCAGCCCGGCTTGCTTGAATCCAGTGGCAAAGTGAGCAAGAGACTCACGTCTGAGCATACCCTGCCACACTTATGACGGCCAAAAGCGGTACAAAAGGGGGTGGTAATGGACGGAGCATCTAAACCAATCAAACACTCACACCCAGTCAAAAGATCTGGGTATAATCCAACACCGTTCTTTAGCCCACTCTGCCACCCCAGTTCAGACATGGCTATATGCAAATCAGTCTGACCCTGTGCCTCATGGGAACAGTCCAGCCCGAACTGCCAAGCCATGCCTTCCCTGGACCGGAAACAAGCTTCCGAGGACCTTTCTGGCATTCCAGCCGTCTTCAGCCCAGCTTGCTTGAATCCAGTGGCAAAGTGAGCAAGGGACTCACGTCTGAGAATACCCTGCCACACTTATGGCGGTCAAAAGCTGTACAAAAGGGGGTGGTAATGGACGGAGCATCTAAACCAATCAAACACTCACACCCAGTCAAAAGATCTGGGTTTAATCCATCACTGTTCTTTAGCTCACTCTGCCACCCCAGTTCAGTCATGGCTATATGCAAATCAGTCTGACTCTGTGCCTCATGGGAACAGTCCAGCCCGAACTGCCAATCCATGCCTTCCCTGGACCGGAAACAAGTTTCCGAGGACCCGTTTCTGGCATTCCAGCCGTCTTCAGCCCGGCTTGCTTGAATCCAGTGGCAAAGTGAGCAAGGGACTCATGTCTGAGCATACCCTGTCGCAGTTATGGCGGCAAAAAGTGGTACAAAAGGGGATGGTAATGGACAGAGCGTCTAAACCAATCAAACACTCACACCCAGTCAAAAGATCTGGGTTTAATCCATCACCGTTCTTTATCCCACTCTGCCACCCCAGTTCAGACATGGCTATATGCAAATCAGTCTGACCCTGTACCTCATGGGAACAGTCCAGCCCGAACGGCCAAGTCATGCCTTCCCTGGACCGGAAACAAGCTTCCGAGGACCGGTTTCTGGCATTCCAGCCGTCTTCAGCCCAGCTTGCTTGAATCCAGTGGCAAAGTGAGCAAGAGACTCATGTCTGAGCATACCCTGTCGCAGTTATGGCGGCAAAAAGCAGTACAAAAGGGGATGGTAATGGACAGAGCATCTAAACCAATCAAACACTCACACCCAGTCAAAAGATCTGGGTTTAATCCATCACCGTTCTTTATCCCACTCTGCCACCCCAGTTCAGACATGGCTATATGCAAATCAGTCTGACCCTGTACCTCATGGGAACAGTCCAGCCCGAACGGCCAAGTCATGCCTTCCCTGGACCGGAAACAAGCTTCCGAGGACCGGTTTCTGGCATTCCAGCCGTCTTCAGCCCAGCTTGCTTGAATCCAGTGGCAAAGTGAGCAAGAGACTCATGTCTGAGCATACCCTGCCAAACTTATGGCGGCCAAAAGCGGTACAAAAGGGGGTGGTAATGGACGGAGCATCTAAACCAATCAAACACTCACACCCAGTCAAAAGATCTAGGTATAATCTATCACCGTTCTTTAGCCCACTCTGCCACCCCAGTTCAGACATGGCTATATGCAAATCAGTCTGACCCTGTGCCTCATGGGAACAGTCCAGCCCGAACGGCCAAGTCATGCCTTCCCTGCACCGGAAACAAGCTTCCCAGGACCAGTTTCTGGCATTCCAGCCGTCTTCAGCCCGGCTTGCTTGAATCCAGTGGCAAAGTGAGCAAGAGACTCACGTCTGAGCATACCCTGCCACACTTATGACGGCCAAAAGCGGTACAAAAGGGGGTGGTAATGGACGGAGCATCTAAACCAATCAAACACTCACACCCAGTCAAAAGATCTGGGTATAATCCAACACCGTTCTTTAGCCCACTCTGCCACCCCAGTTCAGACATGGCTATATGCAAATCAGTCTGACCCTGTGCCTCATGGGAACAGTCCAGCCCGAACTGCCAAGCCATGCCTTCCCTGGACCGGAAACAAGCTTCCGAGGACCTTTCTGGCATTCCAGCCGTCTTCAGCCCAGCTTGCTTGAATCCAGTGGCAAAGTGAGCAAGGGACTCACGTCTGAGAATACCCTGCCACACTTATGGCGGTCAAAAGCTGTACAAAAGGGGGTGGTAATGGACGGAGCATCTAAACCAATCAAACACTCACACCCAGTCAAAAGATCTGGGTTTAATCCATCACTGTTCTTTAGCTCACTCTGCCACCCCAGTTCAGTCATGGCTATATGCAAATCAGTCTGACCCTGTGCCTCATGGGAACAGTCCAGCCCGAACTGCCAATCCATGCCTTCCCTGGACCGGAAACAAGTTTCCGAGGACCCGTTTCTGGCATTCCAGCCGTCTTCAGCCCAGCTTGCTTGAATCCAGTGGCAAAGTGAGCAAGAGACTCACGTCTGAGCATACCCTGTCGCAGTTATGGCGGCAAAAAGCAGTACAAAAGGGGATGGTAATGGACAGAGCATCTAAACCAATCAAACACTCACACCCAGTCAAAAGATCTGGGTTTAATCCATCACCGTTCTTTATCCCACTCTG
The DNA here is from genome assembly GCF_964263255.1 of Lissotriton vulgaris. NCBI lineage: Eukaryota > Metazoa > Chordata > Amphibia > Caudata > Salamandridae > Lissotriton > Lissotriton vulgaris. The sequence goes on along the minus strand of NC_141689.1, from coordinate 1,532,544,409 downwards.
CCACCCCAGTTCAGACATGGCTATATGCAAATCAGTCTGACCCTGTACCTCATGGGAACAGTCCAGCCCGAACGGCCAAGTCATGCCTTCCCTGGACCGGAAACAAGCTTCCGAGGACCGGTTTCTGGCATTCCAGCCGTCTTCAGCCCAGCTTGCTTGAATCCAGTGGCAAAGTGAGCAAGAGACTCACGTCTGAGCATACCCTGCCACACTTATGGCGGCCAAAAGCGGTACAAAAGGGGGTGGTAATGGACAGAGCATCTAAACCAATCAAACACTCACACCCAGTCAAAAGATCTAGGTTTAATCCATCACTGTTCTTTAGCCCACTCTGCCACCCCAGTTCAGACATGGCTATATGCAAATCAGTCTGACCCTGTGCCTCATGGGAACAGTCCAGCCCGAACTGCCAAGCCATGCCTTCCCTGGACCGGAAACAAGTTTCCGAGGACCGGTTTCTGGCATTCCAGCCGTCTTCAGCCCGGCTTGCTTGAATCCAGTGGCAAAGTGAGCAAGGGACTCACGTCTGAGCATACCCTGTCGCAGTTATGGGGGCAAAAAGCGGTACAAAAGTAGATGGTAATGGACAGAGCATCTAAACCAATCAAACACTCACACCCAGTCAAAAGATCTGGGTTTAATCCATCACCGTTCTTTAGCCCACTCTGCCACCCCAGTTCAGACATGGCTATATGCAAATCAGTCTGACCCTGTGCCTCATGGGAACAGTCCAGCCCGAACGGCCAAGTCATGCCTTCCCTGGACCGCAAACAAGCTTCCGAGGACCGGTTTCTGGCATTCCAGCCGTCTTCAGCCCAGCTTGCTTGAATCCAGTGGCAAAGTGAGCAAGAGACTCATGTCTGAGCATACCCTGCCAAACTTATGGCGGCCAAAAGCGGTACAAAAGGGGGTGGTAATGGACGGAGCATCTAAACCAATCAAACACTCACACCCAGTCAAAAGATCTGGGTATAATCTATCACCGTTCTTTAGCCCACTCTGCCACCCCAGTTCAGACATGGCTATATGCAAATCAGTCTGACCCTGTGCCTCATGGGAACAGTCCAGCCCGAACTGCCAAGCCATGCCTTCCCTGGACCGGAAACAAGCTTCCGAGGACCTTTCTGGCATTCCAGCCGTCTTCAGCCCAGCTTGCTTGAATCCAGTGGCAAAGTGAGCAAGGGACTCACGTCTGAGCATACCCTGCCACACTTATGGCGGTCAAAAGCTGTACAAAAGGGGGTGGTAATGGACGGAGCATCTAAACCAATCAAACACTCACACCCATTCAAAAGATCTGGGTTTAATCCATCACTGTTCTTTAGCTCACTCTGCCACCCCAGTTCAGACATGGCTATATGCAAATCAGTCTGACCCTGTGCCTCATGGGAACAGTCCAGCCCGAACTGCCAATCCATGCCTTCCCTGGACCGGAAACAAGTTTCCGAGGATCCGTTTCTGGCATTCCAGCCGTCTTCAGTCCGGCTTGCTTGAATCCAGTGGCAAAGTGAGCAAGGGACTCATGTCTGAGCATACCCTGTCGCAGTTATGGCGGCAAAAAGTGGTACAAAAGGGGATGGTAATGGACAGAGCGTCTAAACCAATCAAACACTCACACCCAGTCAAAAGATCTGGGTTTAATCCATCACCGTTCTTTAGCCCACTCTGCCACCCCAGCTCAGACATGGCTATATGCAAATCAGTCTGACACTGTGCCTCATGGGAACAGTCCAGCCCGAACTGCCAAGCCATGCCTTTCCTGGACCGGAAACAAGCTTCCGAGGACCGGTTTCTGGCATTCCAGCCGTCTTCAGCCCAGCTTGCTTGAATCCAGTGGCAAAGTGAGCAAGGGACTCAAGTCTGAGCATACCCTGCCACACTTATGGCGGCCAAAAGCGGTACAAAAAGGGGTGGTAATGGACGGAGCATCTAAACCAATCAAACACTCACACCCAGTCAAAAGATCTGGGTTTAATCCATCACCGTTCTTTAGCCCACTCTGCCACCCCAGTTCAGACATGGCTATATGCAAATCAGTCTGACCCTGTGCCTCATGGGAACAGTCCAGCCCGAACGGCCAAGTCATGCCTTCCCTGGACCGCAAACAAGCTTCCGAGGACCGGTTTCTGGCATTCCAGCCGTCTTCAGCCCAGCTTGCTTGAATCCAGTGGCAAAGTGAGCAAGAGACTCATGTCTGAGCATACCCTGCCAAACTTATGGCGGCCAAAAGCGGTACAAAAGGGGGTGGTAATGGACGGAGCATCTAAACCAATCAAACACTCACACCCAGTCAAAAGATCTAGGTATAATCTATCACCGTTCTTTAGCCCACTCTGCCACCCCAGTTCAGACATGGCTATATGCAAATCAGTCTGACCCTGTGCCTCATGGGAACAGTCCAGCCCGAACGGCCAAGTCATGCCTTCCCTGCACCGGAAACAAGCTTCCCAGGACCAGTTTCTGGCATTCCAGCCGTCTTCAGCCCGGCTTGCTTGAATCCAGTGGCAAAGTGAGCAAGAGACTCACGTCTGAGCATACCCTGCCACACTTATGACGGCCAAAAGCGGTACAAAAGGGGGTGGTAATGGACGGAGCATCTAAACCAATCAAACACTCACACCCAGTCAAAAGATCTGGGTATAATCCAACACCGTTCTTTAGCCCACTCTGCCACCCCAGTTCAGACATGGCTATATGCAAATCAGTCTGACCCTGTGCCTCATGGGAACAGTCCAGCCCGAACTGCCAAGCCATGCCTTCCCTGGACCGGAAACAAGCTTCCGAGGACCTTTCTGGCATTCCAGCCGTCTTCAGCCCAGCTTGCTTGAATCCAGTGGCAAAGTGAGCAAGGGACTCACGTCTGAGAATACCCTGCCACACTTATGGCGGTCAAAAGCTGTACAAAAGGGGGTGGTAATGGACGGAGCATCTAAACCAATCAAACACTCACACCCAGTCAAAAGATCTGGGTTTAATCCATCACTGTTCTTTAGCTCACTCTGCCACCCCAGTTCAGTCATGGCTATATGCAAATCAGTCTGACCCTGTGCCTCATGGGAACAGTCCAGCCCGAACTGCCAATCCATGCCTTCCCTGGACCGGAAACAAGTTTCCGAGGACCCGTTTCTGGCATTCCAGCCGTCTTCAGCCCGGCTTGCTTGAATCCAGTGGCAAAGTGAGCAAGGGACTCATGTCTGAGCATACCCTGTCGCAGTTATGGCGGCAAAAAGTGGTACAAAAGGGGATGGTAATGGACAGAGCGTCTAAACCAATCAAACACTCACACCCAGTCAAAAGATCTGGGTTTAATCCATCACCGTTCTTTATCCCACTCTGCCACCCCAGTTCAGACATGGCTATATGCAAATCAGTCTGACCCTGTACCTCATGGGAACAGTCCAGCCCGAACGGCCAAGTCATGCCTTCCCTGGACCGGAAACAAGCTTCCGAGGACCGGTTTCTGGCATTCCAGCCGTCTTCAGCCCAGCTTGCTTGAATCCAGTGGCAAAGTGAGCAAGAGACTCACGTCTGAGCATACCCTGTCGCAGTTATGGCGGCAAAAAGCAGTACAAAAGGGGATGGTAATGGACAGAGCATCTAAACCAATCAAACACTCACACCCAGTCAAAAGATCTGGGTTTAATCCATCACCGTTCTTTATCCCACTCTGCCACCCCAGTTCAGACATGGCTATATGCAAATCAGTCTGACCCTGTACCTCATGGGAACAGTCCAGCCCGAACGGCCAAGTCATGCCTTCCCTGGACCGGAAACAAGCTTCCGAGGACCGGTTTCTGGCATTCCAGCCGTCTTCAGCCCAGCTTGCTTGAATCCAGTGGCAAAGTGAGCAAGAGACTCACGTCTGAGCATACCCTGCCACACTTATGGCGGCCAAAAGCGGTACAAAAGGGGGTGGTAATGGACGGAGCATCTAAACCAATCAAACACTCACACCCAGTCAAAAGATCTAGGTTTAATCCATCACTGTTCTTTAGCCCACTCTGCCACCCCAGTTCAGACATGGCTATATGCAAATCAGTCTGACCCTGTGCCTCATGGGAACAGTCCAGCCCGAACTGCCAAGCCATGCCTTCCCTGGACCGGAAACAAGTTTCCGAGGACCGGTTTCTGGCATTCCAGCCGTCTTCAGCCCGGCTTGCTTGAATCCAGTGGCAAAGTGAGCAAGGGACTCACGTCTGAGCATACCCTGTCGCAGTTATGGGGGCAAAAAGCGGTACAAAAGGGGATGGTAATGGACAGAGCATCTAAACCAATCAAACACTCACACCCAGTCAAAAGATCTGGGTTTAATCCATCACCGTTCTTTAGCCCACTCTGCCACCCCAGTTCAGACATGGCTATATGCAAATCAGTCTGACCCTGTGCCTCATGGGAACAGTCCAGCCCGAACGGCCAAGTCATGCCTTCCCTGGACCGCAAACAAGCTTCCGAGGACCGGTTTCTGGCATTCCAGCCGTCTTCAGCCCAGCTTGCTTGAATCCAGTGGCAAAGTGAGCAAGAGACTCATGTCTGAGCATACCCTGCCAAACTTATGGCGGCCAAAAGCGGTACAAAAGGGGGTGGTAATGGACGGAGCATCTAAACCAATCAAACACTCACACCCAGTCAAAAGATCTGGGTATAATCTATCACCGTTCTTTAGCCCACTCTGCCACCCCAGTTCAGACATGGCTATATGCAAATCAGTCTGACCCTGTGCCTCATGGGAACAGTCCAGCCCGAACTGCCAAGCCATGCCTTCCCTGGACCGGAAACAAGCTTCCAAGGACCTTTCTGGCATTCCAGCCGTCTTCAGCCCAGCTTGCTTGAATCCAGTGGCAAAGTGAGCAAGGGACTCACGTCTGAGCATACCCTGCCACACTTATGGCGGTCAAAAGCTGTACAAAAGGGGGTGGTAATGGACGGAGCATCTAAACCAATCAAACACTCACACCCAGTCAAAAGATCTGGGTTTAATCCATCACTGTTCTTTAGCTCACTCTGCCACCCCAGTTCAGACATGGCTATATGCAAATCAGTCTGACCCTGTGCCTCATGGGAACAGTCCAGCCCGAACTGCCAATCCATGCCTTCCCTGGACGGAAACAAGTTTCCGAGGACCCGTTTCTGGCATTCCAGCCGTCTTCAGTCCGGCTTGCTTGAATCCAGTGGCAAAGTGAGCAAGGGACTCATGTCTGAGCATACCCTGTCGCAGTTATGGCGGCAAAAAGTGGTACAAAAGGGGATGGTAATGGACAGAGCGTCTAAACCAATCAAACACTCACACCCAGTCAAAAGATCTGGGTTTAATCCATCACCGTTCTTTAGCCCACTCTGCCACCCCAGCTCAGACATGGCTATATGCAAATCAGTCTGACCCTGTGCCTCATGGGAACAGTCCAGCCCGAACGGCCAAGTCATGCCTTCCCTGGACCGGAAACAAGCTTCCGAGGACCGGTTTCTGGCATTCCAGCAAATTCAGCCCAGCTTGCTTGAATCCAGTGGCAAAGTGAGCAAGAGACTCACGTCTGAGCATACCCTGCCACACTTATGGCGGCCAAAAGCGGTACAAAAGGGGATGGTAATGGACAGAGCATCTAAACCAATCAAACACTCACACCCAGTCAAAAGATCTGGGTTTAATCCATCACCGTTCTTTAGCCCACTCTGCCACCCCAGTTCAGACATGGCTATATGCAAATCAGTCTGACACTGTGCCTCATGGGAACAGTCCAGCCCGAACTGCCAAGCCATGCCTTCCCTGGACCAGAAACAAGCTTCCGAGGACCGGTTTCTGGCATTCCAGCCGTCTTCAGCCAGGCTTGCTTGAATCCAGTGGCAAAGTGAGCAAGGGACTCACGTCTGAGCATACCCTGTCGCAGTTATGGTGGCAAAAAGAGGTACAAAAGGGGATGGTAATGGACAGAGCATCTAAACCAATCAAACACTCACACCCAGTCAAAAGATCTGGGTTTAATCCATCACCGTTCTTTAGCCCACTCTGCCACCCCAGTTCAGACACGGCTATATGCAAATCAGTCTGACCCTGTGCCTCATGGGAACAGTCCAGCCCGAACTGCCAAGCCATGCCTTCCCTGGACCAGAAACAAGCTTCCGAGGACCGGTTTCTGGCATTCCATACGTCTTCAGCCAGGCTTGCTTGAATCCAGTGGTAAAGTGAGCAAGGGACTCACGTCTGAGCATACCCTGTCGCAGTTATGGCGGCAAAAAGCGGTACAAAAGGGGATGGTAATGGACAGAGCATCTAAACCAATCAAACACTCACACCCAGTCAAAAGATCTGGATTTAATCCATCACCGTTCTTTAGCCCACTCTGCCACCCCAGTTCAGACACGGCTATATGCAAATCAGTCTGACCCTGTGCCTCATGGGAACAGTCCAGCCCGAACTGCCAAGCCATGCCTTCCCTGGACCGGAAACAAGCTTCCGAGGACCGGTTTCTGGCATTCCAGCCGTCTTCAGCCAGGCTTGCTTGAATCCAGTGGCAAAGTGAGCAAGGGACTCACGTCTGAGCATACCCTGTCGCAGTTATGGCGGCAAAAAGCGGTACAAAAGGGGATGGTAATGGACAGAGCATCTAAACCAATCAAACACTCACACCCAGTCAAAAGATCTGGGTTTAATCCATCACCGTTCTTTAGCCCACTCTGCCACCCCAGTTCAGACACGGCTATATGCAAATCAGTCTGACCCTGTACCTCATGGGAACAGTCCAGCCCGAAAGGCCAAGTCATGCCATCCCTGGACCGGAAACAAGCTTCCGAGGACTGGTTTCTGGCCTTCCAGCCGTCTTCAGCCCGGCTTGCTTGAATCCAGTGGCAAAGTGAGCAAGGGACTCACGTCTGAGCATACCCTGTCGCAGTTATAGCGGCAAAAAGTGGTACAAAAGGGGGTGGTAATGGACAGAGCATCTAAACCAATCAAACACTCACACCCAGTCAAAAGATCTGGGTTTAATCCATCACCGTTCTTTAGCCCACTCTACCACCCCAGTTCAGACATGGCTATATGCAAATCAGTCTGACCCTGTGCCTCATGGGAACAGTCCAGCCCGAACTGCCAAGCCAGGCCTTCCCTGGACCGGAAACAAGCTTCCGAGGACCGGTTTCTGGCATTCCAGCCGTCTTCAGCCCGGCTTACTTGAATCCAGTGGCAAAGTGAGCAAGGGACTCACGTCTGAGCATACCCTGTCGCAGTTATGGCGGCAAAAAGCGGTACAAAAGGGGATGGTAATGGACAGACCATCTTAACCAATCAAACACTCACACCCAGTCAAAAGATCTGGGTTTAATCCATCACCGTTCTTTAGCCCACTCTGCCACCCCAGTTCAGACATGGCCTTATGCAAATCAGTCTGACCCTGTGCCTCATGGGAACAGTCCAGCCCGAACGGCCAAGTCATGCCTTCCCTGGACCGGAAACAAGCTTCCGAGGACCGGTTTCTGGCATTCCAGCCGTCTTCAGCCCGGCTTGCTTGAATCCAGTGGCAAAGAGAGCAAGAGACCACGTCTGAGCATACCCTGCCACACTTATGGCGGCCAAAAGCGGTACAAAAGGGGGTGGTAATGGATGGAGCATCTAAACCAATCAAACACTCACACCCAGTCAAAAGATCTGGGTATAATCCATTACCTTTCTTTAGCCCACTCTGCCACCCCAGTTCAGACATGGCTATATGCAAATCAGTCTGACCCTGTGCCTCATGGGAACAGTCCTGCCCGAACTGCCAAGCCATGCCTTCCTTGGACCGGAAACAAGCTTCTGAGGACCGTTTTCAGGCATTCCAGCCGTCTTCAGCCCAGCTTGCTTGAATCCAGTGGCAAAGTGAGCAAGGAACTCACGTCTGAGCATACCCTGCCACACTTATGGCGGCCAAAAGTGGTACAAAAGGGGATGGTAATGGACGGAGCATCTAAACCAATCAAACACTCACTCCCAGTCAAAAGATCTGGGTATAATCCATCACCGTTCTTTAGCCCACTCTGCCACCCCAGTTCAGACATGGCTATATGCAAATCAGTCTGACCCTGTGCCTCATGGGAACAGTCCAGCCCGAACTGCCAAGCCATTCCTTCCCTGGACTGAAAACAATCCTCCGAGGACCCGTTTCTGGCATTCCAGCCGTCTTCAGCCCAGCTTGCTTGAATCCAGTGGCAAAGTGAGCAGGGGACTCACGTCTGAGCATACCCTGCCACACATATGGCAGCCAAAAGAGGTACAAAAGGGGGTGGTAATGGACGGAGCATCTAAACCAATCAAACACTCACACCCAGTCAAAAGATCTGGGTTTAATCCATCACTGTTCTTTAGCCCACTCTGCCACCCCAGTTCAGACATGGCTATATGCAAATCAGTCTGACCCTGTGCCTCATGGGAACAGTCCAGCCCGAACTGCCAAGCCATGCCTTCCCTGGACCGTAAACAAGCTTCCGAGGACCGGTTTCTGGCATTCCAGCCGTCTTCATCCCAGCTTGCTTGAATCCAGTGGCAAAGTGAGCAAGAGACTCACGTCTGAGCATACCCTGCCACACTTATGGCGGCCAAAAGCGGTACAAAAGGGGGTGGTAATGGACGGAGCATCTAAACCAATCAAACACTCACACCCAGTCAAAAGATCTGGGTTTAATCCATCACTGTTCTTTAGCCCACTCTGCCACCCCAGTTCAGACATGGCTATATGTAAATCAGTCTGACCCTGTGCCTCATGGGAACAGTCCAGCCCGAACTGCCAAGCCATGCCTTCCCTGGACCGGAAACAAGTTTCTGAGGACCGGTTTCTGGCATTCCAGCCGTCTTCAGCCCGGCTTGCTTGAATCCAGTGGCAAAGTGAGCAAGGGACTCACGTCTGAGCATACCCTGTCGCAGTTATGGGGGCAAAAAGCGGTACAAAAGGGGATGGTAATGGACAGAGCATCTAAACCAATCAAACACTCACACCCAGTCAAAAGATCTGGGTTTAATCCATCACCGTTCTTTAGCCCACTCTGCCACCCCAGTTCAGACATGGCTATATGCAAATCAGTCTGACCCTGTGCCTCATGGGAACAGTCCAGCCCGAACGGCCAAGTCATGCCTTCCCTGGACCGCAAACAAGCTTCCGAGGACCGGTTTCTGGCATTCCAGCCGTCTTCAGCCCAGCTTGCTTGAATCCAGTGGCAAAGTGAGCAAGAGACTCATGTCTGAGCATACCCTGCCAAACTTATGGCGGCCAAAAGCGGTACAAAAGGGGGTGGTAATGGACGGAGCATCTAAACCAATCAAACACTCACACCCAGTCAAAAGATCTAGGTATAATCTATCACCGTTCTTTAGCCCACTCTGCCACCCCAGTTCAGACATGGCTATATGCAAATCAGTCTGACCCTGTGCCTCATGGGAACAGTCCAGCCCGAACGGCCAAGTCATGCCTTCCCTGCACCGGAAACAAGCTTCCCAGGACCAGTTTCTGGCATTCCAGCCGTCTTCAGCCCGGCTTGCTTGAATCCAGTGGCAAAGTGAGCAAGAGACTCACGTCTGAGCATACCCTGCCACACTTATGACGGCCAAAAGCGGTACAAAAGGGGGTGGTAATGGACGGAGCATCTAAACCAATCAAACACTCACACCCAGTCAAAAGATCTGGGTATAATCCAACACCGTTCTTTAGCCCACTCTGCCACCCCAGTTCAGACATGGCTATATGCAAATCAGTCTGACCCTGTGCCTCATGGGAACAGTCCAGCCCGAACTGCCAAGCCATGCCTTCCCTGGACCGGAAACAAGCTTCCGAGGACCTTTCTGGCATTCCAGCCGTCTTCAGCCCAGCTTGCTTGAATCCAGTGGCAAAGTGAGCAAGGGACTCACGTCTGAGAATACCCTGCCACGCTTATGGCGGTCAAAAGCTGTACAAAAGGGGGTGGTAATGGACGGAGCATCTAAACCAATCAAACACTCACACCCAGTCAAAAGATCTGGGTTTAATCCATCACTGTTCTTTAGCTCACTCTGCCACCCCAGTTCAGTCATGGCTATATGCAAATCAGTCTGACCCTGTGCCTCATGGGAACAGTCCAGCCCGAACTGCCAATCCATGCCTTCCCTGGACCGGAAACAAGTTTCCGAGGACCCGTTTCTGGCATTCCAGCCGTCTTCAGCCCGGCTTGCTTGAATCCAGTGGCAAAGTGAGCAAGGGACTCATGTCTGAGCATACCCTGTCGCAGTTATGGCGGCAAAAAGTGGTACAAAAGGGGATGGTAATGGACAGAGCGTCTAAACCAATCAAACACTCACACCCAGTCAAAAGATCTGGGTTTAATCCATCACCGTTCTTTATCCCACTCTGCCACCCCAGTTCAGACATGGCTATATGCAAATCAGTCTGACCCTGTACCTCATGGGAACAGTCCAGCCCGAACGGCCAAGTCATGCCTTCCCTGGACCGGAAACAAGCTTCCGAGGACCGGTTTCTGGCATTCCAGCCGTCTTCAGCCCAGCTTGCTTGAATCCAGTGGCAAAGTGAGCAAGAGACTCACGTCTGAGCATACCCTGTCGCAGTTATGGCGGCAAAAAGCAGTACAAAAGGGGATGGTAATGGACAGAGCATCTAAACCAATCAAACACTCACACCCAGTCAAAAGATCTGGGTTTAATCCATCACCGTTCTTTATCCCACTCTGCCACCCCAGTTCAGACATGGCTATATGCAAATCAGTCTGACCCTGTACCTCATGGGAACAGTCCAGCCCGAACGGCCAAGTCATGCCTTCCCTGGACCGGAAACAAGCTTCCGAGGACCGGTTTCTGGCATTCCAGCCGTCTTCAGCCCAGCTTGCTTGAATCCAGTGGCAAAGTGAGCAAGAGACTCATGTCTGAGCATACCCTGCCAAACTTATGGCGGCCAAAAGCGGTACAAAAGGGGGTGGTAATGGACGGAGCATCTAAACCAATCAAACACTCACACCCAGTCAAAAGATCTAGGTATAATCTATCACCGTTCTTTAGCCCACTCTGCCACCCCAGTTCAGACATGGCTATATGCAAATCAGTCTGACCCTGTGCCTCATGGGAACAGTCCAGCCCGAACGGCCAAGTCATGCCTTCCCTGCACCGGAAACAAGCTTCCCAGGACCAGTTTCTGGCATTCCAGCCGTCTTCAGCCCGGCTTGCTTGAATCCAGTGGCAAAGTGAGCAAGAGACTCACGTCTGAGCATACCCTGCCACACTTATGACGGCCAAAAGCGGTACAAAAGGGGGTGGTAATGGACGGAGCATCTAAACCAATCAAACACTCACACCCAGTCAAAAGATCTGGGTATAATCCAACACCGTTCTTTAGCCCACTCTGCCACCCCAGTTCAGACATGGCTATATGCAAATCAGTCTGACCCTGTGCCTCATGGGAACAGTCCAGCCCGAACTGCCAAGCCATGCCTTCCCTGGACCGGAAACAAGCTTCCGAGGACCTTTCTGGCATTCCAGCCGTCTTCAGCCCAGCTTGCTTGAATCCAGTGGCAAAGTGAGCAAGGGACTCACGTCTGAGAATACCCTGCCACACTTATGGCGGTCAAAAGCTGTACAAAAGGGGGTGGTAATGGACGGAGCATCTAAACCAATCAAACACTCACACCCAGTCAAAAGATCTGGGTTTAATCCATCACTGTTCTTTAGCTCACTCTGCCACCCCAGTTCAGTCATGGCTATATGCAAATCAGTCTGACCCTGTGCCTCATGGGAACAGTCCAGCCCGAACTGCCAATCCATGCCTTCCCTGGACCGGAAACAAGTTTCCGAGGACCCGTTTCTGGCATTCCAGCCGTCTTCAGCCCGGCTTGCTTGAATCCAGTGGCAAAGTGAGCAAGGGACTCATGTCTGAGCATACCCTGTCGCAGTTATGGCGGCAAAAAGTGGTACAAAAGGGGATGGTAATGGACAGAGCGTCTAAACCAATCAAACACTCACACCCAGTCAAAAGATCTGGGTTTAATCCATCACCGTTCTTTATCCCACTCTGCCACCCCAGTTCAGACATGGCTATATGCAAATCAGTCTGACCCTGTACCTCATGGGAACAGTCCAGCCCGAACGGCCAAGTCATGCCTTCCCTGGACCGGAAACAAGCTTCCGAGGACCGGTTTCTGGCATTCCAGCCGTCTTCAGCCCAGCTTGCTTGAATCCAGTGGCAAAGTGAGCAAGAGACTCACGTCTGAGCATACCCTGTCGCAGTTATGGCGGCAAAAAGCAGTACAAAAGGGGATGGTAATGGACAGAGCATCTAAACCAATCAAACACTCACACCCAGTCAAAAGATCTGGGTTTAATCCATCACCGTTCTTTATCCCACTCTGCCACCCCAGTTCAGACATGGCTATATGCAAATCAGTCTGACCCTGTACCTCATGGGAACAGTCCAGCCCGAACGGCCAAGTCATGCCTTCCCTGGACCGGAAACAAGCTTCCGAGGACCGGTTTCTGGCATTCCAGCCGTCTTCAGCCCAGCTTGCTTGAATCCAGTGGCAAAGTGAGCAAGAGACTCACGTCTGAGCATACCCTGCCACACTTATGGCGGCCAAAAGCGGTACAAAAGGGGGTGGTAATGGACGGAGCATCTAAACCAATCAAACACTCACACCCAGTCAAAAGATCTAGGTTTAATCCATCACTGTTCTTTAGCCCACTCTGCCACCCCAGTTCAGACATGGCTATATGCAAATCAGTCTGACCCTGTGCCTCATGGGAACAGTCCAGCCCGAACTGCCAAGCCATGCCTTCCCTGGACCGGAAACAAGTTTCCGAGGACCGGTTTCTGGCATTCCAGCCGTCTTCAGCCCGGCTTGCTTGAATCCAGTGGCAAAGTGAGCAAGGGACTCACGTCTGAGCATACCCTGTCGCAGTTATGGGGGCAAAAAGCGGTACAAAAGGGGATGGTAATGGACAGAGCATCTAAACCAATCAAACACTCACACCCAGTCAAAAGATCTGGGTTTAATCCATCACCGTTCTTTAGCCCACTCTGCCACCCCAGTTCAGACATGGCTATATGCAAATCAGTCTGACCCTGTGCCTCATGGGAACAGTCCAGCCCGAACGGCCAAGTCATGCCTTCCCTGGACCGCAAACAAGCTTCCGAGGACCGGTTTCTGGCATTCCAGCCGTCTTCAGCCCAGCTTGCTTGAATCCAGTGGCAAAGTGAGCAAGAGACTCATGTCTGAGCATACCCTGCCAAACTTATGGCGGCCAAAAGCGGTACAAAAGGGGGTGGTAATGGACGGAGCATCTAAACCAATCAAACACTCACACCCAGTCAAAAGATCTGGGTATAATCTATCACCGTTCTTTAGCCCACTCTGCCACCCCAGTTCAGACATGGCTATATGCAAATCAGTCTGACCCTGTGCCTCATGGGAACAGTCCAGCCCGAACTGCCAAGCCATGCCTTCCCTGGACCGGAAACAAGCTTCCAAGGACCTTTCTGGCATTCCAGCCGTCTTCAGCCCAGCTTGCTTGAATCCAGTGGCAAAGTGAGCAAGGGACTCACGTCTGAGCATACCCTGCCACACTTATGGCGGTCAAAAGCTGTACAAAAGGGGGTGGTAATGGACGGAGCATCTAAACCAATCAAACACTCACACCCATTCAAAAGATCTGGGTTTAATCCATCACTGTTCTTTAGCTCACTCTGCCACCCCAGTTCAGACATGGCTATATGCAAATCAGTCTGACCCTGTGCCTCATGGGAACAGTCCAGCCCGAACTGCCAATCCATGCCTTCCCTGGACCGGAAACAAGTTTCCGAGGATCCGTTTCTGGCATTCCAGCCGTCTTCAGTCCGGCTTGCTTGAATCCAGTGGCAAAGTGAGCAAGGGACTCATGTCTGAGCATACCCTGTCGCAGTTATGGCGGCAAAAAGTGGTACAAAAGGGGATGGTAATGGACAGAGCGTCTAAACCAATCAAACACTCACACCCAGTCAAAAGATCTGGGTTTAATCCATCACCGTTCTTTAGCCCACTCTGCCACCCCAGCTCAGACATGGCTATATGCAAATCAGTCTGACCCTGTGCCTCATGGGAACAGTCCAGCCCGAACGGCCAAGTCATGCCTTCCCTGGACCGGAAACAAGCTTCCGAGGACCGGTTTCTGGCATTCCAGCAAACTTCAGCCCAGCTTGCTTGAATCCAGTGGCAAAGTGAGCAAGAGACTCACGTCTGAGCATACCCTGCCACACTTATGGCGGCCAAAAGCGGTACAAAAGGGGATGGTAATGGACAGAGCATCTAAACCAATCAAACACTCACACCCAGTCAAAAGATCTGGGTTTAATCCATCACCGTTCTTTATCCCACTCTGCCACCCCAGTTCAGACATGGCTATATGCAAATCAGTCTGACCCTGTACCTCATGGGAACAGTCCAGCCCGAACGGCCAAGTCATGCCTTCCCTGGACCGGAAACAAGCTTCCGAGGACCGGTTTCTGGCATTCCAGCCGTCTTCAGCCCAGCTTGCTTGAATCCAGTGGCAAAGTGAGCAAGAGACTCATGTCTGAGCATACCCTGCCAAACTTATGGCGGCCAAAAGCGGTACAAAAGGGGGTGGTAATGGACGGAGCATCTAAACCAATCAAACACTCACACCCAGTCAAAAGATCTAGGTATAATCTATCACCGTTCTTTAGCCCACTCTGCCACCCCAGTTCAGACATGGCTATATGCAAATCAGTCTGACCCTGTGCCTCATGGGAACAGTCCAGCCCGAACGGCCAAGTCATGCCTTCCCTGCACCGGAAACAAGCTTCCCAGGACCAGTTTCTGGCATTCCAGCCGTCTTCAGCCCGGCTTGCTTGAATCCAGTGGCAAAGTGAGCAAGAGACTCACGTCTGAGCATACCCTGCCACACTTATGACGGCCAAAAGCGGTACAAAAGGGGGTGGTAATGGACGGAGCATCTAAACCAATCAAACACTCACACCCAGTCAAAAGATCTGGGTATAATCCAACACCGTTCTTTAGCCCACTCTGCCACCCCAGTTCAGACATGGCTATATGCAAATCAGTCTGACCCTGTGCCTCATGGGAACAGTCCAGCCCGAACTGCCAAGCCATGCCTTCCCTGGACCGGAAACAAGCTTCCGAGGACCTTTCTGGCATTCCAGCCGTCTTCAGCCCAGCTTGCTTGAATCCAGTGGCAAAGTGAGCAAGGGACTCACGTCTGAGAATACCCTGCCACGCTTATGGCGGTCAAAAGCTGTACAAAAGGGGGTGGTAATGGACGGAGCATCTAAACCAATCAAACACTCACACCCAGTCAAAAGATCTGGGTTTAATCCATCACTGTTCTTTAGCTCACTCTGCCACCCCAGTTCAGTCATGGCTATATGCAAATCAGTCTGACCCTGTGCCTCATGGGAACAGTCCAGCCCGAACTGCCAATCCATGCCTTCCCTGGACCGGAAACAAGTTTCCGAGGACCCGTTTCTGGCATTCCAGCCGTCTTCAGCCCGGCTTGCTTGAATCCAGTGGCAAAGTGAGCAAGGGACTCATGTCTGAGCATACCCTGTCGCAGTTATGGCGGCAAAAAGTGGTACAAAAGGGGATGGTAATGGACAGAGCGTCTAAACCAATCAAACACTCACACCCAGTCAAAAGATCTGGGTTTAATCCATCACCGTTCTTTATCCCACTCTGCCACCCCAGTTCAGACATGGCTATATGCAAATCAGTCTGACCCTGTACCTCATGGGAACAGTCCAGCCCGAACGGCCAAGTCATGCCTTCCCTGGACCGGAAACAAGCTTCCGAGGACCGGTTTCTGGCATTCCAGCCGTCTTCAGCCCAGCTTGCTTGAATCCAGTGGCAAAGTGAGCAAGAGACTCACGTCTGAGCATACCCTGTCGCAGTTATGGCGGCAAAAAGCAGTACAAAAGGGGATGGTAATGGACAGAGCATCTAAACCAATCAAACACTCACACCCAGTCAAAAGATCTGGGTTTAATCCATCACCGTTCTTTATCCCACTCTGCCACCCCAGTTCAGACATGGCTATATGCAAATCAGTCTGACCCTGTACCTCATGGGAACAGTCCAGCCCGAACGGCCAAGTCATGCCTTCCCTGGACCGGAAACAAGCTTCCGAGGACCGGTTTCTGGCATTCCAGCCGTCTTCAGCCCAGCTTGCTTGAATCCAGTGGCAAAGTGAGCAAGAGACTCACGTCTGAGCATACCCTGCCACACTTATGGCGGCCAAAAGCGGTACAAAAGGGGGTGGTAATGGACGGAGCATCTAAACCAATCAAACACTCACACCCAGTCAAAAGATCTAGGTTTAATCCATCACTGTTCTTTAGCCCACTCTGCCACCCCAGTTCAGACATGGCTATATGCAAATCAGTCTGACCCTGTGCCTCATGGGAACAGTCCAGCCCGAACTGCCAAGCCATGCCTTCCCTGGACCGGAAACAAGTTTCCGAGGACCGGTTTCTGGCATTCCAGCCGTCTTCAGCCCGGCTTGCTTGAATCCAGTGGCAAAGTGAGCAAGGGACTCACGTCTGAGCATACCCTGTCGCAGTTATGGGGGCAAAAAGCGGTACAAAAGGGGATGGTAATGGACAGAGCATCTAAACCAATCAAACACTCACACCCAGTCAAAAGATCTGGGTTTAATCCATCACCGTTCTTTAGCCCACTCTGCCACCCCAGTTCAGACATGGCTATATGCAAATCAGTCTGACCCCGTGCCTCATGGGAACAGTCCAGCCCGAACGGCCAAGTCATGCCTTCCCTGGACCGCAAACAAGCTTCCGAGGACCGGTTTCTGGCATTCCAGCCGTCTTCAGCCCAGCTTGCTTGAATCCAGTGGCAAAGTGAGCAAGAGACTCATGTCTGAGCATACCCTGCCAAACTTATGGCGGCCAAAAGCGGTACAAAAGGGGGTGGTAATGGACGGAGCATCTAAACCAATCAAACACTCACACCCAGTCAAAAGATCTGGGTATAATCTATCACCGTTCTTTAGCCCACTCTGCCACCCCAGTTCAGACATGGCTATATGCAAATCAGTCTGACCCTGTGCCTCATGGGAACAGTCCAGCCCGAACTGCCAAGCCATGCCTTCCCTGGACCGGAAACAAGCTTCCAAGGACCTTTCTGGCATTCCAGCCGTCTTCAGCCCAGCTTGCTTGAATCCAGTGGCAAAGTGAGCAAGGGACTCACGTCTGAGCATACCCTGCCACACTTATGGCGGTCAAAAGCTGTACAAAAGGGGGTGGTAATGGACGGAGCATCTAAACCAATCAAACACTCACACCCATTCAAAAGATCTGGGTTTAATCCATCACTGTTCTTTAGCTCACTCTGCCACCCCAGTTCAGACATGGCTATATGCAAATCAGTCTGACCCTGTGCCTCATGGGAACAGTCCAGCCCGAACTGCCAATCCATGCCTTCCCTGGACCGGAAACAAGTTTCCGAGGATCCGTTTCTGGCATTCCAGCCGTCTTCAGTCCGGCTTGCTTGAATCCAGTGGCAAAGTGAGCAAGGGACTCATGTCTGAGCATACCCTGTCGCAGTTATGGCGGCAAAAAGTGGTACAAAAGGGGATGGTAATGGACAGAGCGTCTAAACCAATCAAACACTCACACCCAGTCAAAAGATCTGGGTTTAATCCATCACCGTTCTTTAGCCCACTCTGCCACCCCAGCTCAGACATGGCTATATGCAAATCAGTCTGACCCTGTGCCTCATGGGAACAGTCCAGCCCGAACGGCCAAGTCATGCCTTCCCTGGACCGGAAACAAGCTTCCGAGGACCGGTTTCTGGCATTCCAGCAAACTTCAGCCCAGCTTGCTTGAATCCAGTGGCAAAGTGAGCAAGAGACTCACGTCTGAGCATACCCTGCCACACTTATGGCGGCCAAAAGCGGTACAAAAGGGGATGGTAATGGACAGAGCATCTAAACCAATCAAACACTCACACCCAGTCAAAAGATCTGGGTTTAATCCATCACCGTTCTTTATCCCACTCTGCCACCCCAGTTCAGACATGGCTATATGCAAATCAGTCTGACCCTGTACCTCATGGGAACAGTCCAGCCCGAACGGCCAAGTCATGCCTTCCCTGGACCGGAAACAAGCTTCCGAGGACCGGTTTCTGGCATTCCAGCCGTCTTCAGCCCAGCTTGCTTGAATCCAGTGGCAAAGTGAGCAAGAGACTCATGTCTGAGCATACCCTGCCAAACTTATGGCGGCCAAAAGCGGTACAAAAGGGGGTGGTAATGGACGGAGCATCTAAACCAATCAAACACTCACACCCAGTCAAAAGATCTAGGTATAATCTATCACCGTTCTTTAGCCCACTCTGCCACCCCAGTTCAGACATGGCTATATGCAAATCAGTCTGACCCTGTGCCTCATGGGAACAGTCCAGCCCGAACGGCCAAGTCATGCCTTCCCTGCACCGGAAACAAGCTTCCCAGGACCAGTTTCTGGCATTCCAGCCGTCTTCAGCCCGGCTTGCTTGAATCCAGTGGCAAAGTGAGCAAGAGACTCACGTCTGAGCATACCCTGCCACACTTATGACGGCCAAAAGCGGTACAAAAGGGGGTGGTAATGGACGGAGCATCTAAACCAATCAAACACTCACACCCAGTCAAAAGATCTGGGTATAATCCAACACCGTTCTTTAGCCCACTCTGCCACCCCAGTTCAGACATGGCTATATGCAAATCAGTCTGACCCTGTGCCTCATGGGAACAGTCCAGCCCGAACTGCCAAGCCATGCCTTCCCTGGACCGGAAACAAGCTTCCGAGGACCTTTCTGGCATTCCAGCCGTCTTCAGCCCAGCTTGCTTGAATCCAGTGGCAAAGTGAGCAAGGGACTCACGTCTGAGAATACCCTGCCACACTTATGGCGGTCAAAAGCTGTACAAAAGGGGGTGGTAATGGACGGAGCATCTAAACCAATCAAACACTCACACCTAGTCAAAAGATCTGGGTTTAATCCATCACTGTTCTTTAGCTCACTCTGCCACCCCAGTTCAGTCATGGCTATATGCAAATCAGTCTGACCCTGTGCCTCATGGGAACAGTCCAGCCCGAACTGCCAATCCATGCCTTCCCTGGACCGGAAACAAGTTTCCGAGGACCCGTTTCTGGCATTCCAGCCGTCTTCAGCCCGGCTTGCTTGAATCCAGTGGCAGAGTGAGAAAGGGACTCATGTCTGAGCATACCCTGTCGCAGTTATGGCGGCAAAAAGTGGTACAAAAGGGGATGGTAATGGACAGAGCGTCTAAACCAATCAAACACTCACACCCAGTCAAAAGATCTGGGTTTAATCCATCACCGTTCTTTATCCCACTCTGCCACCCCAGTTCAGACATGGCTATATGCAAATCAGTCTGACCCTGTACCTCATGGGAACAGTCCAGCCCGAACGGCCAAGTCATGCCTTCCCTGGACCGGAAACAAGCTTCCGAGGACCGGTTTCTGGCATTCCAGCCGTCTTCAGCCCAGCTTGCTTGAATCCAGTGGCAAAGTGAGCAAGAGACTCACGTCTGAGCATACCCTGTCCCAGTTATGGCGGCAAAAAGCAGTACAAAAGGGGATGGTAATGGACAGAGCATCTAAACCAATCAAACACTCACACCCAGTCAAAAGATCTGGGTTTAATCCATCACCGTTCTTTAGCCCACTCTGCCACCCCAGTTCAGACATGGCTATATGCAAATCAGTCTGACCCTGTACCTCATGGGAACAGTCCAGCCCGAACGGCCAAGTCATGCCTTCCCTGGACCGGAAACAAGCTTCCGAGGACCGGTTTCTGGCATTCCAGCCGTCTTCAGCCCAGCTTGCTTGAATCCAGTGGCAAAGTGAGCAAGAGACTCACGTCTGAGCATACCCTGCCACACTTATGGCGGCCAAAAGCGGTACAAAAGGGGGTGGTAATGGACGGAGCATCTAAACCAATCAAACACTCACACCCAGTCAAAAGATCTAGGTTTAATCCATCACTGTTCTTTAGCCCACTCTGCCACCCCAGTTCAGACATGGCTATATGCAAATCAGTCTGACCCTGTGCCTCATGGGAACAGTCCAGCCCGAACTGCCAAGCCATGCCTTCCCTGGACCGGAAACAAGTTTCCGAGGACCGGTTTCTGGCATTCCAGCCGTCTTCAGCCCGGCTTGCTTGAATCCAGTGGCAAAGTGAGCAAGGGACTCACGTCTGAGCATACCCTGTCGCAGTTATGGGGGCAAAAAGCGGTACAAAAGGGGATGGTAATGGACAGAGCATCTAAACCAATCAAACACTCACACCCAGTCAAAAGATCTGGGTTTAATCCATCACCGTTCTTTAGCCCACTCTGCCAAACCAGTTCAGACATGGCTATATGCAAATCAGTCTGACCCTGTGCCTCATGGGAACAGTCCAGCCCGAACGGCCAAGTCATGCCTTCCCTGGACCGCAAACAAGCTTCCGAGGACCGGTTTCTGGCATTCCAGCCGTCTTCAGCCCAGCTTGCTTGAATCCAGTGGCAAAGTGAGCAAGAGACTCATGTCTGAGCATACCCTGCCAAACTTATGGCGGCCAAAAGCGGTACAAAAGGGGGTGGTAATGGACGGAGCATCTAAACCAATCAAACACTCACACCCAGTCAAAAGATCTGGGTATAATCTATCACCGTTCTTTAGCCCACTCTGCCACCCCAGTTCAGACATGGCTATATGCAAATCAGTCTGACCCTGTGCCTCATGGGAACAGTCCAGCCCGAACTGCCAAGCCATGCCTTCCCTGGACCGGAAACAAGCTTCCAAGGACCTTTCTGGCATTCCAGCCGTCTTCAGCCCAGCTTGCTTGAATCCAGTGGCAAAGTGAGCAAGGGACTCACGTCTGAGCATACCCTGCCACACTTATGGCGGTCAAAAGCTGTACAAAAGGGGGTGGTAATGGACGGAGCATCTAAACCAATCAAACACTCACACCCATTCAAAAGATCTGGGTTTAATCCATCACTGTTCTTTAGCTCACTCTGCCACCCCAGTTCAGACATGGCTATATGCAAATCAGTCTGACCCTGTGCCTCATGGGAACAGTCCAGCCCGAACTGCCAATCCATGCCTTCCCTGGACCGGAAACAAGTTTCCGAGGATCCGTTTCTGGCATTCCAGCCGTCTTCAGTCCGGCTTGCTTGAATCCAGTGGCAAAGTGAGCAAGGGACTCATGTCTGAGCATACCCTGTCGCAGTTATGGCGGCAAAAAGTGGTACAAAAGGGGATGGTAATGGACAGAGCGTCTAAACCAATCAAACACTCACACCCAGTCAAAAGATCTGGGTTTAATCCATCACCGTTCTTTAGCCCACTCTGCCACCCCAGCTCAGACATGGCTATATGCAAATCAGTCTGACCCTGTGCCTCATGGGAACAGTCCAGCCCGAACGGCCAAGTCATGCCTTCCCTGGACCGGAAACAAGCTTCCGAGGACCGGTTTCTGGCATTCCAGCAAACTTCAGCCCAGCTTGCTTGAATCCAGTGGCAAAGTGAGCAAGAGACTCACGTCTGAGCATACCCTGCCACACTTATGGCGGCCAAAAGCGGTACAAAAGGGGATGGTAATGGACAGAGCATCTAAACCAATCAAACACTCACACCCAGTCAAAAGATCTGGGTTTAATCCATCACCGTTCTTTAGCCCACTCTGCCACCCCAGTTCAGACATGGCTATATGCAAATCAGTCTGACACTGTGCCTCATGGGAACAGTCCAGCCCGAACTGCCAAGCCATGCCTTTCCTGGACCGGAAACAAGCTTCCGAGGACCGGTTTCTGGCATTCCAGCCGTCTTCAGCCCAGCTTGCTTGAATCCAGTGGCAAAGTGAGCAAGGGACTCAAGTCTGAGCATACCCTGCCACACTTATGGCGGCCAAAAGCGGTACAAAAAGGGGTGGTAATGGACGGAGCATCTAAACCAATCAAACACTCACACCCAGTCAAAAGATCTGGGTTTAATCCATCACTGTTCTTTAGCCCACTCTGCCACCCCAGTTCAGACATGGCTATATGCAAATCAGTCTGACCCTGTGCCTCATGGGAACAGTCCAGCCCGAACTGCCAAGCCATGCCTTCCCTGGACCGGAAACAAGTTTCCGAGGACCGGTTTCAGGCATTCCAGCCGTCTTCAGCCCGGCTTGCTTGAATCCAGTGGCAAAGTGAGCAAGGGACTCACGTCTGAGCATACCCTGTCGCAGTTGTGGTGGCAAAAAGCGGTACAAAAGGGGATGGTAATGGACAGACCATCTAAACCAATCAAACACTCACACCCAGTCAAAAGATCTGGGTTTAATCCATCACCGTTCTTTAGCCCACTCTGCCACCCCAGTTCAGACATGGCTATATGCAAATCAGTCTGACCCTGTGCCTCATGGGAACAGTCCAGCCCGAACGGCAAGTCATGCCTTCCCTGGACCGGAAACAAGCTGCCGAGGACCGGTTTCTGGCATTCCAGCCGTCTTCAGCCCGGCTTGCTTGAATCCAGTGGCAAAGTGAACAAGAGACTCATGTCTGAGCATACCCTGCCAAACTTATGGCGGCCAAAAGCGGTACAAAAGGGGGTGGTAATGGACGGAGCATCTAAACCAATCAAACACTCACACCCAGTCAAAAGATCTGGGTATAATCTATCACCGTTCTTTAGCCCACTCTGCCGCCCCAGTTCAGACATGGCTATATGCAAATCAGTCTGACCCTGTGCCTCATGGGAACAGTCCAGCCCGAACGGCCAAGTCATGCCTTCCCTGCACCGGAAACAAGCTTCCCAGGACCAGTTTCTGGCATTCCAGCCGTCTTCAGCCCAGCTTGCTTGAATCCAGTGGCAAAGTGAGCAAGGGACTCACGTCTGAGCATACCCTGCCACACATATGGCGGTCAAAAGCGGTACAAAAGGGGGTGGTAATGGACGGAGCATCTAAACCAATCAAACACTCACACCCAGTCAAAATATCTGGGTTTAATACATCACTGTTCTTTAGCTCACTCTGCCACCCCAGTTCAGACATGGCTATATGCAAATCAGTCTGACCCTGTGCCTCATGGGAACAGTCCAGCCCGAACTGCCAATCCATGTCTTCCCTGGACCGGAAACAAGTTTCCGAGGACCCGTTTCTGGCATTCCAGCCGTCTTCAGCCCGGCTTGCTTGAATCCAGTGGCAAAGTGAGCAAGGGACTCATGTCTGAGCATACCCTGTCGCTGTTATGGCGGCAAAAAGCGGTACAAAAGGGGATGGTAATGGACAGAGCATCTAAACCAATCAAACACTCACACCCAGTCAAAAGATCTGGGTTTAATCCATCACCGTTCTTTAGCCCACTCTGCCACCCCAGCTCAGACATGGCTATATGCAAATCAGTCTGACCCTGTGCCTCATGGGAACAGTCCAGCCCGAACGGCCAAGTCATGCCTTCCCTGGACCGGAAACAAGCTTCCGAGGACCGGATTCTGGCATTCCAGCAGTCTTCAGCCCAGCTTGCTTGAATCCAGTGGCAAAGTGAGCAAGAGACTCACGTCTGAGCATACCCTGCCACACTTATGGCAGCCAAAAGCGGTACAAAAGGGGGTGGTAATGGACGGAGCATCTAAACCAATCAAACACTCACACCCAGTCAAAAGATCTGGGTATAATCCGTCACCGTTCTTTAGCCCACTCTGCCACCCCAGTTCAGACATGGCTATATGCAAATCAGTCTGACCCTGTGCCTCATGGGAACAGTCCAGCCCGAACGGCCAAGCCATGCCTTCCCTGGACCGGAAACAAGCTTCCGAGGACCGGTTTCTGGCATTCCAGCCGTCTTCAGCCTGGCTTGCTTGAATCCAGTGGCAAAGTGAGCAAGAGACTCACGTCTGAGCATTCCCTGCCACACTTATGGCAGCCAAAAGCAGTACAAAAGGGGGTGGTAATGGACTGAGCATCTAAACCAATCAAACACTCACACCCAGTCAAAAGATCTGGGTATAATCCATCACCGTACTTTAGCCCACTCTGCCACCCCAGTTCAGACATGGCTATATGCAAATCAGTCTGACCCTGTGCCTCATCGGAACAGTCCCACCCGAACTGCCAAGCCATGCCTTCCCTGGACCGGAAACAAGCTTCTGAGGACCGGTGTCTTGCATTTTAGCCGTCTTCAGACCGGCTTGCTTGAATCCAGTGGCAAAGTGAGCAAGGGACTCATGTCTGAGCATACCCTGCCACACTTATGGCGGCCAAAAGCGGTACAAAAGGGATGGTAATGGATGGAGCATCTAAACCAATCAAACACTCACACCCAGTCAAAAGATCTGGGTTTAATCCATCACCGTTCTTTAGCCCACTCTGCCACCCCATTTCAGACATGGCTATATGCAAATCAGTCTGACCCTGTGCCTCATGGGAACAGTCCTGCCCGAACTGCCAAGCCATGCCTTCCCTGGACCGGAAACAAGCTTCCGAGGACCGGTTTCTGGCATTCCAGCCGTCTTCAGCCCAGCTTGCTTGAATCCAGTGGCAAAGTGAGCAGGGGATTCACGTCTGAGCATACCCTGCCACACATATGGCGGCCAAAAACGGTACAAAAGGGGGTGGTAATGGACGGAGCATCTAAACCAATCAAACACTCACACCCAGTCAAAAGATCTGGGTTTAATCCATCACCATTCTTTAGCCCACTCTGCCACCCCAGTTCAAACATGGCTATATGCAAATCAGTCTGACCCTGTGCCTCATGGGAACAGTCCAGCCCGAACTGCCAAGCCATGCCTTCCCTGGACCGGAAACAAGCTTCCGAGGGCTGGTTTCTGGCAATCCAGCCGTCTTCAGCCCGGCTTGCTTGACTCCAGTGGCAAAGTGAGCAAGGGACTCACGTCCGAGCATACCCTGCCAAACTTATGGCGGCCTGTTCCCTTGAGGCACAGGGTCAGACTGATTTTCATATAGCCATGTCCGAACTGGGGTGGCAGAGTGGGCTAAAGTACGGTGATGGATTAAAACCCAGATCTTTTGACTCGGTGTGAGTGTTTGATTGATTCAGATGCTCCGTCCATCACCACCCCCTTGTGAATAAATGGGAAGAAGGTTGTTGAGCTGCTGAGAGTCCAGACACCGGATGGGAGGAACATCGTCGAGTAACCTCCTAAAGCTCAAGGGCATTTGGTGATTACTATGTTTACACAACTGCCCTGGCCGTGTAGAGGAGCACCATTTCTGCACGACGGAAAGGCTGTGATGGGAACTTTCCCGTCTAGTGGCACAGTGTTCCTTTATGTCAATGACAGCTCATCGGCCTTTGATTCTCTTTCCTACTAAAGGATACAAAATGAACTCCTAATATAAACAGAAGCATGGACCTTATCAAGGATTGAAATAATACTCACCTCTATGGACTATGCATACCAGCATGCTTGTGAGCTAAGTGAGCCACGCCCACTGAGGGCAGCTAAATTCAATTAATATGTTTTGAATGCCGAGGTGAGTTGTCGATGCGTCTGTCAGAGAGCCCATGAGTAAGAGGCGTATTATCCTTGAAACGCGTCGGACATGGCTGTGAATAAATGGGAAGCAGGTTGTTAAGCTGCTGAGAGGCCAGAAACCGTATGGGAGGAACATCGTTGAGTGACTTCTTAAAGATCAAGGGCATTTGGTGATTACTATGTTTACACAGCTGCCCTGGCCGTGGAGAGGGTCACCATTTCTGCACGACGGAAAGGCTGTGAGGGGAACTTTCCCGTCATGTGGCACGATGTTCCATTAGGCCCATAATGGGGCGGGGAGGGGCAGCACATACCACAGACCAGCTTGTTGGTGTGTAAAAGGCCGCTTTATTGGAAACAGGTGCACCTTACAAATACATGCCCTTGGCCTGTGCTGAACAAAACTAGACCTCACTAAATATATACTTCCTAACATACCCCGCTCCCCCCACCTCTAAAATTGGATCTCCTTTGCAACAATTGTAAACACGAACTTGCAATTTGAAACTTTTTACCTACTTAACTATATAACTTCTGATATCTACCCAACTGTAAACCCCAACCTCATAACTCCCCCCTGCACTTTTAGGGGAAAAACGCCAACCTAAAGACCTCCATAACACACCAGCACCTGTTCCAGTGACAAAAACCCAAGTACGGTATATATCCCCCCGATGCACCTGATCCCATAAAGACCACCTCAACAAAAACCTCATATTGCCAAACGCACAAAAAGACGAGCTCCACCCCCCCCCCCCCCCAAAGTTAAAAGGGGCGGGAGGGCGGGAAGAAACAGCTTACCCCCAGGACACCTCCCACCGGCTGCTGGGTCACTGCCACCAAAATGGTGGTCAGTGTCCTAAAATGTCCAGTTAAGTATCCCCCCAGCCCAAAGGTAGCCCAATGCCAGCCCAGAGGTAGCCCAAGGCCAGCCCAACCAGCCCAAAAAGATCCCACGTAGCCCCAACCAGCCCACTGAGGTGCTGGCTGCCCCCCCCGGGCCAAAATACCCCGGGAGTGCCAGGCCTCCCGCTGGTCGGCCGCCCATCCCAAGGCCCTATTGGACCCATAATGGGGTGGGGAGGGGCAGCACATACCACAGACCAGCTTGTTGGTGTGTTAAAGGCCGCTTTATTGGAAACAAATACATACCCTTGGACTGTGCCGAACAAAACTAGACCTCACTAAATATATACTTCCTAACATACCCGCTCCCCCACCCCTAAAATTGGATCCCCTTTCCAACAATTATAAACACCAACTTGCAATTTGCAACTTTTTACCTACCTAACTACATAACTACTTATATCTACCCAACTGTAAACCCCAACCTCATAACTCCCCCCAGCACTTTTAGGGAAAAAACGCCACTCAAAAGTCGTCCTGACGACTTTCGACCCCCCCTTGGGGTGCTAGCCTCTTAGGATACCGACACACACCTATGCCCTATCCTGTGCCTGCTTCAATTGCACAATGTACAACTCCATCCCATACAGAGATAGGTGTTCTCCGTCCTCTCGAAAAAAATACACCTCCCCGTAGCGGAGCTTCGGATGTTCCATCTTACCCACATTTTCCTTCTCATAGAAGTACCAAATTACCATGTTGAGCTTCCTGCGCGCCCTATCTATAGCCACTGGCCTTTCTGCTCCTCTCCATATCCGTCTCATTATTAGTTCTGACCAAATACCATGGCAGCCTGACCACTGGCGCCGCACACCGCCAACAGGTCCCTCTTCATTTGATTAACTAAAGCCAGCCCCTTGCACTGCACCAAATCATTCTCGCCTAAGTGTATAATAAGCACATCCGGACACACCCCTGTCCTGACCACTTTACTCAAGGCCGGCAACAGCTCATGCCACCGCATACCCTCTCGCCCTTGCCACCGGCACACAAACAACCCTGGATCCAATCCTAAATTCAGACTCCGCTCCTTTTCCCATTCCGCATGTTCTGCTCTTTTCACGAAGGAATGGCCCACAATGAGGATAGACAGGAAAGCCTCCTCTGGCCCCGCCACTGCACCTGAAAAGACACATATGTGAGCAACAGGAAAAGACGCCGATCAAACGCGGTCCTCCATCCCCATCCCCTCAGCCTGATGTACGTCTTATAGCAGTCCGACTTCCAGTGCCCTAAGCGCATGAGGTCTTCCCTCCCCATCCCTGTCATGCTGCAACCGTCGCCGTCCCAATCCGGAAGGAATGCATACCAAACAGCCTTGGGTCCTCGCCCATGGTGCCATGGACGTGCTGCAGGACCCCCAACAACTGAGCCGCCGTCACCCTGGTATGGTCAGTCCGACAAAATACCTCGCCCGCATCCACTTGCTGCACAGAAGCCAACAAACAGCCCCAACTCGCCGGGCAAACTGCCCCTGTCTCCACTGGACCCATCATGACCCACTTCCCCACGCCCCTTTGGTCGGTCTTAGAGCGTCGTAGCCGCACCGCCACCTCCCGGATCCGCAGGTCGACGTCCCCCCAAAAGATTCCAGGCTCCCCTCTGCCCCCACCAGCTCTGAAACGCGAAACACTCCAAAGTACATCCACAACATGAGCGTGGAAAACCGCACTGTCTCCTCTCGATTATGGCATGGAGGGCAGATGGAGGGCAAAAGCCGAATCAACGTGCCAAGCATCCCCGCCGTAATGGGCCTGCACCTACACACTCTGGCCCCTTTCTCTCGCTCCCAACCCTCCAATAACGATTCAGAAAAGGGGGTGGTGATGAACAGAGTGTCTGAATTAAGCAGACCACTCTTACCCAGTCCAAAGATCAGGACTTGATCCATCACTGTTATTTATCTCACTGCACCATCCCAGTTCAGAACCTGGCTATATGCAAATCAGTCTGTCCCTGGGTGACTGGGTGAGAGTATTCTGCTTAATTCAGACTCTGTCCATCACCACCCCTTGTTGTTAAATATTTTGTCCACCATAAGCATGGAAGAGTATACTCAGATGTGATTCCCTTGCTCATTGCACCATCAGGATTCAAGCAAGCCGGGCCGACGACGGCTGAAATGCCAGAAACCGGTCCCCGGAAGCTTGTTTCCTTCCCAGTGTAAGAATTGGCTTGGTAGTTTGGTTTGCCCTGTTCCCATCATGCACTGGGACAGGAACAGACTAATTTGCATATAGGCAGGTTCTGAGCTGGGATGGTGCAGTGAGCTAAAAAACTGTGTTGGATCTAGCCCTGATCTCTTGACTGGGTGAGAGTATTCTGCTTAATTCAGAAACTCTGTCCATCACCACCCCTTGTTGTTAAATATTTTGTCCACCATAAGCGTGGAAGGGTATACTCAGATGTGAGTCCCTTGCTCATTGCACCATCAGGTTTCAAGCAAGCTGGGCCGACGACGGCTGAAATGCTAGAAACCGGTCCCCGGAAGCTTGTTTCCTTCCCAGTGTAAGAATTGGCTTGGTAGTTTGGTTTGCCCTGTTCCCATCATGCACTGGGACAGGAACAGACTAATTTGCATATAGCCAGGTTTTGAGCTGGGATGGTGAAGTGAGCTAAAAAACGGTGTTGGATCTAGCCCTGATCTCTTGACTGGATGAGAGTATTCTGCTTAATTCAGAAACTCTGTCCATCACCACCCCTTGTTGTTAAATACAACCCTCCAATAAGCGTGTCCCCAGCTCCCCCGCGGACGGAGCATACCCCCACCACAACTTCCCCATGAAGGCCACCGCTGCCAATTTCCCGGCAATCGTCACTCTCGACATACCCTTGTACATCATGCGCAGTATAAACTGCACCACCTGCTTGCACCGCCGCCCATGATCCTCCTCCACCGTCCAAAAATTCCCGCCAGGCCTGTTCGTACGTTCTCCAGGTAGAAACTGCCACTGACGCTCTTACAAGATGTATGACCCGGTTTCTCCCACGTTCCACAGCACCAGTGGTACCGCCGTCTTGTGGTCCTTCGCCTCCATGGCTAGCCCATGGAACCTCTGAGACTGTGAACGAGACAAAGCATCCACAATGTCATTGTCCACCCCGGGAACATGCCAAAATATTGTGCTCTAAACATTTAATAATAATAAACACCCTCATCAACTTGAGCACCTGCCGGTCCCTGGCGGACTGTCTGTTAACGACCTGCACCACCCCCATGTTGTCCTCTTTAAAAATTACCCGCTTGTGTGCCAAATCATGTGCCCACACCGTCACCGCCACCACGAGCGGGAAGAGCTCCAAAAACACAATGTTCCGTCCCCAGCTTTGCCAATGTGATGGCCATTCTTCCGCACACCACCGACCCTGCCAGTACAAACCGAAACCACCCACTCCCGCCGCATCCGACGAGATGGTCACGTCCCAGTCCCAGTCCTCCGGGGGCGCCATGGGCACACCATTGAAACGCTCCAGAAAAACCCGCCACATGCGCAGGTCCTCTTTCGTCCCTGCCGACAAACGGAGGTGGTGATGTGGCAACGTGAGACCGGATAGCGCCAGCCCCAGCCGCCTGCAGAATATACTGCCTGCCCGAACGACGCAACATGCAAAATTCAGATGCCCCAACAGAACCTGAACCTCAGGCACCGTCACCTTCTGCTTCTTCAACATTCTGTCCACCAATGCCAGCATAGGTACCTTCTTCTTTTCCGGCAGGCGTGCTTCCATGGCCACGGAGTCTAGCTCCTTGCCCAGAAATGACAGCATCGTGCTGGGACCCTGCGTCTTATCTGGTGCCAGAGGCACACCCAAGTAACCCAGGAGTTCCCTAAAACCGTCCAGCTGCTGATGGCAGTCCGCCGAACCGGGCTGTCCCACCAAGGAGAAGTCATCCAGGTAGTGCGTCACCATCTCGTTAGCAGTGTGCCAGGAAAAAGCCCACTGTAAGAAGGTACCGAAGCGTTCAAACAAGGTGCACAAGATCGAACACCCCATGGGCAACGCCTTATCCACAAAGATGTCCCCGTCAAATTGGATCCCCAACAGAGGGTAATCCTCTGGATGGACAGGCAACAGCCTGAATGCCGACTTAATGTCGCATTTTGCCATGAGGGCTCCTCCCCCCACCGACGCCACTAACCACCGCCCCACATCCACCGACGAGTAGGACACCGAGGACAACTCCGTTGAAATGTAGTCATTCACCAACGTCCCTCCTGGCCACTACAGGTGCAGAATCAGGCGAAATTGCCCGGGCTCCTTCTTCGGCACCACGCCGATAGGAGAAATAATCAAGTTCTGGATGGGTGCCTCCCAAAAGGGGCTGGCCTTCTGCCCCTCCCGCACTTCCTCGAACAACTTGTCCCACACCACCGTCTTGTGCCCGTTAACCGATTTCAAATTCTCCGCCCTTGGGCGATTTGCAGACCCTCGTAACCCAAACAGAAACCCTCCCGGAACCCCTGGAGCAGCACGCTCGCGTCCTCGGCCCACAGATAAGACGCTAGGAGGGTCTCCAGCCACTCCAGCCTAACCAGCGTATGAGCCTTTTCCCATTGTCCCTGACCCCCCTTTCCTTTCCAACCTCCGGGCTGTGCACCGGCCGCCACGGGCTGTTGAGCCGGTGTACTACCCCCATCCCCCAGCAGCGTAAAACCGGGTGGCGCTTCCCGCACTTGGAGCACTTTTGCCTGAATCGACCATATTACCTGCCACACGCGCCCTTGTAATCTCAGCACGCTCCGATGGCAGCGGTTGTGTCAGCTCCACCTTGTCCAACCCCTCCACGGGTGGGGCAGGCCTGAAAGGGGCACGGTGCCAGCGGTTACCCACTGGCTGTGTATACAGTCCTACCAAACTTTGCACCCCCCATCGTATGGTGGTACAGATCCGCGTCGATCTCACCCCACTTCGCCTGCGGATCTCCTGCTAAACGTGCCCAGAACTCCTCGTCATAGTGTGACAACGCGTAGCCCCCATACATAATCTGCGCCCTTTGTATCACATCCTTATATTTTAAAAGCGCAAACGCCCACTCCGGGTACTTCTCACAGTACACACTGATGAATATCAAAAACCCAGCTGACCGATTCTCTATAGTCAAAGGCACCTTCGGCCGCCTCACCAGCTCCTGCTCATCCTCCTTCGACCCCTCCTTCACCATCAGTTTGCGATGCAGGAGCTTCAAAATGTCAACATAGTCCCTTTTCCAAATCTTCAAATGGCCAAGGACAGGTGCACCCCCAGGGGCTTAGTGACGCCCATATATGGCAGCTTACGCACCGGTATGTCGTGGCTCTCATTCCCGTCTGCACCCCCTT
Source organism: Lissotriton vulgaris (assembly GCF_964263255.1). NCBI lineage: Eukaryota > Metazoa > Chordata > Amphibia > Caudata > Salamandridae > Lissotriton > Lissotriton vulgaris. The sequence continues at coordinate 1,532,512,695 of NC_141689.1, read as the reverse complement.
TGTCCTCCCGGCCCAGCGTCGCGTCCGCGACTCCTCCCCAGCGTACACCGCGTCCGGGCCTACCCCTGTGTCTCTCATGTACGTCCCTTCACTCAGCCGCACCCCTCCCCTCCTCCCGTGGCATCAGTGCCCACGGACACCCTACTCCGTTGGGCCCCGCCCGACCCGCTCCCAAACCCGCCACATTCCTTACCTGGCTTCAAGGTCGGCGTACCGCACCGGATCCAGCCGCCTAACCAGTGGAGCAGGGGGGGGCTGCCACTTTCTCCACTCGGCTACTCTCCACTCGGCAACTCCTCGGGGTCTGTAAAGCACTATAAACAACATTACTGCATTCCCGCCCCTCCCCCCTCCCCTCCCGAATCTCCCCTTCCTCGGTGCTGTCCGCGTTGTAATCCAACTGAGGCCCATCCATATCCCATTCATGCCATCTGTCGCCCTCCATGGGCTCTATCCTACTGAGCCCTGCCTTCTCCCTGCAGGTGCGCCACAACTCTCCCAAGTCAACACTCTTCTCCGCTCATCCACCTTCAGCTCGGGGTCCCAATCATCACTACTGTACCTCCACCCCGTCCCCCGGTGGCCGTGTTGACTCTCCGAGGTCAGGCTGGCGGGGACCTACCACCCAGCATCCCGTAGGACTCTAACATCCGGTCCCTCGTGGGACCGCGACCGCCCGTACAAATTAGAGCCGGCCCATCCTCTCAGTGAGTTGGAGCCGCATGCTGCTCTCCCGAGCACCTCAGCAACTGCTCCTGTCGAGAGAAATAGGTGGAGTCCAGCATGCCAGGGTTAAAAGAACCCCACCCCCTCAGAAACCCCTGTGCCCCCCCACATCCCCCTCCCCACCCCTGCCGAATGACCCCCCGCCACACCGGGGTGTCGCACCTGACCCCCGCTCCCTTCCTGTGCCACGCCAACCCTGCCCCCATCTCCCCAGACGTCCCCCTCCCCTTTGTTCCACACCAGAGATTTATTTATTTTATTTATTTATTTAAAGAGTTTTATATAGCGCTGGCTAGACCCGAAGGTATCGGAGCGCTTTACATGAGAATCAACAATGTAACAGAAAAAGATCAACAATGACATAATACATCAAACAATAGGCAATGCAATTAGGAGAGGAGAGAAAGGAGAGAGAAAAGTAGTGGATGGGGCAGGGGAGGTGAGAAAGGGAGGATGAGGGAAGAGACGAGAGGTGAGACGAAAGGAAGTCTGTCTAAAGACTAACTGGGTAGGCAACGTCCAAGGAGGGAATCCCCGGCCTGTTTCCTCTATAGCTAAACCAGGTAGCTCCATCGGGCATCAGACAAAATAGTTCAGTCTCAATACATTGAGAGGAGAGAATGAGAGACATAAATAGAGGGAGGATGCGGGAGGAGATGACAGGAGAGATGAAAGGAAGTCTGTCTAAAGTCTAATTGGGTAGGTGACGTCCAAGGAGGGAATCCCTGACCTGTCTCCCCTATAGCTAAACCAGGTAGCTCCATCGGGCATCAGACAAAATAGCTAGGTTTCAATTTACAAGGGGAAGTTCACAGATAAACAGGGTGGGGACTAAGGGCCAGGACAGGTGAGGGCAAAGGTCAGCAGCAGGAAAGTGGAAAAGAGTAGAGCGGGGAGGGGTAGGGGTAGGGGGAGGAGGGAGATAAGGTCAGGAGAGACGCAGGAATGTTTGTTGTGGCCGTCATTTTAGGCAGCTACAGGCAGTATTTCAGGAGCAATCACTGTGTGGGGTGACTACATAGCAGCTTTGTTGTCTCTCATGTCCCTGTAGGCTCTGAAAACTCACTGCATACCACTGTTTTTAGGTCTTGGCCACTATATTCATGTTGGCCCCTTTACATGCTTTGTGCCACATTGCCAGGTTCCATGTCATGCCATGCACCTTCTCTGTCGCTCGTTCACAACCCATTGGCTAAGTCTCTTGGCAGTGTGAGGGGGCCCAGAGCTAATCCCTCGAACTAAGGTCCCGGTTGGATGGCTGTTGCTCTCCCCGTTCCTCTCAACAGCTCACAGTGCCCGTCTTGATGTTTTCACGATGATCGCCGGTAATTCATCTCTCCGCCGGCCTCCTTAAACTTCACCGATCAGGGACCCATCTCCTCGGCTGCACCTGCTCTGTATGCACACCGATTCACTGCCCACGCGCCAACCCCAGTGTGGGGGATAGTTCAATGTTGGTTGCGGTGCTGCTTCCCCCCCACCCCCCACGACCGGGCCAGTGCTCACGGAGACCCACCCCATCCCCAGGTGACACCGGCTGTACCACCCCCCAAAACCCCCACCCACCCAGTAGCACCCCCAACACCCACCTGTGCCCCACCCTCCCGCTCACATTCCCAAATTCCTGCTCAGAGTCCTCAAGCAACAGTGGGAACGCCCCCCCAATGCTCTCGGGCACGGAGTCGTCCCCACGCCCACTCTCATCCACGCGCTGTTCTACTCGTTTTGGGCTCCGCCCCTCCCACAATGAACGGCCCGTAGCCACCGCCCCATGAGATGGCCCCTCCGCTCCCTCCACAAACACCAGTCGGGGACATGTTAGTCCCTTTGCTCACCTGCACATCCTGGTAGTTCTGCTGAAAAGAGGAGAAGACAGTCCGTACCCACCCATAGGCCTCTGATCTCACAACACTGAATACAAACCGTGTGGAAAGAAAAGATACCCAAGGGAAGGGGGAAGTGGATAAAATACAAAAGAGAGACAAACACAACTCAGCACTGCTTCACTCGTGAAGATCACTGGTATGACGTTGATGATCTGATGGCTGTGTTCTCTGATATGACAGCAGTTTATTGTGTTACCTATTGAATGTGTGAACAGATAGCTATTACTGTTCAATACACACTGTTCTGCGCCCTCAACTAACTAGTCTTGTGTCCTTTTGTGCCTATCTAAGTCTCATAACATGTTAATGACATAATATGAACAGTGCAACAACATTTTCATAAATACCTCTCTGAATTCTGGTCTTTTCTTCACCAGAAATGGGTCTTGCAAAAAAGGAAGCGTTAATCTATGAAAACAAACATAATAAACAATGTACAGATTATTGTTGGTCAGTTGACCATGGGCAAGAAATACAATTATGAGGGAACCAGATTCTCAACTCACTGTTCCCATTCAAGACCCTGCTATGCACTATTCTCTGCTCTTCATGAGCCAAAAGATGCACACAAAGTCATTAAGTTTTATAGTTTCTCTTCAGCTTCAGAGAAACTAATCAGCAAATGATAGTAATAACAAATAAATTAGGAATTCCAAATGTTCTTTTTAAGGCACAATATAAGTCTATATTGTCCGCTGTGTCAATGCCTTTGTAGTTCTGTCATCCAAACATATTAAGCAAGTGCACTTACTTTTGGGCGTTGTTTATTTCAGTCACCGGCTTGCCTGAAGTTGCTTTTTCTTTGTTGTCAATAGGTCCGTAATGATCGGGGGACCGGAAGAGGCTGGAGTCCGGAAACGCCAGGGAAACCTGAGGGTGCGGACCGGATTCGCTCGGGAGCTCAGGACAGAAGGCTGAGCCACTGAAGAACCAAGCCAAGCTGCCGGGATCCGGAGGAGGCTCGAATCCAGGCTCAGGGTTGCAGGTAGGTGGAAGGTTGGAGACTGGAGCAAGACGCGGGATAACAGGTGAGCGGGAGAGAGGAAACCAGCACAAGCAACCGCGAGTGCTCGGAGTTCTCTTTTATAGAGAAGCAGCGGGTGGGGCTCACATGCGCTGCACGTTGTACTGCGGTCGGTTGGAACACGTGCAGCGCTCCTCGAATATTCTTCTGGAAATACTGCAAATGTGTACAGTGCTTACAGGCAATACAAAACATAAGGCAACAAACCTTGGTAAAAACAATGGTTGCTGATATGCTTATTCATAGTTTATTCTGACATATTAAGGCACAGAGTACAAATGCCTTCCCCAATAGTGCATGAAGAAGGGACAGGCTCTTTGTATCACACAATTCCTTACAGTACGCTGCATCACTCCCCGTCGCCCCCCACCTCCGCCTCCTGACTCCCGCCTCACCACCCGCGGCGGCCTTACCTTCACTCCAGGCCTCAACATGTCAGTGCGGCCTGCTTCCTCGAGGAGGCGGAGGGCTTCCACCACTCTGGGCTCCTCACGATCGGCCATCGCAGCAGCCACCGCTGATCCGCAGCTCCGATGAAAATCCACGCGGTGCGGCACCCGCCCTACTACAGCCCAGGTAATCGGACTGCGCCCACACAGTACCCCGGCCACCACACTCGACCGCACAGCCCCCGAGATGGCCGGCTAGCAACCACAGGCCAAACCTACCACCACATGCCCCGCAAGACAGTCCACGGCACAACCCCCAAGCCAAGCCTCAAAGGCAACAGGAAAACCTTCACTGACCCAGGTCATCTAAACAGCAAAACTAGGCAAGCAGCAAGACAAACTGGCAAACAGAAAGACCAACTGGTAAATAGCAGAAAACAGCTAACCCCCAAAATGGTGGGCAGTGTCCTAAAATGTCCAGTTAAGTATCCCCCAAACCCAAAGGTAGCCCAATGCCAGCCCAGAGGTAGCCCAAGGCCATCCCAACCAACCCAAAAAGATCCCACGTAGCCCCAACCAGCCCACTGAGGTGCTGGCTGCCCTCCCCCCCAGCCAAAATCCCCTGGGAGTGCTGGGCTGGTCAGCCGCCCCTCCCAAGGCCCTATTATGTAAATGACAGCTCAAAGGCCTTCGATTCCCTTTCGTACTAAAGGATACAAAATGAACTCTTAATATAAACAGAAGCATGGAACCTACTCAAGGATTGAAATAATACTCACCTCTATGGACTACGCATACGAGCATGCTTGTGAGCTAAGTGAACCATGCCCACTGAGGGCCGTTAAATTCAATAAATATGTTTTGAATGCCAAGGTGAGTCGTCAATGCTTCTGTCAGAGAACCCATGAGGAAGAGGCGTATTGGCCTTGAAATGCGTCGGGCATGGCTGTGAATAAATGGGAAGTAAGTTGTTGAGCTGCTGAGAGGCCAGAAACCGAATGGGAGGAACATTGTCAAGTGACCTCTTAAAGCTCAAGGACGTTGGTGATCTATATACATAAATATATAAGAGGACAATAGGACTATTGTTGCCCATCATGGGCAGGATAATATGCACAGTTCCCTAGCATCAATTTATTGTGGGACTTGTAATTATGTTTATTGATTGCTGACAACATTATATATGTTTAACTTAAGACTGGGTTATATCTGAAATTTACCATCTTAAGATGGCCGACCCATTTGTTACATTTGTATAGTCCTTTTTTGCTCTCTACTCTAATTGCGGAAGTAAGATATTTGATTTAAATGAGTTGAGCGCCTCCGCTCTTTGCATATCTTGACGAAGCCCTCTGGCGAAACGCGTCGTATGCTGTGAAGTTCCCGAATAAATTCTACGTGGAACTACCCCCTGCGTGTGCTGCTTTCTTTACGAACAGATGGTTCGTGGATGTTTGAAGCTGTGATATATATATATATATATATATATATATATATATATATATATATATATATATATATATATATATACACAGCTTCAAACATCCACGAACCATCTATATATATATATATATATATATATATATATATATATATATATATATATATATATATATATATATATATATATATATATATATATATATATTACCTACTGGCGGTCGCCAGTAGGTAGTTATAGTTAGGATTTTTTTCAATGTTAAATCTGAAAATTCTATTTGGAATAACTTTGGAGCCGGTTGACGAATCTGCCTGAAAATTTCCTCAAAATGGCCTCGCGGCGTTCCGGTCCTTCCCTGAAAGTTTGGGGGGGATTCGTCAAGCGGGGGCCGAGATAAAAGGGGGGTCCCAAAACGCGTTTTCCCCATGTTAATTTCCATAGGGCGGTCGATTTCACTTTTAGCCCGAACGGCTGAATGGATTTCCACCAAACTTGGCAAAATTGTAGGGACTGGTAGCCCGATGTGCCTTTGCTATGTCTCAAGATATGTGCTCCAGTGGATTTTGAGTAATTTAGGTTCAAAAAAATATATATATCTATAGCCGCGCTCCGGTGCGCGCACCAGGGAGCGCTCCGGGCGCGTGACGCGAGGTGCGCATGGAAAGCTGATTGGCTCTCGGGTGTCTGTAAACATTCGAAACAGTCCAGAGCGGTCGCCATCTTGTGTCTCGGTAAAATCGAGACATAAGAGGTGGCTAAAACAAAGTGGGAACTGACCATAAGGCGTCAGGGATAGACCCCTTTGACCCCCTAGGTTTGATGTGGGGGCTATAAAAGGGCCCCGCGGGGCATTGAAATTATTTTTTTTTTTTCGTTTTGCGCGGGGGAAGCGCGCGGTGCGCGCACCGGGGAGCGGCCCTGGGAGCGCACTATGATGAAAAAAGGTGACAGAGTGTTTAAAAAATGAAGTTTTGATTTAGAAATTGGAGGTAGTTCTAAAAAGAACTTTTTTTTTTCTTCTTTTTGTTGTTTTATATTTTTTTTGTGTTTTTTGAACTTTTTGTACTTTTTTTGGCTTTTCAAAACAGTTTTATATATTTTTTTGTATTTTTTGGGGGGAGAAACAAAAAAAGGGAATTGAAACTGGCTCAACTGGAGCAAAAAAACAAAAAACCCAAAAAATTACTTCTTTTTGGGGCACTTGTGATTATCACCTGCAAGGACGATGAGTTTCACACTTTGTTCCCCATAGGAGATAAGTTTGCCACAAGCTTTGCAAGTAATTTTAAAATCAGCAAACCTCGGCTGAATGCAAGGCATCACCTCAGATGTTTCTGGTTGCGAGGAAGTGGGTTGGTTTCTTTGGGAGGGGGTCCTTGATGAATGGGGGAGGTTACTGGCCAGTTCCCGGAACTCTGCACGAGAGTAGTTGTTTGGATGCTTTCTTGTCATGTGCCGAATCATGGTATAGTTACCAAAAGAATATTTCTTATTTGGGTTGCCCCGTGAAAGTTCATCATTGCAGATGAGGCAAGTGACTTTGGGCGCATTCACCTTTTTTTTCCCCTCTGGAATTGAAAAAAACTGCCAAATGAAGTGTGGTTTGGGTTTATAAGGTGTGTTTTCTTCAGGCAGCCATCTTCTTCTCCCCTCCTCCTCTTCCTCTTCCTCTTCCTCCTCCTGTTCTTGACCACCAATATAATTTGGAGCTGGTCCTCTTGGTTGTTGTGGTGGTGGTGGTGGGGCAGATGCACCAGCTGATGCTACTAATGAAGCCATTTTAAAGTACAAAAGATTACTCAAAGACCAAAAAAGTAGACAGAGCAACAAACAGGTCTTCCTCAGTCAAAGGACAAAGTCAGAATAAGGAAAAAAGGTGGGGTCTTTCATCATTTAGAAAAAAAAACTGTCCTGAACCAATGAGAAGTGTTATTTTCAGGTCACAAGACCAGGGGCTTCATCATTATGAAACCAAAACTGTTATGAACCAATGAAAAGTGTTATTTTCTGCTCACATGACCCGACGCGCTTACGCTACGCGCCCGGGGCGCGCCCGGGGGCGCGCCCCGGGTCGCGCAGCGTAAGCGCGTCGGAAGTTTACGTTGTGCGATCGTATTCGCTCGAGTACTTCCGGGTGCGCTTACGCCGTGCGTATCACGCGGTCGCGGCTACGCGATACGTCACGATTATGTTTTCGTTTGCGATATTGGCGCTTACGGGACGCTCCCCGGAGCGCGCCCCGGGGCGCTTTGTAAAAATACGCTTTTCGGGGCGCTCCCCGGGGCGCGCTCCGGGAGCGCTCCCCAAAATAATTTTTTAAAAAAAAATTGGGAAAATTGTAGGGACAGGTAGCTCTATTCTGAAGTGGTTTGTAAAAAACATTAACTTTAGAAAAATATGTATTGTGCTACATTGGGATTAATATATGTTAGAGCCAAAATGTAGCCCAAATGTAGCCCAAAGTAGCCCAATGTAGCCCAAAGATGGCCACCAGAGATCAAAAATTGAAAATGTAGCCCAAAATTCAACTAGATGTAGCCCAACTGTAGCCCAATGAGAAAATGTACCAGAGTGTTAAAAAGAACAACTAGAGTGCTAACAGTCTTATTTATAAAGTGAAACTTATAGTTAGGAATTAGCATTAAAAAAACCATTGAAATTCACTGAAAAAACCATAGGTTTCACACCAGTTATAGTTAGGAATTAGCATTTAAAAAACCTATTAAATTCACTGAAAAAACCATAGGTTTCACACCAGTTATAGTTAGCTGGAAATTTTACTGATATAAAACCATTGAAATTCCCACGTTATAGTTAGTCGGACTCACTATAACTTGCGCGTGCAATGCACTGCTGATGACATCACATATTACATCACTCATGACATGGTCAGTGACATCACTCATGACATCACTGATGACACCATCCTTGTGACACAGTCACAGACCTCCTCTCAGTGTAAAGTAACCCTTGAGACACATATTCAAAAATAGAAACTGAAATTTTTAAAAAATGGACATACCTATATCAGTTACAACAAGCAATTCTGTACTTCCACTATCTATATACACATCCACTCATTCACCAACAGTTCTATATAGTCACTCATACATATACACACTCATCATATGAAGAGATACACCTATACATCCTGTTACACACCGACATTCATCCAAAAGTTACTCACACACATATTCACACGTGCAAATAAACTATTGAACAACCATTTATTTGAATATAGAGTTATACACACACTTCCACCTTACTTCTACTGAAAATTACACATATTTATTCTCTTAAACAATCACTTATAGAAACACATACTTATTTAAACAGGAAATCTTACAATCTCTTACTCTCACATATACTCACTTATATACATCAATATTCATATATACTAGATTAAAACATATGTAGTTACTGATAAAGACACTAGTGAGACAGTCATTCACTCACTAACAAACACATATAGACACTCATCCACCCATACAGTCCTGTGCATATGCTGTCTTCAAAACACATACAAACAAAGAGTCAGTCACTCATGCATCTATGTGCTAAGTAATACCTCCACCAAACCATATAGACACTCATACTGATACTACTAAAAATATCAAATAACCCATATACATACGCATGTAGCTACTTATCAACACATGTAGCCACTTATACACAAAGTGAAACACTAATATATGTATTTAAATATTTAAACATAACTCACTAATATTTATTTTTCAGAAAGACACATATTCACTGGATGGTGTCATCAGTGATGTCATGAGTGATGTCACTGACCATGTCATGAGTGATGTAATATGTGATGTCATCAGCAGTGCATTGCACGCGCAAGTTATAGTGAGTCCGACTAACTATAACGTGGGAATTTCAATGGTTTTATATCAGTAAAATTTCCAGCTAACTATAACTGGTGTGAAACCTATGGTTTTTTCAGTGAATTTAATAGGTTTTTTAAATGCTAATTCCTAACTATAACTGGTGTGAAACCTATGGTTTTTTCAGTGAATATATATATATATATATATATACACACAAACACACATTCAATTACATTTATTTCTATTGTTAACTAGGTTATATTATTTAATTTAATGTGACATTATTTCAATGGGGTTTTAATTCCCAACCTAACTAATGTTGTATGGGAGGATGTTACAGTACTAGTGGTTGCCAATGTGTGCTGCTGAACTCACTACTGTTTTTATTTATAGTCGTAAGGTACTCTTGGATTTTGTTAACAGCCAAAAGTAGAAAACTTACTCGAATGCAGTAATTGTTTTTAACAATATGTCGTCTATGTCTATGACGCTATTTTGATTGGCTCCAGGCAATTTAAAATGAGCATGCCCGCCTTGCAATGACTGTCATGTGATCAAGGTGCTGTTTGCACCGAAACGCGTCATGGCGGAGTGGTGATGAGGATTGAACTTGAATAAAACTTACCACATCCACAGAAATCGGGTTTGCCTCGTCTTTCTTGCTGCTGCATACTGTGGCCACGGACGTTCTATGCCGAAACTATATTCCAGGATTGCTTCTCTGGATATGGCAAACCCCTCCACGTTTGGGCCAAGAGGATTGAGGCTGTGATTCCTGCATAGGAGTTTTGTTTGGACTACTCTGTTAGGAGTAACCTCTACGCCCCGGGAGAGCAAGCAGTTCCGGAGTCAACTCGAGGAAGGAAGTCAGAAGTGGTTCCGGTTTGAAGCGGACGCCTACTGGAGTTGTCCGGTGGGTTGCTGCTGGTGAACTGGACGGGAGGTGCACTGGCGAGTACTTGAGACGAGGACCGGGAGTTTGAGAAAATCCCGAGTGGAGTGTGGTGAATCCCGTTCACTGCGTCAATTGCAGGTAAAGACGAACATTGTACTACGCATATCGGGAGAACTGTAATAATTACACTCACACCATGTCCACCGACACGTTGCAAGGATGGTCTGAGGAGGCCAAAACTATGTTTTGTGACTCTCCGGCTGGAGAGGTAACTGCATCGCTGACATCAAGTTTACCACAAGAGGGCGCTAATGATGCACGAGATCTGTTCAAAGCCCTAGAAAAGGCATCGAAGGTTGAACAGTCGAAGTGGTGGGAGCACACCTCTCTCACCGGGTATCTGGAGGTGGGTAGAGTCCCGCGTGGGTTAAGGATATTTCTGGCACCGTCCTACGATAACCCTGACCCTAAAATGCTCGTAGATTGGGCTGAGTGTAATCTTGAATCATCCAGAAAACTGATGACTATATTAATACAGTATGCTGAAAGTGATAGGGTGAAGTTATTGGCTGAAATGGATAGAATTAATGGAGAGATAGACAAACTGCCAAGTTCCCCTTTAATCACAAAATACAGAGAAGACATGCAAGTGAGGCTTAAGCGAGAGGAGGACATAATCAAACGTCGAAAAGCCTATAAATTTCAAAGAGATAGGTTAGATTATGAACACGGACAGATATTTACTTTCGCAAAGAAATATGATAACATCAAGAAATCACAGCCGAACAATGCAAGTGCACCCTCACAAGCCAGCACGTCAAGGCCAGATAGGTCTGTAAGTCTTTCCTCTGTTGAAGCAGTTTCAAGCATTGAAAGTGGATCAGATAACGAGCAAAATAGAATTCAGCGGGTGGGGTTTCGCAAATTTACTCCAGCCCAAGAACTGGAGGTTGTTGTACAACAGGACAGAAAGCAGACCCTACGCTCTGGTGCGCAAAATGCTGTAAGAGGCAAAACACAAACAGCAAACGCGCAGCCAGGAGAAAGCACAACAAATGCAAACGCGCAAAAGAAACCGCAAAGAAAGCAACCAAAGCGCAACCAATGGAGTCGGCGCTAGATTCTTCCACCTCCATCTCAAAGTCTGGGAATAGTAATAACACAACTGAATCTCAAACTGTTATCAACCTCACGGATATAAACCTAACTACTAAGGAAGTGGAAACATTATCTCTGGGTTTATCCTATTGCGCAAGAACAAATTTTGACTATGCAGACACAAGAATAGAATTGTTTAAATATGTCCGCAAACTAAAGTTGCGCAAACACAACATGGGGCATAAACCGGTGACATTGTCCACACCAGCTGATATGAGTGCACAATCAAACTTGATGTTGGATGCAAGTCCTTTAACTACAATATGTGATATGCAAATGGTATCTATAGAGTCACAGTCTGACCCGGGCCCGGGTCAGCAACAACTTCTTACTACCACTACTACATTCAAGCCAAAATCGAAATTTTGCCCATTAATGATTAAAGACAATCTAGATCAATTTCAAGACAAAGTGGCACAAGAAATAAGGGAACTGTATCTTAAACGTAACGAGAATGTGAATAAATTCAAGTATCAAGACTTTGCTTATCACCAATGTGTAAAGAAATTGAAAAGTAACACAAAGGTGGTAATAAGACAATCTGATAAGGGCGGTAATGTCGTCTTGTGGCCCCTACAAATGTATTTAGAAGAGGCGATGGGCCAATTGAATGACCGCACGTGTTATCGGAGGGCAGACCCCAATGAAGTCATGATATCAAAAAACTTAACACACTCTAAACTTATGGCATGGAGGAGTGCTGGAGTAATTACGATGGATGAATTTAAATATATGAAAAAGGATAATCCAACCACGCCTGTCATATATTTCATCCCTAAGATACATAAAAACAACACTGTGCCACCAGGGCGACCAATTATTTCAGCATGCAATGGTATACTGGAAAACATAAGTAAATATGTGGACTATTTTCTCCAAAATTTTGTCAAATCTTTACCATCTTATGTACTGGACACCAGTGATTTTCTTAGAAAGGTGTATGATGTGCAATGGAAACCAAGTTACCTGTTGATAGCATTAGATGTGTCTGCATTATACACCAGCATAAACCACAGGGATGGCCTAAGAGCTGTGCAGCATTATTTGAGTACCAGGCCAGATCATTGCACAACACACACACGTATGATCATGGATATGATCACTTTGTGTTTAGAAAATAACTTTTTTCTATTCGGTAAGCAATATTTCCAACAGACCAGAGGAGTAGCGATGGGGGCCTGCTTCTCTCCCAGTTATGCCTGTTTGCATATGGGGTACTGGGAGGAGCAGGTCCTATCGGTAAACTACTCAGAAATTATGGCTACCAATGTTATTTCCTGGCTAAGGTACATAGATGACCTTTTTGTAATTTGGGATGGAAGCTTACAAGAAGCTCAGGGGTTCATTGACAGTTTAAATGTAAACAACATGAATCTCCAATTCACTAGCCAAATCAGTGACAGTTCCATCAGCTTCCTTGATGTGGAGATCAGTGTAAATGGAGGAAAACTAGAAACCAAGATGTATAGAAAAGAAACGGCTGGCAACAGTATCCTCCATTCCAATAGTCACCACCCTGTCCATTTGATCAACAGTATACCTTATGGCGAGATGCTTCGCATAAGGCGGATTTGTAGTACAGAACAAAGTTGCTTAAGCGCACAGCAGGCATGTGCGGCCAGATTTAAAGAAAGAGGGTATAGCAACAAAACCATAATGAGGGCCATGAATCGTGCTAATTTACAGCCTAGAGCCTCATTACTCAACATCCCTGTAAATGACCCTAATATAACGTCTGTGACTAGCTCTACTGCTGTACATACAACTAAACAGCAGGATGACAGTACAACTAGACTGATTCTAACTTACAGTAACCAGCACCGAACCATTAGAATCATTGTCAAGCGTAACTGGTCTCTAATTACGAGTGACCCAGTTATAGGTGATCAATTTAAGGGGGCTCCCTTGATTGCCTATAAACGTGCTAGATCTATGGGCAGTCTTCTAGTTTCAAGCAGTCCAGAAATCCGCGTAGTGACTCCTTGGATGGACAAGAGCAAAGGGTTCTTGCGCTGTCCTACTTGCAAGGCTTGCAAGAACGGAGTCAGCAAGAAGGAATACACTACACCCTTTAACCTAATACCAACTACCATCAGGTACAAGCTGACTTGTCGCACTGAATACGCTGTGTACGTGTTGGAGTGCCCTTGTGGCCTACGATATGTGGGAAGTACAAGGCCACAAGTATTCAAACGGATACTCCAACACCTTAGGGCCATCACCAATGGTGACGCAGCGTATCCAGTAGCTAGACATTTTGAGTCTGTGCACAATAAGAAGGCTGCAGATCTGCGCTATTTTGTGATAGACACAGTCCCTCCCCAGAGGAGAGGTGGGGACCGTGATCTATTACTGCGCAGATTAGAAACACGACATATCATTTTACTCGACACCAAGAGCCCTAATGGTCTTAATGCAGGGGAAGACTGCCATACTTACCTGTAAATAGAATCTGTATCTAGTCCATTTTAGCCTATCATGATTTTAAATCAATAGTAGCTGCCTCAGACCATATATCACATTTTAATTGCACTTTTTTTCTTCACATATTTTCACGGGGTAGCACAATTGCCATGGAGTTGGTAACTGATTAAATACCACCAGTGCATTGTATACGTGAGCAGGCAAATATGTGTACATAACAGGATTAGTACATGCACTATGCAATAATGATTTTTTCCTGTATCATGCACTTCTCTGAGGTAGTACAGAACTCTTTAAAAGATAGGGTTTTTAACTTTTAGCGGATTGGTTATATATATTTATTTATTTTAACCGTCTTCTACCTATGAGAGAATTTTTCAATCATGTGCGAATATGTGTATATATGTATATGAATTTTGTAATTTTTAGCAATATATATTTATATGTATTTATTTATTTATTGGATTTTATATTTATATTTAAATTCAATTTTGCACAGCATGATTTTGCACATTACTCAGTAATTTTACCAATTGTATTTTATTGTGTCAAAATATGAGTTTCTGCCGCACTTATGTGTACATATACAGCGAATGCATTTATGCAGTAATTGTTTTTAACAATATGTCGTCTATGTCTATGACGCTATTTTGATTGGCTCCAGGCAATTTAAAATGAGCACGCCCGCCTTGCAATGACTGTCATGTGATCATGGTGCTGTTTGCACCGAAACGCGTCATGGCGGAGTGGTGATGAGGAAACTTACCACATCCACAGAAATCGGGTTTGCCTCGTCTTTCTTGCTGCTGCATACTGTGGCCACGGACGTTCTATGCCGAAAATATATATATATATATATATATATATATATATATATATATATATATATATATATATATAAATATACACACAAACACACATTCAATTACATTTATTTCTATTGTTAACTAGGTTATATTATTTAATTTAATGTGACATTATTTCAATGGGGTTTTAATTCCCAACCTAACTAATGTTGTATGGGAGGATGTTACAGTACTAGTGGTTGGCAATGTGTGCTGCTGAACTCACTACTGTTTTTATTTATAGTCGTAAGGTACTCTTGGATTTTGTTAACAGCCAAAAGTAGAAAACTTACTCAAAACTATAAATTATTCAAAAGTGTCAGTTACCTTTGTGAATCAGGTACTATTTTCATGATATATTCTTGCACAAAACATCAAGTTTTTCAAATGCTTCTCCATTTCAGTTTTTATGAATGGATATTGCCCGTATTTACTTAGGACTCGATTTTGATCTCGCTAGGAAAGCCCTCCGTACGTCTCGGATCCGGAGGCCTTTCCTAGCGAATTGCGCTGTATGAGTCCGACTGAAAGAGTACGATGCAGCCATATGCTGACGGACTCGGTTCGCTCAGACTCTCATTGAACTCTATGAGAGCCTGTATACAGACGCGTACACAGGCTGCCATAGCAGAAAAGGGGTGGGTGGGATAGGCAAACACCCTGTGGCGGGTACCCCATGTTACCCACCACACTGTGCATGCTTGGATCGGGGGACCCATGCACACCCCTTCCGTGACCAATTCGGAGGGCTCCGGGTGAAGGTGGGCCTGCTATGGCCCCCTGAAGTCAGATTCCGACAGCTGTTTCGTCTCGCTGAGACAGCTCTCCGAATCGTGCATCGTACTTGCTAGTTTGGAATCTGGCTCTATTGCACGGCACGATTCAGCTCTGAACGAGTCGGACGGACAGGATCAGGTTAAAAAATTATTCGGTCGATGCGGACAAGATCTTTGCATCGTGCTTGGTCATTTGGAACGGGGTCAATTCGGTCGGAAACATGGGCTCTGAATCTGATTTGCACGTTCCGGAACCCATTTGGAGGCCTTTCTAACTACATCGGAATCGAGCCCTTAGAAGGAATTGTCTATTTGTGAAATTATTGGCTTTTAATCTTGTTCAAGTCTATTTATTGGCTCAAGTCCCACTGGCTGTAGGGAAAAAGCAGTGTGCTAACAATGACGCTTATTGGATGTTTGCACATTTTTGTGAAGTAGCAGTGACGCACAGGAACAGCTTCTATTTGTGAAGTACTGAGATGGTTGAGGCCAGTATTACATGGAGAGAGAAACTGATGGAGATTGAAGAAGAAGCAAATTGTAATTCTATGCTGTAAAAATCATAACTAACAGAAGAAAACCCCCTAAAGCTGCTACCAGAATATTAAGAATGACGGGGCATATTACCAACAACTAGCAATAATTATCGCTATGTTGGTTTAGTGGCGATATTTTTATCGCCGAGCTACGGCGATTTTTATTGCTTAGGAACCTTGCTATTATCAAGGTTTATCTCCTAAGCGATAAAAATCGGCCGAAATGTATGAATATCGCTGAAAAGTCAGCGATATTCATGCATTACCGAGCTAATGGTCTTAGCCATGTTATCCACCTACCATTGGATAACATGGCTAAAAACTGCTCAGGGGCAGGTGTTAGCTTTTGGAGATATTTGCACTTAGCGTGAATATCTCCAAAAGTTGGTAATAGGAGATAGCGATATTAGCGACTGTTTCCAGTCGCTAACATCTTGGCACACCCACTTTGCATGTCATTAGTGATAAATATCACTGACATGCAAAGCGGGGCCCAAGATGGTCGCTATCTCCTACTAGCTGTCGCTAACTGGTGTTAGCGACAGCTAGGTAATAGGGAGATAATTTTATCTCCGCTTTCTTGGCTTTTAAAGCCAAAAAAGCAGAGATAACCCCCCTTGATAATATGCCCCGACATTCCCCTGACTTGCATTTATGTCCCATTCCTCTATCCCTCCTGCATCTATAGCATTTCAGCAGCTTTCCATGCTTTGCCAATGCATGTTGTCTGTCATTACTGAAGCACTTAGCTTGTTGATAAGGAAATAGGGGGTCAATTTGGTCTGTCAAACTGCTTGTGAAGGTGATACATGTTATATACATGGAGAATCTCATGCACAAAGGAATTTTACCCATCTATGTTGAACTCAGTGGTGCACATACTTCCATTTATTAGTGCAGTTGAATTCATCAAGCATAATTTTCCATTTTTATGTGGATTTGTTCATACGTAAAATTATACCATAATGTAAAAATATTTGCTCCAGTGTAAGGAATGGTTGGCGCCCAAGAGGGTGAAAGCAAAGTCTCACCTTATACAAGTTCCGCAATTTCCTGTAGCCAAGAGCCAGCGTAAGCCTGTGTATATATAGGATGGTAATGTGGGAACATCATCCCCGAATTGGTAGTGGGGTTGGGGCGGGAGTTACTTCACAGGGACAAATATTCGTATTTTAGAGGGAGGGGAAAAACATTTCGCAAGTGAAACTGCACTTGGGCAGCACATTTACTGAAGCATAATTGTACACCTGCTGCATTCATGTATGCAAATATTCTCCCATCTTTTTTCTCTCTTTCAGAACAGGTTTGCTTGCTTGTCTCTGTTTGGACAAAGTTCATTTTCCTTTTGGGTGTATTCTGATCTACTCAACAAAGTAGCTTCATGCAATTCAGTTTAAGAAGTGGTCTGTTGCAGTTTAGATTTTTTGACCTAGGATAAGAAACATGACCCCTTTGATAGCCTCAATGTAATCGTGATATAGTTAAAGTTATACGTTACATTTATTAAGGGACAATTTGGTGCGTGCATTGGAGTTCTCAAAAAGCATAGCATGTGGTTGAAGAAGTGTTGCCAAAGTAAAGCATCATTTTCAAACCAATATTCCCAGCTCTCTGCCATCAGCTTTTATCACTTCTATTTATTTCAGGATGGAATTCAATACATTTCACAACAGCAGTGCCAATAATTATAATACCACTCTTGTTCCTTTCTTCATTGAAATGTCGGGTTAATGATGTCCATATTTATCCTGGACTACTTACACAATATTTTGTGTCCAATATACAACCTGTCTTTCCATCCATGCACACATACTAAAATCTCAGTTTATGAGGCCAGATTCTTTTTGGCTCCCAAAGCAAGTCCTGCTCAAGTATCTTTCTTCTGGTCATTAAATCATTCAGTTCAATAGCAAACAAGTGAGGAAGAATCTTGCTAAACACCAAAAGGCAGACAAAAGTGCCTCAGAGCACTCGTAAAATACCACACTGTACACAAACTCCCCACGTGCCTACATTTCTGCACAGCACCATCTAAACAGCTTCTTCAGTTTTTGAAAAGCCTATTAACTGAGAGGTTTTGTTTGGCTTCAGAACTAGCCCCGCATTACTGGGCAGACACAAATGCAGATTGACCTTAAACTCCTGTTTGTGCCCAGGTTAGGATTATAAGAGAGCTAAAACTGTGCTCACAAAACCCCCACCCTCCAGAATAGGGGCTTCTCGTGATGAATCTGGCACAACATGTGTGGACAAACTAAGTGAAAACCAAGATTGCGCATTTTAAGACATTGGAAAATACTATCAAATAACATGTTAATTCCTATAGAGGTCTTCAACTATATTGAATAGTGCAATAATATGCGGATGATAAATTCTGCACCAGTGTTGCAAATCGCTGATGCGATATTTAACCGTAACAAAATTTGTACAACCTTCAACACGATGATTTAACTTTAATGAATACTTTACAAGCCACATTAGGAAACTTTGAGTGTTTAAATTCTATAAAATTAAAGACATTCCTATGATTTATACCAATTGATTTTAATGTCATCTGTGACATGTAGTCATGATGCAGTCATTTAATTTTTTTATATTACATTGTTACTAATATGGGGTTGATTATGATGGCGGAAGGCCCGCCAGCCATGCAGTGGCGGGCCTTCGCCTTTGGACCGCGATTTTCCCCAGCCACATAGCGATGGCGGGGGAATCCTGACTGTGACTGTGGCGGATGCAAAGACCGTCTGCCACGGAACCGCCACACACAGGCAATCATTACGATTTCTTGGCGGACGGTCCAGATAGGCTAAAATAGTGGCTTACCTAGCAGGCACCGTCCGCCAAGTTAGGATGCTGACTAGAGCCAGCCTTTCCATGGAGGTGAAACTGAAATGGAAAGGCTGGGGGGGGATTTGTTTCGGGGCTCGGTTCTGGCCCCACGTGTATTGGGGGAGGTGTGGGTGCACTGCGGGGGGTACCCATGGTACCCCCCTACATTTCACTGCTCTGATAGGCATTCACTGTGTGGTGCCTGCCACGTAGTGCAGGGAAATCCGCAACCTGCTTTTTTGGCATTGCAGCAGGTGCTGCAGGCAGCAGCACCCGCCTCATTGTTAAATAACAAGATGCAACCACCATGGTGGCATTTGCATCCTAATTTGTAGTGCGGGCCCGCCGCATGCATGGTGGGCAGTCCTGAGCCCCACCATGATGGCGGGCGGACTCAGGTCTTCCCGCCATCGTAATTACCCCCTATGTTTTAGAAAGTCCTTAACCATGAATATTCTTATAAGAAGCACACAAGAGCGCTTGTCTACGGAATGATCATTTTTTTACACATTTCTACAGGGCTCTTAATTGTCTTAACTCTATATGACAAAGGAGATCAGTTGGCAAGGGGCCTCCTGTTCAATTCTTCCGAAGCAAAGGGCCACCTCATAGTCTTCTGCAGCTGATTGCAAAGAGCGAATGCAGATGAATTTGAGACCAAGCCCTGGAGGTGATCAACAAGGAATGAATGGATCTCTGTATGATTTCCCTAATGCACAAAACGGAATAATTGACATCTTATTTTTTGATATATCACATAAAAGGAAGTCTAATCTCGCAAGTACTGGATAGAAGTGGTGACTGGGCCATACCAGTGGGAATATGAGCAATGCCATTCTTGAGCCTGTGATTTAAGAGCTTTTCAGAGACGTGAAAGCTGGAAAATACAAACTTTATAGACAGCCTCTATCTGACCTTGCATAGAGAGGGCTTCATCCAATCAAATCCTTGTTGACTGATCACCTCTGACCAGAGAGTTACACTAGCCCTAAAATTTGTGCTTGTACTAAACTGCCAAAAGATGTGTTTTCAATTGACAGATTAGAACCTTACTCTTGGACCTGTTCAGCCTAAGAGATATGACCCTGCATTAAAGAGTGAATGGCTAACAAACTAGATCATATTGCAATAGGGGATTGAGGGATCCCTCAAATATAGGTGAACAAATGTGGGTGGTATTTGCAAAAGAAATATAATGGAGAGCAAAGTCCTCATTTAAGCAAGTCATGGGAACTAATAAGGGCATTAAAAAGAAATGAGTGTAATGAAAAATTCGACAGATTAGAGAATGATCAGGGAAAAGTTCAAAGGTTGAACAAATTATAAGAGTTCAAAAATCAGGGGACCTATTTAATGGGAGTGTTTACCACTCTCAGGTCTCTCTAGCGGTTGACTAAAATACAACGTGTATTATAGCACAGAAAATAACTGTGTTAATTGCTGCCAAGAGGTCCAAGAAAATGAGGGCACGGGCTCCATTTATCTCAAGGGACTGGCACAGCTCATCCAGAGAAACAAGAGAATGGATTCAATAAGAGCAAAATCCAATCAGACGTTGGTGGAGAATATTATTTGTTCAAAAAGGATTCATCTAGTTGGTGCAGCACAATTGTTTACATAAATGTCGCATGGTGAGTGAAATGAGATAGAAATTAGCAAGATCTGAAGGATCAAAGCAGAGATTTTCTGGAAGGAACAGGATACTACACTCAATGATATCAGGAAGCCGTCCTGAAGGTAAAGAATTATTAATGATGTGGCACAAATTTAGAGCAACAATTTAAAAATAAGTTTAGTAGCTTGTCCATAAGAGATATATTCTAGTGATCTTAATGAACGGCCAGCATTGACGCTTTCTACCACCAGATTTAAGGTACTATAGCCCTCTTTTGCAACACAAGGGACCTGAAGATTCAGGAGCCTAGATGGGACTTTTTTGGCTCCTTGAAGATGTTATTTAAGTTTGTGCATGTAATATGTCTGGTCAACGCTTTCTTTCCAAGTCCATTGGTATGATTTTCTCAAATATTTCCTGTTAGAACCTAGCCTCATGAGCATGTTTTGTATGGTTCATCCTGGTTTTGCTCACAGCTAAGAGGAAACAATAATTATAACAATTATAATAAAGATAATAATAATTATAACAACAACCACCGTAACCACAATGGCCCAGTGTTAAGTAAGTAAACGCTATTTATGTCAATTAATAAAAGCCCTTGCAAACAAAATGGACAAAACATTCAAATTGAAAAGAATCATTTTAAAATTAACGGAGTTAAAAGTTTTTTTTTTGCACCCTTCCAAATGTCCCTGTGTGTAACCAGCCATAACATGCTGGAGTCCAGAATGAGCTGGGGTTGGGGGGTACGTTGACCAAATGTGCAAACATAGCAGTTAAAGGTAGGGCAGTGCTCCAGAAGTTGCAAAAAGTACTTTAAAGTGTGGCTGTGTGAGTTGCTACCTGCATAGGCAAAAGTATGCAGGCTTTGTTGGGCGTGGTTATGAGTTTACGTGAGGGAATGAATAGCACAAGGGCATGATGTAAGTGTCCTCTCCCACCCTAAGCTGCCTGACCCCTGGAACAAGAACACGGTTTTTATTCTTTGGTTATCACCGGACCACACTTTGCACTTTTCCACCTTGCTTATTTTTTGTTCAAATTTGTTTAGATATTTTGTGCAGCGCAGTTCAGTTTGGAGTTGTCCGGTTTTAAGCAAGCTACAACAGCCTGCCTACATGTAAGAACCATTTTATTTTAATACGTATTTAAGGAGACGACTCCTCTCGACGGCCATTTTGGAACAGATGCATATGAGAAGAGAAAGATCTTCTCAGATGTAACCATACAAGGAGCAGCCTCTGTTACCAATTTGCTGCCATGCTGGTTTTTCCACTTGGGTAGGAGGATAACGAAGGCAAGCCTGTAACAGCTTTAATTTGAGATGTATGTGTAGTCCAGGTATTTTGCCCACTTCAGTTGTGGGCCAGTATTAATTTGTGATAATTATCACATCTAAAATTTAGTGAGGATAAATATGAATGGAGAGATCCTCAATCACAAGGTTCTTTGATGGTGGACCTGAAGTGTAGATACTATATGTATTCACAGAACACAAATGAAAATCTAACAATACCTGGTGACCAAAATGCTAGACAGGGAGCAGATAGTTATGTCAAATTAGAAGAAAATAAGATTTGATTTCAGATTCAGATTATTAGGTCTTTGTTTACCAGAACATAGAAACAATACTTGCATTGTTTGGATCACATAAGTAGATCGAAACAAATCTAGGGTTAAAAGTACAACAATGTAACCAAGTATGAAGTCAATATTTCGTCAGTAATCATTAAAGGCTTAGGACATTTAACAGTGTAGCCAAATGTTATATCATAACTCCTCCGGTGGGGAAACACAGTAGGCCACAGACAGCCATCAACAAAACAGGAGTAGTGGAACCAGCTGGACCAGAACCGACACTGCCCGCCAGGGTGCCTCATTCTATAAAGTATTAAGACAAGTAGTACAAGCAGGTAAAACTCTAATCAGGTCATCAAGCGACGTATTCATATGTATGACTCTGTTCTGAATTTTGCGGCATTGGGGGTCTGAGCAGTGGGCTAAAACTGCACACAGAGTCCCAGAAGGGTCCCCAAATGTATTTTGAACTCAGTGCTTGAGGCTGAAGCAAAGCAGGGGTCTCAGCTCCCTCACTTGTTGGACACTCGCTACTCGTAATTACCACACCTGAGCCCCCCCAGCGCTTAGCAACGCCTTAGAAATCCCCTTCACCCCCTCCCTGCAGCTCCGGTCCCGCTCTCGGCTGAGTATTGACGCCGAGGACTGGGCGCCGGTTTTGGCGGCCATCTTGGGTCGGGCTGGGTTGGTGAGGCCATCGACAGCGCTATAAAAACAGACAGTGATGGCTCCGCGCAGCGGACGCGATCAGCGGACGCGCCGGACCTGCGCCGGAGTCGTGCTAGAGTCCTGCCCGTCTGTGCCCGTCCGCGCACGACCGGGCTTAGGGCTTATGGACTCTGGCACCCGTACTTGCTATACCTCAGCGGATCTCCTAGCACTGAAGTCCGATAGCTACTGTTTGTCTCCTACCACATGTGCTATCATCAAGAAAAATAACATCCTCCGTATCCCTTACCCTGTGAACTCGAGTCAGCCACCCCCTCTAAAATTAGCCACCCTCAACACCAGGTCATTACAGAAACACCATTTAGAAATATTTACCCTCCTACAGGACGAGACCATTGATATCCTGACACTCACCAAAACTTGGTTGAGTGACTCTTCCTCCCCGGATATCATAGCTGCCCTCCCTAGCGGGTACGACATGGTCTGGCACAATCGACCAGAGTGGACCCGAGGTGGTGGTGTAGCAACGATTTTTAAAAGTCAGCTTATGGTAACTAAAATTCTAACTGAGACCATAAATGCCGGGGACCTATTAGGGATAAAAGTCACCATAAATAACTCCTGTTTCATCATCTTAACAATATATTGCCCACCTCAAAGCACTTCAATGTTCAATGATCTCTTTTTCCCTATAATATCGGATCTATGCACATGTTACAAAAACATCTTGGTGACTGGTGATTTTAATATCCACTGGGATAAAAGAGACACAGATTTACTAGCTCAGAAATTGCAGACTTCTATGACCGCTCTTGGATTGATACAACTTGTGGAATCCCCAACTCATACAAAAGGCCATATTCTTGATCTTATTTGGTCTTCTATGCCAAAGGCGGTCATTACAAATATTACACCCTGCATTTGGTCAGACCACCATCTAATTTTGTACGACATACCGCAATATAACCTCCAGACTAAACTTCCACTAAAAACTAAAAAAGTGCGGCAGTGGAAAAAAGTCAACTCTGATACCTTGACCAAAGCTCTGTTTAAACACAAACAGAAATCCATAACTTCATCAGATGGTATCGACTTAGACTCAAACTATGACAGGATAATAACTACCCTCATGCAATCTATTGAGGAGATAGCCCTGAAAAAACACAAAAAGTAAAGGGTGCAGAAAAAGGAGCCCCCTTGGTTCACCCAGAGTCTACGAGACCAAAAAAGAAAGCTCCGTTATCTCGAAAGATGCTGAAGGAAATCTAAAAAGGATACTGATAGGGAATTATACAGAACATCGTTTCAATTGTATAAAAAGCTCATCATTTCAGCCAAGAAGGATTATTATGAAACACGCATGAACAACGCCACCAATATCCAAAAAGAGACCTTTCAAATTCTGAAAGAGCTAAGTAAGAAGGAGGAAAAGGCAGACATATTGATTAACTGTGATACCTTCCAGGGATATTTCCTTGAAAAAGTAGCGACCATACTGTCAGATATCAAGAAGGATAACCCGGCAATACACACCTTGCCACTGCCCCCTTCACATTTCTCAACCCCTATCGTCACTAGATTTCCTGAAATTGATCCTACCTCCCTTAGACATCTAGTAGCATCCACCAAGTCAGGTTCCCCTGCTGACCCTTGCCCGCCTGATATTTTCCGACTAGCAATCCCGATCCTAGAGGACCAGATTTTAGACCTCTTAAACATCTCATTAGCTACTGGATCACTACCAACATCCTTCAAAGAGGCCCGCGTCAGACCATTGATAAAAAAACCTGGGGCAGATCCAACTAGCCTGAAGAATTACAGGCCAATTTCCCAGTTGCCATTTTTATCAAAAGTACTAGAACAACATGTACTAAAATCCCTGTCATCCCTCCTGGAATCCCATCATCTTCTCCAGGAACGGCAAGCTGGCTTTCGTGCCCACCATAGCACGGAACTAGTAATGCTGTCAGTATTGGACGAGCTCAGAGTCATGGCTGATAGTAAAAAGCCAAGCGCCCTGATATTACTAGACCTATCAGCGGCGTTTGATACTGTCAGCCATGCACTGCTCCTGGACAGATTAGCCAGGGCCGGGATAAGAGAACAAGCTCTCCAGTGGCTGACAGCCTTCTTATCAGGGAGGACGCAGAGGATCCAGCTAGCAGATCAGGTCTCCGAAGTGGGTGCCTTAGTTTGTGGAGTCCCGCAAGGGTCCGCACTTTCCCCACTTTTATTCAACTTATATTTACAACCATTGATAGAATCCCTGGCAAACATGGGCTGTAAAGTTTTTAATTATGCCGATGATACTCAGCTATTGCAGAGTATCGACAATACTATATCGGCTCAGTCCACGGCCCAAGACATATTACGATTCACAGTGAACTGGATGTCGTCCAACCTATTGAAAATCAATCCGGATAAAATGGAGGTTCTTGTAGTTTCAAAATCTACCTCCCCCTGGAATGATTTGTTCTGGCCACAAGAACTTGGACCTACCCCAAAACCTTGCTCTAGTGTAAAGAGCCTTGGGATGAAAATTGACCAGGAACTATCAATGACTAACCAAGTGTCCGCTGTGGTTGGCTCATGTACGAACCTGATCAGGCAACTACCCAAGCTTGTCCCTTTACTTTCAAGGAGTTTGCTTCGAACAATTGTTTCAGCTACGATTGTGTCTAGAATTGATTACGGCAACGCATTATACCTAGGCCTCCCAAAAAACTCCATCAATCGCCTACAGGTCATCTTAAATGACGCAGCTCGTCTGATATTTGGAGTACCTAAGCGGCCCACGCCTCTCCCTTACTTTATAGGCTGCACTGGCTCCCTATGAAACAAAGAGTTGAATTCAAGAGCATGTGCATCTGCCATAAAGCTATCCACGGTCAGGCGCCAGCCTATATAAAAGATAGGCTAAAAATCTACAAACCTAAGCGCGCCTTGAGATCCTCCGATTCCCTCCTGCTATCCTGCCCACGTTTCAAACTGGCAACAAAAGGAGGCAGAGCTTTTTCAGTCCAAGCTCCCACCATCTGGAACAAGCTACCGGAGGCGCTCCGTAGAGAAGCCAACCTCCTCCGCTTTAGGAAAACCCTGAAAACTTTACTTTTCAAAGATGCGTTTACATCTCCGTAGTCAAGTTAACATCTCTTTATCTTCACTTCGTCTTTGTTGCTGTACTTTGTCAGTAGCGCTTTGAGACCTGTCGGTGAGTTGGCGCGATACAAAACCCAGTTACAAATTACAAATTACAATTACTTCCTTATATTATAACCTTTAACAAATCCAGCTGTTTAGGGGTGGGGCCCTTTATCCACTCTCTTGCAACTCTGCGTTTAGTTAGCAAAGTCGCCAGCTCTAACAGTCATCTAGATGGGCGTCCAATGTCTGGAACATGGTCTAACAGGAGGGCCAAGGGAGCATAGGGCAGGAAAATGGAAACTATGGGCTCCAATTACACGTGCAGGGCAGAATTCCAATCCCTGTGCAAACACAGACTTACGAGTTGTGTGATAAATATCACACCCTCCTAGTTTTCCCCTTGAAATTCCTGCGGTAAACTACCTGAGGGTCGAAGGCCAGTAAAAAAAGGCAAAACATGCGGAATTCGTCATGCTAAATACAGTTTCCCCATGCTGTGTCTTATTTTAAAGGGCACAACTTGTAAAAGGCCATAATTATGGCACTTTTTAAACTAAGATCCCTGTGGTATTGGATTTTAAAAGGTTTAATAATAATCACCTTCCCAACCAGGCACTTGTAAAGAGGGCCTATGCAGCGGATCCCTTGAATGATCTCTAGCCAGAATATACATGAGGGCAATGCAGGGCCAAGTTCAAAAATTGTTTTGGATTAGTGGAGCAAGGTTGCAAACAGAAGGACTAGTGGGGTCATTGGTATGTAGCACCTTGGGTGAGTAGTACAGCCTGTTTAGGAAGTGAAAATGGATGATCTTATGTCTATAATTCATAGACAAAGTGCCCTGTCTGTTCACAACAGAACCGCCAGACCACACAGTCTGCATGCAGTTTTTAAAGTTTCAATGCCACTCTCATTTGGTTGGGGGATACAGAAACATTTATGTCAGAGGGAAGAATTCCTCAGGTGCATCAGGAAAGGAGTCTAAGAATGCCATATCTGCCAGATACAGCCTGTAAAAAGCAACAAATCTAGTGTTAAGGTCTCAGTAGGCCTGAAATTGTACTAGGGTAAAGAGAAGGCCTTCTTGAAGAAGCTAACCCAATTTGAACAGCCAAAGGCAAGTAAGTGTACACTGGACTCATCTGTATGATGACAGGGGCAGTGCAGGTTATTGGCTATGGACATCTCTGGGGAACAAACAGGAAGTCTACTAGCTTTCCTGCCCACAGTCTAAATTATTCTGGGAAGGCCTCAGACTGGCTCAATGCATCTGTTCGGCTTGGGTACTCAGAATAGCAATCACCATGCTCACTGATGTAATTTGTTCTTTCTCTAGTCGTAAATGAGGGACAACACATTGAGTGTCTATCCAGTAAATAACAAACTGGGATTGGGGTGTAAAGAAATGTCTTTCAAAGTCGGGCACTGCAAACCACCTCCACGGATAAAGGGCTTGATAATTTTGCCCCACGCAATCATGGTGTCTTGTCCCTCATACCACTCTGGTGAGAAAATGTCACTATTTATCAAGCTTGTTTCCTGGCGGAAATTAAGGAAAATACATAAAATCCTGGGAGGCTCCAGCATTTTAATAAACGCAATTCAGCCTGCAGTGGAAAGAGGTAACTGAATCCAAAGTTGCACCTGGATAGATATTACTCCATAGCTGACTATTCACTCCAGTTAATCTGAAGTCCCGAAAAAAGTCACTTATCGTATATACCTAAGATTCTAGATTTAGACTAGGGTTTTTGACAAATAATAAAATATCCTTAGCTTACAGTTGGAACAAAAATCTGTATAGGTAACATGATGTCCCTCTGACAATGCTTTCTTAAGATGAGGAAGTCAATGACAAAAAGTAAAGGTGACAAGGGGCAGTGCTGTATCATGCCCCTGCCAGCCACTAAAGAAACAGAAGTGTAGCCATTAATGGGTACTCTAGCATAGAGGCAAGTGAATAACATCTGGCCCATGCAGAAAAAGGAATCGCTAAGCCCTAATCTAGGAAGAGTCGTCAGTATGAAGGGCCATTCAAGTGAATCAAATACCTTCTCTACAGCTAGAAACACCAAGCCTGTCTGAACCTGTGGGCAGATTATATGGCTAAGTGCATAGAACATACACAGGTTGTTTGATGTAGCCCCACTGGGCATTAAACCTTTATGATCCGGTCTAATCAGCCCATTCATTAGTGGGTTCAGTCTGTTAATTAAGCATACAAGGGAAATTGTATTACCCAGGTTTAACAGTGATAAAGGTCTATAAGACCGAGTATCTTGAGGGTCTTTACCTCTTTAGGATCTCAGTAATTAAGGCCTCTCGGGTGCAAGCTGACCAGTATTGAAGGCCGCTTGCTATATAAAACCAGCAACAGAGGGACAAGGTTGCCCTTAAATTCTTTGTAAAATTCAGCCATCAGTCCATCAGAGATTTACAACTTACAGTTAGCATAGCAATCTATGGCCGGGTTGACCTTGGCTAACGGAATTGGTTCCAGCATATATTTGCATCTCTCTCCTTCAACCCAGGGTAATTGGATATCCTCTAAGTAAGCCTTAAACTGCTCCACGGAGTGATTTGCCTTGAAGTGTAGAAACGAGTGTAATAGTTGAATTTCTGCAGACCACTTTGTTACTGTTAATGACCACACCAGAATGTAAGAACTAGATCACTGTCTTTGGCTGAGCCAGAATAGTGATTTACTGGGCCTTTTCACCTTCTCTGTATATTTGAGCCTTTGAATGTTTACCCAGTAAAGCTACCTCACGGTCAGCAGCCTCCTTGACTTGTGTATGAAAGTCCATGTCTCTAACCTTTCAGCCTCAGTCACAATGTAGGTTGAATAGCACCATGGTTGTTGCTGCCCAGAAGGAATTTGGCAGTGATGTTCCAACATGCCATGGTCCTAACTGCCTAATTGAGTCCTTTTCAACGTTGGATGTCTCTGCCTTGTCCACTCTGCTTAACTCTATAACGTCTGGCTCACATCTAGACCCGTCTCCGCCATCCCTTCTGGGAAACTTATGCCCTGAACATTTGCAAAAGGTGACTGCCCTTCTCAGCTCTTCACTTTTAGAGGGCTGAGTCCCTAAATCATGGAAAAATGCTATGATTTTACTCCTTCTCAAAAAGCCCAATGTTGAGCCTTTTAATTGGTCTATTTATAGACCAATTCACTGCTACTTTTATTTTCTAAAATCTTTGAAAAATGTGTGTAAACTAATTTCTGCTTAAGTTGAAGCAAACAATCTTCATTTCTCTGAATCTGCTTTAGGGTTGGTTACAGCACTGAATCCACTCGGTTAAGAGTCATGTAGTAGCTCAGACTTCATCTTGTCAATGGTGGTACTGCTGCACTGATGCGACTTGATCTCAGTGAAGGTTTCAACACTGTATCACATGAACTGCTCCACAATAGATTAGAAGATATGGGTTGTCATGATCTGGCTCTGACCTGCTTAGCTTAATTTTTACAGGATTGGACCTTTCAGGTCTTTACCATCAAACATACATCTAGTTTCCATTCTCTCACCTCAGGAGTCCTCCAGGGTTCGGTGTTGAGCTCTTTATTGTTCAACATCTAAGGGTGTCTCCTGGCTGACATTCTGGAAGGCTGTGATCCTCTCTTTTCCTTTTCATTTTCGAAAGGTTACAGCTCTGACACCTTGAATATCTATCTCCTGAAGGTAGTTACCTGGATGAACAACACTTCTTTTAAACTTAATGGAGATAAGACAGATGTGTTGCTTCTGGGCAATAACCCACAACTCTGGGGACCCCCATCACTGGTGTCCGGAAGGAGTGCAAGACAGAGACATTCCCACTTGAGCTTGATGAACGGCGATTTCTACTCTCTGCAGGGGATGCACGGCTGAACATTGTGTGTGCTCCCCTGATGGTGTGTTGCTGGTAAGTACCAGTGAGGTGAAGACTGGTCCCCGAGCCCTAATGAAATTACCGTAAATAATGAGCAATGAAGCATGTCGGCCTTTCCCAACTGAAATAGTCTAACACATGCCGTTCTTTTAATCTGAGTGTGCTCACGGCATTCAATAAAGTATGTATAGCTGCAAGTGAGTCACAACTCATTTTAGCTTGAAGAAGCAATTTTTGTTCTTTCTCACTTCAGGGTCTGGTTGGTGAAGAATGACACAAGCATTTATATTTCATTCTTTTCCACTTTATCCTTTTCTTTTCTTCACCTCTAAAATTAGGACACTGCTTTTCTTTCTTCATGGTCATGAAAGTTACCAATGATGATAGCGTGAGCAAATTGGTGAATACCAACCAGCAGCTCCCTTGGTGATGTTTACGTCAGGTTCTGTCTGACCTCTCAGACATTTTTTCCTCCTGGTAATACTCACGAGATGAAATGCTATCTGGTGTATTGAAAAACAATTTAAAATTGAACATTGGAAACTGGGTATGACTGGCACTTTGATGAAGCCAGCTCCTGGGCAGAGATAGTGTTAGACTGCCCTCGAATCCATAAAGTAGATATAGTGTTCTTTTATAATCATGTATTTTGTATTTTGACCCCCATCTCTGGCCAGATATCCTTGACACTCCTCCAGCTTCTGTAGTGAAGAATTTGGGGTTCTGGCTCTAGGATGAGCTCTCAATGAAACTTCAAATTTCCCAGGTAGCCTCTATTTGTTTTGCTGTTTTAAAGTGACTAAAGAAAATTCTCTGGATATTACTATTCTCGGCAGAGTAAACAGTAATTCAGGCCGTCATTCTGTCCATGTTGGACTATGGTAATATTCTTTACCTTGGGTCCTCAAAAACCTCACTTAAACATCTGCAGGTAGTCCAGAAGGTGGCTGCTAAATGGTTATTTCATCTCCCAAAGAAGTTGTCCACGTCCATCCTTCTTTGAGACATTCACTGGTTGTCTTTGGGAAAACGTGTCCAGCCCAAAACTCTGGGCATAAAGCTGTGTCAAATGAAAGTTCTCCTTATCTGAGATCATTGTTGACTCACTATCATCCCAGTAGTTCCCTCTGCTCCAGCAATCACAATCTGTGTGCAGTCCCCAGAATTAAAACATCGTGTCAGAGCGGTCGGTCTTTTTCTTACTTGGCTCTTAAACTTTGGAATTCTCTCCACGACTGGATGAGAATGTGCTCATTTCTTAGTGTTTTTCAAAAATCACTTAAAACCTGGCTTTGCTCAGTCTTGTATGGTTCCTGTTATGTCACATTCTTATTCATGCCAAATGCTGGAAAATCCTGCTGGATAGCTATGCAAAATATAAAACCACAATAATAATAATAAGTCATTAAAATATTTAAGGGCTTTAGTGCCATGGGTCGTGTGTATTGTTGATTGGCAGTTGCCATGCCTTCTCTAGGTGACTCCGCAGTGTGCGAATAGACTTAAGGATACCTTTATGTTTACACAAAGGGGTGTCCCATATTTAAACCTTAAAGGTCACACAGACTGTCAGGATTAGACTAAGCTGCTGTTGATATAAAATAATTCTTCAACTTCTGCAGCAATATCCACACTAAACACTGGGTCAGACAAGGCTGTTGATGAAAAACTCACATTCCGCACTCAAGAGTGGGGGGGGGGGGGGGGCAAGCTAAACATAGAAGGATGCTGTTCCTCCAGAGAAAGGGAAAATGGGAAAAGAGAAGCTGCCAGTCAGGACCAGGAGAGGGGCTGATCAACTGGAGCAGGGGATCCAATTAATCAGAAGTGATTACACTCACCTACCCAGATGGGTCTCATGCTTCATCATTGGGCTGCTCATCGTTAAGCCAGTGCTGCAATGCCCAACAGGTCCACTGAGGGGGCTCTTTATTGGAGGACTTCTGATTTGGTAGCCCAAATGAGGAGTGCAAGGGAGGATATTGTGAGTGTAGGGTGGTGCGGTATGTGGTTTAACAATGTCTAAAGGGTACTGACAACAAATTAACGCTGTCCTAGGAACCAATGAACCTTGACAGCTTAAAATATGTGAAGTAGGGTCAGTAATCAGCACAGGAGAATGGTGTGGAGCAAGTACTTCAGAATCCACACCTATGTCAGTCTGATGGACATTAGCCAAAACTCTACATGGGCATGTGAGTCGGGTGCAGATGAAAAGACAGAATATGGCCATCTATTATCATTGAGTTCCCACAAAATGTCTGTCGGGCCAGCAGAGTCAATAATTTGAAGTAGCGTGGTGACCGTATTATGGTTCTTAAACCTGTAAGGGTTGTTACTATCCAGGTTGAGGTCTAAGATGAGGTTAAAATCGCCTCCCCATATTGGTAATTTTTAAGTCAGTAGTGCTGCTAAATAGTCTCAAAGAGTTCGGGAGGGTCTGTAGCAGTCTGAGATATACAAGTATGGGTCCTTTGGGGCTGCATAAATGTAATCTGGTTTAAATCGCAGTGCTTTGTGAATCAGTGTCACGCCTTGCAGGCGTATCTAGTGTATCAAGCAAAATAGCTATTGTCCCCATTAGTCAGTGAAAGTGTGAGTCTTGGTGCGGTCTGTGTGTGTCTACAGCAGCAAAGCAACGTCAACATTATCTAGACAGGCTACTATGGGCCACCATTTCTTGGGGTTATCGAACCACCTGACATTCCAGTTGATCAGATTAATAGTGTGCACCATATATGTTACCATGGGAAAGATCTAAATTGCAGCCGCTACCTGTCCTAACTTGCACAGGTGAGACAGGAGCCACTGCAGCACTGTGGAGGGCGGGGGATGGTTAGGGTAGGAGTTTGAGAGGTTTTTAGCTGTCAATACATTCTGGAAAGAGAACTTATAAAATTCAACCATCATATGAAAATGAAGGGATTAAAATGGGTTAGGCCTGGTTAGAGGAAGAGAAACGCCAACCTCCTCCCTCATTGCATACAACAAAACCTAGAAAATAAATTAAGCCTATCTA
The DNA here is from genome assembly GCF_964263255.1 of Lissotriton vulgaris. Classification (NCBI taxonomy): domain Eukaryota; kingdom Metazoa; phylum Chordata; class Amphibia; order Caudata; family Salamandridae; genus Lissotriton; species Lissotriton vulgaris. Next base: position 1,532,480,020 of record NC_141689.1, on the reverse strand, counting down.
TAGGCACTAATTGCTGGAAGATCTGATGGTATAAAATTCGTTCCATGTCACTTGTGAGGTAACATAAGGATGTTGATAGGGGCTTGCATAGGAGCCACTGTGCTTAAGTTTAGGTTTTACAAATTTCATTGGTTGTTCCATTGGGGGCGTGATTTCATAATCATTTTTCAGCTCAATCCTGGACACACCCACTGTGTGGTGAGCCACAGCACCTCTTAGCTCCCTGGACCCATCCTCCACAGCAGAGATCCCGTGTTCAGCTTCATCAATGCGATTGGTATGCTGGTCAAACCTCTTTTCCATCTGGCTGAGCCCCATTGTCAGGGGGTAAAGCTTGCCATTTATATGCTGAAGGAGTGTACTCATCTAAAGCAGGATACCACACATTTTGCAGTCTTCACCAGGAGCGGGTCCTCTAGCCACTAGTTCAGAAGAGTCAGACTCGGTTGTGGACAAAATCCTGGCTGCATACATGGCATCAAAGGCCAGTTTAGCCTGTTTTGGATTGGTTTTCACATGATGGCAATGTGGGAGGAGAGGGGGAGGGTGTGGAGAGCAAACAACTCAGAGTAGTTTCCCCAGGTCGGCAGTCAGTAACCATGGGGACAAGCAGGACAGTCACACTGCACCCCTCTCACCCCTCCCAATGATAAGGCCAGCAGGCAAGGCCAAGAGCCAGCTGTGAGAATCAAGCAATTTGAAAGGACAGGGCAGTCACCTTTCAACACTGTATTATGTGGGAGGGGGTGCTCCTGAGACTCAGTGGATGAACACACCTAACCAGTCAGGGACCACAATCTGATAAATGTAGGCAAACTCAGCTCAGATTTAGCAAAGCACACAATCTAGGTTAAGGGGCCTTCACCTCTATCAGAGTCTACAATGTTCCATGGCAGTTCCAAATATTTGCAGCATGGGGTGTGTGGGAAGTAGAATCACCCCAGGGAGTAGAGACGGTAGCTTTAAATGTGGCAGTCGGGCTACAGCACAGGAGGATGTATACTTACCTCCAGGCCGCAGCGCCTCCTGCATATGTTCCTCTACAGTAACAGGAGCGTGCCTGAGTCATCAGCGCATGCTCCGACGGGTAATAAAGTTTTTGGTTCAGGGCCTCAGGCCCAGAAGGAAGTCTACTACAGCAGCCCAAGGAAAGCGGAGTCTTGGATCTTGTCAGGAGGGCCCCCACTCCTCTCAATCCACATGGTTTCAGAAGGTCAAATAAGAAGGCTGCAGCACTCACAAGTGTCACCAACAGCTTATTACCAAATTCCTGGCTACAAGAGAGATTGGTGTCCCTCGTTTATGCCCCCCTACAGCAGGGGCTGGTTACTGCAGCTCCCATCTCAAGCAGGCATCTCAGTTGGTGGTTGGACATCAACCTCCAGAGGAAAATAAGATCATGACCACATTTTTGGGTATGATTGTTCACAAGTTGACTTAGGATTAAGTCCTCATTCAGGTTCCTTCTAAAATTGCAAGAAGTCAGCCCTGAGTGATGAACTGCTCTTGCCTTCAATCTCAGATCAGTAACACTTCACAGGATAACTGCAGAAATTAAAATGGTGGGCAGTCTCTTGGAAAGACTAATAAAAGAGAACCGTGCTTACTTTGCTAGTGGTTGCAGATGGTAGTCACTGGCACTCATCTTTGGGGACCAAGACTTATTTTTCATTATAAAGCCCACGAGTGACAAAGGCTGATGAGGGAAAGAGAATGAGGAGGAGAAAAATAGGAAACAACAACAAAGGGAGCAGGCAGGGATGAAATACAAACTGCAAGAGTAAGTTAAAGAGGTAGGCAATGTGGTAGTGGAAGAAAGAAACACGAGGTGAAATTAAAATTAGGCAGCCTTGGCATTCGGCGACTTTGGACTTCAGAAGCCCCGGCTGAGGTCTTCTAAGAGAACTCCTTAGCTGGCCATGTTCTCCAACACATCTTTCTCTTTCTTAATAGATGCAAATACTCAGCACTGTAAAAATGTGGGGCACTGGACAGTGAGTAGGAAAAGGAGACCTTAAGATATGACCACTAAAACGAGATACACTGATCACCAGGAATCCATTAGATTATAGAAATTATCAGGCTGAAATACCAATAAGAAAATGTTCATATGGCGAGCTCTATGGGTTAGAGTGTAAGTGATTCTATGTTTTTAATAAAATTAGAAATGAATATTTAGCTTATCTTGAAGATAAGGGCCCGATGTAGGTAAACTCCACTTTACCACTTCTTAAATACCGAATCATACCGATTCGGTATTTCAGAAGTGGTAAATTGGAGGGGGGGAAATGTAGGTAATCCAGATGTTTTGATTACCGATTCGGTAAAAATCGGTATTTACCGATTCGGTAATTACCGAATCGGTAATGCCCATTGCTTCCTATGGGCTTTGAAGCCCATAGGAATCAATGGGCATTACCGATTCGGTATTTTCCGAATCGGTAAATACCGAATCCATCAAGGGTGCAGGGGGTGTCACTTTGACACCCTCTGGCACCCCCAATACAGGCGTGGGTGCCATGTGGCAGGCATACATGCCCTAAGGGCATGTCTGCCTGTCACATGGCATAGGTGTGCATGCACACATGTGCATGCACACCGGAATCAGTATTTTACCATGAGGTTTTATTTCATGGTAAAATACCGATTCTGTAAGGCCTCTGGGACTCAGAAGAGTCCCAACTACATATGTAAAATACCGAATCGGTATGAATACCGATTCGGTATTTTACAGATTCGGTAACTTTACCGATTCGGTAAATATACCGAATCGGTAAACAAGGTCCCCCTACATCTCATTGACCCATTTACCGGTCGGTAACGGCCGAAATCGGCCGTTACCGACCGGTAAAGGCCACCTACATCGGGCCCTTAGTGAATGTATTGCAAAGCACAACCATTGTATTCTGCAAGTTCAGGATAGGTACAGTCTGATGATTTGCTTTAAGTAAATAACATGAATTAATTAGACAAACCAATAGAATATCAAGATAGAGACGGAAACTTTAAACCAGGGGTCTCCAAACCGGTCCTGGAGGGACGGATCCATGCCAGACTTTTTGGATATCCCAATAGAGATACATGTAGTTATTTTAAAAATCTGGCATGGATCCGGCCCTCCAGGACCGGTTTGGAGACCCCTGCTTTAAACACACTCTTCGGGAACTTTTTTACTTGAGGGCATATTACTTGCAGACAAAAAGATTAGACCTGTTTTAACAAACATAAATACCTATTTTGCGTGGCCTACCTTCAGGGAAAACAAACAGCTTGCAACTCTTTAAAAACAAAGCACAGGTATAATTAACTTGATTCTGGATTCCTTCGCACTGACTAATTGTGCAATTTTGCACTGACAGTTTGACTCAACAATTGAACCCAATTAAACACAAACAACCCTTTGAGTGTCTGCGTAGTTTTTGCATTTGAAGGGTGTTGCATACATTGGTTGTTAAATTGCCCAGACAGGGGCCTAAGTAATCTATACCGTCCAGGAATGCAGTAGCGTCAATACAGCCTAAATAATCTGATTAGAATTTGGGTCAGTATTTTCTAACTCAAATACTGAAAGGCTCTGAGATTTATTTCAAAGAAAGAAATATATGAGTTTGAGGGGAAACTAGTGCTGTAGAATTTCAATAAGGGATTGGTTATCTAGATCTTGTCTCCATCCTTAAACGTGAGATAGTTTTATTTATTATTATATGCTTATTTTTTGAAAACCAATACATAGAATACACAGATTAAAGTTGTCATTTAAATTACTATAAAAGTCTTTATAAAATTCTTATGTATCGATGTGCTCGTTGTCACTGGCAAAGGGTCATGATAGACATAAGATACATAAGCTATGAAATTCATCTGGGAGTCGCATGATGAAAATGTATAATGTTACAGGTAGAAGCCAACAGTTTTCCACTATGTGAGGTCGATTCATCGTCTGAGTTTCTCAATACAATTTTGTTGAGACATAAGTGAAAAATGTAATAGTCTGCACATTTAGACTTGTGTTTCGCCCTTCAAAGCTTGCAATTACTGCTTGCTGGCATGTTCGCACTCCTACTGTTTTAAAACTGTGGCACAAAGATGTCGCGGGGAGGGTAGTTGATGACCGAGTTGAGAGTGCGAGGTGGCAGGGGTATACTAGAATACTGGAGAGAGTAATATATTCATCTGAAGGACGGTGACAGCAAGCCGGATATATACACTAACATGTGCCATGTCTTACCGTTCTAATATTTTTCCTTGCCTAGCATCGACTGCATCGGGTTTACAGCTAGGCCATCAACCTGTGCAAGAAGCTTGTGAAGATAAGAGTTCTGGGAGCATGCAAACTGGATTGGAGGGCTCAGGAGACTGCACAGGGTATGCTTCAGCACCCCAGCCCTTTTTTTGTCATCAGAGAGAGGGGTGGCCAGTCTGCAAGGTGTGCAGCATGCCGGTTCACAAGAATGTCAGGGAATAGTAGGGGCAGACACATGTATCAAGAGCTCTGTGTAATATTTTCTTGTTTCTTTCCGGTAAAAGTGAAGGAGCCGGGTTCCATGTTCTAGATCCACTCTGGAACCTCTGTTCGATGGTACTTTTTATCAGCATGAAAGCGTGGAAGGGAGAGAAAGCGTTAGCCAATCAAACAACTCAGTTCCAATTTACTATGACTCCTAAGAATCACAGACTCCCAATCAGGTTTTGTTTATTGCAAAACCAAGAACAACTGGGCATTCAAACAACTCAAAGTGAGGGTGTAGAAAAACATCCTAACCAATACAAAGCTAAATCTGTGGATGAAGTTAAGGCGGTGCAACTTGCCCAGAATGATTAGTTTGAGAATCAGCATACAAAATATGATCGAGCAGACATCAAGATTCCATTTCATTGGAAGTTAGTGGGTTTAGAACGTTAACCTATCCATACACTACCACTACTGTGACATCCCTTCATAGCATTTCCCAAGGTAAGATCTTTTAAGGTGTCAACCTGTAAAGTCTTCCTAAGAAGTCCCTTCACATCAGTTGGGTCATGTAGCATAAAGTCCCAGGGCACTTTCCCTAGTTACGATACATCAATACCACAGGTGGTATTCCAGGATGCCTTGCAGATGACGCCATCCAGTCAGGCCTCATAGGTAACTTTTCATTAGGCAGAGATGCTCCCAATCTTTGGCGAAATGACCATGATTCCCAGGTTTGCTCCGATGAGAAAGTACAACAGTTCTCCATTATCAGTATCAACGCTCAATGTATCCTCTTCTCACTAAGCCTAACTCCTAACACAAAGGCATTCTAACTAACAAGGATGAATTTTCCACCTACAACAGAAACATGTGAAAGAACAAATCAAACGTGCTTATAACATTTTACTATTAAATCTAATGCAAGAGATTCCAGGGAAAATGTATTTCAGGCCAGCAGAAATCGACCAACATGAGAAAATAGCACACTGGCCTCACGAAATTACATGTAAAAGAACACTTTTACTGGGCACTTCTAAATTAACACGTTACATAAGCATGCCAAATACACAAATAATTGTCAGCAGCATAAGTGATTTATGCACGTTAATGTCTTCAGCTAAACACATGTATATTCAATGTTAATCTTCTTACGTTTACATGAAAATATTCCTAACACACCACAATTTGTTAATACAGTCTACGTTCTAATGTCACACATTAATACAACAAGAGAATATATGCGGATGCAGACTATTCGTGATTATGATGCACCCCTACAAATAAAAGAGCAACATTTGCACTACATCAACAGCATGGCCCATAAGCAAGCATGCACAACCACAGGCAGCCCTTCAAAACTGGAGGGACTTCTACTTTTGGTGAACTCTGGAAAGCGGGTAAAACCCATGGCACTGATTGGACCTGCAGCATGGTGTTGGAAGGCCCTGGAAAGGACCACCAGGTAGTTGGGAGCCTCCTCAAGGGGTAGAGAGATTTGCCAGCATGCTAAAGATGCCCCCTATCCTTGGGGATGTAAAGCAAGGAAGCAGCAGCAAGCAGCTTCAACCACAGTGGGGAGTGTACTGGTGATAGTCCACTGCACGCTTCGGGTGTTGTTATATTTTCTACACTGCAGGGTGAAAGTAGACACGCAGCTGTTACTGTTCCCCACCGTTCCACACTTGTGGCGGGGGTGGCACCACTACCACAAGACTCAGCCCCAGTCAAAGGGGATACGGTTTCAGCCCCCCCCCAGCTAGCACACCAATTAGTTGGTATGGTTTCAGCTACCCCGCAGCCAGCACACCAAGTAGAGTCTGGTAGCAGCATCTGTGACAGGTGTAGGAGTTCCCAACAGCACAGCAGGCCAGGTTTGGGCTCAACCCGCAAAAATGTCTGTGCCCATTATATGGGTTCAGAGCAGACCTACTTTAATTCTAGCCTCATTCTGTTTGGAACAGCTTCACCCACCCTTGCTCCCTGATGGGCGATTGCTTAGCGTGTTCCCACAGAAACCAGAGACAAGATACAGAAGGGGAGTTCTGCAATCTTTTTGACATAATCAAGGCAGGGGAAACACCTGGTATGGCAAAGGTTGGCAAGGAGAGTGAGCATAAGCCTAAGAAGGTTTGTGTGGAACGGTCCTTGAAGAACTGGATGACTATTTTTTCCATATACGTAGCAATCCTTATGGAGAAGTTCTAAGCCCAGCCCCCCCACTTATTTGCATACATGTCCTTGATCCACATTCAAGGTTACAGCTTGGCTGCAGTATTGTATTAAATTTAGGCAGATGAAGGCGACCACACTGGACGTCGCTTGGGACCAAAGGGAGATAAAACATATGGCATTTTGAGTTTAGCATGGGGACTGATCATGGGGAAAACCTGCAGTCCTTTCGGACAGATGGGGGGTCAGGGGACAAGAGTGCGGTCTGCTGGCAGTTCAACATGAAAGAGTGCCTTAGAGGGTCTAGCTGCAAATTCAAGCACTTGTGCTCCTTCCGTGGAACCCACAGCACCCATAAATGAAGTGCTTCAGGAAATACAGGCAATCAAAGTAACAGCCAACCTCAAAAGGACTCTAATGCCCCTCCCTCTTTGGGCAAAGCTTCATCACCAATAAGACTACACATTTTAGCATTCCTTCTGGGTAAAGATAAACACTGGCAAGATGTTTATGATTTAAAGGATGGATTCTGCATCCCATCCAAAGCCTTAACCTCTACAGACCCTCTTAGGAATCAACTGTCAATCACTTGGCAACCAGAGTTAGTCAAAGAAAAAATACTAAAGGAAGTATGGGCGGGGACAGCTGCAGGCCCATTTGATACCCCACCCCTGGATGACCTGGTCTGATTGCCTGTCGGGCTATTACCCAAAAAAAGGCAGGTTAAGTTTCAATTAATTCAGAATATGTCCTTCCCAAATGGACAGTCAGTCAATCAAGGCCTGCAGCAAGAATGGTCTGCCGGCAGGTACACGTCCTGTCATGAGGGGATTTATAAGCTGCAGAAACTGGGGTGGGGGGCTATGATGGAGAAATCAGACATTGAAGCTGCATTCTACCTATTACCAGTGCACCCGGAGGACTACCACACTCTAGGCTTCGAGGGGCAATACTATGTAGGCCTCTGCATGCCTATTGGTTGTGTGATAGCATGCTCAATTTTGAGACCTTTAGTCATTTCCTGGGAGGGACGATCAAGGACATAGTGCGGTCAGAGGACATAGTGCTGTACTTGACCGACTTCATGGGGCCGCCAGGCTCTCCGGCTTGTTGGCAGGCCCTGAAAAGTTTTTGCGAGCTGGCTCAGGTTCTATGTGTCCCTCTGGCAGAGGACAAAACAGAATGCACAACAACTATTCTTTCATTCTTGGGTATAGAGATAAACTCAGTGGCAGGGGGTTACAGGTTATCTCAGAATAAGGTCACTGGTTTTTGGGCATCTCTCAATGTGTGCCTGGCTGCCAAAAAGGTCACTCTTCACTACCTGCAGGTCCTGTTGGGCCAACAGGATTTTGCGTTCAAGGTCATCCCAATGGGGAGGGCATTCTTCAGAAGTATTGCCAGGTCTATGTCTGTCAAGCCAAATATCACTATACATGATTATCTGCAGAGGTCAGAGAAGATATGGCCATTTTGAAGGAGTTCCTGGAAAACTTTAATGATAAACTTAAACTTGACCCACTATACAGATGCAGCAGGAGATGTGAGATCGGGGCTGTTTTTTGGACCAAGTGGTGTATGAAACACTGGCCAGTGGATTGTGTTGCATCAGGCCTCACCAGGAATGTACTCAATTATAGTTACATTGCACATCTGGGGGCTGCTCTTGGCCAACAAGAGGATCGTTTTCTGGTCAGACAGGATGTCCGCCGTGGCGGCTATCAACAACCAAAATGCTAATTGCACATTTGTTTAAACTTTGCTCAAGACCCTAATCTGGTGCTGCCTCTCTGCTAATATGTATTTCACTGCCACGCATGTGCCCGGGGTGCAGAACACTATAGCTGCCACATGGCCCCGTTCTGAGTTGGAAAGGTTCAGAGCACAAAAGCTGATGGCAGAGAAGGTGATGATGGAATTCCCTTAGGAATTGTGGGAGCATGGTGCCCCCTTGTCCCAGACCTGATTGTGTTCTCACTCACCCCAAGGACTAAGCGTGGTGATAATGTGGCATGGCAGACATACAATAGTCCTTTTGAGACAGGGGCCAGAGCCAAATACTTCAGCATGGAGGGGGTGTTACATTCATTACTAGACAGAGAGGTTTTGGCAAGTCAGCGACACTGGTCAAGAGGCAGCTGTTGGCAATCGCTTTCTTTGCAAGCTTAGTGGGACAGGAAGGACCTCAGGAAGGATTTCAGGGTTCAAAGGGTGATGATAGGGTGGGAGCGGCTGGCTCCAGTGGCACAGGACGATTGGAGTGTATAATTAGCAAACTGCCCAATGTATGCTCATCACAATACGAATCCCTACTATTTAGCCTGGCTTACTCCTTAGCTTCCATTAGGGCTATCAGCAAATCAGAGCTAGTTGAGGTGTCCAAATCAAATCTATTCGCATGTGTTTCAACCCTGACACCGTCCAAACAAAGGATTCCCTGCAAATTAGGATTAAGAGGTCCAAAACAGATCAGTTGCGAAGGGCAGTGTGGGTGCATCTCTTTGCAGCACCAGGCTCCGCCTTTTGTCCAGTGTCCTTGATGCAGGGATATCTTCACCACAGGCCCCTGAGCAGGTTCAGCAACCTATTAATACACTAGGATGGCGTCACTCTGAAGCAATTCCAATTTACGCTGGTTTGTCAAGCAAGCCTTGGCCGGCTTGGGAGAAGACACTGTGCACTTCACTTCTCACTTCTTCAGGATTGTGGCAGCCACCACTGCAGCTGCGCTGAGTTTGCCCCCGAGGTCATAAGGGGGAGAAGGGGGGGGGGGGGGGGGGGTGATGTGGAAATCTGCATGCTTTGAGTGATATGTCAGGCCTGAGGTTCCTCCCTTGTTTATTCCTAAACCCAGCCCCCCCTCTTGTTGTCCTCAAGGCACTCAAGTGAGAGTCGTTTTAACATTTTCCCTGCAGCATCCTGTCCGACCCTGGTGACCGTTTGCTGGTGTGGGCATTCCTTCATCCCTAGAGGGGGAGAGCTCTTTCAGGGTTCAAGTTGTGGTAGTGAGCACAGCTCGCTGCGGGAGTGAACCAATACTGGGTAGGCGTTGAGGGGGAGGGCTCAGACTGGAGAACTTTTCTGACCACCACTCGTGGCACTCGACTCGGGGGTCATTGGTACTCCAGATATTTTGTTCATCCATGCAAGGGGTAACAACATGGTCCCCTTGGAACAGTGGGCAGGGCAGGAATTGCTGTTCACAACTCTCTCCAAGGTGAGGAGGAGGCTCCCAGGTTCACCATAATGTGGTCTGAGGTAATTCCCAGGGCGGTAGGGGCAGATGGGGCTGCGGTTAGCGCTCTCAATGAAGAACCTCAACCACTCTGTACAAAAGATATTGGCAGGGTCATCCACGAGCACAATTTGTCATGGCTTACTCCAACTCTCTAGGGCAGAACTGCTCCACTGGGTGGGGTGCACCTATCCCACTGAGGCCACACCGTTTTTATCCAGACGATCCTAGGAGCAATAACCTCATCACCCTGTGGCAGAATCGGGAAACAGAAGAGAACGGGGATACACAAATGTTGGACTGGATTGCTCATTTTATCCCCTTGGCAGGGTGTTTGATCTTTTGGGGCAAGAGCTGGCAGGAGGGGGGACTGACTTGCTGGTGGTCCTGGACTTTTCTGCCTTGAGTTGCCTGGACTTGATGATTGAAAGGGACTGCACCTGGTGACAGGTGTCCGGCAGCGACAGAGAGTTATGCGGTTCCCTGGTATACTGTATTTACTGTGTGTATTTCACATTCCTCTGTTAGGCAGAGTGGAAGCGTGCATTCAGTGGATGTTTATGAGATGTTTTTTCAGGTAGCCTTTGGGTGGATGTATATCGTTGGGTCAACGTGCTTACCCCTGCTGGGATGTATATTTTGAAAGTGTTGGTCTGACATGATTGCATTCTGGAGGAAAATGTACCTTGCACAATATATAATTCAAGAGTCAACTGGTAAACAGCTGGTGGGCTGCTTTGCCTTATCTTCTACCTTGCACGTTGAGTGTGACTTTAGATCCAGGTGATATCATGAAAAATAAATTACATCACTTAAATGTCTGACTTTTGAGCCTTGTAACCAACCTTTTCCTTACTAACAACTATCTTCGGGTGGAATGTACCAGTGCAGTGTAGTTAGTCAACAGTCCCCAGAGGTACAAACGAAGTACGCAAGTTACGGTGCTGGCAGTGCTTATCCCAAAAGCAGTAGGGCGAAATTTGTGAGCTTTTGTTTTGCCACCTACTAACACCGTAGAGCTGGCAACATCAGGGCTTAACTTGAGCCAGTGGTTCCAGGTGTTCGGTACCAGCACTTAATTGTGAACACCAGTACTTGTGACAGTCTGCCACAGGTAGCACTGCGTGGCTAATTTAGAGATGATCACAGCAACAGTTAATTAGTTATTCAATATACATTAAAAATGACTTTGACCTGCCCCCCAATCCATTCTTGTAGCTTTGGGAGCTTAAAATAGTTGCCGATTTTGTACCATGGTGCGCTGCATTGTAAACGCAAAAACAACAGCTGATGGACAGAATGCAGAACAATGTCATACATTCACCACAGTACAGAGATCTGGGCCTAAATCCATAGTTGTTTTGCACTCTAAACGCGGGGCATCCATGGTGGCGGACCCATGACGCACAATAACTGGTGCATCCCTGCTGATATGCAGGGATGCGCCAGTTATTGTAAATCTGCCCCTGACGTCGGAGGTATGTCACTGCAATCCTGGCATTCCTAGCAATTAGTTAATTTGTTTCCTGCTGCGCTCGAGCCGTCTCCTGCGTAGCACGCTGTGGAGTTTAACAAGCCTATGTCCAAGGTCTGTTGACTCATTAAAGCTTTCATTTAAAATACATCGGTGTTTGGACTGGATGAGGGCCAGCGATTTCACAGGAAAGCGGAAGCTGCACAAACTGGAGGGGCTAGCGTTTGCCAAATTAACTCTCCAGTGATCAGTCCGATATAATAATGATTGAAAAGCAAAATAATAATACCGATGATGTGGAAGGAGGGGGGCAGGAACGAAAGATGGCACTCAGGGTCGGACTGGCATGCAGGGCAATCTGGCAGTGCCTTAGATGACACAGATCACGTGGACTGTTTTTTGGGCCTTTCTGGGCCTGTTTTATGCTCTGATGGACTTTTTATTTTTTTACCGTTTATTAGCTGACATTACCACAAACATTGTCTGCTGTAAGCATAAATGCACGCAGACTCCCCATATCTTGCAAAACACTTATAAAGCATGCTTTTACAAGTTTAATGAAACCAAAAGTGTCGCCCCCTCCCACTCTTCCTCTTTAACAGCCTGTGTCCCAGTTCGGAGTGAGACTCCTGCAGACTGCTCCTGCACCCAATGCTTAATTTGTAAAAAAAAAAAAAAAAAAGCACCAGGGCTCTCGTTAGGAAGCCACGGCATCTTGCACCACACATTGCCCCTGCTATACTGCCAATGATAGTAACAACACAACTAATAACAATCACACACCTACAAGTGTGACAGTTTGGACAAATTCAGACACCCATAGCTATAAGAATGGCTTGGGTGGCACTTAATAGTTATTTTTAATGTATATCGAATTAATAATCAACTGTTGTTGTGGTAATCTCTAAATTAGTCAGATAGTGCCACCTTGTAGCAGACTGTCAAACTCCATTGTTGACAGAAAAGTCTTGGTGCTGAGCACCGGAAACCACCGGCTCAAACTAAGCACTGCCTGCACCTTTCTGGAGGCTGGCCCCCCAGGTGTGGGCCTAGCTCTCACATGCTGAACATTGCACATGTATGTGTCTGTTTCTGGCCAATCTTTGAAATCCATCTTGCCTTGCATACAAACATGTTTTACTCAAGCCACTTTAATCAAGCAGTGGCAAAGTTAATTGATCGAGCCTATAAGACATATTGGCTTTGCCAGAGTTTTTAGTCAAGGTGTAGAGCATGGTGGCAGCTATGCAGCATGACAAACAAAATGCAATGATGTTGCCACTTGCGCCATTTTGTGCACATGTGCAAACAGTCAGCACGCATGGGTGCACCTACCCTACATGAGCTTAAAATGTTTTATTTACTGATCTGATATGGATCGTTAAATACAAAAAAACATATCATGAAAGTGCTCTTTTCAAAATGTACAATGAAAGAGCTTATTTAATTAAAAAAAATAATGAATGAGTGGGTTACGCAAGTGGGTTCGAATCTAGGGGTGAAGCAACACAACAGGTGGAGCTAAGGTATGATTGGTGGGTGTGGGAGAAGAAACAAGAGGAAGAGAACACCGATTAAAGAGAGCAACGTGGAGCGCAAGGAGGAGAAGCACGCAGATCATTGATGTGGGGGGCAAGAGAAGTACATGGGTGAGAGAAAGCAATGTGGAGGGGGCTAGAAAACAGATGCACTCTCATGGAGTGCTAAAACAAAGACAAAAATAAGTTCCCTAAAAGCTATGGGAGAGAATATAGAAACTAGCCAATCAAAGATGGTAAAGAGGCTATGCTCCAGGAGTGGGGCAAACAAGCTGGACTGGCTGAAACCAGGAAAACCACCCAATAGCAAGCAAGCAAATAAAAATGACAGTAAAGACAACCAATGGTAAGCAATGGATGGGTTGAAAGACCCTTATTGTTCTAGGTAAGCCCACAATATTTCTTTTCAACCACACAGTCTGCTCTCTCAGGTAGGCTCGATCTACAAATTATATACTATAGACCATTGACATAGCTACTACGAAAATAGATTCTCAGGAAACTGAAATAAAAGACAAATAAGTAAGTTAGTGCCCTACCTCCAATCTGCCTCATAAGGATGGACAGCTAATTCAGTGGGAGATTTCAACCAATATTCAGGTGATTACATACAGATGTGATCAGAGGGCACAATGCTTTCAGAGCATTCCAGCTACATATCTGGTAATTATTGATTAACTAAGCTATATTCATCTGGCGCCACATGGAGCGCAAGGGGGAGTGGGCTCTGTTCAGAGTCACCTGGTCATTCATGTAGATGGAGCACCCAGCACCTAAGCTGAAGCCTAACACTGTGTCGATGTCTCATGCCTTCTTGCTTACAGAAACTCCTATGCATCAATTCTCTCCCTATTCTTGAAACTGTTTAGATTACATTTGATATGAACACCTAGGTAACATGCAGTCTCTGCATTAGCATGGTGTGTGACACATCAATCATCCCAGGATGCTTGTTTCTGGTTCAGGGAAGACCTGGCTTGGCAGTTGGGCCTGGACTGTTCCCACAAGGAACAGGGTCAAGACCTATTTGCATATAGCTAGGTCTGAACTGGGGTAGCAAAGTGGGCTAAAGAACGATGATGAATTCTACCCAGATCTGTGAGTGGGGGTGAGTGTCTGAAAAGTTTCAGCACTCCGTCTATCATCTCCTTGTGTTTGCACACATCAATCATTAAACATTCTTCACCTTTCAAGGGCCCTGGTTTAAAAGAAAAAAAAAAGAAAAAAGCGACGTGCACGTAAGTTCCTATTGCGTACACACAAAACCGTGTTCATGCTTCTTAATATGAAGGGGGTTGATTCTGTCTATCATAACTACTGTTACAAGAATGGAACACCCACTGGTATGATTCATTTGTCGTAGGCATACATTTACGGGGCAGAATGTAGGGATTTCAGAAGGGCTACTCCTGCAAAATGCCATTAGCACCCTCAAACTGGTTAGTAATTTTGGGTATACTGTTTAAATTTTGCAGGTTGTTTCTCATTCAGAAAAGTTCTTTGATGAAGGGTGGAGACACAAAGGGAACACCTTAGGTGTGTTGTATGAGACAGCGGTTTGTTCAAAGGGAAAATTGTTTCACCTTTGAAGAAAAATATATAACAGACGTGAGTGATAAAGTATGTTTTCCCTCATAGAGTCATGCAGAATTCTTCATCTTTTGGTAAATACGTGCAGGTACATTTTGTAACAGTTGTATTTTTCCAGGAGTGTTCCGATGATTGTGAATCTCATAAAAATTTGAAATCTACTCTAAATACAGGAGTGACCTAAGGAAGCAGATCTCTAATTTTAAGGACACAGACTTTGTAGTTTGGGACTATGGTGTTTGCGCAACATAACCTTTAGAACCCCTATATTTCTTACAAATAAACCTACATATAATCACCAACAAGCATTTACATTCAGGTGACGTCCTGTAGCTCAAAGCTGACCAGCGCTTGGGACTACAGATGATTCTACCAGTGCTCCTTAATCCTGGCTGTTAATGTGTCCTACTCCTTCACTCTAAGTTACTCTTTCTCTTTCATTATGTAGTTTCATGGTGGTTGTTCTGTTTTTAGTGGAGAACCACATGTTAAGGGCATATCTTATAGTACACTTAGTAATCAGAGAGATAGGGAGGAGGAATGGGTGTCCATTTGCTTCCCCAGGGCAAGTATGAAGGTTATCAGGTGCAAAAAATGGACACTTGTAACAATTCTAAACTTTTGGATAGACTGATTATGGTATCCTCAAAAACACAATGTTTTTGTTGGTATTGCGGTATATATCTTTCATCCGCCCCTACATTGTAGCTGTGGCAGTTATCATCGAATACCATAAGACGTGCTAGGTGCCTGCCTCAACCAGACTTATGTTTGTTTAAGTCCTGATGAAAGCCCTGCAGACTCAGTTGAGCCATAGGGGGCTGAAACATGTCGACACCATTCTCAAAGCTATACTTCTAGATCCAGTTACTTGATCTAGCACAAGTACCAATTATTTTACCTTTTAGATCCACACCAATTAATAAAACTCTCTGGTGTTGACCTAATTTTAAAAAAAATTTTTAGGGGCACTTTTTCTTCACTCCTTTTTTTCTCTGGACACTGCAAATCTAGACCAGAGGCATTTACATTGTCCACTACCACACACCACTACAAAGTCCGCATCGTCATGGAATATGTGAAAAGCTCTAAAATGAATTGCTTCCTTCCTCAGACACAGTGTGATTTATCTACCACCTTCGACTTTAACTCCTCACTCCCAAAAATGTGGCACCCCTCTGGGTCCACCATCTCTACTTTAGTATTCAATATCTACCCCCTTACCAAACATGATTAAATAATCTAACCTCATCTGTTATAACTATACAGATGACATGCAAATCATTCTAAATATCGATGGCCAGGAAGACCTCTGCAACTCAAACCTGGTGAGTAAGCACCTAAAACACATCACAGTATCAGCAGAGATCATGACTTGTGAACAATGGAAGAAATTAATACATATCAAGATTTGAAGCACCCAGAAGCATATACACTTCGGGAAACAATTGACAACGTCCATTTCCATATAAACATCATCATCCCACATCTCCAGGATAGGTCCATGGAAGATAATTGCACTTACAAGTACAGTCTGCAGCCTACAGATATGGACCAGCTTAACCAGCACACTAATTTCTATATGGAGGTAAGCTAAGATGGGCTGACATGACTAGGCTGGATATTAACCCCTCCCCTGCTGGTGACGGAACCACTCCGTCATCAGCCACGGTCGCGCTGTGCTGATGACGGAGCGGTTCCGTCACGGCCCGCTCGGAACACCTGCACGGCGTGGATTCCGCGCCTGCGCTGAACGTTCTATTGAGCGGGCGGGGCCGTGACGGAACCGCTCTGTCATGAGCACAGCGCAACCGTGGCTGGTGACGGAGCGGTTCCATCACCAGCATATGCCCGTTGCGCGGCCACCCCACCCCCTTAGCACTGCGGCGGAATAGCCGCCGCAGTGAAGGGGTTAAACAGCAATGTTAATTAATTTATAACTTATAGTAAATTGGATAATTATTTGGGGTAGGTGTATGAAAATGCCCTTTTTGGGTGGTCAGCCCTCCCTTCTTTTTGCAGAATTTTAATGGTGGGGTAATGGCTCTGAATAATGGGGCACTACCGTCCAGCGCCAAGTGTATGTGATTTGACCCATAACAACATGTAGAGTTGATAATCTCTGGCATATTTAAGTTACCTACGAGCCCCTAGTATATGGCACTAGTGGACTGTAGCACCCATTCTGTCAGTACTAGGGTGACAAGCTAAACCATGCTTTTAGGCCTGCCCCTGCAGCCTTCATGTGCAGTTTAAAGCTTCAAATTCAACCTGGCAAAATACACCTTTTGCCAGGACTAAAGCTTCCTTTTTAATACTGATCAGTCACACCCTAAGGTAGGCCCTAAATGCCCGTAGGGCAGAGTGCATGGTATATAAAAAATAGGGCATGTTTACTTAAGTTTGACATTTCCTAGAAGTGAAAAATGTCCTAAATCTTTTTTCTATATTGGAAGGCAGGTCCTGATAAAGTCAAACACTGGTTTATATCATAGTACTTTAATAATGCATAACTTCAGTTTGGGAAAAGCTAAAACAATGATTCAAGAAAATTGATATGAATTTAAAATCATCCAATTGAATGAGCCATTCTGATTTTAAATTACTATTTTGAAAATGCCACTTTTAGAAAGTTGGCATTCTTCTGACTAAAGCCTCTGGTAGACTTTCAGAGTTAATCCCCAGTTGTCACCTGGTAGCCTGCTGGGAGGTATAAATGGCTCCCTGGAAAGAAAACAAAAGGGCCTTAGCTGGAAGAAGGTGTGACCTTCAGACAGGATGGCCTGGGGGATGTGTACACCAAATGCTCAAGCTTTGAATGTGCATCCCTTGTCACAGGCAGATCTAAATCACACATGGGCCTGCCCCTGCCATTGTCCAAGTCAAACCCATTTGAGGGAAAACCTGTTCCATAACTGGTTTATAGAGGAGTCTCTTATTTCATTAGAACACAGCTTAGTGGTGTGCCCAAAGCTCTGCACACTGGAAGAAAGACTCTGCCATATTGGTTTTAGTTAGAGGGAGGCAATGTGGGATAGTGTATAGAAAACGCTGCAAAAATGGGTAGGGACACCACTGGAAATGTTTATTCCATTGGTTAGGGAGTGGCCAAGAGTTTTCCTCACCCACAGGCTGCCACTGGCCATAAATATGGCACCTCTTAATGCTTTCTTCATAACACCTCTAGACTTGTGAGAGACAGAAAAAGGACAGCACCCTCTGCTGAACCTGTTGAGAGAAACCCCCAAGGGCAGGACCTGCTCCTTGCTTGTTTTGACTGAAGAGTGGACTCTAAGGGCTAGATGGCAGCCTCCTTTTCAGCTCCAGGAACGCAAAAGCTGCAAAAACCTAAATCTCTCCTGAGCCCAACTGACCAGTTTCTACTGGATTTGCCATGGACCCTGCTGGTGGCATCTGAGAGACTGAGTCCTAACTCCCAAGTGGTGCCCAAAAAATCTTAGACCACTTGCTGGTGTAAGAGTGTACTCATTCCATTAAACACTGCAAAATGGACACTTAGAAACTTTTTTCAAACTTTCTGCAAAAACAACCAGAGGCTACCATGGACCGCCGGTGAGCCTCAGCTCCTGACGAACTGCCAGTCGGACTCAACTTGGCTGGTTTCGCCCGCTGAAAGGATCCTGAACGTAGAGGATTTCATCAACAGCCATGCTGAGTGAGCAGCAATCTGATGACGCTGATTCCGTCTTGGGCCCCAGATTCACTCCCTCAAGGTTTTCCTGCCTTCAATATTCAGAGCCTTGTATTTCCAGCCAGAACTGAGACTTCCTCTGAGGTTCTGTGCTTCCGTCAGCTGCCGTCAATGAGTTCCTCTTCAGAGCCAGCTTGTACACTGAACCGCTGCAGACTACAAGGGTTTTTCTCCAGGAAAACAACTAAGTCAGAAGGTAAACTTTCCACAAGAAGAACCTGGTCCACGTACCTGAACTGCGACTTCATCGCAGTTGCCTTAACTTTTGACTTTGAACCGGTCTTGCGTAGCCAGATACCAATGATTAGCATTTTGTACTTTTTGGCACAAGAAATATCTAAAACTTTGAAAATTCATATCTCTTAGTCCCTACACCCAGCTTTTGTCAATTTGGTGTCTATGTGCTCATTATCATTTTTTCCATTGTTGTCAATTAGAGTGGCTTTTTTATAGTGTTGTGTTGTGTTTTCTGCCTAATAGCTGTTTCAGAACCGATAAATGCTTTACGAGTATCTCTTAACTTAGTCTGCCTACTCTGTGCTACAGCTACCAAGGGTTGAGCTCAGGTGTACATTATTGAGACCTAACTGGACCTAGTAAGCAATAATGCCATTATTAATTCAAGACTATGGCCCCCTTCAACTAATAGCCCACTCCCTCACTGTGGGCGACTACTTACCTCAAGGAATAATCACAACCCTTGTCAGGGGAACCCTCAAACTCACCAAGTTAACCTGAGTTCAACCCCCTACGAGATATGGTGCAGAGCAGACAGGCTTAACATGGGGCAAATATTTAAGCAGTACCAGAACAGTAATAAAGTAAAATGCAAAACAATAAAAATCTCAAACCAAAGTAGATAAATAGAGTAAAAGATAACAAACTAGATAACACCAAAATGACAAAAATTCAATAAGGGGAACTGGAGATTTGAATTCATAAAATTATAAGAAAAAATAGCGCCAACAAGCACAAAGTGCCAATGATAGTCAATGATCTTGCTAAAATGGGACCTAGACACAAATTGACGCTGACTGTGATGGAGCATAGATCACTTCTAAAGCCCCTCAGGACCTCAGGGTTGCACTTAGAGAGTCACAGTGAGTCCAATTGCCACTGGTCAGCTGGGCATTTGCATGAAAGGTCTCTTTTAGCTTGTTGTATTCCTGTAGCTTAAACAGTAGGTCAATGTATAATACCTGGAGTCCACTTCTTTGTCCTGGTAGCAAGAGAGAGTAGGTCCAGTCCTCCAAGGCTCCTCTAAGGTCACAGACAGACGGTCTAGTCCACTTCTGATCATCCACAGGTCAAGGAAGTGTTCAGAAGTAGGTGCCTGGAGGTGCCATATTGAGTTTGAATATCTCCTGGACATGCTCTAACCAAGGGGGTAATATATTCCTGGGCCAGCCCTACCCACTTTGGGCATTTTCAAGATTGTAAACATCTTCAGCCACTCTTCAGGTGCTCTGATAGCAGGGGGTGAAGGGAGTGCAATTTGATAACCCTAGTGTTGTCTTTCAAAAGTGGTGCAACGTCAATGCAAAACATTAGTAAATCTGGATCTAGATTGGAATGCTGCAATTTCAAACACTCCTTCTCTTATTCTCCCACTCAGTGTATCCACCTGGAAGAATTAGTGGCCAACTTGGCCCTTCCATGATAGGGACCTCCCAATTAGGAATACTTCGCATCAATGAGAGTGCTCAGCCAGTGACATCTCTTAGCAGTAATAAGCGCTTCTTAGGGCATGAGGGTATGTGTCTGATACTCACAACTACTTACTAATGTGTCTACCCCAAGGTGTTTTCTCAGAGGAACACATTCGAATATGTTGCCTTCTTCAGACACCTGTCTATCTGATGCCATTCTATGCTGTCCAAAAAGATTGTGTGGATTGAGCCTGTTTTATAGATGAAGGCCTTACAGAAAAATCATTATGCCTGTGATAAATAATTGAACAATATTTACACAAATACCCACTATGGAAATTGGTACAGTTCAGAGATTTTTATTATCCCTAAATATACCTCACAAGAGGCTGATTACCAACGTACTGCCACAGTGTATTTGTGAGTAACACCTGGGAAAAACTGTAAAGGCTACAGCGGTTCATTATGTGTGATCCACAAAATAGTAAAGTGTGTAGTGAAAAATAGTAATGTGCATATTGCACACAAACCATCACGGAGAATGCAAATGTAAAATTAAATATAGTGGTATATCAGGATTACCCAAGTGAAGGTCAGAAGAATGCCAGCAATATGTATTGCAAATTATGTTACCTCAAACACACACAACAAATAACACAAATGCACTGGCCACAGGAATTTGAGCACCTACCTAACTTGCACCCAAACAGAGGAGGCCTATGTGGTGTAGTAAGTTTGTGTGGAGAGGACTAATCAACCCGCTGTTTTCAGGTTGGGTGAAGCAAAGGTAGGCAAATAGGGGACAACAGAGAAGGCTGACCTCTGGGCTCTTACCTTCTGATTCCTTGTGGAATTCTCGTATTTTATAGAATTTTTGTCATTTGTGAAGGGTGTTTTACCTTGCACTCTCCTGGACTCTTACCTACCCTGATTTCTGCTGACGTTCTCAAATTTTCATCAAATGTCCAAGCACAGCGCCGTGAATGTTGGGTCACTATCGCTATACAAAAGCTCCAAACAGATAGAAAACTAGTTACTTGATTCTGGCTTAGAAAGGTCATACAATTATGCATGTACATGCATAAACTAAATGTACATGTTGTTTGCATATATAATTCTACCGCTTTGTGTACTCAACACAAAGGGCCTTATTTACAAGAAGTGACGCATTGCTGCCGCAACGCAGCGATGCGTCAAAATGTTATGCTCCGCCGTGCGACAACACAAAAATACATGGTTGTGCCATATTTACAAAATTTGGCAGACCATGGCGCAACTCAGTATACGGTGTCATAAAAATATGACATAGGTGCCGCATAATAGCCGGAAGTCAACCTGATGCAACTGCTGGAAAAGTGACAGAAGGCAGAATTGCATCACGTAAAGCGAGTGCGAACACCCTGCGACAGTCTCTACTGCGCCAAGTGGAAAAAATGCTTAGAAAAATTATGCACTTCCCCAGAAAGCCGTTTGGGGGACCATAGAGAAGTCTGCAATGGAGCAGGGAGCACACTGCAGTACTCAGGAGACCCAACCAAATAACCCCAACACCAGTCCAGATGCACACACAGACAGCCAGTAAAAGAGGAAGTCTAACTTCAATGATGAGGAAAACGAGATACTGGTCACTGAGGCGATCAATCATCAGCTGTTTGTGAGCTCAAAGTTGTCACTATGGAAAAAAAGAAGCGATTTGGCAGTCCATTGTGCAGAAAATAAACTGTGGTAGCCAAGCACAGAGGACAGTAACAGATTGCAAAAAGCGATGGCATGATAATAAGTGCAGAGCAAAGGACAAATTAGCGTCAAACCTCAAGGCAGACCAGGAGGTGTTGGATGCCCTGGAGGAGTGGGTGGGGAGCTGTCTTCCAGGAGGAGTTGGTGACTGGAATCTAGGGACAGGACAGTGTAGCTCATGAAAATCAAGATGAGTCATTGGGTAAGTCACAACAAGTGCAAATAAGTAATCACCTAATGAGGATACTCAGAAATCTCAAACCTTTCCACCCACAAGCTGACTTCAAGCAAGTGGTCCAAGTGCTTGTTTTACCGAGGCTAGACTATGGCAGTGCCACACTCTCTGGTCTTCCCAAATATACCTTGGCCCCACTAAGAGCCTCACTGAATGTGGCGGCCAGATTGGTTATGAGTACCAAAAGACACGAGCACATTACGCAAGTCTTAAAATCCCTAAATTGACTGCCCTATGAAGCAAGAATTCAGCTAAAGATTGCCTGTCTGTCTCACAAAGCCCTCCATTTCAACCCCCCCAGTGCTAACTTTCTCATCCTGAACCCACAGATCTATCACAAAAAGAGAACGTGTCACCGAGCCTTCTCTGGCACAGAGCCGAAGATCTGGAACTCTCTCCCACTGGAAATATGCAGAAACTCCTCCAAGACTGCCTTCAAATTGGAAGTAAAAGGAATCCTCATGAACAACTTCCTACCTTTAAAAGGGTTCTAGATTGTCTGCTCTAATGCTTTGGACCTATACCCTAAGGCAGAGTTCTTCAATCTGTGGGGCGCGCCCCCCCTGGGGGGGGGGGCACGACCCCGACTCAGGGGGGGCGGGCACTCCAGCCTAAAAGCCGACCTTTGTCCTCTACTGATTCTTCAAACACACAGCAGAGTGGAGCTGCAGAGGCCCTAAGAAGGGGTGAAAACCATCAAAGCCTCATTAACAAGAAAAAGGTATTTTAAAGACCTGTGACATACTTGCGTGGGCTGTGTGGAAGCATCTCATCAGGCTGCCACAGGTTTTGGGGGGGGAGGGGCTATCCTGGTTAATGCCTAATTCTTACAGCTGAAATGCTTTAGCTGCAGTGGGAGGAAAGCAGCTCCCTTTGCTAAAAATGAAAGCAACAATTTCATAGCAGAGGAGACTCCTTGCCTCACACTGCAGATTAAATGAATGTCTGTTATTTGCTTTCAGTTTTAGCAGAGAAGGCTTCCAGCCTCCCACTGCAGCTGAAGCATTTCAGCTCTCAGAATTCAACCCCGTCCAGGGAGGGACAGCTCTTCCCAGAAAGGCGACAATGTTGCTTTTTAAATTACACTGGCAGGAGCGCAATGATCACAGGGCTAAAAGGGTTTTAAGTTGCCAAAAGACAAATTCCAGTCAGGTGTTTAAACAGCCTGCAAATTGCTTCTCTTGACACTAAATATGGGTTATAAAGAAGTATTTATTCATTTATGATGTGACTTTTCTGTCTTTATTCCCTTTTATTATTCAGAGTATGCACAGATAAGTGCTGAAAATAGAACTTTAGGTGACTGCTTATTTTTGTACCACCTGGGACATAAAAATAATGAGCTGGCAACCCTAATCATAAAACGGGAAGTGTTTTGAAGATCAGCCCAGTATTTATTTCCTCCACCCTCACTCTCTGATTAATGCAATAATTTCAATAGCAATATTTAACATATCTGAAACCCTGCACTGCCGTCAATAGCATCCTGAGTTACTGCAAGTGTCTGGCAATGCACCCTGCATTCAGACAACTTGATCCTCATTCTCGCCCTTCACTTTCATGCTCACCATGCACTCACAGCGATCACAACTCCCTCACACTGACACTCAGTGATCACTCTGCTCTCACAAAGCACTTGCACGGTTTTCCCTGTACCTCAATTTGCAGCCACACAAGCACACTACCAACCCTGAACTCATGTGACACTTCACTCACTGTTGGACCCGGCCCTTTGGGCAGGTTCACCCCTAGACTTTTTGCTTTTTCCTAGCCTGTTTCTGGAACCTGGTGTTGGTGATTCTATGCCTCTGCGCACTTTTTTCACTGTGGTACAGTGTAAAGTGCTGGAGCTCTCTGTATGAAGGGTGAGTGACCTGCCCTCCCATAGGAATGAATGGGGAATATGTATGCCCATGGTAGTTCCTGTTGTGTGGGGAGTGCAGGGGTCGAGTTTGGTATGTATCAACTCGTGAGAATGAATGCTGCAAAATGATGTATGCAGCATGACTGTGCCTAGTCTGGAAGTACTACTTTTGGAAGTTGGTATATTTGTGTAAGTTGGTGCTGGCGTGTGATTGGCTGGTGAGTCTGCCCAGGAGTGCCTGGACCTGCTGGTGGATGGACTGTCCGGTTTGAGTAGGACAGGGTCTGCAGGGTCTGCAAGGCCCCAGAGGAGGGGGTCTGAGTCAGCCGTGGATGAAAGACACCTCTGCTGTCAGGGATGGGAGGAAAGAGCGTCTGGTGGTGCCGGGCTGTGCCTGCCGCCCACCCTGCTGGCTCTCCATCCTGACAGCCCACTGTCACCTCTGGCCCTGAAGCTGTCAGGAAAGACGTAAACCAGAGACATTCCAGCACTCGGGGTCCCTTGCACGAAGTACTTCAAAGGCATTCCTGGGTATAAGAAGGAGCTGTGTCTCCCTCCAACTTGTTCTTGTTCTAGCTCTTGTGGCTGACTTGGATCTACCAGGGGTGGGCGCTGCCCAGCCCGTGGGTGCCTGGATTCCTGGACTCCTGGGGGACCCTTCTGCCCTGCCTGGGCTGAAGGGGGGACATGGCTTTGCCCCTGGGGAAGCTCTGGGACCTTGGCAGCATGGAGAAGCTGCCTTTTTCTGGGGAGAGCGCTGGAGTTGATTTCTAGCGCCTGGAGGCGCTGTGCTTCCCCCTGAGCGCCTGGGAGGGCTCTGCCTGCTGTCTAGAGCTCTGGGGCGCTTCATTTCCCCCAAGCGCTTGAGAGCGCCTTCTCTGGACTTTGTAGTGCTGAGGAGCGTTTTCCCTGCTCGTTTATAGCGCTGGACGCGCTGAAGATTCCTGCCTGCATGGATTTAATCAATTACGAGTGCCCACCTCGATCTGCCTTGTAGAATAACAAACTACGAAGGGGCCGCGACGGGATTGGCCCGTGCGGCGCAGCGTCATCCGCGTGGTGGGCCGTGATTGGCCGAAGTAGCGGAGCGTCATCGCCTGACTGTCCCGGGAGCCGCTCTGTCATTGGCTGACTCCCGGGTACTGAAGGGGCTCGACCGGAGGGCCGCGACGCGATTGTCTGTTCCGCCCCCCGAGTCCGGGGCACGAGGAAGAAGGCGCCGAGACGCATGGCGGCCGGGAGAAGGCTGTTCCCGCTTCCCCCTGCCTGGGGGAAGCTCTAGGTCGTCGTTGCCGGTCTCCCGTGTGCAGAGGGAGACCGGAGCTGCCCCGCCACCAGCAGAAGTCCCGCCCCCGCAGCCCGGGTGCCGATAGAGGATCACCGCCGGGCCCGGGGAGAAGAGGAGGAGGAGTGCGAGGGCGGCCTGCCGAGAAGAGCCCCCGCCGAGAACAGCCCGGTGAGTCCCGAGGGCTGGGGGGGCTCTGTGAAGTTGCTGCTCCGCGAGGGAGCAGATGAGTTCTCGTGGTGCCGGTCGAGGCACCAAGGAAGGGCGGCCCCGAATGGCAGTGGGTCGCCCCACCGTGAGCACAGAGCCCGCGAGGGGCTCTTGAGGGTCCGCATTTCTTTGTGTGGGTGCCGGTTTAGAGGCACTGCTGCAGGGCGGCCCCGGATGGCAGCGGGCCGCCCCAACGGTGTGTAGAGCCCGTTTGGCTCCAGAGAGGGCCATATGCGAGAGGGGGGGGGCTTCGGGGCATATTTTCGGTGCTCGTCCCCTCCTGGCCCTGAGTGTGAGGGCTAGAGTCCGGTGAGGCTCATGGGGGCATCATTGTTTTAAGAGCCTGTGTGGCTCCAATGGTTGGCATCATTGCTTTAGAGCCTCTGTGGCTCCAACGTCTGGGGCATGTGCTATGCCCTGAGCCTGTGTGGCTCCAGCAGTGGTGCAGTTGGCGCCTAAGGGCCAGTGAGGGCCCTGGCGCAGTTCTGTTGTTCTCCAGGTGCCCAGCACTTTGTGGGCATCTGCTACGTTTAGGCTTTTTGTACTAAGACTGGCGCTGCATGGCAGCGCAACCCTGACACTGAGACTCAGGGCGTCTGAGCCCCAACAAGGCCATTGGCCTAGGGACTGCCACAGGTGGTGGCTTATGTGAGTTTGCGCAATGGTATGGTTATTGCACCTCTGAATGTGATCTTTTGCATCATGTGTTATTCCTGCACCTCTGAAGGTTTTTAGGCCTCATGTGATTTTTGCGCTATTGCTTTACTCTTGACACCTCTGAATGTTTGATGCATTATGTGTCTTTCTTTTCATGCGCTGCACCTCTGAATGTTTAGTCATCATGTGTCTTCTTGCGCTGCACCCCTGAATGTATTGTGATTACATCATGTGCTCTGTCCTTAACACCGCTGAATGTGTAGGTCTATACATCATGTGTTTTCTTTCTTTACTACTCCTCTGAATGCATATTCATGCATCATGGGTAGTGTGTTCTGAGTTATACCCCTAAGTGGATTTCATCCTTAGGTGGTTGTTCTTTCTAGTACAGGTGGTCCTAGTGAGGTCCTGGGTACCTGCGTGACATGCTCCTAAGGTGTTTAGGGTTGCGTAGTGTGTACTTACCTGTTCCCAGTAGTTACTGGATGTGATTCATAACTGTTACTTTGTGCTACAGTGATTTTATACTCTTTTAGTCTAAGTTCTGATAGTATTTCATTACTACTAATGTGCTGATTGTGACAGTGGCCCTTGTGGCCCTGTCTTGTGAATAATCCCATGTGAATATTGCCCGTGCCAATTGGCACCATGTATATGTGTGATTTTATCTGATGTGCTTTTACAATACAAAAGGTATTTTTATAATAACCTTGTGTGGAGTCTCTTTTGTGGTGTACCTAGTATGTTGTTGCTATTGTGCGCTGACGCAAATGCTTTACACATTGCCTCCGAGTTTAGCCTAGACTGCTCGTGCCAAGCTACCAAGGGGGTGAGCAGGGGTTATCTTGGCGTGTGACTTCCTTGCCCTGACTAGATTGGTGGTTTCTGCCTGGCTTTGGCGTCAGCCTTAGCCTACCAGAAATAGCCAGTTCTAACACTCACCTGTCCCCCTCACTGCTCAATCTGCAATCTCACTTAAACAAGCCCCATCACTAACCATGCATTCATTAGTCCCACTCTTCACTAACATGCACACCCAAATTCATATGGTCACTTTACTCAACCTGCAGTCAATCCACTTACCCTACTCTCACACTGTCGCATAACTCACTGTGCCCTCACATGAGCACTCCTGGCACTCTCACAGTACAGAGGGTTAAAGTGCCTGCTCCAAAGAAGGTGTACCATGCAGATCAAAGAACTGAGGGGCATATGTACAAGGAAGTCGCGGAGTGAGGCGTTAGCAGTCATGGGTTAAGGCCTCTATCCGCCACTTCAGAAACGAAAGGCTGCACCATATTTACAACAATATGGTGCAGCCTTGCGTTTCCCCTGCGCTGGCGCTACACAGTGTAGCGCCAATGCAGACACCATTGCACCATAGTGCAGGGAAAAGATTGTTTATGTACAGGAGGGGGACCTTCCTGTACATAAACAATCTTTAAATGCCATTTGTCCCACTTCCATGTGTGCTTCTTAATGCAGCACACAAAGAAATCACAAAATTGATTTTTTTTTTAAGATTACAAATACAAGGCACTTTGCTTTTTTCGTGTGTGCTGCACAAGGCAGCACACATGGATGAAGCAAAAATGAGGAGAAATAATGCATTTCTCCTAGTTTCGCCAGCTTAAGACCAGGTTTTCCCTGTTCTTAATTTTAACGCTGCCTCCCTTTTACGCTGCCCTTGTAAATGGGGCGCAAAATCAAAATCAGTGCCTGTTGCAGTGGAACGCCCACCGCAACACCCACTGCCCACCCTTTCACGGTAAGCATAGCATGAAAGAGGGCCTTATTTACAAGGCAGCGTTAAGCCAAGTAAAGTGGCTTAACTCTGCCTTGTAAATACAGCAATGCCTCTATCGCCACCACAACGTCATAAAAAGTGACGGTGTGGTGTCTATAGGGGCTTGTACATATGCCCCTGACTATGATGAAACTATGAGTAGAAACTATGAGTAGCACTTTTAAAAAATTATAGGTTTGCCAGAAAGGTGCTATAGAGAGATGAGGTGCATTGTTGGTGAGTGGTAGTGAGGAAATTCATGGAGAAGGAGGAAACACTCATTGTTTTGAACATTATTTGCCGGATATGGTCCGGGATATGCGGGTGGCGGATGAATACGTAGTGTACCAGATTCCAGAAATTTCTGTCAAGTGGTGAGGGTGGGGGGGGGGGTGTGGGGGGGGGGGGGCGGCATTTAAAAAAAAAATTCAGCTGGGGGGCTCAACAGTCAAAAGTTTGAAGACCTCTGTCCTAAGGCCTGCATTTGATATTATTCTGCTCTACTAAGCACTTGCTCCCCTCCCAGTGCGTTCCAATCATTATCTTACCCTTTGTTGTCCCTTCGATTGTAACCTTCTTGTTTGATGTACATATTTGATTAGTTTGGGTTGGTATCCCTTTGATGATTGCACTCCAACTTTTATCTTCCTCTCCCTCATATTGTAAAGTGCTCTGATATCCTTCGGGATCATGATCTCGTTATATAGAACTTTATAAATAAATAAGTGTGTCATAAGTCATGGGGTTGATTACAGCCAGATATGTACCCGTGCCCCAGTGTGCTGTGTGTATCTTGATGTTTTGGGTTCAGGGTCTTGTTCCATGTATCCCCACATAAAGTAAATGAAACAGGTCAATCACACATTGCACAGGCCAATTCAGATCCGTCATGTGTCCCTGACTACCATGTCATAAGTTCAACACCAGTCCAAGTCCCACTTGACCAACTGCCTCCTGCTGTTAAATGTACAACATGAAAACCAGATCTATAAGTATCTGAATTAAATAGACCGCATTTTAAAGAAAGCTATGCAGTGCCATGCTGCATTACTGCAAAAGCAAAGGGATGCATCATATTCACAACAATCTGACATATACCTGACCTCTTGCCTTCATCTGTGCATAACTGGAGGCTATGCACCAACGCAGGCACACTTGCACCATGGTGCAAAGCTGCCTGCATTGGCATATGGCAGCCCATTGTTCGTCAGCACTGGAGTAAAGGCCAGGAATGCACTATATCTCATAGACATGGTGCAGTCCTTCGCTTTTCTCTTGCAGTAGGGCAGCACAGCAGGAAGGCAAAAGCTCATAAATTAGGTCTATACAAATTATGAGATAATAAAGTATCGCTCCTCATTGCGCCTACTTATACCTCCCTTGTGTAGGTGTATGGTTTGGACACACTCCTATGTTTAAATAAGTGGATGCTGATGAATCCATGTGTGTTGTGTGTTGTGTGGTATCACCAACAGCAACACCCATGAAATGTTCCTTTCATGTAAAATGCTGTGTCAAAAAGGACCATTGGCCTCAATTATCAGCTTTTGACGTAGTGCAGCATTTCAAATAATCCTGCTGCAATGCCCTACGTCAAAAGAAATGGGCAGGAATTCGCTGTAACTATGTGATACAGGGCATTCCTGTCATTTGTCCTAGTGCACAATGAGCTGCTTTGCACCAATGCAGGCATCCTTGCACCATGGTGCAAGGGTGTCTGCGTTGCAGGACAGATTGATTTTGTGCAGGAAGAGACACCTTCCTGCACAAAAACAATCACAGGAGGTGTTCCCTCTTCCTATGTGTGCAGCAGAAATGCAGCATGCATTGAAAGAGGTAAAAACTATTGGAAATTAAAAACAATCCCCTAGTTGCACATCCCGAAGCCTTCTCCGGGAGGCATAGCCTACTGACACATTCCCAGGTTTATAATTTCTCGTAAATCTAGAAATGCAGCAGAAGCTATGGCATTTGCATGGGAACACCCATGGCATGTCCCTTTCACACAAAGTGCTTCATGTAAAGGGGGAATATTTACAAGGACATAAAAAGCTTTACGTGTCCTTGAAAATATGGGGCACCATACTGCACCACTGGTGCATCACAAAAAGTGACACACTGTTGGCGAAAGGGGCTAGAAAATGTGCTCCTAGGTTTGCACCACAAGAATGAAGTCTGAGTTGGCCCACAGCAGTCACATTTGAAAATACCCCATGAAGTAGTAGAACAAACTCTACGCTAAATTACTCTGCAAACAGCAGTAATACATCTCTATCTCCTTACAGAGGATGCACCTACACCACCTGTCGAGGTGGATGATCCACTGGAATTTCCTGACATGGGTGAAAGCCTGTCCACTGTTGATAAGGATACCTGCTACCAAATCCTGTGCTCCACACAGTCACCTTCTCCAATTTCTGTGAGGGACACCAATGTAGTGGGGTCTCAAGATGATCTACAGCCAAGTGCACCCACTGCATCTGGTAGCACACACCCCACTGGACTCTGAGGACACACAACTTTTGTTCCAACAGAGTGCTGTTGGACTCCAAAGTGAGCTTGTGCAAGAGGTGCATGTGGGGATTGATACCATGGTAAGAAGACTACAGGCCATCCATAGATGCCTCAACTCCGATGACGAGAACCTTGAGGACACACAAAGCAACTACCCTCCATGACCGGTCCGGTTTCGAGGATTCTTGAAGGTTGAGACGCGGGTTGTGAGCGCTGAGGGCGATGTGCCAGGCGCGCTCCAATCCTCCTCCCGAGACCCATGGTGCTAGTAGCGCCCCCTTTTAAAGTGCTGAGACACCCCTGAACTTGGGGCTTTTTTCTTAGAATGAGCATCAAGCTCTTCTAATTTTAAGCACTTTTTTCACCTTCTGTTTTTTCACTTTCACGTCCCCAGGTTAGGGTGGACTATTAGAGTGTCCATACCGCCGGGGTATAGTCCTGAAGAATGCCTTGGTGAATGTATACCACTAGTACGGCAGAAACATGTTGACTGATTTAGTTTTACTCTGTGGTATTTAGCTGAATTTAAACCAAACCCTAACAACCTTGGCACGTAAATTCAGACACATATACCACTTACCTGTGTCTTAGGGATCACCTATTAAAAAGTTTTCCTGATACCCTCTTAGGCACTTTTAATTATCATTTTTCACTCACAACATGCCCTCCCCACACGACCAGCTCCGCAGTCTTTCTGGCGTCGCAGCACACCGAAGAGGCACTCGGTCTCTTCGGTGGGGCCCGATGATGAAGCATGACACTGACTAGGTCGGTGTGTGAGGGCCTTCCTACTCAAAATTGAGTGCTTGTTACCCTTTCATCATTTGCTCCAGATCCATGGCAGTCTGATGACTGACCAGACCTCTCTTCTTTTGTTGAAAGACATTGTAGCAGGTGCAGATTAAATCCAGGTTTTGCCTGCCTTTTCCATTTCACATCTTCTGGTAATTTTTCTGAGCTCCTTGGATATGCAGAAGATGTGCATATATTGGGTTTTTCAAATTCGGAAGGCCTGATCCTCCTCTGCAGTCATGTTGTCTGTTGGAGAAGAATGGCACATTTCAGACACTGTGTTCATCAATGACACTCTCTGCTGTCCAATACATGAGAACTCATATATATATATATATATATATATATATATATATATATATATATATATATATATATATATATATATATATATATATATATATATATATATATATATATATATATATATATATATATACTTGGTAACAAATCTAATTGGTGCATTAGTTTTGGTCAATTCCTTAGGATTTGTGGAGAAAATGAGGTCATTTCGTTTAAGGGTGTCAACCTTATTACTGGATTCTTTGATAAGTTTAGCACTGTACCCTCTGACCAAAAATCTTTCAGTCATGGTGAGTTTTTTGGCTTTGTATTTCTCCTCTGTGCTGTAGTTCCTGCGAGCCCGCAAGAGCTCCCCATAAGGGGAGCTCTAGCGGGCTCGCCATTAGATTTGTTACTAAGTATAATACCCATGCTTGGGAAGTCAGGAATAGTCTAAAGAAATTCTGGGATGTGTTGAAAACTGATGATGACCTTAAAGATCATGTGGGTAACTACCCATCCTTAACTTTTCATAAACCAAGATCTTTACGGGATCATTAATGCAAAAATGTCAGAAAAGATTGAACAACGTGAAAGGGTTTTACATCTGTAACAAGTGTAAAGCCTGCAAATAAACCGGTAACTTAAAATCCATAAAGTTCAACGACAATGAGGCCTCATTCAGCATACAAAAACATACTAGTTGCAACACTGAATTTGCTATATACACGTTAAAATGCCCATGCAACAAATACTACATAGGCAGTACCATTCACAAAGGCAAAAAAAAGTGCTGGAACACCTGCGGGACATCAATAAAAATGATAAAAATTATCCTGTGGCTAGACATTTCCACGAGTTTCACAAAAGTAATCCCAACTTAGTGAAATTTGCAGTAATTGATTGCATTTTTCCGAATATCAGAAGAGGAAACAGATTAGCTGAATTAAGACGTTTGGAATCTAAATTTATCATTAGGTTCAACACTTAGGCCCCTAATGGACTTAATATGGACGAGGAAATGTCTGTCCATCTGTAAATATATGTAGTTGTGATAATTAGCTGTAATGTGAAGGCAATATCCGTATTGATGTTTTTTAGATTTTGTGTTATTAATTTAATTTTTGTGCACTTAGTGACTCTAATGGTTTTTAACTCACTTATTTCGTCTCTGATCTTTTACAGATATGAGAAGTATGTACAAGTCCGTAGAAATTCAGGTGATTAGTGGATGACTTCATACTCACAGAACATATAGACAAGATTGCCCACTTGGGCTCTAAGCTAGATGTGGACTTTCATGCGTTTTGTTTACATAACAACACAGTCAGTTATATGCCCACTGGGGCTGTACAAATGTATTAGTTGATATTATGTTGTATATAAGGCATTGTGTACTCTATAGTTATTGTTCAAGTACTGGATTGGACTACCGTTAGCATGATTATGTGTATTAGAGCGGGTGGCTCTAGAGGCTAAGCAGCCCACACGCTCATAATTTTGCCAGTTTTTTGATAGTTCGCGCCCCCAACACAACGAGACATGTAGACAAGTTTGATTGCATTATTAATTTATAGTTTAATAATATGCTACACGATATATGTAAAGAAATTCACTTGTGCTTGCATCAACTTTGGTTTTTTGATATTTACAATGTTTCCAATGCCCGATAATACTAAAATATACAAATGCGTTTAATTTGCAACAGATGATACTATATGGCGCTTATTCCACAGTGCAATCATCTGTTTTGCTACATAATGTCAGGAATCTCCATGCTCTTGATGTTCATGTTCGATTTATATAATCTTTATTGAGACGGAACAATAGACAATTCCCTGTGTGGAAGTATGTCGTCTATGTCTTTGAGCACGTGACCATACACTTTATTAATTTGTATCCTAACACAGTCTTTTGCCCGTGAAGAAGGAGTGACTGGAACTCCGAAACGCGTAGGACATCGTGTCTAAATAAATTAGCACTAAATACTTGTGGCCACGGCTCCAGTGTTTTGACTCGCCTTGGATCTAAGGAGTGTAGCTTTGGTGACAGTCTGTGGATATATATATATATATATATATATATATATATATATATATATATATATATATATCACCATAAACAATTTCCTTCTGCTGAAGTAACCAGGAGGGACACAGCGGGGATACCAAGAGACGGAACTTTATTAAAAACAATGGCATGACACGTTTCGGCGTAATGCCTTTATCAAATGCCATCAAACAACAAGTTCCCTCACCAGCTGCTTTTAATAGTTCACGGCTCGTGCGTCGGTAGCGACTGTCCAGCTGAGCTGCATTACTGAGATGAGAATCCACTGCAGTCTGCTTCGGCACACTACAGTTCCCAGCAAGCACTTCCCTGGCCTGCTCGGCGAGTTTCCCATCGCAGCTCCATCCCGTAGTGAGCGCTGGAAGGTGACAGGTATGCAGAGCGTGAAAAGCATACTTTTAAGTGCAAAAACAAAGTTGCTGCTAAAACAAAGTCTCATCCTTGGTCCCCAACGCCCAGTCGCATAAGCCAATGTCCAAGGTGCCCTGGGACTTCGAAACAGTGTTCTTGGTCTCTCTGTGAAGTCACAGACTGTGTCTACAACGGGGCAAAGTGTCCTTGGATGCGGTGGTCTGGAGACATCCAGTACCCTGGAAGAAACGCCACAGAAGTTGCCCTTGTTGCTCCAGACGCTGGTTGGGCGGGTCCCCCTAGCGCGCCAGGGGCAGGCGCGCAAAATATCACCATAAACGATTTCCTTCTGCTGAAGTAAGTTTTATTATCGTTTTCCGGAAAAGAGGCTCGGATGGGCACACGTGAGAATGAGAAGTCTGATAAAAACGCAATTTGCGTAATATGTGGTCTTGGAATGAGACGAACAGGAAAGAAAATGAAAGAAGAAAAAATGTTGTTTAAAATGGAAATAAGCGGTTTTACATTAACATACCTTAAAGTGGTAAATGGACATGGGACTAGTACCCCACGCAGCAGTGCAGCTGGGAGTGGAGCGTGACTGTAGCGCTCCCCATAACATGTTGATATTATGTTGCATTGAGGGCGATGCACAATTCCAGTCTTGCACGCAACTTTTTGAAGCAAAATAAAAGGATTATAATGGGACTAATATGGTGTGCAGACCATCCTCATTCATGTTTAAATTTAAATTCGCCCCACGTTGGTTATTGCACCCAATCGAATAATGTTGAAAATGTACAACCTTTGAAATATCTAAGTATCCACATACTGAGAACATCAAGTTCCTAGCAGCAGAAGCGGATATACTGTGATTCTAATTAGCGATAGACATGTGTTTATATAAAGTTTATAAAATTGTTGCAATTGCATAGCCATAGGAATCTCTCCTTGACTTTCGATTGATGTGTTTTTTACGTATGTTGTGTAAGTCACAAGAGTACTATGGGAGCTGTAGTTAAAGGGAGTTGTAGGCAGCTGGGTGATTAATTTATGCACGCAGTAGGGGGTGGAGCATATTCATTTAAATCTCGTAAGTGACTGACGGGAGTTTAACAACTGTTTCTGGTGCGCACAACGCAGTGAGAGTTATGGCAGGATCAGCGGAGAGCAGGTACGGGTAATAAAGAGGTTTAGTGATGCATCAGCAAGCTGACTCGGTTAGAGTAAAGAAGTAATAAGAATGTGAATAAGTAATGGGAGGGGAGCAAATGTAGAAAACGGAAGTCTTTCTGAAAGCGGCATTGGGGAAATAACCGGATATAAGAACACTGAACAAACCCGACCTAAGGCGAACGTTGAGAAAATGCTTAACTATTGATTCATCGAGCAAAGGAGTCAGTTGAGAGAGGTAGAATGAAAAGGTTTTTTTTGGGAAATGAAGTATTTTGGATGCATTTAGAAAAGTGAGTTGTAGCACAGAGGGTTTACTTCGAGAGTCTGACTTTTGCACATGATAAATTCACTGTTGTTTAGAAATTTATTAAGCATGCATAAATCCGAGTTTTGCGCAAGGCTAATTGATATTTTGTAACTATTGTTTCGCAGTTTCCCCTGACGAAGGGCAAATGTCTTGCCCGAAATGCATTGGGTCTGAATAAAGAACTGCTCCTCGGAACTACTATTTGCTTTTTTATTATCGTTTTCCGGAAAAGAGGCTCGGATGGGCACACGTGAGAATGAGAAGTCTGATAAAAACGCAATTTGCGTAATATGTGGTCTTGGAATGAGACGAACAGGAAAGAAAATGAAAGAAGAAAAAATGTTGTTTAAAATGGAAATAAGCGGTTTTACATTAACATACCTTAAAGTGGTAAATGGACATGGGACTAGTACCCCACGCAGCAGTGCAGCTGGGAGTGGAGCGTGACGGTAGCGCTCCCCATAACATGTTGATATTATGTTGCATTGAGGGCGATGCACAATTCCAGTCTTGCACGCAACTTTTTGAAGCAAAATAAAAGGATTATAATGGGACTAATATGGTGTGCAGACCATCCTCATTCATGAAGTAACCAGGAGGG
Organism: Lissotriton vulgaris; assembly: GCF_964263255.1. Taxonomy (NCBI): domain Eukaryota; kingdom Metazoa; phylum Chordata; class Amphibia; order Caudata; family Salamandridae; genus Lissotriton; species Lissotriton vulgaris. The sequence continues at coordinate 1,532,444,333 of NC_141689.1, read as the reverse complement.
ACACAGCGGGGATACCAAGAGACGGAACTTTATTAAAAGCAATGGCATGACGCGTTTCGGCGTAATGCCTTTATCAAATGCCATCAAACAACAAGTTCCCTCACCAGCTGCTTTTAATAGTTCACGGCTCGTGCGTCGGTAGCGACTGTCCAGCTGAGCTGCATTACTGAGATGAGAATCCACTGCAGTCTGCTTCGGCACACTACAGTTCCCAGCAAGCACTTCCCTGGCCTGCTCGGCGAGTTTCCCATCGCAGCTCCATCCCGTAGTGAGCGCTGGAAGGTGACAGGTATGCAGAGCGTGAAAAGCATGCTTTTAAGTGCAAAAACAAAGTTGCTGCTAAAACAAAGTCTCATCCTTGGTCCCCAACGCCCAGTCGCATAAGCCAATGTCCAAGGTGCCCTGGGACTTCGAAACAGTGTTCTTGGTCTCTCTGTGAAGTCACAGACTGTGTCTACAACGGGGCAAAGTGTCCTTGGATGCGGCGGTCTGGAGACACCCAGTACCCTGGAAGAAACGCCACAGAAGTTGCCCTTGTTGCTCCAGACGCTGGTTGGGCGGGTCCCCCTAGCGCGCCAGGGGCAGGCGCGCAAAATATCACCATAAACGATTTCCTTCTGCTGAAGTAACCAGGAGGGACACAGCGGGGATACCAAGAGACGGAACTTTATTAAAAGCAATGGCATGACGCGTTTCGGCGTAATGCCTTTATCAAATGCCATCAAACAACAAGTTCCCTCACCAGCTGCTTTTAATAGTTCACGGCTCGTGCGTCGGTAGCGACTGTACAGCTGACCTGCATTACTGAGATGAGAATCCACTGCAGTCTGCTTCGGCACACTACAGTTCCCAGCAAGCACTTCCCTGGCCTGCTCGGCGAATTTCCCATCGCAGCTCCATCCCGTAGTGAGCGCTGGAAGGTGACAGGTATGCAGAGCGTGAAAAGCATGCTTTTAAGTGCAAAAACAAAGTTGCTGCTAAAACAAAGTCTCATCCTTGGTCCCCAATGCCCAGTCGCATAAGCCAATGTCCAAGGTGCCCTGGGACTTCGAAACAGTGTTCTTGGTCTCTCTGTGAAGTCACAGACTGTGTCTACAACGGGGCAAAGTGTCCTTGGATGCGGCGGTCTGGAGACATCCAGTACCCTGGAAGAAATGCCACAGAAGTTGCCCTTGTTGCTCCAGACGCTGGTTGGGCGGGTCCCCCTAGCGCGCCAGGGGCAGGCGCGCAAAATATCACCATAAACGATTTCCTTCTGCTGAAGTAACCAGGAGGGACACAGCGGGGATACCAAGAGACGGAACTTTATTAAAAGCAATGGCATGACGCGTTTCGGCGTAATGCCTTTATCAAATGCCATCAAACAACAAGTTCCCTCACCAGCTGCTTTTAATAGTTCACGGCTCGTGCGTCAGTAGCGACTGTCCAGCTGAGCTGCATTACTGAGATGAGAATCCACTGCAGTCTGCTTCGGCACACTACAGTTCCCAGCAAGCATTTCCCTGGCCTGCTCGGCGAGTTTCCCATCGCAGCTCCATCCCGTAGTGAGCGCTGGAAGGTGACAGGTATGCAGAGCGTGAAAAGCATGCTTTTAAGTGCAAAAACAAAGTTGCTGCTAAAACAAAGTCTCATCCTTGGTCCCCAACGCCCAGTCGCATAAGCCAATGTCCAAGGTACCCTGGGACTTCGAAACAGTGTTCTTGGTCTCTCTGTGAAGTCACAGACTGTGTCTACAACGCGGCAAAGTGTCCTTGGATGCGGCGGTCTGGAGACATCCAGTACCCTGGAACAAACGCCACAGAAGTTGCCCTTGTTGCTCCAGACGCTGGTTGGACGGGTCCCCCTAGCGCGCCAGGTGCAGGCTCGCAAAATATCACCATAAACGATTTCCTTCTGCTGAAGTAACCAGGGGGGACACAGCGGGGATACCAAGAGACGGAACTTTATTAAAAGCAATGGCATGACGCGTTATATATATATATATATATATATATATATATATATATATATATATATATATATATATATATATATATATATATATATATATATGTTTGCTAACAAAGACCCACGTGTTTACACTATTTTTCAGGCGAATAGTAGTGTAAACATGTGGGTCTTTGTTATATTTGATAATTTTATATATATAGAGACACAACTCGACCAGGGGGGCATTTGAGAAAGGAAAAAACCCCGAAACGCGTCATGCCCATGGTCTGATGAAAGATTAAAGGTGGATGCTCCACAAGCCTCGTGTGCTGCCTGTTTCTTTCTGTTGGAGGAGACATCGTGGGTAACATTTAGCGTGTCGCAAGCGTTTGGCATTCGTGCTGAACCACACGCAAGGCGTGCACCCCCCGCAAGTGTCCAAAGGGGGTCGCAAAAAGGTAGACCCTCGGACTACCCCGCATCAAGCCTGCACCGGATAATGCTGTAAAAACAGTCCATACCTGCATGGAGCCACGCCCCTACTTCACTGGCGTTTCCTTGTCCAGGACAGTCTGAAGTGCGAGGAAGGGGGAGAGGAGTGTGGAGGTCATCACCTGAACCCACAACAGCCACAGTTCCTTCCAGACGACATGGCACACCGGCTGTTGACCCAACAAAGAAATTGAGCCGGTAATTGGTATCGCCGCCGGCATGCAAGGAACACTGCATGCTGGGAAATGCAGTTTACTACCCAAGACAGAGGCGACTCCATGCCGTGTTTGTCAGGCAACCCACACTACTTCAGGAGGTGGGATGGACAATTGAACTTTACTCTGGGGCTGTAATTGAGAGACACAACTCGACCTGGGGGGCATTTGAGAAAGGAAAAAACCCCGAAACGCGTCATGCCCATGGTCTGATGAAAGATTAAAGGTGGATGCTCCACAAGCCTCGTGTGCTGCCTGTTTCTTTCTGTTGGAGGAGACATCGTGGGTAACATTTAGCGTGTCGCAAGCGTTTGGCATTTGTGCTGAACCACACGCAAGGCGTGCACCCCCCGCAAGTGTCCAAAGGGGGTCGCAAAAAGGTAGACCCTCGGACTACCCCGCATCAAGCCTGCACCGGATAATGCTGTGAAAACAGTCCATACCTGCATGGAGCCACGCCCCTACTTCATTGGCGTTTCCTTGTCCAGGACAGTCTGAAGTGCGAGGAAGGGGGAGAGGAGTGTGGAGGTCATCACCTGAACCCACAACAGCCACAGTTCCTTCCAGACGACATGGCACACCGGCTGTTGACCCAACAAAGAAATTGAGCCGGTAATTGGTATCGCCGCCTGCATGCAAGGAACACTGCATGCTGGGAAATGCAGTTTACTACCCAAGACAGAGACGACTCCATGCCGTGTTTGTCAGGCAACCCACACTACTTCAGGAGGTGGGATGGACAATTGAACTTTACTCTGGGACTGTAAGCGAGAGACACAACTCGACCAGGGGGGCATTTGAGAAAGGAAAAATCCCGAAACGCGTCATGCCCATGGTCTGATGAAAGATTAAAGGTGGATGCTCCACAAGCCTCGTGTGCTGCCTGTTTCTTTCTGTTGGAGGAGACATCGTGGGTAACATTTAGCGTGTCGCAAGCGTTTGGCATTCGTGCTGAACCACACGCAAGGCGTGCACCCCCCGCAAGTGTCCAAAGGGGGTCGCAAAAAGGTAGACCCTCGGACTACCCCGCATCAAGCCTGCACCGGATAATGCTGTGAAAACAGTCCATACCTGCATGGAGCCACGCCCCTACTTCATTGGCGTTTCCTTGTCCAGGACAGTTTGAAGTGCGAGGAAGGGGGAGAGGAGTGTGGAGGTCATCACCTGAACCCACAACAGCCACAGTTCCTTCCAGACGACATGGCACACCGGCTGTTGACCCAACAAAGAAATTGAGCCGGTAATTGGTATCGCCGCCGGCATGCAAGGAACACTGCATGCTGGGAAATGCAGTTTACTACCCAAGACCGAGGCGACTCCATGCCGTGTTTGTCAGGCAACCCACACTACTTCAGGAGGTGGGATGGACAATTGAACTTTACTCTGGGACTGTAAGCGAGAGACACAACTCGACCAGGGGGGGCATTTGAGAAAGGAAAAAACCCCGAAACACGTCATGCCCATGGTCTGATGAAAGATTAAAGGTGGATGCTCCACAAGCCTCGTGTGCTGCCTGTTTCTTTCTGTTGTAGGAGACATCGTGGGTAATATATATATATATATATATATATATATATATATATATATATATATATATATATATATATATATATATATATATATATATATATATATATATATATATATATATATATATATATATATATATATACATATACATATACATATATATATATATATATATATATATATATATATATATATATATATATATATATATATGTGTGTAACGAAATGGCCCGAAAGCATTGAGGACGCACTCCCAGTTGATGAAATCTTTCGATTTATTAAAAGGACACCAGCAGCTTCATTCCGGTATTTGGATCCATTTTTTTGTTCCTTGTTTCCTTGCTTTTGCTGACGCGTTTCGAGGCTTCAGCCTCTTAATCATAGCTGGCTCGGAATCTGCTCGGAAGGACTCTTTGATGCTTTGAGATTTGCATGTATTTAACCCTCAGTGGGCGTGGTCACTGTGTTGCATGTAGGGATTTGTAGTCCATTAAAGCACCATTATTTTCTTTGCTTTTGGGCCATTGCGTTACACATATATATGTATATATATATACATATATATACTAGCAGCCAATGCCGACCTTGTCCGGGAGCAATCAGGTTTCCCCGACCCCCGCCTGCCCTGACATTGTCCGTGGGTCCCCCGGAGCCTTACCTCAGCTGCCGCTCCTCTCCCGCGCTCCTCAGTTCACCGCTCCGCCGCTCCTTGCTGCTCGTCACTGCTCCTCCCGCCTGTCCGCCGGTCCTCACCGCCTGTCCGCCGCTGATCACCGCTCCTCCCCTGCACCATGTCCGCCGCTCCTCCTCACACTCCTGGACGCCGCTCCTCCCCACGCTCCTGACGTCAGCACTCACGTCACGGCCGGCGCTACTTCAAAGGGACTACTTTTTTTTTTAAGGTACATTTTTTAAATAATGCATATTTTAATAGTTTATATAGCCTATGTCCATCTGCACACCCTGACGATTACAATGATGTATCAAGTGTGTGGATTGGCGCTGTGGTTCCCGAGTTTACCCGCCTCAAAGGTTCAAAGGTCTTGCTTTATAATAGTAGAATAGATATATAAAAAGAGTTCATGATTATTAGGTCCACTGTTTCCTAATACACACAGCCTAGTAATTTGGCAAATCCTTCACTCCCAAACCTCACCCCCAGCCTCCTCACAGAAAGGTTTCAAATATCAGAACCCAAAACCTTAAGTTATCGAGAGGAAGACACTGAGGAACTTCTTAAGAGACCCGGGCCTTTTTGGCTGGTTCACCCCTGAACTTTTTGCTTTTGATGGCGACCTGGCGTTCGTTTTTTATGGCTTGGTGCACTTTTTCCCTGTGTCCCAGGGTAAAGTGCGTGCGTGTAGTGAGGTTGGCCTCCCCTCCCATAGGAATGAATGGGGAATGTATGTGACCATATTAGTTCCTGATACGTGGGGAGTGCAGGCTCGAGTTTGGTATGTGCGAACTTATGAGATTGAATGCTGCGCAATGATGTGTGCGGCGTGAATGTGTCTAGTGTGGAAGTGCCACTTCTAGACATGGGTGTGCGTGTGCAGTGAGTGGGCTGGCACGTGATTGGCTGGAGCTGGCTGGTGAGCCTGGCTCCAAGAGTCTGGATGGGTCTGCCCCGGTGGTGAGTGGAGAGATTAGCATGCTGATGTGAGAGAGGGGTGCACATGGGACCTGAATAGGGCTGGGCTTTCCCCACACAATGCTGGCTCCGCCCCCTGTGGTGCGACTGATGACCCTAGCCTAACTAATGAATAGGAAGGGTGGCTGAGCACATCAAGAGTGCTCCAAAACCAGCTGCGACTGATTTCTCTCCCACCCTGCACCCAGACAAAAGGTTTTCACTGTATAAAAAGGGGCTGTGTCCCCTTACAAGATTTTCTCTTCTTGGATCCATTCTAGAGAGGGGCTGCTGCTGCTGGGCACCAGGAGGACCACTACTGGGGGATTGCCTCCCTGCCTAGGAGGACCCTGTGAGCTGGATCCTGGGCCCAGCCTTGCCCCCCCCCTGCCTTCCTACAGGACTTTGCCTGGATGTTTGATTCTGTTTCTTACTGCGCTGGGCGCGCTGTATTTGTCCTATTAGCGCTGGGGGGTGCTCTCTGTGCGTTACTGGTTGGAGCAGGTGCCCACCCTGCAGAGTTACCACCCTCGAGGGATTCCCCGGCGTGGGGATCCCCCCTTGTGTGCTGACTGACGACCTGGGAGCCTACCCCGCTTATGTGCCGATATTTTAAGTCCCCTGGCAGGTGCCCACCCCACCAGGGACCTTGCCGCTATTTCTTTCATTTCACTAAGTGTGGTGCTACCCCACTGTAGGGGTTAATTCGCAGGTGCCCACCCTTCACGGGTGAAGGAAAATCACCGCCGCAGCCCCGAGCTCTCCCCGGCCGCTGAGAAAGCAGCACCGCAGCGTCACTAGCGGCGGCGCACTGGGATTGGACCCAGCACCAGCGCCGCACCATGATTGGATGGGGGGAACAGAGGACCAGGAAGTGGACGGGAGGCCACCCCGCACTTCTGCCCAGCAAGAAGAGAGCGGCTGGAAGAGCAGGCGGGGCTTCGGTGCTGAAGATGAGCCCCGCGCTGCTGGAAGGAGACTGGCAGTGCTCCCCGCCCCGCAGAGCCAGCGAGATCCCGGTGAGTGTGGGGGCAGTTTCGTTTTACTCAGAGCAGCCCCGGTTAACAGCGGGCCGCTCCGAGGGAGAGAGGGGGCATTTTGCTGTGTCGAGTCTCCCGCTAAAGACTTCAGGAGGGGCTCCAACGACGGCGCCAATTATCTTTCGAGCCACTAGGGCTCAGGGCACATTTGGCTAGTGAGAGCCTGTCGAGGCTACAATTGGGGTCATTTTATGTATCTCGAGTCCCCTGAGAGGGACTCCACCATTGGGGGTCACATTCCTTCGAGCCCACGAGGCTCCTGAGCAGTTGTTTCTCGAGCCCCCAGAGGAGGTGCTCCACAGGAGGTGCCAATATGATTTAGAGCCTACGAGGCTCAGGGGGGGCATTTGTCTACGTTGAGTCCCCCGAGAGGGACTCCCCTGAAGGCGCCATTTTGTTTCTGGAGCCCCGGCAGCTCCTAAGGCCCCAGTGTTTGTTTGAGCCCACGAGGCTCCCATGGGTGTATGTCCCCATTGGTGATTCAGCTGCCCAGCACTTAGTGGGCAGCTGCCACGTTTAGGCTTTGCACATTTCTCCTTTGCTGCCTGCGCAGCCTGCCCTGACATTTGGGACACAAGGCGTTTCAGCCCCTGAGAGGCCAGTTGGCCTGGGGACAGTTCTGGTGTTGTGCCCTTGAGTGGGGTACATGTTTTTGGCCCTATGTGTTTTGCGCAGATGTGATTTCCTGCCTATTGTGATTGAAGCAATGCTTTTGCCCATGCCGCTAACAATGCATTTTTATTGCCTAGGAGGTTGTATGCCCTAGAAGAGTGATGCTAGTGAGGTCATGGTGCCCTGAGTGATATTTACCTAAGGTGTTTTAGGATTACGTAGGTGGTGTTTACCTTTACCAGTGAGTACTGGTTGTGTGCTACATGTGCTAAATTTGGTACTACAGTTATGATATGTTCCACGTGCTAGTTTAAACGTGATTACTCCTGACAGCGGCCCTATCCCATGTAAATAATCCCCTCTACATTCTGCCCGTGCCCATGGCACCTTGTAAAGTATATGTTTATTATCTAATGTTTGTGGTATAATACAAAGACTATTTTTTATATACCCTTGTGTGGAGTTTCCTTTGTGGTGGGCCTTGGGTGTTGTTGCTGGGTGCGCGCGCAAACACTTTACACATCGCCTCTGAGATAAGCCTGACTGCTTGTGCCAAGCTACCAAGGGGGTGAGTAGGGGTTATCTTGGCGGGTAACTTCCTTGCCCTGACCAGAGCGGTGGTTTCTGCCTGGCTTTGGCGCAAGCCTCCGCCAACCAGAAATTACCATTTCTAACATTGGTGATCAGCAGTGAGGATAGGACTTGCGTTTGCGCCGTGCGGCAGCAGCGACTGGCTGCACCACAAAACTCTGCTTTTTTTAGATAATTACATGTTGGGGATTATTGTTTTTTGAAGTTCCGTTATTTCTTCTCCTAGGAGTGTCATTTTCAAATAGCGCCAGTACATTTGATCCCCGCCCTGCTCCCAGAGTTTGGTACCTGTGTCACGTGTGGTCAGGTTGAGAAATCAGGGGTGGTAAAAACTGCCTTACCGGTCCAAGGGGGGTGTGTGTGGATGAATGGTGTATTGCCCTGAACAAATGAGTGTGAGTTCTCTGGGATAGGGAGCTTGCTGAATACTCCAGATTGTGTACTCTTGCTTCAGCTCAGATTGTTAGGTCCGCTGTGTTGCACGTGTCCCTGAGCGTCCTGCCAAGATGGAGTCTGCTTTTAACTTCTGTGGGCTGTTTAGATACAGTAAGGGTGAGTTGGTGGAGTTTTGTGAAGAAAGAGACATAGCAGTGAATCAGTCAGACACCCCATCCAAATTGAAGGACAACCTGATCTTGTGGCAGAAGGATGAATGGGATTGTGAGCGCAGTGAGGAAGATAGGGCCCGGGCCGCACGCCATGAGGGTGGTGGGTCTGAGGAGAGCCCTGAAGAGTCTGAAGAGGAGGATAAAGATGACAGTGAATGGGCACATGCAGATAGTGAGGACCCCATAGATAGGGAGTCCCTTGCTGGGTCCACTGTAGGAGGCAGCGTCTCATCCTTTTCCTGGTCCCTGTCCCCAGAGGAGTGGGTAAATCGGAGGGAAGAGAGGGAGCACCAGCTGGCTTTATAGAAGCTCAGGTTAGAGCCTGCCAAGGAGATAGCGCAGCTGGGTGTGCAGGAGAGGATTGCAGAGGCTGAGAGGGCCTTGGCCAGGAAGAAGTTAGCCCTAGAGGGTAGGTTATCCCCTGACTGCAGTTATAGTTTTCTGGATTCCCCAGGGAGGGATGGATCCAGTGGTGGCAGCAATAGAGAGTTTGGTGCAGGAAGTGCCATTCCCCATTTCCATAGAATAGTACCTTGTTCCAGAGAGGACATGTACAGGGTGAAGTTCAGGGGCAGTAGGAGACTGCCTCACCAGGATTGAGGGGATTTTGTGGATGATTGTCATTATGCACTGATTGATTGGATAGAGGTTCATGGGGAACCTGATTTTGATGGACTGCTCAACCTAGTCATCAAAGAGCACTTGCTCAATTGTTTCGTGCCAGAGCTGCACCAATACCTGTTGGAGTGTGCGTTTGCTAGTCCATGGGCCCTTGCAAAAGAAGCAGACCTCTGGGAAAGTGCCAGAGGTTCTGACACGTCATTGGTGAATGAACCCGAAAGTAGTGTTTCAGGTATCTTCCAGCTCAGCATGGTGGAAGAGGCTCAGAGTAGCCCAGCTAGGTCCCAGTGTAGCGAGAGGGGTGTAGGGGCTCACGTCTTGTCTCAGGGGAGTAGGAGTGAGTGTTCCCAGGTGCCCGGAACCCAGTTTCAGAACCTGGATGGTTTCTGGAGGAAACACCAGGTTAAGGACCTAGGCTGTCCTGTTAGACCCCTTGAGGGGGATCTCCTAGTGTCTAGAGAAGCTGGAGTACCTGTAACTAATGCTCCAGTGGTTCTAGTGTCCGGCAGTGCCACTCCAGTTGGAGGGCACTGAAGTCCGAAGTGAGGAGTGAATGGGGTATGTGTTCCCCAGTGGGAGAACCAGTGGGTCAGGGACTAGCCAGTTTGGCTACATTCCCTTGGAGTGACCATGGTGACACCACTTCTGTACTGAGGGATCTCCTTGCACTGTCAGGTGGACAGGGGACAGGAGATCTGCGCCAGTCAGACAGTCACACAGCACATGAGTCATGTGTTAGCCTCAGGGGGATGATGTGTGAGTCCCCAGAAGTCCTGGAGTGCCAGGCAATTATCCCACCTAGGGTTTTAGATGGAAGGTTGGGAGGCCAGGTTCAGGATCAGCCAGACCTGACGGGTAGGACGTCTGTAACCAGCGTCCTGACCAGTGCTTCTCCCAGGGGTACCACTCCAGTTGGGAGGGTACAGAACTCTGGAAGGGGGTGCAGAGAGTGAGAGAGCCCGCCTCTGACCCCAGTGCAACCTGAGGGGTTAAACCCTAGGTTGGGTGAATGGCATTCTAAGGGTGCCTCTCAGAGGAGGAGGAATCCTAGAAGGAGAGGTAGGGGGAGGAGAGCCTTCCCTGTAACTCCTCCTGGTCCGCCTGAGGGTGTAGACCCTAGGCTGGAGAACCAGTGGCAGTCTAGCCCTGTCTTACAGACAGGAAGAGAGGAGAATGGCTACTATGTGCCAGGGGTTACTACCCCCCATTCTGTGAGTAGGCAAGGACCAGTGGCACCTGGGTGGCCTAGGGCCTGGTCCATGCCGCGGACAGCTCAGAAGTACCAGTGGGGTAGCCCAGTTGTTCAAGATGGTGGTTTTAGAAGGAATCCCAGGTGTTCACAGTGGCATAGAACAGGAGGGTGTCCCGGCAGTGGCGGGCCCGTGTCCGTGTTCTATCGCCCAAAGCAGGGAAGCCCATCACGGTGGTGATCGGTCTACCCTGCGTTTTGGCTGGAAGGGGGTTGTATTGGACCAGGGCCTTTTTGGCTGGTTCACCCCGGAACTTTTTGCTTTTAATGGCGACCTGGCTTCGTGATTTCTGGCTTGGCACACTTTTTCCCTGTGTCCAGGGTAAAGTGGGTGCATGTAGTGAGGTTGGCCTGCCCTCCCATAGGAATGCATAGGGAATGTATGTGACCATATTAGTTCCTGATGCGTGGGGAGTGCAGGCTCAAGTTTGGTATGTGCGAACTCATGAGATTGAATGCTGCGCAATGATGTGTGCGGTGTGAATGTGTCTAGTGTGGAAGAGCCACTTCTAGACATGGGTGTGGGTGTGCAGTGAGTGTGCTGGCACGTGATTGGCTGGAGCTGGCTGGTGAGCCTGGCTCCAAGAGTCTGGATGGGTCTGCCCCGGTGGTGAGTGGAGAGATTAGGATGCTGATGTGAGGGAGGGGTGCACCTGGGACCTGAATAGGGCTGGGCTTTCCCCACACAATGCAGGCTCGGCCCCCTGCGGTGCGACTGATGACCCTAGCCTAACTAATGAAAAGGGAAGGTGGCTGAGCACATCAAGAGTGCTACAAAACCAACTGCGACTGGTTTCTATCCCACCCTGCACCCAGACAAAGGTTTTCACTGTATAAAAAGGGGTTGTGTCCCCTTACAAGATGTTCTCTTCTTGGATCTGTTCTAGATGGGGGCTGCTGCTGCTGGGCGCCAGAAGGACCGCCACTGGAGGATTGCCTGCCTCCCTGCCTAGGAGGACCCTGTGAGCTGGATCCTGGCCCAGCCTTGCCCCCCCCGCCTTCCTACATGACTTTGCCTGGACTTTTGATTCTGTGCTGTATTTGTCCTACTAGCGCTGGGGAGCACTCTCTGTGCATTACTGGTTGGAGCAGGTGCCCACCCTGCAGAGTTACCGCCCTCCAGGGATTCCCCGGCGTGGGGATCCCCCTTGTGTGCTGACTGACGGCCTGGGAGCCTACCCCGCTTATGTGCCGATATTTTAAGTCCCCTGGCAGGTGCCCACCCCGCCAGCGACCTTGCCGCTATTTCTTTCATTTCCCTAAGTGGGGTGCTACCCCGCTGTAGGGGTTAACTCGCAGGTGCCCACCCTGCACTGGTGAAGGAAAATCACCGCCGCAGCCCCGAGCTCTCCCCGGCCGTCGAGAAAGCAGCACCGCAGTATCACTAGCGGCGCCGCGCTGGAATTGGACCCAGCGCCAGGCCTGCACCCTGATTGGCTGGAGAGAACAGAGGAACCAGGAAGCGGACGGGAGGCCACCCCGCGCTTCTGCCCAGCAAGAAGAGAGCGGCTGGAAGAGCAGGTGGGGTTCCGGTGATGAAGAGGAGCCCCGCACTGCTGGAAGGAGACCGGTGAGCGCGGGGGCAGTTTCGTTTTACTCAGAGCGGCCCCGGGTGACAGCGGGCCGCTCCGAGGGAGAGAGGGGGCATTTTCCTGTGTCGAGTCTCCCGCTAAAGACTCTAACAACGGGCATTATTGTTTTAGAGCCCTGAGAGGGCTCGGGGGCATTTTTTTGCTGTTTCGTGTCCAAGAGTGGCTCCAACGACGGCGCCAATTATCTTTCGAGCCACAAGGGCTCAGGGTGCATTTGGCTAGTCAGAGCCTGTCGAGGCTCCAACTGGGGTCATTTGTGTATCTCGAGTCCCCCGAGAGGGACTCCACCATTGGGGGCCACATTCCTTCGAGCGCAGGAGGCTCCTGAGCAGTTGTTTCTTGAGCCCCCAGAGAAGGGGCTCCACCGGAGGCGCCAATATGATTTAGAGCCCACAAGGCACAGGGGGGCATTTGTCTACATTGAGTTCACCGAGAGGGACTCACTTGAAGGTGCCATTTTGTTTCTGGAGCCCCGGCAGCTCCTAAGGCCCCAGTGTTTATTCGAGCACACGAGGCTCCCACGGTGTTTGGCCCCATTGGTGATTTCAGCAGCCCAGCACTTAGTGGGCAGCTGCCACATTTAGGCTTTGCGCATTTCTCCTTGGCTGCCTGCGCAGCCTGCCCTGAAATTTGGGACACAGGGCGTTTCACCCCCAGAGAGGCCAGTTGGCCTGGGGACAGTTCTAGTGTTGTGCCCTTGCGTGGGGTACATGTTTTTGGCCCTATGTGTTTTGCGCAGATGTGATTGACTACCTAATGTGATTGATGCAATGCTTTTGCCCATGCCTCTAACAATGCAATTTTAATGCCTAGGAGGTTGTTTGCCCTAGAAGAGTGATGCTAGTGAGGTCATGGTGCCCTGAGTGATATTTGCCTAAGGTGTTTTAGGATTACGTAGGTGGTGTTTACCTGTTACCAGTGAGTACTGGTTGTGTGCTATATGTGCTAATTTTGGTACTACAGTTATAATATGTTTCATGTGCTAGTCTAAAAGTGATTACTCCTGACAGCGGTCCAGTCTGCCCTGTCCCTTGTAAAAAATCCCCTCAACATTCTGCCCGTGCCCATGGCACCTTGTAAAGTATATGTTTATTATCTAATGTTTGTGGTATAATACAAAGACTATTTTTTATATACCATTGTGTGAAGTTTCCTTTCTGGTGGGCCTTGGGAGTTGTTGCTGGGTGCGCGCGCAAACGCTTTACACATCGCCTCAGAGATAAGCCTGACTGCTCGTGCCAAGCTACCAAGGGGGTGAGCAGGGGTTATCTTGGCGGGTAACTTCCTTGCCCTGACCAGAGTGGTGGTTTCTGCCTGGCTTTGGCGCAAGCCTCAGCCAACCAGAAATTCCCATTTCTAACACCGCTTAAATTCAATATTGCGAATACAGCAACCAATTCGCAGCAGCAGTCTGAATTAGAAAAGATCGCTAGACTTAAAAAGAAACAAATTTGTACGGCTTTACATGGGGAAGTTCTACTGGAACATCTAAGAGCAGGAACAATTCCAGTTGATTTACAAGTCAAAAATGTGCCTGTGATCCTTGTTGAACAGCCACTGTACCTGGGCGATTTTATACAGAACTGAGAGGCAACAATATCCAATACAGTGCGTAAATCAAGTGGTTTTCCAACGGGTGTTCGTATATATTCACAAAAAAGAGTAGCGATCCTTCAGATTATTCTTCAAAGATTTTTATTGCAGTCTTCAAACACAATCTTGGCAGAGATGACAGCCAACGCGTTTCGCCCAGATTGGGCTTCCTCAGGGCTGTAAATATAACCGTACAGTAATCAAGATATGAAACAACAAAAAATATTATGAAAAACATTTCATCAATTCACCATGGTGAGACTGATAACATTTTCTAATACAAAGAATACTATATATATATATATTACCTACTGGCGGTCGCCAGTAGGTATATATAGTTAGGATTTTTTCTCTATGGAACTTTTGAAAATTCTATGTCTAATAACTTTGGCGTTTGTGGACGGAATCGGCTGAAATTTTCAGGAAAATGGCACACAAAAAATATTATGAAAAACATTTCATCAATTCACCATGGTGAGACTGATAACATTTTCTAATACAAAGAATACTATATATATATATATTACCTACTGGCGGTCGCCAGTAGGTATATATAGTTAGGATTTTTTCTCTATGGAACTTTTGAAAATTCTATGTCTAATAACTTTGGCGTTTGTGGACGGAATCGGCTGAAATTTTCAGGAAAATGGCACACTTTGTTTCTAAGCAGAAAATTTGGGGGGGTTCCGTTAAGGGGGGGCCAAGAAAAAAGGGGGGTCCCAAAACGCGTTTTCCCCATTCATTTTTCCATAGGGCGTTTGGCCTCACTTTTAGCTCGAACGGCTGAATGGATTTGCACGAAACTTGGCAAAATTGTAGGGACTGTTAGCCCGATGTGCCTTTGCTGGGTCTCAATATATGTGCTCCAGTGGATTTTGAGAAATTAACGTTTAAAAAAACAGATATATCTGTGACAGCGTACCGGATAGCGCTCCAGATCGCGTACTTTTTGCGTAACGGAGCTTTGCGAAGCGAAGCTGATTGGCTCTCCGGTGTCTGTCAACATTCTAAACAGTCCGGTGCGGCCGCCATCTTGTCTCTCGGTAGGATCGAGAGACAAGAGGAGGAGAAAAACGAAGGGGGAATTTAATGAAAGGGGGCAAGGTAGACCCCTCTTGACCCCCTAGGAATGATGTTGGGGTTATTAAAGGGTCCCGTGGGGCAAATACAAAAAATTTAATTTTTCGCGGTAGAAGCGCTTCCCGCCGATCGTGACGTCTGTTAACGTTCGATTCGAAGGAAATCAGGAAGTGTTGACCACCATTTTGAAAGTGCGAGTAAATATATTGTTAAAAATAATTGTTATAAATTAATCCGTATTGATAAACATTGTCTGCGCTATCTTGCTTTTTTAACAATGCCACACTTTTGTCGTGTACCGCAGCCATTTTAGATGCCTTGACCAGACCCACTCTCTGCACGCCGCCGATCCTCAGCATGGCTTCCCACCTTCGCAAGCATCTCCCCCATGCACTGGTCACCCACGCTCTCTCTCTCATGCATGGGACATAAACCTCCTCCCATATGCGCTGCTCTTCCCTGAGAATCACACCCCGTGCTGAGGAAAATTCAGCCCAGATTACAACCGATACCCAGGCTGCTGGCACAAGACGCCACTTAGTTCCCATCTTGAACGGTCACCAAATAAAGAGACGGGCGCTGGAGGCAGGAACACAAGAACAGAGTTTTATTTCTCATGAGGAGAGCCTGTCATTTCAAAACATACATACATACACACAAACTCGGGCGGGGGGAGACAGTACATGTATTATATACAAAAATCCAAGACAAAACATAGAACAGTTGCTGGCCAAAAAGATCTCTTCCTGTATGCTGCGCATCCTTAGCATCCTACTTAATTCATCTGGGGGCTGAGCTCTTTTTACCTTTTTCTTCTCTCTTATTGTCGGCTGCCTTCGCTGGTGGCTTTGATTGCAACTACTTACACCTTTGCCAATTGGTCGGTAACTAACCTGGTCGGGCTAATACTGAGGGGGGATCTTTGAATAATTTTTAGCGAATGGGTTTCCATGCTGAGGCAACGGTAGGTGTCAGTCGGGAGAACAATGGGGCAGCTTTGAGTTTCATGTCTATGAGGGTGCGAGAAGGAGGTGGTAAATCTTAAACATTGGCAACATTCCTAGTCCTCCAGACGGAGGGTACTTGGGTAAACCTCACCTCGGAATATTCCTTAAACTTTCCCTATTTAGTTAAACGTAGGAATTTATTCATTGGTGCACGTCATTCTTGTTGTATTATTCGGGGTGCCAAGCGAAGTCATATTTTGTCATCCTGTAATAACCCGTCAAGTTTCTGCTTCAGGCTGCCCTCCCAAGCGCTGGGTTCAGAGAGAGACATAGTCATTGTTTGCTCGTCGTGTATAGGCACCATATTCAAACCCTTTTTCTCATCCCATCGGCCGTTAAGTCACCATTTTTCCGTACTTTAATCGACGTTCCGAAGTGACCTGCAGAAAAGAGGGTAAAAGAAGGGGCGGGGGCAGCGTTTAAAACACATCAGCGCGCATAAACCTGAAAAGGCTTTTACTTACTACATACTCGGCCTATCTCCACGGGATGCAGTCCCTACCATCTCGCCGTTTAAGCCCAGGGGCGACCGGTATTGTGGGAGAGATAATTATCGGAGGCCTGTGGATAGCATAGGTCGCCCAAGTGTGGCATTACAGATCGTGTGCAGGGGAGGGTCAAAACAAAGTGCAGTCGGTGTAAAGTGGGGGCGTGCTCGTACTCTCCTTTGAGGAAGAGAGATAACCTACAGTGGTACGGGGTCGTTTTCGTTCGTACTAGGGGGGCCAGGTGACATTCCTTCGGGGTGGCTTAGGGGCTTTTAAAACAACTTCCTGATACAGGTAGCATATAAAGTAGAGGCTAAATACCAGGATCTTTATCGATTGCTTTATGCTGTACGAAAATGAAAAACACATACACAAACCTGGACCATTCATATTTGCAATGTTTCTGCGTACTATACTTTTTAACCCTTAACTAATCGAGCTGCTTCATTTCACCTGCTATTTTTTTTTTTTTAAATCGGAAACAGTGGCCATTTATTCGAAACTTACCAATCTAAGCGTTACAACTACGTTTGCTTTTTCGAAAACCTTTAATAAAAATGTTGGTGCACAAATACGGGCCTACAACCCTGTGGGCCGGCCACGGAGCAGGCTGGAACTGTAAATGGGTGGGGGCGGTATTTATTTGTGGAAAACATAACAGAGTCAGTGGTCGTTGATTTCATAGTAAAAAGTGCGACAAGTGTAACAAAATCATATCGATAATTCATTGTGAGCAAGTACCAAAAGTGTCGACAATTCGAACCTTCAATAAATACAGTAATCAATGATGCATTAGAACTTAATATCAATTCATTGTCCGAACGTGTAATCAGTACCCGTCCCATGTCAATTCATTGTTCGAACGTATAATCAATACCCATCCTGGATCAATTCATTGTCCGAACATATAATCAGTAAAAAGTGCGACAAGTGCAACAAAATCATATCGAAAATTCATTGTGAGCAAGTACCAAAAGTGTCGACAATTCGAACTTTCAATAAATACAGTAATCAATGATGCATTAGAACTTAATATCAATTCATTGTCCGAACGTGTAATCAGTACCCGTCCCATGTCAATTCATTGTTCGAACGTATAATCAATACCCATCCTGGATCAATTCATTGTCCGAACTTATAATCAGTCTTATCCCATATCAATTCATGTGCTAAAAACTGCATACATATCTCATGATATCAAGGCTGAGCAATCGGGGCACAACAAGGAGTTGAGAGTTTCATTTGTACCAGCGCCATTTTGGGTGAGGTCAGGAAGGTCCAAGTATAGTCAAAATGTCTCCACCAACTCGTGGTTGGACCGGGACCTTTTTCGGCAGTCCAAAAGTTTTCGTTGAAAGGTAGCAGAGGGGACTGCCGACATGAACCATCAGTCAAAGTGGGGTGGGAGGCAACAATCTCTCCTACCGGGTCATACTGGTGTCCCACCGGAACTGATCAAGTTGGTAGTCTTGCAGGATTTTGGCGATTTCAAGACGGAGGCCGGCGCCGGCATGAGCGCGCCGACGTCCTGCGGCTACGTCGTGGTCGTTCCGTGGGTGATCATGGCAGTCATTCCCCATCGGGGGTGTCTGCGGGGGTCGGGGCCCCCGTGGCTCTTATAGAATCTTCAAAGTTGAGGAGAACGTTTCTGGACGCAGGACTCATTTTCTAGTTGAACTCAGAAGCGCCGTTGCACTGCAACAGTGGACGAGACCCCCGCTGGGTGAGCGGAGCATCATTGCCTCGCAATAGTGGACGAGACCTTTTGTCGGGTGAGTGGAGCGCCGCTGCATCGCAAGAGTGGAGGAACCCTTGTCGGGTGAGTGGAGCGTTGGGGGTGCAGTTGAGGGGCCCCCACCTGGGGGGGTGGGAGAGGCTCGTTTGCGCCGCCTCACCCACCCAGCGCACCCCACGCCGACACCTGGCATTGATATCCGTGATGTCCGGACCAGGCGATAAGAGGGGGGGGGTCGGAGGCAGAGGCAAGACATCCCCCCGTGGCCTGCAAGGCGGCAGAAGAAGGGAATCGGGAGACCAGTACATTTCGGGCCATCCACCCCACGGCTGATGGCGGTTAGCCGGGCCCCGCCCTGCACATGTCGAGGCCTCATCTTCCGGATGGGCGTAACCGTGGCCCTGTTGCACTTCGGGAGTTTCCGGAATGGGGGTAGGTATCTGCTGATTTGTATCAATTTCATGTTACCGTTATTGGGCGTGGCGGGCGGTGGGACAGACATGCTTGGAGCAGTGGGGGGGTGGCGGAGCCTAGCTACCCCGTGGCTGCCGTAACGTCAAGCTTGGCTTCTTTCATCACTTCCATGTTTCTTATTTCTAGCGAAGTCAAAAACTCATCAGTGGCCTACTGATTTTGTTCGATTTCTTTCCCTTCCTTTTCAAGTGTGTTTCATGCTAAAGTTTCTGTTTAACAGGATACAGTGATTACTTCGTATTTTACATATGTCTTCTTTATTAGGGGTACTCTCCGGTTGAGCCAGATGATGTACCTCTAATAAATGGTCCGGGTGGAACTAGTTTCTCAATCAGTGGGGAGTAGATGGGCATGACAGATTACAACGGGGGACAAAGGTCCGTATTACCCACCCTTCACTACTTGCAAAGACTAGACAGAATATTTCTATTCCACGTTATTTTCAAATAGAGAATACCTCGAAAGAACTATTCCTTGAACAATAAATGTCCAGCCAATCAATCAATCAGTGGGGAGAAAAACAGGCATGATGGATTACAACGGGGGACAAAAGTCCGCATTACCTATCCTTCACTATCTGCAAAGGGAGACAGAATATTCCTATTCTTCTCTGTTTGTAGACAGGGAATATCTCAAAGAGCAATAATCGATAAAAAATTAGTAGGATTATAACACTTTAATAACTTATAAATATATACATCGCAACAAAAACAGTAAACATCTTAAAACATTTTTTATTAAAACAGAAGCAACAATGACAACTAACAGTAGTGATATCCTGGGCGGGTGATGGAACTGGGATTGTTAATGGAAAAAGATCTACAGAGAAAGCTATTGGTGAATTATACTTCTCCGGAAATTTTAAACTCACAAATGTTTTATTTGTGTAATCGTTTCAGGTCAAGCGGATTGTGGAAAAATGTTCAGAATGGAAGAGTCACCAAAAGGCAAAAAGTACACTCATGTATGAAAATCTTACTATTAATGCTTGACTGAGGCCAAGGAGATCAGAGTGCATGAGTCTCATGCTCGATCGATTGAGCTAGCCGGATCGGGCAACAAAAAGTATAAAATAGTTATGTAAATAGTTATTTAATAAAATGTTTTACCCTGTTACTTTGCTGGTGTGTTGTATATATTTATAATATTAGCATAGGGTTTGTCGTTATTTTGGGTGGGGTGGGTGGCAGAGCCGAGCTGTCTTGCAGCCATCATGGTGTGGAGCTCAGTTCATCTCACTAGTTTCGTATTTCTCATGAGGGGTTGTTCTTAATGTTTCTATTTTAGCGAGGTCAAAAAGAGATCCCATTAGTGGCCTACTGATTTTGCTTGATTCCTTTTGTTTTTTTAAACGATTTTTCACTATCTGCAAAGACTAAACAGAGTATTGCGACTCTGTGCTTGTTTGTAAATAGAGAATGAACCAAAGAGAACCAATTCTAAAACAGTAAATGCTTGGATAACAATCAATCAAATAGAGAGAGAAGCAGGCACGACGGATTACAACGGGGCAAAGGCCTGCGTTAACTACCCTTCACTATCTGCAAAGAGAGAGTACTCCTAAGAGAAAAGAGGGGGGGGAGGGGGGCAGCGTTCAAAGCACATCAGCGTGCATAAACACGAAAATGTTTTTACCTATCACGTACTTGACATTTGACAGCTTTTGATATTTGCTATTAAAAAACCATTGAAATTCACTGAAAAGACCATAGGTTATAGACCATATATAGTTAGGAATTAGCATTTACAAAACCTTGAAAATTCACTGAAAAAACCATTGGTTATAGACCATATATAGTTAGGAATTAGCATTTTCAAAACCTTAATTTACTCGCACAAAACGATAGAAATTCGCATATATAGTTACTTGCAATAACTATATATCGCGCACCCGCAATCCACTGCTGATGATGTCACATATTACATCATTCATGACATGGTCAGTGACATCACTGATGACATCTCAAATGACATCACTGATGACATCACTGACATCTCAAATGTCATCAGTGATATCTCAAATGACATCACAGACAACATCACTGATGACATCAATCATGTGATAATACGATTAATCTCTTCAGACTCTAATATAACCTTAGATACACTCATAGTAAACAGACATTCACAGATTGTCACTCATCCATGGAGTTACTCATACACCTAGTCAGTCATGCAAAGAATCAATCACACCTCCATTTCATCAACTATACAGTTATACACACCTTACTTATTCAAACATATTCTAACACATATTTACTCTCTTATACAATCACTGATACAAGTTTTCAATGATCCATGCAGCCACTGACACATTCACTAGCTCTTATACAGTTATTTATATATGTCAACTCTCACATGTACTGTGTTTTACATATGTACTTACTTTGACATGTAGCACTGAGATATCCATTCACTCACCAATACATTCATGCACACAGTCAACCACCCAGACAGCTGTTTCCACATGCAGTTTTGAACCCATACATCTAGTGAATCAACTGCTCACACATCTATGCACAGTCACACACCTCCCAGACACCTACACACACACACTCGTTCTCCCATACAAATACTTGGGCAACCAATCAATAACCCATATAGTTACTCATATAGGTACTGATTAACACATGCAGCAGTTTACAGAACAACAGATATAATTATGCACAAATTAAGACAGTTTAGTCACTAACCCATGCACTCAGTGAGACACATTTAATCACTTTCTCAAACAGTCAGTCATGCACCTACTAAATCCTTCATCCAGACACTTATACATCCACTCATTCTTCAATATGTAAGACATATTTTAACTTAACAGAAACATACAGTCACTTGATGATGTCATCAGTGATGTCATCAGTGATGTCACTGACCATGTCATGAATGATGTAATATGTGACATCATCAGCAGGTGATTGCGGGTGCGCGATATATAGTTATTGCAAGTAACTATATATGCGAATTTCTATGGTTTTGTGCGAGTAAATTAAGGTTTTGAAAATGCTAATTCCTAACTATATATGGTCTATAACCAATGGTTTTTTCAGCGAATTTTCAAGGTTTTGTAAATGCTAATTCCTAACTATATATGGTCTATAACCTATGGTTTTTTCAGTGAATATATATATGTATACACGTGCCCTAATAGGATACATGTCCAGTAAATCAAAGGACCGTCTACAAGAATTTTCAAGAACAATAATGGAAAGGAGATGGATTGCATGGCTTCGGACAGGTGGTATTCAATCACGGTATAAAGAAAAAACAAGTTGTTACCCTGATTGTCATAATAACATCATGTTCAATCAATCGACCCTGTACATACATATTACATAAAAATCTTTGAAGAATAATCTGAAGGATCGCTACTCTTTTTTGTGAATATATACGAACACCCGTTGGAAAACCACTTGATTTACGCACTGTATTGTATATTGTTGCCTCTCAGTTCTGTATTTTATCTGTTTAATGAACGTTCTTTAGCAGTGGACCAAAGAGGTGGGCAACTTTGGCAAATAAGGTTTTGCTTTGACTGTTGTGTATATATCAGGGTAGTGCAACTGTTGATTCCTACTGCTATCTGTTGCTATCTGTTGCTTCTTTTGACCTGGGCGATTTTAGTCACATAGGAACAAAGTGCTCCAGAGACTGGATGTTCCTGTCTATAAAAACCGCTTAAAGACTAAGCTGAGAAGAACTGGATCTCATCTCAGAACTAGAAGAAGCTGTTTTGACGAATTCTGACATTGAAAATGCTAAGGATTTACTGACTAAACTTGAGAAAGATTTTTTTTTTTTTTTTAAACAGAAGACTTTAAACGAAATAAATTACAGAGGGACATTTCAAATTTCAGTGAAGCAAGAGCATACCCGTATTTAGACAAGGATTACTATAAACAGCAAGGGAACACCAGCGTTCTTCGTACCTACGGAGGAAGAAGTAAAAAACAATTCACCACGTTCTCAGACGATTCATCTTATTCTGATAACTTGAGTGATACAGAACCTTCCACGAGCTCGAGAAGAAATCAACAAGTACGCTTCTTTCAAGGACCAACCCTTTTTTTAGGACGGGGCAGCGCTGGGTGGAAAACAAGAAACAGGGCAGCACGTTGGTACAATTCGAAATAACAACTCGCAGGAATACTTATCGTTGGTAAAAAACACAGGAAGTCCAATTTACAATCTGACTAAAATGCAGAAACACGGGTACTCACGAAAGGCTTGTCATTTATTCCATCTAAACCTCCTGATATTTGTGAAACTAAACAGGAATTAATCCAACTATTCCAAAAGATGCGTGTACGGGCATTTTTTGAAGACAAATCATACTCCCCGGAAATAAGTTATTCTGAAATAAAAGATCCATCCCTCTTTTTCCCATCTGAGTTACAAGTATTTGAGAAAAATGTCCTAAAAGATTTAAACATTCTGGACAAGAAGCGCAAATACACTAAATGGAATAAATGCAAGGAAGAAAAGGAAGCTTTGGAGGGGTTGAAAAACAACCAAGAAGTTATAATTAAGCCCGCCAACAAAGGCGGGGGATTGTCTCTATGAAGAGAGAGACGTATGAGGCCGAAATCTATAGACAACTATCAAATGAAGAGCATTATCGAAAAACATACCAGGATTTTCCAAAAATCATCTTGAAAAAACTCGAGGTATTGATTAAGGAGGGAGTGAAAAATGGATGCCTCTCAAATAAAGAAGCAGGATTTCATTATAATCAAAATCCGAGAACCCCCCTCATGTACATACTCCCCAAGATACATAAAGATGCCACTAATCCACCAGGAAAACCAATTATATCTGAGGTGAATTCAATCCTTGAAAGACCGGCCAAATATTTGGATACCTTTTTAAAACCACTGGCGAGCCCCACCGTCAGTTATATAAAGGATACGATGCAGGCAATAACATTCTTGGAAGGTGAAAGTTTTGATGAAGAAATTGAACTTCTGGTCACACTAGACATTGTTAGCCTTTATACAAATATACCCCAGGAAGATGGATTAGAGGCAATGGGATACTTTTTGGAAAAACGCACAAGACCACATGCAGTACCGACATCGTTCTTAATCGTAATTATATGTCTTAAATATAATTTCTTTCAGTTCAATGATACGCAGTATCTACAGATTAAAGGTACAGTAATGGGTTGTACATTTGCGCCAGAAACGGCAGTGATGTTTATGGCGCTCTATGAGGAACATTGGATATACAGCAATAATCCATTCGAAGGCCATATAAAAATTTGGGGACGGTATATTGACGACGTCATTATCCTGTGGAGAGGGACGTCCCAACAACTAGAACAATTTGGAATATGGCTAAACCAAAGAAACCTGAACATCCAGTTTACACTGAATGCAAGTAATGTGGAAATCAAGTACTTATATCTCATGGTGAAACATGATGAAGGCAAGCTGTATACCTCTTTATATACCAAGGATACTGACAGGAACACGCTGTTGAACTTCACAAGTTTTCATCAAAGAAATCTGAAAGAAAATCTTCCATTTAGCCAATTTCTTAGGATAAGAAGAAATTGCACAAAAAGGAGGACTACTTTAGTAATGCAAAGGTGCTTTTGGAAAAGCTTGTAGATCGAAATTACCCCAGAAAATTGACCACCAAGAGAGGCCTTGTTAACACTAAGAGAAAAGGGAAACTAGATGCCTTAGTTATGTGTAACGAACGTTCTCAAGCTGCACCAACGAATTCAAGAAAATTGTAAGAAAAAACTGGCAAAGTGTAAAAGATTAGAAATCTTCGAAGAACTACCAATTTTTGCACTTAAGAACAAGAGCATTAAGGCTAACACTAAGAAAAAAAGACCAGAAATCACCGTACAATCAATGTTGGCCCTTTCTCCTATTAAAGGACATCATCGTTGCCGTAATTGTAATGCATGTAGCAATACTATTGAAGGATGCATATTCAACTAAGAAATTAAGAGCATCAAACATGATGAATTTACAAACTGCAACACCATCAAAGTGGTATACTGTGTAATTTGTCCCAGTCAACTAGCATACGTGGGAAAAACGACGCAACCAATAAAAACACGCTGGACACAACACAAGTCCCGAATCAAATGTAAAGTAATCACTGCACCAATGGTCAAACACTGCCTTGAAAAATATCATACGCCTCAAGATCTAAAATGGACAGTACTTAAGCCTATAAAGGGCCACTCAATAGACACTATTTTGGCTAATTTTAAAGCCAAATATATCTTGAATTTGCGCACTGTCGAGAATGGACTCAATGAGATATCAGAAATAATGCATTGTACATAGGAAGTGAATCCATCTGCCAACCGGTCATCTAACAAAGCAAATCAATCTCCCAACAGGCCATCACACAAAGCAGATTGGATATAATAGAAAAAATACAATACTGAAACACCTGAAGATATTTGATGTCAGCATCAATAAAGATATCTTGAAGTCCGAATGCAGCGATAGTGAGGAAGACAGTAAGAAATGTAACAGTTGATAATGATGAAACTCTCCTTAAAGCCAAAATAGCAAGAAGGGAAGTGCTTTCAACACCTGCCTATGTGATTATTGGAAGCGAACCCTGCGCTGAGTTATGAGGTACTTAGACCCATACTGTATTTGTAATCAATATTAAATACATTCAAGTACCAACAAGTTATAAAACACAATTGTGTACCATAAGGATCGTAGATAGGAAAATACATTTGATAAGGAAAACCATGATATAATAGGACGACATAGCCATGGCAGCACCGGAAGCCTGGCAGAGAAAAAAGGACACGTCAGGCAATACAAAAAGTAAGATTCCAAACACCATGAGTCACTGGGTAATGAAGATGACAGGAGGAAAGCTACCCGAGACGGTACAAGAAGTTAATTCAGCATTTAACCATGAGGCACTTTGAAATACATTTATGAAATTACGATCCATGTCAAGTACAACCTAGCACCAACTTGATATAAAATAAAAACGTGCACCACAACTAGTGGAGATATGGAAATAAATACATTTGAACAGGTGAACAATGAATTAATAGATCTATAAGGTAAAAGGATAATACAGCTACGGAAACTACAGAAGTCAGGCAATGAAAAAGGACACGTCAGGCAACACGAAAAGGAAGATCTCTAACATTGCGAGACGCCTGGCATTGACATTGGGAAACACCGGCCACTTGTACTGCAGTGGTCTGGAATGATCCTGAGGCCAACATGTGTAGGACGGCCAGGAGCTTGGACTGTGGTGGGATGTTGCAGACCCTGTCAGTTGGTGAGTGTAGCCGTGGTGGGATCTGATGCAGCTAGGTCACAAGGGCATCAGATAAACGATAGATCGGCATCAGATAGGCGATAATATCTTATGACATCTTCATCCCTGAGCCCATGGGGATGGTCCTCTGGTGATAGATGTGCCTCCTTCTCGTGTGCTGCCTTTGTGGTGGTAGAGGTGGGGGCGGTTGTGGTATTTGGTCTGGTGGTGTTTGTCGTCTTAATTGTCCAACTCCCAGCTGCAAGATTAGTAGGTCTATGTTGTCTGATTTGATGGCAGACTGCTTTGCCAGGCTTCTCTTATTTCTATAGCATATGCATAATTTCCTACGTGTGGGCTTGTGAGACGCAGGGATTCTAGCACACTTTCCAAACTGCGTGACACAGCCCAGGGGTGCGTATTCATGCGCTTTCATGCGCAATTGTTGTAAATATCCCTGTGTCAGCATCAAACTAATTTTACGTAGGAACACCTACCTTGCATATATTTAAACTTACGTGGCGCAGCAGGTACTCACGAACATCCTTTCTGTGATGCATCTCCCTAGATGCGTCACTTTGTAAATATGGCATAAAAAAATCCCCTGGTGCGTTATGGAAAGTGAAGAGCCAGTGGGCTTGTAAAAGAGCCCCTTAGTGTTCAGAATTACCTGAAATTATTCTTAATAATAACTTTGAACAAGTATTGAGCAAGAAAATGTGTACCCCTGAGTTTTTTTTGTGATTAGCTTAATTTTTGCCTTTTGAGGAAGCCACGGATGATGTCACTGGTTGAGAAACGCAGGCTGGTATCAATAAGCATAATCCCTCTATCATTTTTGTCAGAAACAGATGGAAGGCTCAGTGAAAGGATATTGAAAATGATAGTGTTATTACTTAGGAATTTGCAGCAAGAAATATGGAACTTCTCTCAGTGAAACTACATCATGCAAAATTTAGCACGTGCATTCGAGTCATGAGTTCAGCTGATGTAGGCCTTGAATGCATATAACCTAGTGAGGAAGACGTCTGTATATTTCATCCTTGTCTAGTGATGAGGAGAAAGCTGAATTAGTGGAAAACAAACATCCCTTCCTCTTTACATCTTTGGCGGCCACTGCTGCTTTACAGAATGTGACTGCAGAAAGTAGGTTTATTGTCAATCACTCTTTATTCGGTTATTTGAGAATAACCATAAAGAGCAGTTAAGAAACATTAAATAAAATATATGATCAAATTGCAATAGATAAATAAAAGCAAACTCATAAATAGATCAAACATTACCAATTCACAGACTTGTGCCAACATATTACATGTTTAAGAAAAGCTCCCTCTGCAAGATACACTGTGGCATCTGTTATCATGTGTAGAAAATAAAAAGCTGGTCTACACTGTAAGAACTCCAGGGGGCATATTACCAACAACTAGCGATAATGTTTGTCTCTAACTTGTTTAGAGACAAAAATTATCGCCGCACATCGGCGATTTTTATCGCAGATAAACCTTGCTATTAGCAAGGTTTATCGCAAATGCGATAAAAAACGGCCGCAATGCATGAATATCGCTGAAAAGTCAGCGATATTCATGCATTATCGAGCAAATGCTCTTAGCCATGTTATCCACCTCCCATTGGATAACATGGCTAAGAACTGCTCAGGGCAGGTGTTAGCTTTTGGAGATATTCGCGCTTAGCGCGAATATCTCCAAAAGTCGGTAACAGGAGATAGCGATGTTAGGGACTGTTTTCAGTCCCTAACATCTTGGCACGCCCACTTTGCATGTCATTAGTGATAAATATCACTGACATGCAAAGCGGGGCCCAAGATGGTCGCTATCTCCTATTAGCTGTCACTAACTGGTGTTAGTGACAGCTTGGTAATAGGGAGATAATTTTATCTCCGCTTTCTTGGCTTTTAAAGCCAAAAAAGAGGAGATAAACCCCCTTGATAATACGCCCCCAGCTTCTTTAAAATAGGTGATAAAAATCGTCGCCTAAAAGGCTCACTAAGGGGCAAATTACCAAGGGCATTATCGCCGCTTTAGCGGGAATTTTTCCTGCTAAAGCGGCGATAATTGTAACGCCCTATTACCTAGCTGTCGCTAACACCAGTTAGCGACAGCTAGTAGGAGATAGCGGGCATTTAGGTTCCCACTTTGCATGTCAGCGATAATTATCGCTAATGACATGCAAAGTGGGAGTGCCAAGATGTTAGCGACGAACAAATGGCCCTTAGAGTTTTTTTGCTAAAGATGAATGTTTTCTCATAATCTCACATTGTATTCTGTGATAATTTGAAGGAGTTACTAAAGTGGTATTAATCTTTCAAGTTAAAAAACAGGCTAATCATTGCATCTTTATCATGATTACAATGCATTAAAGTTCAGTCTTGACAGTGTGTCCCTTGAGCCACCTCTCATATGCTCGAGCAAGCTTCCCTGAATGGCCAAGGAGGTTTTGGAGGCAGGGAGTACCTTCCCAGAACAAGTTCCCATTATTCTGATCAATAAAGAACACATGCTTTTTACTTTTAATGCAGGTAGGTGATTCCTGCACCTTTGCAGAGCTTGAAAAGTGGCCAACATTGGCAGCCAGCAGAGTTTGGACTGCAGGTAACGTTTTATTGCATTGCCCACACTAATCAACAGTAAAAACGGGTCAGACCGAGATTATCCATTCTGACCCCTCCCCTTGATACTGTACTCGTGCCTGCTCACAAGCCATTCAGAAGAGACAGCCTGCTGCTGAGCATCTCGGCATCCTGGCTCTTTAACTTTTAAACCCTTGGGCTCAGGGCATTGGGGTATCAGCATGCCCCTCCTGAGACCCCCGTTGTAGCCTTGACCTTGACATCAGGTTTTAGAGCCCCTGCAATCAGAGGTGCCCTGTGCCTTTGTCACTTGCCGCCACCTCAGCTGTTTTCCAACCGCCCTCACTATGCCCGACTTGCTCCTGGAGGCATGCAGGTACAGGTGTACAACAGGGCAGCAGGCTGGTGATGCAGAGGCAGTCGATGTGTTTTGGCAGTGCTTTGGCAGTGGTTGCAGCGCCAAGTCGGTCAGAGGGAGTGGCGTAATGCCCAGAAAAACATACGAGCCCTCTGCGCGAGTCTGCATTAATCTTCTGTGCCTGTCAGGCGGAGAGTAGTAGCTAGGAACTGTCTGTAGTAGCTGCTGTAGCTATTGGATCTGGCTGTTTGGGGCCACTGTAGAAACCAGACCAGACTGGGGGCAATCAAAGCCTGTACCTAAGGCTTCACCACCATCATCGACCAAGTAAGCAGGTTGGGCATCAATCTAGTGGCGTGTAGCAGTGAAGAGAGTGAAGTGGATGCTGTTTCTATTACTTCCGCCACTGTTACTGTTACTGTTATTGTTGGTGCTGCTGTGCCGTATTGCAGATTTTGTTGCCCAAAGTACTCAAGAGACATCACCTTTGTTTAAACCTCCCTTCTGGACCTTTTCCTGCCTGTGCTTGTTTCTGTTAATATCACCTTCCCATCTAGTCCTTCAGGCTCAAGACAATCCTCCCTTATCCTCTTTTATCTGTCAGCAGAGCACCTTTGTTAGAGTTCTGTTAGACATGGGAAAACGGAAAACAAACCCCACATCGACTGCCCCATGCACTATAATGGATAATTTCCTCCTTCAAGCAGTAAGTGTCATAAGCAAAGAAATTGAACTAGCAGAAAGGAGGTTGTCCCTGTCCTCCATTTCTGCATCTACCTCTGTCTTTAGTCTTAATCCCTCCACCCCTGGCGTATTGGTGGAGTTAGGCGGAGGCAGCCACACAGTGATCAACACCGGTGCAGATAGTGAGAATTGTGATCCTGAAATTGAGTCTGGGAACCTGGGTCCTTAATGACAGTTAAAAATGGGGATGTGTTTGACAGCAACGTTGCCGTCTATGCGAAGTAAGCCTTTGACAAAAGGCGTGAAGCCCGAAACGCATCAGCATTATACTGTTGTGCCTATAAATTTACTGAAGCTGTTCTCTGCAAATAAATACGTGCTTGAGAATGCACTACGCCCGGGGGCAACCTCGCTATTTTCTGCATTTATATGGGCGGCCCGGCTGTGAATTGGCACCACCATGAGAGGAGAGCGGGTCCGCAGCATGTTTATTTGGACAGCTTTATGTGGAACAGCAGAGGTCAAAGCAATGGAGACTTACTTTTTAGTAGGGCTGGGCATAGTTTGCGAAGTAGCGCTATGTGAAGCTACGCAAAGTGCACTTTGCACAATGCGAGCTACGCGTAGCTCTACGGGAACTGCGTAGTGCCCTGTTCGCACTGTGCAAGATGCAGTTTTTGATGATTGCACAGTGCGGACAAGCATCCAATCATTGAAAATGGCATCTTGCACAGTGCGAGCTGTAGTTTTCTGCCGCTCGAGTAGATTTTTATTCGAGCAGCAGCTTTCTCAACTCGGACTAGTAGTTTCTCATCGCGAGCGGTCGGGAGCATATGCAACCACTCGCAATGAGAAACCTGACCTCCCCGCATTGAGAATCTCGCCGGAAGGTTTATTTTCCATGCTCGCGATCGGCAACTTGATGTTGCTGATCGCGAACGAGAAAAAAGTCTCGCCAGGATGTCATTTTGCTTGCTCGCGGTCGCCAAATTGACGTTAAGGACCGCGAGCAAGCAAAAAATTACCGCTGCACTACGCTACGCTACGCGTGTTTGTACTGTGCTACGTGCAGTTCGCATAGTGTGAAGTAGCGCAAACTTCGCAAACTATGCGAGCGTAGCGTAATCCTTTGCCCAGGGTTACTTTTCAGTGAATCACACTCGCAGGGAAATGACTTCTGGTTATGTGCGATTGCGGCGAACCTCATGGGGAATATATATATATACTACCAATCCCAAAAGCGGTGTAATAATTTGTTTGTTCACATGAGCATGATGATAGTTAAAAATGGGGATGTGTTTGGAAGCAACGTTACCGTCCTTGCGCAGAATGCCTTTGACAAAGGCCGTGAAGCCTGAACTGCGTCAGCATTGTACTGATGTGCATTTGGATTTACTGAAGCTGTTCTCTGCTAATAAATACCTGCTTGAGAGTGCACTTCGACTGGGGGATATCCCTCTTTTTTCTGGTTAATACGGCAGGCCCGGCCTTGAAGCGGCACCACGACAAGGGGAGACCGGATCCACAGCATGTTTATTTGCACAGCTTTATGTGGAACACCAGGAGTCAAAGCAATGAAGAATGACATTTTGGTAAATCACACTAGCATGGAAATGTCTTCTGGCTATGTGAGATCACAGCAACCCTCAAGGGGAATACATGGACTACCAATCTCAGAATCCTTGGCATAAGACATTTGCTCACCTGAGCATGATGATAGTTAAAAATGGGGATGTGTTTGGAAGCAATGTTGCTGTCTTTATTTGTGGGTTTGTACCGCACTTGAATCGACTCCCGAAGGAGTATCTCTGCTCCCAACGCCCGTGACAGATGGAGATGGGGAGCTAAAATCTAGGTAAGATATTGAGACTGGAACAGAAAGGTTTTCAGCCTTTTCCTAAAAGTTATATGGTCCGTACAATGCCTAAGAAAAATAGGTAGTTAATTCCATAGTGCTGGGCCAATAGAAGACAAGGCTTTACCACCCTGTCTTGCCTTTTTTACCCTGGGGACTTTAAGGAGAAACTGATTGCTGGAACGAAGGGTGCGAGCAAGGTTATAAGGAATGAATTTTTCGGCCAGATACGAAGGGCCGAGCCCATGCAAGCCCTTATGGACCACACAGCAGGTCTTAAATTTGACCCTTTGACGGATTGGTAGCCAGTGTAACTTTTCTAGCACGGGACGTGAGGGGGATCTGGGAGGGGCATTTAAGACCAACCTTGCAGTAGTGTTTTGTACCATTTGAAGCCTGCTAAGTACACCATCATTGGATGATACCAGAAGCCGTTACAATAGTCCAGGCGGCTGAGCACCAAGGCCTGGACCAAAGTTTTCCTAGTAGTGTCTGGAAGTAGGGGAAACACTTTAGGCAGTAATCCGATTACATGAAAGCAGGACCCTACTGTGTTATTTGCATGGTCCTTTAAAAATAGATCTAGGTCCAATCACACCCCCAAGTTCTTCACTACCTGTTTAGGGCTAGGAGCAGAACCTAGATCAGAAGGCCAGCAATCAGGGGTCCACAGCATTTTGGCTTTCTCAAAAAGCATGACCTCCGTTTTCCCCACGTTGCACTGTAGGAAATTTGAGGCCATCCACACTGAGACCGCCTTCATGCCTTCAGAAAAAGACTGTTTAACCACAGGGGTTTAATGGGAAAAGGAGCTGAGTGTCATCAGCATATGACACTGGGATAAAACCAAAAGCTCTCATGATCCTTGCTAGGGGGGCCACATAGATGTTAAAAAGTGTAGGGCTCAAACATGAGCCCTGTGGCACCCCCTTTATGATCTCTACTGCGGCAGATCGATATGCGCCCATGTTAACGTACTGTGTGCGGCCAGATAAGAAGCTCCTCAACCAGGCCAGTGCCAAACCCTCAAGCCCAACCTCTACCAGATGCCTGAGCAGGATGTCATGGGATATAGTATCGAACGCTGCCGATAAATCCAGTAGCACCAGAACCACTCAGTGTCCCTTATCCTGGGACATACAGAGATCGTCTGTCACTGAAAGAAGTGCGGATTCAGTGCTATGATTTGGCCTGAAGCCGGACTGAGAATAGTCCAGACTCCCTGTACGTTCGATAAAGCTCGACAGATGTGTATTGACGTGCTTTTCCGTTAGTTTGCTCAGGTATGGAAGGAGAGATATTGGCCTGAGGTTGGACAGATCTGTCCAGGGGATGGAGGAATTCTTCCGGATAGGCCTCACCAGTGCCTTCTTCCATTCCTGTGGAACTCAGCTCTCGGAGAGCGAGAGGTTGACCAGGGACTGGATCACAGGACCGAGCACCCTGCCAACCACTGGCATAATTCTGGCTGGAATGAGATCTGATGGACAACCACTCTTAATTTGACCAATAAGGTCCTCAACCTGATCCAAAGAGGCAGCAGGAAACTTGGAGAGCCCGTGAGATTGGCTACCCTCTTTTCCTGAGGCAGTACCAAAGACCGACCCATGGATAGACAAGAGTCAGTGATTTTGTCGTAAATCCTGTATATCTTATTAGTAAAATAAAGGGAAACGTCGTCACATAATTGTTGCGACGATAAATCGGGGCTCTCACAGGCTGGAGGTTTGGTGAAAGTTTGAAGAATCTGACACAGGACCTTAGGGGCATTACCTGCCTCCGTAAGTTGAGAGGCAATATTATTCTTACATGCTGCTCTGATATCCTTATGGTAGGAGGTCAACCCAGTATAGTAAAAATATTTATCGGTCTCCAACTGTCAACAACCAGCTCGCCGCCTTCCTCGAAACAAACAAATCCCTTGACTGCTCACAGTCCGGCTTCCGAGCCAAACACAGCACGGAGACCGCCCTCATCGCAGTAACAGACGACATTCCAACTCTCCTGGACAATGGAGACACAGTCGCCCTCATCCTACTCGACCTCTCCGCAGCCTTCGACACAGTCTGCCATAGCACCCTTCTACAGTGCCTCAGAAACATCGGAATACAAGGAAAAGCACTGGAATGGATCACCTCGTTCCTCACCGGAAGAACCCAGAGAGTCCGCCTCCCACCATTCAACTCAGAGGCCACTGAAGTCATCTGCGGCGTACCCCAAGGGTCCTCACTCAGCCCCACCCTCTTCAACGTATACATGAGCCCCCTCGCGGCCATCGCTCGCCAACACAACCTCAACATCATCTCCTACGCGGATGACACTCAACTGATCCTATCACTCACCAAAGACCCTAATACCGCCAAAACTAACCTACATGAAGGAATGAAAGAAGTAGCCGAGTGGATGAATCATAGCCGTCTGAAACTGAACTCAGACAAAACAGAAGTCCTTATCTTAAGTACCTCCCCCTCCGCCTGGGACGACTCTTGGTGGCCAGAGGCCCTTGGAAAAGCTCCCATCCCGACGGACCACGCACGGAACCTGGGCGTCATCCTGGACTCCTCACTCTCTATGAACAGACAAGTAAACGCCTTTCATCATCTTGCATCAACATTCTTCGCATGCTTAAAAAAACATTTCGCTGGATCCCCACCGAAACCAGAAAAACGGTCACCCATGCACTGGTTACAAGCCACCTGGACTACGGAAACACCCTATACGCCGGTATCACCGCAAAACTCCAGAATAAACTCCAACGCATCCAGAACGTATCAGCCAGACTCATACTAGACATCCCGCGTAAAGACCACATCTCTAGTCACCTGAAAAACCTCCACTGGCTCCCCGTCAATAAGAGGATTACTTTCCGACTCCTAACCCACGCACACAAAACACTTTATGAAATTGGACCCGAATGCCTCAACACACGTCTTTCCTTCTACACCCCCTCCCGTCAGCTACGATCCTCCAACCAAGCCCTTGCTACCGTACCTCGCATCAATAAAACCACCATGGGAGGTAGATCCTTTTCCTACCTCGCAGCTAAAACCTGGAACTCACTCCCCACTAACCTTCGTCTCACTCAGAACCATCTAGCATTCAGAAAGCAACTTAAAACTTGGATATTCGACAAATAACTCCCCACCCTTCTTCAAGCGCCTTGAGACCCTCCGGGTATGCAGCGCGCTATATAAATCTTTTTGACTTGACTTGACTTGAGAGAGCG
The DNA here is from genome assembly GCF_964263255.1 of Lissotriton vulgaris. Taxonomy (NCBI): domain Eukaryota; kingdom Metazoa; phylum Chordata; class Amphibia; order Caudata; family Salamandridae; genus Lissotriton; species Lissotriton vulgaris. Next base: position 1,532,409,877 of record NC_141689.1, on the reverse strand, counting down.
CAGCTTACATGATTTCAGGGGGGCAATGGTTTCTACCGCCGAATGAATGGCAAGGTTATATTTGGATAGGGCCATCTCGATGTTATCAGAAGATGCAATACGGGGTTCAGCAAAAGTCTCTTGGAAAACTTCCTATGACATTTTATGCCATTGTCTCCGCCACAGAGGTAACGATGAGGGCTGTTTGGAGGGTTTGGCCAGATTAGGCATCGCAAATACTATAATTGAATGATCTATCCAATTTACCTGTTTAGGAGGGTAACATACAATTTTAGGGGATTTTGAGAGGATTAGATCTAATGTATGTCCTGCCCGATGATTGGGGCCCATGTTATACTGCGATAGCCCTAATAGAGAAAGATCGGCCAGCAGAGACTGGCCGTTATCCAGTATTTCACTGTGTACATTAAAATCCCCTAAGAGTAGAAAATCATTGCCAGGATTAATATGTGGGGCCAATGCCTCCACTAAGGAAATGGAAAAGGTCGTACAAGGGCCAGGGGGGCGATAAACCAAGGCCCCTTTCCAACTAGTCCTAGCCGAAGTATTAATCCTAAAGATCATCAATTCCATATCTGCAGTGCAACATTGATCCAATATAGAGATGGTAATACTACATCTATAAACTATGGCAATACCACCACCCATTTTAGTGGGTCGTCCATCCTTACTATTTTATACCCTTCTGGAATTCGGTGCAGAGCGGGAATATCGCCGGGAAAATATCGCCTTACATAAATATCGCCGCAGAAATATCGACATGAAGAAATATCGATGTCAAAAATATAGTTTGACAAGAATATCGACAGACAGGTAAGAAATATCAATAACAATAATATAGTAGTAATAAATATCGTTTACAAAAACATAGTTTACAAAAATATCGTTAATTAAATAATTATAAGTAATTTAGTGTTTTAATGAGTATTGTTAATTAAAATAGTATATTTTGTAGCATTTTATTAGTGAATAATGTATTTTATGTTGAATTTAGTGTTAAAAGTTCCGTAGCCGGTTGTGGGTTTATAGGGGAATAGGGTGGGAAGTAATTTAAATATAATTAAATAATTGATTAATTAAAATTTTAAATTAATATAAATTATTTAATAATTATTAGTTAATTAATTTAAATTGGTTAATTGATAATTAATTATGGTAATTAATTATGTTAAGTATTTAATTATTTTTAGGTGTGTGTACTTAAATATTTAATAGAAAATGTAGTGAAGTAATTACATTTTAATTGAATAATTAATTAATTAATGATTATTTAATTATAATTAAATACATTTTTATTTTTAAACCAATAAATAATTTGTAGTTTGTGTAGTGGTGTTTATAAGTGTATATGGTGTGAAAGCTGAAAAATAATTATTTATTTACATAATTTGAAAATACAATACTAATCAATAATTAATTAGAAAATATTTAATGTAAATGAATAATTATTTTTAGGTGTGTAGGTGTTTGTTAATATTAATATATTTTAATGTATATATTAAATAAGTTAATAAACTAAATTAAATGTAATACTAAATTTGACAGATGGTGTATTTTTGTTTTGAGTTCGTGCGTTTTCCCTACTGTTGCACCCTCTGGAGTGGGAATAGTAATTATTACCCCTACGCTATCCAGCGCTTTCCCTACTGTTGCACCCTCTGGAGTGGGAATAGTAATTTTTACCCCTACGCTATTCAATGCTTTCCCTACTGTTGCACCCTCTGGAGTGGGAATAGTAATTTTTACCCCTACGCTATCCAGCCCTTTCCCTACGGTTGCACCCTTTGGAGTGGGAATAGTAATTTTTACCCCTACGCTATCCAACGCTTTCCCTACTGTTGCACCCTCTGGAGTGGGAATAGTAATTTTTACCCCTACGTATCCAGCGCTTTCCATACTGTTGCACCCTTTGGAGTGGGAATAGTAATTTTTACCCCAACGCTATCCAACGCTTTCCCTACTGTTGCACCCTCTGGAGTTGGAATTGTAATTTTTACCCCTACGCTATCACGCGCTTTCCCTACTGTTGCATCCTTTGGAGTGGGAATAGTATTTTTTACCCCTTCGTTATGAAATGTTTTAACTAATAATATTTATATTATTTTAAATAAATGTATGTATTATTGTTGTTATATAATTTTATGTGTTAAATATATGTATATGTACACAATTATTAAGTTTATAATGAAAAAGTGTAGTTAATTAGTTAAAAATAGTTAAAATATTAAAGTAATGTAAAGTATTTTGTTAATGGTACTTATATTTAATAATTATTTAATGTAATTATAATTAATTTACAAAGTCGATATTTTTAACATCTATATTTATTACATCGATATTTTTGAGTCGATATTTATGTACTTACCTGTTTAGGTATAGGGTGTCGATATTTATGTAAACGATATTTATACAACTATATTTTTTACATCGATATTAGTGTAATCGATATTTAAACACCCTACCCTGGAATACCAAGGGTGATTGCAGGGACCGCATGGGGCTTTAGCCACGTCTCCGTCAGGAAGCACAGATCAGGTTGTAAAGTTGAAATAAGATCCCAGACCTCTGTATGATGTTTAGACAGCGATCTAATATTGCAAAGCAAATTATTCCACCCTATTTGTGCATTAGAAGCAGCCACAGAAGAAGTTCCTGATTGATAGTAATCATCATATGTTGCCTGAAACTGGCAATGCCGACAGGAGAACGGTCCTTTCGGGAGTGACCCAGCCTCCTTAGCACAGCCCAACAAAGGGGCAATCTGAAGATCTAATAGTGCTTGAGCTGAGCAACTAACCCGTATAGATGTGCAATAATCCCTGTTTGAAGATGTAGAGGTCATGGCCCCTGGCCTCGTCCAGTCACGGACGGGTGCAGACGGGCTTCTCTTTGTCTTCTCTTAGGCGCGTCCTTAGGCGCTCCCCTGCACGCCACCGCTGCGTGCTCGTGGCAACGAGAGGGATAAGTAGCCCTTCCCGTACAACAGCTAGAGCGCTAACCACTCCAGTGGGTGGAAGTACCTGTGTCATATGGATACTTCATTACATATATTGCGTTAAGTTAGCATGAGTGTATTACATGTTTAAACAGCCGCTTTGCCTTCGGCTTCAGTTTTGCACACGACACGTACTTGTTGTTGTAGCTTTCACCCTAGAAGCGGTGAGGTGTTTTATTTGAGAATAATATGTTATTCCTATGCTATCAGCTTTGCCTCGTACACTTGGTACAACTGTCTGCACACTGAGAGCTGCACACTCTAAGATTAACCTAACACAAGGTTGCTGGGAAGTCTGATCCTCGCACCACATTAGACATTAGACATAACACAAATAATGTTGATGCCAACATTTTGGGCTCTACGCGGGTTTAAGATAGAGTTACACGGAATGAACGTAGACACTTGGTGCTGCGCATGGAGAGAGCTGGTAGCTGTTGATGTGAACTGCTCCTACTGACATTGAGAGGTATGGGGCCGCCCTGCTAAAGCCCGAATGAGACCTTCTTAGATATAAAATAATATACTAGATAGGGTACGCGAAATATAGGTGATATCGATTCTATAGGTTTTGCATTATAACATGCTAGCACCTTTTGCTTACTATGGATTAGTGACTATGCTGCTAACTCTGATTTTTATAATCTGCATTTTGGTATTATACAAGATACTGCGTTTGAGAACTTTGCATTGAATAATAAATATTTCAAACTTGCATTTGTGTTCTTTGACTCCCAGTTTTGGTTTGAAATGATTATATAACGAAAGAGTGTTCATGTGTTCCACGATTCCTGAGGTATTCTAAAGATCATGTTCTGGTTTGTCTAAGACATGGTTCATTCCATAATGATCCATGAGACACTGTAGCTAGCTAGGTAAGGAGATTTCTGACACTGAGATGAGTTTTGGATCATCCTAACTCACTGAGGTTCTAGATCTCTATGCACAGTTCTGTGGGAGAACGGAAACCCTGCTACATGGCGCCCAACGTATTGGTTGGCCATATTTCATGACACTCGAGTAGTATATCATTCAAACCTTAACACCTTCATTCCCGTTTCCGGTAAACGGTGGTGTCGGAAAAACCTACCTATTTTTGAAATAGGTCTTTTCAAGCTTGAATTCTACTTTAAACGGTTTCTTTGAATTACTACCCAGTTGTGCTACAAAGTGTTCTTTGTCCTTTTTTCACTTCCGGTGCTATCATGGCCGTGGAAATAGCGCAGCATAGCCGCGTCGCGGTTCGCGACCACTTGAGGGCATATAATGTCCCGGCGGAGGGTTTGGCTGTGGTTCTAGTGGTGAGTGCGGAACATGCGTACCCGTACGAATTGTTTTATTCCTGGGTGACGTTTCCGGAAGTAAACGCTAATTCGGGCGTCTACCACTCGTACACTGCCTCGGCTGTTCCGGCGGCTTATGCTCCGTACAGAGCACTGGAAGTACCTATCGATGCTTGGCAGCACGGTGTTTGGTTTGGTGGCGTCCTACCCCACTCTTTAACGGCTCCGCGGATTTACTCCTCATCCTAATCGCGCCACTTGTAATGTGGTTGATTTGCGACGTCTGCATGATGTCGCGGTTGACGTGATTAGAGCGCTTGTTCATTACATTGGTCGTAATATACATGGCGCTGCCCCAGCAGGTGCGCAGCTTCGAGCGGAACAGGCTGGTTTGAAAATCAGTCCTGTCATGGTGAATTCCGTGATGGGCAGAAAGCCAGATAATAAGGATGATTTTCCTTACTGGCTTGCCGAGAAATTCGACCAGCTGGAGGCTGTGTTTCCTAATACGACTCCGGGTGAGAAACACCGGATTCTTACGCTTAGTTTACCGAAGGATTTAGCCCCTGAACTTGCTGACTGTGAAACATGGGGTAAGACTTTTGCAGCGGTTTACTCGAGGTGCTTTGGCACACCGACAGTGTCGAACCTGTCTGCGATCCTCAAACGTGTTCAAGATGATCACGGACCTGAGTCGGCGGTTGAGTTGGGTATGCGCCTGAACGGTTCATTTGAGACAGTTTGCGGTATTATCCTTGCCAATGTAAAAGGGGATGCTGTGAACTTTCAGGTGGCCAATGGTCTGGCGTTAATTCCCGATGCCGAGAAACCCCGTCAGCTGGCAAAAATTATTGTGGCGGCTTATAAAACGGTTGGCCGCAATTCTAAGGGTGCAAAGGTTTTTCTTGAAAAAGAAAGGAAGCAGCCCCAGGGACAGTCTTCGGAAACAGGTGGACAGCCCAAGTCCAAAAAACAAAATTGGCCTAAAAAGCAGAATCAGGGTAAGCAACAACAACAGCAGACACAGGTTTCGAGTCCGGCGCCTTCACAACCTGCGCAGTCAGAGCGAGTTTATGAATTGCGCGATCGCGCTACGATTAAATCGCCTGAGAGATATCAGGCATCTGACCAACGCTCTCCTCGTTCCTTTCAGGACTCATCGGCTCCATCAACCGGTGGTGGAGGGGGCGGCAGGGGCAGGGGTGGCCAGCAAGGACGTGGCCAGCCCCGCACACGCAATGAAGGGGATCAGCGGGACGACTCTACGCCAAAGAGACCGCAGTTTGCCAAGAAGAAAGTCGCTGCCTTAACGGCGCATCGATATGCCCCAGATAGTGAGAACGCGGCTTCGGAATCTGACGTGGGCTCTGACCTTGCTGGACAGCGCGGCGGAGATTACCATAGTGAGAGAGGCCCTCCGTCCACTGTTGAAGGTGACAGCGACTGAGACTTTTATTGTGATTGAAACAGCTGATACACATGTTGCTCCCCCTGAAAGACTTTTTGAAATTGTCCTGTTAATTGAAGGTGACATGCAGCGAACTGTAAAAGGGGTATTTTGGGAAAATCTTTCGGATACGTATGACATTTTGCTTTCGGAGGCTGACTGGCCCCCACCTTTTGTTCTCGCAGCTCCGCGAGGGGAGGAGGTAATCCTCCCCAGTTTCGCGCACACTGTGCCGAGAGTGGAAGCGCTGCATTTTGCAGAAGAGTGGGCTCTGGCGCTTGCGCCGGCTGTGTACCGGAATCAGTGTGGCTGGGATAAATTGTCCCCGAGCCATGGGATTCCGTTACGGTCACAGCCGCAGCCACAACCCCAATATCCCATACGGCGTGAAGCTAAGGCTTCGGTCGCGGCTATCCTTGAACAATTGGAATATCAAGGTGTAATTGAAACGTGTGTGTCACCGATGAATAATCCCCTTTTTACTGTTAACAAACCGGACGGCTCATATCGTCTGGTTTTGGATTACCGGCATTTGAACTCGCATTGCCGTAACTGTGCAGTACAGAATACTCACGGCTCTGCCCTAGTGAATAGTCTTGAGCGTAAACGGTTCAAAACCACGCTTGACATTTCCAATGGTTTTTATGCACATAGATTAGATGGTCTAAGTTCCCAATGGACCAGTTTTACATGCGGCGGCGTACAAAAAAAGTTTAATCGACTCCCAATGAGATATAAAAATAGTCCTGGAGTGTTTTCCGCCCGCATTGTCTCTCTTTTAGAGAGTTTCGATCCAGTTGCATGTTCATATGTGGATGATATTTATCTCACAGACGACGAGCTTTGGGTGCATCTGTGTCGAGTAAACAGCATAATTTGTAACTTTGCAGACATGGGTTACAAGTTTAACTTTGCAAAATCGCACATTGCGGAGTACACAGTGTTGTTTCTAGGTTATGAACTTAACCATGAAGGAAAGGGATTGGCTCCTCAGTTCCTGGAGAAGTGCGCGCAGTTGCGCTCTCCGACAACGCTGAAAAAATTACAGTCTTTGCTGGGTTTTTTGAATTTCGGGAGGACATACATTCCGGAATATGCCCAGCGTATCAAGCCTTTATATGCCTTGGTACAACCATCTTTTTCCAAATCATGCTGGCTGCCTGAGCATTCAGCCATTCTGCAGTCCTTGCAGGCTGATATGCTAGCTTCTGACAACTTACAGACTCGTGATAACCAGACCAACCTGGTGATAAGAATTATCCCGGGGACGGTGGGTTTCACGTACCTGACTTTTAATGAAGGAGATACAGTACCTATTGCTTACAAGTCACACTTGTACACTTCGGCTGAACTGCGTTTTTCCACTGTGGAGAAAGTTTTAACGGCTGTGCAGATGGCAATTCTTAAGGAACGTGCCCTGTCGCAGGGAAAGCGCATGTTGGTTGTCACCCCGTGTCCAGCCTTGGAGGCGGTCACGAAAGCCAGTGTACCTAATTCTAAAGCTTTGCACCCTCGGTGGATTCAGTGGGCTACATCCTTGACATCTCAGGATGTCACGTTTATTTTTGACGCCGCTTTACGGTCGCAGGAGTATTTACAGTATGAATTTGTTCATCCTGCTCCTTTAGCAATGCGACCGTTGGAGGATTTCCACTGTATCATTTACACGGATGGTTCGGCGCAGGTTGCGCATGGCTCTAAACATGCCTACGTTTCCGCTTGCGCCATTGTGGTCGGTGCCATGGTGAACGATGAGTTCAAGTCCAGCGTCGTGCACACGCAGACGCTTGGGGACTGCACCGCACAATTAGCTGAGCTGCGTGCTCTAATGCTTGCATTGGAGTACGCTGATCCTTGTGTGACGACTTTAATCGTAAGTGATTCTTACTACTGTGTCCAGTCTTACAATGAGAACTTGTTCTTTTGGATTCAGAATGATTTTCGTGATTCCAAAGGTAGCACAATAAAACATAAAATGATCTGGGTCCGAGTGGCGGAACTTAAAGAGAAACTGCCGCTCGTGTTTGTGATTCATACTCTCGGCCACCAGCGCGTGGGAGTCCACGCTGTTGGCAACTCGCTTGCTGATGAAGCAGCGAAGTCAGCGGTATCAAAATACTTAGTTGCAGCGGTCACGAGGTCCAAAAGCAAAATAGATGATGACATCTTGGCGGCTGTCGCTGCCACGGCGAAGGGAGGTAAATATCCTGCGGGGTTCCCTTCGAAGTACACATACCACTTAAGTCCCGATAAGGTTCCTTATGTGAAAATTCCTGAAGTTGGAGAGCGTTTAGTTCCCAACTTGGATCGCAGAGCTTCTCTGATTACAGCGGCTCATGAAGGTGTGGCGTCTGCGCATGCGGGCGTCTCAGCCACTGTATCTCAGCTACAACAGAGGTTCTGGTGGCGGGGACTGTACAAACAGACGCGCGATTATGTCCTTATGTGTGACATTTGTCAGCAGATTAAGCCTTCTACTGCTGCGCGTCCGCCTCAGACACAGTTGTGCATCTCTAATAAACCGCTTGGTTGCGTTTATTTGGATCACTGCGGTCCTTTTTCTTCTGATACTGCTTATAAATACATCTTAGTAGCAGTTGACTCATGCACACGCTTTGTATGGGTATGGCCGCATCGAAGCGCTGATTCGCGAACTGTCATTAAGGATTTGCGTGTCTTTGTGGGAATCTTTGCTTGTGGTACTTTCCATTCGGACCAGGGTCCGGCTTTCGCCTCTAAGGCGTATAAGGATGCTATGGTTTCGTTGGGAGTACAGGTGAAGTTTTCAAGCCCCTACAGGCCTGAGGGCAATTCTGTAGTAGAAAGAATGAACCGCGACTTAAAGCAATCTTTGACAGCCCGTGTTATAGGCACTGGTAGAAACTGGCTGACCCACCTCTATGGCGTGCAGCGTGCGCTTAATAATCTCCCTAGAAGGTCTCTGGGTGGGCGGACCCCATACGAAATGCTCTTTGGTATCAAGATGTACGTCCCTGACCTTGATGGTGCAGACTGCCAGGCCCAGGCCGCGGCCTTTGACGTAGATGAACATTGCAATGTTTTACAGGATCTACAAAAGACCAGAGACAGTCTTGCAAAGGAACACTTGCCCTCCACATCGGATGATGCGTTGCAGATCCCGGTAGTTGGCTGGCTACCCCAAGTTGGAGAACTGGTTCGAGAGAAGATCGATAACAAGAAAGAGTTTGGTCCCTCATATCGACCGCCGGTTCGAGTCCTTGGAGTGAAGGGCACAAGAACAGTCATTTTACCACCACTTCCAGGTCGTAAAGAAAACAGATTTATTTCTATTGACAATGTCAAGACACACAGGGTGGCCGATTCTTCATAGCATGACACCGGCTGCATCCTGTCCTTCCATGGTGAGGAACTCTGTGCTGGCTATTACATCTGGTACAGATCAGGAGGTGTCCCTCGAGATGCCTGCTTTATCCAATCCTTTATTAAATACTATTCCTCTTGCTAACATTGATGAGCTGACCTATGCAGATCCTGCTGATTTATCTATGTCCGACCTACATGCCCGTTTGGCTAACCAGTCCAGATTCTCTTTTTGACTCTGATTCGGAACTTTCAAAGAAACCATCGACTATTGCAAAATATGCCACGTTGTTTAAAAAACATTTTCTAATTCCACCTTGGACATACGTTTGGCTGATACTATTTTCATTTTATCTTTTTATGTCAATTGGTTTTGTGTTTTATTTTTTCCGCTTGATCAATGGCCATTATGTGATAGAAAGAACAGGAATTCGGTACCTTAATGGAACATTGGCCCCTCTGTCCTCCTCACATTCAGTACACAGACTAAAGAGAGACTTACATTCAGTACAGATTACTGCTTGGCCGGTCCTTGATGGGATTGTGTGGGATGCGGTTAGGTTTCAGATACATGGCCCCACAGAAGTTATTAATGTTCCTAATGTGCTTAGAGTAAACATGGGAGATGTGATTAAGCAAAATGTTCGTTCTGATGACTGGGATCTTCAGGCTGTAGAAGCATTGTTCTCTGATTTGAAATATTATGCGGCCTTTGATGCTGAGGATTTGTACTTAGATTCTGTCAATTATGGTGATTTGTTTTGCTATCAACATTATGGGAATCATTTCTTACACAAGACAAGTTCCAGGAGGGTTCCTGTGAATTACACTCAGTGGGAACATTGCCCTGTTCCTTTACAGGGGAGCTCAAGTACGTTTCTGGGAAAATACTCTTATTTTACAGACTTTAATCAATCAAATCCTGAGTCGTTTTATTTTAAAGTAAACCAGAAATTCATGCCCAAAGTCAGACTTACTGATACAAAATTGCTGTATTCAAAGTCCTTTCTAGAAAGGTTATCTGTAGATGGCTATGAGTTATGGAAGGATACTATTGACCTTAAATCGGTTTGGGGTACCAAAGGTTGGCAGGTACAAGGCACTGAGGCTTTGCATCGTGCATGTCTCATCCCGAATCACATGTTGTTTTTAAATTCAACTATTTCCCAAACAACATGTTTTGGATTGGCTACATCTAAAAAATTAAATACCCCTACTATCCCTGATTTAGAAGAATATTCAGGTTGGAGTAATTTCACTACATTATCCATCAGTGAGATACGAGCACTTTTGCAGAATTCCTCCTTTAATGTTTCCCATTCTGATCCGGAAGGGTGGCTCTTGTGGCAAAGAAGCTCTGATGCTTGCCAACGTCGTTTTTTGGGTTTGTCTGAAGGTTTTACACACATCAGGCCAGATCCCAGATTTGAAACAGATCATACTGTTACTACATATTCAGTAGGCAAATTGTGTCAGAACTGGTTACAACATTCCACTTTAGCTGCAGTTAAACTGCATCTGTCCCAGTTGAATGAAGACATAGATCTAAATGATTTTATAAAAGGCCCAACTAGGGGTAGATCTAAACGCTTTCTTTATGCTATATACAATGAGATTTGGAAATTTTCACAAGTTGAGGCAGCAAAACGCCTGAGAGCTATTGATCAAGCAAATTTGGAAAAAGTGCTTGCAGTGGTCGATAACAGTATTAACATGCTTTCTTCCAGAATTTACACATTGGATAATATTGTTTCTTCTGTTGTTGATATTGTACATGATGAAGTGTCCACGTTATACCATGGTCAAAATCAATTGCGTTCTGTGATGCAGTTTGCATGGACGCTACAGACTCTTAAGGCTGGTCGAGTTCCCTGGACCTCATTGAACGTTTCATCCCTTTTTGCTCCTTTTAATCTTACTGAGAAACAGCGCATGCTTTCAATGCGTGATGCTTCATTTTCTATGCTACATATTGAAAAGCTAGAGTCCTTGCCTTTCTCTGTTGCTGAAACCACTGCTGCCACATGGCTTATTCATGGATTAATTACATTACCATTCCCTTTATATAAATTTACTAACTGTATGCGTTATATTGCTATAGGACGATATGAACCGCTAGGCAATGCATTCCTACATGAGGCATGGTCATTACCATACACATACAGATGTCTGAAAGATGGAAAAGAGGTTAATCTTAATGGTGAGGAATGCACACAGTCACCTGACCATTCATTAATATGCAGACACATTCAGTTACACGGTTCTTGTAATCAGGACCGCCCAAATTTAGCATGTGTTTTGAAAGGCACGCCAGTTCCAGCAGTAGTGCCCACATTTACATTATTAGCTAATGGTAGTTATTTGCTTTTAAACAACGAATTATGTTGTGGTTTATTAATTGGTGTGGCTTATATAGTTACTGTATCAGAGCGTGTAGTGTGCTGCAAGAACTTGCTATACCCACCCACGCATGGCTCTTCAGATGTCTCCATCTGGCCACGGATCCCAACCTTGGAAGCGAAATTCAATGGTTTAAGCAGAATAAGGGCCCTTTTGTCTCAAAAACAAGTGACCCTGAGTTCGGCCCGGGAAACTTATGTCCTTCACATAGCCAACACCCGCACAGAGGTGCAGGCGCTCTTAAACACTGATTTGCCATTTCATTTCTGCGAGCTGGTACACCAGATTTTTAATGCTTCTTCAACGACTGGCCTTGCACATTTTTTTAAACTAGTAAGCAGTGGCCTCGTGACTACGTTTGAAAAAGTTTTTGGTATCATTCCCACGTTTTTCCACACTATTTTTTCGAGTTTGTTTGGTGGACTACCTGTTTTGCTGGCTGTGGCCGCAGGCTTTCTGTTGGTGTTTTTCTTCATAAAACATGGATGCCCATCCTGCGCAAGACGCCGTTCAACGCCTCCTGACCCTGTGTCGTAATCGGATGCTCAATTACTATGGAACATTGCCGCTTGCAGCATTAAGCACGGCCTATAGATTGTCATTTCGGTTCACCGACTTCACGTGTGTCCAACCTGTGTTTCACTGCCTGAGCTGCGAGTTCGATTGGGCCATTGATTTATGCCTATGCTTGAGGACTGCTCCTGACGTCGATTTTGATCAGCTAATGCGTCCCGTTGTGGCTCACGAGCTGATCTGTTCTGGCGAGAGAGTTATGGCCTTGGCAGCAATAAATGGAGTTCTGGGCCAATGGGAGATCTCTGCAGCGGCGAATGCCTTTCTGACACACAGCGATCTGGTGAACCCACCGAGTTGTCCTCTGACGTTGCAGGAGGATCCGATGCTGGAGGAGCACGTATGTTCTTTCCCATTGCTAAATTGGATGGCTGAACTATTTTCGGATGATGGCAGTGATTTCATACTGGAGGCTGTTGCAACCTTCTTTGCATATACTTTCCAATCGTGAGATGCCTGGAGGGAATGCTTTGTTGTGAAATATAACTTTCCCCTCGCTGAATTGGAGGGATGGACTATGTTCAGCTGATGGAAAGTTCATTCACGTGATGTCGCTGGAGATAACGTCTAGGTGACACATGACTTTGGATATCGGATAAGTGCCTTGGTTTTTTCTCTTACAAACATTTGAAAGGATGCGACCTGGTCATACATTTCATAATTTTTGGACCTGGCGGAAGACTTTTGGTTCAAGACTTTTTTTTTTTTTTTTTTAGATTTGAGGCCACTGTAGGCATTCATACATATTCATTCACACATATTCATTCATACATATTTTTAGCTTATTTTAGCTCAAGATTATTGAATTTTGCTTTCAATTTTTGTATCTGATTTAGTATTGCCTTTTCCCTTATGATTGGCGGTGCTCGGACCAATGGGGGGGGTGTCATATGGATACTTCATTACATATATTGCGTTAAGTTAGCATGAGTGTATTACATGTTTAAACAGCCGCTTTGCCTTCGGCTTCAGTTTTGCACACGACACGTACTTGTTGTTGTAGCTTTCACCCTAGAAGCGGTGAGGTGTTTTATTTGAGAATAATATGTTATTCCTATGCTATCAGCTTTGCCTCGTACACTTGGTACAACTGTCTGCACACTGAGAGCTGCACACTCTAAGATTAACCTAACACAAGGTTGCTGGGAAGTCTGATCCTCGCACCACATTAGACATTAGACATAACACAAATAATGTTGATGCCAACATTTTGGGCTCTACGCGGGTTTAAGATAGAGTTACACGGAATGAACGTAGACACTTGGTGCTGCGCATGGAGAGAGCTGGTAGCTGTTGATGTGAACTGCTCCTACTGACATTGAGAGGTATGGGGCCGCCCTGCTAAAGCCCGAATGAGACCTTCTTAGATATAAAATAATATACTAGATAGGGTACGCGAAATATAGGTGATATCGATTCTATAGGTTTTGCATTATAACATGCTAGCACCTTTTGCTTACTATGGATTAGTGACTATGCTGCTAACTCTGATTTTTATAATCTGCATTTTGGTATTATACAAGATACTGCGTTTGAGAACTTTGCATTGAATAATAAATATTTCAAACTTGCATTTGTGTTCTTTGACTCCCAGTTTTGGTTTGAAATGATTATATAACGAAAGAGTGTTCATGTGTTCCACGATTCCTGAGGTATTCTAAAGATCATGTTCTGGTTTGTCTAAGACATGGTTCATTCCATAATGATCCATGAGACACTGTAGCTAGCTAGGTAAGGAGATTTCTGACACTGAGATGAGTTTTGGATCATCCTAACTCACTGAGGTTCTAGATCTCTATGCACAGTTCTGTGGGAGAACGGAAACCCTGCTACACCTGGCTCTCCCTGTCCCGCCCTCCGCTCAACGGTACTGGCTACCGAGTCAGACTGGGGCGGGCAGGATCACAACATTATTGTGATCCTGATTAAAAGAATTAAATTCAGCAGCTTTTAAAATCAGGAATTCAGGAAAGCAACATAGATTAGAGCTTCAGAATGTCTCACTGTGCGTGAAGCGGGTCGGGGAGACTCTGCCACCGTCCTCCCTACCGCAGCGCGCCTGCAGCTCCTCGCTGCCTAAGTAGCCCTTCCCGTACAACAGCTAGAGTGCTAACTGCTCCAGTGGGCGGAAGTACCTGGCTCTCCCTGTCCCGCCCTCCGCTCAACGGTACTGGCTACCGAGTCGGACCGGGGCGGGAAGGATCACAACATTGAGCACAGGCTTCCCTGAGGTAAGTGCCGGCCCCCCTTTAGTTCCCCTTATGGCACAAAGTAATCTTAAAACAACAGAGGTGCAAATGCGGTAAGCACTTAGATTAAAAGAATTAAATTCAGCAGCTTTTAAAATCAGGAATTCAGGAAAGCAACATAGATTAGAGCTCCAGAATGTCTCACTGTGCGTGAAGCGGGTCGGGGAGACTCTGCCACCGTCCTCCCTACCGCAGCGCGCCTGCAGCTCCTCGCTGCCTAAGAAGCTCTTCCCATACAACAGCTAGAGCGCTGACCGCTCCAGTGGGCGGAAGTACCTGGCTCTCCCTGTCCCGCCCTCTGCTCAACGGTACTGGCTACCGAGTCGGACCGGAGCGGGCAGGATCACAACATTGAGCACAGGCTTCCCTGAGGTAAGTGCCGGCCCCCCTTTAGTTCCCCTTATTGCACAGAGTAATCTTAAAACAACAGAGGTGCAAATGCGGTAAGATTAAAATAATTAAATTCAGCAGCTTTTAAAATCAGGAATTCAGGAAAGCAACATAGATTAGAGCTTCAGAATGTCTCACTGTGCGTGAAGCGGGTCATGGAGACTCTGCCACCGTCCTCCCTACCGCCGGTATGCGCCGGTATGCGCAGTATGCCTTTGATAAAGGGTGTGAAGCTCGAAACGCATCAGCATTGTACTGATGTGCTTGTGCATTTACTGAAGCTGATCCCTGCTAATAAATACCTGCTCCAGAGTGCACTTCACCTGTGGGTAATCTCTTTTTTCTGCATACATACATACATACACATGTAAAGCATTTTTTGATTTGCTAATAGCTTTGGCGTCGTTTGATGAATCTTCGTGAGATTCTCCCAAAAAAAGTCTATCCAGGCCAGCTCCTATCCTGAAAGTTTGGGGGTGATTCATCAAGCAGGGGCTGAGAAAAAAGGGGGGTCCCAAAACGCATTTTCCCTATGTTAATTTCCATAGGAAATTTTGAGACGGGCTACAGCCCGAACTGCTGAACGGAACTACCCCAAATTTAGCAAATAGGTAGAGCTTGGTTCAGTAAGTGACCTTTTATTTAAATGGTGTAAACCCGTTCAGTAGTTTTTGAGAAATTTAAAAAAAAAGAGTCAAAAAATCAATTTCCCATAGGAAACTTTGGGCAAGACTACAGCCGAAATTACTAAATGGAATTACCTCAAATTTGACAAAAAGGCAGTGCTTGGATCAGAAAGTGACGTTTTTTTTTTTTTTAAATGGGGTAAATCCCTTTAATAGTTGCTGAGAAATTAAAAAAATACAAGTTTCAATATTTGGGCGGAGACTAACTCCCGAGCATGAGCTTTACTGTGATTGGCTGCCAACACTTCAAACCAGGAAAACAAAGATGAAAAAAAAGAAAAGGGGGCAGGGTAGAAACACCCTGACCCCTTAGGCCTGCTCAGGGGAAAAATAAATTGGCCGTATTCGCGCTGGGGTTTCGAATCCGGTTGAGAAAATACAAAAAAATGAAGCGCTTTGCTATTTTTAAGCCCCCGGGTTGGCCAGGTCCTGGGGGCATGCAAAAAATATATAGCGGGGGCCCCGCAGCCCCGGTGACTGCCACCTCCCTGGGGCAAAATTTATGTTTTGTGGGGGGCCCGCAGCCCCCCGCAACCCCGGGAACCGCCACCTTCCCGGGGGCTTTTTAAAATTAATTATGTGTATGGGGGGCTCAAGCCCCCCAACACGCCCCAGAGACCACCACCTCCCCGGGGCAAGGAAGATAAAACCGCAGGGACACGTAGTCCACCCGCAGTCCCGGGGAGCGCCACCTCCCCGGGGCTCTCCTTAAACTTTTTTATTACCTGTGTGGGGGAGGCTCGAGCCCCCCCACACGCCCCGGGGACCACCACCTCCCCGGGGCACTAACTATGTAAATCCACCCTCGGGACACTGCTGTTTGCTATGCTAGGATTCCTCTCGCTTCCAAAATCCAAAGCAGAATCGCTTTTCCACTAGGGAAAAGCAATGCCGGCTCCCGCAGGATGCGGGGAGCCGGCGGGGCCGATAGGCATTGGGGCTCCCCCCCATGGTCCCCAACGGATAGGGCCGGTCCCAGGGGATGGGATTCCCGGGGCCAGAAGTGGCCTGAGGAGGGGGGTCACACTGCTCCCCTCAGAAAAAATAGATGAAAACGGATGGCCAGGCCCCGGGGGATGGGGTACCGCGGGACATAATTGGCTGTGGGAGGGGGGCCACGCTTTCCCCCTCTGCATAATTTTTTTTAAAAAATGGTGCAAGGCCTCAGAGGATGGGGTCCCCGGGGCCAAAAGTGGCAAAGGGAAGGGGGGCCGTGCAGCCCCCTCCCAAAATAGGAAAAATAAAAAATAAAAAAAAGGAACCAGCAAATCACGGAGGTCCCGCCCACTCCTTCCACCACTGTGCAAACGCACCCGTCGCACGTTTTAAGGTGGGGTATTAGTTCTCCTTGAATCCTGAGAGTCTCTGGGGGCTATCTAGCCCACCAGGTACCTCTAGTACGTGCAAAAGTGCTGGGTTGCAGAAGGTGGTCCAAGGCCACGCCCCTTTTTACACCTCTTTGCATTGCAGCTGTGTGGTGCTTACTGGAGGTACCTGGTGGGCCAGTTGGCCCCAAGGGACCCTCAGGACTCAAGGGGACTTAGTCCCCCAACTTAAAACACGCCACGGGGTGCGTGGCCTGATGTGACAAGTGTGGAAACGCACCCTGTGGGGTGTTTTAAGTTGGGGGATTAAGTACCCTTGAATCCTGAGGGTCCCTGGGGGCCTACTCAATCAATCAATCAGGCATTTGTTATGCACGACTACTCACCCATAATGGTCTCAAGGCGCTGGGGGGTTGGAGGGGGTTAGCAGGCTTCAGGCCATCAAGGGGGGGGTCTGTTGAAGAGACAGGTTTTGAGGTTTCTTGCGAAGATGGAGAGCAATTTTATCTGTCTGAGGTTGAGCGAAAGGGCGTTCCAGGCTCGGGTAGTGAGGAAGAAGAAGGAGCGGCCTCTCGATCTGGTCTTTCTGGTGCGGGGGACAATAGCGTAGGAGAGCTGGGCTGATCAAAGGGTCCTCTGGGGTGCATGGAATTTGATTTGGCTGTTCGGGTATGCTGGTCCCGTGTCGTGGAGGGCCTTGTGGGCATGGATAAGCATCTTGAAGGTGACTCTAGATTCGATGGGGAGCCAGTGGAGTGTGCACAGGTGCTGGGAGATGTGGCAGTGTCTTGGCAGGCAAAGGACCAGTCTTCCGGCGGCATTCTGGATGTTCTGTAGCTTGCAGGTGAGGTTTTTGTTTATTCCGGCATTGAGTGCGTTGCCGTAGGCGAGTCTGCTGGTGAACAGGTCGTGAGTGACGGTCTTTCTGTGTTCAAGGGGGATCCATTTGAAAGTCGTACGTAGTGGGTGGAGGGTGTGGAAGCAGGAGGACGAGAGGGAGTTGATCTGGTGGTCCATTTTGAGCTCTGAGCCCATGATGATTCCCAGGTTGCGTGGGGGTGGGCGGGCTTCCGAGGGTGGGGGACCACCAGGTGTCATTTCATGCATCGGGGTTTGGGCCCATGATGAGTACTTCTGTTTTGTTGGTGTTTAGTTGTAGCAACTGTTTTTCATCCATTTGGCGACGGCTTCCATGCCTTCTTGAAAACGGTGTCTGGTGATATTGGGTTCGTTGGATAGGGAGAGGATGAGTTGGGTGTCACTGCATATGACACAATGTTGAGTCCTTAGGTTTTGATGATGGGGGCGGGTGGCCCCCATCATAGCCCACCAGGCACCTCCAGTAAGTGCCACAGAGTTGCGTTGTAGAGAGGTGTAGCAAGGGGCGTGGCCTTGGATCACCTCTCTGCAACACAGCCCTGAGGCATTTACTGGAGGTTCCTGGTGGGCTATTTGGCCCCAGGGACCCTCAGGATTCAAGGAGAATTAATCCCCTAACGTAAACCATGGCACAGTGTGCGTTTTCACACTTGTCACTTCAGGCCACACCCCTCCCCACACCACTGCGTAAGCACACCCTGTGGTGCATTTTAAGTTGGGGGATTAATTCCCATTCAATCCTGAGGTTCCCTGCGTGCCAACTAGCCCACCAGGTACCTCCAGTAAGCACCATTCGGCTGCACTGCAGAGAGGTGGTCTGAGGCCACACCCCTTTTCACACCTCTCTGCAAAGCAGCTCTGTGGTGCTTACTGGAGGTACCTGGTGGACTAGTTGGACCCCAGGGACTCTCAGGATTCATGAGTGCTTTTGCACAATGGTGAAGGGAAGGGATGTTGCATTGCAGAGAGGTGTATGAAGGGGCATGACCTCAGACCACCTCTCTGCAATGCAGCTCTGTGGTGCTTACTGGAGGTAAATGGTGGGCTAGTTGGCCCCCAGGGACCCTCAGAATTCAAGCGCAATTAATCCCCCAACTTAAAACCCACCAGGGGGTGTGTTTGCATAGTGGTGAAGGGGGGGGGCGGGCCTGATGTGACATGTGTGTACTTATGCAATCACTCCGGCAAAACCTAAGCACTTATAAATTCACCATGCAGCACTCTAATCATCCAGTCACTACCCATGCACTCATGCAATTACCCATGCACTAACTCATGCACTGCTACAATACCCTGAGCCGTACCCATGAAGTCCAGCCATCACCCTGTCACTGCCCATGGACTCCTCCAATCACCCAGCGCACACCATGTACTTATCCAATCACTCCGCCAAAACCCAGGCACTTATAAATTCACCATGCACTGTCCTTGCAGTACTCTAATCATCCAATCAGTACCCATGTACTTAAGCAATGAACCAGGCACAAACACATGCACTGCTACAATCCTCTGAGCACTACCCATGAAGTCCAGCCATCGCCCTGTCACTGCCCATGCACTCCTCCAATCACCCAGCAGCGCGCACCATGTACTTATCCAATCACTCCACCAAAACTCAAGCACTTATAAATTCACCATGCACTCTACTTGCAGTACTCTTATCTTCCAGTCAGTATGCATGTACTCATGGAATGACCCAGGCACTAACACATGAACTGCTACAATCCCTGTGCACTACCCATGGAGATTTCTAGCTACCTACACAGTACTGATTCACTCCTCCAATTAACCAGGTTGTACCCATGCACTCCAGAAATCCCTAGCACTACCCATGCACTCCTCAAATCACCCATCCAACATCATGTACTTATCCGATCACTCTGCCAAAACCCAAGCACTTATAAATTCACCATGCACTGACCTTGCAGCACTCTAATCATCCAGTCACTACCCATGTACTCATGCAATGACCCAGGGACTAACTCATGGCAAACACAGAGGAGGTCATGCTAATCACAGGGGTACCCCAACGCATAGTGTTCCCTAGTGTATGTAGGTGTTTTCACTGTATTCTAAGTGTATTTTAGCATAGCACTGGCTCCGGTCCTGGTTAGTCAGTCAGTTACCACCAGTACCCCTCAGTAAAAATTTGGGGGCACAGGAGGACTTTCTGCTCTTCTGTTGGTTCTTTCTGCACATCTATTGCTTCTTCCTGCACTTTTCTTCGTCTTTCTGGACTTCTGTTGCCTCTTTTTGTATTTGTCTTGCTTCTTTCTGCACTTTTCTTCCTCTTTCATCACATGTCCTACCTTTCTAGGCATAGTTGGAAATTAGCATTTAAAAAACCTTTTAAATACACTGAAAAACCATAGGTTCCAGGCATGTTATAGTTAGAAATTAGCATTTAAAAAACCATTGAAATTCACTGAAAAAACCATAGGTTTCAGGCACGTTATAGTTCGAAATTAGCATTTAAAAAACCTTTAGAAATTCACTGAAAAAGCCATAGGTTTCAGGGACTTTATAGTTAGTTGGACATTTCACTCGTACAAAACCATAGAAATTCCCCAGTTATAGTTAGTTCAGCTAACTATAACTCGCGCCCCCGCAATGCACTGCTGATGACATCACATATTACATCATTCATGACATGGTCAGTGACATCCCTGATGACATCACTGATGACATGATTTTCTATGGTTTTGTACGAGTGAAATGTCCAAATAACTATAAAGTCCCTGAAACCTATGTTTTTTTCAGTGAAAATCCAATTCGAAATTGACCAATTGGAACAGAGATTACCAAGATGGAGAAAAATGAGCAATTGACAAAGATGAGAGATGACATGATGATTAGGTTGGGAAAGGATGAAGAAGTAATAAAGAAAAGGAAAGCGTTTAACACCTTGGCTGCTAGGCGTTTTCCCCCCCTGTGCTGAAAATTGCCATTTTGCTGGTGTCATGTCGAGCTCAGCTCATCATCAGCACAGCTCAACTGTGCATCATGACGAGCTGAGCTCGTCATGAGCATCGAAAGGGTTACATTTGAGCGTGATCGGATTGATTACCAAAATGGACATGTGTTTACCTATGCACGCAGATATGACACCGACAGATCACGAGTAGGGAGATCAGGACAATGTACAAATCATGAGATCTCTATTTCGGCTTCATCCACAGATCTGAGCTCTGCTGCTGAAAGTGCCCCTGAAGAAGACCCTGCGAGTGCACAGAAGGTGGGGTTTACAAAGATGTCCCTGGCGCAGGAGGTAAGCTGCCTTTGCCAAGATAGCCGGGACACGCTGAGACCCGAGTGCAAACAGGCAGCAAATCAAATATTAGAGGGCCAACTACAAGCAAAATCAAAGACGCAAATGCCGCAAAAGAAAAGAAAAGCGGAGAAAAGAAAGCGATAAGGGGAAGATGGAACAGATTCCAAAATCGAACCCCGGTCCAATCATCCACCCCAACACAGTAATCAATCTCACAGATATAAAGTTGACACAGAATGACGAAGCAGTCCTAGGTTTAGGACTGACTTATTGTCTGCAGTGCAACTTCAATTATGCAAATACTTGTATGGACACATACAGATTTGTGAGGAAGTTGAAGCTCAGTAAATTCCATCATCTGCAACCTCATAGAAAGACTCGAACTGAGATTCCAAGTAGCCCATCCCTATTAACGGCAGGAGACCGCGAGATTTTTGAGGACATTTGGTCACTTCAAAATGAACAGAATAAGTCTACAGAAATGACAATCCCAACATCAGTGGAAGACCTAGGGATTTTAGGACTCCCTTTAAAGCAAAATCAGTTTTCCTACCTGTCATGCTACAAGATAATCTGTATGTTTATCAAGAACTGATTACTCAAGATCTAAAAAAATTATATATTGCCACGAACAAAAAGCATTTTGCAATCAACAAACAGAACCAATGCTACAAACAAATGATCAGAAAGCTTGCATTTGACTGTAACATTATTGTCAGGCAGGCAGGCAGACAGACAAAGGCGGTAATATCGTTTTATGGCCACGCCAAATGTATATAAAGGAAGCAGAATCACAGTTGGAGGATCCACTATGCTACAGAAAGAGCAACATCCTGGCATAAAATTATCATGGAATGATCAAAATACAAAGTTGGTAGCATGGAGAAGTGGCAACTTTAATCTCAGATGAGGAATTTCGTTTCCTTAAGAAAGAACATCCAGTAATTCCAACATTTTACTTAATACCAAAAGTCCACAAAAATATGGATAAACCACCGGGTAGGCCGATTATCTCAGCCATAAACAGCTCAACAGAAAATATTTCAAAGTACATTGTACCGTGTATCCTTCGTAAAGGGAGAAATTTGGATCAAGATTTAAAGGGTGTCCGGCATCCACGCTGGCTCGTCGCAGTATAGAAACCAGGAATAGCCGGGTATGGTGGATCGTTATATATATATATATATATAGGTCTGAGCTGGAGTAATAAACCCTTGTAAAAAATCCAGAACTTTGTGTGCCGCATTCCTTGTGAGAAAAAAAAAAATATATATATATATATATATACATATTCCTCTAAACACTCTGCATAAAACAGTGTGGCGCACATTTGAGGTTGTTCAAAGAAGTTTACTTTATGACAGTCCAGTGGCTGATATATATATATATATATATATATATATATATATATATATATATATATATATATATATATATATATATATATATATATATATCTATATCTATATATATATAAACAAAAGTATGTCTGTCTGTTTGTCCTTTATGCATTACTACACCATTCAACCGATCGCCATGAAACTTTGGGAAGTTGGTGAGTACACTCCTGCGTAGATTTCTGTCAAATTTTATTTTTTTAAATCGGCCCCCCAGGGCCCTCATAATCTTTCGAATACTGAAATAGACAGTGAATTTGCGAGCAAAGTCGACAGTTATGACCCCCGAACGGAAATCGATTGGTCAATCTACATCAGAAGCACGAAAGAAAAAGGCATTACGAGCTTCAGAAACAGACGAGCAACAGGAAGCAAGATTAGAAGCTGTTTGAATACAAACTGCTCAAGCCCGTAATTCACAACGAACGAGTAACGAGAATCAAGATTGGAAGCCGATCGAGTACGCACTGCTCAAGCCCATTCTTCTCAAACGAACAAGCAACGAGAATTAAGATTGGAAACAGATCGATTACACACTGCTCAAGCCTGCTTGAATGAAACAGGAAAGCAACCAGAATCAAGATTGGAAAACGATCAATTACGCACTGCTCAAGCCCGCTCAAATGAAACAGGAGAGCAACCAAAATCAAGATTGGAAGCCAATCAAGGACGCACTGCTCAAGCCACACTTAGAAATGTTTTCAAAAATAAAATGAATACGTTTCAATAACAATGACACAATGTAAATTTAATGTTATCATAACGAGTTTCCTTGAATTTCCTTTCTTCTGAGATCGGAGCAACGCGCAACGGGTAAGCTGGTATATATATATATATATATATATATATATAATCTAATAAAAAAGCATTCCGTATGGGGTGTTTCTTAGACTGCGTCAAATCTGTAGCTCAGAGGATGATCTAGTGGAATGTCAGAAAGAAGCAACACCAAAAGATTTTTAGCACTAGGATATGATCCAGATATTACTAATCAAGCAAGGATAAAAGCCAATGAGAGATCTAGAGATTCTATATTATCTCAGACCACAGAGATTACTCACCAAGTGGAAAAGAAGAACCCCCTAATGATGATGAAAATAATATCATCAGACTCATCACTACTTTTAGCCGACAAGAGAGACAAATCAGATTTATTGTAAATAAGCATTGGCCTTGGTTTTAACAGATATAACATTGGGTCCCCCCCAAAACCTTACTTTTACTTTTAGACGTGCTCCCTCTATGAGGAACCCGCTAGTTAACAGCAGCCCTGAAGTAATAGGAAATTCACTCTGGTAATCTCCAAAACACTTATTTTTCACATGTAGTCATGCCGAGCTTGCAAATTTGATACAACTATAAGTCGGCATTTCGCGAAAAGTCCATTGATATCAAGGGGCATTTTACGTGTAGGACAGAGTATGATGTGTGTGCCCTTGAATGCTTGTGTGGCCTACGCTATGTGGGCAGCACAAAGTTACAGGTACAGACCAAAATTTTACATTATCTTAGGGATATAGTAAGCTCTGACCCCACGTACATAGTAGCACGCCATTCCAAACTGGTACACAAAAACAACCTTTGTTGAGGCAGGTTAAGTCTAAATTCATATTAGAACTGAATTCCAAGATACTGAATGGACTGCATAATTTTCTGTGAAAGCATGGGTATCACCAGTATTGGGGAACGAATAAGAGCTTTCTTAAACTATTGTTAGTGAGTCCATTTTATGATATGAATCAAGTTAAACGCATTGCAGAGAGGTGTAAAAAGGGGTGTGGCCTCTGGACACCTCTCTGCAACGCAGCTCTGTAGCGCATAATGGAGGGACCTGATGGGCTAGTTGCACCCAAAGGACCCTCAGGATTCAAGAGGAGTTAATCCCCCTACTTAAAACGCGCCACGGGACCCGTTTGCACATTGGTGAAGGGAGGGGGCGGGGCCTGAGTTGACATGTGTGCAAACACACCCTGTGGTGCGTTTTAAGTTGGGGAATTAATTAATCTTCAATCCTGTTAGAAACTAGTTAAAAACTAGCATTTAAAAAATCTCAGAAATTAACTGAAAAAACCATAGGTTTCAGGCACGTTATAGTTACAAATTAGCATTTAAAAAACCTTTGAAATTCACTGAAAAAACCATAGGTTTCAGGCACGTTATAGTAAGGAATTAGCATTTAAAAAACCTTAGAAATTCACTGAAAAAACCATAGGTTTCAGGGGCGTTATAGTTAGTTGGACATTTCACTCATACAAAACCATTCATATGCCCCCGTTATAGTTAGTTCAGCTAACTATAACTAGCGCACCCGCAATGCACTGCTGATGGAGTCACATATTACATCACTCATGACATGGTCAGTGACATCACTCATGTTTTTTTTAGTGAATATATATATGTATATATACGTTCCTAAGCGCTTATTCCCAGCGGAGGAAGCGGGCATTTATTCCCGTTTTCGGCCGTTTACATGAGTAAACTTAACAGCAACATATAAGTTGATCAAATGTAAATATGTACATAATGCTGTTTGTGGTGAGAATATGCACAGTTCTCAAGAAAAAGGAACACTAATGCAAGCTGTGAGGTAAACAGTGTCAAATTCTCCCTGTCTAAGATGGCCACGATACAAATGAACTTTGTTTATTTTCATTAGAGAGCACCGAGTCACTTTCTATGTCTTTGACTTTTGTACAGCAGAACTTTATTTAAACACAAAATATGTTATGGATTGTTAACTCTGACAAATGCGGTAACGGCGAAACGCGTTTGTCGATAATTTGCAGGAACGATGCAATAAATAATATAATTTTGTCAACGTCTATGGCTCTAGAGTGCGCTCTTTTGGAGAACGGTCCCACGGATAGAGGAATCGTGTCTGTGGAATATATATATATATATATATATATATATATATATATATATATATATATTGAGGCTCCAGCTTGGGTCCGAAGTACAAGGAATCACTCGAACTACATCGAAGGCTTCAAGCGGCAGCCTTTATTCAAAAGGTAAGGGAAACATGCTTTGGCAGAATCCTTTTGGCAGTCACACGCCTGCCTGACGCGTTTCGATGATTCTCCTCAGAGGCTTCTGGCGAAATGAAAGCACCACCGTGCTTCCCAGTTCTCTCCCATGTTAATGCACACCTGTTGAGGTTGCTGATTAAGACTACGCTGTGGGTTATGGGAATTGTAGTGCCGGTTTCGGGTGCAATGTTCTGCCGGCTTATTCAAGACCCGGGATGGGTCCCCGCTTCAGATGTTTCCCAAAATCCTGCATGATGTAGCTCCAATGGCCTGGCGGGATGGCAGACCACGCGGCTCCCAAGTTACCAGGATGGTGCGTTCCTTACGGCACGGCTGCCGTGTTAATATTGAGGCTCCAGCTTGGGTCCGAAGTACAAGGAATCACTCGAACTACAACTACCTTTTGAATAAAGGCTGCCGCTTGAAGCCTTCGATGTAGTTCGAGTAATTCCTTGTACTTCGGACCCAAGCTGGAGCCTCAATATATATATATATATATATATATATTTTTATGTTTTATATTTAATTGTGTGAAAATGTGACCTCCCCGACATTGACAAAGGCGTGTAGCCGAAACGCGTCTGTCAGGCCGTTTGATTTGTGATCAATAAAAGAGAAAATCACCCCTTGAGTGCGCCTCAATCTTTGCTCCAGGAGATAGAAGGAGTTTCACACAGGAATATATATATATATATATATATATATATATATATATATATATATATATATATATATATATATATATATATATACTACTATAATAAAGGAAGAACTTTCAGCCTTTGAGGCGGGTAAACTCGGGAACCACAGCGCCAATCCACACACCCGATACACCGTTGGAATCGTCAGGGTGTGTAGATGGTTATAGGCTATATAAATTTTTTAAAAAACGTTATTTAAAAAATGTACAGTAAAAAAAATAGTAGTCCCTCCGAAGTAGCACCGGGGAGGAGCGGCGTCCAGGAGCGCGACGAGGAGCAGCGGACACGGCGCTGGGAAGGAGCGGTGACATGAGAAGCAGCAGACAGGCCAGCGGCGGTGCGAGCAGCGGACAGGCTGGAGGAGCGGCGGCTGAGGTAAGGGAGCGGCGGACATGGTGCGGGGGAGGAGCGGTGACGTGAAGAGCAGGGGACAGGCCAGTGGCGGTCAAGCAGCAGACAGGCGGGAGGAGCGGCGGCTGAAGTAAGGGGACCCAAGTCAGGGCAGGTGGGGGTCGGGGCAGGCGGGGGTCGGGGCAGGCGGGGGACGGGGCAGGCGGGGGCCCGGACTGCTGTACAATGTCGGGGCGGGCGGGGGTCGGGGAAGCCTGTTGCTCCCGGACAAGGTCAGGACGGGCTGCTAGTATATATATATATATATATATTTATGAAACAAAACACCTCATTAAATCAAATGAGATGGAATCGGCACTCCTTTGGTTCTTCACTTCGATTTTCTTTTCTTTCGAGTGACTCAATCATCTACGCGTTTCGGCTGCCAGACGTAGCTTTGTTCACAACGATGAGCACCAAATATTTTTTTCACTTAAATACAATCTTGATTTTCACAAACATAGAAAGGGGACAGCTTCTGTCATTTTCACACATTGCTGGATATACATGGCGCCATCTTGGAACATGTTAATAATTACTCACAATGTGCTTTAGATGTGCTTCAGATGTTTCCCAAAATCCTGCATGATGTAGCTCCAATGGCCTGGCGGGATGGCAGACCACGCGGCTCCCAAGTTACCAGGATGGTGCGTTCCTTACGGCACGGCTGCCGTGTTAATATTGAGGCTCCAGCTTGGGTCCGAAGTACAAGGAATCACTCGAACTACAACTACCTTTTGAATAAAGGCTGCCGCTTGAAGCCTTCGATGTAGTTCGAGTGATTCCTTGTACTTCGGACCCAAGCTGGAGCCTCAATATATATATATATATATATATATATATTTTTATGTTTTATATTTAATTGTGTGAAAATGTGACCTCCCCGACATTGACAAAGGCGTGTAGCCGAAACGCGTCTGTCAGGCCGTTTGATTTGTGATCAATAAAAGAGAAAATCACCCCTTGAGTGCGCCTCAATCTTTGCTCCAGGAGATAGAAGGAGTTTCACACAGGAATATATATATATATATATATATATATATATATATATATATATATATATATATATATATATATATATATATATCTATACTACTATAATAAAGGAAGAACTTTCAGCCTTTGAGGCGGGTAAACTCGGGAACCACAGCGCCAATCCACACACCCGATACACCGTTGGAATCGTCAGGGTGTGTAGATGGTTATAGGCTATATAAATTTTTAAAAAAACGTTATTTAAAAAATGTACAGTAAAAAAAATAGTAGTCCCTCCGAAGTAGCACCGGGGAGGAGCGGCGTCCAGGAGCGCGACGAGGAGCAGCGGACACGGCGCTGGGAAGGAGCGGTGACATGAGAAGCAGCAGACAGGCCAGCGGCGGTGCGAGCAGCGGACAGGCTGGAGGAGCGGCGGCTGAGGTAAGGGAGCGGCGGACATGGTGCGGGGGAGGAGCGGTGACGTGAGGAGCAGGGGACAGGCCAGTGGCGGTCAAGCAGCAGACAGGCGGGAGGAGCGGCGGCTGAAGTAAGGGGACCCAAGTCAGGGCAGGTGGGGGTCGGGGCAGGCGGGGTCGGGGCAGGCGGGGGACGGGGCAGGCGGGGGCCCGGACTGCTGTACAATGTCGGGGCGGGCGGGGGTCGGGGAAGCCTGTTGCTCCCGGACAAGGTCAGGACGGGCTGCTAGTATATATATATATATATATATTTATGAAACAAAACACCTCATTAAATCAAATGAGATGGAATCGGCACTCCTTTGGTTCTTCACTTCGATTTTCTTTTCTTTCGAGTGACTCAATCATCTACGCGTTTCGGCTGCCAGACGTAGCTTTGTTCACAACGATGAGCACCAAATATTTTTTTCACTTAAATACAATCTTGATTTTCACAAACATAGAAAGGGGACAGCTTCTGTCATTTTCACACATTGCTGGATATACATGGCGCCATCTTGGAACATGTTAATAATTACTCACAATGTGGTTTGATATATATCAAAAAACTTTACGATAGTCTGATTAACAATATAAAGCAACAATGTTCAATCCAACTTATAAGTTGAGTTTGTTAATTACAATTATATATATATACATTATATTTAAAATACTTCCCAACCTCTTCCTCTAAAAATCCTAACTCACCAAATTAAACTTAAATAAAATTCAAAAACACTAGCTATATTACCAAATAAAAAAAACACTAAAAATAAATATATTTAGCAATAAAATAATATCAAGTTAGAACACAAAAACGAATAAAGTCAACAAAAGAAATAAAAAAACAAATATATAGACAGCTACATATTTATAAAAACAACAATATAAAAAACTTAAAAATGCTATTTTACCTTAAATATTTTCTCCCACAGTATATTGAACATCACAGTTTTTCAGGAAATATTTGTGTCAATCTATATTTTTGAACAGATATTTTACACATTGTTTGACTTACTGCTGAAATCCACCTAATCCAACTAATGATAACTATTGTTATGGTTTTTTTAAGATCAGGAATACAGTTCCATTACTGAAATAATTTGAAGACACTCTCCCTGCTGAAAAAATGCATTTCAAGATCCATATGCATATTATGGATTAAAAGGAGCAAGTGATGAATTCTTTTCTTTTTGGAAAGACAAGAAATGCTTAACACTTAAAGCAATGCATGAAACAAAAGTGTATTCTAATCTTTTGAGAATTTTTGCAGAAAATATGAATACCTTGCTGTTGTAGCATAAGCCAGTTATAATGACATCTTAGGGTGTATTTCTTTGGGCATCTATATTTCATTCCAGTGGATGAAGAAGAAGGATGCACCAATAAAACTGAGCATAGTAGATCTCACCAGTCAAGGAATCACCTTAGACTGGATCCTCTACCTCTCTTAACAGATTAAGGTGTCTCATATCACTTACTCTTTACATGTCAACTCTATTTTACACTGGTTCTGAGATGCCACAAGGCTGTATAACGTTGCTGCTCCATTTAACATTTTCGTTAGACCATTTCCGGTACTTATTAAGGGGCATATTAACAACTGGTTTTCCAGCGATGTTCCATGCTAAAGGGCAATAACCTTGCTGATCGACCCACAGGGTCGTATCAGTATAATCCAGCCCCTATGTAAGGGATGGCTAAGTTAGGATTTTAACAGACGTTAGATTTTGGCGAAAACAGCCGTTTTTGCCAGAATCTAATGTGTGCTAAAATCATGTAGGCTGCCTTGTAAATATTGCAATGTAAACATCAGCGATATTTACAAGGTAGTCCATCTGGGGTACGTCCACTAACGCACACTATGCATCTCATTGGAGATGCAAAGGGAGGCGTTGGGGAAAAGGGTGCTAACATGCGATTATGCATGTTGGCACCCTCTTGTAAATAGGGCGCTAGTTTTATCTCTGCTTTTTTGACTTTGTAAGCCAAAAAGGCGGAGATGAAGCCCTTGTAAATATGCTCCCTAAGCCCTTTAATTAAAAGTGCCCACATTATGCAGAAAGCATGCACATCATAACGAAGATGGAGAACACTTTACACCCCAGCTCATCTGACATAGACCACTTACTCTGAGCTGTTTACCAATGGGTGCTAATTAACTACCTGAAATTCAAGTTATCCAAAATTGAGCTCCTCTGCTATGTACAGTCTATGAGAATCTGGTCCCTTGACAGTGTCCTGTCCCAATGACATCAACAAACTTAGGAATGAAGATAGACTTAGACCTTTTACTTCTCCATGTGGCCAAACAAGATACCAGAAGCACCTTGCTTACCTTGTGAAATCTTTAATGTATTTTACCGCACTTGGGTTTTCTTCAGAACTCCAGGTCACCATTGCTCTTCTGTGTCTGGACTATGCTAGCTGGGAGAACTACTCTACCTACTTTAAAGTAACCAGAATACCAACCTAATTTGTCAGCCAGGCAATTCCTGTACTCACACAACTCTAGCACCTCAGTCACTTTATTGCCTAATTTGACTCGGTGCGCCTCCCTCAAGTTCCATCACATTGTGCACATGGCCATCCATTCTACAGATACATCTTTCATTGAGGAAAAACTTGGATCATGTAAACAGAGTCAAATGCTGTGCTCAGGACTGGAAATCACACTGATGCTACCACCCTTCAAAAAGACACTCACACATCAAGTTAATTTCCTTCTCTGCTCAGGTAGCAAAGTTCTGGAACTAAAAAGATAAGCAACTTCTGTGAAAACCTGGTATTCAGGGAGGCAAACTGGTGTACCAATGACACTCTTACAACAAAATAGCACCAGCTCCTATCCACTTTAAATAGAAGTATCAGGCACCCTCAGAAATTGGGTATGTTTGAACATATGCAAATGTACCTCCCACATATGTGCAGTTTCAAGTTTGTTGCAGTACGTTGAGCGCAACGCTCATCATTGGTTTTGCCATTGTTATGCAATGAGGCTCCGCCCACGTTGTCCACACTATATACCACTACTCTTCCAACCAAACACCAATGCATAAGTAGTTATTTCTCTCACTCCTCTTTGCCCCACTGCACATTTACTTATTGTGGGCCCGATTCGCAGAACTAACTTAAGGCAAAATCCTAAACTTACTATCATTTTGGTACTCACAGAAGGCCCTTACTCATTTTGGTATTCACACAAGGCACTTACTCATTTCGGTATTCACAGAAGTTAAGAGTCCTAACTTCAGGACTCCTAAATGCTTTCTTTGAATACCGAAAGTCTTAAAGTTAGGATTTTTTTAAGTTTAGGAGCAGTAAAGTCAGGACTCCTAACTTTAGGACAGTCCTAAATGCCTTCTGTGAATACCGAAAGTCTGAAAGTTAGGATTTTTCTCAGTTTAGGAGTAGTAAAGTTAGGACTCCTAACTTTAGGCCTCCTAAACTGCTTCATTCAGGGCCTTATCCGGCGGTGGGGTGAAATACATTTATTACTACCAAACCGTCCTAATATTGAATCAATCACCCCCAGTACTCTAGAGAGATTGGGTTTGAAGCAAGTGCCTTGTTGTAGATCACAATATGCTTGCAGACATAATATCAAGCGATTCTGAATTTAAAGACAAACTCTCCGCTATTCTTTCCATTAATGCGGACTGGGATTTTGTTCAGTTAACACGGAGTGACCGTTTCAGCTCAGAAAAATAGCAATCATTAAATTATTTTTTATTTTTATAGTAATTGACCTGATTTGGTTTAGCTTTGCTAGAAAGGGAAGGTTTTTTTAGCATCCGTGTTCGTATCTGTTGTTAAGAAGAAGATTGCACTTCATACATTTCAGTTCCAACATTTTGCTGATATAAAGGAAACGTGGCACGCTGACTTCACAAGTACGAACATGGAAGATCTGTCCAGTACAGGCCAACAAATGATTTTATTTAAAAGCATGAAGGGTTTATTTACGCCTCAAGAGAGTATGTCGAAAATGAATCGGTTAAATTACGCTGCATAGGGTTCCAGGTGCAAGTAGCAAAAAAACAGGCCCTCATCCATCTATTTTGGACATTTCGCATGTTTTGCATATTTTGGAGACCAGTCATTCTTGCTGTAGAAGGGTTTAAACGTTGTGATTGCTTCTATCGCCTGAATGAACAGGAAATAAATTACAAAAGGCGAAAAGCTCTTCTAAGCTTCATGTAAACGGGCACTAAAATGGTATGAAGAACTTTAAAGACGCTTCCTAATATTGCGTTAAGGACATGTTCAATGGTTACAGTAAGTGGACAGAGGGGTGCCAATGTAGGTGCAGATTTTCAGGATATGCACATAAGATACATTTACATGCAATTTAAATGACACTCCGCAGTGGTCGTCCTCAAAATCTGACATGTACGAGACTCTTCTGGATACATGTGGAACATCCCATGATTAGTAGATTTAAGTTAACCCGAGACAAAGATTATGAAGGGAAAAAAAGATTTTGTATATGGAAAAAAACTAACTTTATTTATTAATACTTAGACCTCTCTTTCTTCAAAGCTCTCTGTTTGTGATTGGCAGTGATGGCTGACATTGAGGGAAGGCATGGCTTGGCAGTTCGGGCTGGACTGTTCCCATGAGGCACAGGGTCAGACTGATTTGCATATAGCCATGTCTGAACTGGGGTGGCAGAGTGGGCTAAAGAACGGTGATGGATTAAACCCAGATCTTTTGACTGGGTGTGAGTGTTTGATTGGTTCAGATGCCCTGTCCATTACCACCCCTTTTTGTACCGCTTTTGGCCGCCATAAGTGTGGCAGGGTATGCTCAGACGTGAGTCCCTTGCTCACTTTGCCACTGGATTCAAGCAAGCCGGGCTGAAGACGGCTGGAATGCCAGAAACCGGTCCTTGGAAGCTTGTTTCCGGTCCAGGGAAGGCATGGCTTGGCAGTTCGGGCTGGACTGTTCCCATGAGGCACAGGGTCAGACTGATTTGCATATAGCCATGTCTGAACTGGGGTGGCATAGTGGGCTAAAGAACGGTGATGGATTAAACCCAGATCTTTTGACTGGGTGTGAGTGTTTGATTGGTTCAGATGCTCCGTCCATTACCACCCCCTTTTGTACCGACATTGAGAAAGAGCACGTGAAATGCAGGAACCTAAAGGGAGGCATGTATGTTTCTTGTAGGGGTGTATTTTTCCCTTCGTGAACCTGCTCATTCCTCAATATCACATCCATATATACTTGTTGTGTATGGTAGAGAGTACCTGTTTTGTGATATCAATTTCTAATATAGCTTTATCAGTGCCCTACTTAGGCATGGTAGACCCGGGCATGGAAAATAAATATTGGCCCTAACTCGTAGGGAGAAAAGTCCCTGCGCATTAGATACATTGGGGCAGATTTACAAGCCCCTTGCGCCACTTTTGCGTTGCTTTTCCCATGTTAAAAGTGACGCAAAAGTGGTTCAAGGAGCTTGTAAATCTGCCCCATTGTTTCTATGTTTCTTAGAAACAATCCTCTGCTTTGCTTTTTTTTCTTGAGAAACAAAACTTAGGACCCAACTGGACATAGGTCCTCTGCAGTCGTGGTGGAGGTTCCGCGGTTTTGGCGGAGTCTCGTGGTGGAATGACCTCACTGCAGTTTCTCATTACGTAGATTCCACCGCAACTACAGAAGCACGTTGTGAATCTGCCCCATAATGCTGAGCAGGTCACCATCAGACAGCGCCCTGTGCGGCCCTCATTTCTGGCAAAGTGTCCCCTCCCAGTTGGCAGAAGCACTTTCATCAGAACATATGCCACTGCAATGGTTCTTTCTAAATAGGGCAGGCGGTGGAACAAAGAGTTGGTGGAATAGGGCCTCTAACACCCCGGCGACCTTAGCGTACTGCCTGCCAGAGTCTATTTGACCACATTACCATAAAAATGCTATTCTATAGGGCTCCTTGCCCTTTTTCAAAATTTGGGGAATGGAGAATACCTATTTTTCCCTAAGAAGACTAAATTATTGGTCCTTATTCATTGATTTCACTCTGGCTAGCAAGAGGCCACAATGAGTTAACACTCCCTGCTGACATCTGCAGTAAACAAGAGTATTATTTTGGATGCCTCATCCACTATAGCAAATTTAGCCTCTTCTTAGGTCCACACCCCTTGCTGGGGATAATAGTCCTGAGGGTTGACTCAGTCAGCGTCTCATTCTAAGTCCACCATGCTGTGAGGAGTCCGCATCCATCACCAAGTATGACATGTTTTGACGGCTCATCAGTCATCATCTCTCACCTAATTTTCCTTTTTCTGGGGGAGCTTGCACTCACTGCATGTTTATGGGAGTGTGCGCCATGGCCTACCCGTGCATCCTCCTATCATTAATGAGGGTTGTGTAACCCTGTCTAGGTAAGGGGGACATATAAACCTCCTATTCTTTTCTAGAGGCTCAGTGAAGTCAACATGATGCATGTGCTATGGAGGAGCACGAATAGTGCTCTCAGCTCTCCATCAACATCATGCCTTTAGCCAGACAATGTAGGAGGACATAGCAGTTGCTCTGGTGAAATTTATCCTCTCCCCCATGCAGAACTTAGCCAGGCAACATATACGTCCATGGGAAACTGAGGCACATGGGGCATACTGTCTTACGTGAAAAAACGTAAAGAAGACACATTTCGGTCTCCGTCTAGCTGCACAACCTATTAGAATGAATTTAATGAATTAAATTCGTAATCAACATATTTACAGGCACATGCATCAAGCGATTTAGGATTCGCAAACGGTGCGAATCGCTAAAATCGGCCGTTTGCGAATCCCAAATCGCTATTTGGTATGCATCATCCTAAAAGTGATGAAATCGCTATTTTAGCGAATTTTGAAAGTGCGATTGCTTTTAAGGAATCGCAATTTAGCGATTCCTTAAAAGCAATGCATGAAACTTTAAAAAATTGCGAATTCGCAATTAGAGAGTAAAAATTACCATGAGGTTGGACCTCATGGTAATTTAGCGAAATGTTAAAAATATGCAGTTTTGTGCATTTTTGTAAGTTTCATGTTGTGCACACACATGCCCTTAGGGCATGTGTGTACACAACATATGTGCATTGTTTGATTTCAGGGGTGCAACAGGGTGTCCTTTGGACACCTCTGCACCCTTGAAATCGCAATCTCAATTTGCGATTAGCTAATTGCGAATCGCAAATTGAGATTGTCTTCCCATTCATTCCTATGGGCCTCTAGGCCCATAGGAATGAATGGGAAGGGATTCCTTAATTGCGATTCGCAAATTGCTAATCGCAAATAAGGAATTCTAAGGATTCGCAATTTATTTAGCGAATTCTTGATGCATAGGCATTTGCGATTCCTTAATTGCGATTCCTTAATAATCGCTATTAAGGAATCGCAAATGCCGAGTTTGATGCATGTACCTGTTAGTGTCCAATATTTTTTCTCCAAGCTTATTCGTCCTCTCTTTGATCAGTTTTCTCTTCAATCCATTATATCCATTTCTTAAATTGTTTAACTTTGCAATAAACACAGGTGAATCCTTGTTTCCTTGTGCCACGTTTTATTTCCAGTCACCCAATGCATTTCGGGAAAAAATCCCTTCTTCGGGGGTTTCTAAAGTATAAAAAATACAGTTTAATCAATTGCATGGCAATCATGTCGTGCACAGATGCACATTGTTAGAACAAGCGTTTTGTAAAATGAAAACAAACTAGCGTCTGCCATGTTTCCTTTTGTTCTATGTATACACATTAAGATACTGTTATTATTTTAAACATAAAATGCTTCAAGCGCTCCCCGTACTGAACTGCTTCAATGCCCAATCGTTTTGACATTCTAGAGTCACTGCAAACTCGCCGGTTTCTGAAATGATGTATACTCCCCTGCAATCTTAGTTTTTAGCAAATCACCCTTGTATATTAATGCGCGCTTACCGTAGCACTGGTTATTTCAACCATTTAACACCATCTTGGCTTCGTGTTCATCCTACAGCTACACTGTGTTCGGCTCCCACTTCTTACTTCAAGTAAAAGCTTTGCTTAATACTGACGAACACTCATTTAAATCACCTCACTACTGCTCAGCTACGTTCTCACGTGACCTACTGATTAGTACTGAGCTCCTAGTCAAACTGCTGGGGCCGTGCTCCCTACCACGTCCTCACTACTCTACAGCATAACAATTCCCCGAAACCCTCTGTAACCGTTTTTTTTAGAAAGTGCAGTCCAAAATCTACTCCCTTGCTTTTCCATGCTGCTTAACTATATGAAGCCCTGAAGCTCTTAAAACTGCCAATAATGCAATTAAAGTATTTCAACAAACGTGAACATAATACGTTGAATAAATGTTCATAGCTCCACACATGATCTCCTTTTGAAGATTTTAATTTCTTTGATGTTTCTAAGTATTGTCAAGTGTGGCAAGGAAACGCACCTCCTGCGTTAAACAGTATTGCAAAACTTAGTCCCATGTATCCTTTGTTCCTTTCATTTCTTCCTGGGTGCGACCTCTCATGAACTACAAAGTAATGTTGGATAATTAAAAGAGGAAAAGGAGTGCATCTCTCTACCTATATGATCAGCATACTGTCTTACCCCACCATCCAGAACTTTGCCAGATAACGTAGAGTATAAGGATGAAACCTGTGGCCCATAAAAGAAGTCGTGAACTGGTTTTTTGGAGGGTGGTCCAGAATTTTCCCAAGCCCAATATTCAATGGTTCAATCTTGTCTCTTAAAGAGTAGTGTGATGTTCCTTTTCGACAGAACCAGAACAAAGTGTGCCACAGAATTCTGTTCAGAGAGGCCTATTTCCTCAAGCAAATTTGAGTAGTTAGTAGATGTGGCCAAATAAGTCTTCACAATGAAAACACACCCCAATATGGTAGTTGAATATTTTTCTGAACTGAGAGACCAACCAGCTGTGTCAACAGAGCCAGTAGCCAAAGTTCAAACGAACCTGCTGCACCGACATGCAGCCATGAAACTCGTCAGCTTCCGTTTGAAAAGGGATACATACCGTGCCAACTCCACTCAAGCTACTTCCACAGCAGTTTGGAATGATCATACATGATGTGCTCTGTGTCTCAAAAAAGCAGACAAAGTTATACAATTCAAACAATCCTCATCCTCAAACCGTTGAAAGCTGTGTTTTTCCTCAAGCTTATAAATGAAGTTTGGCCAAAAATGTGTTTTTCAAAAGGCACCTTCAGTTATGCCAGAAAAAACACAGGCTAATGGTCAAAGGCCGTTTAAACCCCTTCTGCACCATTGTTATGATTGGAAGGTTTTGGCTGAAAGAATCTGATTCACCTGTTTATACAATAGCTATATGCTACATTATTTTACGTTATTAGCATTTATGTGGGGCATGATATAACATCTGTATACCCCCACAGAACTAACGCTCCAGATACAATATAACTGGTCCCAATGTTACCATTGCAAACTGGATGTAATGATGTGCTACGGGTAATGTGATGAGGAGGTGCTTTTCTGGTATTTGGTGACTACATTGTATTCATTAGGCAGTGAGTGTATGATTTGAGTTTTAAAGATTAAGAACTGATTGGCTTTGCTACCCACTTATGGACCTTCAGGCTCAATAGACATGCCCATTGCCCGGCCGAGGTTTATGTGTGTGTTCGTTTGTGTATTTCCTTTCCATTGATGCAAGTGATGTTGAGTATCATGATAACCGCCTATAAAACATTTCTAGAGTTGTTGGATGTATTTTAAGAGTTGTATCTGGGGCGCATCGTTGCAATTGTGGGCACTGTGTTAGCCAATTAAATTGTTTATGAGAAGTGTGTACTTTCTTCTGTTGGAGTTTTTGTGTGTATGGTTTCTTAGCATTAAGTGCTGTTGTGAGCCATGTGGTAGGCTTCTCTATGGAATACCTCAGTGATATTGAGCAGAGGAGAGTTCTCCTGTCAAATATGTAATATAATAATGTTGATGTCTTAATATATGGTTTAGCTCACACTCCGCAACCTATCACAGTTACCCACGGAAATGGTATTAACATGTTCAAAATATTTTTGTAATTCGTTTTCTTATATAAATGGATACTTCATTTTATTTTGTGTGCAGAACTGAGCAAGCATTATATTCACACTGGTGGTTGTGTTTGGTAGATGCATTACAGTCTCTTCTTTTAGAATGTATAGAATGGGTGCGTGTCCAAGATGGCGCCCGCGTAGGAGCCGTATCTCGGAGCTCTGCCGCACAAACTGGGCCACAGGCAGTTGGGGGCTGCCATTGCTGCTCTGGAGCTACAGGACAGCCTGGTGAAATCTGTGGGAGCTGGTATGCAGCTATTGTTCTCGCTGTGGGACCCAGATGACAGACGGAGAGCCTTGGATGGAGCCTAACCCTTATGACTGCGGCTGTTTCGTCCTGCCTATTGGTAGGTGTGGACCCTGCTTACTCGGGGGTAGGGCAGAGTGCACCATATGAGGATGCCATGGACTTGAGCCTCGATTGACGGGAGTGTCGGCTAACTCTTGACCCCCTTGCTGAAAGAGATCACCTGCACAGCTCTCCTGCGGATCCTGGTGGCAGCACTGAGTGCACAAGGCTGGCCTTTTTGGATGCAGTGAGACCGGCTTAAATAGCAGCACAACTGGGTAGTGGCAGTGACACGGATCGTTTACCTGATGTGCCTGACAGGTTCCATCATTAATGGTTGGTGGAGGCCGGGGGCCATGGGGTGTCTGCCGCACCACCTGATTTACAGATGATCGGGCACATTCCTGAACTGGCGTAGGTTTGCAGATTACTATGGATCCCAAACCAGCAGAGGGCACTGACTTCCCGGACCTGTCCTGATCAGAACCCAGATGCAGTGACACGCTTTGCAGCGATGACGGTCAAGTAATCTCTTCCAGTCCGTGGGCATTGGGTGTAGAAGAACCATCTTGTGGTGGGCCCAGACCTGTGGCGCACGCACCTCAGGAGCAGGAGACCTAGCGGGGAAGAACAGGGTAGTCCTGGCTCAAAGAACTGAGACGTATCATACAGATTGGGCCACCGAAGGGGTAGGGAGTGGCCTGGGTTACTGGAGGTCCCAGAGAAGTTTCTTGTTGTACTAACTGTTATATGGAGGGCTCTGGCTGAGGTAGCCAGCAGTCCATCAGCCCTGACTCAGACTGGAGTGGGCATCGCTGGACACTGCAGCTGGAAAAGAGCCACAGGACGAGACCTGAAACAGAGGGCCCCCCAGTCTGCACGCCCCCAGAGCAGCCAAGTAGTGAGAGGTGAAATCCTGTAAAGATGACCACCCCGTGGGGGAAGAGGGACACATCCATTAAGGACCTGCTTTCTAAGACTACAAAAAAGCAGGGAGATGGCGTGAAAACCCTGACCTCGACACACACTCTACACTTGGTAATGAGGATCCTCAAAAGAAGCCTGCAAAAGAAGATTCTCCAGTAACTCAAGGCTTTATTTATTTATTTCATTTGCTGGTTTGTATAGCGCTTGAATCGACTCCTAGTGGAGTATCTCTGCCCTTTTGGAGCAGGTCGAAACAGAGGTGTGAATGAATGGAAGCTAATTCTCATTTCTGAACAGTACAGTTTTCAGGTGTCTCCTGAATGTGAGATGTTCTTTACATTGTCTCGGAGACAGAGGGAGTTTGTTCCATAAAGTGGGTCCTGTGATTGACAGCGCTTTGCTCCCATGTCTGGTTTTTTTTTTCCACAGGGGACCACTAAAAGAAGATTGTT
The DNA here is from genome assembly GCF_964263255.1 of Lissotriton vulgaris. Classification (NCBI taxonomy): domain Eukaryota; kingdom Metazoa; phylum Chordata; class Amphibia; order Caudata; family Salamandridae; genus Lissotriton; species Lissotriton vulgaris. Next base: position 1,532,370,375 of record NC_141689.1, on the reverse strand, counting down.
GCTGGACCTGAGCGATCGAGTTGGGATATAGGGAACAAATTTGTTTTCAAGGTAGGCGGGCCCTTGTCCATTTAGACATTTATGAATCAGACAACATATTTTAAATTTAGTTCTCTGCCAGATTGAGAGCCAATGCAGTTGCTCAAGGAGGGGCTTAGATGCAGTTCTCTGGGGGACATTGAGAACAAGGCGAGCTGCCGTGTTCTGAATGACCTGAAGCTTGGCCAACACGCCTTTGTTGGCAGAAAGCAACAGGCCATTACAATAGTCAATCCGACTTAAAATCAATGCCTGAACAAGAGTTTTCCAAAAGGAGTCTGGTAGTAGAGGGAAAACTTTACGTAACAGGCTAATGGTATGGAAGCATATTCCTGAAATATAGTTAATATGTTGTTTAAGTGACAAATCTTGATCCAATCGGATCCCTAGATTCTTCACAACCTGTTTGGGTTCAGGAACTGCTCCCAGGTCGTGCGGCCACCAATCTGGGGTCCATAGCATTTTAGCTTCTCCAAACAGCATTACCTCAGTTTTACTGATGTTGCACTGAAGGTAATTGGAAGACATCCAATTTGCCACTGCCTTCATGCCTGATGAGAAAGAGCTTCTTACATCAGCGCAGAGAGTCTTAAAGGGAAAAGGAGCTGCGTGTCATCCGTGTATGTTACTGGGATGAAACCATACCTGCGCATCACTCTTGCCAGAGGTGCCACATAGATGTTGAAAAGGGTTGGGCTTAAACAGGAGCCCTGTGGCACCCCTTTTGAGATCTCTACTTCCGCTGAACGATACGCATCCATAGTGACTCTCTGGGTGCGATCGAATAAGAAGCTCTTCAAAAAGTCAAGGGCTTTGTTCTTGATGCCAGCGTTCGACAACGGATCGGTCAAGATGGTGTGTGACACGGTGTCGAACGCTGCTGACAGATCTAATAGAACCAGGATCACTGAAAGGCCCTTGTCCTGGTACATATGTAGATCATCAGTGACAGACAGAAGGGTGGACTCCGTGCTGTGTTTCGGCCTGAACCCTGACTGAGAGTAGTCCAGGGCGCCATCAAGTTCGATATATCTGGACAGATGGTGGTTTACATGCTTTTCAATCTTTATGGAGTTCCTCTTAATAACACTATGGGAAGACATAGCAACTCTGTGACAAGAAGTGTCCGGCAATATCAAAGAAATTTGCCGTGAAGTGGGGGAACTAGGCCCGCGAATAGACACAATAGAGCAGGAAAACAATACCTGAATAAAAGAACTGGAAGCCTTCCGTCGCCAAATTATGGAGCTTCAGGATCAAAACGCCGATCTTAAATCCCATCTTGAAGATTTAGAAAACAGGTCCTGAAGATCTAACATTTGTATAAAAGGGTCCCACTGCATGCTGACACTAGCCACCTGGAGGGATACGTCACACGCCTCTTACCGCCATATCGTCCCAAAACTGACGGAGAAAGACCTCATTTAAGACTGGACCCATTGAGCCAGCCGCCCCTCTGGGTCCCCTGGGACCACTCAAAAAATATTTACTTGCCTTCACAATTACCACTGTAAGAAAATGATAATGAATGCTGTACGAGACAGAGGAGACACACTGTTAGAAGGGAATCAATTGTGGATTATGCTTGGTCTAATCGACCCCGATCAGGCTGGTTTTACCTGGGGTCGCAGTTGCAGTGGTAATACTAAACGCATCCTCCATCTTATCGATCTAAAGCCCCGGCCCTGCTATTATCAATCAATGCTGAGAATGTGTTTGATTGGGTCCACTGGCCCTTTTTAGGACTCGTCCTTGAGAAGATAAACCTGGGTCATCTCTTTCTAAATTGGATTTGGGCTGGCTATGCGGGCCTCACAGCATCCATTTGGGTTAACAACTGCAATCTTTTTCCTTCCGAATTTCTCTAGGAACACGGCAGGGGTGCCCACTGTCACCACTCCTGTTCGCTCTGTATATGGAGCCTCTCGCTGAGCGGATCCGGTGACACCCTGACATTGATGGCATAGATATGGTGGGACAAGTTTACATAGTAGCACTCTATGCAGATGATGTCTTGCTGATTGTTTCCGGTCCCTATCAGTCGCTCCCGTCTCTACTAGTAGAGCTTCAGTTATTTAGCAGAGCATCGGGGTTTAAAATGAATCCTAGTAAATTGCAAATCTTCAACCTCACCATTCCACATCCTGACAGGGATCATCTTGAGGCTCTCTACCCATTCTCATGGGCCATCTAAGGCTTCTCTTACCTGGGATTGAAGCTCCTCCCCACTCTTGATAAAAATTGCTAGAAACAATTATGCTTACTTGTTAGATACAGCCCATACCACAAGCCATTTCGTGGCTTGGGAGGATAGCGGCTATCAAGATTTCCCTTCTCCCCAATATATTATTTATACTGTAGACACTTCCCCTCCAACCACCTCCCATAGTTCTTCAGAAGCTTTAGAGGCTGATTGAAACATACATTTGGAATGGGAAACATGTGCGAATAGCTAGAAAACTAACATATTTGCCACTGGCATAGGAAATAATGGGCATACCCTATCTAGTCCACTATTATTATGCAGCACAATTGCGATACTTGTTGAAAGACAATGCCTGAGCACAGAAAAACTCTGGTGCTTTATATACTAGGCTATAGCGGGCATCCACATTTGGAAAATCCCTTGGCTTCACACATGCATTGCCCATCTGGGGTATACATCTCCCTAGTGACCCGCCCCACCATGAGAGTATGGGACACATTGAATCATATCAAGTAGCTATCTACACCAATTCCCCCCCCCTCCACACCCATCATAGGGAACCCGGACTTCCCATAGGCTCTACTTGGTCACTCTTACACACTCTGGCAAGACACGGGCTGCAGTGGAATAGGAGACTTATACGACATACTAGGCTTAGTAGACTTTCCATGATTACGGCAGGCTTTGGTCTGCCAAACAATAAGCAATGGTGATATGTAGTTGTTAAGCACAGGGTAACCCACTCTACCGTAAACATGAGCACAAGAAGACCCCTTACATCCTATGAGAAGTGGCTCATCTCTAGGCCTGATGATAAAGGCATCCTTTCAGTCATTACAAATTCCTCAGCCCTACCTCTGATGCAATTTTCCCCCTTCACGCACCCATTGTGAACAAGAATGGAGGAGGTCATTCACCGATAGGGAGTGGTTGGACATCCTCCGGAGGGCCCACACTTCAACCTGCAGTGCTTCAGGACAGGAAACCCTACTGAAGGTAGTGCGTTATTGGTATTATACACTGGAACGTATGGCTGGGTGGGAGGAAGGTGAGATGATGGATGCTGGAGCCATAGTGGTAATACAGGGGCCCTGACGCATCTTCAATGGCACTGTCCTAAATTGCATCGATTCTGGGCAGATGTTCTGGTGGATACTGACCTGATGTTTAACACAGATAAACCCCACTTTCTGAGTTACGTACTTTTATGTCTACCTAATGCACTGACATACTTGTTGATTTCCTCCAGGGGGAGTGCCATTATCCTGTTCCTATGTGCAGATAAACAGGTGCTACTTACTAGATGGTACAAAAGGGGTGGTGATGGACAAGCATCTGAACCAATCAAGCACTCACACCCAGTCAACAGATCTGGGTTTAATCCATCACCGTTCTTTAGCCCACTCTGCCACCCCAGTTCAGACATGGCCATATGCAAATCAGTCTGACCCTGAACAGTCCAGCCCGAACTGCCAAGCCATGCCTTCCCTGGACCGGAAACAAGCTTCCTAGGACCGGTTTATGGCATTACAGCCATCTTCAGCCAAGCTTGCTTGAAACTAGTGGCAAAGTGAGCAAGGGACTCACGTCTGAGCATACCCTGCCAAACGTATGGCGAACAAAGCGGTACAAAAAGGGTGGGGATGGACGGAGCATCTGAACCAATCCAACACTCACACCCAGTCAACAGATCTGGGTTTAATCCATCACCGTTCTTTAGCCCACTCTGCCACCCCAGTTTAGACATGGCCATATGCAAATCAGTCTGACCCTGTGCCTCATGGTAACAGTCCAGCCCAAACGGCTCTGGGTCAGCACTACATCTGTTAGCCTCTTTTCTGAAGGATAGGTCCCAGGTGGTTTTCATGACCTAATTCAGTTCTGATCCCGGGGTACCTCATGGCCCTTCCCTGAGTCTGAATTTGTTTAATCTTTACATATCCCCACTGGCTACATTGAAACATTCTTTTGGAGTGCAGGCCCTAACCTACGCAGATGACATGCAAATTATTGTGTCCGTCACCAAGGACATTAAGGCCATGGCTGCCAATTTTAAGAATTGCAGGCAAACAGTAGAAACTTGAATGGGTATCACTTACCTCAGGCTGAACGGGGACAAGTTTGAGGTCTTGATTTTTGGCAACCAGCCCTCCATCTGGAATAATTCCTGGTGGCCAGAAAGACTGGGGATTTTGGCTAACCTGGCAGACTCCACCAAAATCTTGTTGAACTAGTGGATACCAAGTTATCATTCAACTTCCAGGTCAACATGTATGCTGCCTGTTACTGTACACATACAGAGCAGGAAATGTATTAAAGTAGTAGGATCCCCTTCCAGTACAAAAACGATTCCTTACAGAATGCACACAATCTTGCACTATGGCGCAGTGGAGTACACATTGGTGCCTGGCAGCCCAAAGTGTGCCAGCTGAGGGCGAGAGAAAAACAGTGCCATCTCTTAGTAGATATGGTGCTGTTGTGCTCTCTCCCTTTCACACAATGCAGCAGATTTGTAGATGTGCTGCATTCTGTGAATTTTTCATAAATCTTGGCTTTGCAGTTTTCAACTATGATTCAAAGAGATGGCACCATTGGGGTACTCATGGCATATAGCAAGCATGAGGATAGACAGGGGTATATTCGGGTATCCTTCAGAGAAAAAAAAAGCAAGGGGATGCATCAAAAGTCTGATAGAAGTCTACAGGAGCACTTTCAAGTGGCTGAGAAATCCTATGATAAAAACAAGGGGGCAAAGAATCACTTGGGTTAGGGATGTTTTCGTCATCACCAATAAGGGTCTCGCAAGTCAGCTAGGGACAGCCTCCCACTAGAAGCTGAAGGACCTGCATTGGGAAAAGTACCAGGCCTTCAAAGGGTTGATATGAGAGGGAAGGACAAAATATGGTGCAGGAAATACAAATCAGGAGTACGACGGGGAAAGGCTCCTAGCCACATGCAGGATCTCTTTTGTGAGGTAAGGCAAAGTGCATTACCACAATAGATAGCAGCCCCCCCCCACTCTTATCAATGTGTAAGCACCAAAGTATCATCTCTTAATGTGTGAAAAACATGCCTTTGAATTAGAATCTGTATTAAAGCGCCACATTTTGAATGATCACCCCCCAAATTTTTGGGCTGTTGCTGCTGATTTGTCAACTCTGAAGTGCACTGGGCCTTGCTGACCAGGCCACAGTGCATGTGCTGTGACCCCTCAAAGTATATGTGTATTGGGATGGAAAAGTCCCTTGCATGGTGATGGATGTGTACCTCTGCCTTGAGTGCTCAAACTGTAATTATGCCCGGATCCCTTGTGCTGATTTTAGTTGTCATGGGCAACACAGAACGCGTGTGTGTTCCTTGACATAGGCCCGTTTCACAAATTGCAGGCTTTTTGGACCCGGAGGATCACCCAAAGTGCTACTCACCTCAAGGATGTGCCCGTAGGTCTGACCCAGGGAAAAAGGGTCCCCACATTTTGGATCTGGGCAGAGAGATGCATTGTGCAATTGTTTAGTGCCTACCCCACAGGAAATTATGCAAGAGTGGGTAGGTTTAACACATGGGAATTGTATCACCATTGGCTAGGGAGTACCTCCCACCCACAAACTTTAAATGGGAATAAAAGTGGCACCCTTGGCTTCCAGCCTCAGAACACTGTGGACTCAGAAAGAACAGACCAAGGACCGCACCTGCTGTTGATCCCATTGTGAGAGACCCCATGGGTTGGACCTGCTCCCACTTGTGCCAAAAACCAATGAGTGGACTCCAAGGCCTAGTTGACTAGCCTCTTATTAAGCTTTAGGGACACAAAAGCTAAAGAAACCTACACCTGCAAAGTGCCCAGCTGACCAGTATCCACTGGTGTAGCCCACGAGTTTGAGTCCTAGCTTCAAAGAGGTGCCTCCCAGGTCCTGGTTCCTTAGCTGCTACTACAGTATAATTTATTCTACCAGAACTGTAACTTGAAAGCCAATGGTCAAAGATAAAATTCTTGGGCACAGATTTCAAGGCTCATAGACGACCTCTACATACTGGTTCATGGGTAGCCTTGAATGGTGTCAAAAACAAAGGCGCTTCACCAAATTTTGCCTCTCCATCGAGCCCACTACTGGCCTCAAGCTGCAGATGGCCCTGTCAACCTCACAATCAATGGGAAAAATAACAAGAAAAGTTTTTAAGTGCGAAGGAAAAATCTTAACCAGGACACATCTGACCCACATCTGACCCAGACAGACTTCCATTGCGGTAGGCCTGAAACTTTGACTTTGCCCCAAACCCTCACATTCAAGTCACATATACTACCACTAAGAGTAAAAAGCAGTGATTTACAAACTTTTTGGAGTGAAAAGCAATTATTTATGAAAACAATGCAAAAATCATAACTCCAGTTCTCTGCATCTGATTTTGTCGTTTTGTTCTTTATTTAAAGATACACAATATATGCTATTTGTATAATTTGAAGTGAGATTTCTATTGTCTCCTGTTTCTTATTTATTGACTATTTTTGTACTGATAAATGTTTTACACTTGTTTTTCTTTAGGTTAAGCCTGGCTGTTCTGTGCCACAACCACCCAGGACTGAGCTAAGGCTTGATTAAAAAAACCCTAACTTAACCTAACATGGAAGAGTGACACCATTACTTAGTGAGGTCTCAAAATCACACAAACTAATAATCCACTTTTCTCACACAATCCATAAAAGTTCTTTAGATGACCTTTTTACATTTGTTCGTGAGTTGTTATCCAGTTTAATGTGTAGCACTCAGTCAAGAGGTTGATAAACATCATTATTAGAATAGCAAAATATGATCAAACAAAACTTTGTTAACCATGGTACATAATAAGAGTATGATACGATTGATATTACATTCATGAGGATTTGCCATCATGCACATTGCCTTTGCTAATTAATCTTGAACATATTTGTTAGGTCATTTGACACTTTATTTTAATTAAGGAACAAGTGGTCTATGTATGGTTCAATGCCCTTAGGTTGTGCAGTCAATTCTGGGTCGTTGCCTAAGTGTTTGTGGGTCAGAACAATACATCGGCCAAATAAAACAGTTGATCTTTATGCGCTTTTCTTCCCCCAAAGCACGTACCTCTCTGCATCCCAGCTACAGCAATGAGCCATCACAAATTACTGTAGAACTGTAATACAAATATTAGAGCAACCAGCTAATCTGCACGATCACCCACAGCAACAACTCGACTGGCTGTGAACCAATAGCCGCAGGGCACCACACGTGACAAAGAAAATGGAGTATTATGAGATTAGGGGAGACAAGACATGTAGGGTAGCCACATATCCTAAAATGGTACCACCAAGAAGGAAAGAGATAGGTTAAGAAAGAGAATCAAAATCCACTGATAAAACTGAATTGCTGGAAAGAGGGGCCTGGGCTGATAGATCCTGCCTTTCACTTCCCTTATGCTACATGGGTCTCATCCGTGTCTTCTGTAACACCAGAGTGGGTAGCTTGGGTGTCCAGTGGCTCCAGCAGGTTACATAGCACTGGCGTCTTAATGCTGTTTGCACCAAACACCTAGGTAATCTGCTACAAGGTCATACAGTAAGCACAAGACAGCGCTCTGATCCCAAGGCACCCACACAGAGCAGAGTGAGAGATCATATCCACACGACCAAGTAGCCCAGCTCTTCTTATCTAGAAGTGTGAGTGAGTAATGGGTACTGGAAGCCCTGGCACCAAGTGGATGATGTCTGGGCATGGTAAGAGTTGGAAGTAGGGATCCACACCTTATACCCCCTCCATGAAGCAGCAATGGAAAATGTGAGCAGGGAAGGAATTTTAGGAGAACTGGAGCACAGGAAGAGCATCAGGCAAGCAGCAACATACACTGCAATGTTTCAGAATGTATGACGAGTTAAAAGAGGTAGCAAGAAGGATGGACAGAGTACAGAAGGCTGGGAAGAAAGGCTGGTAATAGAATCACTAGCATCGAGGGAGTTCATACCACAAGCCACCGTTCACAGGAACAGCACACATCTGTATTTTGTAATAAATGACAATGCATTTCTAAAAAGTGCATTGATACCTGTAGGGTGGCCTGATGCTGGGGACTCTAGTAATAAAAGAAAACAGCTTAGTAAAGGAAGTTCAAACAGCCAGGTTTTAAGGTTTTTCCTTAATACAGTTTGTTCTGTAATTCCTAAGAGGAAGATTACTTCAAGCATTGGCTGCAACCTAAGAGAAGGATCTGCTTCCCTGCCTGAAGAGTTTGAATTTAGGCTCTGCTAGTTAAAGGGGTATAGGAGTTCTAATACGTTTGTCGTGGATGAATTTATTTTTGAGTTATTCCAGACCAGCGTTCAATACAGATTTGTTAGTGAAAACCTGCACTTTAAAAAGTATACACTTCGCACTACGAGAGCCGTAACAAAGAGTTCAGATGAGATTTCCCAGATTCTGTTTCAGTTAGCTTGAGAATAAGGTCGGTAGCTGCATTGTGCACCACTTGAAGATGATGTAGGATATATGTTGAAGTGTGACCAAGTATAAGGAGTTTCCATAATCCAATCTAGTCACTATAAGGGTCTGACTTTCTGTCTTCTGCAAGGTGACAAGCAAGAGGAAGGGTTTGTATAGAGTGCAGAGAATGTGAAAGCAAATAGCTGCCACCGACATAACCTGAGTGTCAAATGCCATTTTGTTGTCAAACAAGATTCCTAAATTCCTTATGGTGTTAAATAGAGCTGAGGAGAGCCCAGTGTTTCGTGTACCCACTGCAAAGACACAACTGAGAGCAGATTTCCAAACACTAGGGTCTGTTTTCCTCAGCTGAGTCTTAAACAAGCTTTGATTAATCCAATTAGCTATTGTAGGCATTCGCTGCTGAAAGCTTTCTATCATGAAGGAGTTATTGCCATAACTGGACACTAGAATTGTCATGCTTGTTCAAAGACCAACCTCTTTTATAACTTGTTGAAGAGTGAGGGGTGAGGTAAAGGATCTAAAGATGACACAGCCTTACTGTGGTGTAAACAGGTGAATAGCTTCGGAGGGGCAGGGTGCTTGGAGTGTGACAACCACCAAATAGATGCATTTCTGGCTTGCAGACATACAGTCAGTCGGACACCTGCCAGAGTCGATGGCGGTCAAACGCTTGTCTGACCGCCATAGTAAGTGTTTATATCAATGTCAATAGCTGTTTGATTCTATTTGTCACTAATTGGAAAAACAACTAACACTATAAGTTTCCTATAACCAATACCCAAGCCCGCAAGGGGTTACTGGGTTGTTCATTTTTTTTATTCTATTGCAGAGTATCTCAAGGCAGCAATTTGTGGTGCCTTGTGTTACTCTAGCGTCACTTGATAAATCTCACTTAAGGTTGGTGTTACCCGTGCAGGGTGCAAAGGCGGCTCAAAAGCTTGATAAAAATGGACCTATGTTTTTCACATGGTGATAGCATCAGAAAATTTACCTCAGTTTGTAAAATTAGTATGGTGCCACCAATAAAAAAGGTTTGAACTGTATCGAAAATCTGTTACCACAATTTTTATATTTTCCTTTTTGTGACTGTCATACCAGGCATTCAATCGACTTCATTGCAATACAAAAAATTGGGGCATCTTCTTGGGAAAACAATGCATCAATTGTGCTTCATAGAACCCACCACATAAACAGGCCAAAACATATAACAAACAATTTAGTAAATTACACCCCATATTTTCATTGTCTGATTTAGAACAGCACTATTATCCAAAGAGGAGAACACTCCCAAATAGTATTTGACTGGGATGGAGTAGGGTCATCAGCTTCACCCACTAACTCCACCACAGTCCGTAATTTTCTGGCAGTGCCCTCACCCTTAAGTAATATTGCTTACCAATTAACCTACTTATCTAATCTCCAGATGCCTCTAATTTTGTTGGGTAAATTTGCCTTTTGTCATGCCCACCAGGTGGACAGAACCTCTTGTGATCCTCTGCTTGGTTAGTCGTTGCTTATGTTTTCAGAGATGGTAGGGCTTTCCCCTAACTTTCTGCTTTGTGCTCTATTACTGTACCTGGAGGGTGGAACCAAGGCATGCTGGCTGTAGGCTGTAAAGAATAATTGCTTCAAACAATACCAGCCATTTTGAAACTCGCAGTGAGGTTTTCGTAAGGGAAGTTGAGGTGAGTGGGAGTTGGTGGGCTGTGCAGGAGTATGCAGTGCAGCACACAGAGCTAGATTGGGTGCCCATTAGGGGTGGGCATGGTTCACGAAGTATCTCTACGCGAAGTGCACTTCGCACTACGCGAGCTACGCGTAGCACTACGTGAACTGCGTAGTTCACGTAGTGTCATTTTCAATGATTGCACAGTGCGGACAAGCATCCGGCACTGTGCAATCATTGAAAACGGCATCTTGCACGGTGCGAGCTGTACTTTTCTGCAGCTCGGGTAGATTTTTACTCGAGCTGCAGCTTTCTCAACGCGGACTGGTAGTTTCTCATCGCGAGTGGTCTCGAGCATGCGCGACCACTCGCAATGAGAAACCTGACTTCCCCCGCATTGAGAATCTCCCCGGGAGGTTTATTTTCCATGCTCGCGATCGGCAACTTGATGTTGCTGATCGTGAACAAGGAAAAAGTCTCGCGAGTGTGTCATTTTGCTTGCTCGCGGTCACCAAATTGACGTTGAGGACCGCGAGCAAGCAAAAATTTACTCCTGCACTACGCTATGCTACTCTACGCATGTTCGCACTGTGCTATGTGCAGTTCCCGTAGTTCAGAGTTGTGCAAACTTCGCAAACTACGCGAGCTTAGCATAGTACTTTGCCCAGGGTTAGTGCCCATGCAGCTGGACAGAAATCCAACAGGTGATTAACACCTATTACTTTCTGTACTGGCACTAGAGGGCAGAATGTTCTAACAAATAAAACAAAGTCCTCTTGGAGCCTGAGGGAGTTTAAATCACCTCAGGCTCCGAGAGGCCTTTGTTCACAGTAACAGCTGTGAACAAAAGCAACATTGGAATGTTTCTCTGCGGGCTTTTACCGGCCCATAGAAGCACAGAACACTCCATTGTATTCAATGGAGTTCCCACATTCCAATGTTCTAATAATGCTCAATTTCCCACATTGGAATGTTGCTGCAGCACAAAGCTTCATATGGTAAAGTGCCAGATCCTGTCTATGTATGGTGCCAGCTCTGCCCACTCTGCTGCCATCGTTGAACACAGAACCTTTCTGTTTTTGTTTTCACCACCCCCCACTCATTAGCCACCACGTAGCCCCACTACTGCTGACCTTATGAAGGCGCCCTCAGCCCCTTGACTCTACTCTCTGCTAGGCAGTTAAGGGGACATTCTATATCCTACTCCTATATCGCCCATCTTGGAGTGGCTGCTACTTGTACCTGAACACCAACCCGCAGCTGCTGGCATTTTACACCACCTCCTGTCTCGAGCTCCCCTGTGCCTGCCCTTGCACCGGAGGTGAGCCGACCACCAGCGCAAATAGCAACGGGCGCTCTCTGCTTTTCAATGCAGCAATGCACCCGATGGTGCTGCCTCACGGCCGCCGTGCCTGACCGCAAGATGGCGGCAGACCCCCAACTTTGGCGCAATTTAACTCCCGCTGACTACCCGGCGATCTGGAGCGGCATCGCAATTCACCCGCGGGGGGTTACTTGTGCCTGAGTCTTGCCTGAGCCCTGCCGTTGCACTGCCCAACCCCCGCCCGTCCTGCTTCCTCTCACCGGTCAAGATGTGGAGGACCTCCTGTGATGGAGAGACCACACTTGCGCGAGGAGTGCCGCAGCGCGACACCGGGAATTCGAGACGGCCACCCTCCCACTCGGCCCGGATAGCCGGATGTGACATCCCCGGAGGAGGCTGAGCAGGGGACATGGCGGTCTCTAGAGTCCACTGAGGATCGCGGAACGAGCTCCGGAGCTTCTCTCTGTTGTAGCCTGACCCTAAGATGGCGACCATAATAAACACACTCGTTATAGAGACATTTGCGCATATTCACCCAGCGTTTTAACTGTCTGCAAAGTGTTATGAGCGCTTCACTCTCAATCCGCTGTGCCCCCCACCTCCCATGTGATTGGGAGCTCATCCTGCATCACCGGTCCTTGGGTAAATCCTTCTGCGTCTTTCCTGACTTTTTCTCCCTCCCCCCTTCACCTTACCCCCTACCGCTCTACTATTCTCTCCCTTCCAACTAATGGCCCCTGCCCTCACCTGTCCCTGCTTATAGTTACCACCATATGTATCCACTGGACTTCCTCATGTGAACTCTCCCTCTTCAGCTGAGACCTAGCTATTTTGACTGATGACCGATGGAGCTACTTTGTTAGCTATAGAGGTGACAAGCTTGGGACTCCCTCCTCGGAAGTCACCTATCTAGTTGGTCTTTGAGGAACTTCCCTTTGTCTCTCGCGCCTTCCTTTCCCTCCCTCCCCCTGTCACACTCCTAATTCCTATATTTATTTCGCTCTTGGAACAAATGTAACTTATAACCTGTAACTCTGATCCTCATGTAAATACTGCTAGTACCTGCCTAAAATGACTGCTGCAACAAACCCTCCTTTGTCTCTTCTGACCTTATCTCCCTCTACCCCCTACCCGCTCTACTCTTCTCCACTTTCCTGCTTCTGACCTTTGCCATCACCTGTCCTGGCCCTTTAGTCCCCCCCGTTCTATCTGTGAATTTTTCCCTCGTCATTTGAGATCCAGCTATTTTGTCCGACGCCCGATGAAGCTGCCTGGTTTAGCTATAGGGGAGACAGGCCGGGGATTCACTCCCTGGACATCACCTACCCAGTCGGTCTTTTGAAAGACTTCCTTTCATCTCTCTTGTCATCTTCTCTCGCTTCCTCCCTCTATTTAAGTCTCTCCTTCTCTTTTCTCTCAATGTATCGAGACTGAACTATTCTGTCTGATGCCCGAAGGAGCTACCTGGTTTAGCTATAGGGGAGATGGGACGTGGATTCTCTCCTTGGCCGTCACCTACCCAGTCGGGCTTTTAGACAGACTTCCTTTCATCTCTCCGTGTTGTCTCTGCCCTTATCCTCCCTTTCTCACCTCCCCTGCCCCCTCCGCCACTGTTATTTCTCCTTTTACCACCTCTCCTAATTGTATTGCCTATTTTTTGATGTATTGTGAAAATTGCTGATCTTTTTCTGTTACATTGTTGATTCTCTTGTAAAGCACTCTGATACCTTCGGGTCTAGGCAGCGCTATATAAAACTCTTTAAATAAATAAATAACTAAATATAATGGAGTGGTTCAGGGCAAATGTTTTAGTCTTATAGCCCACTGCTGAGGGTTGTGAGGCGACGGGTATAACAAGGACAACATGTATATCCCGAGGAAGCAGGGCTATAAGGCTATTAGAACATTCCACCCACTAAGGGTAGAATGTTCTAAATTAATAAGGGAGAAACAGAAAGAAAAACATTGGAATGCTGGAGCAGAAGGCTTATACCAGCCTTCTAAGACCAGAGCCATTACATTGTCTTCGATTAAGCTATTACCATTCCAATGTCCTTGCCATGTTGGGGTCTCCTTTGCAGACAATGGCTTAACGGACTACAAACTTTCTAATGTTTTTTCTCTACGTTTAAATGTAGACATTCTGCCCTCAATAGGTAAAGTTCTGGTAGCACTATGGCCCCTTTAACAAGCCAGCATTAAACACTCTCGTTGTTGTTATGGGAAAGGGGCATATAATATCCTGTGCATATGCTAGCAACTGGCTGCTATGCTATATTTCCCCTACATCTACATTTAGATGATCCTCTGAAAACATTCTTGGCAATCTGGCGGCATATTATCAAGGGGGTTTATCTTCGCTTTTTTGACTTTAAAAGCCAAGAAAGCGGAGATAAAATTATCTCCCTATTACCTAGCTGTCGCTAACACCAGTTAGTAACAGATAGTAGGAGATAGCGACCATCTTGGGCCCCACTTTGCATGTCAGTGATATTTATCACTAATGATATGCAAAGTGGGCGTGCCAAGATGTTAGCGACTGAAAACAGTCGCTAACATCGCTATCTCCTATTACCAACTTTTGGAGATATTCGCGCTAAGAGCGAATATCTCCAAAACCTAACACCTGCCCTGAGCAGTTCTTAGTCATGTTATCCGAAGGGAGGTGGATAACATGGCTAAGAGCATTAGCTCGGTAATGCATGAATATCGATGATTTTTCAGCGATATTCATGCATTGCGGCGATTTTTATCACATTTGCGATAAACCTTGGTAATACCAAGGTTTATTTGCGGTACAAATCGCCGCAGCACAGCGGTAAATATTTGTCTCTAACCAAGCAATAGCGATAATTATCGCTATTGCTTGGTAATATGCCCCATAACTCTTATGAAAACACTGCATTCCAGTGTTAGCTGGTCAGTTGAAATCACAGCACGACTTTGTTAAAGACTTTAACACGCCATAGAATCCTTATATAACGGCATAAGTTCTCCAAGGTCAGTGCCAAAACATACTCATTTTACTTCCAAATTCTTTTCTTACTACCCCATTAGCAGTTCCGCCATTCTGGAATGTTCATTAGCTGTGTTTTCGTACACATAAAATAAAAGCGTTCATGGTGACGTCTCACAGGCGTTTAGAAGAGATAAAGCAGCACAGGCAGGAAAAATACTCTGCTTTGTGTCATTTAGTCACTTGTGAGTATTTACTTCTCAGCTGAAAAAAAAGATTATACACGAGAAGCATTTTTAAAGAATACGGAGGGTCTGAATTTGCTCAGTTCTTGCAGTACAGGGTTCATTGTGTTTTTTTATTTTTTTATTATTTTTTTTTTACCGCGAGTTCACTTTTCACTATTCCTTGTCAATCGAGAGATTTTACAAGGAATACTGAAGTCTTCAATACTCCATAATCATCCTAGCAGGTTCATTCAATAGCTGGTGTAGATTTATGCATTTTCGGCAGAATTTAAAGTGTAGATCTGGCTCCAGGTTTACAAAGTTTTTATCAGAGAGTGTAAGCAAACCTTAGGAACGAATATAAAGTACGAGTTTGAAACGATGACTCAGAAAATACTTTGTGAATTTGACCCCTGGGGCCTTATTTATGAAGGACTTGTGCCGCCGGTGCGTCACTTTTTCCCATGTTAAAAGTGACGCACCGGCGGCGCAAGTCCTTCATAAATAAGGCCCCTGGCTTTTAATACATTTCTAAGATTCCTACTGCCCCACTTTTGATGTGGGTCTGTACTCATTCATGCATTTTAGGCTTGCTTGCTGCAGAATTGACTGTTGCACACCTCTCAAGCACCACATGCCACGCACTTTTAGCCTGCACCTCTAGTGCTAGGCATGACACTAAAATATGCAGCGGATCCTAGCAGCCTTTCTTTCTTTGAGAAAGCTAACCCCGTACATGGTTCACTTTACATTGAACACTCAATGTCAGGATCCGAGGATTTAAACGAAGAAATTCTTTTGGGGTTCAATGGTCACAGTTTTTGTTTATAGCAAAAAATATTCCCCTTACAGGGGGGACAATGAAGTATCACATCAGGAAAGGTACTCATGAACCCTACCACCGAACCAACGCCCGCCACCACCACCCTCTGCAACTGGACCCCGATCAGCACCGAAGACACCACCCGCACAATGAACTCCATCCACTCCGGATCACCAACCGACCCATGCCCACACCACGTCTTCAACAAAGCCGACGCCATCATCGTACCCCATCTCCGAGATATCAACTCCTCCTTCCACACCGCCACCTTCCCGGAAAGCTGGAAGCACGCCGAGTTGACCGCCCTCCTGAAGAAACCAACAGCGGACCCCACCGACCTCAAGAACTACCGTCCCATCTCGCTCCTTCCTTTTCCGGCCAAAGTCCTCGAAAAGACCGTCAACAGACAGCTTGCCGCCTTCATCGAGACAAACGGATCCCTCGACCCCTCGCAGTCCGGGTTTCGGGCCAACCACAGCACGAGACCGCCCTAAACACAGCCACCGACGACATCAGAACCCTGATCGACAACGGGGAAACAGCGGCCCTCATCCTCCTGGACCTCTCTGCGGCGTTCGACACTGTCTGCCACCGCACCCTAGTGAAGTGCCTCAGCAACATCGGAATCCGAGAGAAAGCACTGGAGTGGATCATATCGTTCCTCGCTGGAAGAACCCAGAAAGTCCGCCTCCCTCCATTCAGATCCGAGGCCACCGAAGTCCTCTGCGGCGTACCACAAGGATCTTCACTCAGTCCAACCCTCTTCAATGTCTAAATGACCCCCCTCGCAGCCATCGCATGCCAACACAACCTCAACATCATCTCCTACGCCGACGACACCCAGCTGATCCTCTCCCTCACCAACGACCCCACCACCGCCAGAGCCAACCTACTCGAAGGGATGAAAGACGTCGCCGACTGGATGAGGAACAGCCGCCTTAAACTGAACTCAGACAAGACGGAAGTCCTCATCCTGGGATCATCAGCCTCCGCCTGGGATGACTCCTGGGCACCGCTCCCAAACCTACAGATCACGTACGCAACCTGGGCTTCATACTGTACTCCTCCCTGTCGATGACCAGACAAGTCAACGCCGTCTCATCTTCGTGCTTCAACACCCTGCGCATGCTCCGCAAGATCTTCAGATGGATCCCCACTGAAACCAGGAAGACCGTCACCCCGGCACTCCTCACCAGCTGACTGGACTACAGGAACACCCTCTACGCCGGAACCACAGCCAAACTTCAAAAAAGACTCCAACGCATCCAGAACACCTCCGCACGACTCATCCTGGACATCCCCCGACAGAGCCGCATCACCGGACACCTGAGAGACCTGCACTGGCTCCCCGTCAGCAAGAGAATCACGTTTAGATTCCTCACCCACGCACACAAGGCTCTCCACGACCTGGGCCCCAAGTACCTCAACGACCGCATGACCTTCTACACGCCCATCCGACAGCTACGATCGACCAGCCACGCCCTCGCCACCGTACCACGCATCCGCAGATCCACTGCCGGAGGAAGATCCTTCTCCTACCTGGCAGCCAAGACTTGGAACTCCCTCCCCACCCACCTTCGACGAACCCAAGACCATCTCTCCTTCAGGAAGCAGCTCAAGACCTGGCTGTTCGAGCAGTAATATACCCCTCTCCCCCAGCGCCTTGAGACCCTCCCGGGTGAGTAGCGCGCTTTACAAATGCCGTGATTGATTGATTGATTGATGAAACCAAGAAACATGATTTATCATTCAAAAAAAGTAGGTACGTGATTAATTAAGTCAGTCGTGAAATGAAACTTGAGGGGAGCCCCCACGCTCCGGACCCTGGCAGAGCTCTCAGGCCAGGGAACCTGCCAGTGCTGCAGAGGGCCCCCTCGAGCGCACCCCCACGCCGCAAGGGCTGCTAGGGCGTTTGTTACCACACTGACTTGATTGGCTTTTGTCTGCAATGCTTCTTTGAAGGTGTTCACTTAATAGCTTCAAGCCATGAGTCTAAAACTGCTAGTCTATCTTTGCTAGCTATAACCAAGCACAGGCTGCGACCCACACTGCAGGGTATCATTAGATCTTTTTCTCACACAGGCCCTGTCATTTGGTATCCCAAGTTTCACTGGATTTCCTCCCTTTTGTCAGACTGTAACACCTCGGGTTAATATCAAGATCTTGATCATTATTCCATCCCCATTCCTGTCCAGCTGTGACTTTCTTTGCAAATTGATGCTCCTTCTGTGCACCCCTTCCTCACCTATGTGTCATTACATATATTACATCAATTGGTGATAGAGCTAAGTTTTGATTGGTTCTTACGCCTAGTTTTTGTGTTGAAGCTAGGGCGTAGGGTTCAAATTCAGATTTGCTGATAAGCTTAGGGCTGTGTTTGGTTCCTAGGGCCAGGGCTCCTACTGGTTCTAGGCTTTAGGGCTAGGGTTCTGATTGGCCCAAGGTCGCCTCATCACTGGGGCTATTTAACCTAAGGCTCAAGGTATCTGTATAGGGCAAACAAGTGAAGTGCAACTGGTTAAGGGTGTTGCCTGTTTGGGCCTAGAAAGGGCTGGTTCAGGTCTAGGGCCAGAGATGCTGCCTGTTTCACAATCTAAAACCATTCTCCAAGACAGGGCCACAAACACAGCCGTACATAGAAACTCACAATAAACACACACCACTCTCTCCTAACATGGATTGTCAATTCACTCTGCACTCACCAAACTCTTTTTAAAAGGATTGTCTGAGGTTTTTTATTAGTTTTCATTTCTTTATATTATTTACATAATAACATCCACTTTCTCTAAAAGCATCTGTGCTGCTCAGGGTCTTCTACCATGTGCAAAAGGGATTGGCTTCAGGGCCTGACCTATAGCCAGGCCCTGTGCCTCACTCTTCATTGACACCTATCCACTCCTTTACATGGCTTTTGTCAAAATGTTTGAGGAAAAAACACCTTACCTCCTGTAACCATCACATCAAGTACTTAAGGCCTTATTACAAGTTTGGCGGTCCGTGGTCAGGGTCTGATCGCCGCAAGCTCGGCAGTCTAATCACTGTACTACGAGATGTGCAGATTGCTATTGCAAAGACCGTGGCTGAACCACCAAAACCACCAGCACACCACAAGCTGCCCGGGTCACAGTCAGGGAAAAGCAGTTGCCATAGGGGGGTACAGAGGAGTTCCACCACCGTCTGTATTATGAGTTGGCTTTTCTGCAAGCTGACCTTGGTGGTGACACCGCTAGCTTTAGGTCAGCGGAAACAAAAGATTTCCATCAGAGTTGGAATTGGATCCCTTTCTCCAGGTCCACCCTTCACAGCAGCATCTTCACCCCGAGGATTACGACCCTGTTTGTGGAGATGTACAGGTGAGTCCTTTTTGTACCACAAACTCATTGCCTGGACTCCCTACATATGGGCCAGACTCCGGCAATGGGTAGGCAGCATTTTTCCACATGAATCATGCATATGTGTGTATTCCACACATATGCAGTTAAAAAGCTTACACAGGCATTGGTACATGTGGAAAGTAATCAGCACCGCTGCAAAATCTCCGCAGCCACACTGCGGGCACTGCAGCAAACTGGTAATTAGGGGCTCAAAAGACTGCTGGCGCTCCTGGAGGTCGGACCGCAAAACTCATAATAAGACCGCAGGAAATGCGCCCAAAATATGGAACTTCATACCAGTCCATATCAGGATCAACTCCTACCTAAATTTTAAAAGGCAGCTCAAAGACCTCCTCCTCAACCGATCTCTACCGAATGGATAGCTGCAGCCTAACCGCCGAAGCCTACCCACAGCAGCACGCAGACACTTTGACATTAAGACATCTACCTCACTTTCCTCATGAATACCTCCGCTATTCCCCGATCTAATCTCGTTATGTGTCATTGTGCTTTTTAGGATGACATTACGTGAAGCAACATGAGTCATTGTACATACTAGTGTGATAACATATCTTACAAGTACTTAACATTGGAACCTCCTGAGGCACAGCCGGGAGTAGAAGCTATTTTACTTGCATAATTTTAAAAATTGATTGTGATAACGCGTTTTTAAGCACTTACTTGCCCTTCCCTACTCCTGATCGTCTTGGCGCAGAGGGCCTCGCACAGCGGATTCAGCGCTGACGCGGGGAGTCTCCCTCAATCTTTCTTGCCGCCATCGCCCACGCCCAGCCACGGGATACGCCCACGCTGAGGCCACGCCCCCTGCAATCGTTACTTAAAGCGCGCTGACTACGAGCGCCATACTTAACATTGGAACCTCCTGAGGCACAGCCGGGAGTAGGAGCTATTTTACTTGCATAATTTTAAAAATTGATTGTGATAACGTGTTTTTAAGCACTTACTTGCCCTTTCCTACTCCTGATCGTCTTGGCGCAGAGGGCCTCGCACAGCGGATTCAGCGCTGACGCGGGGAGTCTCCCTCAATCTTTCTTGCCGCCATCGCCCACGCCCAGCCACGGGACACGCCCACGCTGAGGCCACGCCCCCTGCAATCTTTACTTAAAGCGCGCTGACTACGAGCGCCATACTTAACATTGGAACCTCCTGAGGCACAGCCGGGAGTAGGAGCTATTTTACTTGCATAATTTTAAAAATTGATTGTGATAACGTGTTTTTAAGCACTTACTTGCCCTTCCCTACTCCTGATCGTCTTGGCGCAGAGGGCCTCGCACAGCGGATTCAGCGCTGACGCGGGGAGTCTCCCTCAATCTTTCTTGCCGCCATCGTCCACGCCCAGCCACGGGACACGCCCACGCTGAGGCCACGCCCCCTGCAATCGTTACTTAAAGCGCGCTGACTACGAGCGCCATACTTAACATTGGAACCTCCTGAGGCACAGCCGGGAGTAGGAGCTATTTTACTTGCATAATTTAAAAAATTGATAGTGATAACGTGTTTTTAAGCACTTACTTGCCCTTCCCTACTCCTGATCGTCTTGGCGCAGAGGGCCTCGCACAGCGGATTCAGCGCTGACGCGGGGAGTCTCCCTCAATCTTTCTTGCCGCCATCGCCCACGCCCAGCCACGGGACACGCCCACGCTGAGGCCACGCCCGCTGCAATCTTTACTTAAAGCGCGCTGACTACGAGCGCCATACTTAACATTGGAACCTCCTGAGGCACAGCCGGGAGTAGGAGCTATTTTACTTGCATAATTTTAAAAATTGATTGTGATAACGTGTTTTTAAGCACTTACTTGCCCTTCCCTACTCCTGATCGTCTTGGCGCAGAGGGCCTCGCACAGCGGATTCAGCGCTGACGCGGGGAGTCTCCCTCAATCTTTCTTGCCGCCATCGCCCACGCCCAGCCACGGGACACGCCCACGCTGAGGCCACGCCCCCTGCAATCGTTACTTAAAGCGCGCTGACTACGAGCGCTATACTTAACATTGGAACCTCCTGAGGCACAGCCGGGAGTAGGAGCTATTTTACTTGCATAATTTAAAAAAATGATTGTGATAACGTGTTTTTAAGCACTTACTTGCCCTTCCCTACTCCTGATCGTCTTGGTACAGAGGGCCTCGCACAGCGGATTCAGCGCTGACGCGGGGAGTCTCCCTCAATCTTTCTTGCCGCCATCGCCCACGCCCAGCCACGGGACACGCCCACGCTGAGGCCACACCCCCTCCCTCTCTCCTACTATAAACATGTGTATTTACCGGAGGCGCAGCGGACGAGCGCAGCGGGTGCGACGATTGCGCGCCGAAGGTGCGCTTAAGGCAAGCTCGTCTGCGCTCGTCCGCGCCGAGAACGGGCCTAGGGCTATACCCCCTATATGCCAGCCGCAGGAGCCTAGGAATTATAATGCTGAAACTCTGCACACTCTTAGGCCCCCTACCACAGACTGCTCTGTACACCTCTACTATGCGGAAGACATGCCACAAACATGTCCAAAATGCAAATCATCCCTTAAACCGAAACCGACCCCAGACCTAACTCACGAGTACTCTATGTTCCTGCTAAACTGCAGATCCCTGCCCAAACATAGAACGGAACTTGCCCTACTCCTTGAAGAACGCAAGCCGGACATAGCATTTCTGACGGAAACGTGGCTTGCTTCAGACTCTGACCCTGCCCTAGCAACCGCCCTCCCTCCAGGCTTTCAAATCATTCCGCAGGTCCGACCTGTGGGGAGAGGAGGAGGCATTGCAATTATTTATAGTGAACAATTTCACTGTCGAGTTATCGCAGAAACCATCCCTGACTGTGAGAGCTTAGCCTTCAGTATCGAACTTTCCCCCAACCTTTGCCTCTCGAGAACGCTAATCTACCACCCCCCAGGCCCCCCTAAGCAGTTCCATAATCAGCTCCCCCCAGATTATGGCTGACCGCGTTAGCACCTCTTCTAATTTCACTCTGTTAGGAGATTTTAATTTTCACTTTGACGCGGTATCAGATCACACAGTCACTACCCTTTCAGATGACTTAGCTGCTCTGCAACTCACTCAACACGTTAAAACGCCAACTCACGTTAAAGGCCATTTGCTGGACCCTGTGTTCAGCAACTGTGCAAACTTGGTAACCAGATCTCCAGTTCCCCTCCCTTGGATGGATCATTTTCTTGTGCCCCTCGCCTGGACCGTACCTAAGCCCCCTCCAACTGGGCTTACGACAAGATTCGCCAGAGCCTGGTCTCGTCTTCCAGTTGATGAATGGTCTTTCAATCTTGCTAGCAATCAACCTCCCCAGATTGAGGACCCCTGTCTAGCCAATCAGGCCTATGAAACCTGGATCACACAAACTCTTGATGCCACCCTTCCAAAAAGTAAAATCTCGCTGAAACGGCCCCAGAAATCCGCTCCCTGGTACTCAGTGGCTCTCAGGGAAAAGAAACACCAATGTAGAAAAACAGAAAGACGATGGCGTCTAGATTACTCTCCAGAAATCAAAACTCTCTATTGAGAGTCAATCAATGATTATAAAGCGGAAATCAAAGCTGCCCAAACCGCATTTTTTTCGAACGAATCATTCTAGCCAAATCAAAACCCAAGGAAATCTTTCAGATTGTAAAAAAACTTACCAAACCCCCACCCAGTCTGCACAAAACCAAATCCAGAGTTCACTGCAATAATGTAGCAGAGTTCTTTCATCAAAAAGTAAACAAAATGTACTCATCCTTCCCCCCTCTACCATCACCTCCCTTGACCAAACCAATACAACCTTGGCAAATCTCTCTTCTCAACCAATTCCCACCTTGGATCATTTTCCCCCTCTTGACCCGGTATCCTTAGAAACCACAGCTCGAAAAGTGAAATCTGGGTCCCCTGATGACCCAGCTCCGCCACATGTCCTAATGTCAGCATCTCAGATCATATTGCCAACCATAATGAATGTCCTCAATGCATCCATCACCTCTGGCATTGTCCCCCCTGGGTGGAAACGGGCCATGGTCCGAGCATTGTTAAAAAAGCCCAATCTGGACCCCTCTGATATTGGCAACTATCGGCCCGTTTCCCTACTTCCCTGGGTGAGTAAAATTTTGGAAAGATTTATCAACTTCCATTTGATAAATTTCCTAGAAAGTAACCAACTACTAGACCCCACCCAGACAGGTTTCAGACCCAAACATGGAACCAAATCCGCCCTTCTCATGGTCACTGAGGAATCTAGAAAGATCCTGGATCAGGGAGGATCAGTGGCAGTGATCCTCCTTGATCTCAGCGCGGCATTTGACACGGTCAGCCACAACATCTTGCTGAACCGTTTGTCTAGTGTCGGAATCAAGGACAAGGCCTGGCTCAAATCCTTTCTGACGGACCGCTCCTTTCAAGTCTTCGATGGAGAGTCAGTGTCCTCCAGTAGACCATTAAAGTGCGGGGTTCCACAGGGTTCCTCGTTAAGCCCGGCACTTTTCAACGTCTATATGAGGCCATTAGCTGAGGTCGTCCGTCCTTTTGGGGTTAAGATCATTTCTTATGCGGACGACACTCAGCTGGTGGTCTCATTGGCGCAGGAAGCCGGCACGCCAACATCAGGCGGACTCAGGGAATGCCTAGTGGAGATGAAGAGATGGATGTCCTCATCATCTCTAAAACTGAATGGAGACAAAATGGAGCTGATGCTCCTGGGACCCTCCGACCCCAGTCTCTTCAATTCATTATGGCCCCCCTGTCTAGGCACCCCTCCAGCACCTAAGATAACATCAAAAGCCTCGGGGTATGGCTAGACAGTTCTCTCTCATTTAACACCCAGGCCACAAAACTCTCGGCCACCTGTTTTGGCCTCCTTAGAATGTTAATAAACATCTTGCCAATTCTTCCTTTCGAGGCCAAACAGGTGGTTGTTCAGGCCCTCATTCAGTCGCGCCTGGATTTCAACAACGTTCTTTATCTCGGCGCTCCTGATTATACCATACGCAGACTGCAGACAGTGCAGAATTGTGCAGCTCGCACACTGCTCCAGCTTCCCCTCAGGCAAACAGTAAGATCTGGACTGATTAGCCTGCACTGGCTACCAGTGCGTCAGCGAATCCTTTTTAAGGCGATGTGTATCACCCATCAGGCCTTCTGGGACTCGGGTCCTATGACCACCCGCGACTTAATCACCCATTATCAGCCCAGCAGAAACCTCCGCTCAAGCCAGGCCTTTATGGCCTCGACCCCTAGAATAAAAAAATCTAGGTCCAGCGGAAGGACGTTCGCCTATAACGCCTCCAGGACTTGGAACACCCTCCCCCCTCATCTCAGAGCTGATCCCAACCTTTCATCATTTCGTAAGCAGTTAAAAACATTCCTATTTCACTCCCGTCAGTAATTTCCCGATGGATTAGCCATCCTTTCAGGCTACCCTTGCCGGTTCCTCAGCGCTTGGACGCCCCCGGGCAACAATTCACGCTCTACAAATCTACCAAATACAAATACAAAAATACAATACAAGTGACATTGTGCTCTCCATGACGGTATTATGTGATGCGTCATGAGTGATTGTACATACTAATGTGTTAATGTATCTTACGAGTGACAATGCTGTAAAGTACTTTCGGGTCTGGCTAGCGCTATATAAAAGTCTTAAATAAATAAATCAAAAGCAGATAGTCAACTCAAACATGATCAAAAGCAGATAGTCAACTGATATGTCAATTTGTTTTTATATTCGATAAGACATGTAAACATATTCAAATCCCCTCCCCCTCTGAGATTATTGCTAGCATTAACTATCAGGTATTTTCCCACAAGGGATAACATCTGACAGCAACATCTCACTGCCAGCAGATCAAAATTAAAACCTTATATGCATTTTGTTCTTGGTGTCTATATATAATTCCAGTATGGATGACACCACAAGAGATGTCTGGTAAGAAAAAGCTATAATACATGAAGGAACACATAAAAACTTATTTTCACCCCTATATCTTTCCCTTCGCAATATTGAGCAGATCTGGCAAAAAACAAAAAAATACAGAGCAAAGCAGACACACTTATTTGGCTAAACAAGAAACATAATAGAATAGAACTACACAGGAACGTTTTCTAGAACGTCTGAGAGCTGAGACAATCGCCTGGAGATTAGAACAATACATCTACCCTGTTATTTTCATAGGAGATCTGAAATATATTGTTAAGACTACAGGAGCATTGGGCAAAGTAAAGTTGCAACTGGATGGTGCTGTCCATTGAGACAGCAGAAAAACATAGTTTAAGAAAAAAAGAAAAGAAGAACTACTTCTGGAAAACAAAATCAGAGACAACAAAGCCATTACTGAGAGCAAAGCACTCTTTGAAAAGACTGAGAAAATAATTAAAGAATGTACCAACTTCAAGCTGAATCAAAACCGGAGAGAGAAAAAATATTGTCAACATTGAAACAGTCTAGTAATACCACAAAGCACTTAAAAAAAAAATCTGTTTATTGTTTTGTCGAACAAACAAAAAGCATCCACAGCATCTATACAAACAGTATTATGTACGTTAGCAGCAGGCCCGCATCTCCGGCATTCGTTACATTAGTGCTTATCATGTATTAGATCCAGGAGTTTCAGTCCTTCCACAGGATATCAGGAGGCAATTGGGAGCACAAAAGTACAGTACACACCAGTCTCTTTTGCTTAACAATGTGAAAAACAACAGTACAACCCCTCCATATTACCGCTACTATAGTGAACTCTAATGGCCATACAATCGGCAAAAAAACGGAAAACCCACACTACCATGTATAATACCTGGACCTCCCCCAGTAACTCTCTCATGTACAGTGGAAGACCCCCACACCTGATATGCTGGCATGTCACCAGATCGGCAACCCAGTACTTGAATTTGGGTGCTCATCCTCTGCTCCATCTACAGGCCACACGTCTCTTAGCATGGATCAGAGCAAGGGCAACATATTTGTGGTGCACTGCCTGCAAGGGCTTGACATAGCCGCTCAAAGCCATCAACGGCGTGGGCTCTATGCGCGTATTTATCATTTGCATCAGTGCTTCAAAGACCTGTGTCCAATATTCGCACATGCCCGGAGACTCCCAAGCCAGATGTAGAAAGTCTGCCCCAGGTGCCTGACACCTTTCACATCTGTCCTAGTCCCTCAGGTGGTACCTGTGCATTTTAGCTGGTGTATAATATAGCCTGTGCAGGAACTTATCATGTATTATACGAAGCCTGCTACTGGCCTATACCCTCTCAGTTTGCAGGCAACAATATTCCCACTGTTCATCTGTCAGGACGAAGCCAAGCTCCTCCCCCCAGGGTGTGCGGGATGGTGCAGCTGGCAACTCCCTCTGCGTGTGTACTGTCCGATAAATCAGGGAGTCAAGGCGTCTAGCCGTCGCGCTTTTAAGCAACAATTGTAATGGGGTTAACTCCTGTGGCTCATCTGGGGAATTCGGGGTGAGTGATCTAATCCCCTGCCTAAGCCGAATATACAGAAAGACGTCAAGTGGGGTTTGCCGCAGCCCCTGAAATATATGTTCAGCAGTGCAGAACTGCCTGTCATGGTATAAGTCCCCCATGTGCGAATGCGGGTGCGCTCCTTGAAGTCGTGAAACAGTGTTTCCTGGAGAAGAGGCATGTTCGGATGATATGTGAGAGGTAAGGATGAAGAAAATAACATGAGCGTTTGTAATACGCGTCCTATGTGGTGCCATGCCACTATCATGCACGTAATGGTGGTTTGCATCTTATCTCTAGGGTTAATTGGGTCATAAATCACCCCATCTATTGGAAGGGGGTGCGCAAGCCAGCGCTCCACTGAGACCTGCGGCATATACCGCGGCTGTTTTACCCAGAACCATGCATAATGGGCTGTGCGCTAGTGTAATATAATTAAAAATTTGGTATGCCAAATCCGCCCTGGGAGTACGGTCTAATAAGTATATTCCATTGCAATCTCGGTTACTTACCCCCCCATACAAGCGCCGTCAACTCTGATCTGATTGTCTTAAAAAAAAAACTCTCCAGGGTGATACGGAATATTTAAAAACAGGTAAAGCAGCTGAGGTAGGACCACCATTTTGATTAATGAGACCCGGCCCGCCATGGACAAGGGCAAAGCAATCCAGCAGGTCACAGAGACCGCTATTCGAGTCATTGCAGTGCCATAATTTAAATGCATGAGCTCCTCTCTGTCCCTGGTGACCCGTATCCCTAAATATCGCGATTCCTCAGCACACCACTCTAAGAGATAATCCAATGGAAATCTAACTGTGGATGCCTACAATGGAAAAATGCAAGACTTTCCCCAATTGATTTGGATCCCCAATAGTTTCCCAAATACTATAAACTCTTGGAGGATGGGATTCAGATTTTCTTGTGGGTTTCGGATATGCAAGGTGATATCATCTGCATAGAGGGATATGAGAATTTACTGCATATCACACTGCAAAGCAGTATCATTTTGGTGCTGCCGTAATTTTGCCGCCAGGGGCTCCACTGCAGTAGCAAAAAGCAGAGGGGAAAGTGGGCACCCCTGCCTCGTACCCCTAGTGATTGAGAATGTTTGGGATATACGTCCATTAACGAATCTCTTGGCCACCGGCATATGATATGACAACCTAATTAATGAAAGGAAGAGGGGGAATCCCATTCTCAACATCACCCCACTCGATGGAATCAAAAACCTAAGTGGCATCCAAAAAAATAGCAGCCATGGGCAGATCGGGCGAGACATTATTAAGAACAGCAAAAAGTGTCCTCAAGTTGTGGGATGTGGCCCTCCCGGGCACAAAACCCGACTGATCAGGGAGGATCAGATTTTCCATCAACAGGCTCAAACGGGTAGCAACTAGTTTAGCCAATATTTTGGCATCACAGTTAAGAAGGGAGAGCGACCTGTAGAAGTCGCATTGCTGGGGCGATTTCCCTGGCTTCAGTAATGAAATTATCAGGGCCTCCCTCATGGAAGCAGGGAGACAGCCTACCTCCAGTGATTCTTCATACACCTCTCGTAAAATGGGGGCTATGAGATCAATATATGTTTTGTAGAAATCTATATGGATTCCATCCGTTACTGTAGCCTTCCCTGATTGCATGCTCATAATGGCTTACCTGACCTCGTCCAGCTCAAATGGGGCACACAAGAATGTTCCCTGCACATCACTTAGCCAACCCAGCGCTACATCTCCCAAGTACCCCTCTAGGTCTAACTCATCCATCCTATTTGTTGCGTAAATGTGTTGGTAATGGCGTGTATGTCCCGATAGATTGCTCTCCCCAAGTCCTCTATTTCCAATACAAAGTTAGTGTAGCAAGGTTTCCTGACCATATGTGCCAGTGCCTTACCTGGCCTTTTCCCCTCTCCGTAACATCGGGCCACCCAGTGTTTGCCCCAAAATCGCGCTTCCCTTTGTGCTGTGTCCATATATTCAGTGAGCGTCTCCCTAAACTTAACTTGGGCAGAGGTGGTCGGTGCCGATGCCAATTCCGCTACTAGTAATATAAGTTCTGCCTCCAGTTTGCGTATTGAGTTGGTTATGTCTCTAAGTACTCCGGCCCCTTTTGCTATGCAGAATCCATGAAGAGTGACATTGAATGCCTCCCAAATAATTTCTACGCTATCCACCGACCCTTTGTTGTGCTTGAAGAAATCTTGTACTTCCTCCCGCAGCTCTTCCTGAAATACTGTGTCTAGTAGGATAGGGGCATGAAGACGCCAGGCGCTGCGCAGCATGCTAAAGTCAAAAGAGTACAGTGTGAGCTTAACCCCTTCCATGCTGATGACGAACCCCAGCCGTCATGCACTACGGTGCTCGTGTGCTGATGACGGCTGGGGTTCCTCATGGCCCGCCCCTGTTCGTTTGTTTACCGCACAGGGGCGGAAACGGGCCAGCAGTGAAGGGGTTAACCGGGGCATAGTCTGAATATGTTCTGGCCAGGTGTTGCACTTGGTCTATTGCACGGCCCAACCCTCAGGACAGCAATCAATAGTCTAGCCTCGCCCATGAAGCAGCCTGTGCTGTGTAATGCATTCCTTCCCGTGCGTGACTGTGGGTGTGTTGCCAGGCATCAATCAGTTGATAGGTGGTGATTGTGTCACAGAGGGTGGTGCGCGCTTTGGTGTAGTGGTGAGGGGCTGGGTGTGACCTATCCAGGCCAGGGTGATACGTAACATTAAAGTCGCCACACCAGATAACATGATCGGAGCCTATTTCACATATCTTGGCCCACAGCGAGGTGTAGAAATGCGGGTCATCTATATTGGGCCCATAGCAACAGGCCACAGTGACGGATACAGATCCCAGCCTTCCCCATGCCAGGCAATAATGACCCTACGAGTCCCATGAGGCCCCCGCTAAGTGGAAGGGCACCTGCTTCTTAATGCTTATCACTGTTCCCCTCGCATAGGAGGAATAAGAAGAAAAGATTCTGCGTGCAGCCCACTTGCTTACAAAGGTACTGGGCCTTTGGGGGGGTGAAATGTGTTTCCTGTAGCATAACTATGTTTGCCCTATATCTTTCCAGATACGCTAGAATATGCCGTTTCTTCCTTGCGTCTCCCATACCTCTGAAATTTCACGTGATAACATTCAATTTCTCAGTATCTAACTCAGCCATACTCCTGGACGTCTGCCATCAACTTGCCCAATATCCAATAATTGCAGCCTACTCCATGCACTCCATCAGAACATGGGCAAAACACAATCGGAAGCCTGTTTGGTTTTTTTCCCCACCTAAACTTTGCCAGCGTTGGCACCATTCGAACCCTTGCCTTGTAGAAACCTGCGCCACCAGAGGCAGACGACATTGCCACTGAGCTATAGCTCCTTGGTGATAGCGCACTGAGCACTGCCTGGAGCTCCAGCGGACAGCTTGTAAGGGCCAACGCGCCCATCATTCAACCGCTTTTGCCATGCAAACTTTCCTGCCGGAGTTATACATAGCACCAACTAGACCCAAAGGCATCAAATCACATTTGTTTAGATAGGCACGGGGGTTATGTGACTTGGCCAGAATCACACGATGTTGAGACTCATTGCCGAGACTCGACCCAGCTCCCCAGATTAGAGATCGGCCGACCTAGCCGATAGGCTATCTCCTTTGCAATCAACACCCCAGCTCGTGAGATACAATTGTAACAGACGCCTCTACCATTAGCCCACCAACTCCCCAACTGTAGCAGGAGCGGTGGGGGAGTTCCGTAAATTCAAACAGCTCCCTGCCAATTGCGTATCACTTCGCCCAGGCCAGACAAAGGCGCAGCTCTATGCTCGGGGCAGGCCGCGCTGAAACAGATTACTATGCCCACACAGCCATGCCCCGGGACTCATGAAAAACACCAACGCCAGACCCAGGACACGAGGCATGTCCAGCGGGAGCAAATACCCAAGCCTCAACACCTACGCCTCGCTGTGCCACCACATTAACCAGTGAGCGACCAATACACTGGGAGCGCCCCAGAAACCTGGACTCACCGTACAATCACCGACACAGCCCGACAAACGGCGCGACGCGGCACAACAAAGGAGACCTGTGGCTGCAAAATACGTGTCCCCCGCTGGCGAGGTCACCATGACGCGTCCGGTGCGGCAAAGAGGCATGAAAAATGGCGAGGGGGACTTAAGTACCCCTCGCCCTGCCTGCCGCACCGGACGTGACCACGTGCTCCTCCTACCCTCCCTTTGGGACTCCTCCTGCCCCGGGGAGGAGAGGGTGCAAGAAGGGGGTGGGGGAAGCCCATTGTGACTAGGAGGCCGCCCTCCTAATGGCCACTGCGTGGCCTCGGGTAGCCGCAGGAAACACATACAATGTCCCCTCTGTGTTTGACTTTCAGCCTCTAGCTAAAACATGCCACAATACCAGTGGCTAGTGCTATGATTGCTTTTATCAATGTAAGCACTAAACCTGATGCAAGGCGCTCGTTTTGTATTAAAGTACAAGAATCCCTTGAACAACAAGTGAACAGCACCATAAGTACTCCCACATCGAGCACCAGCCTGCAGAACATAGGCACCAATAACATGGTTTTTAATGTACCCATAATTCATATAACCTGTTGCCAAATACCCTCCTTCTTTACCTAAAGGTTCTCATATTTTAAGTGTTCAGCACGCCATTCAATGCAAACTTTGATCATAAGGAACACACCTCTCTTTTGTCCCACTTGGGGGGCTTCCTGATCGTACTGGTCATACACAATCACCACTATTTTTTAAACAGGCTCACCAGTTCACAGTCCTGAGAAGACCTGGAAATTCCCACGGGTCGAAACGCATTGACACCAAAAACCAGGGACATTTTTGCAAAACATCTACAGTGGAAGCTACTAAGAATGAACACTGATAATCAAGAGGAGCTTTCACTTTAAATCAGTGTCAAGATCCACTGCTCACCTTTTAAAATATTGTATGGACTAAATTCAATAACAACACTTACAGTGCTTTTGTCATTGAAATAATGGAACAGGACTGCATGCTGAGTAGCTACTGCCTTGAAGGAAATACTATTGTTGGATGTTGTTTTATTTACCAGTGATCACTGGTTGATGATTGAAAACAACCACTGATGCACTTTGTGACTGATGTATATTAATACATAAATACTTGACTTTAATGGGTATGATTGCTGCATTTCAATATGTTTTTATGTCTTTTCAAAAATAAGCTATGAATTAATATACAAAACAACCATTGCCCTGCAAAATGAAGAACATTTTTTTTAAAAAGCTTACTATACCTACCCTCCTCTGCATCAAACACTATTGTACACCATGAGGTGGGACTAAAGTGTTTAGAGGATCTTTTATTGGTTAGACCGTTGTTTTTGTGGGCTTCACTATGGGACAAGGAAGAAATCGCTTTTACTAGATCAATTCTTTTTAAGTGTTTAACCCTGAACGATGTATTAAGTATTCCCTGGTTATTGTATATTAATTTCTCCCTCGTAAGACTGTTTAAGATACCCCTCTGGTCGAATCCCACAAAAGTATTGTCCCTTACAAAGAATGGTATTAAATAAATCTCCTTCCAGCATAGACTGGATTGTAGATCAATGGTCGAGCAGAATAAATCAACGGTCGCCCTGTATAAATCTCTGAATTTGGAGGAGGGTGGCAAAAATTATTTATTGTTTGTGACCAATGCACAGTATCGTTTGGTGCTGATAAGAATGAGATGTGGCATGGTACACCATTTAGTTGCATTTCCAACTATGATGTCCCGCCCACTTGATATGGTTCTATGACCTTGTGACAACCGAAGCAAATTAAGCACATTGCACTTTTTATTGTTTTGTAAATTTTATCAGAATTTTAGGTGTTTTTATCCTAAACCATAGTCTGCTGCACATAACATTAGGTCACACGAAGTAGCAGTGAAATGTTTGGTGACATTAGATGATCCCTCTATATAATATATTGTTGCTTTGTTTATTTTGAAATCGATTAATGCGACGAAAGGCATCATGCTATAGTCAATTGATGAAATTAATTTTCTAATTCTCCTTGTATGCCACATGTTTTAATTTCTTTTAGATGTGCTTTTGTGTCTATACTTTTATGGCTGTTTTTTGATAGCCAAATAAAGATTTTGGACTGGACTGAATAGGTCCTCTACCCAATCCTCACTGGCTGACCACCTTCGACTGTGCACAGCCTTCATTAGTGGAGAATCATTACATGTGCCCCACTGTTCAAATGTCACTAACCAGACCTGCGCAGAGCCGTTGCAATGTGCCTAATGGGAGATGGCCACAGGGCTAACCACTGTGCGCATTGCTCTGGCTATGTATATTTAGTTTTGAATTAATTTGTTGTTTATTAATTTAACTTTTTCAGGCTTTGCAAAAAAATAGAATTATTACACAATTATTCAAACAAATGTGGGGATATACCTATGGATTTACAGCTATCCTAATAAATGTGGGGATGTACCCAAGAATTTACACATTTGCTGCCCTAAATTTAGATTTGCAAATCCACAAGAAAAAAGGGGGTGTTCTTTTTCTTCTTTTGGGGACAGTATCTTCCCACATTAAGGTCAGATGCTCTTCAAGCCACCTTTTAGCTCTCAGCACTTTTTTCAGGACACAGGTTTAGGTG
The DNA here is from genome assembly GCF_964263255.1 of Lissotriton vulgaris. Classification (NCBI taxonomy): domain Eukaryota; kingdom Metazoa; phylum Chordata; class Amphibia; order Caudata; family Salamandridae; genus Lissotriton; species Lissotriton vulgaris. Next base: position 1,532,337,220 of record NC_141689.1, on the reverse strand, counting down.
CCTGACAGCCAGTAATGATGGCTGGCACAAAATATTAGTTGCCGACAGCCAGTAATACTGGATTTAATCCTTTAAAGATCTGCCAATGCAGGATTAGGCAGAGAGGCAAAAAACTTCCAATGGGGTTTATTTGTTTTGTAAAGGAGTTATCCTCAGAGGAGTCGAGGATCTGGATTGGAGATTAACAGTATCACATGACACTTTTTTTCTAATACAAATATCTCTAAAGCTACAGAGCAGATTTACACCAAACCATGTAAAGGAACTTCCTCGAGAAAAGTCTAGGTTTTTTGTTAGGGTTTGTACCTTTGTCTAAATAGGGAACTTTCCTTCTAGTCAGGATAAGTGAGTTACACTCCTAAAATAACCCCTGCTCACACCCTTGATAGCTTGGCTCAAGCAGTCAGGCTTATATTAGAGACAGTGTGTAAAGCATTTGCACACACCCAACAGTAATACAGTGTAAGCACTACAAAAGGACACTACAACAGTTTAGTAAAATATCCATTATTTTTATATACTTTAGACAAGACCAAAACGATAAAAATCTACAATACAGTACTTAGAAATCTTCAGTTATCAAAATAAACGTGAAATAAAGTTCCTTGATGTTGATAGCTCCATCTGGGGCTATCACAGCGTTGTGAACTACAAATTGAAACATTCTGGCTGACCGCAGCGTCGTGGGCCAGCATCGGTGTCGGGAAGACACACAAAACAGTACCTTTAGAAATTCAGGGCGTCGGCAACCTCTTGTTGAGCTCTGAAAGCATGGCGTCCTCAGGCATTGGTTCCGGAGGTCGGTGCAGGAGTTGTCAGGCCCTTGAAGTCACATGCATTACAGATCAAACTCCTCGCAGTTGAAGTCAAGACCGCCGGTGACGGCAGGCCTCGGGTGCTGTGGTGCGAAGTACAGTGGTGTGGTGTGCATTGCCCTTAGGTCGTGGTGCAGGCAGCGGCTCAGTGACGGTCGTCCAGCGGCGGCAGTGAGACAAGGGCTACAGTGCGAAGTGTTGCAGTGCTGGCAGGTCATGGTGCAAGCAGTGACATTGTCGTTGCTGAAGTGCTGTCGTCAGCTGACGAAATGAAGTCGATTGCGCCGCCGTTGATAGGCCAAGGCTGCAGTGCGGGATGAGGATGGTGCGTCCTGTGGCTTACGAGCAGTGCCCTCGAACCACAGTACAGGCAACGGCATCGATGTCGGCGTGGAGCGTCGTCCTTCGGGAAACCAAGGTGTCGTCCTGAAGTGAGGTGGTGCAAAGTGCCATGCCCACAGGTCACGGTGCAAGCAGCGGCTCGGTGGTAGCGTTAGATGGTGTCGTCGGTGAGAGAGTGTTGCGATACGGCATTGCGGCGGTGCCCTCTGCGGTGCCTTCAGGACATGAAGTCAGCAGCGGCATCGTAGACGGCGTCAAGTTGCTTTTCTTCTGTTGCAGCACAAAACACACAGTCCCCAGTGCTGAGGGCAGAAGAAGTTGAAATGTTTGCAGTTCCTGAGACTTCTTGAACAGGGGGCAAGCTCTATCTCAAGCCCTTGGAGAAACTCAATAAAGAAGTTGTAGAAAGTTCAGTCCAGTCCTTTCACTGCCAAGACAGAAGCAGTCACCACAGACCAACACAGCAAAACACAGCAAAGTGGTAGTCACTCCTCAAAGCTTCTCCAGCTCTTCTTCTTGGCAGTCTTCTTGGTCCAAAAGAGTTTTAAAATTTAGGAGTATGGGGCCCCCCTTTTTATAGCTCTAAATCCTTTATCCTCACAGGCAGAGAGTATCTGTGCTTCGTCCAAACCAATTAGGTCCTCTCTTGCCCAGCATCCCAGCAGGAGGCGGAGACAGCATTGTCCAAGGCAGACAGGGCCTATTCAGGTGCAATGGAAATCTCCTCCCACCAATCTAAATGCAGACCGGGCCTATTCAGGTGCTAGTTACAACTCCTCCCACTACCCTGAATGCAGCCCAGGCCTATTCAGCCCAGCCCTAACTCATACAGACTCTCTGGAGCCACTGCACCTCCCCAGCCCCTGTCACTCCACAGCCAGACAGTCAATGCACATCCTAGCAGAGGCACACTGGATGGCTAAGCAAGAAAATACCTACTTTCTAAAAGTGGTATTTTCAAACACACAAAGTAAAAATCTCCCTCAATAAAAGATGCATTTTAACATTCTGATTTCAGGCATACTAAACTTTATTTCTCTACTTTGTTCACAGGGCCAGTTATGTTTAGAAGATGTTATAAACATATCCCCATTCTGTCCCATGGGAACAGGTAGCCTTGCAATAGTGAAAAACGAAATTGGCAGTAGTTCACTATCAGGACATGTCACACACACCAGGACATGTCCAACCTTTCACATACACTGCACCCTACCCACAGGGGTACTTGGGCCTACCTTAGGTGTAACTAATATGTAAGAAAAGGGATGGATAGGGCCTGGCAAGTGGGTGCACTTGCCAAGTCGACATGGCAGTTAAAAACTGCACGCAGACTCTGCAGTGGCAGATCTGGGTTACCTATTCAGAGCTACTCATGTGGGTGGCACAACCAGTGCTGCAGGCCCACAAGTAGCATTTGATTTACAGGCCCTGGCACACTCAGTGCACTTTACTAGGGACTGAGAAGTAAATCAAAAATGCCAATCATGGAAACACCAACCCATAACACAATTTACATAGAGAGCATATGCACTTTAGCACTGATCAGCAGTGGTAAAGTGCCCAGAGTCCAAAAACCACCAAAGACAGGTCAGGAAAAAAATAGGAGGAAAATGCAAAAAGTCTAGAGATAACCCTGTAATAAGGGCCATCACTAACACAGCCCCCTCCCAGCCTAAAGCCAGGGTAGACCAATCCACACCTCGATGGGCTTCCTTGCTTGGGGTGATAGAACATGAAACCTGGCCCGCAACAGCAGGGGTTTATTCCGATCTACCCCTTCCTGAACCTAGTTAGATCCGTCTATCCAGACTCTCAGGGCCCACTAAACTGACCCATAGGGAACCCTTCTCACCTGCGGACCCCATCTGTGCAGCGCCTAAACTTACTTTGCTCACAGATGTGTCCCAACAGGCAGATAGTACTCAGATGGCCAACACAGTGGTGTGGCCCAGTCCATCTTTGGGGTGTGGCTCTTGTCTCCTTCCCAGTGGCAGCTCTGTCCACCAGGACATCAAGCCACAGGGGCCACTAACAGCTGTCAGTGATGAGAGTCAGGTATAATGCCTTTCAGGCCTCTTTAACCTCTGTGGTGTCAGAGGGTAGGGGATGTAGCCCCAGGTGCCTCGCACCCTTTCTCCACTCTCTCTCCTGCCAAGTCAGGTATGGCATCCTAACACTGGACCATCAGCCCAGGGTCTGTACCCTGTGGCTGGACAGGAGATGGGGGTGGGCTCTCTCACACCCTGTCCCTCTCCCCGGGGCTCTGCATCCCCCCCCCCACCTGGAGCAATCCCTCTCAAATCCAGAATTGTCAGGGTACCTGTGGCAGGTGTTCTGCGCAATTCTCCCACCAGTTCAGAGGTGCTATCCTGCCACTGGTACCCTGAGGTTGGACACAGGATGAGGGTGGTCTCTCCTACACCAGGTTCTACTCTGTGGGTCTCTGTACCCTCACAACTGGAGCGGCACCCACAGAATATAAACCGGTAGGGGCACTGTTAGGAGTTGTACATTCCTCTTGGTCAGGAGGGACACCCTGAACCTTGTCCTCCAACCCAGGGTCTGTACCCTTAGGGGGACCTGTGCCTGGCAACCCAGGAATTCCGGTCTAGTACACCAACCCCCCCCCCCAAGGGAAACATACTCCTCATGAGCTGTGCGAGAGTCCGCTTGGCACAGGTCTCCAGCCTCCTGTCCACTTGACAGAGCATGAAGACCCCCCCGGGCCAGATGTGGCCTCACCAGGGTCAGTCCTGGGGTGCTCTGACCTCAGGTCTGGCAACCACTGACCCACTGGTCCTTCCACTGAGGACGGCGTCCCCCTTCACCTTTTTCTCTGGACTCATGCACCCTTCCAACTGGAGCAGTGCTATCAGACACCAGAAGCGGTGGGATGCTTGTTACAGCAGTCCTCCCCAGTTCCCCAGACAGTAGGGGATCCCCCCCAATGGGTGGCCTTTCAGTACAGCCTAGGCTCCCCACCCGGTGTTCCCTCATGGAACCCAACAGGCTCAGGGACTGTGTTTCGGGCACCTTGGCCACAGTCCATTTACACTCCTTCTCCGCAGAGATAGGACGTGAGTCCCTACACCCCTCCCAAGACAGCAGGACCTATCTGGGCTACCACAAAACTTTCCTACCAGCCCCGGTTGGGAAATACCTGAGCCACTTCCTGCAGGATCACCCCCAGATGCTTCTCCAGACCCTCTGGAATCCACTAAACGGTCTGCCTCCAGTGCAAGCTCCCTGGGGTCAGAGAACTCATACTCCACCGGGTGTTGGCATAGCTCTGGAAAACAGGGACTTAGCATATGCTCTCCAACAATTGAATCACACAACCCCACACAGGTGTTAACCACACTACCCTTCACCCAACCATCCAGGGCCTCAGAAAAGTACCCCAAATCATTCTCGCAAGACTGGTAAGACAGTGTCTGACTATTGCCGTACTTCGACCCATACTCTTCTGGCTGGTCTCTATACTCACTTACCAGGGCTTCTACCATGGGGGAACCCCTCTCCCTGCACCTCTCATCTAAGGTCAGTAGAGTGTCCCTCCCACCACCAGAAATATGATCCCCTGTATCCGGTCCCCAATCCACTTCAGGGACACTACGCACCACTGGAGTAACCCCACAATCCTAAACCCCCTGGTGTATGTCAACCCCCTCCATGAAGCAGGGCACCAGGTCTGTATGTGTGTGTACCTCATCCTCAGTACTGGACCTAATACTTTTGCTGCCACCATCTGGGCTGGGCCTAGCCCTACTGGCTTCCCAGTCCAGCTCTCTCATTTTAAACTCAATGTCTAACATCATCCTTTTCTCCTCCATGGCTAACTGAAGCTTCTCCAGTTCCATTGCAATTCACCGTGCTTCCCGCCTGTCCTCCAGCTCCTCTGGGGACAAGCCACTGCTGCCTGGATTAAAGGGTGCCCCCTTCCAAAAGCACATCCACCCGTGGAATAGGGTCCTTTGCCTCCATGCTAAGATTGCCAGACAGCTCACCAGCATGTCTGGCTGCTACCCATGCCCTCAGCGCCTCTTGTAGCTTCTCTTTTTTGGTGAGGTCCCTGATTTGGACTTTGAGGTTTTTGCAGATCGCCTTAAATTTCTTCACATTGTAGGTTTCTACCCTCTCCTCCTCAAAGGCCACTTCCAAGGATGCAGCCGATGATGCAATTGATTCAGGCATGTTGTACTGGAAAGTTCAGGAAAATTGGACCAAAAAATCAGTATGTGTTACGTAATGGTCTGCGATATGATAGTAGTAAACACCAATCACTATAAGTCAATTGCAAACCTGTGTTAGAAATGGGGGTCTCTAGTTGGCAAGGGTTTGCACCTTTGTCCAAATAGGGACCCTTCCTTCTAGTCGGGATAAGGGAGTTACACTCCTAAAATAACCCCTGCTCACCCCATTGGTAGCTTGGCACAAGCAGTCAGGCTTATTTTAGAGGCAGTGTGTAAAGCATTTGCACAACCAACAGTAACACAGTGTAAGCACTACAAAAGGACACCACAACAGTTTAGTAAAATGTTCATTATCTTTATATACTTAAGACAAGACCAAAACGATAAAAATCCACAACACAGTACTTAGAAATCCAAAGTTATCAAAATAAACGTGAAATAAAGTTCCTTGATTTCGATAGCTCCATCCAGGGCTATCACGGCGTCGTGAACAACAAATCCAAACAGTTCCGACTGACCGCGGACATCGCGGGCGTGCTAAAGTGTCGGGAAGGCCCGCAAAACAGTACCTTTAGAAATTCAGGGCGTCGCCGACCTCTTGTTGAGCTCCAAAAGCAGGGCGTCAGCAGGCATCAGTTCTGGAGGCCGGTGCAGGAGTAGTCAAGTCCTTGAAGTCAAACGCGTTGCAGATCGAACTCCTCGTGGTTGAAGTCAGGAGCGCCAGCATCGGCAGCTGTCGGGTGCTGCGGTGCGAAGTGCAGCAGTGCGGCGTGCAATGCCCTCTGGTCGCTGTGCAGGCAGCTGCTCAGTGATGGTTGCCCGGCTGTGTCGGTGAGACCAGGATGGCGGTGCAAAGTGATGCGGTGCTCATCGCGGTGCTGGCCGTTCACGGTGCAAGCAGCGGCGTTGTCATTGCTGAAGTACTGTCGTCGGCTGACGAGCTGGAGATGATGGCGCCTGAGTCGATAGGCCAAGGCTGCGGTGTGGGATGAGAACGGTGCGTCGTGTAGCTTATGAGCAGTGCCCTTGAATCACTGTAAAGGCAGTGGCGTCGATGTTGGTGTGGAGCGGTAGCATCGGGGATGCCAAGGCGGCGGCGTGAAGCGAGGCGGTGCAAAGTGCGGTGCTCACAAGTCGCGGTGCAAGCAGCGGCTCGGTGGCAGTGTCAGATGGTGTCGTCAGTGAGATCAGGGTTGCCTTGCGGCGCTGCCCTCTGTGGTGCCTTCAGGACAAGGAGTCGACAGCAGCGTTGTAAATGGCATTGGGGTGCTTTTCTTCTGTTGCAGCACAAAACACACAGTCTCCAGTGCTGAGGGCAGAAGAGCTTGAAGTCTTTGCTGTTCCTGAGACTTTTTCTAGGTACTGACAAGTAAATAGAATATGCCATTCATGGAAACACAAATCCATTCCACAATTTACATAGAGAAAATATGCACTTTAGCACTAATCAGCAGTAGTAAAGTGCCCAGAGTCCTAAAACCAACAAAGACAGGTAAGGAAAAAATAAGAGGCAGAAGCAAAAGGCTTGGGGATAACCGTGCAAAAAGGGCCATCTCCAACAGGTCTAGGTTTTTTGCTACGTTAAGTGCAATTCAGCTCTGTGAGTTATGCTGCAGTAGAGAGCAGACTTTCTGATGGGAGTTAAAATGAGAAACACCAACTTTTTTTACATCCGCTCCCCATCGCCTCCTGTCAAATTGCTGGAATTTACACTCTTTGGTTTGAAAGATTTGTACAGATTTATCAACTGGCACCAAAGTACTACATAATGGTAACTGCATAAAACGTTCCTAAATTGTTGTGGAGTTGTTCTTGTGATGTCATAAACCACACGAATAACGTCTGGGGGGTTGGTAAATGTCCAAGTTTACAAAATAGGTCTATGGTACAAGTTACCATTATTTTTATGTTATATGTATATTTTTGGGGTAGTTATCTTGAAATATGTGTTTATTTCAAGAAGAGAAATGTTTAAACACAGTAAGAAAAATACTGCCCATTTATTGGATTTAGAATGTTCAGGTTCCATTTACCTTCCATGCAGAGAATGTTTATTAAACAATGGATAATTGTAAAACTGTGCAAAGTGGTTAAGGTTAATATTATGTCTTGAAGCTGTGAAGCATTTGGGCAAATTAAATATTTTCCATGGCTACTTTGGGTGGGATACTATTTTTGATGCACATAGAAATAAATGTCCAATGGCTGCTGTCAGAGGAAAAGTAAAATAAGCAAGTTAAAACAGCTCAGGGAGGATAAACTTGACTTGTATTCGGCTTGAGAGAAATACAATCTAATGTTGAATTAAGTTCATAAATCATTATGAAGTGGAGAGCTCACTATTACCAATCACAGTTCGGCACATTCACACAGAAGTGCTGCTGCTTTTTTTATATAGCCATGTCGGCAACAAATAGGAGGAGATCCTTCATATATTCTAAATTAGTTTGCATGAGTCTAAAGGTATACCACTGTTTCAATGGCTAGTGCATGATTTTAGGAATTATATTTAAAAAATCTGCAAAGACACAGTTTGGCGGGGAAAGCTTTCTTATTTCATGAAAACTAATTTTGAAGTAATGAAAAAATGATGGTCGAGAGACTCAGCAATATTAGTCATACAGTCATACCACCCAACTCACCTTGAAAAGATACACCCAAAATGACCACACTTGCCTTGTACACTGCCCAACCTATCTTTAGTCTCACCCCCACCTCAACCCCTATAGAGTCCTCAAAAGTCCTAGTCCCAAACTCACCAAAGCATAGCCCAAGTCTTAGCCTCAAAGCCAACACAGCAACCCTTTATAAAAACATGCCCCTAGCCCAGTTCTCAGTCCCACCTTAGCACAGCCAAGAACTCATTCTGAATCCCACACATTCCTAACTCCATCAAGCAATCACAAAAGGGGTATTTTTATTGAAACACGTCACCATCTACCAATATTATTAGATAGGAATTTGCGTCAAAACCCATGCGTGGTTGCATGGGAACACCCATGTATCGCGCTGGGAATACCCGCTTGAAGCAAAGTAGTGCAAAGTGGTGAAAAGTGCAACTTTGTGTTACTATGGCCAACTTTCCGAATGAAATCCTGATTTGGAAAGTAAACGCCATACCACAACACTTTGCTCTAGGGTTGTGTGACGAAAGTAGTGCTAACCCAGGGCAAAGTGTAAGTAAATATTGGCCTTAGTGTCTAACGGGCTTTTTCCCACACCACCACCCCCAAGTGCAGATTCTTGGTAAATCCCCCATTCTGGCAGATTTGTTCAAATGCCCCCAAGGAAGCAACGATATTGTGTCTGTTCAAGGTTGGAGGCATATCTAGATGCTTTGGGGGCTGACTATCCACCATTGTTACTTAACCATTTTTCACTGGTATCTGGTAGGCTCTCCACCCCATCTCCCCCCCCCAAACCTACGACAGAATGGAAGCAAACTCCTCCACTTTGACCCTAGGGAGCAGGAAGACTGCTGGGTGCATTCTGGGATAGGAGCATAGCCAGGGCCTAATTTGAAAAAAATGATGATCCATGCCACCTGCCAGTACCAATGCAACTACTAATGATGCATTCAAACACCAGCTCAATTTAATCACTGGCATAGCCCCATGTATTATTTGGCCACTTCACTCCTTCTTTGTTTTGGTTGTTTTTTTCCCCTTGTGTCTAGTGGTCTTTCTGTCTGCAGAAAGACTGTTGTATTCATTCTGGTGTGGAGTCAGGGTTCAATGCCTGACCATGTGCCCCCACCCCTTTTTTATTTAGTGCACATTTTCCCATGGTATCTTGTTGGCTTTCTGATTGCCGGGCTCATACAGTGGGTAATCACCACCTATAAACCCCCCTGGAAAGGGGAGGGGGAGGCAGAAAGATAGTTGCACCCTTTCTGGGATGGGGGCAGGGCATGCATCCCAATCACACCACCCTAGCTTTGTTATGATCCCTGCTTGGTCATCGTCCTCTGAGAGCAGGCATTCATTAGGGAGATCTAGTGCTGCCTCTCCCATGTTGATGGGTGTTCAAGGATTGAGCAATGCCCCCTGGCATTGACCTAAATTGAATGAAGGCCACACATATAGCCCTTTGAGGGGGATCCATAAGCAGGGATTCACTGGGGCGAGAACTTGGGTAATCAGACATTTTCCCCTTTTGAGCACTGCATCTACCAGGTTGATCTTTGCTTGAGGACTGAGTTATGCCACATGGCACTAATCAAAAGTGCCATAAGCATGATGGATTTAACCCAGATTCTTGTGACTGGAGGTAAATGTTTGCATTGTCCAGCATTCCGTTAATCAATTGTTTTTTTTGCATTTGTCGCCCTAAGTGGGAAGGGTATGCCCAGACGTGAGTCCCATGCTAAACACATGAATGGAATCAAGCTAGCCTGGCTGATGAAGGGTGATGTCCTGAAACCTGTCCCAGGATGCTTGTTTCCATTCCAGGGAGGGCCTGGCTTGGCAGTTCGGGCTGGACTGTTCCCACAAGGAACAGGGTCAAGACTGATTTGCATGGAGAAGTGTGGCTCAATGGTTAGAGTGACAGACCCTGATGCAGAGGTCTAGTCTGGGACCAGGGTTCAATTCCCCGCCTCGGCGGGTCTTGGGCTCTAAAATTCCACGGACCTCATAATTCTCGCCTCGGTGCCTATTCTAATCATAGAGTCCCACTCTGCAACTCTGGGCAATAGCTTGCTTAATCTCCACAACGGCCCCCACAACGCTAAGGATGGCTGGCCTCCACCCTGGGGGTGCCCAGGAGTGGACGCCTCACAGGGAAAGCCAGGATGGGTTCCACAGCGGTATTCGTACAAGCGCCTTGAGACCCTTGCGGGTGAGTAGTGCACTATACAAGTATCAATTTACATTTACGCTCGGTCCAAACTGGGGTGGTGTGGTGAGCAAAAGAATGATGGCTTAAACCCAGATCCTTGTTACTGGGGGTGAATGTTTGCATTGTCCAGCATTCCGTGCATCAATTGTTTCTTTTGCATGTAGCACGTCACAGCAAAACAAACATAATATCCAAACTGTGTGAGCTTCTTAAGCAACTGACCTTCTTTCAACAATTAACATGTCATCAGCAAAGTAAATATAACACACACTGCTCTCGAGCTACATGTTGCAAATGCAGCTTAACAAAGGACTACTTATGACTTAATTACCAATACATAATGGAAACAAGTGGGACTATGAGGCTACCCTCAAATGCTATGGCTTTGATGTACATCCAATTTAACCAATGGCAGCCATGAACAAGAAAAGAAAGTCAGTAGATGAAGAGAGCTGACCAAAAGCCCACTGTCTCTCTCTTCTTGAACATTGTTGAAGAATTGATATGACCTGTTCATGGCAGACCTAAAAAATGTAACTTGTATTTCGCACAGCCTTATCTTCCACCCCACCACTTTTACACGGCTGCACTTGCAATAATTTCATTTTCAACGTGATGGTTTAAAAAATTAGAGTGCTTTGTCCATTTTCGTAAAGGTTAAAACAAGTGTTACTGCAGAAGACCATATTTCTGTACAGTACCTATAATGCTTCTAAATTCCTAATTATGGGAAAACGGTAACTGTGGGCAATGCGATTGTTTCTTATGGAATTTCTAAAACACCGTGATGCCAGGCTGTTTTCTAAATATTTTGCATGTTTTTATCCCCCTAACCTTTTTTTTTAATGAAAGACATTTAGTTAGCTCCCCACACAAGGCTGTTGCGTTGTTCTCCTTAAAAGCGACTATAGCTTAAAAAAACAGTGAAATCGCGTTTTTCACCAGGAATGGGCGCCAATAAAAGTATTATAGATGTTGCACTGATATGTTTTAACGTTTTATAAAACTGGTAGAACAGAGATGGAAGCTGTTTTCACATGTATTTTTGAATGAAATGAGCAATAAATATTCCTAAGTAACACTCCGACTGCCCCCAAAATATGTTCAACTATAATTCACATAACTTTCAACACATTTTGGAAGTAAAGGAACTCAAATAAATTGTAGACGCTGCACCCACAACTTTACGACCTGGTTAGATTTCCAGATTTGCTTTAAAGCAACATAAATGTACACATGAAAGGCTTCTGCAAATATTAAGGAAACTGAGATGCTTAATTTATCTGATATACATTCTCTAAATGAAGACCACAGTGGAATTAAGCTAGGCTTTCAAGTTTTATTGCCTCATCTTCATCCTTTAATCGACATTGGAAACATATATAACCATTTTGTGTCTCAAGAAAGGCATAGATTGTTAAACGAAGACAGGGTTGTCACTGAGAGGTTTATGATGCGTAATTTATCTCCTTCCAAAAATCTGGAAACACCCACTTGGATGTACAAAAGTAGGTAGGGCAGTTAAAACATTAGATTTTCTATATTTTTGATAGAAGACGAACTATCCAAGAATTCTTTGTTAAGCCACATGTGTGAGTTTAAATGAACCTGTGGAGAGAGGAAGTCAAGAAATACTGCATTGTTGGGTATATTTTTGTTAAACATGAGAGCTCTAAACTTACTGACTCAAAGTAAAACCACCCATTTCAGAAAAATAGACCTAATCTGAAAACAAAGTGGGATCAAATGTGTTATTTCTGCAAATATTCCCCATCACCAGTAATGTTGCAGGACCTGTGTCAGATACCAAGGAAATCTACACTTTCTTAAAGTTTAGATCTGAAATATATTTTAGATCTGACTTTACATCACAGGTGTTGTCAAACTTTATGCGATCAACAGAAAAACAACTTTCAGCAAAATTATTGAGAGACAGGCTTAGGCTCTGCCCACATGTTGTTTTCTTAAGTAGAACATTTGGGCAGAAGTTGTTTGCTTCTAATGAAAAAGAGGTTGTTTTACATTATGGGCATTGTGGGAAAGTGCATACTTAATACAGCAGGACTGAATTGGCTATGTCGGCAAACTAATGGCCAAGGCTGTAGGCCTATTTTGTTTTATTATTGTGAAAAGCTACAGTAAAAGCAGTATACCCAAAGTAATTATTATGAAAAGCAAGCCAATTGTATTAGGGCACCCAGAGAAATATTTTGTTAAGTGGATTCTTACATTTTAAGAAAGTAGGCAAGGTTTTTTTGTGGGTTACCTCCTCTCACAAACTGTGGGGACAGAAGATTTGTAGTATGATAACCCTGGTTAGGCTCTCTTAAGAGAGTATTTAGTTTTTTCAGCTGAGGTTTTGTATGCATTTGTATTTTATAACTTTATGCCTGATGTAGGAAAGATTATTCTCAGAAAAGTAGACCTGAGTGTGTTATTCTGATGAGCTAATGATAAAGGCTGTAAGCCTGAATGGTTTACAAGGAACATTTGTGTCTGATGCATGGTTCTAATCTGTTTATTAAGAAAGGTTACGGGGAAAGCGATAGGCCTGGATACTTACTGTGGAAAGTATGTGTAAAAGGCAAGGGGATTTTAAGGGGGATTGCTAATACACTGTGCTAACGTCTGTAGCCATGTATTTTGTTGCAAAGAATTTCACAGACCACTATAGATGACAAGAGTTTTCATGTTGGTGACCAACTTGAACAAACAATAGGGATAGAATAATAGAACTGTGATAATAACTGTCATGCCCACTCAGGAAGGAGTGTATATCATTTTTACAGCTGTAATTTTGTATATAATTGTTACTTTATTATAGCCTACTGTTGAGGGCTATACCAGTTGCTGAAGGCCCTGAACCAGAGTTATAGGCCCAGACTGCAGGCAAGGGTATATAACGATGGAGAGGGCCTTTAATAACCGGTGTAGCCCGAAGAAGAAGTGCTATAATGCTATTAGAAAATTCTACCCACTAAGGGTAGAATGTTCTAAATTAAAATGGGAGAAACAAAGGAAACATTGGAATGTTGGTGCCAATGGTTTATACCAGCCATCATAAGTCTGAAGGTACTCTATTGTCTTAAGTGGAGCTCTCAACATTTCAGTGTTCTAATAGAGCCTTATAGCGGGCTTTACTGGCCATTAACAAAGGACCAGGGGGCATGTGTATCAAAACTCCGATTAGCGATTTGCAAAATGAGTTATTTTGCAAATCGCATTTTGAGAAACGCTAATGGCGATGTAAATAAAAAGTCGCTAACTGTTTGCGATTCCTTAAAAATAGCAGACATTTCTGAGAATACCTACTTTCGATTCCTTATTTGCGAATTTTGCAAATAAGAAATCACAATGTTAGGGAATCTGCAATTCAGGTGCAGCTTGGTGACATCACACCCAGGAAGTGAGAGTGAGTTGCTGCACCTGATTGCCTGAGGCAGAGTCAGAGGCTGTGAGGCGAGGCAGAGGAGTGAGCACACCCGTGAAACTGCTACAATGGAGTCCCAGGACAAACAGAAGGACAAGGAAGGTGCAGGAAGAAAAAGAAAACAGAAATTCAGTGAAAGGGAGCAGGAGGTGCTCACTGACGAGATGGTGTGCAGCCATGAACTTCTATTTGACAAAAAGGCACTCCGGGTACCTGCGTCCAGGAAAAGGAGGATCTGGCTGGACATCCAGGAAAAAGTGAATGCAGTAGGTATGACCCAGTGTACGGTGGAGGAGTTAAGAAAGCGCTGGTATGACATGCGCCAAAGGTTGAAGGAGAAGGTGGCAGCCAGGCTGGCGGAGGCCAACAAGACCGGGGGTGGAACATATGCTGCGACCGACTCAACACCTCATGAGGAGTTGGAGGAGTCAACCCTCCTGCCCGAGAGCATCAGTGATGTGGCTGACATAAACAGCTCTGACCCTACATCCACCAGCCAAGGTAAGATGCATGCCAAATGCAGCCGCAGGCATCACCATCCCATTCACGTTGGGCCCGATTCACAGAATTAACTTAAGACAAAATCCTAAACTTACGACCATTTTGGTATTCACAGAAGGCACTTACTCATTTCGGTATTCACAGAAGTTAGGAGTCCTAACTTTAGAACTCCTAAATGCCTTCTGTGAATACCAAATGTCTTAAAATTAGGATTTTTCTCAGTTTAGTAGTAGTAACGTTAGGACCCCTAACTTTAGAACTCCTAAATGCCTTCTGTGAATACCGAAAGTCTTAAAATTAGGATTTTTTCTCAGTTTAGTAGTAGTAAAGTTAGGACCCCTAACTTTAGAACTCCTAAATGCCTTCTGTGAATACTGAAAGTCTTAAAACCAGGATTTTTCTCAATTTAGTAGTAGTAAAGTTAAGACTCCTAACTTTCGGAATCCTAAATGCCTTCTGTGCTTGACCGTCCTTGCTGTGACCGTCCTGATACCATCGGAAGCGGTCGCTCCCCACGCTCCCTGTCCTGCCTGGGTATCGTTGGAACTTACTTTTATTGCCTGCTTACAGTTCGAATTGCTACCTGCCTAGACCGCTGCCTGCTCAATCATAACAGCGTGTGCAATTTAATTTAAACAGCGCTTTACTGTTATTTTATCTCTGCTGCATTATCGTTGCCTGCTCGATTTCTCATTGTGTGCATTGGACTTTGCTAGCGCTTTCACTCCCCATTGCTCCATAGCGCTTTGTGCCCCAAGCTGATTCAGTGTTGTTATTGTTGCCTTCCATTTTGTTGGTTGTTGTCCTGCCTCAGAGCCCGTCCTCTCCACCCCGCACCCGCCTCCCAGCTGCTCCTCCCACCCACGGACTTCTAAGGCTCTCCACGCCCTCATTTGCGCTGTGACCGTCCTGATACCATCGGAAGCGGTCGCTCCCCACGCTCCCTGTCCTGCCTGGGTATCGTTGGTACTTACTTTCATTGCCTGCTTACAGTTCGAATTGCTACCTGCCTAGACCGCTGCCTGCTCAATCATAACAGCGTGTGCAATTTAATTTAAACAGCGTTTTACTGTTATTTTATCTGTGCTGCATTATAGTTGCCTGCTCGATTTCTCATTGTGTGCATTGGACTTTGCTAGCGCTTTCACTCCCCATTGCTCCATAGCGCTTTGTGCCCCAACCTGATTCGGTGTTGTTATTGTTGCCTTCCATTTTGTTGGTTGTTGTCCTGCCTCAGAGCCCGTCCTCTCCACCCCGCACGCGCCTCCCAGCTGCTCCTCCCACGCTCCGCCCCCTCCTCTCTTCACTTATGTCAGAACAGTCCACGCGCAGCGTTCACGCGCTGCGGACGCGCCCCATGCGCGCCGAAGGTGCGCCAAAGGTAAGCCTGTCTACGCCCGTCCGCGCCTGGACCGCGCCAAGCGCCGGACCCCCTGGCCCCCGCAAACCCATCATCTCCTGCATCACATACAACGCCGCAACCCTCACAGCCCTTAACCCCGGCCGTCCACCAAAGTGCTACCAAGCCGCCCAAGGACACACCCATGGACCATTCACCTGCCACTCCTGCAAATTCGACTGCATCAAGACCCACACCAAATCCACAAACCCCAAACAGACCCCGATACTACCCACCTAAAATGCATCCTTCTCAACACCCGCTCGGTTCACAAACACGCCATCGACCTTTGGAATCTTCTCGACACAATTTCTCCGGACGTCGCCTTCCTAACAGAAACCTGGATGAATGCCTCATCAGCTCCAGACATCACCATAGCCATCCCGGACGGCTACAAGATCATCCGAAAGGACCGCACCAACCAAACAGGAGGAGGCATCGCCATCGTCCACAAGAACTCCATCCGCATCTCGACCAGTTCAGACGACAACCTCGCTATCGCCGAACACCTTCACTTCCAGATCCACACCGACCCCAAGACCACACTGAGAGGCACCCTCCTCTACAGACCACCAGGACCCCGCACACAATTCAGCGAAGACATCACTGACTTCATTACTGACGTAAATAATTAATTTACTCTCTTAATTTCTATGCAGGTAAGTACTTAATTAATAATAACTCAATCAGAATGAAGGAAAACAGAGTCCGTGGTGTAAGAGTTTCTAAGGGTTTTATTCCTCATAAAGGAATCAGGATATCATGTTCTGACCACCACACAGGGTGTCAGAAGGGATAGATGAGCGCGCTCACGTTTATTGACAATACATAGCTTATATACTTGATTTACATCATAATGTTCAATGTAAGAGGCGTAACAGCTGAGAGAAGACGAGATAACAGTATACACGTGGTACTAGTACATCATCAAGAGGCGTAAACTAGGCGTAAACTAGAGGTGTGTGCTAGAAACGTCACTGATAGGTGACGCAAATGGGTGGCACCAAGGGGTGGTGCTAACAGAATGTTGCAATGTCAGCAGAAATCGGAAGCTTGGATGCGCGCGCAGCTGCATGACGTGTGATAGACGGGGTGCAGGGGACTTGACATTTACACTGACGGAAAGAGACAGAAGTCTGGCATGTCAGATCAACTTGTGCTTCTATCATATCTGATATCTGATGTTTAGGAACTAAGCTATCTGGGCAGAAAGGTCTCTAGAGCAGAAGCTATTCTATACTTGCTGTGAGTGCGTGTATAAGAGCCTGAGTGTCTGTATGAGAAGCGTGGGGGCATGGGGCCTTCCATGGAAGCATGGCAACAGAGGCTATGAATTACTTGCATAGAGACAGGTCGGCCCTTTAGCCCTGCAGCTGAGGAAGGATGTTTACTGAAACTAGCAGGCTGGAATGTATCTTCGGGGAGGAAAACAGATAACTCGAAGGTTATAGTCAATCTTGGCAGGCTGCAGGCTGAGCTGAGCACGGAGGGCCGCGCTAGAAGTAAGTCAGAGTTCACGGGTACGGGGGCTGCTTGGGCAGGGGCCCTCGCAGTCAGAAGCCAGAAAAGAGGCTCGGTGGCAGAGATTCAGGGCCTACTTTCAGCCAGGCTGAAAAACGTAGGAGTACACTTCAAAAAGACGTTGGCATAGCATACTTAGGAACGGACCATCAAACCCATTCATGGTGGGTCTGAAAGAGGACAAGTTAACGTTGGACGCAAATGTATTTGCGTCTTCATAGCTGGTACAGGAGGGAAGTTACATGCACTTTTAACTCGTACATGGAGTCGGTGGGGTACTCGCTAGGGAACACAACATGACCATAAAATTTATATTACCTCATTCCCTCCTTGTTCCCTACGGACCCTTCATGATATATCGATCCTCATAAATCGATCGGTTTGTTCTTGTAACATTATATGTTCGTCTTTCTTTCTTTGACTGTTTGAGAGGCAACTGGAATGCTCAATGCAGGATGTGGCACACAGTCCACATATCGCTGGCCCACACTGCAGGCACAGGCAACAACTGAATACTATAACAAGGCCAATGCCTAGGAAGGATAAGATCTTCCATCCCCAAGCTGTTAACGTAGTCCAGAACCAACCGGACCAAGTCCAGGTGCCTGGATTCTGATGTATCTGATTTGCAATTTTATGTAAACGGGTGATAGCTTGATAGACAGACGGTGCATTTTGTGGAATGAAAACACAGCAACTTGACCCGATGACCTTACAGGCTCCACCTCTATCTGCCAAGATGACGTCAATCACAAGACGATTTTGAAGGACAACAGTCCGTATAGCAGACTGCTCCTCTGTTAAGTTACCTAGAGCGGAGGCAGTTTCATTCACTACTGCTTCAAGTGTTCTCGTTAATCTGCGTATTAATTTACTGTTTTGGACAGGTCCTAGGAAGAAAAAGAATCCTTTATTAAAATCAGTGTACTGTTCCCATGCCGTTTCTGTGTAGTCGACAAGGGGAATATCTCTTTTGGGTCTATTCGGTGTTAGATTCGTATTTCTATGGTAATCAGGGGGAGCTAGAAAAACAGGTGGCAGAAGGAATGCAATGTAACAGGTACCATCCCAATCTGGAGGTAGGCTAATGTATGCGGTATGACCACAAACAAAGTAAGAATGACTGGTAGCTTTAAAGGACGATTTACCATGGTCACTGAACTCGACCACAGTAGTGCATTTACTATGACCTACGTGTACTGAACCTTTCTTGCTAACACATAATTCACCTGTGACTGGTAATACTAACATATGGGGCAAAACTGGAGCAGCTTCAGATTCAACAGTAAGGATCATAAGGCTAATTGTGTAATTACCTAATCCATATACTTCGTTTTCTAGATCAGTTCCTATTCGAGTGGGAAGTCCCTCTTTATCAGGATAACAGACGTTGAGCAGGACTAAGTTCAAGTTTCCCCAAACCCAGCCCCCATCGAAAACAGCAATATCAGGATCTAAGGAATTAATTATTTTAAACCATGCTCCACAGGAGCCATTGTGAGTGAATGGGTACGGAAAGAGGGGCAGAGCTCCCTTGTAATTCTGGTAGGGAGGGAGTCGGCCACATATCCAACAGTCGGTAGCATTGTTTGTCTGATGGGAATGGTGTAACATACTAATGAATGTATTGTTGCGCAGCGCAAGTCTGTAAGAGAGTTCATGTGCAGGAAGTTCACTAAAAGTGTGTTCAGCAGAGACATTGTAAGCAGATTGTTCACGCCTGAAAATAGGCCAGTATATAGGTAGCAGAATGCTGGCAATAATAATTAGAATACTTAGAAAAAACATTATTAACAACGTCACTATACAGTGACTACGCAGTGATTTACAGTATGTACGTTTCTTTTCTTCTCTCTCTCTCTCTCTATCTCGATCTAGGGGATACATGTCAGAAACTATTTAACCGATTCACCTAGGGGAGGACTTAAACAATTAAACTGTCTGACTTGCTAGATCGGAGTTTCATTCGGTAGAGTTCTTGGGGAGTCTTTTCTCTTTTAGGAACGGTAACGTCTTGTGCTTCAACACAGTCTTTGGTGGGGGTGGACGAGTCAGAGTCCTGTTTCAGTCCGTTTTTTAGTTCATTGCATAGTTTGATGTGACTCGTGTGGACCCACCCCTTTCTCCCCTCGATTTTCACAGCGGTCCTGGTGGTAAGCAGAACGGTCTTTGGAGACTTCCAGCGGGGCTCCAGCGGACTTTTCCGGTCGAAATTCCGGACGAGTACCAGGTCCCCTGGACGGACCTCATGCGCCTTTACATCGGTATTGTCAGGGAAGGCTGCGGCAACCTGTGAACGACATGATTGGAGTGCAGACATCAAGGAGGCAAGGTAATCTGTCAACATGTTACAATCAACATCAGTGATCTTTTTCGGAACGGGCGTCCCCCACATATTCGGTGGTCTGCCAAAGACCACTTCGTACGGGGATAGCCCTGATCTTGAGTGGGCGACCATTCTCATGTAGAATAGTGCCACGGGCAGGGCGACTATCCAGTCGACCCCTTTTTCCTGACAGATCTTGGCAAGACGGATTTTTAGTGTCTGATTATGCCTTTCTACAAGGCCAGCTGCTTCGGGATGTCGGACACAGTGGAACCTCCACATATATCCTAGCAAGAGGGAAACTTGTCTCATCAACTCGGACGAGAACGGCTGTCCGTTATCTGAATACACGACACGGGGCAAACCGTACCGTGGGAAGAATTCACGAACCAACTGTCTGGCAGTGGTCGGAGCAGTGTAGTCTGGGACTGGGTATGCTTCGGTCCAGCGGGACAGAGCACAAACAATTACAAGGACATACTTAAATCCTCTACAGCTATTCATCTGGATATAATCCATCTGGAGGACTTCAAAAGGGTGATCGGGAGGATGGAATCCACCTTGCTCAACAGGGACGCTTTTACCTGGGTTGAACTGACAACAGATCATGCAAGTACGCACTTTCTGTTTTGCTGCCGCTCGTAAGTGTTTGTTGTACCAGAGATTCTGTAAACTGTCTAACATCGCCTTCTCTCCTAGATGGGCCGGGCTATGTGCTGTATTTATCATGACCTGAACCATTGAGTCGGGGAGAAACCATATAGATTTTCCCTTCGTCACCCAACCTTGATCTGTCTGAATCCCTCCTAGTTCAGTCCATTTCTTTATCTCCTCTGGAGTAGCATGCGTCTGGATGTCAATTACGTCTAGGGCGGGATCTCTAACTGCCATACACTGTGTCTGTACTATTGTCTTTGTCACATCAGTAGTCTGGGTGTGAGTCAATGCTGTATGTTTTGCTGTCTGGTCTGCCAGGTCGTTACCCTGGGAAACAGAATCTGTGACTTTAGTATGTGCCTTACACTTCATGACTGATATGCCCGAGGGCAAATGTATTGCTTCTAACAGTGCTTGAATGAGGGGGCCATGTTGTATCTTGGCCCCATGAGAAGTCAGAAAACCTCGTTCTTGCCAGAGGACTCCGAAGTCGTGTACAACTCCGAAGGCATAGCGGGAATCTGTGTATATGTTAACATTTCTGTTCTTGGCTAAAATGCAAGCTCGGGTCAGAGCGATGAGCTCTGCTGCTTGAGCAGACAGTGTGTCAATACGATGTGTTTCTTTAATTTCAGTTTCAGTGGTCACGGCGTACGCGGCCACTAATTCTCCTGTACTTGTTCTCATGCATGAACCGTCCACATAAAGTGTCAGGTCTGGATTTGTCAATGGGACATCTGTTAAGTCTCGTCTAGGCTTAGTTACTGCATTAATTATTTCTATACAATCATGCGGAGCTGGATCTGTCATAACTGTAGGTAACAGTGTTGCTGGGTTCAGGATGCTGCAACGTCTGATTTCTATGTGTGGCTGGAATAGTGTTAATTCATAACCTGTCAGTCGTGCTATAGTTAAGTGTTGAGTCTGGGTTCTGGTTAACAAAACCTCTACAGAATGTGGTACTTGGACTGTTAACTGATGACCTAAAACAATTGAATCACTTTGTCTTATTGCTAACGCTGTTGCTGCTACTGACTTTAAGCACGCAGGGAGTGCTTGAGCTACTGAATCCAATGTACTAGAAAAATAAGCACAAGGCTTATGTGAACCTGCTTGGTCTTGAGTGAGGACAGACAACGCTGTGCCATCACGTTCTGTAACAAAAAGTGTAAACGGTTTGCTGTAACATGGTGTCGCTAAAACTGGTGCTTGGCATAAAACTTTCTTTAATTCTTCAAAAGCTTGTGTATGTTCCTGAGTCCAAGGGAGGACAGTCGAAGTCGCTGCCTCCTGTGTCGTTAACTGGATGAGTGGTTTAGCTAGAAATGCATACTGGGGAATCCATTGTCTGCAGTACGAGGTGAGGCCTATGAAGGCCCGCACTTCCTTTTGTGTCTGGGGTTGTGGCATATTTGCAATTAACTGAATGCGATCGGGAGTGAGCTGTCTCCCCACTTTGGACAGCAAGTGACCCAAGTACACAACTTGCTGAACACAGAATTGTAGCTTCGAAGGAGACACCTTGTGTCCCTTGTCGGCCAGGAAATGTAAAACTGTCAGTGATGCTTTTTCACATTCGGGCTCACTTCGTGCGGTGATCAGCAGATCATCGACGTATTGTAGTAAAGCGGTGTTAACTGGCATTTGAATACAATCTAGTTGTCTTTTCAGTGCTTGACTATAGATGCTGGGGCTTTCTGTGAATCCTTGAGGTGCGCGCGAAAATTTGAAACTGCGTCCATTTAAACAGAATCCGAAGAGATATTGGCTCGCTGGATCAATAGGCACGCTGAAGAAGGCGTTCTTGAGATCAATTACAGTAAAGAACGTTGCTTCTGAATCAATAGCAGTCAAGAGAGATGATATATCGGGGACCACAGGATACTGTGGGATAATGCATTTATTCAATTCTCGAAGATCAATCACCAGCCGATATACTGGCGGGGCATTGGGATCAGTACGTTTAAGAATCGGAATGATGGGTGAATTACAGATATTGGAGTCGGTTTCGACGACCACTCCTTGGGCAATGAGCTCTTCAATGATTATTGTGCCTACTTGATACTGAAATGCTTGATCCTTGGTACTTAATGTCGACTGTAACTATTTATACAAGGAAACACAATAATGCACAAAAACAATCACATTCATACCACGACATTAATCACATGAAACATTTAAAGACATAGCTAACTTCCCCCTACTCTGAATGTACCGCTCAACGATACAGATACACTGCTGTAACAGTGCAGAAATTCGGAATACTTTATATACTGCTAAACAGTACAGATACACTGCCTAAAAAACAGTGCAGACCGGACTTGCGTACCCAAACCCGTCTAGATACGACCCAGCAATGGTACTCACCGGGAAGCACGGAAAACAGAAGGCCTCGGAAAACTCGACTGGACTCGGCTCGGAACTTCGGAAAACTTCGGAAAACTTCGGAAAACTTCGGAAAACTTCGGAAAACTTCGGAAACCTGGTGGGCCTCTTCACACCTCGGACCTTGCTTCTTTCGGCTGGGCTCTGGTCGGGATCCTCCGCACTCCTCACCGCCTCGTCTGGGCACTGATTGCAGTCTTCGTCACCTCCGTGTGTCAGAGGGGGATGCAGGAAGTCCTGCCAGTACACGTGTAGTCCGTCTAACTGATGGCAGGGGACACGGATTGCAACGCACCTTCCGGCGCGTGAGGTGGGGGAGGGGTCCCTATTCGGGCGCCAAAATGACGTAAATAATTAATTTACTCTCTTAATTTCTATGCAGGTAAGTACTTAATTAATAATAACTCAATCAGAATGAAGGAAAACAGAGTCCGTGGTGTAAGAGTTTCTAAGGGTTTTATTCCTCATAAAGGAATCAGGATATCATGTTCTGACCACCACACAGGGTGTCAGAAGGGATAGATGAGCGCGCTCACGTTTATTGACAATACATAGCTTATATACTTGATTTACATCATAATGTTCAATGTAAGAGGCGTAACAGCTGAGAGAAGACGAGATAACAGTATACACGTGGTACTAGTACATCATCAAGAGGCGTAAACTAGGCGTAAACTAGAGGTGTGTGCTAGAAACGTCACTGATAGGTGACGCAAATGGGTGGCACCAAGGGGTGGTGCTAACAGAATGTTGCAATGTCAGCAGAAATCGGAAGCTTGGATGCGCGCGCAGCTGCATGACGTGTGATAGACGGGGTGCAGGGGACTTGACATTTACACTGACGGAAAGAGACAGAAGTCTGGCATGTCAGATCAACTTGTGCTTCTATCATATCTGATATCTGATGTTTAGGAACTAAGCTATCTGGGCAGAAAGGTCTCTAGAGCAGAAGCTATTCTATACTTGCTGTGAGTGCGTGTATAAGAGCCTGAGTGTCTGTATGAGAAGCGTGGGGGCATGGGGCCTTCCATGGAAGCATGGCAACAGAGGCTATGAATTACTTGCATAGAGACAGGTCGGCCCTTTAGCCCTGCAGCTGAGGAAGGATGTTTACTGAAACTAGCAGGCTGGAATGTATCTTCGGGGAGGAAAACAGATAACTCGAAGGTTATAGTCAATCTTGGCAGGCTGCAGGCTGAGCTGAGCACGGAGGGCCGCGCTAGAAGTAAGTCAGAGTTCACGGGTACGGGGGCTGCTTGGGCAGGGGCCCTCGCAGTCAGAAGCCAGAAAAGAGGCTCGGTGGCAGAGATTCAGGGCCTACTTTCAGCCAGGCTGAAAAACGTAGGAGTACACTTCAAAAAGACGTTGGCATAGCATACTTAGGAACGGACCATCAAACCCATTCATGGTGGGTCTGAAAGAGGACAAGTTAACGTTGGACGCAAATGTATTTGCGTCTTCATAGCTGGTACAGGAGGGAAGTTACATGCACTTTTAACTCGTACATGGAGTCGGTGGGGTACTCGCTAGGGAACACAACATGACCATAAAATTTATATTACCTCATTACCCCACACACCCTCCTCTCCGAAGACTACATTCTACTGGGAGACCTCAATTTCCACCTGGAAAAGAGCAATGACAGCAACACAACCGCCCTTCTGGACAATCTCGCCAATCTCGGACTCAAACAACTTGTAAACACCCCCACCCACTATGCAGGACACACGCTTGACCCTATCTTCACTTCCAGCAAGCACATCTCCTTCAATCACACCACAGCTCTCCATTGGACGGACCACAGCTGCGTTCACTTCAACTACAAAAAGACCACGATCCACAACCACCCTCAACGAATTATGCGAAGAAACTGGACCAAAATCACCACTGAACAGATCTTCACATCGCTTCTTCAAAACCCCCCTGCCAATTCATCGGACGCAAACCAAGCAGCCATCAACCTCACACAATGGATCACCCACAGCGCCGACGAATTAGCACCCTTGAAGAACCATCAAATCAAGCATGGAATAAAAATGCCCCCTGGTTCAATGAGGACCTTAAGAAATCCAAGAAGCTTTGTCGTACCGTTGAGAAAGCATGGAAAAAAGACCCAAACACTATCACCCAGGCCGCCTTCAAAAACGCCACCCGTAAACACCACCAACTTATCCGGACAACCAAGAAATCAGCATTCAAAGACCGACTAGACAACAACGCCCACAACAACAAGGAACTATTCAACATCGTCAAAGAATTTACCAACCCCAGCGCCGGCACTAACGACATCACTCCCTCCCAAGTCCTCTGCGACTCCCTAGCATCTTTCTTCCACGACAAAATCGCCGACATTCACAACAGCTTTGGCAACCAACCCAGAGACCAGTCCACCCCTCCCACCTCCGAACCAAAATCCCCCCCGAACATCCTCTACAACTGGGACCCAATCACCACTGATGACACCATTCGCCTGATGAACTCAATCCACTCAGGATCACCAACAGACCCATGTCCCCACCACATCTTCAACAAAGCAGACTCCATGATCGCACCCCATCTCCGAAACGTCATCAACTGCTCCCTCAACTCCGCCACATTCCCGGAAAGCTGGAAACACGCCGAACTTACCGCCCTTCTGAAAAAACCAACAGCAGACCCCACCAAACTCAAAAACTACCGCCCCATCTCGCTCCTCCCATACCCTGCCAAAGTCATTGAGAAAGCCGTCAACAGCCAGCTCGCCGCCTTCCTCAAAACCAACAAATCCCTCGACCCCTCACAATCCGGCTTCCGAGCCAAACACAGCACCGAGACCACCCTCATCGCAGCAACAGACGACATTCGAACTCTACTGGACAATGGAGACACAGCCGCCCTCATCCTACTTGACCTCTCCGCAGCCTTCGATACAGTCTGTCATAGCACCCTTATACAACGCCTCAGCAACATCGGAATTCAAGGAAAAGCATTGGACTGGATCATCTCGTTCCTCGCCGGAAGAACGCAGAGAGTCCGCCTTCCCCCGTTTAGATCAGAGGCCACCGAAGTCATCTGCGGCGTACCACAAGGATTTTCACTCAGCCCTACCCTCTTCAACGTATACATGAGTCCCCTCGCAACCATCGTGCGACAACACAACCTCAACATCATCTCCTACGCAGATGACACACAGCTGATCCTCTCCCTCACCAAAGACCCAAACACCGCCAAAATCAACCTACAAGAAGGGATGAAAGAAGTAGCCGAATGGATGAAAAACAGCCGTCTAAAACTTAACTCTGACAAAACGGAAGTCCTCATCTTAGGTACATCCCCCTCCGCCTGAGACGACTGGTGGCCACCGGCCCTGGGAAACGCACCAATACCGACGGACCACGCACGTAACCTGGGCATCATCCTGGACTCCACACTCTTGATGACCAGACAAGTCAAAGCCGTCTCATCATCATGCTTCAATATCCTACGCATGCTCAAAAAAACATTCCGTTGGATCCCCACCGAAACAAGAAAGATGGTCACCCACGCACTGGTCACAAACCGGCTGGACTACGGAAATACCCTTTATGCCGGAACCACCGCCAAACTTCAGAAAAAACTCCAACACATCCAAAACGCCTCAGCTAGACTCATACTAGACATTCCCCGCAGAGATCACATTTCCGGTCACCTGAAGGACCTTCACTGGCTCCCCGTCAACAAGAGGATAACGTTCCGTCTCCTCACCCACGCACACAAAGCCCTCTACGAACTTGGTCCCGAATGCCTCAAAACGCGCCTATCCTTTTACACCCCCATCCGCCAGCTGCGATCATCCAACCAAGCCCTCGTCGCTGTTCCGCGCATCCACAAAGCCACCATGGGGGGTAGATCCTTCTCCTATCTAGCGGCCAAAACCTGGAATTCCCTCCCCATCCACCTCTGCCTTACACAAAACCACCTATCCTTCAGAAAACAACTAAAAACTTGGATATTCGATAAGTAAAATCCCCCCCTTCCTCAAGCGCCTTGAGACCCTCTGGGTATGTAGTGCGCTATATAAGTGCTGACTTGACTTGACTTGACTCTGTGAATACCGAAGTCTTAAAATTTAGATTTTTCTCAACTTTACTACTACTAAACTGAAACAAATCCTAATTTTAAGACCTTCGGTATTCACAGAAGGCATTTAGGAGTCCTAAAGTTAGGAGTCCTAACTTTACTACTACTACATTGAGAAAAATCCTAATTTTAAGACTTTCGGTATTCACAGAAGGCATTTAGGAGTCCTAAAGTTAGGACTCCATTTTCTGTGAATACCTAAATGAGTTAGTGTCTTCTGTGTATACCAAAATGAGTAAGTGCCTTATGTGAATACAAAAAGGGTAGTAAGTTTAGGATTTCGTCTTAAGTTAGTTCTGTGAATCGGGCCCACAGTCAGGAATGCACCAAACACAAACTACACATGTCACCCCGGTCCCACATCATGGGAGATGTAGTCAGATGCATAACAGTGGGGCAATGAGACCTAGCAATGTTAATGCAGTAAGTGAATTCATGTACAGGGGAAAAGTGAGAGATAGCAGTAAGCCAATACAATTGCATCAATCTTTATTGAGTGAGAAATGCAGACAAAGTCACAAAATCAAATATTCTCCTTTCCATCCACAGCACAAGCCAGGACACAGAAAGACAGCGCAGGCTGGGAGGAGTCTGAAAATTTGGATGACCAGACAGGTCATGGGGACTCAGACTCAGACACAGAGACAGCACGTGTCCCACGTAGGAAGTGCTTAATTGTGCCACCACTGCCTCCATTGGAGGATGAAGCACAGTCCACAGGAGAGGAGGATGGACAGGCAGATCCAGGGCAGCGTGTCACCCAGGTACGTGAGCAGCACACACCCCAACACAGAGAGTCCGGAGCAGTCAGACGCAGGTCAAGGCCCAGGACCAGCTGCACCACTGACAAAGATGCCACAGTGTTTGCAGGACTGGAGGGCAGCCTGCTGCAGATTCAGCACCTGCAACAAATCAATGAGTTCCATTAACAGACAGCTATGCAGAATGAACAAGAGCATGCGGTACATGGGGGAGGGCATCAAAGGCATGGGAGCTGCCATCCGTGAACTCTGTGCAACATTAAACAGGGACCAGGCAGCCAGGCACAGGGCTAGCCAATGCTCATACCTACGACTGCAAATCTACACCAAGGCGGTGAACCGCCTGTGCACTGCCACTAGCCAGCTGACACATCGCAGCGTCAGCATGCAAGTGGAGATGTCGTTGCAAAAGGTCTTGCGCAGGTCACCACTGCCGTGGAGCAACTGCAGATGGAAAAAGCAGGTGGCACAGCACTCATGGCGCCAGGGGAGAGTGAGGAGACATCCAGTGGGAGCAGTATCACCACACCAGTGCCAGATCCAAGAAGGCGCGTGGGAGTGCAGTGCCTGTGGACCCAAGGTAGGGCAATCAGCCCCCAGAACAGCCTGCAGCAGTCCGTTCAAGGAGGAGGTGAATTTGGAACAATGATTCACACAAATGGGTGAGGA
The DNA here is from genome assembly GCF_964263255.1 of Lissotriton vulgaris. Lineage (NCBI taxonomy): Eukaryota > Metazoa > Chordata > Amphibia > Caudata > Salamandridae > Lissotriton > Lissotriton vulgaris. Next base: position 1,532,309,284 of record NC_141689.1, on the reverse strand, counting down.
AACCCATTCCCACAAGACTCAAAACTTGCCTGTCTACCAGCGCAGTGGAACTAACATGTGCTAAGGACAGCAACACATATTGTGTTGGTCAGACTGTGTGACAAACTTCCATCCTGCAGTTAAAGATGTGAATAAACACAGATCTGCTACAAAATTTATGTTGCCTCATGTCATCATTACTCACCTAGAAGTAGTTCTGTGTGATCTCAGCCCGTCTCTGCTGTCCGACAGCTGCCTCAACTCCAACTGCTGGTCTGCCAGGGGGAGCTGGGCCATCATCATCTGACGTATCTGTATAACTCAGTTCTACTGGGATGCCTTTTCTCATTGCTATGTTGTGGAGCATTGCAAAAGTAGCCACAATCTTGCAGCAGGAATCAGGGCTGTATTGGAGTGCTCCTCACTTCTTATGCAGGCAGCAGAAATGGCTCTTCAGGATCCCAAACGTCCGCTCTATTACACAGTGCGTACATTTGTGTGCACAGTTGTATCTCCGCTCCCTTGCATTGGCTGGAATTAGGTACGGGGTCAGGATGAAGTCCTGCACTGGATACGCAGTGTCACCTGCAGGGATGAAAACAAGAGGTGAGTCAATATCCCACCCCCCAAAGATGTACTGTATGTAGGTATGTGTTCCATGCATTTACCTAGCAGGTAGCCCTCACCAAACTCGCCAGCATTCAGACGCCTGTGTATCCCACTATGTCTAAAGATGAAGGAGTCATGAGTACTGCCTGGGTATTTGGCTACAATGTCATGGATGATATGTTTGGCATTGAAGATGACCTGTATGTTTAGGGAATAGTATGATTTACGGTTTCTGAAGACATATTCATTGGTTGCTGGGGGTGTGAGTGCCACATGAGCCCCATCTATGCAGCCAATTACGTGGGGGAATCGTGCAATCTGGTAAAAGTCCAGTTTTGTTTGCTGTAATGCCTGTTGTGTGCTGGGGAATTGTTTGTGATGTTGTAGGCGATGTAGCATTGCATCTAAGAATGCATTGAAGAAGTGTGACAGGCAACTCTGTGAGACCCCACTTGCCACTGCTATCACCCCTTGAAAACTTCCAGAGACCAGTAGGTGCAGTGAGCACAGGACCTGCACATAGGTGGGAATGGCTTGGGTCCTGCGTGTTGGGTGTTCCAGATAGGGTTTCAGCACCTCTATCAGGTCTAAAATGGTATTAATGTCCAGCCTGTACTTGTCATGGATCTCCATCTCAGCCTGCTGGAACAGAGTGATGCGCACTCTGAAGATCCGTTCCTGTCGCCTCCTCCTCTGTGCTGCTGCCGAATTCTCAGCCTCCTGGCTATCACATATATCGCTGCCATTGTGGAAGTCCATATTGCATTGTGGGCCTGTTTATATATCTTGCACCTGGTTACCACCTGCATTCACTTGGTGGTAATCTTGCAGTGCAAATTAGCAACTTTTGGTTATTCGCAATTTGCAAATTTTTGATACATTGCTTAGCGACTTCTTAAGTTGCTATTTCTTTATTTGCGATCTTCACAGCTTGCGTATTGCAGACTACGAATTCACAAAAATATTCGCAGATTTCCTGCCTTGCAAATTAAGAAATCGCAATAAATTGCGTATTCTTATTTTGCAATGCGGAAATGTGTGGTACATTGCATTTCACTATTTTGCATTGGCAAACGCTGTTTTTTTGCCATTCCCAGCGTTTGCAAACGCAAAATAGTTTCATACATATGCCCCCAGGTCTTTATTGGCTGCGGTAGCCCACTACGGTGGGCTATTAGAACAGTCCACACCTTTAGGGCAGAATGTCCTAATTATAATGTGGAGTTCAAGGGGGTTAAAAACCCCAAGGCTCCAAAGCCTTTGATTCACAGCTGTTGCTGTTGCTGTGACTGTTCAACAGCTAACAGCCATGTGCAAGGCCACTACTGTTAGCTGTTGAACAATCACAGCAATAGCTGTGAAAGGGGGCTTAAGGTCTTCCTTCCCTCGGCTAAACTGCTTCTTCTCGTTCAACCGGGCGAGGATGACCCAGGAGCTGAGTAGCATTCCCCTCTCTCCTTCCGAGCCTCAAGTGATTCTATGAGCTACGGGAGGAGGGAGGGGTGAATGCTGTGGTGTGCTCTGCAGCACAGCCTCTTCCTTTCACTTCCCCCTTCCCACTCTATATATTTTAAAGAGACCAAGGAAATAGAAAGGCAATGCTTGTGAGTTCGAATATTGAAACGTTGAAAGCAGCGGTCCTATATCAGTTTAACCCCTTCCACGCTGATGACGAGCTGGGCTAGTCATGGTGTAGCCTCCTCGCACGCTGATGACGAGCCCAGCTCGTCACGTAACATGCGTTTTAAAAAATCTCAGCGCAGGAGCGGAATTCCGCTAGCGCGCATGCGGTTAAAAAGGTTGCTGGTGCTCCATTGTCTTCAACCGAGCTCTCAGCATTCCAATGTTCTAATACAGTATACCGCGCCTTCCATGGTGGCTTCATTTTCCTCACAGGCAGTGAATAGTATTTGTGCTCACCTCCCTGTTAAGAATCTACTTTTTTTTATTCTGCTGGGATGAACCTTGGCCAGGCTTATCCGTGGAAAAGAAACAAGAGGAGAGATATTTGGTATTCTAATGTTTAATACTGCAGAGCAACATTACTTTAGACAAACAGTATAATTTGTCTCAAAATACAAGATCTGACATTGGAGAGTCTTTAACAAATGTGGCGCTACCCAAAGCTTTGAAATTAATATTTGTGCCCTTTCAAATAGATAACATTTCTACTCTGCTAAAGTTCAGAAATATAATTTTTAGCCTCTTCCACACATTGGTTTTCTGAGATGATAGTGCATTTGTACAAGGCAACAAACCATTGTAATGGATATTTTAATATTGAATGTTTATCAAAATAATTGAACCCTAATTATTTGTGAGAATTAGGAATGTAATATAGTGGTTACGAAAGCAAGGGAAAGATACGCAATGTCATCTTCACAGACTAACTGTCAAAATGGAAATGTAACAGATCACTGATGTGTAAGTTAGGCTTTACCTATTATGCTGTCACGAAATTAGGGGGATGTTAAACAATTACATAAAGTAAAGATCAGATGAAGGGATCAATCTAAATAAACCTACTACTACGCATGTTTGGAAAGAGCATAATGTGTATCCCAAGTCACTTTGCATTATAATTTGTAACCACATATTTTGAAGTTTGGATTTATGTAAGAACAGGTACATAGGGCACACATCTAAGCAAAGATATTACTCAAGGCCCTGTAGGTTATGTTTGTATTTTGCGATAATCCACCTAGTCTGATTTTACATATTATCATTTATTTTTAGTCTTGACAAAAATTAATTAAAATTAACAATTTCCTCTAGATCAAGAACAAAGTCTAAACTGCACTGGTGATTTGCACTAATGTAGATGGAATGTCGATTCATCCATTTGGATACCTTTGCAATCACAATGGAGAAGCAAGAAAAAAGTAATAACACTGAAGCATGGCAGTGTGTGATGACCAGACACACCTTTTCGAATAAGGAAGAATCTTTGGCAATACTTGTTAATATACGGACTGGTGACTATATCGTTGCATTACATCCATTCTGTCATTGGATCTTCTGGAAATGTCATATATTCACCTGTTACACAGACAATCTGCCCAATGCCCTTTGTAGACTAATCTGAATCTTATTACTTAAATGTGTACATGTCAAATATGTTGAATGAGTGCAACTTAACACATCTGTAAGTCACCTTTCACCATAGCTGACCAGGAGAATGCTCTCTGACCATGGTCATGAAGCCATTTAATCACCACATGACTCCACCTGCGGTGTCACTCAATGCAGCACATTGCAGAATCAGATCCATCACAAAAAGAACATTTGGCATATTAAAGTCAAGTTATCATCCGGATGCTTCAATATAGGAGTCAGTTGGACTCCCATTGACTTCAATGGGAGCCTGAGATTGTATTGTATTGTATTGTATTGTATATTGGATTTATATAGCGCTTATCACCCAGGGGTCTCTAAGCGCTTGCCTTGGGAACCCGTCCTGGCTTTTCCCTGTGAGATAGCCCCTACAGGGCATCCCCAATGTGAAAGCCAGGCATCCCGCCGCGGGGGCTGTTGTGGAGATTAAGCAAGCTTAATGCCCAGAGTTGCATAGTGTGAACCCATGATTAGGTCAGGCACCGAAGCGAGAATTATCGAGTCCGTGGACATTTGAGCTCAAGACCGTGCCGCGTCGGGAATTGAACCCAGGTCTGACCTCTGCTTCAGGGTCTGCCTGCTCTAACCAGTGAGCCACACTTCTCCCCGTGAACGTGAAGACAGGCTCCCATTGAAATAAGGGGTAGCTGGGGAAAAATGTGCACCCTGTGGTGGGCAACCCAAGGTGCCTGCCACACGGTGCATAGTTAGGAAGAGGGGGATCATGGGTACCCCCACGGGCCTGACTCAGAGGGCCCCGGGTGAAGGGGGCTTGCTACGGGCACCAAAAAACAATTCTGGTAGCATTTTTATTCCGGGCAAACTGAATCGGAACAGCTGTCTGAATCGTTCATTGTAATCTCTCACTCGGAAACCGAGCCCATGGAGCTGGACAATTTAGCTCGGGATAGACTAAACCTTTCTGAACGCCTTTCCGAACTGATTCGGACAGCCCTTACGGCTTACGGGCATTGTAATCGGTCATTCAGAACTGGATACAGTTCGGTCGGAAACAAGGCTTCCGAATCGGAATTGCCAAGCCTGAATCTGTTTCAGAGCCCTTCTGAACGAGATTGTTATCTACCCCTAAGTGTTCTGTACCATGATTCTAGTCTTTCCAATACCACTCAACATTGCATTAGGAGGGACAATACCCAATGAAGAAGCAGGAACAGACATTGGGGAGGGGTGTTCATAATTATCCTCTCTGCCACAGGAGGGTGGAAGAAAGAGAACTTACATTGTAAGTGTAAATAACGTATTTGCTACTTTTGTAACTCAGTTGCAAAATACCATATCGAATGCACCTGTCAATGAAACAAATCAATATTCTAGACTCTATTGTCCATTAGAAGCTTCTTTCACATTAATGCTATTGTACAGATTAGTTAAGTAGAATGAAAGTGATGTGCTTTCAACCCTCTGTCACTTGTGCCCAGAAGTTGCCATAAATCTATTCACAGTATGTGTCACAAATCAGTCAGGCAGTTGTTAGCCACTGCTTTAAGTAATCATCTTGCTGCCAACCAGGTCACATTCTAAAACATAGATTTCTACCATCAATGCATTTCCTATTTTGGCATGGAAAGGGTACATATATATGATGTTCACGTTTTATGACTTATGACATGTGCCCAACATATAAAAACGACTTGACATGATTATGTATCCATGTTTGCTTTGACCTGCTGCTGCACCTTAGAATGACATGTCTACCTACAGGGACCACAATGTTACCCATCTCCTCTGAGCTGTACCATCAATTATTATTTATTAAGGTTGATGTGAGCATACATCAAATATGTGCCAACACAGCTAACATAGAGTGATGATATATGCTGTCAACTGTTTATTACTGTCTGACCAAAGGGGTCATCTACACTCATGCACCTAATTCTACATTCAATTGATTTATTAAATAAACAAATACTATTACTCCTTGTGAAATATGTTCCTGGCATTGCATTGCTGAGTGGTGTGACACATGGCACATATGCACATGAAAAAAAACTTTGCTCAGCATGGCCTTGTGTATACCATCATAACCAAGGGATATACTGCTAGATTCATCAAAGACCCGTTTTGCGAGTCTTTAATAGCGATTCATAAGGAATCGCTATTAAGGACTTGCAAAACGGGATTCATGTAGGAATTGCAAAAAACATTGCGATTCCTACATCTTCCTTATTTGCGATTAGCAAATTGCTAATCGCAAATAAGGAATAACTCCCCATTCATTCCTATGGGCCTTTATGGGGAGTATTCCTTATTTGCGATTAGCAATTAGCTAATCACAAATAAGATAGCGATTTCAAGGGTGCCAGGGGTGTCTAAAGGACACCCTGTAGCACCCCTGAAATGCAAATTTACACAGGTGTTGCGCACACACATGTCCAAAGGACTTGTGTGTGTCTAACATGCAACAGAGAAAAATGCACTAAAGTGCTTTTTTCTATTTTTTCGCTATTTACCACGAAGTCAGACTTCGTGGTAAATAGCGACCAAATATTGCAAATTCGCAATTTCAAATTGGTCAATGATTTGCATTTAAGGAATCTCTAATAGAGATTCCTTAAATCCAAATTCCTCGCAAATGTGCGAATTCTTAATTAGCGAATTTTGCATTTGGGATGATGAATCCCAAATGCAAAAATTGCACTCGCAAAGGACCAGATTCTCAGAATCTGGCCCTTTGCGAGTGCAATTTTGCTTGATGAATCTAGCTGATAGTGTATACATGAACTTCATAACATGCCACGTTCTCTTCATGTACTAAGGGTGAACATTGTCCTTTTGTACCAACAGTATGTTCACACAAGATGTGTGATGCTCCTGTTGTTAGCTCTGGATTAACCATTAACATAATCTTTGCTTTTCAAAATGACAAGTAACAAACAATATTAGGGCAGGTTTAATAAACGTTCAAAGGGATGGACGGTGCACCACATATCTACTAAATATCATGAGCTACACCACACAAACTGATGAGGCAAGTCTTCTGTGTATATTTCTTAACCTCATGCGCGCTAGCGGCAATTCCGCTCGCACGCTGAGATTTTCAAAACCGCACTTTGCGTGACGAGCTGGGCTCGTCATCAGCGTGCGGGGAGGCTACGCCATGACGAGCCCAGCTCGTCATCAGCGTGGAAGGGGTTAATGCTATATAAAACTCAATCCTAGTTGTATGCTAATCTGCTCATATTTGTGCAAAAATGTATTGGCACAGGTACAGGGCCTAGAAAACAAATGTGTTCATTTTCAAAGACTTGTTTAAATGGTGCAGTTCTAGTCAAGTCAAGAAAGCTTTATTTGTTTGTAGGCAAACAATCATAAAAGCACAATAGCAGCATTTCATTCATGTTAAAATTCATATAGAGTACATTTAAACAAATTGATAAAAACATTATTAAACTTCACAAGCTTTCCTGAGATTTAAGAGAAACATTTAAAATAGAGACAATTGTGTTCTTAGATACAGAACTTTTTTCAAGAAAGTTACCGTCCTAAAAACCGTATGTACATTGTCTAATTGTTGTAGAGTCAGAAGAGCAGGTCGGCATTGGTGAAGCCTGGACCGTTTTAACACAGGGACTATACTTGTTCTCATGGAACTAGAATAGAATTTACAAAAAAGAATAACATGAATCGAGGTCTGCTTGGAGATTTTAACACAGGGGCACATCTGTAAGATTTGGAACTAGTCATTTGCTTTGTGCAGAATAACTAATCTATATAATATTCCCAAGCGGAAGAGAGTTAAAAGGAACCTGTCGAAATCACTCAGGACCAAGGTGAGGTAGGGTTGAATATTAAAACTAGTTACAATCAATTGGTTATGCAGGACTGTAGGTTTTGCAATTTCATTTGATAGCTTAGCGGAGTCTAGTGGAGACAAGCCCTTTGCTTTTAGTTCCTTCCTACTTATTTCCCTGATGGTACTGGGGTTGGTGAAATACTCTGGATGGTCAAGATCTTGAACAAAACCTTTGAACATAGCTTATCCATGGGATCTTCAGGGCCCTATCCAGTTTCAAAATGTCCAGAACGATATCTCTGTTTAGTTTTGTATCTTCCTTTGTCCAGAATCTGTGCCATAACAGCACAGGCTCAAGTTTTAATAAATCTGAAACAAAGGAGAGCCCCAACTCCGCGTGACATATACTTGCGGACGTGCCGTTAGGACCAGATAAAATATATTTAAAAAAATAGTTTTTTACTCTTTGAATGGGAAGCAAATCAACAGGTCCCCTGATCCCAGTGCCGTAGATTGCCGCTGCGACACATTTAGCTATATATATTTTGATTAGCGCCTTCGGTGATCTTTTTCCTGTAGAGATGAAATCTCTAGAGGGAAAGGGCATAGGTGTCTATTATAGAGTGAAAATAACAGGCATGATTGACACTGAACACCACTACCCCTTCCTCAGGCTTCAGTGATGTTTATGAACAATCTCATATGTTCAGAATGTAAACATATTCAATAGTATTTATAAAATAATTGTCGTTATACATTTATCTTACACAACCATCACTGGCAAAGCTAATAGTCCTGGCTGCTTTCAGGTACGTGTAATGTTGTGCACACAATGGAAATAAAAGAAATTTACTTTAGTCATTTAATCCACGACCTTGATTACAAAGGCCATGCCCCTTTTACAGTTACCCCGCCATCCCACACCACTTGTTTTCATCCCACAAAAAGCCCAGCATGTCAAACCTTACTTCTAGGGGATAAAAAGTGAATTACAAGGCATAGAATGCAAAAAGAACTGTTGTGTTAGACCTCAAATCCGAGTGTCACAATTAGCATGGGTAAGTTGGCAGCTATTAACAGGGGTTTCAAAGATTAAAAGCTTAATTCTGGATTTCATTGGTGCCATTATTATGGCAAATGAAGCGTTAACAGTTACTCTGCCTAATACATATTGCTGAATCTACAGCGAGACCCACCCAAACTGCACCAAAATTGAAAAAAGCAACATTTGCGCAAAGGACTTGTCAGTTTGACCCTTTTCTAAGATTCACCCAGAAATATCTTGGCGCGCGTCATTATTTCATTTTCTACTTGCACAAACCCAACGGCAATTCGGATTCTTTGCGTTAGCAAAATCGGTCAAAAGTTAAAAATACAAAACAACAAAAAACCTTGACAAGGTGTCTTTTTGTGGTGTCCTTACCTGGAAAAAACACTTGGCTAAACTGTTGTTCTGATAACTCATGATATCCATGAAAGAAAACAATCCTTAAACGATCAAAAATGAAATGATAGAAATTAAACTTTCAATTGTTCGTGTTTCAGTTAATCGACAGTCTATCCAGCAAACATGGCCCGACACAGTGAGCAAAGATTTAACTAAAAGAAAATATCTTAAATGTGTAAGAAAAAGGGACATTTCTCTAGAAGACCCTTTATCTTACTTAAAAAACATACACAGCACAAGAACGTGCTGATATCATGCTTTTAAATCTGCCCTCAGAAAATGCAACCCCCTTTCCCCTCCCGCTAAAACTAACTTAGATTTAAAAAAAAAAGGAAAACAGGCTCTGCTAATCATATCAGTCTTCCTTTTAAAGTCACCAAGGACACTTTTTCATTGGACGCTATAAATCTAGGTGTATTTGTACAAGAATTGCCGCTAACTAACGCTAACGTTAGTTAGCTGCAATTTTCTTACTGCTGCATACCACTGAAAACTTTTGCCATGGAACCGACGTATTTACAATACGTCGCTACATGGCGATAGTTACTCATCGCGGCGTAAATTGTCGACGTTAAGACCTGCGCTACAGCAATAAAATTCTTGCCACTAATGTGAAAAAAGTGACGGCCGGCCTGTCAGCAGTCAGAAAACGCATGCTAATCAGGTGATGCCACTTTTTCACGTTTCGCTGGAAAAATAATTACAAAAAAACCACGAAGTACCCAAAACACAAATTAAAAACAAAAACCCTGAAGAATCATGGAGGAAGCTCGACTCAGTAATTCAGGAGAGAACAACCCCCCTAACTCCTCAATCAGCCAGGAAGACCAGCCAAACACCCTGGGGACGTGGAAGCGGAAAACCAGGTTCAGCCAGCTGGAAAATGAGATCCTTATATCGGAGGTGACAGACACACAACATCAGCTTTTTGTCAGCTTCACAGTGTCATTGGGGACCAAAAATGCAAATGGCAGTCCATTGTAGCCAAGGTGAATGCTGTAGCAGAGGTCAACACGACAGTGATCAACTGCAAGAAGCGCTGACATGATGCTAAGCGCAAGACCAAGCAGAAACTGTCCAAAAATCGCCAGGCAGCACTGCAGACCGGAGGTGGGTGTCAAGCACCACAAGAGGAGCTGGATGTCTTGAAGGAACAGGTGTCCGCAGTCATCTGTGATGAGTCGGTGGTTGGAGTCCAGGGACAGGATAGTACTGAACATGACCAGCTACATCAGCAACAGGGTACGTAACAACAAGGGACTGGGGTGACTGAGGGATGGGCACTAATGTTACTCATGTCCAAATAAATATCCCTCAGTGAACACCAACACTGTCTGCATATTTATTTTCAGACACATTGGTACCTGGGAGTATGGAAAGGGGCGACCGACTCGGTCCCCCCGAACGTATGGCCGAGTGCCTCGATCCCCCCGGGAAGCCATTTTTGGGCGGGAGGCGCGTCTCAGCTGGTATGCCCGAAGCGGCGTAGCCGGGGCGCGCTCGTTCCCGCCCTAGAGTGGGCTGGCCTAGACACCGACGCAGCCAGCCACGCCCTCAGGGGCAGGCAGGGGCGGGTATACGCCCGCCCTGAAGACGGATAAAAAGGGACGCAGGACCAGAAGACATCCTCTTGTTCTTGTGCTCTGAAGCTGCACCTCCTCGCTGCACGTGAGCTCGGGACAGAACGAAGAGCCAATTTTGACCCACCCACCAGCCCCTGAAGACAGCCAGTGGTGTATAATAAAGTTGATTAATTTTGTTTCGGTTTTTGTTTACAGGTTGTAGTGCCATGTTGATTTTGAGTTAATAAAGAGTGGTCGTTTTTTAGTATGTTTGCCATTAAAGATATTCAGTTTAGTGTTGAATTTTGATGCATGCTCTTTCGGTCATAGTGGCCAATGTATTCTTAGGTTAATTTGCACTGTCGTATTTATTTTGGTAGGCGGTAAGGTCATGATCGGTGAGCCCTAATTAGTAGATCCCTATGAGTGGGCGTCACCCAACACGGATGGGAGCGCTCGGGAGAGGTGGCCATTGGCCCCTCAATGGGGAGGCGGTCCCTTCTAAGGATGGGTCGCCGGAAGTAAAGGAAAGGCGGTCAAGGCCCCTTCCTTTGTAGGAGGGGTTACAGCCCCCTCCTGGGGAATTTCCCGGGGCCAGTGACATCTGCGACGGCAGATGCGGTAAGTTGTGTGGGGTTGGGATAAGGTCCACGATACCTTCTAGATACCTCACACGAGTATTCGAACGACCTTTAACTGGCGTCGAGTTTTAGGTGCCCCCGTCAAGTCAAGGGAAATTGGTAGTAGTTGCACTTGAGGTACGCCTCCGTGCTGTCGCCCATCCCAAGTGGGAGGGGTAAGTCTGGTTAGGGATCTTGACACCGGTTATGACCTTGCCGTTGGCCCTTAAACGTTAGGTTGTACAATTTCAATATGTCAAGAAATGTTTTGTAGGTTGCTAGTTCGGCTAGGAGAACCTCTGTATTAGAGAATCTGTTAAGGTTAGCCAAACATCGCAATATGGTAATGAAATTGTACATAACATGAAACGTTTAATGTTTTAATTTTGTTTTAATAAATACGGCCGGGATGGTCACTCCATCCCACTTCCAAAAACTTCAAGAACTGTTTCCGGTTTCCCTCTTTTGGGGATTGTGTTGAGAGGGGGTGGCGGGTATCTCGGCCATATAGCCACATGTCACCTCAGTTGTTGAATAAATATAAAGACACATAATAGTGGTGTCACTGACCTGCAAATCTGCACATAACAAAATTCTAACATAGAGCACAAATAATATACTTTAGTCTACAACCTAAGGGCAACATGAACAAGCAAAGGGGAATATTGACTGGAGAGGTGGCAGAGTGTCACATTGGCCTCCTAATACCAAACTCAGCCAAATTGGCAACACAGGGCTGCATCTCATTGACAACAATGTGATACAGCCCCACAAACCTCCCAGCTCAGGGGCAAAAGGTAGCAGGCCACCACCGATGCTGGCATAATGCAACATTGTGCAAGGCCTGGCCCTGGACTGTCGATTGATCCAGGACATCGTTATCCTTCCCAGATGCATATCGGATCACTCCCCAGTTTTTATGCGTCTAGGTAGTCTCCCGGCCTCATGCCCGGTCTGGCGGCTTAACGCCTGGTTTCTCCAGGACAAGGATTTCCGGAAGCATGTAGGGCTTGAACTGCGTCACTACTTTGCCGCCAACCTCGGTTTCGTCCCCTAGTACCTTATGGTAGGCCACTAAGGCAACTATTCGTGGGTTTGCCAAAAGCCAACTTAAACTCCAACGCACGAAACAGGAGGCCCGACTCATGCTCCTGGAGACCCAGGCTGCCCAGCTGGAAGCCCATCTGCCTGGAGAATGAACGGAGGCTCAGGATCGGAAGCTCGCATTCCTTAGGGATGAGCTCAGACAGGCCTTCATGGAGTCCGCTAAGCTGTTGTGGAGGTCCTCAGTGGCGCCGGTGTATGGGTGGGGAGATAAATATGGGAAGCTCCTCCACCACTTGGCCACTTATCCTACGGCTAACTGTATTACTCCCGAGGTGATGGATTCCCATGGGGAGACCCATCAGGCCCCCACGGCGGTGACCTCATGTTTTGCTTCATACTATGCTTCTTTGTACTCTGCCCAAGCCCCAGACCTCGCTATCTCGGAGCTCCTCCAGAGTGAAAGATTCCCCCTCTTCCGGCTCACTGACGCTGAGGCAGAGGGCCTTTATCTCCCGATTACTCCAGAAGAAATCAGTGATGCTATCTCCTGCATGGTGGCAGGTAAGACGCCGGGGCCAGATGGCCTCCCACAGGAGTTCTACGCGTCTTACCGGGACACGCTGATCCCCCATCTCTTGGCACTGTACCTAGAGGCGGCAGACCGCAGCTTCTTCCTTCTTGAAACGGATCTGGCCACCATTGTGGTGATTCCTAAGTCTCAGCCCTCCTCTGCCCACTGCTCTAATTACAGCACTATTTCCCTTATCAACTCGGAGCTCAAAATATTTGCTTCAATCTTGGCACAGCGCATACGCCCTCACCTGAGCACATTGGTCCACATGGACCAAATTGGCTTTATGCCCACCCGGGCTACCAGGCACTGCCTCAGATGACTCTACCTTGCTCTGGTGCACCGGCAACAACTAACTCCCTATCTCTCGTTGCTCCTCATGGATTTCGAGAAAGCATTTGATTCCGTGGATTGGTGGTATCTGGAGGCGGTGTTGTCGGAGATGGGCTTGGGGCCCCCCTTTCGCAATCTGGTCAAGACCCTATACTGCAAGCTGCGGCCCCAGGTGATGGTTAATGGAGCCCTCCCATGCCCCTTCCCCATTGGGAGGGGCACGAGGCAAGGTTGCCCCCTCTCGCCCCTCCTTTTAGCGTTAGCGATAGAGCCTTTTGCTTCTTTCTTCCGAGCGGACCCGCACCTCACCGGGTGGCACTGGCCTGGTCTGGTGGAGGACAAGATTCTTTTTGTCGGACCCAGCCCGCTCAGGGCCTCAGTGTCTCCGAGCCCTACACCTCTTTGAGCGTGTCTCTGGCCTCAGATTGAACGCAGCCAAGTCTGTCCTGGTCCCCCTTCATCTGTCAAGAGAGTGTTTCGATTGGCAATACTCGATCTCTCTCTGGCAGCAGTCGTTCAAGTACTTGGGGATCTGGGTGATGCTCCTTCCTGATCTCGCCTGGTCTTTCAACGTCAACCCTCTGGTGAAGCGGGTTCGCGCTGATCTCCTTCGATGGCAGACGTTGCCACTGAACCTTATGGGCAGGATCTCTCTTTTCAAGATGATGGTCCTGTCCTGTTTCCTTTACATGCTTTAAAATATGCCCCTCGCCTTCTCGCAGTCCTTGTTCCGTGAGATGGATGGCTTGGCCATTAAATTCCTGTGGGGGGATCAGAGGCCGCGATTGGCCCTTAATCAATGCAGGATTCCGCCCTTTGATGGGGGGTTAGGAACGACTAAACTACATCTGTATTATCTGGTGACCAGGCTTCTTACTGTACCGTACATGACTGGTTTAATGGCAGTGGGCAGATCCTGCCTACCGCCTGGAACTGCATGCTTTGGGTTTCTCTGGTATTCAAGGGATGCTCTATGGAACTGCTGTCCCCCACACTCTGCCGGAATTACTCGTGGGGTGTTTAAGCCTGGCGAGCCGCCCTGTGCCACACCTGCTGGTCGGGCAGGTTAACCCAATATACCCCCTTGTGGTGCAGAACACAGCTCAAAGACATTGCCACTCTCTCTGGGTTTAGAACCTGGAACCTCATTGGAATTTTCCAGTAAGGGGATGTCTGGCGCGGGAGCCACATTTGCAAATTCTCAGAACTACAGACCCGGTTCTTCATCCATGCCTCTCATTTCTACCGCTATCTTCATTTGTGCCATGCAATCCATTTGCACATCTCGGAAGGGACCTCCTTGCCCGAATATAGCCCGCCTGAAGCACAGGTTATGACTGGTAATTTGGGAAGGGGGGATTTCCCGCATTTACAGTTCCCTCACAAATAACACCCCCAATTCCCTTTCCTCTCTCTGTGATAAATGGGAGGGTTTGATTGGTCCATTATATGATGCTGATTTGAGGGATGCGCTGATGGCCCCTAAAATAGTTACAGCTTCTGCGCGGTTCCGATTTGTTCAAGTATACTATCTACACGCGCCCTATCTCATGCCATTGCTCCTTCATCACTCTGGGCTCTGGCCTGATACTTACTTTCCCAGCTGTCACTGCCCCCAAGAAGATTTTTATCACATGGTATGGCTCTGTCCCGATATTACGCATTACTGGGAGCTAGTGACCACTGATGTTACTGAGGTCCTGGGCTGGGCGATCCCGTTGAACCCGATGAACATACTCTTGGGTTTACTGATGGTTTGGGCGGGAACAGGACAGAGTAGCTTTGTCTCACCACAGCCCTGATGGTAGCTAAACAAGATATTGCAGCCCTTTGGCTGGACCCGTTGGCCCCTTCCATGACACGGTGGCGCAGAGGGGTAGATTTGTGTGCAGTGCAGGAGCGCCCCATGTATGCTGCCCGCGGCTGCCCTAAAAAGTTTCGAAGGGGTTGGGGTAAATGGGTAGGGGTGGTGGAAGACTGACCTTCTTGAAGTTTCCCTGTAGACATGGTTGTGGACATTGTCGCTTGATATTCCTAGTCGGACTCCTGTATGTGGGGGGCTTCCTCCCCCCTGTTTTATCTGTCACTATTATGTACTGCTCACTGTGCAAAAAGCTGAAAATGTTTTCATTAATGAATATGTATCCATCAAAAGTCAATCAAATTACTTATTTAAAAAAAACATGTTTTATCTATGTGCCATGCTCACAGAACCATACAGTCCCTGTCAAGGTGCATGTCAAGTGAAGTATGACACTGAGCAAAAATTACAATGTTGCACCATTGCATCAACTTGCTACATGTCACCTTCACCTGAAATGTCAAAATGCACTCATCCACATCAAAGTATCTACATGTGTCATATACTTAACAGTATTGTACAGAAGTCACAGTCCTGGTGTGAAATTGCCATTACACATTGACATGCATGGAAACCAGTCTTTGGAAAAAGTCAACAATAGCAGTGAACAAATACATAGGCAGTCATGTCTGTAAACATCCTTACACAAGCATCCAAGCATCCAATCGTCCTGAGCGGAACAGCATGTATCATCCATGTGTCCATCTGAGGGGCATATTTACAAGGGTATGTAACTGTTACCACGCAACTTTTAGCACGAAATACTTTTACAACTAGACTATTACCACGCAGGACCCTTTACCACGAATACCTTTACAACGCATTACACTACAATGCAGATACTATTACAACGCATACCGTTACAACGTAAGTATAGGTAAGTTTATCTTTTTTAAAAAACAATTATTAGGGGTATTGGGTTTGGGTTTTGGGGTACAGGGGTATTTTTAGGTTTCAGGGTTGGGTTTGGGTTTTGGGGTACAGGGGTATTTGTAGGTTTCAGGGTTGGGTTTGGGTTTTGGGGTACAGGGGTATTTTTAGGTTTCAGGGCTGGGTTTGGGTTTTGGGGTACAGGGGTATTTTTAGGTTTCAGGGCTGGGTTTAGGTTTTGGGGTACAGGGGCATTTTTAGGTTTGTGGGTTGGGTTTGGGTTTTGGGGTACAGGGGTATTTTTAGGTTTCAGGGCTGGGTTTGGGTTTTGGGGTACAGGGGTATTTTTGGGTTTCAGGGCTGGGTTTGGGTTTTGGGGTACAGGGGTATTTTTAGGTTTCAGGGTTGGGTTTGGGTTTTGGGGTACAGGGGTATTTTTAGGTTTCAGGGCTGGGTTTTGGTTTTGGGGTACAGGGGTATTTTTAGGTTTCAGGGCTGGGTTTGGGTTTTGGGGTACAGGGGCATTTTTAGGTTTCAGGGTTGGGTTTGGGTTTTGGGGTACAGGGGTATTTTTAGGTTTCAGGACTGGGTTTGGGTTTTGGGGTACAGGGGTATTTTTAGGTTTCAGGGTTGGGTTTGGGTTTGGGGTACAGGGGTATTTTTAGGTTTCAGGGTTGGGTTTGGGTTTTGGGGTACAGGGGTATTTTTAGGTTTCAGGGCTGGGTTTGGGTTTTGGGGTACAGGGGTATTTTTAGGTTTCAGGGCTGGGTTTGGGTTTTGGGGTACAGGGGCATTTTTAGGTTTGTGGGTTGGGTTTGGGTTTTGGGGTACAGGGGTATTTTTAGGTTTCAGGGCTGGGTTTGGGTTTTGGGGTACAGGGGTATTTTTAGGTTTCAGGGCTGGGTTTGGGTTTTGGGGTACAGGGGTATTTTTAGGTTTCAGGGTTGGGTTTGGGTGTTGTGGTACAGGGGTATTTTTAGGTTTCAGGGCTGGGTTTGGGTTTTGGGGTACAGGGGTATTTTTAGGTTTCAGGGCTGGGTTTGGGTTTTGGGGTACAGGGGTATTTTTAGGTTTCAGGGTTGGGTTTGGGGGTACAGGGGTATTTTTAGGTTTCAGGACTGGGTTTGGGTTTTGGGGTACAGGGGTATTTTTAGGTTTCAGGGTTGGGTTTGGGTTTTGGGGTACAGGGGTATTTTTAGGTTTCAGGGTTGGGTTTGGGGGTACAGGGGTATTTTTAGGTTTCAGGGCTGGGTTTGGGTTTTGGGGTACAGGGGTATTTTTAGGTTTCAGGGTTGGGTTTGGGTTTTGGGGTACAGGGGTATTTTTAGGTTTCAGGGTTGGGTTTGGGTTTTGGGGTACAGGGGTATTTTTAGGTTTCAGGGTTGGGTTTGGGTTTTGGGGTACAGGGGTATTTTTAACATATTTATTTACAAATTAATAAATAAAAATTAATATAATTAATTAAAATATTTAATAATAAAATAATTATTAATTAATTAAAATATTTAAATTATTATTAATTACATTATTTTAAAATATTATATACTTACCTATACTTACGTTGTAATGGTATGCGTTGTAATAGTACCTGCGTTGTAGTGTAATGCGTTGGTAAAGGGTCCTGCGTTGTAAAAAATGCGTTGTAATGGTATGCGTGCTAAAAGTATGCGTGGTATCAACATATATCCATTTACAAGCACCCATCCCCATGCCAATATCAATTGTTGTGACATTGGTGTGGTGATAGTGGCTTACCACCACTTACAAGCCACCGTAATCCGCTGTCATGTAACGAAGGCCCACATACACACTTCACATGGTGTGAAAGGTGAGGGTAATGGGTGTTGCATTGGGTGTCCCCCGCGACACCCATAGAAAAACACGCTGCCCTGTTCTCATAAGGGTGAAGCCAATATGAGGCTAGTAAGATATGTATGCAAGGAAAAACATGATCTCTAACATGCAAATATATAATAAAAATCTTCATTTTCCAACGTTTTTGATGTTTCCATGTGTACTGCATTGCGCATTACTATACTTGAGACACACATACAACCTCATCTCCCTTTTATATTGCAGAGGGAGATACATCACCTCCTGTACAGCAGCCTTTCCCACTCTTCAATGATCAAGATGAAGACATCTCGACCAGGACACTCTCCAAGAGCTGCTCAATTCCATTGGCAGCACTTCTCCGGAAACAGGACCATCCAGCAGCGTCGTGGCAGCTCTACCCCTCCACAAAACACCCAGCAGCAAGCACCAACCACTGCAGCTGTCTCCCGGGACCTTGAGGACCCACTTCTAACATTTCAAGGCCATGCAGTAGAGGTCAAGCAGGAGATGACTGGTAGCTGTTGGTGGGATTTGACAGCCTGGCGGTCAAACTAGATGTGGTCCATGGGTTTCTCAGTCCCATTAAGGACTACCTAGAGTCCATCACAGGCACCCACAGTCTGCTCCATGCTCTCCAGCATTCCATGGCTGACATTGATGGAGTACTTACTCAGGGACAATAATGACTGTCCAATTAAAGTGGACCCATGCAATGTCACGAAGGAGTTGCAGGAAATTAGAAAGAACATGGAGAACATGAGCAGATGCAGGCTTCACATGTGGCTGCCATGGCTGCATACCACAGAGACGTTGCTGGAGTCTTGCAAGCCCTGCAGCTTATCATCACTGCAGTGATGCCTCATCATTTGGCACAGATGAATGCTGCTGCACCTTCCACATCCACCTCTTACCCCCTGATGTGATGCAGCCTCACAGTACTCCATCCAGTACACCATCTGACACCCAGGAGGCACATGACACATCAGAGGAGGAAGATGTGGATTAATACACATTCTTGCGAAAAAGTTAGCTGTAGCATTCATCTGTGCCAAATGGACAGTTTCTGCTTTGATCTATGCTTACCATCATGCCTCAGAACATCCGATTCCACTGTACTATAAATGACTCTGCTGCACCCACCTTAGACTTTTATACAGACTGCCAATTTTGGCATTGTTCCCAGTGACACTGCCATCAGCCTGCTGACTGAACTCTGCCTCTTCCTCAACATGTCTTTGGACATGTTACCGCCAAAGGACTGTGCTTGGCCCTCCACTAGGCATTTACACAATGTGGGAGTTGTTTGTCCAAGAACTGGGCCAGTCTTCTACCAATGTGAATGCACATGTAAATAAAATAACTAAAGTCACACCGATTTGTGTTGCATATGGCCATTCAATTATAGACGTGTTAAAAAATGTATGATCAGTGTATTCATCAAAACTTACCCAGAGGAACATTTGATAAATGGTCATGTTGAGTCTGTGTCCTAGATGGGCAGTGAGATGAATGTCTATGTGTTAACTAGCCATGCCCTCATAGCTCAAATACTACATTCTTGCAATAAGTCAACATTTCCCCGATGTACATGATGGGTATAGGCACTTGCTGCAATTTGTTCAAGTCAGTGTCATGCCACAAGAAGTGTCTTCACCTAGCATTGCTAACAAGTCTTAGTTGGCAGATTTACTCAATACTCATGACACCCATCACAACAAAGCTTGTTGTGATAGTTGTCATTGCATGTCACATCTCAAGATAGAGCCCACACCATATTGACAAAGATGAAGAAGCATAATGGTGCATATTTACAAGCCTCTATTGGAAACACAATGTCACTTTGAGTGACATTGTGTTGGCAATAGGGCAGTCTCTTAGAGCACAAGGCATCATTCAGCCACTTAACGTGGCTTAACAATGCCGTGTAAATAAGCCACACTTCCAGGCTGTGCTCACCGTGAAAGGGGAAGGCAATGAGTCTTGCGGTGTGCAGTGCACTGCAATTAGCCTAGATTCAGATGCTGTCCCACAATTTCAAGGGTGGCATTAATAGGAGGCAGTGCCAAAAGTAACACCTGGGAAAAGCGGGTATAACACTGGCACTACAGGAAGAAATGCATCAATTCCCCTCATGTTTGATGTTTCATTGAGTTCCGCCTTGTGCAGCACACATTGGAGCAGCAAACTGACAACATTGTGTATGTGCAGGATGGTGAGCCTTCATGCACCTCAACATCTAATTTCACAAATGCAAACACACTTGCACTATGTAGGAACTTAGGAGGCCTGTGTTTGTGCCTGGCGGCTAGACTCTGCGCCAGCCTTATGTGAAATGCAGGTGTGTCCAGCATTCTTGGGAAATGGCACATACCTGTATTTTCACGATGGATAAGCATTGTAATTTCAAAGTTTGCTTAAGCCCATGTTTCTCTATCATGTTGCAAATGTGCGACAGTGTAGTGTACAACTCTGTGAATTACTCATTAGGTGATAAAAGTTTTAACAGAGTATCCCTATCCAAGGGCATAGCTCATAATTGCCATCCTGAAATTCATGTTTGATCCCTGAACACAAGACAACTGTATCCTGACAGTATCCGTTCACTTAAATATCATGTCATGACCACACTTACACATTCTAATGACAGTTGTGTGATTAAATAAGTTGTATACAATGTCAAAAGCACCACTCCGTCAAATCACTTCTGACATAAGTGTGTGTTGTATTTGCATAGCGCGAACAGTCACCCGTAAGTATCCCGGCGCTTGTACTCCTACCACAAGGGAACCCCTCCTGGCTTTTCCTTGTGAGGTGTCCACTCCTGGGCATCCCATGGTGAAACCAGGCATCCCTTGTGTATCGGGGGCCGCTGTGGAGACTAAGCAAGCTATTGCCCAGAGTTGCAGCGTGGGACCCATGCTTAGATTCAGCACTGAGGCGAGAATATCCAGTCAGAGGAATTTAAGCCCGATCCCGCCGAGGCGGGAATCGAACCCTGGTCCCTGGCCAGCACTCTGCATCAAGGTCTGCCGCTCTAACCATTGAGCCACACTTCTAAGTGCAACCACAATTCAGTACCATTTATTAAAATATAAAATTACCTACCCTAAACTAACACTAATCACTACATGAACCAATTCATTTACCAATATCATGACGGCATTTCCACAAACATCACAGAGGAAGCCTGGGCACAATACCGCTGGTCCCACTTTTAACAAGGCACAGAATATAGCAAGAAGCGCAAAGCCTGCCAAAACGAACTCGATCTTCAATCGAATCTCAAGGCCTGTGTTGAAAGTGATCCGGCCGATTTTGGGAAAAGAGAACAAGATCGACCAAAGAAAGAGCATCAAATGGCTCAAATTGATGCCACCAAAAGACAGATAAGAAAGGGGAGGTAAGAAGGTGCTCTTGGCCCAAATGGAATCCCGCCAGCACTTTATAAGCAGGAGGTAACATTCTGGGCTGAAGCCCTGGACCCACTTTTCAGAGAAATCAGATCGCTGAATATCATGCCCAGCTCTTAGAAAGGCTCAATTATTTCCTCAATCCATAAATCAGGCGACAAGATGAAACCTCAAACCTATTGTTTAGTGGCTCTTCCGGACATAGCAGCAAAATGTTTCGCAGGCTTGATATTGGAGGACCTGCAGGCCTGGGTGAAAGAAAAATCAGCAATTCCTCTCCAACAGACAGGTTTCACAAAATCAGTTGGGACAACAACTAACATGTTAAGCATGGCAATGCTCATGGACAAGGCGGCAGCGACAAGATCATCATTAAATCTCTGCGTTATTGACTACAAGGCAGTATTTGATCATGTCAATCGCATAAGACTGTGGTCCAACTTACATCATTGGGGACTTCCTCAGCCCCCACTCACCTTGATCATAAACCTGCACACGGACACTTGGCTACAGGTAAAGTTGGGAAACTGGACTTTCCTGTCAAAACACATCCCCACAGAAAATGGTCTGAAACAGGGCTGTGTTTTGGCACCCACTCTCTTCAATCTGTATACAGCCGATCTAGTTAAGCTGCTAACCACTTGCAACTCACACGCCCCGAAATTAGGAGACACAGCCCTTCCCTGTCTTCTTTACGCTGATGACATAGTCCTGATTAGCAAAACTAAAGTAGGGCTGCAACATCTCCTAAATACAACGCAGGATTTCTCACAAGCAAATGATCTCACAATCAATTTGGATAAAACGAGAACGATGATAATCGGTAAAAAGAAAGGCGACAAACTCCAACCTGGCTTTGGGGGGAGACCAGAATAGAAGGAACAACAGAATACAAATACCTTGGTGTGAAGCTGGACTCCGGGGGACAATTTGTGGCACAGAGGATTAGTATAAGGCAAAAAGGCTTAGTAATCGCAACGTCCCTAAAAATCCTAAATTCCACATTATCTGCCCCTTCCATCCTGCCACTTGCAGAGGTGGTTCGTTCAAAAATTTTACCATCAATCACCTATGGCAGCAAAGCACAGAAAGGCAAGGACGAGGAAGTACTCAACGCCACTGTAACTACTGCATACAGGGTTATCTTTGGGCTCCCGAAATACACCTCACCTGCTCAAATCAGACTCGAGTTTAGCGTCTTGAAGCAAACAATTGCCAGACAAGGAACCTTTGTCTTCACATGGGATAAAGTGCGAAAAACTCCTAGGGGAACGTTAAACGATCAGCTGTGGAGAGAGCACACCACATTACCAGTAGCAAAAAATCTTCATAGCTAAATTAGGGCTAAATCAACTTTGGGAAACATCGACAACCACTGTAATTTTTAAAAAAGCAGAGTGGAAGACGGTGAAACTACTGTCATGGTTGAAGGACAAGCCCGCACTTTCACAGAGAGCTCATGGATGGATGACTCTGAATACATACTCGAAGATAGGAATGCAAGCCTACTTTAATCTGGGATACGACAACAATTAAAAAATTGCATTTATGAAATACAGATTCGGCCTGCTTCCTTGGCTACGGAAAAAAGCAGGTCTTGTGTGCCGATTATGCGGAACAGCTCAGGAAGATCTGCTGCATTTACTATGCTCTTGTAAAGAACTTCTCAAAGAAAGAAAGAACTTGTTGAAACAACTATTTAATCAACGAGGAATTCGAACAAGGAGGCAAGCCCTGATTGCATGCTTTGCACCTAGCGATCCGCAACTGATCTGCAGAGCAGTAACATTTTTGAGACTGTGCGAAAGCAAAATGCCAAAAATAGAAACATCAGGAACCCTGTCAGAAATTACAAGCTAACATTAAGATGGCCCTGTTTTGACATTTTTATTTTTTATTTCTGAAGACAAGAATCCACAAAAAATGTTTAAGCTGCTAAAGCCCAAAACCAGCAAATTAATTAAACACGGTTTTAAGATTTTTAAAGTATTCTGAAGGAACAAGTTTTATGCATGTGTGTGACAGTTTTATTAAATATATATATATATATATATGTTTGTATTGCAACAGTTTTAATTCACTATGTAAATACAGATTTACTTACTTACTGTAATCACTACACTAACCTAATCTGAAATAACTGGTGCTACCTAAATGTAACTCTAAACTATCAACCTTAACTAATAATAAACACACAACAACATATCTAAGACATCAACCCCCCTCCCTCCCTTACAGCACATCATCAAATAGGACAAATACATCTTAACTAAACATGAACTTACTATACATATATCGTTTTTTTCGAATTGTAAAACAAAAAATGTGGTCTACGTGATGATATGTCCGTGTTGGAAGATCTACATAGGTAAGACCAATCAGCAAATTAACATGAGGATTACCCAGCACAGGTCGCGTATCAAAAAGAAAGTTTTGACTGCGCCAATGGTTGAACACTTTGTTGAAAAAGCACATGGTGAAAATGAATTCAAATGGTCAGTTTTATTCACCATTAATCTAGCTAAGCGCCCTGCTTATGTTGACAGAGTGTTGCTCCAAAAGGAAGCTTACTTAATTTTTAAATTTAACAGTACACAGACTGGTCTTAATAGCCTGTCTGAAATATCGAGGCTGTAGTACACAACATGTATGCCTCCCTAAAACTGATGGATACATTCTAAGTGAGAAAAGAATTTCTCTATAGAAAGGGACTTTTTTGTACATAAGGAACTAAAAACAATTTTTGTATACTTATATATTGTGTAATCGAAACCCTGCATTGCAACACCTTGTATCCTTGGCATGTGTGCCTGTGAGCGGTTTTGACAACAAGGAACATTGCAGCACACAGATATCATTTGCCCAAAAATTGAAAGATACACTTGAAGTGTTAATTTTTTCTATCAAAGCTAAAACGAGCAATTTCGGATACGTTGCTGGATGCACGTGTTCTTGCACGCGTGTTGGCAGAAAAGTTGAAACTACAAGTCCCATAAGCCCCGAGTATGATGGGAATAGATGTTATGACGGTTTCCAAAATGGCCGCACTCTCGGTCAAGTGATTCCGTGTTTGCAGGAAGAGCTGAGAGAGGTATTTTTGCCCCTGATCGAATCATTGCTCCGAATTTCGAGCATTTAGCACAATGGGCAAATTCTAAACAACAAGTGATATTATATTTTTGCGCTTTCAGATATCCCCTGGGTTATAAGAAATTGGACACCTTATTGGAAATCGGCAGTCGGGCCGCTTCCAGGTACGCATGCGGGGCGCTGGTTGTTGCAATGTTTAAAATCGGCTACATCCTCGTTCGGAGATAAAATGTATCCTCCGTCTTGTTTTTGTCTTCGCCAGCTCCAGTGATAGGAGGTTACGGCGAGATACTAAATAGCGAGCAGTTGAAACGCCACTACAAAAGAAATACGTTGTAGTCTCTGTAAGATTTTGAAAGGTACGTAATATAAGATATGTTACCTGTTGAATGTTCAGACTGAAACGGTAAAAGAAGAATGGTTCTAAATGAGATTTCATTCTTGGCAGATCACGATCTGGAATAAAGACTAGAACTGACCCATTGATACAACAAATTCGACTTAAACAAAATGGGTATGTTGCTAATATTTTTTAGACTAATTCTTGACCAGGCAAGACGCATAATTCCCGCAGGGCGCTTAGACCAGTCGCGCATTTCAGGCCATAGCCTATACTCGTGTACAATTTTAAATTACCTGTTCTTTATTTAATTTAATAATTGTTTTATATTTACCCTGTTTTTAGCGCCCCTTACTTGGTCTATAATCGTCTGCACACCGCATTTCGCGGGTCCCTCTCTCCTCGGTTTCCAATTAGGCAGCACCATCTTGGGGGTAAATCTGCACGGCGGCGCCATTCAGGGCAGCGTGCTAGGCGGCGAGAACCCAGGAATCTACTTAAAGCGAGCAGGGAATAGGAGCAGCAAACCTTGACCAGGCAAGACGCATAATTCCAGCAGAGCGCTTAGACCAGTCGCGCATTTCAGGCTTATAGCCTATACTCGTGTCCAATTTTAAATTACCTGTTCTTTATTTAATTTAATAATTGTTTTATATTTACCCTGTTTTTAGCGCCCCTTACTTGCTCTATAATCGTCTACACACCGCATTTAGCGGGTCCCTCTCTCCTCGGTTTCCAATTAGGCAGCGCCATCTTGGGGGTAAATCTGCACGGCGGCGCCATTCAGGGCAGCGTGCTAGGCAGCGAGAACCCAGGAATCTACTTAAAGCGAGCAGGGAATAGGAGCAGCAATCCTTGACCAGGCAAGACGCATAATTCCCACAGAGCGCTTAGACCAGTCGCGCATTTCAGGATTATAGCTTATACTCGTGTACAATTTTAAATAACCTGTTCTTTATTTAATTTAATAATTGTTTTATATTTACCCTGTTTTTAGCGCCCCTTACTTGCTCTATAATCGTCTGCACACCGCATTTCGCGGGTCCCTCTCTCCTCGGTTTCCAATTAGGCAGCGCCATCTTGGGGGTAAATCTGCACGGTGGCGCCATTCATGGCAGGGTGCTAGGCGGCGAGAACCCAGGAATCTACTTAAAGCGAGCAGGGAATAGAAGCAGCAATCCTTGACCAGGCAAGACGCATAATTCCCGCAGAGCGCTTAGACCAGTCGCGCATTTCAGGCTTACTGCCTAAACTCGTGTACACTTTTAAATTGCCTGTTCTTTATTTAATTTAATAATTGTTTTATATTTATCCTGTTTTTAGCGCCCCTTACTTGCTCTATAATCGTCTGCACACCGCATTTCGCGGGTCCCTCTCTCCTCGGTTTCCAATTAGGCAGCACCATCTTGGGGGTAAATCTGCACGGGGGCGCCATTCAGGGCAGTGTGCTAGGCGGCAAGAACCCAATAATCTACTTAAAGCAAGCAGGGAATAGGAGCAGCAATCCTTGACCAGGCAAGACGCATAATTCCCGCAAAGCGCTTAGACCAGTCGTGCATTTCAGGCTTATAGCCTATACTCGTGTCCAATTTTAAATTACCTGTTCTTTATTTAATTTAATAATTGTTTTATATTTACCCTGTTTTTAGGGCCCCTTACTTGCTCTATAATCGTCTGCACACCGCATTTAGCGCGTCCCTCTCTCCTCGGTTTCCAATTAGGCAGCGCCATCTTGGGGGTAAATCTGCACGGCGGCGCCATTCAGGGCAGCGTGCTAGGCAGCGAGAACCCAGGAATTTACTTAAAGCGAGCAGGGAATAGGAGCAGCAGTCCTTGACCAGGCAAGACGCATAATTCCCGCAGAGCGCTTAGACCAGTCGCGCATTTCAGGCTTATAGCTTATACTCGTGTACAATTTTAAATTACCTGTTCTTTATTTAATTTAATAATTGTTTTATATTTACCCTGTTTTTAGCGCCCCTTACTTGCTCTATAATCGTCTGCACACCGCATTTCGCGGGTCCCTCTCTCCTCGGTTTCCAATTAGGCAGCGCCATCTTGGGGGTAAATCTGCACGGTGGCGCCATTCAGGGCAGCGTGCTAGGCGGCGAGAACCCAGGAATCTACTTAAAGCGAGCAGGGAATAGGAGAAGCAATCCTTGACCAGGCAAGACGCATAATTCCCGCAGAGCGCTGAGACCAGTCGCGCATTTCAGGCTTATAGCCTATACTCGTGTACAATTTTAAATGACCTGTTCTTTATTTAATTTAATAATTGTTTTAGTTTTTACCCTGTTTTTAGCGCCCCTTACTTACTCTAAAATCGCCTGCACACCGCATTTCGCGGGTCCCTCTCTCCTCGGTTTCCAATTAGGCAGCGCCATCTTGGGGGTAAATCTGCACAGCGGCGCCATTCAGGGCAGCGTGCTAGGCGGCGAGAACCCAGGAATCTACTTAAAGCGAGCAGGGAATAGGAGTAGCAATCCTTGACCAGGCAAGACGCATAATTCCCGCAGAGCGCTTAGACCAGTCGCGCATTTCAGGCTTATAGCCTATACTCGTGTACAATTTCAATTACCTGTTCTTTATTTAATTTAATAATTGTTTTATATTTACCCTGTTTTTAGCGCCCCTTACTTGCTCTATAATCGTCTGCACACCGCATTTCGCGGGTCCCTCTCTCCTCGGTTTCCAATTAGGCAGCACCATCTTGGGGGTAAATCTGCACGGCGGCGCCATTCAGGGCAGCGTGCTAGGCGGCAAGAACCCAGGAATCTACTTAAAGCGGCCATGTCTACGCGCAGTGTTTGCGCGCAGCGTGAGCACGCCGGAGTCACGCCAGAGTCCAGCCCGTCTGTGCCCGTCCGTGCGCAGACGGGCCCAGGGGCCTGGACTCTTGGTCGGTGCATTACATACTCTTCGGATACTCTGCGTCGGCTTCACGCTAAAGAGGTGAGGCTATGTTCAAGTACCATCGGCAAGCTAAAAGATTTACATATTTTAATACCCCCTAAAACGAGGCCTAATGATAGTCAACCTTCGTTGAAGGTTGTGAGCTTAAATACACGATCTCTCCACAAGCATCATCTCGAAATATTTACTCTTCTCCAAGAGGGAGATATAGATATTTTAACTTTAACGGAAACTTGGCTAGATGGAAACTCAGAAGTGGACATCATAGCGGCCCTCCTTAAAGATTATGATGCAGTCTGGCAAAATCGAGCTAACTTCTCCCGAGGTGGAGGAGTCGCAATCATATTTAAGAAGTACTTGAGAGTTCAAAATCTAATAGCGGAATCGGTGGATCTGGCAGATCTACTTGGAGTAAAGGTTGTTTTCAGTAATTCATGTTTTGTGATTCTTACAATCTATCGGCCCCCTAACTCTACGTTAGCATTTAACGATCTTTTGCCCCCATTATATCAGATATTTGTACTAGATACCAAAGGGTGGTGGTAACCGGTGATTTTAATCTACACTGGGAGAAAATCCCTAAAGATTCGGTATCCCGACAACTGGAGTTTTTTATGTCCTCAATAGGGCTGAAGCAGCTGGTAGAAGGTCCCACGCATAACAGGGGACACACGCTTGACCTCGCTTGGACTTCGGACCCTGAAGTGATTTTTCAAGACGCCCTACCATGCGTTTGGTCGGACTACTACCTGATCAACTATGTTATCCCTATCAATGGGAAACTTTTAACCCAAGCCCCGGAAATGAAAAAAGTTCGACAATGGAAGAGGGTTGACTTACAAACCTTGACAGATACTCTTTCACATTGTATCCACCCTCTCAGCGGCAATCTAGACCAGGATTATACGAATTTAACTCAGAGTCTAATTCAGGCGATCGATCAGATAGCCCCGGAGAGGCTACAAAAAGCAAAAGGGCTGGGGAAGGGTGCGCCGTGGTTCACCCCCTCTTTGAGAGAATATAAAAAAGAGCTTCGTCGTGTGGAAAGGAGCTGGAGGGCGACTAAGGAGGAAATTGATCGTGAACAGTACAAAATCACATTAAACGCTTACAAGAAATTGATTCTGGTGGCTAAAGCAGAATACTTTGACACCCGCATAAAGCAGGCGTATAATGTTCAAAAAGAAACTTTTAACATCTTGACAGAATTGACAAAAAAACGGTCAATACTGATATAAAGATCGACTGTAACACTTTCCAACAGTACTTCTTAGAGAAAGTGGAAAATATTCTCTCTGAGATTAAAAACAACATAGTAAGGGAGTTTTTCCCAGCGCAAAATGCTGAAATCCCTCAACACTGTACCATCTCAAGCTTTCCTGAGATCGATTGCACTAAGCTTGAGCAACTGATGAATAGCATCAAATCAGGGTCACCAGCCGATCCCTGTCCTCCCAGGGTCTTCCGGGAGGCGCGCCCCAACCTGGAAAATCATATTGTCTCCTTTCTCAATATGTCATTGTCGAAGGGCTATCTTCCATCTAGTCTTAAGGAGGCTCGGGTTAGACCTCTGATAAAAAAGCCGGGGGCAGACCCAACCAATTTAAAAAACTATTGACCGATCTCCCAATTACCATTTGTATCCAAAATTTTGGAACAACATGTGCTGCAAGACCTCTCCTCTTTTCTGGAGTCTCACAATCTCCTCTATGGGCATCAGGCAGGTTTTAGGGCACACCACAGCACCGAGTTAGTGATGCTCTTGGTGCTGGATGAGCTTAGAGGCATGGCTGACAGTAGGAAACCAAGTGCCCTGATACTTTTAGATCTGTCAGCGGCATTTGATACTGTCAGCCACGACTTGCTCCTGGACAGATTGGCCAGATTTGGAATAAAGGGCTCAGCATATAAGTGGCTAGAATCCTTCTTCACATGGAGGTGTCAGAGGTTCCAGCAGGGAGATGGTATCTCCGATGTAGGTATTGTGGAGTGCGGAGTCCCGCAGGGCTCTGCACTATCCCCACTACTTTTTAATCTTTACCTACAACCTTTGATCGAATCTTTAGCGCACATGGGTTGTCGAGTGTTTAACTACGCAGACGACACTCAGCTGTTATTTAGCATCGAGAACTCCACTATGGCTCAGGCCCATGTGCAAGAGGTCCTTAGGTACACAGTCTGCTGGATGACTGCTAACCTATTGAAAATTAACCCCGAAAAGACAGAAGTTTTCCTTGGGGTGATTTGTACTGGCCGCAAGAACTTGGTCCTACTTCAACACCAGCAGCAAATGTTAAAAGTCTTGGCATAAAAATTGACCGAGAACTGTCAATGTCTGCCTAGATCTCTACGGTAGTTGGAACCTGCATTGGCCTAATTAGGCAGCTGCGTAGGCTAGTTCCTCTTCTTTCCCAGTCGATGCTTCGCACGGTAGTGTCAGCCACAATTATATCACGACTGGATTATGGTAACGTCCTTTACTTAGGCCTGCCAAACAATCTGATTAATAGATTGCAGGTTGTGATGAACGACGCGGCGCGTTTAATTTTTAAACTACCCAGAAGAACTCATGCCTCCCCCCTATTGCTCAAGGTTTACTGGCTTCCCGTAAAACAGAGGGTGGGGTTCAAGAGCTTGTGTATAGCACATAAAGCAATATATGGACAGGCACCTGTCTATATAAAGGATCGTTTGATGCCCTACAATCCTAAACGATTGCTTAGATCTTCTGATGCTCAGTGTTGGAGACGGGACCCTGGCCGGCCAAGACTCGCGTCGAGGTCAGTCAGGGATCGCCACCTCCAAGGGTCAGGGCAAGGGAGTCACACGCCAAGGCAACCCCCACTCGCCCTCTAGGTAACGTGGCGCGAGCAGTCAAGGCTAAACTTGGAGGCGATGTAAGTTAAGTATTTGCGCACGCACCCCAGCAACAACAACCAAGGCCCACCACAAAGGAAAACTCCACACAAGGTTATATGAAAATAGCCTTTGTATTAGAATAAATATACATCAGATAAAACACACATCTTGTTACACTGTGCCAACAGACACGGGCGGAATTTTACAAGGGATATTTGTACAGGACAGGGCCACTTGAACCACTGTCAAGGGTATCAGCACTTTTAGAAATAATACTTTCAGAAATAGCACACAATATAAAAGTAGAGCATACAACCAGTAATCACTGGTAACAGGACCTCACTAGCACCACCTGTACTAGGGAGAAAACAACCACCTACATGTCACACTACCTGTAGGGGTGTAAAAGCAAAACACATGATGCAATAACATTCAGAGGTGTAAAGGCACATGACGCATCAACAATACATTCAGAGGGGAGGAGCTTCGCGGGCGACCAAGATGGCCGCGTAAGCTCGGAGCTCCGTGGACCGTCCGATCCACCGCAATTATCCTGCCTTGAATCCTGGTCCACGTTGGTGGCACTGTAAAGCTGGTGGCCTGCTGGGGCGGGGGCTGCAATCGGATCCCGAATCGGTGGCTCCTGCGCGAAGTTACGTCGAGCTGAACTCCGCTCCGTAACGGTGCCATTGTCCATCCGGACTTCGTCACTTCGCCACTTCGCTCGATCGTGCTGCAAGGGCCTTGCTTGCCACCTCCCTGGTGAAGACGCGGTGCTCTAGCCCTGCCCTGGTCGACCTGATTGTCTTTCTGATCTGATTGACTCCTGGCTGTGGACCCTGACCTGCGACCACCGGTCCTTTGTTCTTGAGGACCCAACATGGCGGGCAGGGGCGATCCGGAGAGGGCATCAAATAAAGGAAGTCGGGGCAAACCGCAGACGCAGAACAACCGTATGGAGCGGTATGTCAACCTCAAATCGTCACCTGCGTCGGGTGCTGTCTCCAAGGGAACCCCAGTGACTGCCCTGCCGGACGGCTCGGATCCTACCCTGGTGGACATTATGGGCGCCATCACCAGCCTCCATACTGACGGACAACACCAACACGAGGTTCTGTCCCACAAGGTGGATTCCATGGCCATTGATATTGCTCTAATCAGAACTGACTTGGGGAAGACAAATGACCGTGTGAAAGCACTGGACATTAAGACCACTAGTCTGACCTCGGATGTCTCTGAACTACAAACGGAGGTCCGGAACTTGAGAGCGACCGCCGATCAGTTCTCTAAACGGCTGGAGGATTTTGAGGGGCGAGCCAGGCGGCAGAACGTCCGCATAGTGGGGGTTCCGGAAGGGTCCGAGGATGGCGCAGCGGACCTTTTTGTGGAGGAACTGGTTAAGACACATCTGGCGCCCTCAGGGCTGAGCAACTTCTTTTCGGTGGAACGTGCCCACCGTGTGCCCGGTGGTCCACCTAAAACAGGGGCGACGCCGCGACCCATTGTGGCGCGCCTTCTTAACTTCAGAGATCGGGATGCGATCCTCCAGGCGTCCAGATCGCAAGGGCCGCTACAATATCAGAACGCGGAGGTTCATTTTTACCCGGACTTCACCAGGCTGGTGCAACGCCAAAGACTGAGCTACGCGGGGGTCAAGAGACGCCTCAGAGATATGGGTCTCAAATACTCTATGCAATTCCCTGCGAAGCTCCGCGTGGAATTCAAGGGCCGTGCCTACTTCTTCGATTACCCGGACAATGTGAGCGAGTGGCTGGATACTGTCACACCAGAACGGGAGGAGCGTGAGGAAGATGTTGGAGGAGCCTCGGGCGGAGCGAAGCGGCAGGAATGAACTGGGAGCCGGGGCTACCCCTGCCTCGAAGGACCGTAGGACTACTGTTTTGGTGTGATTATTCTCTCCTTTCTTTTGAAGGTGGGTGGCGGGACGATTCCACGGGGATTCCTTCCTCCTCTGGGTCTTCGGTAGAGTAGTTAATGGGGCGACAGGCACACTGCAAGTTGGGGGGGCTTTCTAGTCTAACGCAGGGGTGCAGGGTGGGGGGTTGGTTGGGTACATTTTTGGTTTGTGTTTTGTTTCTCTTTTTCTCCTTTTTGTGGCACACGGACAATGGCGATCCTGGACTTTTCCTGATGCAAGTGTCTTTGGGTGATGGGTGGGGTGGGTGGTGGAGGGATGAGGGGTAGGGTGTTGAAAATTCTCAGTTGGAATGTTAACGGGTTGGGTGATCGTATCAAGAGAGGGGTGGTTATTCAACTGGTTAAGCGGCACATGCCGGATGTTGTACTTCTTCAAGAAACGCACTTGGTGGGCAATGCCTGTAAAGCCCTGAATCGCAAAGGTTATAAAATGGTGGCTCATTCGGGGTTCTCTTCCGGCTCCAGGGGGGCGGGGATTCTTGTGCGCGCATCCCTTCCCTTAGAGATAGGGACCACCTTGATAGACGATAGGGGGAGGTACGCAGCCGTGTCCGGGAGATGGGAAGGGCGTTCCCTCACGCTGTTGTCTGTGTACGTCCCTCCAGGGCTTCAATCTAGTACTTTCCAGGACCTTGGTGTTGCCATTTTGTCTATGCCGGCTGGTCGTCTGATTGTGGGGGGTGACTTTAATGCGGTTTGCTCTGGCCTCCTCGACCGCCAACCGCCTCGCGACCTGAGTGGACCACAGATGTGGTTGCCGTCCTTCCTTGACTCTACTGGGCTGGTGGACACGTGGCGGCTTTTGCACCCCGCGCTTCGTCAATTTTCTTTTTTGTCGGGTGCGCACGGAAGTCTCTCGCGCCTTGACTATGTTCTCACGCTGGCCTCGGATGCCCTAGCTGTGTCGGAGGCCCGCTTCCTTGCCCGAGGCATTTCCGATCATTCCCCGTTATGGGTCTCTTTTGACTTTGGCGTGACTCTGTCGGACCGCCCGGCAGCGATCAATCCCTGGTACTTTCGAGATTTTAAGACCCGCACCCTTTTGGCCAAATCTATTGACCTATATTTTTCCGAAAATGTGGGCTCGGTGGAGTCGGCCGTTACACTGTGGGAAGCTTTTAAGACGGTGCTCCGTGGTGAGGCCCAGGCACTCATCGCGGCCACCCGCCGGGATAGAGACTCGGCTATGCTGGCCATTGAGCAGGAGGTGCTACACCTCGAGGCCCAGCTGCGCTCCGATTCGGACCCCCTGGCCCTCCATACTCTTTCGCTGAAACAAGCAGAGTACCATGACTTGGCCACTAATGCAGCCCTTGTCCTCGCCAAAGAACAGCAAGGCCGCATCTATGATGTGGGCGATAAGGCCGGGAAACTGTTGGCTTGGCTCGACAGAAGGGAGATGGCCAGCCGAGTGGTGCCGGAGCTCCTCGGAAACGACGGTGCGCTCCTCACGGACCCCAGCGCCATTGTTGACTCTTTCGCGGACCACTTCCGTGGTATCTATGAGTCTGTCTCGGAGTTCTCGGAGGCGGATAATACGACCTTCCTCGCTGACATAGACCTGCCCAGTCTCTCCGAGGAAGAGAGGGAGGACCTGGATAGGGACATTACAGCGGACGAGATCGACCTTGCGATTCGCTCCCTTAATTCGGGCAAGGCCTCTGGGCCCAATGGTATTCCAGTGGAACTATACAAAGTCCGATCGGATGCGGTTTCCCCGCATCTCCGCAAGATGTTCCTTGAATCCTTTGAGAGAGGCTCCCTTCCCCTGGACCAGCGTCTTGCTACCATCGTGGTCATCCACAAGGAGGGCAAACCACGGGACGTCTGTCGCTCCTACCGTCCCATCTCCCTCCTTAACGTGGAACCTAAGATCCTTGCCAAACTCCTGGCTAATCGGTTGGTTGGAGTGATTAGTGACCTTGTCCACCCCGATCAATCGGGATTCATCCCACACCGCAACACTGCCCTGAACCTGCGTCGCCTCCACGGGGTTATGGCCCGGGCCCACACTCTTAAGGACCCGGCGGTGTTGGCGTCCCTGGATGCTACCATGGCCTTTGATTCACTGGAATGGCCTTACTTATGGGCGGTTCTGGCTAAACTTGGGTTCGGTCCGATTTTCATTGGCTGGGTGAGACTCCTCTATGCGGACCCGATGGCCAATGTGACGGTCAATGGTCGCCTATCGGCACCCTTCCCCCTGCGCCGTGGCACCAGACAGGGTTGCCCCTTGTCCCCCCTGTTGTTTGCCCTGGCTCTCGAACCCCTTGCGGCGAGGTTACGGTCCCATCCCGATTTGAGAGGTATCGAATGGGCCCCCGGATTTGAGGACAGGGTCTCCCTCTACGCTGATGACATACTGCTGTACATGTCTTCGCCGGGTAGTTCCCTTATTGTGGCCTGTGATGTCATCAGACTATTTGGGCGATACTCCGGCCTGGTTATTAACTGGGCCAAGTCTTCCCTCTATGTCCTTAAAGGGGATACCCCGCGCCTCCCGGGGGGCTGCGGTATCCAGATCGCTTCGCGCGGCTTCAAATATCTGGGTATATACATATCCGGTAATGCCAAGCTCAGGTATGATAACAATCTGCTCCCTCCACTTCAGCGGCTGCGGCGTGACGTCGATAGCTGGCGCCACCTGCCGCTTTCCCTCCTGGGCCGCGCTGCCCTTTTTAAGATGATGGCTCTTCCCAGGCTCCTCTATGCACTGCAGAATTCGCAAGACCCTGTCCCTGCCCGCTATTTTCGTGACGTTGACGGCCTTCTCCGTAATCTCCTCTGGGAGGGTCGCCCTCGTGTGGCCCTCCACAAACTCACGCTCCCCTGGTATGATGGGGGCATAGCTCTCCCTGACGTGCGCCGGTACTATTGGTCGTCCCAGCTCGCTGCCCTGAACCATGGATTCTACGGCCCAGTGGAGAACCCTGGATACGCCATGGACAGATGGCTGATGGGAGGCGGTAATTACTACCGTGCCCTATACTCCAAGTCCCTTGACCGCAAACTGACGGGCCCCACTCTAACGGCGGTTCGTATCTGGAAGGCAGTTACCAAGGCGCAGGGATGGCAGGGCAGACTCACGAGGTTCACTCCCCTCTTTGATTCCGACATCCTGGGTAGACTGTGGCACACCAAAGGCTTTGACAAGTGGGACCTCATTGGCATCAGCAGGGTTGAGGATATGATTGCTAGGGGCGTAATTAAGACCTTCCCCCAGTTGCAGGCTGAATATCAGCTGGGCGCGACGGAGTTCTTCCGCTATGCACAGTTGAGACATGCGCTGATTTCGGCCTCCCCGCCGGATGGCGCCATTCCTGAAAGTTCCCCGCTGGAGGATAGGATCCTGGATGGGCATGTGCCAGACAGTGCGATTTCCCTCTCGTACAAGAAACTGATAAATGCACGCACAGACCTCCTCCTTGGCCTGAGAGAGCGGTGGGTAGCGGATGGCCTTGAGCTGGACGACGAGGATTGGCAGAGTGCGGTTTCCTCTCCTAAGGAGGTTGCCATCTCTTCCCGTCTCCGCCTTGTGCAGTTTAAGATCCTCCACCGGGTGTACGTGACTGGGCCCCGATTGATGCGCATGGGTTTCTCCTCTGATGGGCTTTGCCGCAGGGGGTGTGGGGCTCCTGCCACCTTCCTACATATCCTCTGGGATTGCCCGGTGATCGCCTCCTATTGGAGGAGGATCCACCGCGTGATGGCGGAAGTTACTGGCGTGGCCTCCCATGCGGAGGCCCGTCGGTGCCTCCTAAATGTTTGGGAACCGTCCGACCATAATGTTGCACAGACTAGGTGGGTCACCCTTGGGAACATGGTGGCGAAGAGGGACATAGCTCAGCGGTGGGGTGCGACTGCGGCCCCTCTACTGGTGCAGTGGAAGGCCAACATGGACTGGTGTATGGTTCGGGAGAAGACGGTCTATGTAGCCAGGGGGAGGCCGCAGAACTGGACGAAAATCTGGGGAGCATGGAATGAATATAGGGGGGATATTTGCCAACCACCTGAACCAATTGACCTACAGGAGGCTGCGTTCCCCTGACCTGTGACGCCAACTGAACTTCGAAGTGCTTCTTCCTCCTGATGCCCTCCCCCACCTCCCTCCGTCCTATCCTGAACCTTTCCTTTCCTGATTGTATTCCTGCCCTATTCCCTACCCATCTCCGACACACAGCGTCATGCTCTACGTACTGCCACTTTCGCGCCCACGGGCGCCAGTTGTTGTTTTTCTATAATAAAAATTAACCTTTGATGATTATGTTCCTACTGTTGAACGCTAATGCCCTCCTTTGCTTTTGCTGCCTTGCCTCCGGGATGTTAGGCTAAATAGCTGTGTTTTCTGATTCCGAATAAAGGTTTTCAAAAATTAAAAAAAAAAAAAAACAATACATTCAGAGGTGCAGAGGAAATATAATTGCGCCAAACTCACCAGTCACCACCTGTGACTGTCCCGGTGTCCCAATGTCAGGGCCTAAACGTGGCAGTTGCCCACAAAGTGCTGGGCAACTGGAGCAGGGAAAGTTAGGGCAACGTTGGAGCCTCTTTGGGCTCAAAGAACCACCACTGTGGCACGGGTGAGCCTCTCTCAGGCTCTCTTACACCAGTAAGGGGGGCTGCTGAGCCTCTCAGGGCTCCAGCAACGAACAGGTGCAGCCTCGCTGGGCTGGGGGGTCCCCCTCTCTGGGGACCCAAAGCAATGATGCTGGCCAAGAGCCTCACTGGGCTCTAACTCGACTGGTGCCCCCGGGGCACCTCGCGGCTCCAAAAACGCGGAGATGCTCTCTTGAAGCCCTCGTGGCTTCACTTCGCACTGTAGCGCTATCTCGCGCTACCAGGAAAGGGGGGGGGCGGACACCGACAACGTGTCCCGGCGCCCCTCCCTCCAGCACTGCCACACTCACCGGCTTCGCGCTGGGCTCCAGCGAAGGCGGGTCTCTCCCGCTGGTCCCGGGGCTACCTTTCCACTCGGGGAGCCTCGGCAGGCTGCTTCTCGGCTCCGCTGCAGGGGCGGGACTTCCGGGTTGATTCTCCAGGGCCGCGTGGTGATTGGACGGACTCCCAATCACTTCCGGGTCGCCGCGGGCAGCGCGGCGGCTCGCTTCTAGGCAGGCAGGCGGCTTCCCAGATGATCCGAGGAGTGGGCTCCCTCGTAGATCAATACAACGGGCCAAAACAACGCGGCAATGAGCGGGGTGGCACCCGCGCCGCCAACTCGCCACACGGGGCGATCAGATGCCGGGTGGGCACCGGCTGTGCACACCAAGCGCTAGCAGCGCTAGCGACGAAGGGCAGGCGCTCCAAAGCACCTCCAGGACATAGTACAGCGCTCACAGCGCTAGGGGCAAAATCCAGCGCTCTCCAAGCGCTAGGCAGGCGATTTCAGAGCTCCCATCGCTGAAGGGCAGAGAGCAGCGCTCTCAGGCTGCAGGCAAGAAGTCCTCAGTGCTCCCCAGCACTGGAGGACAGGACAGGGCTCCAGCAGGGCTGGAGGCAGGCAGGGGGGCAAGGCTGGACCAGAGCCAGCACACTGGGTCTCCAAGCAGGGAGACTCCCCAAGTGGCGGTCCTTCTGGCCCCAGCAGCGGCACAAGCCCCCTCTGGCAGGATTCAAAAGTAGAACATTTTCAGTGGGGACACAGCCCCTTCTTATACTGACAAATCCTTTGTTTCAGGGTGCAGGGTGGGGGGAAAACCAGTCGGAGCTGGTTCTGGAGCACTCTTGATGGCCCAACCACCCATTCCTTTCACTGGGGAGGCTAGGGTCATTAGACACACCACAGGGGGGCGGAGCCAGCATTGTGTGGGGAAAACCCAGCCCATCCAGGACCCGGGTACACTCCTCCCACACATCACTCATGCTAATCTCCCACTCACCACCGGGCAGACCCATCCAGACTTCCTGGAGCCTGGCATGCCAGCCAGCTCCAGCCAATCACGCTCCAGCACCCTCACTGCACACATATCTCAATGTCCAGAAGTAGCACTTCCCAACTAGACACACACATGCCGCAGACACCATCTCGCAGCATTCACTCTCACGAGTTTAAGCATACCAAACTCGAGCCTGCACTCCCCACGCATCAGGAACTACCAGGGACACACACATTCCCCATGCATTCCTATGGGAGGGCAGGCCAGCCATACTACACGCACGCACTTTCACTCTGGGACTCAGGGGAAAGTGCGCAGAGACCCAAAAATCACTGACACAGGGTCACAAATAAGGCAAAAAGTCTAGGGGTGAACCTGCCCTAGTATGGCGCAGACCTGTGTCTGCCCCCGTGCTAAAGGAAATGTGTTGCCTACTTGCAACTATGCAGGCCCACTTGTAATATGGTGCAAGTGTCTCTGCGTTGAGGTGGTAGTTGATAATGTGCCAGAGGGTGTCCCTCCCTGCACATAACCTTTGATTAAACAATGTCCTGTCGCTTCTAGGTGTGTTGCAGAATGCTGCACATATTTAAGTCACAAGATGACATTTTCAACACAGATTGGTCATGTGATGTAAGGAGCACCTTCCTGCACAAGAACAATCACTGGTGTCTCGCTGTTTCCATGGGTGCCGCACAATGCAGCGCACATTGGAACACAGAGATGGGAACTAATTAAACAAATCTCACCACAGTGCATATTCATATACAATGTAGCCGGGGTAGAACACATTACGCACTCAAACATATTCAAGATGGCCTTGGAGACAGGGTCCAGACATCAAAAAGGTTGGTGGTGCATGTATACATTTCCCATCATTAGTACACAAGTACACAAGATATGATGTGAAAAGGTGGTATTGAGCACTATTGGGCTTCATTCTCGGGCAGCCAGCTTAACGCTGCATCGTGACTCAAGCTAAGGCACTCTTGCTACCACAATGTTGGAGCATGTTGAGTTTATGGTGTCCTTGTAATATGCAATAACATGTCAAAGATACAACACATCAAAGGAAAGACAATAACTATTGTCGGTAATCTAAGCTTAGGACATAGCTATCCATCACAGTGATGCTGACACATCGAAAGGAAGCGTGACTTTGGATCCTGCAGCAATGACTATTTCATCACGTACAACTGCTTTCATATTGTGTATGTGACTGACTCTTTGTACTAGTACCTCTAAC
This sequence comes from Lissotriton vulgaris, assembly GCF_964263255.1. Taxonomy (NCBI): domain Eukaryota; kingdom Metazoa; phylum Chordata; class Amphibia; order Caudata; family Salamandridae; genus Lissotriton; species Lissotriton vulgaris. The sequence goes on along the minus strand of NC_141689.1, from coordinate 1,532,270,009 downwards.
TGACACCTGGTGCACGACAGAATTGATCCTCATTGACAGTCATCTCATTAAAGGCTGAAGGCCCATTCCATGTCTGCGCATAGTCATCAAAAACATCAATCACATGTCTCCTCTTTTGTCTGTACGATGTGTAATGCACATGCATCGGTTGGAGTGACATAACCCTTTTGTATTTTTGGCCTGGGTATCACGGACTGTGCATGTGCAAAGTTATGCCAGTAAGACAAATGATGTGCTCAAACTCAAGTTACTAAATTGTGAATACTTCACATATGTATATGATTCATATTCACACTGGAGGCAAGGTACATTTGCTACACCCCCAGATTGTATATAACTACATACAGGATTTTCCACAAACATTCTTCACATCTCACAGTGCAAATATTTCAAGGAGGCACTCACCAGTGGCGTGTGGGTCCATGAAGGCGTCAATGTCACCCTGAGTAATCAGTGGTCTTCAAGCTTTGAGACATTAAAGAAACGAGTGTTGGTGTCAGACGTGCATTCTCACCTGTGTCCTATTCATCATCAGATTCATGTACATAAAAATTGCCCTGTAACAGTATTGTCTCTGCTCATGTTGCATACATGATTGTATCTGCTTTGCCTGTCCTACCCACAAAACACAACCAATCCATCAGTGTGCAATACAAAACAATACTGCTAGCCAATGTGGTCATTTTGCACGCACAATACTTGTGTGACCCATTCCCAAGGCCACGTTTATAGCCAGAGCATAGTGAAGTGTCAACATGTAATTAGACCCTTGCACAGTGGTGGCAGACATGTTAGTTCATCAGGTAGTGTTTTTGTCATGTATCCTGCATTGGGCAGCTCACATGGGCACTTAAGTCACATTATGGGTCCACACACACAAATCTCCTCATACACTATCTTAATAGGATGCACTGCGCAGCACACATTGAACCTTGACACAGCACTTAATTTTTTGTGTGCAAGAGTGTACACATTCTTGGACATGGTCAAATATCAGCATAAACACTGTCTCACTTGCACAATGGGGCAAGTGTAATTGTGTTGAAGCTGTCAGCCTGACTTGATAACTGACTGACATCCTCCTGTAGTGTTTCTTACATTGTTTTCCTGACTACATTTTTGAATTTGGTACTAAACAGTTAATTGATGAACTTTAGGGTTGTACTTACCAACTTGCCGGGCAACAATGAATCCCAGGTGGTCCAACATGTCACACTCATGGCTCACGCAATCCTGCCAAAGACAGTCAACATTTGACTGCGACATGTTCCGACCTCACCTTACGTACACGTATGGCATACCCCTGCAGGATCCTTCCCCCACTCTCAACCATCAATGGCAGGTAGAATTTGACAAGCCAGAGGAAGCCCCCAAATCTGACATCCTGCCCTCTCTACCCACACCTACATATCCCAAAACACCCCTAAACCCACTAACCCAAAAGAAAAGCCCCAAAAATTCCCCCTGCAACAGTTAATATAAACTAAGTACCCCTTGGACAGTCACCAGACAAGATTTAGTACAAGATGCAAAATACACGTAGGGACAAGTACACAGGACTGCACAGAGACACTATTTATTTTATTTATTTATTTATTTGAAAGGTTTTATATAGCGCTGGCTAGACCCGGAGGTATCAGAGCGCTTTATATGAGTATCGGACCATACTTGAAGGTTACATTGTTACAAAGGTTACCCAGTTATTAGAACATAGTTACATAGTTACATGTTTGGTCGAGACAAACAATGAGGGCATATGCGTAAGGTGAAAAGCAATCAAGGGGAGCGATTCGGGGGAGGGGGTAGGAGCAGGGGAAGGGGAAGTAGACAGCAAATGAAGGAGGGAAAGAGGACAGGGAGGGTGAGAGACACACCATGAAAGAAGAGGAGGGAGGGTGACGGGGGCACAAACCGGTAGACGAGTAAAAGCTGCATACAAAGTCCAGTAAGCTGTGATCCTAGGGGAAGTAGTATAATTCCCCCAACTCAGATGCGAGAGGCTCCCTTTACACAGTGGACTCTCTCGGAGGGGTCTCTGAGACTCCAAGGCCTACCTACTGGATCCATCCCCAAAAAGGGGTGAGGGAGTGCTTCGGACACTAGGGACAGTTCATAGGACACAACACCACTCTCTACTCCAAACAAACCTGCACACAACTCAAACCACCTGCAACACTCCTCAGACACTGACAGTGTGCTTAAAAGCGAAAGTGAAAGTGTTCAGTACTCTTCCATTACACAGGATGCATGCTGACATCACTTCCTGTATGTTTGTGGCCCTTTTTAGGTCTCGGCTAGTAACGCGCTGAAAGCGCATTCTCGCCAGAGAACTATTGTCGGCGTCTCAGCAGTCTGAGAACACCGAAGTGAGACAAGACCTGGCCGCGCGCAGCGTTTCCCCATAGGATAAGGTTGTGCGCGCGGCCAGGTCTTGTCTCCACAGCATTCCAGAGCTGACCGGATCGCGTCGCGCGCCTCTCTGGAATGCAGGGGGAGTCTGCAGAGAGGCGCGCGGCGCCGATAAACAGGCAGGCAATGTTTCCCCTTGTCTTTTGGAACAACTGCAGCAAGCAAAAGGGAACTAACTGTTTTAAAACACTTGATGAAATCTTCATTCTTAAATTAGTAGAAATATACAACTTAGTTTTTTTAAACAAACAACGCTCTTGCTAGCAACGTAACGTTTACCTACAGGGAAAAATGCTTATCAAACACTATAAATTAAATGGCACAACTTAAAAAATGACAGTAAATGATAATTCACACACATATCTTTACAGTGAACTAGCAAACTGACACATTAATGCCACAGCACAGCCACTGACTAACAAACGTATTTGATCACACAAATCTCTAAAGTTTCAACCACACTGTACAAAAATCTAAATAGCATACTTGTCGATCAAAATGACTGACAAGTCAATCAACCAATGGAAAATAAACACATAACAAGAATATCACTGTTCCACTATCTTGTTCAATTAGCAGAAAACTTAGGATCCAGTTGCAAGAGGCTTGCAAGATGCTTCATGTTAACTCAAACGAGGAGACAGTCAAAGGGAGGCTCATTCAGTTATGCTTCAACGGACAGTGACTCCTTATAAAGGAGACAGGAAGTAACACTGATCGATTTTTTAAACTAGTTTAAAAAGTTTAAATTGGACAGATTTATGGGGATCAATCCTTTTCCTACTTCAAGTTTTAAACCAGGGGACGTGGTGTCCCAAGCGCACGTTTCCAGTTCCCACACCCCTGCCCTCCGCATTGTGAACCAGCCACAGCTTCACCCAAAGCTTCCGCCACGTGGCTCTTGGAGGGTGTCTGCCTGGGGTCAGCCTGGTGTTGCTTGACCTGGCCCAGCGAGGAGTGACTGCTCGAGAGGCCTGTGACAGTGGAGCAGCGTGAGGGTTCGGCAATGCTCTGTCGGGCGGCACTGGAACCCGGGGACTGGAAGCGAGTAGCTGTGGGGCAGGACTTGCCGCTGTTAGCCCATTGGCAGATGGCTCATCAAGCAGTCCGTCTGTGGAGGTGCCCACTGAGGTGGGTAAGTGCGGGCCCCTCTCTTTGCAGGGTAAGTCCTTCATTGAGTTTTTGAAATCCCCAATATCACCTGATACTTTTTGGTAAACTCTAGTAGGGTAGGCATTACCTGTTTTGGAGAGGGACAGCACGTATCACTGCATGGATTAGGAATAGGGCAGCAAAGGCAGTCGGCTGCCATTGAAACACTACCACCAAATTTGAATTAGTGCTGCTGTTTGTTAAGGCACCAACAGGAGTTTTGATGATGCTGGTTGGGGGCTTAAATCATAAACTAGAAAGTCTTACTATGTGGTGCGGGCTAAAGCCTGCCAAAGATCCATCTATTCATTCACCCTGGCAAGGTGAATGAGAGCAATCTCGGGCCGCGCTAAGATGGAATGCCCAGCCCGCCACCTACAAATACTGCAACATAACGATGACACATGGACGGAGAGGTAAACAAAGCAGCATTATAAAATGAAACTGCATGAAAGCCCAGATCTGGGCGGGGATAGAGCACCAGCAGTTCTGCTAGGCCATGACTGTCTCGGTGAAGGGTGATGGTCGTGTCCGTGTGCGTTGAGCAATGAGTTCCCAGGAAGCGTGTGTGCTCTGAGTTCTCACTTTGGCTGGCCAGTAGAGACACAGACACGCAAATACACCAGGGCACATATAAGCATGAACACGCACACATCGAAACACAAGCACATAAAAGCACAGACACGCAAATACACCAGGGCACATATAAGCATGAACACACATGCACAAATCGAAACACAAGCACATAAAAGCACAGACACGCAAATACACCAGGGCACATAAAAGCACGCACACATCGAAGCACAAGCACATACATGCACATAAATACACCAGGGCACATATAAACACGCACATCGAAACACACGCACATAAAAGCACAGACATGCAAATACACCAGGGCACATATAAGACTGCACACACATGCAAGCACCAACACAATAACACATTTCTATATTGCCATGCAAGTACGCAAGCAAACACAAATATAATCCCACAGATGCATGCACACATATATAGGCACTCACGCAGCCCACACAATTGCACATGGTTCCATTCGGCAACATAAAAACGCACATTCAATGCCACACAGAAACATGTAAAAGTTGTTTTAGATATGCCACGTGGATCCATGCACACACGAGACATACACTCTCTCAAGCCAACACACACATCCAAATGTGCACACATGGATCCGTGCACAATGTGTCACACACACACATGCACGGGCAAACACGACCACCTGTTCACACATTCATCACTGCTCTTGTGCTGCATGGAATATTACAGTTGGTGTTGCAATATTTAGCTATGCCAATAGCTCAAACTTAATGAACCCGAGACCTATTGCATTGCAAATGCTTGTTTGACTCTGCGATAATATTTGGCGGTTATGAAAAAATTATCACTTTCTTGCTTAAGCGGCAACATTTCTGGGGAAAGTGCAAGTTGTTCATGAATATTTCATGAATAAGTATGACTGCTGACACCATTTGTCTATGTGATGTGGTCTGTGTTGTGTATGGGACTTCAGTCATTCTGATATGTCAAGATTACAGTTATACATAGCTGTCTACATGCCCTTGGACTACATTACAGCTTATCCACATTGATTTGTGTGTGATAAGACATGCATGCATCAGTGATAGTCATTATGTTTGTCATGGCTTGTATTTGTGACAACATAAGTGACTGTCAAATTACACATTGCTGTGATGGCTGCAACTGTTTGACAGGCTTGCAACACACATGTAAATGAACTTCAGGCATCAAGTACTTGTAAAACGTATTTCAGATGCTGCAAAGAATGTGAATGCGATACCAAAGGGGATGATGGACGAAGCGCTTGAGCAAATCAAACATTCAACCCCAATCAACTGATCTGGGTTTAGTCGATCATCATTCTTCAGCTCACTCCACCACCCCAGTTTAGATATGGCATATGCAAATCAGTCTGACCCTGTGCCTCATGGGAACAGTCCAGCCCGAACTACCAAGCCATGTCTAACCTGGACCAGAAACAAGCATCCTGGGACCAGTTTCGGATTCATAATCCTCATCAGCCAGGCTATCTTTAGATCCAGTGGTAGAGTGAGCAAGGGACCCATGTCTGGGCATACCCTGCGAACTCAGGGCAAACAAAGCGATACCAAAGGGGATGATGGACGGAGTGCATGATGGAGGGAGCCTGGCTGATGCTTGTTTCCGGTCCAGGGAAGACACCAGTTAACTGGGGTGAGTGTTTGATTTGCTGAAGCACTCCGTCCATCATCCACTTTGGTATCGTTTTGTTCGCCCTGAGTTGGCAGGGTATGCCCAGATGTGGGTCCCTTGCTCACTCTACCACTGGATTCAAGATAGCCTGGCTGATGAGGATTATGAATCCAAAACCGGTCCCAGGATACTTGTTTCCGGTGCAGGGAGGACATGGCTTGGCAGTTCGGGCTGGACTGTTCCCATGAGGCACAGGGTCAGACTGATTTGCATATGGCCATGTCTGAACTGGGGTGGTGGAGTGAGCTAAAGAATGATGATGGATTAAACCCAGATCAGTTGACTGGGGTGAGTTTTTGATTTGCTGAAGCACTCCGTACATTATCCCCTTTGGTATCGCTTTGTTCGCCCTGAGTTGAGATCCAGGACCTCCTAAACAAATGTATAAAAGGGGATCTGCAAGACAGCACAGCAAAATGAAAAAAAAGAGTGCCATACAAGCAAGAGGACTTCTCAAATTATCTCCACTAGACAAAGTCCCTTTTCCCCTGATATAAATACAATGAATTATGCAGCCAACTTCTTTCATATTGCCCAGACCACCCTCGATGTACTCTCCCCCATTACCACCATGACTCCCATTAGGATCGCCCAAACTTTGCAATCAAACTTTATCGCATCCCATTTCAACTATGCAAAAACTGGGGACTGAACCTACAAATCTGTGCTCAGCTCCTTGATAGCTCAATCAATCAATCAATCAATCAATCATTACATTTGTAAAGCGTGCTACCTACTCGTGAGGGTCTCAAGGCGCTGGAGGGTGGGGGGATCAGGGGGGGCTGCTACTGATCGAAAAGCCAGGTCTTGAGAAGTCTTCTGAAGGCCAGCAGGTCCTGGGTCTGTCGTAGGCTGGTAGGGAGAGTGTTCCAGGTCTTAGCGGCGAGGTAGGAGAAGGATCTGCCGCCGGTGGTTGTTTTCCGGATGCGTGGAACTGTGGCGAGGGCGAGGTTGGCAGAGCGGAGGCTGCGGGTGGGGATGTAGAAGCTGAGTCGGTTGTTGAGGTATGCTGGTCCGGCGTTGTGTAGGGCTTTGTGTGCGTGGATGAGGAGTTTGAAGGTGATCCGGTTGTTGACAGGGAGCCAGTGCAGGCCTCTCAGGTGGGGTGTGATGTGGCTGCGTCAGGGGACTTCGAGGATCAGTTGTGCCGAGGCGTTCTGGATGCGTTGCAGCCGTCTCAGGAGCTTGGTTGTTGTTCCTGCGTAGAGAGTGTTCCCGTAGTCCAGTCTGCTGGTGACGAGGGCCTGGGTGACTGTCTTCCTCGTGTCGGAGGGGATCCATTTGAAGATCCTACGGAGCATTCGGAGGGTGTTGAAGTAGGAAGGGGAGACGGCATTGACCTGCTTGGTCATAGAGAGGGCAGAGTCGAGGATGACCCCCAGGTTGCGTGCGTGGTCCGTGGGCTCTGGGACTGATCCCAGCGATGTTGGCCACCAGGAGTCGTCCCAGGCTGAGGGGGTGGGGCCGAGTATGAGTACCTCCATCTTGTCTGAATTCAGCTTCAGTCTGCTGTCTTTCATCCATTCGGCGACGGCCCTCATTCCTCTGTGGAGGTTGGATTTGGCGGTGTGGGGGTCTTCAGTGAGGGATATGATCAGCTGGGTGTTGTTGGGATAGGAGATGATGTTGAGGCTGTGTTGTCGTGCGACGTGGGAGAGAGGTGCCATGTAGATATTGAACAGTGTCGGGCTGAGGGATGATCCCTGTGGAACGCTGCAGATGAGCTCTGTGGTTTTGGAGCAGAAGGGTGGGAGGCTGACGCTCTGGGTTCTGCCGGAGAGGAAGGGTGCGGTCCAGGCCAGGGCCTTCTCTTGGATTTCCAGCGTCGTGGAGGCATGCTGTTAGGGTGAGGTCGCAGACCGTGTCGAAGGCTGCTGATAGGTCCAGAAGGATGAGGGCGGCTGTTTATCCTGATGTCGTCGGTGGCGGCGATGAGTGCGGTCTCGGTGCTGTGCTGTGGTTGCTGCGGAAGCCGGCCTGGGATGGGTCCAGGATGTTGTCCAGGATGTTGTTGTCATCGAGGTAGCGGGTTAGCTGTCTGTTGACGATCTTCTCCGAGACTTTTGCCGGGAAAGGGAGCAGGGAGATGAGCCAGAAGTTCTTGAGGTCGTTGGGGCCCGCCTTGGGTTTCTTCAGTAGGGCGTTGATCGGGGTGTGCTTCCAGCTTTCTAGGCAGGTTGCTGTCTCGAAGGAGATGTCGATTGTTTTCTGGAGATGGGTGCGATGGTTGTGCTGGGTTTGTTGAAAACATGGTGAGGGCATGGGTCAGATGGGGAGCTGGAGTGGATGGAATTCATGGCCTTGATGGTGTCTTCTTTGCTGACGTTGGACCAGGCGGTCAGGCGGCTGGTGCGGGCGGTGGTTGCAGGGGTGGTGGTCTCGGCAGTAGGTGTGGGGGTGGCGGTGGCGATGTTGAAGCTGTCGTGGATGTCGGTGATCTTGCGGTGAAAGAGGATGGCCAGTGAGTTGCACAGGTCTTGTGATGGTGGAATGTCGTTGGCATTGGAGATGGGGTTAGAGAGTTCTTTCACAATGTGGAAGAGCTCTTTGCTGTTGTGTGTGTTGCTGTCTAGGCGGTCCTTGAAGGCGGTCCTCTTGGCGGTCCTGATGAGTTGGTTGTGTCTGCAGGTGGCGTTCTTGTGGGCTGTGTAGCTGTCTGGTGTTCGGTCGCGGAGGAAGTTCTGCTCCAGCTTCCGACAGGTGCGCTTGGAGGTCCAGAGGTCTGCGGTGAACCATGCGGCTTTCTTGTTGGTGTGATTGGTGGTGGATGTCTTGAATGGGGCGAGGGTGACTGCGCAGTTGTTGATCCACTGTTTGAGGTTGATGGCGGCAGTGTCGGGGTCGGTGGGGTCGGAGGGTGGTCCCAGGGCGAGGGTGGTGGTCAGTTGGTCCTCGGTGACTTTGCCCCAGCAGCGGCGTGGCAGCTGTTGGGTGCGGTGGGGTGTGGTGTATTTTCTGAAGGTGAAGTGGATGCATTTGTGGTCTGTCCAGTGGGGTTCGGTGGTGTGGTTGAATGATATGTGAGGACTTGCAGAGAAGATGGGGTCCAGTGTGTGTCGAGCTGCGTGGGTGGGTGTCGTCACGAGTTGCTTGAGTCCGAGGTTGGTGAGGTTGTCGATTAGGGTGGTGGAGTTGGCGTCGTTGTTGTTCTTGAGGTGGAAGTTCATGTGTCTGAGGGGGCTGTAGTCCGTGGAGGGGAGGGCGTGGGTGCTGATGAGGTCCGCAATGGAGTCGCTGAAATGTGGTTGGGTCCGGGTGGTCTGTAGACTTGTGTTCCTCTGAGGGTGGTGTTGGAGTCGGTGTGGATCTGGAAGTGCATGTGCTCGGTGGTGGTGAGGGTGTCGTCGGTGTTGGTTGAGACTCTGAGAGTGTCCTTGTGGATGATGGTGATTCCCCCTCCCACTCCGTTGGTGCGGTCTCTGCGGGAGATCTTGTTTCCTTCAGGGATGGCTATGGCGATGTCTGGAGCCGAGGTGGTGTTCAGCCAGGTCTCCGTCAGGAAGGCGATGACAGGGTTTGTTGAGTCTGGGAGGTCCCAGAGTTCGATGGCGTGCTTACGGGTAGAGCGGGTGTTGAGGAGGATGCATTGGAGATGGTTGCGTTCTCTTGTTGATGGTTTGGCGGGCCGGATGCTGGTGAAGCTGCAGTTCCGGCAGGTGAAGAACAGGAGAGGAGAGGGATAGAGAGTAGAGAACTGGGCACTGGGGAAGCCTGTGTCCCCACCGAAAGGGGAATGCAGCAACAGTTCATGAGAAGTTTAGAGGCTTGTTAAGAAGTTTCATAAGGTACAGGAAGGTGAAAAGATGAAAAGGAATAAAGTAAAAAAGGCAAAGAGAAAATTGCTTTGTGAAAAGCGGAGCGTGCAGCTGACACAGCAGATGCATTGTCAGTATGCTGGCACATTTAGGTCTAGACATTTCTCAGTATAATTTGCCTAGGGAGCCATAGTGCTGGAATTACCTCCTAGTGTCACAACTGAACTAACGTTGCAATCCAGATTCAGCAGTCCCTGTGCTAGGATCCAAAATCTCTGAACCCACTGATCACCATTCAGATAATATCTATGACGGTCAGCAATAGATCAGAGGAAGGGAATGGGACCAGACGGAGCTACGGAGACACTGAATATCTTCACCACATACGTTCTCTCTGCCAGACTCAGTCTGCACAGCAGAAGTGCAAATATCTGCAAAAAGAAATAATTATTTTTTATTATGCTGTCAATGACATTACAGTTCACTATTTCTAATACGGCTTCTGGTGCACCTTGTGCCAATCTCTGAATATCCAATTTTCTGTGGTTGATGACGCCTTTAAGATATCTAGAGTTGAAAGACATAGCTATAATTTGTAAATAATATACATAATATCCTGAATTGTAATACAGTACTTAACTATCTATAACTACTTGAACAAGAGAGAAATAAAGTCTGTGATCTGAATGATTCTCAATTCACATGGTTCATCATCTGTAACATAATCAATCCTACCTCATAAGCATTGTGTTTTCAGCCCCAGCAATACACATTTATTTCACCACGACTGATAATAACTTAATACCATAATTGCTTCATGTAATATAAACAAAGTCTGTGCAATATATTGGATTATGTAGCTCCTCCCATAAACAGATGCAATGGAGTGTGTAATCCTAGAAATGGTGACTCCGGTGTATAGAGTTTGTAATCCTTGAAAGACTGACTTCAATTCTAAAGTGCACATCAAAGTCCAAGTCCTTAATCTCTTATACTTTCTCAGTATACTTCTCTAATAATTAATATTTTCGATGTATGTATTATGATTTGGAGCTCAAAAGATTTCCACATAAAAAAGTTCACAAAGAATTCCAATATATCAAATCGTCCAAAACTGAATAACAAGCTAAAAGACCTCATAGAATACAGATTTAATAAAACAATACAACATTCATAGTTGCATACAAAAGGTAAAATAAGCAGGATTGTGAATGCAAAACAGATTTCATACAGAACTAACTAGTCAATTTCAATTTCAAAACTAGTCAGTGCAAGTTGGGTTATACCATTGAGTTCTTTAACAACTTCGACAATGTAATGCAACAGATCCTTAAATGTATTTATAGAATGAGTTTTTCCCAACAGTACTTATTTTACAAAAAGATTTAACAATTCTTTTTCATTGTACAGTGCACAGTCCGCAGCAGCAAAAAAGATGTCAAAAGTGCAAGTGCTTGATCGAGATAATAAATTTAATGCCCAATGCTCAACTCGTAGCAGCATTTATCGATTCAAAGTTTCATTGTACAATAACAGCAAAAAAAGAAAAAAAGACAAAAGTGCAAATGCTCAAACACAATAACGAATTTCATGTACTGTACTCAATTCATAGCAACATGAAGGGCATCAAAAGCGCAGATGCTCAAGTATGAGGGCAATTACACAAATTCTTTGATCGACTTTAAATGAGGCAATAAAATAGGTGTTACCCTAATTGGACCTTATGCAAATTACATACAAAGAGCCTAACAATATACGTCTTCCATTGTACAGAGAAAAATACTAGCAGCTTATAGAGTGTCGAAGGTACAGGGGTACGACTACAGTACCAATTGCACCAGTCTTTTAGGGTACCATTCTGGCTCAGTCAGTACAGATCATGTCAAGCCATTGTGTACACTAACAACTTTAGCTGTAAAATGAAAAGGATCCTTAAATTCTACTTTAAAGTGCATTAGATTTAACCCAAAGAGAGCCCTAGGCAGGCTACCACAAATTATAACATCTCAGCAGTCCTTCTCTAGAATATATATTTAAAAATTGCTTTAAAAAAAACATACTGGTTCAGAAGAGGGGGCCAAAAGACAATTCGAGCAATTTCGAGCAACAATATATTTATAAAACAACGGTTCCAAAAAGCGATGTTGTGCGGGTTGTAGTAGGGGACAGATAAATAACAACATGATTTAGATCCTGCAACCAGTTTCCACATAGGTGGCAAGGTCAATCCTGCCTGGATATACCCTCCTATGCCCCTGTTATAATTCATAAGGGAAGCAGGTTCAACCACAGCAGCAAATTAGTTCTGCGCAGTCCATGGGGAAGATTTCATACAACAAAAGGTTGGGGCTGTTTATACAAACTACTCCCTGATATTATATCATTTCTGGAATACGCAGAGCCCAATGCAATATCTCTTTTACAAGAGACTTCGTAAAATATTTTTTTAATTCTTATTTTCAAAATGTTTCTAGGAAGAGGGCCCATACCTCTGCAGTCTATTTCAAGTACATTTGCAGCTTTCCCATGATTCCTGAACAGAATACTTTTCCCCTTCAGGGAGGCAAATATTCCCTCACACAATTCTCCATCTTAAGCACACAGTCATAGCGAACACATAAGCAGAGAGTAGCCCAAGTTCGAGCTGGATCTCTGCTATTGAGGCTGTGTGCTTCAGGTTACACATTTGTCACCAAATGCGCCCCTCTACTTTCTCCAAATGATCCCACTGCTGTTCATCGAATGAGTCACCGGCGTTGCTCAGAAAGGGTGAAATTTTAATTTTGTAAACTGATTAGACACGTGCAAAGTGTCTTTGGCTGCAATGTCTGTAAAGTCTGCCTATTGCGGAGGCCCAAGATATTGCCCCTACTTCTGCACTGGTCAATGTGGTTACTACTAGAACACTTACTTGAAAAAATTCTTCCTAGATATGGATAGAATTTCACTACAACAAGTTTGTCTTTCCCCAAAAAGCAATGCAAATTTTTCCTGACTCTACATCCCTGATAACTAAAAAACATAATTTTACTTTTTGAGGTGTTTATTTTTAAAAACTTACCTTCTGAATAGAGTGCTAGCTCATTGAGTCGCTTTGCAGTACAATTGGAGTTAGATCTAACAGAATGGCATCATCCGCATAGAGCAAGCAGCTCAGTTTCATCGTTCCTAGTTTCGGGTGTCCCCTTTACTGAGCCCCACCCTACTTGGTAGACCATTAATAAAAAGATAGAAAAGGAGGGGGTTAATAGGCACCCCTGCTTTAGCCCATTATGAGTCTCTACTTTACTTGACACCCCTGGTTACCTCCCACCAAGACCTGAGTCCAGGTGGAGGAGTGCAGTGCAATCATCAATCTGAACAAATGCATGGGGATTCCCATTGTGACCAGTTTCCTCCACAATGTCCCCCTGTCAACTCAGTCGGAAGACGTGGAAAAATCTATAAACGCAGTGTATAAAGCCATTCCCTTGCCCATTAGATATTTTTCGATCAGGGTTTGCAGGGCAGTAATATTATCTAAAGTACCACTATGTTTACGGAACCCAGCTTGCTCTACAGGGGCCAAGTCATTTCCAAAAGCCCAATCCTGGAGGTGGAGAAGTATACTCTTGGCAAACAATTTTCTGGTCACATCCAATAATGCAATCTGCCTGAAGCTAGCCGGGGTTGTTTTAGGACCCTTTTTGTATAATGGGACCACAATACTTCCTTTCTAGGAGGACGGTATATTCCAATGCACATAGCAATAAGATAATATTGGACATAGAAGTTGTGCTCATGCTGAGCTATCAGGTTTGATTATGCTATAGGTAAATCATCTGGGCCCATCGCTTCTGATTATCTTGCCCCTTTGATAAACAAGAAAAAGGTCCTTGACTACTATTGATGAAAGTGCAAAGAATTACAATTTACTGGTAATAAGGTTTGGGCTGCATCAACTAAGTATCCTGATTGCTTAGAAAGGAATCACCTGAAGCACAGGGGGCCCTATTCACAAAAGTAATCTGAGAGAAAATCCTAACTTTACGACTTTCGGTATTCACAAAAGGCATTTAGGAGTAGTAAGGTTAGGATTCCTGACTTTACTGCTCCAAAATGCCTTTTGTGAATACCGAAAGTCGTGAAGTTAGGATTTTGTCTCATATTACTTTTGTGAATCGTCCCACTGACCTAATACTTAATCGATCTAAAATGGCACGGACCATTGCAAGTCTGGAATGAGTCCTGTGGTGCTCTGGGAAATATAGTATGTCATGATTCTACTTGCACGCTTCATAAAATGCATGTGGCACAACTGCGGAACATCACACCAAGATGTGCCTACACTCCAGGTGTATTGCTGACCTCGTCTACAGCCGAAGAGTCAACCACCATTGAAGTACAGAGGAGCATGTCTCTGTGCCTGCACGGTATACACAGGAGCCTGGGCTAAAGACCTTCCCGCCCTTCTAAGGGACCAGGTTCCGAGCAGCATGGCTACAGGCTATTATGGATGATCTCAATAGAACTCACTTAATAACGTGGAGCATGAAAATTAGAGACTGCTTCTCTGGGCCACTAAATATTGCACCAATATGCCTTTTAACAATTTGTTCTCCTAACATCTATGTACCTCATATTCATTTTCAGAATTCACCTGAATAGAAACATGATTTGGAACAAGGTGTGTCTTCACCGAACAATGTATTACTAAAAATACATGAAATAAATCTTTTTAAATTGTGGTAATTTTAACTGCAATGATCCAGAATGTATTCAATGGTAAATGGACCAACACAGTTGGGGTGTAGCTTAAAAGTTTAAAAAATGAAAATTCTTAGTGAATAACCAGACCTTTCCACCCAAAGTATACTTAAGCATAGGCTTCTCTTTTTATCAGTTTTGAACTGATAAGTAGCTTTGGCTTTCTCTGAAGACTCTTTTGCAGACTTTCGGATTCTCTGAAGTTCAGTTAAGTTATTGAAGGAATTGATGCAAGAAATGTGGTACTAATGGCAGCACCTTAGGTTGATATCCACACATACAGATAAAGAATTGTCCTACCTATAGCAGAAGGAAAGCATTGTTATAGGTTAGTTCTTCTAACCATAAGGTCTCACTATAGGCCTCTTCATGTAATAAAGTCAGATACCAAAAACATTATTCAAAACACTAGTCAATCATTCTATCTGTCCATCCATTTGTGGATGATACTAGTGGAAAGGCGAACCTCCATATCCAATTCTTTACCCAATGCCAACCACAAATTTGAGTTAAATGAAGAATCTCTATCTGGTATCAAAACACGAGGCACACATTGTGATATAATGATATTATGTACAAATTACAGTCAAATAGTCACGAATCATAAAAATGACAGTACGATTTTGACTTCTGGCTAATTCGACAAAAAAGTCCATGGATACAGTGCATCTTGGTCTGGTAGGAACAGGTGTTGTTCTTAAAAGGACATTACGCCGGGAAAGCGATTCACTCGCGGAAACCAGTCCTTGAGAACAGATTAATTCCTCTTTCCATACTATTCAATACCGTGTACCCCGCTGTATTCGGCAATGCTGTGAAAGCGATTCACTCGCGGAAGCCAGCCCTTGAGACCAGATTAATTCTCTATTCCATACGGATCACGCCAAAATTCAATACCGCGGAGCCCGCTGTAATCCGAATTGTTCCGATCCCTTGATATCACACCTCGCTGGATCCATTTCATACTAAAGACCCTCAGAGTGACACGCTACTCTACTGCCTTCAAGTTTGGAGGAATCCTACGTTCTTCCTAGCCAAAGAGGAACACTCCTACGTACCGGCTTCCCCCACATTGCCTACCAACGGCTACAAATGCACTGCCATCAACCCACCCTGTCCTGAAGATGATCCTAATTTCCCTGGATCGAAACGCCTTTGACTTATCAGCAAGACTTTAGGCGCCCCTTGCATAGTGGTTTTCGTCAAATTTGACAAATGAAAATTGATCAATTTAAATTATCTCGAAACCACTTTGTTTTTATTCACTGTATATAATTATGCACAAATACCTTGCGCCGCTCACGCTGATCACTTTGTCACATGTTTCGCCGTAGTGTTATTCACCTCTTCATTCGTGCACCTTGTACAACTTCGGGTTGTTTTGTCTGAATTGTAAATTGAAAATTGCAGTGCTGATACTAACTGTAATTGTATTTGTCGAATTCTCTGAGACTAATTTGAAGTGAATGATGCCTTGAGCACATATCATAAATATATAGAGTCTCTTTGTTTCTCCCTTGATAATGCTGCATGCATATCTTTATTAATTGTCTACAAATTATACCAGTTGGGATTTTTTTTTATATATATGAATGAAATGAAGACAGATCTCAGATTATGACCTTTAATCAATTTTAAGTCAGACTCTTTTACTCTGCCATGTGGGGTGCCTCATGGATCTTCCCTGTGCGCAACACTATGTAATCCATAGGTATCCCCACTAGCTAAACTGATTCAGTAATTTGGGCTACAGACACTCTCATACGCGGATGACACTCAAATAATTGTGCCCATCACAGAAGACTGTGAGTCCATGTCTGCCAACTTCAACAACTGCAAGAAGGCAGGGGCTAATTGGATGTGAACTAATTGTCTGAAATTAAATGGAGACAAGATGGGAGACATCATTTTTGGAAGTCAATTTTCCATATGGAATAACAACTGGTAGCCAGAAATGCTGAAATCGACGGCCACCCTCACTGCCTGTAAACAAATCTGCGTGTAATTGTAGACAAAAATCTTGCGTTTGACCTACAGGTTAATTCCACAGTTTCCACCTGCTTTTATATTATTAGGATTCTTCACACAATCTTCCCTAACATCCATGTATCTGCCTACAGACAAGTGTTTCTGGCCCTAATATCTCCCTAACTTGATTACTGCAATGCGCTCTATCTGAACATCAATAAATTGGCCTTGACTAATCTGCAAACTGTTCAAAATTCAGCAACAAAATTGAACAATCAATCTTGGTGAGTCTAAACAAGCTTCACTAGTTACCAGTGAAAAAGTGTATTATGTTTAAGGCCTTGTGGAATGCTCACCAGGCCTCACATAGCTCAGGGCCTAGAGCAATTAGACCAATGCTTCATTGGTATCTACCAACCAGACTGCTACTATCTAAGACTCAAAATCGGTTGTGGTCCCCAAATGTTTCTCACTTATGCCTTTTTTATGAGCCATGCTTCTTTATAAACATATTTTCATTCTGTGAGTCCTTTGGTTAGAAAGGCATCCACATTAATCAAGGTTATAGATTTACTGTTCTGGGTTCCAACTTGCAATATTTAGTTCACTAGAAATGCTATTCTCATTTTCGGGTTGATTCTGTCTAGATATGTCATTTGCCCTTCTTATACAGGGACTGGGTTTTTACTTACTCACAAAGCCATAATCAGAAATAAACCATGTCCATTTCAACTGCCCAGAAGCCCGTGCTCTGACCGACCTTGAAAAACTGTAAATGTCTGTATTCAATGTAGATCTTTGTTTTATATTTGGCTCCAAATAAATAATGCCTCTATTTTGCAAAAGATAGCTTGCTTGCAAATATTCTTTGCCAGTAGTGGTGTAATTGAATTATGCTGGTGAAAATATCTGGGAACAATTGGCCATTTGACATGCCTGCCCAGCGGCTATGCTTTGAGTCAGTACTCCTCCAATTGCATGATATGAAACATCTGTCAATACATTTTCTCTCCACAAAATAAGAGGCCTGATCCGCTACGTTAGACCCTGCGAAAGTATCTTCCTTACAAAGTACTTTGCTAAGGGATCTGACTAACTCAGCACATTGATTACTACATCTACAGTAAAAGTACCACTACTAACCTGTGCTAAAGTGCTTGTGCTCTCTCCTTAAAATGTGGTATGGTTGGACTGCATCCCAGATGGATACAAGATCATCAGGAAGGACCGCGTCAACCAGACCGGAGGAGGCATCGCCATCGTCCACAAGAACACCATCCGCATCACGACCGACGCCAACGACACCTACACCGCCGCCGAGCACCTCCACTTCCAGATCCTCACCGACCCAAAGACGACCCTCAGAGGAACCCTCATCTACAGACCCCCGGGACCACGCACACAATTCAGCGAAGACATCACAGACTTCATCAGCCCACACGCCCCCCACTCCGCCGACTACATCCTCCTAGGGGACCTCAACTTCCACCTGGAGAACAACAAGGACCGCAACACCGTCATCCTGCTGGACAACCTCGCCAACCTCGGACTCAAGGAACTGGTCAACACCCCCACCCACTATGCCGGCCACACGCTTGATCCCGTCTTCTCATCCAGCAAGCACATCGCCTTTAGCCACTCCACTGGACTTCACTGGACCAACCACAGCGGCGTCCACTTCAGCTTCAGAAAAACCACCACCCACCACCACCCGCAACAGGTTCCTCACAGGAGCTGGAGCAAGAACACCGCCGACCAGCTCACCGCATCCCTCAGCCAGAACTCACCTGCCAGCACACCGGACCCCAACGAAGCAGCCCCAACTTCACGCAATGGCTGACCGCCTGCACCGACGACCTCGCACCACTGAAGAACCCCCCCAGCAAACCCAGAAGCAAGAAGGCCCCCTGGTTCACTGAAGAACTCAAGGACTCCAAGAAGACCTGCCGCACCCTCGAGAAAGCCTGGCTCCTCGACCGGACCACTGACAACATGACCACCCTCAAACACGCGACCCGCAAGCACCACCAGCTCATCCGCACCACCAAGAAGAAATCACTGAAGGATCGACTGGACAACAACACCACGACAGCAAGGAACTCTTCAGCATTGTCAATGAGTTCTCCAACCCCAGCACCGGCAACAACGACATCACCCCTTCACAAGATCTCTGCGACTCCCTCGCCTCGTTCTTCCACCGCAAGATTGCCGACATCCACAACAGCTTCGACACACCATCCTCGCACCCTACCGTTGAACCAACGCACCCCACTGCCACCCTCCGCACCTGGACCGCAGTGACCACCGAAGACACAGCCCGCACGATGAACACCATCCACTCCGGATCTCCGACTGACCCCTGCCCCCACCACATCTTCAACAAGGCCGACTCCACCATCGCACCCCAATTCCGAGACGTCATCAACACCTCCTTCGACACCACCACCTTCCCAGAGAGCTGGAAGCATGCCGAGCTCAGCGCCCTACTGAAGAAACCAAAAGCGGACCCCACCGACCTCAAGAACTTCCGCCCCATCTCGCTCCTCCCTTTTCCTGCCAAAGTCATCGAGAAGATCACCAACAGACAGCTTGCCACCTTCCTCAAGACGAATGGATCCCTCGACCCCTCGCAGTCCGGTTTCAGAGTCAACCACAGCACTGAGACCGCCCTCATCGCAGCCACCAATGACATCCGAGCCCTTCTCGACAACGGGGAAACAGCGGCACTCATCCTCCTGGACCTCTCCGCCGCGTTCGACACTGTCTGCCACAGCACCCTAGTCCAACGCCTCAGCAACACCGGCATCCAAGAGAAGGCACTGAAGTGGATCATCTCGTTCCTAGCTGGAAGAACACAGAGAGTCCGCCTCCCCCCGTTTCGTTCCGAGGCAGCCGAAGTCATCTGCGGCGTCCCGCAAGGATCATCACTCAGCCCCACCCTCTTCAACGTCTACATGAGACCCCTCGCAGCCATCGCACGCCAACACAACCTCAAATCATCTCCTACGCCGACGACACCCAGCTGATCCTCTCCCTCACCAGAGACCCCGACACCGCCAGAACCAGCCTCCACGAAGGGATTAAAGACGTCGCCGAGTGGATGAAAAACAGCCGCTTGAAACTGAACTCAGACAAGACGGAAGTCCTCATCCTTGGACCATCACCCTCGGCCTGGGACGACTCCTGGTGGCCCCCTGCCCTGGGCACCGCCCCCAAGCCGACAGACCACGCACGCAACCTGGGCTTCATCCTGGACTCCTCCCTCTCCATGACCAGACAAGTTAACGCCGTCTCCTCTTCATGCTTCCACACCCTCCGCATGCTCCGCAAGATCTTCCGATGGATCCCGATCGAAACCAGGAAGACGGTCACCCAGGCCCTCGTCACCAGCCGGCTGGACTACGGAAACACCCTCTACGCTGGAACGACAGCCATGCTACAGAAAAGACTACAACGCATCCAGAACGCCTCCGCCCGACTCAACCTAGACATCCCTCGACGCAGCCACATCTCTGGCCACCTGAGGAACCTGCACTGGCTCCCCGTCAACAAGAGGATCACGTTCAGGCTCCTCACCCACGCACACAAGTCTCTCCACAACCTGGGCCTCAAGTACCTCAACGACCGCCTGACCTTCCACACGCCCACCCGCCAGCTACGATCCGCTAGCCTCGCCCTCGCCGCCGTACCACGCATCCGAAGAGCCACCGCCGGAGGCAGATCCTTCTCCTACCTGGCGGCCAAGACATGGAACTCCCTCCCCATCCACCTTCGGCTGACCCAGGACCACCTCGCCTTCAGGAGACAACTCAAGACCTGGCTGTTCGAGCAGTGGCGGCCCCCTTCCCCCAAGCGCCTTGAGACCCTTCCGGGTGAGTAGCGATATGATTGATTAATTAGAACATTTATTTTGCTTGTTAGACCCTAGTAAATAGTACTCATTGTACCCAGGGCCGGTAAATTAAATGGTACTAGTGGACCTTCAGCACTCATTGTACTACCCAAGGGTAGCACTTTAAAACATTTCTCAGGCCTGCCATTGCTGCCTGCAGTGCAGTTTTAAATTGCTATTTCAAACTGGCAAAATAAACCTTTCGACAGGCCTAAACCTTTCTTTTTAATACTTTTAAGTCACCTCTCAGGTAGACCATAAAGGCTCGCAGAGCAGGGTGCATTGCATTTAAAAAGTAGCCCATGTGTACTTTATTTTGACATGTCCTGGCAGTGAAATACTCCTAAAGTCGTTTTACCCCCTGTAGGGCTTATCTCACCCATTTACTGACACTGGGTTACCTCATTACATTTAATAAGAGCTAATTCTGGATTGGGAGCAGATAGAGGTATGATGTTTATACTCATATGAATTACAATTTAAAATCCTTTTTAATACTGATGTTGAATTTTAAGCTACAACACAGGTTAACATGTGCTTTACAAATACACATGTTATGTTATGTTCTGTCAGTGTCCTGGATTACATGACTGTGAATGGCTCTGCTGCAGGGCTGGTTACAACCCCTCCCCATTAATACTGCCAAGATAGACCATCCTGTCTACGTCTATGTCCCATTTGTGTCACTGGAAGGAGTACACATGAGTTACCTTGGCAGGATGACTTGGGAGGGGCTGTACCTAGCCCCACTTTCTTTTGAGGGGCTTTTCCTCCTGCACATACAAAGCAATCTAACACCAGGTCTGCCCTGCCTTTTGTCACCCCCAGACAGTTTGGAGACTTAACAGGGGAAGAACATTCCAGAACTAGGTTTGGAGATAGGACAGGGAGTTCAACTACACAAAGAGTGGCTTCAGGTATAAATATTGGACCTCCAGAGTCACTTATTAGAACATTTCTGGAACTGTAGAAGTTACATAGGAAGGACTCCCCCGCTGCTAGGGGAATGCACCGCTACTTGAAGGACTGTCTCATGTCTGAGAAGGAAGATTGGACCTGCTTGCCTTTGTCCCAGGTTAATCAGAGTGACTCCAAGGGTCAGTTAGCTGACATCCTGTGTGCACTTCAGGAATACAAGTTTCAGAGTTCTCCCTGCAACTGCCCAGCTGACCTGCTGCAAATGGACCTGTCTGGACCTTCAATTGGACCTGCCTGAGCTCTGCTAGCTTCTGCTTTAGTGTGTCCCTGATACCCAAGAGGCACCCCCTGTCCTGGGCCTTAGAGTGTACTTCTCTGGAAAAAAAGGTGAAAAATCCTGAAATTCAGCCTTTTTGCATCCGAAAACTGGCTTAATTGGCTGAAATTCTGCTGCCAGCGTCAACCACCAACGCAAAGTGAAACCTGATCTTCGTCCCAAAAACAACAGTCTGCAGTGACAGTCAAAGTATGAGTGTCAGTCTGAGCTACAGCAATGAGAGCCTGCAATGACCACCAACATGAAGCCACAGCAATGACCGTCTGCAGTGCTCGACTGGCTCTTCATGCTACAGCGAAGACCATCCACGCTACGTAACCTGCTCTTCACACTACAGCAATGACCGTCTATGATGCTCAGCCTACTCTTCAGGGCCTCCTCCACCGAGAAAATAACTCTTCGTGCAGGCTTAGAATGTAACTTTTCAGCAAGACTAACCTGTCCCTGTATCCACTCCATCACGGTTGACCTGAACTTGTGATTTTACCCCAGTCTAGCACAACCAAATGGCCACAAGTGGTGCTTATTTGGCACTATTTTCACTAAAAACATTAGAATTGAATATCTCCTGTTCTTCTTATAGGATGTTTGTTGTCTGGTAGTATTTTATTTATTAGAATTTACTCTATTTGTCTAAATTGGCTTGGATTTGTTTGTGTTGTCTTTTAACCTTATTACTGTTTGTGTGCTGCATACATACTTTAGATATTGCCTCTAAGTTAAGCCTGACAGCTTTGTGCCAAGCAATGTGAGATCAAGAACAATTTAGGAACCTGAAGAGCATACACAAAATGACATACATATACCATTTATTACAAAAATATATATTTTTTATTTTTTTATGATATTTTATAACTTAATCATATTGAAATATATATAAAATAACAATAACCTCAGTGTCAATTATTGCAAAATTGTTAGCAAGAATAGTTGCTTCAATTATTTTGTTGCAGAGGATGTAATACTTTGTTTTCTATTCTAAAGTTCATTAAACATTCACTGAATCATATAAAAAGTACATAATGCTGCAGGAAATCAGAACAACATGATTAGAGGCATGGCTTTTCTGTACAATAAGTCCTATGCACGTTTCGGCTGAAGCCTTCATCAGGATGCCATGTACATTTATAATTTGAAACCTGAAAAAGGTACATGTAGACAAGAACATATATCAGTGGTGCAAATTGGTCCTGTTTTCATAATTTCATTTTCAATTAAAAAATCCAACAATATACTTTTTTAGAAGGAACCAGAATAAAAACACTAGTCACTTAAGAAAAAACTTACTAAAGAAAGATTGAAGATAATATCTTGAAATGGAGAAAAGGGGCAAGGAAAAAAGGGTGAGTTTTCAGACTCTGAATAGATTGACATATCTATTCTGTGGAAAAACCCTATTTACCAACACCAATGTGAAAAGTCACTCCTAAAACATATCAAATTGGCAGTAATAGAAAAGAATGGGGGGGGGTAGGAAAGGGGATAGGGGAGGTTTTGGGCCACCCCGAGTCTCACAATTATGTGTATTAGTGCTTTTATCAATACTTATTTACAACAGTAAGTACCTTAATGTCTTATGATAGGTTATTAGGCTTCTTGATTATTTCTACAGGAAACAGTTATGTCATTCCTAGGGGAGATTCTGTAGACTGTGAAAAAGATAGAATAATATTATCTCAGTCCGAATCTATATGTCAGAATTTTTTTTAAGTATGTGGGTGAGCAGATCTCACTATTACCTCAGGACGGGCTGAGATGGATCAGACGTTTATGTATATAAATAACTTTTGAAGTATTCAAAGCCATCTACTTGTTTTATCGGCCACCTCAATCTCTATCTAATTGAGACAAACAATGTATTTAGTTCAATCATACTCCAAAAAATCTAAGAGAAGAGATTGGCTTCCCTAAGCTGTTACTTATAAGATATACATGGGGTAAGATAGAGCACAAACTATAAATGTGAAAAGGGGATGGCGTCGGCCTTCTCTTACTATATTGTTCAGACCAGAGACTTTACCCCACGGACCTATTCTGCAATGCTCTTCTGATAGAATTGGTAACATACCTGGTCTGTTTATTTGTTCAGATCCACAGATTCCTTGAGAGATGGTCTCTTATCGCCAACAGATGCTCTCGGGATCTCATGATTCTAATTGTAGAAACTGCTAAGGAGTTGGTCCAGAGTTTACTACAAGAGATCTTAGAATTAGAAGCCAAAATTAGCCAAGCAATAGAAGATGCACAGAAGTAATTAGAGGAAGTAGAAAAGGAAATGAACTCCTACAGTTACTATCTACTAAAAAGAAAAACGGATAAACTTAAGAAAGATATAAAATACTTCAGTCAAGAGAGAGTTTATCTGTATTTAGCTGAGCATTTTTATCAACCAGAATCCAATGGTGATACCTCAGTCCAATTATAACAGACCCCCTAGAAGGGTGACTACATTCTCTGATAGTTCAGATTCTGAAAATGAAACATATAATCAATATCCAGAACAAGGTCTAGGCAGGATGACACCAGGTACTATCAGAGGTGAACGGCCTTTTTTATCCAGGCGAGGGAACCAACACACTTGTTGGCGAACCAGATACCAACTCAGGTTCAGAGGCAATTTCCAACAGGCACCCAACCAACAGTACTCACCTCAGCATTACCCTCCACCTCAAAATTACCAACAAGTCCTGAATCCTTATACCAATCACGATCAAGTTCAAGTTCAAGCTCCAAAATTTGTATAGCGCACTACTCACCCAGAGGGTCTCAAGGCGCTTGAGGGAGGGAGGTGATTTACTTATCGAATATCCAGGTTTTTATTTGCTTTCTGAAAGAGAGGTGGTTCTGAGTGAGGCGGAGGTGGGTGGGGAGAGAATTCCACGTTTTAGCCGCTAATTAGGAGAAGGATCTTCCCCCCCATGGTGGATCTGTGGATGCGCGGAATTGTGGCGAGGGCTTGATTGGACGATCGTAGTTGGCGGGAGGGGGTGTAGAAGGAAAGACGCGTGTTGAGGCATTCGGGTCCTAGGTCGTAGAGGGCTTTGTGTGCGTGGGTGAGGAGACGGAACGTTATTCTCTTGTTGACAGGGAGCCAATGGAGGTCTTTCAGGTGGTCGGAAATGTGAGATTGCCGAGGGATGTCCAGAATGAGTCTGGCTGAGGCGTTTTAGTAACGAGGCATGCACAGTACTGGTTAGATTAGAGCAAATTCCAATCTTTAATCTTAGTCAACAGACCTTAGACCATGCTACAGAATCTTTACTGACCAAAGGTTTATCCTTTGTTCTGCATAACAACATATATACATTTGAAATATTCAAAGATTTGATGGCCTTATTAGAAAGATCAGATTACAAAGCTTCTTTGAAGGAAACCAATATCATACTTTAACTACAGAGAATAAGTCAGGACTCAAACCAGCATCCACTTTTCTCCCCATGTTAGATCAAGTGGCACCGGAAATAACAACTTTTGAACATGTGGTTTTTAATAAACTCACAGCAGCCACCAAGTACATTCCCAAGCCTACCTATAACATATTGTGTGAAGAACATCTAGCACTACAATCCTTAAGTTCTAATAACAACTTAACCATCAAGTGTTATGACAAAGGCGGATGGATAGTGGTATTCGACAGAGAGCAATATCAGCCTGATTCATCATAGTGCCTTTTTGCGAGTTTGAAATAGCGAATCATAAGGAATCGCTATTTCAGACTCGCAAAACGGCATTCATGTAGGAATCGCAAAAACAAAAGCGATTCCTACATATTCCTTATTTGCGATTAACAAATTGCTAATCGCAAATAAGGAATAACTCCCCATTCATTCCTATGGGCCAAAAGGCCCATAGGAATGAATGGGGAGTATTCCTTATTTGCGATTAGCAATTTGCTAATCGCAAATAAGATTGCGATTTAATGGGTGCCAGGGGTGTCCAAAGGACACCCTGTAGCACCCCTTAACAGTAAATACTAACAGGTGTTGCACACACACATGTCCAAAGGACATGTGTGTGTGTAACATGCAACTTAGAAAAATGCTTTTAAAAGCATTTTTCTAAGTTTTCGCTATTTACCACGAGGTTTGACCTCGCGGTAAATAGCGGGCCGAAATTGCGAATTCGTAATTTTAAAATGGATGATGAATTGCATTTAAGGAATCTCAAATTGAGATTCCTTAAATGTAATTCATCGCAAAATAGCGAAATCGCTATTACCGAATTTTGCATTTGGGATGATGAATCCCAAATGCAAAAATAGAGCTCGCAAAGGGCCAGATTCTCTGAATCTGGCCCTTTGCGAGCCCATTACGCCTTCATGAATCAGGCTGTATATCTCTAAAATGAACAAAATGTAGAACAATAAATCACATTGTGCTTTTATTCAAAAAGACCCCACGAAAAGAATACAAAAAATCATACTCCAGATAACGACTCAAGCGCTAAGATCCAACTGGATCTGTGAGAAACAATGGGAATTCTTAAATGTCCAACAATCCAAAATGGCTGCCATCTATGGAATCCCAAAAAATCACAAAGACAGTGTCAATCCGCCATACAGACCCATAGTCACAACTATTGGGTCTGTTACGGAGCCACTATCCAAATATGTGGATACTCTTTTGAAACCTTTTGTCCCCCAAATTCAATCATATGTAAGAGACACGCAAGACATCATAAACAAGGTATAAAATCTCCCCTTCAATACTAACAGACACACAATGGTCACAATGGATATAGAAGCTCTATATCCGAACATCCCTAAGGAAGGAGCCCTAGAAGCAGTCACCTGGTTTATAGATACATTCAATATTGACTGTCCTAAATCCTTTGTCCTTGAATGTTTACGAATAGTTCTTACAGAAAATACTTTGGAATTTAATGGGGCACTATATAAACAAACTAAGGGGGTAAGCATGGGGGCTTCCTGTGCCCCCACGGTGGCTAATATCTTCATGGCCCTTTATGAAAAGCGATACATCCACAACAAAATTGCTCCCTTCAGTGAATCTATTCATCTATGGTCTAGATACATAGATGATATTTTTTTCATCTGGCTAGATGATAGTGAGAAAATCACAGAATTTGTATCATGGCTTAATCTATGCGATGAGAACATCTTTTTTACATCCAATGTGAGTAAACATTAAGTGGAATTTCTGGATATATGGATCCAAAACAAAAAAGACCACCTTGAAGTGGATCTTTTCGTAAAGCATACAGCTCAAACACTTTGCTGCATTTCGACAGCTATCACCCTCTGAAACAAAAGGCAAGTATTCCATTTGGACAGTTCCTGCGGTTACACAGGAACTGTACCAATGTCCATGATTTTGACACTCAAGCTGAAGAAATGAAAGCAAAATTTCTAGCTCGCGGTTATCCGAAATGGCTAGTACGTGATTCATATAAACATGCATTATTTTTTTATAGACAACATTTGTTGACACCTAAGTCCAAACGAACTAATCCAGATTAGTGTTTGTCACAAAACATTAGACAATGAATGAAAAAAATTGGCACATCATAAACTCGAATTGGCACATTCTTAATGCCATGAAACCAAAGGGTAACGAAATTCTTATAGTTTGATCTCGGATGCCAGCTAAACCCAAAACTACCACACAAACATCAATTACGGGTTTACCATCCCTCAGAGGTAACTTCAAGTGCCTCACATGTGTGGCATGCCAGTTTGCCATAGAAACGTCTGACTACATGTTCAATAAAGTCCAGTTGCAATCTAGGACTTTAACAAACTGTAAAACATCCAACATAATTTACTTACTTCTATGCCCATGTAACAAAGGTTATGTGGGGGAAACTGCACGTACTATGTCAACGTCCCTAACAGAACATAGGTCAGCGATTCGTACAAAGAAAAGTCAAGCTCTACTAGTACATCATTATTTGGAAGCACAACATAGCGCAGATGAGATAAGATGGCTCATGTGGGAGAGAAAATTCAAACCAATGCTGGCATTCTTAGCACTGTATACAAAAATAATTGCCAACTTCACCTTACTTAACACCTCCCAATTGAGGAAAACAAACCGGAATTACTGTATGGTCTGTTTGGTATATTTACTTAATACCTTTTTGCTTTTTTATTTCATTATATTCAAATAGTTTAGGTACAAAAAAGGCACTTAGATACATTCAACAATTTCAACATAAAATTTCAAAACAAATTACATTCCACATTGCATATATGAACACTACATAAGTTGACATTACATATATAAACACCGTATTAGTTTTGATCAACAATTAGACTCACAAAAATGATCTCTAACTAAACAAAGGACAAAGTAAACATTTAGATACTATTATTCAACAAGCAGCAAATTAATGCATTTAAATTTGTCAAAGTCATTAAATGTACTGCAAATCAATGCATTCCTGATTCAAAAGCCGACGCGTTTCAAACCCATTCCTGTCACTTTATGGGTTCTCATCAGGGCTCTGTCTGTTTTATTTATCTACAGGATATATGTAAAAAAAGAGAATGGAATTCTATTTTAGTGTTTGGGTATATTTCTTGTCAATCAACCCTCCACCGTTCGCAAATGACAAAACCTGTACCTGAATTGTTGCCGGTCGTGTGCTCTAGTATTCACTTTCTAGCTCATGTGTTTCTTTATCTATAATGTAAAGTATCATTGTCAGGATTTTTATCTTTTCTTGAAGAGCTCGGGAACTCGTTTGCAATAGCATTGCTACACAGCCTACCTTTTATGATCTTTATCTTCGTGTTTGCACCCTTATCGTTTTCATGTTTCGTGATGTATTCAACTACTGTGAACAAAAATGGAAACATTTAAATTTAGTATAAGTTTTCCATTTGATTTATTTGTCTACTTATCCTCCCATGAAGGCGACTTTAAAAGCATACCTCATTTTACTTCAGCGCCTTCATGCGCGGGGTGCTGCACGTCTCGGTTTTGGTTTATGCAACAGAAGGGTTGATCCTTGTGTTCCTACAAGTTATTCAAAGACAAACAGGGGAGAGAATTCTATCACCCGTGTGTACTCATTTTGTATCTATGTTTCTTTATTGTTTCTCGATTGGTTAGGCATACCTGCTTTCTTTAGAAGCGCGGTCCCGCGCTATATTTTCAGTGCGTCTTGTTTTACTTCGCTACTGCGCTATTCCCCTCCATCGCTGGTCTCCTGTGATTACACGGAGACACGAATTAAGTATCTGATACATGTAACTGTTTACATAAATGTATCGCGCATCTTACCTCCTTATCGTGTATGCCGAGTATGGATCCGCTATGTCCTTTGACATCGCGGCCATCTTGTATCGTGTTATTTAAGTATGTGCGTGCCTTCAGTAGATGGGGAAATTGCAAAAACAACAGGTGATGGACCGAATGTGGATCAATGTCACACACTCAACCCAGTCCAAAGATCTGGGCCCAAATCCATCATTTTTTTGCACTCCACACCACCCCGGGTTAGACAATGGCGATATGCAAATCAGCTCTGACCCTGTGCCCCATGGGAACAGTCCAGTCCGAACTACAAAAGCCATGTCCTTCCCAGAACGGAATCAAGCATCCGAGGACCGGACCGGTTTCGAGGTAACACCTCTCATCAGCCCGGCTAGCTTGACTCCAGTGGTGTGGAGTGCCTGGGACCCACGTCTGGGCATCCCCAGCGCACTTAGGATGGAAATTGCAAAAACAACAGGTGATGGACCGAATGTGGATCAATGTCACACACTCAACCCAGTCCAAAGATCTGGGCCCAAATCCATCGTTTTTTTGCACTCCACACCACCCCGGGTTAGACAATGGCGATATGCAAATCAGCTCTGACCCTGTGCCCCATGGGAACAGTCCAGTCCGAACTACAAAAGCCATGTCCTTCCCAGAACGGAATCAAGCATCCGAGGACCGGACCGGTTTCGAGGTAACACCTCTCATCAGCCCGGCTAGCTTGACTCCAGTTGACCGGTTTTGAATGTGTGACATTGATCCACATTCGGTCCATCACCTGTTTTGTTTGCAATTGCCGCCATAAGTGCGCTGGGGATGCCCAGACGTGGGTCCCAGGCACTCCACACCACTGGAGTCAAGCTAGCCGGGCTGATGAGAGGTGTTACCTCGAAACCGGTCCGGTCCTCGGATGCTTGATTCCGTTCTGGGAAGGACATGGCTTTTGTAGTTCGGACTGGACTGTTCCCATGGGGCACAGGGTCAGAGCTGATTTGCATATCGCCATTGTCTAACCCAGGGTGGTGTGTAGTGCAAAAAAACGATGGATTTGGGCCCAGATCTTTGGAATGGGTTGAATGTGTGACATTGATCCACATTCGGTCAATCACCTGTTTTGTTTGCAATTGCCGCCATAAGTGCGCTGGGGATGCCCAGACGTGGGTCCCAGGCACTCCACACCACTGGAGTCAAGCTAGCCGGGCTGATGAGAGGTGTTACCTCGAAACCGGTCCGGTCCTCGGATGCTTGATTCCGTTCTGGGAAGGACATGGCTTTTGTAGTTCGGACTGGACTGTTCCCATGGGGCACAGGGTCAGAGCTGATTTGCATATCGCCATTGTCTAACCCAGGGTGGTGTGGAGTGCAAAAAAACGATGGATTTGGGCCCAGATCTTTGGAATGGGTTGAATGTGTGACATTGATCCACATTCGGTCCATCACCTGTTTTGTTTGCAATTGCCGCCATAAGTGCGCTGGGGATGCCCAGACGTGGGTCCCAGGCACTCCACACCACTGGAGTCAAGCTAGTCGGGCTGATGAGAGGTGTTACCTCGAAACCGGTCCGGTCCTCGGATGCTTGATTCCGTTCTGGGAAGGACATGGCTTTTGTAGTTCGGACTGGACTGTTCCCATGGGGCACAGGGTCAGAGCTGATTTGCATATCGCCATTGTCTAACCCAGGGTGGTGTGGAGTGCAAAAAAACGATGGATTTGGGCCCAGATCTTTGGAATGGGTTGAATGTGTGACATTGATCCACATTCGGTCCATCACCTGTTTTGTTTGCAATTGCCGCCATAAGTGCGCTGGGGATGCCCAGACGTGGGTCCCAGGCACTCCACACCACTGGAGTCAAGCTAGCCGGGCTGATGAGAGGTGTTACCTCGAAACCGGTCCGGTCCTCGGATGCTTGATTCCGTTCTGGGAAGGACATGGCTTTTGTAGTTCGGACTGGACTGTTCCCATGGGGCACAGGGTCAGAGCTGATTTGCATATCGCCATTGTCTAACCCAGGGTGGTGTGGAGTGCAAAAAAACGATGGATTTGGGCCCAGATCTTTGGAATGGGTTGAATGTGTGACATTGATCCACATTCGGTCCATCACCTGTTTTGTTTTCAGTAGATGGGGGCCATCTTGGAATGGGCTAGTTGTGAGCTTCCAAGTTTGCTAGTGTATTGTAATGTTTCAACCCACCGTTTGTCATCCATTATTCCGATAGTTACACATTCCTATTGAGGGCTCCCTACTTTTCAGTGCACATATAACAGTCTACAGCAGTTGATTTTTCAGATTAATTCGACAATCAGGAATTCATTATAATCGCGAAACCTCGGACAATGTATTCAGTCCGGTTAAAGCGCTATTAAATTTCAGAATCAGATAAGCTTCTTTATGCAGAAGTAGCTTTTCTGTGTCAATAGGACATTTTGACGGATTTACAGTGTACAAGACCAACCATCTAAAATCTGTCTCCCCATGCTGCTTATCAATAAAGTGTTCGACCATAGGGGCTGATATCACCTTATTTTTAATGCGTGACCTGTGCTGTGTTATTCTCACATTTATTTGCTGATTAGTCTGCCCTATGTACATTTTTGGACAAGGGCATGTGACTACGTACACAATATTTTTTGTTCGACAATTGGAAAAACCATCATGCTTCCATTTGATGTTATTGTGTTCGAATTCCTTCCCCTCGATCGTGTTAACACAGGACACACAGTTTCCACACTTGTGGTGTCCGGCAATAGGTTTTAACCCCCATTTAGATAGTAAGTCGCTCTTAGGTTTAGCCAAAGCGATTTCAGCCCGAACTACAGTTTGGCCAAGGCTTTTGTTCTTTTTATATACGAACAGTGGGCGAGGGAAAGGGCATTCCAGGTTCTCTAGGAGATGACAATTTTTTAAAAACATTTGTCTGATCTTATGGGTTTCGGGACCGAACGTAGTCACACAGACTAGTCGATTCAGTTCTTGTTTTTCTTTAACTTCCAACAGGCATTCGCGCGGTGTACAGCGAGCCCTCTTGTAGGAATGTTTTAACATTTTGCGTGGATAGCCTCTGTTCTGCATTTCCCCACAGAATGTTTCTGCATAATGGTCATACTCTCCAATTTGCGTACAATCACTCCTGATTCGGAGTAGCTGACCATATGGCAAGTTAGCCTTCAGTATCGTATTTTTGTCAGTCTTATATAGTGATGATTGCAGACAGCCGTCAACACATATAATTTGTACATCCAAGAAAGTCATTCTTGTGCCACTTGACTCTATAGAAAATGTAATGTCTGGGTGCCTCGAGTTGAGCCATTCGTGGAACTGCATCAACTCTGTGTGACTAAGCATGGGCGGAAAATCCGTTTCGCTCGCGGATTTTGCGGATTTTTGGTGAATTCGCAATCCGCGAGATTCGCGAATCTCCCGCAAAATCCGCAAATCCGCGAGCAGCGGATTTTGCTCGCACTGTTCGCACTGTTCGCGTGAGTTCGCGGCTTCCCAGTACAACTTCGCGCCCCGCGAATAAGTGCAAAATTGCAGAAATATGATCTTAGCCAAACTGAAACTACTTACCAGGTTCAAAAGTTCAGGCTCATCATTAGTAGCCATTTCCTGTAGTGCTTCCTGAGGGGCCCCTCCAGAGTTCAGTTGCCAGTTGCAACTATTATGTGACCCTGCTCTGAACCTCAGAATAGTTACACATATGCCACAAAGGTCCTGAATTACAGCTAAGGGAGACAAGCAGGAGCCAGGCTGGAAGTTCAAATCCATTAATCAGCCCCTAATTCATTATTGTCAGTTGGGGCAGGGCAGGTGTTGTAACTAATTTTGCAACAATGAAAGCACTTAGCAAGTGCAAAAGATCACTAATCAGGAAGCACTAAGGAAGCAGGTGCCAGCTAAAAAAATATTCTGTGACACATTAATCAGCCCCAAATTAATTCAGGTCACTTGAGGCAGGGAAGGTGTGCTTGCGTTGCCACAATAATGTACACTGACTGGACAACCAGAGGGTGCTGTGATGAAACAGAGGGTGGCATGGGTGGGCCAGAGGGTGGCATGAGTAGTCAGAGAGTGGCAGTGGTGACAGAGAGTGGCAGTGATGAAGAAGAGTGTCCCAAACAGGCTGGACACGTAGAAACAACAAGTTCGCGAAACTTGCGACCCGACAGGTAAGTTCGCAATTTGCGACATTGTACAAAACCCTCGCGAACTGGCAGAAACCCGCGCAAACACAAAAAAAAAAATCTGCAAATTCGCGAGAATTCGCGGATTTTGCGGATTGCGAGTTCGCAAATCCGCAAAATTCGCGAACGCGAGATTCGCAAAATTCGCCCATGCTTATGTGTGACTCCCCTGCCACAGGAGCCACACATCGTCAATATAGCGCAGCCACTGAATTATGTGTCCCATGTGTGGATTATTATTATCCACAAACTTCCTTTCGTATTCAGCCGTGAATGATACGGCCGTTTCTGGGGCATAAGGACAGCCCATGGCTGTACCTTTTGTCTGCATAAAGAACTTGTCATCAAATTTAAAGTAGTTTTTTTTCAAGGCGATTTCTGCTAGGTTAAGGATGAATTGAGTGGGGACTCTATGCGGTCTTTCTCAAGCATCTAAATAGAGCTCAATCACTTCTAGCGCTTCCTCCTGGGGAATCTGAGTATATAAGGACGTAACGTCCATAGTTACCATCAGTTGATTTGCCGGATCAAACGAGATTCCTTCCACCTTATTTAAAAAATCAACAGTGTCTCTCAAATATGAATTTACCTGATTTACAAAGGGTTTCAAAAAGAAGTCCACATATTTTGCTAGTGGTTCTAAGCATGAGTCGCACCCGGAGACGATAGGTCGTCCCGGGGGCTCGTTTAAGTTTTAATGAATTTTTGGGAGGAAATAAATGAGGGGGTCCTCTGGAATTTCTTCACCAAGTACTCCCCCTCCTTTAGTCCTACAAAACCACTTTCCCTACCTTTTTGAATGATTGGCGCTATGATGCCTTGTATCTCTTTTGTGGGATCTTCATTTAGCTGCCTATATCACATTTGGTTGTTTATTTGTGAAAAAGCTTCGGCTAAGTATTTATCCCTTGGCCAGATGACAACCGCTCCGCCCTGGTCGGCCTGCTTTAGCACAATCGAGGTATCATCTTTTAGATTTTTTAATGCAGTTCTTTGGCCCTTCGTGATGTTTTGTTGAATGTATTTTCTACTTTTTTCTAGTTTATTTATTGAGGACAGCATGGTTAGCTCAAAAGCAAGTACCTGCTTGGGTATATTTTGATTTGGTACAAAGGTTGATCGATTTCGCAAGCCAGTGGTTTCAATCCCTATGCTAGATGGTTAGTTATGAAAAAAGACCTTAAGTCTTATTTTGCGGCAAAACTCAATGGTTTCAAGCTTAATTTTAGTAAAGTCTGTCTGTTGGCTTGGGACAAATTTTAGTCCAAGATTTAGGACAGACTCCTCCTCTCTCGTTAATTCTCTAGATGACAGATTAACTATAGTTGAGGGAACTTTTACGATTTGTAAAAGTTTTTGCTTGTCCTTATTGAATCTTGCTTTTGGTTACTGTCCTTTCTCTAAAAAAGAGACCTGTTTCTTATTGGAATTACCCCGAGAGTCTGTTCCTGATCAAGATGAATCAGACGATGCCGTCTCTGAGAATGTCTTAAATCTATTTTTAGATCTGCCTTGATAGTTACATAGAGCACCCCTTGAGTCAGCTTGGTGTAAAATTCGTCCTTCAAGAAAGCTTATGCCTTCTCGAGTGAAAACAATTTTGAGTCTCTCTCGTATTGTGCGGTTATTGTGATGTCTTTAAAAGAGAGGATCTCCTTCTCTATCTTCTCCAGCAATGCTTTTGCATCCGTTATCACCGCGCTGTTTTTGATTGCTTGAGATAGCTCTTCTATTTCCTGGAGTTCTTTTGCACAGAGCCTTTGAGCTGTTTCTATTGTATGGACCATTAAGTCTCTGCTACATTTAGTGTTTATGCAGCTAAATCCCTTCCTTCTTAGCACTAACATTCGCAAGTGTAGGGAGGTCTACTGGATTTTTGTTTTGAACACATACCAGGATAGTATGAATAATGAAATTCCATGGGACCAAGTATTGAACTATAACTGTAATTAAATAATTTATTCACATACAGTATCAGCAGGGCTCTGCAGAAATGTATGAATAGCTATAGTATATCTGTAGGGATTTTCAAATATTTATACTTTTGGGTGCTACCTTTCAGTTTTAGGAATTCTGCAATCAGTGTTATGAGCTGAGATAATCTTACCCGGAGTATACATCTCTAATAACACTGAATGCTGTTTAGAACGACACAAACCAGCTGTAAGGTATTAGACAGTACAACTGAACAGTCAGTTCCTGATGTCAAGAATTTAGGAATAAAATCATTAAGTATAGTTCAGTATCATACGAATGATTCACATATAATACCTAGCCAAGTGAAACATGCTCAATATTTGGCCAACACGGTTCTGGGGTCAGTCCTACTGGAAGAGCAAAAGATGGGAATTTGATTCCTTTATGCAATTTTAACATATATGGTGAAACAAATTTCGATATACATGTGGTCATGTTAAGGCTTTAATTATTTTCATCTTTTTTTTCTATTAATCACCATTTAGGACACGATTCATATTTTATAAATTACGCGGAACAAACTATAAGATGGCCGCCACAGAAGTTGACAATTTCAATCCTATAGCTGTCTGTTATATTTCCGGGCACTTCGATACAGTTCCGGGTAGCTAGAGGCGCGTTTCAATTGCGATTGGCTTATTTGAGAACCACATGAGTAGCCACGCATAAAGGACGGACATTGCAACCCATGGCGCCCAGTTGGTGAGACGCCCGCATTCAGGGACCTTATACAAACCTATCGGATGGTAACAGTTCGGACATTAGAGACACGTAAACGGTGAGGACATTTAGTAACTGGCAAGTTAGATCGCTAGACTATCACGGGAGAGAACGTAGAGTTAATCCACCGCTCTTCTTTTTGATTCTCTGTCACATCAATAGGAACGTAGATCCCTTCATTGAATGGCGACCGGCACCCTGTAACCAAATTTCGAGACAGTAGCAATTCCTTTAATGGATACAGCGTCACGGCGAATAGTGATAAAACAGGTATATACCGGTTAGCCAAAATATAGCAGTCATTTCGGTTTTCAAGTATCATCTGCAATATATTTTAAGCATGCTTGCTTTCTTTCTCCAATTTTATTTACAGCGCATGTTGCTCACAAGACCCGCTTACATGCTTCTTGTCCAGTGAGGTGCCGATCCTTATTACTCAGGTACAGGGCACTTCATACCATTCCAATATCTGTACAAGCTACCCCGTCAGTATAGCATTAATTTTACACAGTTATTTATTTTGGAATATAGATATTAAGTAGTAATTATCCTCCTATTAGAAGAGCATGGCAGAATAGGTCCGTGGTATAAAGTCTCTGGGCAGAACAACATAGTAAGAGCAGGCCGACGCCATCCCCTTTTCACATTTATAGTTTGTGCTCTATCTTACCCCATATATATCTTATAGGTTATATCTTATAAGTAACAGCTTAGGGAAGCTAATCTCTTCACCTAGATTTTTTGGAGTATGATTGAACTAAGTACATTGTTTGTCTCAATTAGAAAGATGTTGAGGTGGCCGATAAAACAAGTAGATGGTTTGAATACTTCAAAAGTGAATTATGTACACAAACGTCTGATCCATCTCAGCCCGTCCTGAGGTAATAGTAAGATCTACTCACCCACATACTTAAAAAAAATTCTGCCATATAGATTAGGACTGAAATAATATTATTCTGTCTTTTTCACAGTCTACAGAATCTCCCCTAGGAATGACATTACTGTTTCCTGTAGAAATAATCACGAAGCCTAATAACCTATCATGAGACATTAAGGTACTTACTGTTGGAAATAAGTATTGAGAAAAGCAATAATACATATATTTGTGAGACTCGAGGGTAGCCCAAAACCTCCCCCCCTCCGCTCCCCCCCCCCCATTGTTTTCTATTTCTGCCAATTTGGTGTGTTTTAGGAGTGACTTTTCACATTGGTGTTGGTAAATAGGGTTTCTCCACAGAACTGATATGTCAGTCTATACAGAGTCTGAAAACTCGCCCTTCTTTTCCTTGCCCCTTTTCTTCATTTCAAGATATTATCTTAAATCTTTCTTTGGTAATTTTTCTTAAGTGACTAGTGTTTTTATTTTGATTCATTCTAAAAAAGTATATTGTTGGATTTTTAAATTGAAAATGAAATTATGTAAACAGGACCAACGAAACATGCGTAGGAATTATTGTATAGAAAATCCATGCCTCAAATCATGTTGTTCTGATTTCCAGTAGCATTTTGTACTTTGTATATGATTCAGTGTATGTTTAATGAACTTTAGAATAGAAAACAAAGTATTTTATCCTATGTAACAAAATAATTGAAGCAACTATTCTTGCTAACAATGTTGAAATAATTGACACTGAGGTTATTTCTATTTAATATGTATTTCAATATGATTAAGTTATAAAATATCATAAAAAATAAAAAAATATATTTTTGTAATAAATGGTACACGTATGTCATTTTGTGTATGCTCTTCAGGTCCTCTAAAATATTTCCATGTTCCTAAATTGTTATTGATCTCACATTGTTGATACACCCTGATTTAGGAACTACCGTCAGGGGTACCCCTTTCTTTACAAGCTTTGTGCCAAGCGCCAGAGGTTTACGCACAGTTTAATTTTGTGACTATTGTGGATCACCCTGACAAAAAATGAGGTTGTTCCCTGAGTGGGGCTTCCGCCTCTGACTAGTAGCCCAATCTCCTACAGCTACCATAAGATAAAACTTGGTAAAAATGCTTGCTTTTTGATGTGATCCTAAAGAACAGTTATAAGCAACAGATATCTGTTTTGGACTGTAATCCTATTGAGTGCTCAATAATTTGTACATCTTCTTAGCTCTTTCCTCTTTTCAGGTACATAAAATAAGGAGAGGAAGCTGGGGATTGGAATGATCCAATAAACTCATTAGTTTTCATCTTAGTATTGCCCTAAAATACTCTGTTACTAATCTGTAAGGGCATATACAGTACTACATTTATTGACATATACAATAGAACAAAGACTTCTATAGTTTGGTCATCAGTAAATTTCATGGTTTTACATAAGCAATGCAAAGGAAATAAAGCAAACTTTAAGGATTACCAGGGAGCTTCTATAAGGCTAAGTGTATTATAAGTTTTACTTTTTGAGAATGTATGCAAATAAGACTCCAAGCCCCTCACTGGGGATGGAATGTCTAAGAACAAAAAGCCTTAGTTTCTATAGGCAAGGAATGTGACCCTGGCTTCAAAGAAGAGCCTATTTGTTTTACTTTTACTTGCAGTAAGTAACTCAGATAGAATTACACTGACTTTCCAGCTGTAATTTGAGAAATATGTCTAAGGTTTCTGACCTTGTGGATCCTCTGCTTGGGTTAAAATGATATAATAGGCCAGGTAATCTATTATGGTTGACCTAACCTGGCAATCCTGATTCAGCAGAAGTGTTGGTAGTATCCACAGTTCCATGAAACCACTGACAACCATGCAGAGAATATCTATGCCAGTTGGCAGTAGATCGAGCAAAAGGGGAATGGGACAAGAAAGAGAGAGAGAGAGTGAGAGAGAGAGAGAAACAGAGGCAATGAAATCTTCTCCTCTTCTGTTCTTACTGATGGACCTTAAACTGCACTGCAGAGGCATTGTACAGACAGGAATTTTGTATTTGTCGCGATTGCAAGCAGCGCTACAACTATGTCGCGCCACTAACCTGAGAACGTCTGGATCAGCAGGAACGATGAGATGAATGTCCTTCTGACTTATCTGAACACCACACCCAGGGGAGTCTCGGGGAACACCTCCTGAATGGGTATTTGCGAGAAGCCGGGAGGATAAGGCGCAGAGGGGCACACGGATCAATGGCAGGGTCCTCGGGGTCTGATACGGCAGAATCCGTATTGCAGGGATGTACTGCAGCGTGGAGAAATAAAGGACAGGTATAAGTCCTGGTTCCACAAAAAGTACACTTCCTTCCCCGACCCCAAACCCTGGCACTTACCAAGGAACACTTCAGTTGTTCTTTAAAGGAATAAACAATGTGTTCCTCCTTCCTCTGTGATGGGCCGGAGGGGAGAAAGTTATTCGTCACTCTCTCGTAAGGGCAGTATCCTCTTAGTCTCGGCTTTACCCCGGGAATCACGGAAAAGTATTTTTGCTTCCTCAATACGGCTTGAGAAACAAAGGAGTATCTATTGCGTACTCTACCAAGCTAATCACTCAAACACTTGGTAAACGGAATACGCATCTGGCTGCGATCAGGGTCTCGAACAAACAAAAAGTAAACAGGGAATAGAAGAACGATCCCGTTCTCCTAGGTATACTTGCTGTTGGTCGGAAGTTGCCTCACTCCATTGACCACGCTGGCTCTTGATCGGAAAAGAAAGGCTTGAACTAGGCTGGCCGCGCAGGCTCTTGATCGGCGAGGATCTCCTGAGGCTGGCCACGCAGGCTTTTGATCGGCGATGATGTCCTCGAACTCACTCCGGCGGGGATCACCATCCGCAACAAACACATCAAGAAAACAATTGTCAAGCGCCGATCTGTTTCCAAGGAGGAGTTATATAGGCTCCGCCTTCTTTCCCTTTCTCCAGAGCCGTATGGCCTTCTGGGACATGTAGTTTAAAGGGATCCCTCGTACTTGTTTCCCTTTCCTTCTTCCTTTCGCTGCGGCCGTGTAGGCGATCATGACAGAACCCCCTCTCGAGGACTGCCGACTCGGCGGTCGACCCGGTTTCCCAGGGAACTGCTCATGAAACGCGGACACCAAATCAGGGCAATGTAAATGATCCGCGGGTTTCCATGTTCTGTCCTCCGGACCATACCCTTTCCAATCAACCAGATACTGAATCCGGCCATGCAACATACGAGAGTCCAGGACTCGTTGCACTTCGTATTCCTCCTGGCCATCCACCTCCAGGGCAGGGGGCCGCACTGGCAATCGCATGGTCAAGGGGCAAGGCCTGAGGAGGGACACATGGAAAACCGGATGTATGGACCAGGAAAGGGGAAGAGACAACCTCATGGCCACCGAATTCACCACCTCACTGATGCTGTAAGGCCCCACAAACTTTGGTTTAAGTTTATTTACTCCTTTCAAATGAATGTTCTTTGTGGAGAGCCACACCTTGTCCCCCACCTGATACGTCGGCTCCTCGGACCTCCTGCGGTCTGCAAATTGTTTATGAGCTGCTTGCGCTTTCTCCAAACAATGTCTTGCATCTATAAGGATGGCCCTCAGATGGGCATGATGCTCCTGAATGGAAGGAACCAAGGATTCCGCAGGCCAGTCGAACGGAAGCATGTTCGGATGGAACCCATATAGGCAGAAGAAGGGGGAACACCCCAAGGTGGTATGAACTGCATTGTTATATGCGAACTCTGCCAACCACAAAAGGGTGGTCCAATCCGAAGCATTTTGCATCGTGAAACAGCGGAGGTACTGTTCAAGCGTCTGGTTCAGCCGTTCAGTTTTTCCGTCCGTCTGCGGATGATAGCTAGACGACAGTCGGGCATCGATTTGTAAGATGGAACAGAGAGCCTTCCAGAAATGTGACGTAAACTGTGTGCCACGATCAGTTATAATCACGCTGGGCAAACCGTGAGCACGTACTATGTGCTGCAGAAATACCTTGGCCAATTCCACTGAGGTAAGTAACCCCTGCAACGCAATGAAATGTCCCATTTTCGTAAGATGATCAACTACCACCAGAACCACGGTTTGCTGAGCACAAGGAGGCATCTCCACTATAAAATCCATTGATACGGTGTGCCAAGGTTTTGGAGGTATGGGCAGTGGACGGAGGAGACCCACTGGTTTAGTGTGAACCGATTTTACCTGGGCACAAATAGCACAGGTTTGCACATACTCCTTTACGTCGGCTCGAACCTCTTTCCACCAGAAGGAACGCTCTACATTAGCCGTGGTCTTGAATATCCCCATATGTCCGCTTAATGTTGAGTCATGAGCCCACTTCAGGGTTTGTAGTTGCAACTGTTTCTGGGGGACATACAACGCATGGTAATGGTATGCCAAATCATTCTCCACATGTCGATGGTCGGGGTCTTCCTGAATCCAAGAAGCGATATCTTGATCGGAGATGGCTACTTTCAAATCCTCCAGAAAGTCAGCAGATGTTACTAGAGCGAGGGATGCACTGTGGTTGTCAGCTTCTTGCAGGATAAAAGGGGGTTCTCCTAGTTCAACCGCATCCTCGACCCCCAGACGGGATAAGGCATCTGCCTTACCGTTGCGTGACCCTGGCCTGTATTTAATGACAAAATCATAATCAGAAAAAAACAAAGTCCATCGGAGCTGCCTCGGAGTCAAGGCCTTCGCCGTTTTGAGAAACAACAAGTTGCGATGATCCGTGATGATTTCCACAGTGTGACAGGCACCGAGGAGATAATGTCGCCACTCCTCGCAGGCTCTTTTGATCGCCAAGAGTTCTTTATCAGTGATCGTGTAATTGATCTCACAGGGTGTGAGTTTTCTCGAATAGTAGGCCACTGGGTGCAGCTGTCCGGTTTTGGGATGTCTTTGGGATAAGAC
Organism: Lissotriton vulgaris; assembly: GCF_964263255.1. Lineage (NCBI taxonomy): Eukaryota > Metazoa > Chordata > Amphibia > Caudata > Salamandridae > Lissotriton > Lissotriton vulgaris. Next base: position 1,532,228,654 of record NC_141689.1, on the reverse strand, counting down.
GCCTCCGAGGGCGGATTGAGAGGCATCGGTCTCCAGGATATAGGGCAGCTGAGGGTCTGGGTGACGGAGAATGGGGGCTTGCGTGAATCTGCATTTGAGGAGTTGAAATGCCTGTTCTGCTTCGGTTCCCCATACAAACGGGACGTTTTTTCGCAGGAGGGATGTGATGGGATGTATAGTTCTGGAAAAGTCTTGGATAAAGCGCCGGTAGTAATTGGCGAAGCCAAGAAAGCTCTGGACTGCCTTAACATTGTGGGGAGTTTTCCAGTTAAGGATTACTTCGACTTTGCTGGTGTCCATCCGGAACCCCTGGGCGTCGATGATATATCCCAAGAAGGCAACCTCCTGCACATGGAAAAGACACTTCTCCAACTTGGCGTACAACGAATTCTGTTGTAACTTTCGTAGTACAGTCCTTACATGGACAACATGTTCCGCCATTGATGTTGAGTAAATCAGGATGTCGTCTATGTACACCACACAGTATGTTTCCAGACATCCTCGCAGAACTTCGTCCATGAAGAATTGGAAGGCAGCAGGGGCGTTGCAGAGACCGAAGGGCATTACCCGGTATTCAAATAAACCAAATTTGGTTCGGAATGCTGTCTTCCATTCATCCCCCTTCTGCACGCGAACGAGGTGGTAGGCTCCCCGGAGATCTAGTTTTGTGAAGTATTTCACACCCTTCAATTGGTCCATCAAAACTGGGATGAGGGGGAGTGGGTAACGATTTTTTATCGTCACTTTATTGATCGCCCGGTAATCAATGCAGGGTCTCAACTCATCACAATCTTTCTTGGCAATAAAGAACATGGGTGAAGAGGCAGGAGAGGTAGAGTGGCGGATAAACCCTGTAGCAAGGTTGTCATCTATATAGGTTTTCAGATACTGGGTTTCCTTCTCCGTTAAAGCATAAACCCTACTGCACGGGATATCGGCCCCCGGAACGAGGTCAACACGACAGTCATAGACCCGATGAGGTGGTAATTGGGCGGCCTTTTGTTTGTCGAACAAGGCCTTATACTCTTCGTATTCGGCCGGCAACACCGTAACACAACAGAACCTTTCGAATGTACAGGCGTTGGCCAGATAGGAGGCCGATGAGGGTACAGAGAGGGAAGGTATAGGTTCGTGGGTACTGCAATGTTCCTTGCAAAAAGGAGAGGTCATGTTGACCGTACGAGCTGACCAACTGACAAAAGGATCATGTAGCGTAAGCCACGGCATTCCCAAAATGAGCCGGAACTGTGGGGCGTCTATCAGGTCGAACTGGATGTGTTCCCGATGATCCTCCCCAAACTCCATCAATAAAGAAAGGGTGTTGTAAACCACCGGGCCTGAAGAAAGGATGGTTCCGTCGACTGCCTTAACAGTTTCTGGGCGTAGCTTTTTCTCACACGGGATGCCCATCCGTAACGCGAAATCCTGATCTATATAATTGCCCGTGGCCCCGGAGTGGAGAAGGGCATCAACTTGCAAGGAATCGTTAGTCGCTATCCAGAGAGTCACACTTATATTTATATGGGCCACTGCGGGATGAAGGGTATTGGCCAGAACAGGGGAGATCATAGGGAACTGGTATCTCGAGTCGTTGACCTCCTTTGGACTCAAGATCTTCAGTTTTCCGACGGTTCGTTGTCCTTCTGTGTCGCCTGGACTCGGGGAGGAGTAGAGCGCCCGGGAACATAGTTTCGAGCTCGGCATTCTTTGATAAAATGTCCTCCCTTCCCACAATATAGGCACAGTTTCAGGCGGCGTCGTTTGTCCTTTTCTTCTGTAGTAAGGGGGCCTCGAACCCCCCCAATTTGCATGGGTTCAGCGTCATCTGATGCCTTAGGTTTGTCTTCTCCTCCGGATCTGGATCGAATGGGGGGATAGTAGAAACGATTCTCTCCCCTTGGCTTTTCCCCTCTTCTTTCCAGCAGACGATGATCTAGCTGAACCGTCAGATCAATGAATTCAGCTACCATGGTAGGTAGTTGCACCACCTGGGCAAGAACATCCTTCAGTTCTCCTCGTAACCCTTGATAAAAAAGGGAAATCCGTTTTTCCGCTGGCCAATCAGTTTCCACCAGCAAGCGATTGAAGGTAGTGATGTAAGTTAATAAGTCCTGTGATCCTTGTTTGAGAGTCATTATTTCCCGGTCAAGGGTGAGCATATGGGATTTACGATCGAAGAGTTTCCTCAACTCAATACAAAAATCAGAGAAATTATGCAATACCGGGTCGTTTCGTTCCAATAAAGGAATTGTCCAACTCGAGGCATTCCCACCCATGTAGGACATCATGAATGCCGTTTTCACTGCTTCTTCCTGAAAGACTACGGGTTTACACAGGAAATGAAGCCGGCATTGGTTCAAAAAAGTTTCGAACTTGCGAGGATCGCCGAAAAACCTCTCCGGAGGGGCTAACGGAATCCCTTGGTTCTGGATCACCTGAACCGTTGGTAGTGCCTCCTGGGCCACTGCGGGAGTAGATAAGGGCAAAAAGTACCCCCCGGGTCGGGACGAAGAAGGCGGTGGTAACGTGGCCGGTTTGAGTATGGGCCTGACTACTGGCTCCTTCTGTGCCAGGTCAGACATATCTTTGCGCAGTTGGGCCACTTCTTGATATAAGGCTTGGTTCTCTGCCCGAGAGGTAATAACCTCCTGACGTAGTTCCGAGAAGCTCTCCAACAGTGAAGCGAGAGTAGCGTCGGCGTCCATCGTCCGGGCTGAATCGTATTCGTGGGCTTGACAATCTGTCGCGATTGCAAGCAGCGCTACAACTATGTCGCGCCACTAACCTGAGAACGTCTGGATCAGCAGGAACGATGAGATGAATGTCCTTCTGACTTATCTGAACACCACACCCAGGGGAGTCTCGGGGAACACCTCCTGAATGGGTATTTGCGAGAAGCCGGGAGGATAAGGCGCAGAGGGGCACACGGATCAATGGCAGGGTCCTCGGGGTCTGATACGGCAGAATCCGTATTGCAGGGATGTACTGCAGCGTGGAGAAATAAAGGACAGGTATAAGTCCTGGTTCCACAAAAAGTACACTTCCTTCCCCGACCCCAAACCCTGGCACTTACCAAGGAACACTTCAGTTGTTCTTTAAAGGAATAAACAATGTGTTCCTCCTTCCTCTGTGATGGGCCGGAGGGGAGAAAGTTATTCGTCACTCTCTCGTAAGGGCAGTATCCTCTTAGTCTCGGCTTTACCCCGGGAATCACGGAAAAGTATTTTTGCTTCCTCAATACGGCTTGAGAAACAAAGGAGTATCTATTGCGTACTCTACCAAGCTAATCACTCAAACACTTGGTAAACGGAATACGCATCTGGCTGCGATCAGGGTCTCGAACAAACAAAAAGTAAACAGGGAATAGAAGAACGATCCCGTTCTCCTAGGTATACTTGCTGTTGGTCGGAAGTTGCCTCACTCCATTGACCACGCTGGCTCTTGATCGGAAAAGAAAGGCTTGAACTAGGCTGGCCGCGCAGGCTCTTGATCGGCGAGGATCTCCTGAGGCTGGCCACGCAGGCTTTTGATCGGCGATGATGTCCTCGAACTCACTCCGGCGGGGATCACCATCCGCAACAAACACATCAAGAAAACAATTGTCAAGCGCCGATCTGTTTCCAAGGAGGAGTTATATAGGCTCCGCCTTCTTTCCCTTTCTCCAGAGCCGTATGGCCTTCTGGGACATGTAGTTTAAAGGGATCCCTCGTACTTGTTTCCCTTTCCTTCTTCCTTTCGGTGCGGCCGTGTAGGCGATCATGACAGTATTGTAGTATTTAGTAAATGGGATTATAGTTCACTACTTCTACTATGACATTTGGTATACCGTGTGGCAATTTCTGTACAACTCTATGTGGTTGCTGACCTCAGACTGATGTCCTGGAGCTGAAAGAATTCTCATGTCTATAACTACTGCCAGCGAGTTAGAAATTAATGCAGTGATTTGAATGGTTATCAATTTCTATAGTTCATCAACTGTAGGATAATGAATACTCATTTGTATTGTGCAGTCACTCTTGGCAACAAACATTTATTCTCCCAACACTGCACTGTATAGATGATTCATTATCTTCTCCTATGAATAGATAAAATAGTGTTTGCAATATTAGAAGGGATAAGTCAGGTGTATAGAGAATGTAATCTTTGAAAGGATGACCCCATTGCTAAAATGCAAATAAAAGTCTAAATTCCTAATCCCTTATGTTTATCCAGAATCCTTCTCCGAGGACAAGATTTTTGACAACTCTCAGTAAAAGTGTAATGAATTCCAAACTCCTTGCAACAAGATTCTGGCTTTAACAACTACGTTTCACAGCTGACTAGTAAGGACTTCCCTTAACTACAAGGAACTTATACTCAATTAATCTAAAATGGCCCCCACAATTGCAAATTCGGGAAAGTCCTTTGGTGCTCTGTGAAATGTTTTGTGAATAGCACATATTGCAGATCAACACAAAAAGCAGCAGCGGACCCTATAATGCCGCACCAAAAATCCAGTTCCAAAATAGGTCCTTTTTTATATTTTGTGCTGCCAACCCCAACGCCAGCTGCTGTTTGGCGTTGCTGTGCCTTCCAGATCAATTAGATGGTTTATTCAATGTTATGGGGGCGCACCAAATAGAAGTCCAAAAAAACGTTTCGTTTGAGTATGTAGAAAAGTTCTTTATTTATCTTTATCCATTCTTAAAATACAGATCACCAAATATACAAAAAGGTCAGCCAACGCGTTTCACTCCCTACCAGCAAGTTTCTTCAGGGCTGAAAATACAAATAGATAAAAGAAAAACTAACATCAGTTTCCTGTGTTATAGGTCTTGTACACATTTCCCATTTCACAGTTCATTTTTAAAAATTGAAAGACACATTTTCTCAACAGAGGAAATACACAATATCCATATTTGGGGAAAGACTACTAAAGAGCTGTTAAAAACACTCAACAATAACTCACATTGTGCAATCATATTACAAAAACAAACGCTTTGTGGTTATCCCAAGAGACCTCCTCTCTAAAATGGGCCGCCACGGAAGGGGGACAGAAAGGTTTACATGGAAGGCCATAAAGAGAAATGGAGAATCAACAACTGGTTACCAGAGCCGCAGATAGCTCTTGTTAGGTTTCAAAATTTCAAAATTTAACACACTTTAAGAAGGGAAAAAGAATCAAACAAGTTTTAGATCATGTATCATAATTTCATTAACAACACATAGTTCCCTATCTGCTCATTGTCATTTCAAATTCTCATAGTACAGTTTCAATGAATATTTTCAAAAGATTTCATACAAGATATGCTTTCCCGTCATATTCCTGTCCTTTGGAGTATGGGTTTTCCAGAGTGAGGGGCAGAAGTAAAAAGAGAAAAGGAGAACAAGGGCAAATAGGGAGTATTATCACCTAAGTTTAAAAAAGAGAAAGAGAAGAAGAAACTGATCTAGACCTGGAAGTTAGTTTATTACATACCTTCTTTTCCTGCTAGTATGCTGACTTGTTTTACCTATACATCACAATGTTTTTTGAGTTGTCCAATTCCTATTCCCATATATATGTCTAATATTGACATTATAATATCGTGGTACAGGTTCTTACCACTGCAATCTTTTCTGGCAGCGTGGGGTCAAGTAATTCCCTTTTTCAAGCTGTTTCTTTTTGGTCCTGTCCGCTTGGTTATTCTTGTATCAGTCTATTCAGAAAAAAGAGTGTTTTAGGTTCCTACATTTAATGGGGTCCTGTGGTTTTCTGTATTATTTGTTTTCTTTTATGCATACCTTTTGTCAGTGTAGTTTGTTTCTTCCCTTATAGGTATCCACGCTCCCAATGTTGGTAATTGTTGCCACAAATAGTTCAGGAAGTCCAGTTTCCTCCTTTCCCTGGCCGTATCTATGTGAGGTCGTTGTGATTCTAAAATGTGGAGAAACCAACAGTATCAATTAGCCTATCTCCAATGAACAAAGATGCTTGTCCAAAAGAACGGGGGGGTAAGCCTTTTGTTACTCTATATTAGAGCAAGCTCTGTACAAGTATTGCCTCCCACCTATAAGCCCAGTTAGTTTGGCTAAGTACGTAGATTGCCAGAATTTCATTTATACATTGCCCCAAACACAAATGGATTTCTAATTTGCCATTTTGTGAAACTTGTTGGTGTAGCCCAGAAACTAGAATGTTGGCATTTTATACATATTGCACCAAGCAGAGAATATTCCCTGATTCTGCAATTTGTACAGTATATAATCAACTATCGACCTCACGTGTCCTATACCCGATAAGTAATACAAATGAGGTATATTTGTTATATAATTATGTATACCGTTAGGGAAGCCACATCGTTCAGTTGGTACAGCCAGGCATTCCCTGATGGTTACGGGTTTCAATGAAGCGCTAAAGACTGTTCTTTTGGCCATCTAGTAGCCATGCACAAGTAGTCCACCTGATATTTATATATATTGCGCGACATTCAATTCCCGCAGCGCAGTGTTCCATAAAGATTATACATTCCGTGGTGCACTCGCCTATCATATGGCCACATGTGTCATATATTCCGAGTTTCAATAAAGTGCTGGCATAGCCTAGCCTTTTTATACAAGGTGCTACACTCGATCCCCGCAAAGTGGTCTTTCCTGAAGTTCAAACATTCAATAGAACACTCGCATGTCAGTTCCCGCAGCGCGGTGTTCCCAAAAGATTACAAATTCGACGGAACCCTTGCGTATTATATTGCCACAATTGAGCATATGTCAACAGAATCCTTCCCGCATATATTATTAAACTTCATTATCGCAAAAAACGGTGGAAGATAGTTATTACGAAATTGAGGATAAAGACCCCCCTGTGTTAGGTCCACAAGCCCTGCGCAGCCCAATAAAACGCATATACTATCGCCCTTCCCCCGGTTTCTCACCTGTATCTTTCGGCGTTGATGTGTTTACCGTAGCGGCATGGCTGGTACCAAGCTGGAGTTGCCATATCGGAAACCGCCTTATATTCGAAGTTACAGGCCACCAATTAGGTAGCGATTCTAAATCCGGAAGTGCGTCCCTCCTAGTTCTTACCTGATCATGGGCGCCATGTTTGAATGGGCATTAATTGCGTGTGTGTCATTTAAAAAATATATATATATGGAATTGGGAGCCATGTTTGAGTAGGCATTAATTGCGTGAGCACTGTCCAAAATATATAAGGAATTTTGTGCTTATATCTCAGGCGGTCTAATTCGCGCTATCTCGAGTTCGCATAGCTGGAGCTGCATTGATAGGCCCGACGTCTGCTACCTAGTGTTGTACCCCTCTTGATTGGTCACATCTTATGATGTTATTTTAGTAAAAAGGTGCTATGTAACAGTGTAACCCCAGAGTAGTCACTGTGAACGTGTACGGTATTTAACATTCTGGTCCTACTTTTTTTAAAAGAACCTGCGATGGTAAATTAGCGAGTCATATCCTAAGGGTATGGCTAGCCCAAGCATAAATCTCTCCGTGGGCGCCATCTTAAGATGGCATTTGCGCTTGGCTGTAATTAGGCAATGTTGTTTAATTCCTTTTATCTAGTTTTTTGACAATGTAACTAACCATTAGTGAGGGCATCTAGGTTTCTTTTGCAGTTATTGTAGCTTATGATAACCCCCAAAGTATATAAAGAAGACACATTGTGTCCTATTAGTTATTACCAAATTGGAAGTGTTCGTTCATTTAAGCCCACATAATCAATCACATTTCTCAAAAACATAGGGGTGGGTATATGGTACATTCTAACTTCTTCACAGTGAAAGAAGAGAGAAAGGGGTCCTAAAGTTACAGAAAGACGTTCAATAAGTGAGAGCATCCCAACTATGGAGGAGTACAATAATTCACTTAACAAGGTAAAGGGAGTGTCCTTACAGAAAGAGAGTACAAACTACTCTGCTTGTGAGGAGTGTGGGGGGGGAGGAGAAGAATGAAAGTCAGGGGAGGAAGACAGGTAGTGAGAGGTGACAGGTAGAGTAGACAATAACCTCTTATACAGGAATATCCAAACATGCCTAGGTATAGCTCATATTCAGTACTTGTCCATTTTCATGGAAGAACCTTATTAACACGTCTGAGTATCCCTTACACATCAAACTCATCACGATATACAGATTTCAAATATCCTAAATTTCTGTCATTACAACTGCAGATCACTATGGGCTTTGAAAGAAAATGGTGCATTTCATCATCCAAGTTCACACCGTATTTTATGCACTGTAATTTACATATCCATCTTGCCTCCCGCTGTCTAAGCAGTAGCTCTCGATTCCCTCCTCTTGTGAGAGGTTGTATCTGTTTAAAACCGTGGAACCAAAAATCTGGTTTCCCACCATGTTTCTCCCAGAAGTGTTTTGTATGAGCATATTTTTCGTCTTTGTTCAGGATGGCTCTCCTATGTTCCTGAATTCTTATCCTCAAACTGCGTTTGGAGCTGCCTACGTAGATTAAACCGCAGGTACAGCCCAATATATACACCACAAAAGTGGTAGCACAGCTTATAAAGGATAGAATCTCAAAATTTTGTGAACCATTGAATGAAAACTGCTTGGTTTTGTCATGACCATATGCACAAATATTGCAGTCCCTGCATACAAAGAAACCCTTCGGTTTCTGTGACAACCAATTTGTACCATTGTCTTTTTTAGGCTTTAGATAACTAGGGCATAATTCATTGCGTAGGGTCCTGCCTCTACGATATGTTACTGATGGATTGGTCATTATATGTGGCTGCAGTCCTGGGACCTCCTCCAGGAGGTACCAGTTGTTTTTCAGAATTTTGAAGATATTACTGTTGTGTCTAGTATATTTTGTTACGAATCTGACATTTGTACTTATTTTTGTTTTTTTATGTGATTTGAATGTGAGGGTTTCATTTCTGTGGATTTTGTGTGTCCTACTCTCTGCTTTGCAAATAACCTCCTTGCTATACCCCCTGGCTACAAATCTGTTCTTAAGCATTTGTAAATTCACATCAAATAGCTCTTCCTCAGTACAATTTCACTTGAGGCGTACCATTTCGCCAAACGGTATGTTGTTTATCATAGAGCTAGCGTGTGCACTACTTGCATGCAATACCGCATTGCATGCGGTATCTTTGCGATAGAGAGTACTCTGGATTTTGTCATTTTTTATGTAAAATTTCAAGTCCAGGAAATTTATACTCCCTCTGCTGTATTCGATTGTCAGTTTCACATTCATATAGTTCCTATTTAGGTAACCAAAATACTCCAAAAGATCAGTTTCAGATCCTGGCCAGAGACAGATGATATCGTCAATGTACCTCCCCCAGAACACGATGTTATTGGTCCAGGGGAAGGCACTCTGGTTCCATGCATGTTCTCTCTCAAATTGTCCCATGAAGAGACAGGCATACAATGGTGCAAATTTGGTTCCCATCGCAGTACCCCTCTTTTGGTGGTACCACACATCATCGAATAGAAAATAGTTTTTTGTTATCACTAGTTCCATCATTTCTAAGACCATCTGGTTTCTATGTAATAGGTCGGCCCCTTCTCTGTCTAGGTAGAATTCGCTGGCCTTTAGGCCGATGTCATGCTGAATAGACGTATAGAGACAAACAAAATATAGGTCATTTGACCAGTCAAAATCCTGCAGTTTGTTCAGAATGTCCTTGCTATCTTGGATAAAGGATGGTAAGTTTTGAACATGTTTATTGAGTTTGAGGTAAATATACTCTGATAGCCTCTCAGTTGGTGAGCCTATTCCCGAAATAATTGGCCGACCGGGCGGGAAGGCCCCCCCTTTGTGTACTTTTGGGAGGACATAGATGCAAGGGGATTTGGGATTGGAGACTAGTAGGTATTGGTACTCTTGGTCACCTGGTACTCCCATATATTTCCAATCCAACAATTTGGAATTGATTTCTATGGTCAGGGGGCCTATTGGGTTGTGTGTTATTCGCTCATAACACTCCTTATCCCCCAGCTGTCTCTCAATCTCACTTGAGAGACATAGTCTTTTATGTTCATAATAACGATGTTTCCCCCTTTATCGGCCTCCTTGATTTCTATATTGGGGTCTTCTCTTAATCTCTTGAGGGCATCTCTTTCTCCCTTTGTAAGGTTGGAGTTCCTGTATCGTTGTTCCCTACTTTCCCTCTCAAGTTTATATAAGCCGGCACTGACTCGCTCATTAAATATGTCAATATTTTGATGGTATGTGTTTGGGAGAAATCCAGATTTAGGATGTAGTCCACTATCCCCAGAAACATTTTCAGAGATATTGTGTTCAGATCGAATGGTGTCTAGATCCACCTCCATTTCTTCATACAGAGTAGTTAAACATTGTAAACTTTTTATCTCAGCAATAGACATAATTACAGGTTCCACTACATCCCCTTGGTTCCCAGATATCGAATTACACATGGGTTTGTTGCAGAAAAATTCCTTTAATTTTAGCTGTCTTGTGAATCTAAATAAGTCCACATGTACATCAGAGAAATCCCCATTCTGAGCAGGACAAAACCCCAAACCTTTACACAGTAAACTTTTTTCATCTGAATCTAAGCTCCTGTCTGATAAATTGATTATTCTCAATTCTGACTGATTGTCCCTTTCTTCATTTTCACTCCCTTCACTCAAAGTTATTGCTTCACTTGTTCCTTGGGTTTGTTCTTCCCTCTTTCTGATCTCCTCACGTGTTCTTCGTCCTGCTCTCCCATTACACCTTTGGTGCCTCCTGCCCCCTCTCCTTGTCTTTTTTGGTGTTGTACTTTCCTGGCCAGGTTCCCACTTATTCTTAATTTCTCCATTTCTTTTTGGAAAGTGGAGGGGCCTGCTTCTAAAGGGAGTCCACCTGAGGCTGGTGCAGAGGATATACTATCTAGTGAGGAAAGGGAGGTGCTACTGACTGATTTTAATTCCTCGCTTTCCTCCCTCCTTCTTTTTTTTGTTGGAATCATCTACAGTTATGTTGTCAATTTTTTTCGCAAACGTATACATGCGACCATCACGGTAGTCTTTATCATCCCGCTTTATCTTTCTCAGTTTTTTGTCCTTTAGATAGCTTCATTGAAACCTGTAAACATCAGGGAATGCCTGGCTGTACCAACTGAACGATGTGGCTTCCCTAACGGTATACATAATTATATGACAAATATACCTCATATGTATTACTTATCAGGTATAGGACACGTGAGGTCGATAGTTGATTATATACTGTATAAATTGCAGACTCAGGGAATTTTCTCTGCTTGGTGCAATATGTATAAAATGCCAACATTCTAGTTTCTGGGCTACACCAACAAGTTTCACAAAATGGCAAATTAGAAATCCATTTGTGTTTGGGGCAATGTATAAATAAAATTCTGCATTCTACGCACTTAGCCAAACTAACTGGGCTTATAGGTGGGAGGCAATACTTGTACAGAGCTCGCTCTAATACAGAGTAACAAAAGGCTTACCCCCCAGTTCTTTTGGACAAGCATCTTTGTTCATTGGAGATAGGCTAATTGATACTGTTGGTTTCTCCACATTTTAGAATCACAACGACCTCACATAGATACGGCCAGGGAAAGGAGGAAACTGGACTTCTTGAACTATTTGTGGCAACAATTACCAACATTGGGAGCGTGAATACCTATAAGGGAAGAAACAAACTACACTGACAAAAGGTATGCATAAAAGAAAACAAATAATACAGAAAACCACAGGACCCCATTAAATGTAGGGACCTAAAACACTCTTTTTTCTGAATAGACTGATACAAGAATAACCAAGCGGACAGGACCAAAAAGAAACAGCTTGAAAAAGGGAATTACTTGACCCCACGCTGCCAGAAAAGATCCCAGTGGTAAGAACCTGTACCACAATATTATAATGTCAATATTAGACATATATATGGGAATAGGAATTGGACAACTCAAAAAACATTGTGATGTATAGGTAAAACAAGTCAGCATACTAGCAGGAAAAGAAGGTATGTAATAAACTAACTTCCAGGTCTAGATCAGTTTCTTCTTCTCTTTCTCTTTTTTAAACTTAGGTGACAATACTCCCTATTTGCCTTTGTCCTCCTTTTCTCTTTTTACTTCTGCCCCTCACTCTGGAAAACCCATACTCCAAAGGACAGGAATATGACGGGAAAGCATATCATGTATGAAATCTTTTGAAAATATTCATTGAAACTGTACTATGAGGATATGAAATGACAATGAGCAGATAGGGAACTATGTGTTGTTAATGAAATTATGATACATGATCTAAAACTTGTTTGATGCTTTTTCCTTTCTTAAAGTGTGTTAAATGTTGAAATTTTGAAACCTAACAAGAGCTATCTGTGGCTCTGGTAACCAGTTGTTGATTCTCCATTTCTCTTTATGGCCTTCCATGTAAACCTTTCTGTCCCCCTTCCGTGGCGGCCCATATTAGAGAGGAGGTCTCTTGGGATAACCACAAAGCGTTTGCTTTTTTAATATGATTGCACAATGTGAGTTATTGTTGAGTGTTTTTTAACAGCTCTTTAGTAGTCTTTCCCCAAATTTGGATATTGTGTATTTCCTCTGTTGAGAAAATGTGTCTTTCAATTTTTAAAAATGAACCGTGAAATGGGAAATGTGTATAAGACCTATAACACAGGAAACTGATGTTAGTTTTTCTTTTATCCATTTGTATTTTCAGCCCTGAAGAAACTCCCTGGTAGGGAGTGAAACGCGTTGACTGACCTTTTTGTATATTTGGTGATCTGTATTTTAAGAATGGATAAAGATAAATAAAGAACTTTTCTACATACTCAAACGAAACGTTTTTTTGGACTTCTATTTGGTGCGCCCCCATTACATTGAATAAACCAGCACATATTGCAGCCACAATGTCTCACACCATGAGGCACCTACCGTTTGGGTGTACCACAGACAAACTATGCAGCGAAAGACTCGAGCACCATTGCAGTTCTGAGGAGAGAGACTTTATGCTTGCTTGGCATACACAGGTCAGCCATGGATCATGACAATTAGCCCACATAAAGTTTGCTTGTCATCATCACTGGCCTTGCAGATGAGTGAAAGGTTGCAGAATCCTGTTTGCAACATCCTGAGCAATACACTCACAAAGAGCATGCTGGCTAGTTGGATCATGCATGTGTTGAAGATGGTCAGGCTCAGGGAGGATCCTCTTAGAACTCCGCTGTTGAGTCTAAGGGCATTGGAAGTGTACGGTGCCAGGCTGAGTGACTGGGTACTTCCAGTCAGGAAGGAGCAGACCCATCTGAGCATGTATCCTTGAATTCCTATGTCATGTAGGTTTTGGATGAGGATAGGGTAGGAGACTATGTCAAATGCTGCAGAAGGTCCCAGGAGGATGACGACCATCATGCTTTCTCTGTCAAGTCATGCAGATGTCATCCTAGACCATAAAGAGGGCAGTTTCCTTTCACAGTTTATTTGCTTCTGTTGGTGCTGACATTGATGCAGTCCACCAGAGGGGCACATTTTGGTATCATTCGGTGGTAGTGTCTCAGGGCAGATTAAAATGTGCTTCTGTCTGTATTGAACTTGCTTAGTCTCATTTTGCACTCCAGCTGTTTGCAGTTGTGTTTCATCAGTATGTGTTCCTCTGTGTACCAACACGTCTAGGGTCTAGATCTTGTTGTATTGCTGTGTTTGAGGGGAGGTCATGGAGTTTGTGAAGGAGCTAATCCAATTGTTGATATTCTTGCTGGCTTTGAGGAGGCCCTTGCTATGTTCTGATCATGGGGTGTTAAGAGCGTTATACCAATCCTTGTCAGTGATGCTGCTCCAGTTTCGGCGGGCTGGTCTGGCAGTGGTGTGTGTGGATGTTCTTTTGGATTATGGTGATTCCATCTCATGGGCTTGAGAATTTTGTCTTGCCTGGCAATCTTGTAGGCAGGGGGGATCCCTGTTATGATGTAAGGTGTCGATGAAGGGTTCAACCTTTGTTTCCATGAGAAAAAGTAGGTCGGGGCATTGTCTTTCGGCAGGTAGGTCTCAGATCTCTGTGGCATATTTGAGGAATGAACGGATGTTGAGGTGCATGCATGCGAGGGTTGTGTTGGTGATTGCAAAACTATGTGAGTTTCAGGACTGTGTGAGTGATTCGGGTGCTCGGTGCTGTCGGTGTGGATGCAGCGAGTACTGGGTGTGGGTACCTACATTAAAAACTTGCAGAAAGTGCACGAGAATGATCCCTTTGTGTTCTGTGCTGCAGTGAGGCAGCAGTGTGGTGGCAGGGATTGAGGACATAGAGGAAGGCTGCTCCTGCTGTTGAACCCATGAAGAGTGACTACAAGGGTGGACCTGCTCCCACTCATGCCAAGGGCCAATGAGAGGACTCCAAGGGCTAATTGGCTAGCCGCATGCTAAGCTTCAGGGACACATAAGCTAAAGAAGCTTTCCACTTGGAAAGGGCCCATCTGCCCTGTTGGCTCAGGGCTTTCTCTGGCCTCCACTGGTGAATCGGAGAGATCAGCTACTAGCTTCCAAACGATGTCGCTCAGGTCCTGGACCCTTGGCTAATACTGGAGTGGACTCTTTCTCACCATAAACCTTTGATTTAGTTAGAGGGAAGATGGCGCCAGTGTGAGCGGTCGCCAAAGATTGCACGGCAGACCTCAACCCTACCGGGACCTGAGTGGTGAGCTATGCCGTGTGCCACGCAGTGTCATGGTGCGGGATTGGATTAGTTTTAATCCTTTAATCCCCTTTTACATTTACACATATATCTAAGCTGGAGTCGAGCCGAGTACTGGATCGGAGTGTGAAGAGAGGAAGCGCGGAGGTGTGCTGGATAGAAACCAGCTGGCTGGGACGTCTATGAGCGGCTACCGTGAGTAGAAAACTTTCCCACTATCTTTATCACCAGGGGAACTGTTCGGAAGTCGCTACCATTTGACGCAGCACATACCCAAAAGATCCAAAACAAAACTGTCAACTACCGGACTACTGGAGCAACCATTAGAGCAAACCATCAGAGGAAAGGAACTGAGTGGCAGCGGCAGTTAGGCACGTACCTACGGGTGTGAAATGGAATGGGGCGAACAAAGCAATATCGGAGCAACGGACAACAGCTAACCTATCCCTCACGGACAGATATCCACTCAGACTTTCCTTTGTATAGCTATCCCCGATTCCAGCTCTAGCTCGTGATCACTGATCTGCCAAAACGGACCGCGAGCTCTGGCTTCCCCCAGCCACCTCCACCACCTTTACCAATCCTCGATCTCCCCGCTGGCCTGCCTACTCTCCTGCTCTCTTGCTCTGTCATCCTCCTTCATCCTCGACTCGGCTCGGTATCCCTCGCAGGCATCCCGCAGGCATCCCTCTCGGCCCCGTAACAGAATCGGTGCTTGATTCGCACGGCTCATCACAGGCAGAAAGGGTGGAAAGGAGGAAGAGAGAAGAGAGAGAATCAGTGGTCTATAGTACATAGTGCAAAGTCTCTAACATATAGGAAAAGCTAGATTCACCCCCAGAGCTCCTGTAAGTGGACGGGCAGAGTCTAAGCCAGAGTCTAGGCCGGTGCAGCCGCTGGTGTCTGTGTCAAGAGCAGAGAGCGTTGTAAAGAGCGTGGTTGAGAGAGAAAGGTCAGCATCGGCATCTACATCAGGGGGCATCATAACGGAAATACACGGATACCTCCAGGCATCCTTAGCCTGGGGAACTTGGGGAGCCTGGGGGGGGGGGGGCGCAAAAAGCCCCAAAGGAAGAAAAAGCCAAAAAAGTGAAGCTGAAATTATGTCTACTTAACCACCAGAAGAGCCGGGGCAAGGGCACCAAAGATCCATATCCACTTCAAAATTCATATCAAAATAAAAATCAAGATCAAGACAAAGACCAAGACCAAGACCAAGCAATAGAGCCACGGGAAATCTCTATCTCTATCTTTGTCCCTATCCCTACGCTAGCATCCTTAAGCCTCCACGTAAAAGTACAAGTAAAGGTAAGACAAACAATGGATTTATGGGAAACAGACCCCAGCATGCAGGTCTTATCCTTGCGGTGCAACCTCCAGGCAAGTCACTGGAGGCAATAGTCGCAACAGAAGGAGCGTCTGAACTAAAAGACGCACAAGACGTACAAGATAGTCATGAATCAACAATCATACAGATTACCCCGAGTGAAGGGGATTTAAAGAGACCTAAGGAAACCCAAAGAAGACCAGAAACCAGGGGGGCGAAAGCAAAAGAGAGCAAAAACCAAGATAATCAGGGTAATCAAGATAATCAGGGTAAAGAGACAGATGAAGACAACCATAACGTCAAAGACAGGAACAAGGACAGGGGCAAGGATAAGGACAAGGATAAAGTAACTAACAAAGACAAAGACAAAGTCAAGAAAAGGGAAAGAAAGGGGGAAAGGGACAGGGAAGGATGCTGGGAAGGATCCAGCGAAAGATACAGAAGGAAGCGATCATGACAATCAGGAATTAATGGCAAAAAAAGCAAAACGACTACAAGCAATAAAGATTCTGAAAGCTTCTGCCATAACCACTGGTCATTCAATAGAGCTTCAGCCAAAGATCTCAAATATCTTCGCCCTGCTCTCCAAAGAAGGGGTTGGGGATTCTCCCAAACAACAATTCTTAGGCCCCCACCCGGGGTCCTGGAGGATCATATCCATGAGAACAACAGGCCAAACAGGGAGGACTACATAGCTCCTGGAGCCACAATCGGAGCGGCTTCGAACCACGGGGAAAGATCCATGGCCGATCCTGGATTTCTGATATCAGATTACGATTTGGGAAACGAAAGGGTGAATGAAGCCAGAATTCAACCGAAAGGATCGGATAAGTTCCCTAGGACCTCAAACACGAAACCAACTACCAATCTCCCTTATCCCCCGACAAACGCTATAATACAATACTCTGAAACCCAAGCAGCTGATTCTGACTCGGATATTTATGAAACCGGTGTCTCGACGTCTAGTGAAATTAGCTACTCCAGCGATGACCATAGTATTGATCCTTCAATCCCAGAACTCTCCGAGGTATCTGACTTCACTGGCGCAAATATCAAGAAAGTAAACAAATCCAGTTCAGACAATACCCCAAGGTAAAATCTGGGAAAAAGGAGAGATAGACAAAAAAGACACCACAAAGTGGTACACGAACAAACTACAGACCAAGGGAGCAACACCGAACAAACGAAATACATGGGAAAAAATCTAGCTCCAAAACATATATCAGAAGCTGACCATCAGCATATTGCCAGAAATGAGACTTAAGGAAGTGGTCATAACCAACAGAGACACTCAAGACCATCCGGAAAACAAGCAGAACCATGTCTAAGTGAAATACTCAACTCAATTAAAAGCTTGCATGAAGAAGTAAAAGCAAACAACAAGAAGAGTCAGACCTCCATACAAAAGCTAGAAGGAGCGGTCAAAAAAGTAGGTCTGACTTGCTCCGAAATATCAGAAAGGATGATCACTGTGGAAACACGCACTGAAAACTTGGAAATAGATGTCGCTAGCCTCCAAACCCAAAATAAAGAGCAAGAAGGCATTATAAAAGATTTGATGCTAAAGGCTGAAGATCATGAAAACCGAGCTAGACGAAACAACCTCTGTTTCCTTGGAATCCCTGCAAATGTAGAAGGAAAAGACTTAAGGGCCTTGATGATCTCGCTCCTTAAAACCGCCTTCCCTGAACTTCAGTCATGGGAAATGGAGGGGAGGTGCAGCGCGTGCATCAGTTTCCATTATTTCTCTCCAAGCGAACTAATAATCCTTCGCAATACCCAAGGGCAGTATTGATCTACTTTGGGAACTTTCTGCTTCGTGAAGCCATATACGAACTTGCCCGGCCCAATAGCAAGAGGGAATACAAGGGCATCACATTTTTTGCACGACCGGACTATGCTCATGCAACAGTGGAACGGAGGTGGAGGCTGCGCCACTTAATCACACCATTTGAGCAAACGGGAGCTACTGTTTTTTTGCAAGAACCATCAAGATTAAAAATCATTTTTAATGGTAAAACACATAGCTTTACGAGCGAAATAGAGGCTGAGGCCTACCTCAAAGAAATTACTCTCTCAAGTAGCTCAAAAACAGAGAGACAACAAAAACCAGCGGGTAGTTAAAATTAAGACTCAGAAAGCAAATGAAGTACTCTTTTGAGAAGAGGGGAAAGGAAAAGGGGAAAGATAAAAGGGGGAGGAGAGAGAAAGAAAGGGGAGCGGAAACGAGGGGTGAAGGTGCGTAGGGAGGAAGGGAGGGAGGGGAAGGAAAAAAAAAGAAAAAAAGGACCAAAACAGACAAAAGAAGAAGAGGAGAGGGAGGGGAGAGAAGAAAAAGGAAAAACAATCACTAGAGAGAAATATATGGGAGGTAAATAGAGGAAAAGAAATGATAAAGAAGGAAATAGACCAACAAACGAACTAGTTGCAATACAAGAAGGAATATATTAATACTCAATAAGACACTATGTAACCCTTTTTTTTATTATTATTTTTTTTCCTTTCTCTTCTTCTCTCTTTCTTCTTCTTTTTTTTCTTCTCTCTCTATTTTTGGCACTTTTATAACTGTTTGTTATTTCTAAATACACCAGGGTTCGAGAAGCGGGGCGGGCTGGGGCACTCTGACCAGACTGACGCCCACACCTGGATCACCTCGGATTCAGGAAGCCTCAAGGGGTGGTAAGGGAGGGGGGGGAGGGCGGGAGGGAAGAAAAAACAAGCAAATAAAACACGGGTTATTACAATTACTCGAGGTGTCAAAATAAGCAAAATGAAAGAAAAAAATTACACATTCACGCTTTAGAAAACTGCAACCAGAAATGAAAGAATATACGACAAATACTAGTGCAGGGCTATACCATAAATTAAAAAAAAATGGCCAAACTAAAGATCCTAACTATTATTATCTGCGGTCTCAATGATGCAAAAAAAAGACAAAGGGTGGCTATTGGACTTAAGGCATTAGGTCCTAACATCATATGCATGCAGGAGACACATGTGGAAGGGTCACAGCAACAACTACTGAAAAATATGGGATATAGACTGATTATCTCTACAACACAGGCAACAAAGACAAAGGGGTAGCTATCCTCACAATTGGCGGGGGCCACAGTTTAATAGGTCTACAGCAGATAATTTAGGGCGTTGGGCAATAACAGAATGCCTATTTGGTCAAGGGAAAAAAGTAACGATTTGCTCTATATATGGAACATTAACAGATGACCCTGAATTATGGTTATTCATTTTAAATGAACTAGCTCACTGGTCACCGCCCTTCATCACATGTGGTGATTTTAATCTGAATCTTCCCCCAGACTGGCAATCAAGCCCAGATTTTCTATATAAAGGAAGGAAGCCAAGAGTTTTTAGTACACTACAAGAAATATGTACCACACATGGATTAGGGGACTGCTGGCAAGCAAAACACCCTACAGATCCAGGTCACACATTTTTTTCACACCCACATAAGAAAATAGCTAGGCTAGACTACATATTAATCTCCAACACAATCTTATCAGAATGTACAATAGAGAAACTTCCCCGAGTATTATCTGACCACAATCCATTGATACTTAGTATAGATATAGAAGGGCCTGGCCATAGTCAGAAATGATGGACTTTTGAGAGAGCTTTACTTCTGAATGAAGAGTATTGTCGATGTCTAAATAAGTGGATCCCAGAGTTCCTAGAGTACAATATGGGGACAGCTCCAATCGAAATAATCTGGAACACCTTAAAGGCAGGAATAAGGGGAGAGACTTTAAGATTCTCCCTCAACCTTAACCGGGTAGCCAAAGAAGAAATGAAAATGCTACAGGACAGACTAGTTAAAACAGAGGAAGATCTTATGAAGGCAGTAAAAGCGGACCATAAAATTGAAGAAACACTGGTCGTAGTAGCTATCGCAAAAAATAAAGTGGCTGATATCTTTACTAAAAAGGCCATAGAAAAAGCAATGGTGAACAAAGAACGCATATATGAACTTAGTGAAAAAGTAGGACACCATCTTGCGGTACGAACAAGGCAAGAAACTATGAAAAACACAATTAAAGAAATTAATGTTCCCAATAAGGGCCTTACACAAAATCAACCAGAGATAAGAAATGCATTTCAAGATTACTATCAGGATTTGTATCCAGAAACTGATAAAAACCAAAGCAAAATTGAACAATATCTAGAACAGTCTAATTCCCCACAACAATCCATGGAAGATTGAGAAAGCTTGGCAAAAAAATCCAGAATGGGTTGAAATTTTACTATCAATTAATAGCTTACCCCCCGGGAAAGCTACCGGGTTAGACGGGATCCCTGTCGAATTTTACGTTAAATTCCACAAATCACTGAAGGGAATTATAACAACTTTAATGACGCATGTCTTCGTGGGGGGGCAACCCCCAGGCTTTTGGGATAAGGCAAATATTGTAGTTTTCCCCCAAAAAAACAAGGACCCTACACAACTGGGATCCTATCGCCCTATTACATTAATCAACAGTGATTCTAAAATATACTCAAAATTGCTGGCAACCAGATTGGCGCAACACATACATAAAATTACATCTCCGTGCCAACATGGCTTTATTCTGGGCCGATCGACTACTGGTCATGTTCAGAGGGTCATTACACCCTTCGACATCACAGAGGTGGTAGGAGACCCTATGGCCCTAATCTTATTAGATGCCGAGAAGGCCTTCGATAGTGTCTCCTGGCCGTACCTATGGACAGCAATGTTGAGGTGTGGTATTGGTAGCTGATTTATCAAAGCTATCCGTATGTTACACTCAAACCCGGAAACTGCTATCTCAATAAACGGAGAGATGGCCGGTAACATTAGAGTAACCAGAGGGACAAGACAGGGATGTCCGTGCTCTCCGTTGCTGTTCGCTATTTTTATAAATCCTTTCATCCTCAGATTAGAATCTAACCCGGCGATATCACAAATCCAAACTATTAATGGCAATATTAAGATGCTAGCCTATGCTGATGACATAGCAATAGTCACCCGAGATCCCTGCGCAGCTGTGAAAGCAATGGAAGAAGACGCAAAACAATTCGGGGAAGTTTCAGGATATAAACTTAATCAGGGAAAAACCCAAATAGTAATCAATAATAATATTACATTTCATGATGACTGGGTAGTTACCAGTGCCATGTATCTCGGAGTGAACATAACGTCAGACCTAGACAACCTGGTCAATATTAATCTGGAACCCCTTATAAACCAAACAAGCAAAAATCTGAGAAGAATCCATAATCTCCATTTAACCTTAGTGGGAAGATGCAATGCCATCAAATGTTATATCTCCCAAAATTTCTATATTTTTTTCGGACCATTTGCTTAGATTTCACTCCACAATTGTTCCAGGACATAGAAACCTTATTCTCACAGTTTATATGGAACTACAAAAAACCACGTAGGGCACTCAAATATATCACACTACCAAAAGAAAGAGGCGGACTCGTGCTGCCGAATTAAAAAATATATTGGTGGGCCACGATCATACAGTATAGCCATATTCTTCTGACCTTGAATAATTCAGCAGAATGTGAGGGGACGATCCTGACACCACAGGGTTTAATATTAGGTAACGAAACAATAACACATCTCCGGCGACTAACCTACAATTGCTACTTTAATAAAGTACGTTTTAAAACCCAAAGGGCTGTATATTCAGCGTGGAACAGTGTACAAAAGCTTTTGGGTATTGGGAGATTTTCCTACTACACTACACTAGTGGGAAATACCAACCTCCCAGAAACATTTAATGACGCATGCATGATAAGGTGGCAAAGGGCAGGGATCACTCTGTGCGGTATTCTCTATTCTAATATAGGATTCAAAACATTTACGGAACTGAAATCAGAATTTCGATTAAACCAATCAGATTTTTTAAAATCTTTACAAATTAGAGATTTCTTAATGAAGAAAGGGGGAGGCCCTGCCAAATTTGGGAAAATTCATCTGATCGATACAATAATTCTTACCCCAGGGTAAAAATTGGCTGTATATACAATAACTTGATATCTGCCCTACCAGATGATATTGCAAAATTTATAACAAACTGGAAGGAAAAACTAGATGTGGTGGAGGATACCTGTGAGAAATCACTTAAGGCATCCCAACTATGCTTAATGTCTGCCAACCTTCAAGCCCAATAGTATAACACTTTCTTCCAGTTATACTATACCCCGAACAAAGTTGCCAAATGGGGGTCAGGCAGAGGTACAGAATCCCCTTGATGTAATCATTATGAGGCAGATATCGTACACATATTCGCAACATGTGTCACATTGGGTACAATCCGTAGGAAAATCTCCACTTTTTAATCTAACATCTTTAAAATACAAATTGAAATCACGACGGCAGAACTAATACTTGGTCTAGATGGAGAGAAGCGGCCAAATGAAATTCAAGGGCTTATATTTATTGCTACGGCTGTATTCAGATTGTGTTTGGATACAGCATGGTTAGACCATAATCCTCCAGCTTTTGAACAATGGCGAGCCAGACTCCTGGCAACATATAATTTGGAAAAATCTATATATGGAAAACAAGGTAGAAAAAGTAAAAATACTGGGTTAAAAATACCGGACCCACTAGCACGTTGTATACAGAATCCAGTCTGATAATTATTCAATTATATAAGTTACTTTGTTTGCAATTGTAGTGAGAAAACGCATTTTATGTTCATTGTTATCACTCAGGCACAAAAATGTCATTTATCATTTACCATGTTTTATTTTCCTCAATTACAGTTTTTTCATATGTATATGCTCAAGCTTGGGGGGGAGTGAGGGGTTGGTCGGGTATGTATATGCAATAGATTTTATTGCTTTATATGGATTTTTATTTAAAACCAACTAGGGGAGAAAAAAGAAAATGTATCAATAAAGATTTTTTTTTTTTTAAGAAAGACCTTTGATTTGTGAGCCAAAGCCAAAGATAACAGTTACTAACCTCAAAGTCAGTAGCTCAGAGACTACAGCTACTTGCCGGTTTGCCGATGCTTTCACTGGACCCTTGTGAAAAAGTGTGAAGGTACATTCTTGGTGGTCCAGGGAAAAAACCACTGACTGCTGTTAAAAAATATTTGTTTAATATTTTCAGAGGGGAAAAGTACCCCATCTTATTTGGGATGATTACCACCACTTTCAAAATGGTGTTAAATATCACTGTTTAGCGACCAGAATTAATTTACAAAATAGTAGTTCATACCATACAATTTAGTATTTGAAATGGAAGCCCAAAACAAACCCCTTCCACAACTGAATTGCAAATGCAAATTGCAATGCTCTCATTTTGTATTTTTTACATGTGAAAAAAAGAAATCCGGTTGCAAACGGCCAAATTCTGTGAATCTGCCTATTTGCAACCAGAAAAATGCTTTGTATATCTGGCCCTACATGCTTTATGCCACACTGTATTGTTCTCTGTAGTATTGAGTGCCAATTGTCTGTACCATGGGCTGTACAGTAATAGCGCTTTTAAAAATACAACTTTGGGTCGTTTCATGATCCCCTCCTGCTCACTGCAGGGGTTTGTTCCTGTGTTTTTCCTTTCTACAGTGTATCGATTAACTCACAAACACTCTGAGTTAGACAAAAACTGCAGACAGCAGAGCTCATAAACAAAAGGCAATAAGTACCTCTTCATGTGTCCAAGCTCTGCTGTGAGCAGCTCATGCACTAACTCAGAGATATTGCAAGTTAATTATTGCGAGGTAATATATGCATTGAAGACATTGTTCAGCGGGTACAAGGAAGGGGAGCACACTTAAAAATGATTGGCTTGGCTGCTAGATCCAACTCTAATTGGAATAAAATCACGGACATTAATAATTGATGGATAAATCCAGCAAACAATGCAGTGATATTGGAAGAAGCAGAATTACAATTATACCTGCATCACTATAAGTAATATTAATACACAGAAAATCGTAAGATCAAATAGGAATATATGATTTTACCACGATTACAAGTTCCACGATGGCATTACCACGCAAATTTTAGTTCGTAAGTGGCTTTACCACGCTGGAATTTACAACGAAGGAACGTAGAAACGTCCATTAAGCACAAAATTACAAAATTACTACAAATTAACTTTTATTTATTCTTTTGTTTTACTGTGCGCTTAAATATATATATGTTTTTATTAAAGATTATTTTCTTACCTGACACCTTCCAGTCTTCTCCAGCAGCCCTTACTTCCATCCACCTTGGAAACAAGCGTCAAAACACGTCTACCAAAATTAAAAATGGACTGCTCTTTTGACGTACACGGCACGTCTTTGTGGGAGGCACTTTCCTTTTACTTCAGTGGTACTGAAGTGCGTTTTTTTTATTTAAGTATCCCGGTCCTTTGTTTTTGCTTTTTTTGGGGGGTGGAGACCCCCCTAGCCGGCCCCCCCCCCCTAGCCCCCCCAAGCCCACGCAGAACGACTGGAAGGAATACCACGTCTCCCCCCCCAGCCCACGCAGAACATACTTGCGTAGTAAAGACGGTCGTGGAAGGCACCCACGTTGAAAAGACGTTTGCGTGGTAAGTGACCCGTGGTAAACGTTATTAGTGGTAATGCCTTCGTAGTAAAGGATGTTTCCCATCAAATAGAAAGATGTATTACTGTACTTCTCACGAAAATGCTCCCACGGCTATGTGATGTTTATGAAAAGGAAATTTATGCCCCCTTTCAAGCTGAAGAAATACCTGAAATTATCAGTAGACTACCAAATGGCAAATCGGAGGGTGAGGATGGGATGTTGTTTTATAATTCATGTTAGACCTGGCACCTTGGCGTGGGTCTCCCTTCCATTTTTTTCTGTTGCCTCATGTGTTTTTGGTGGTTATAGATGCTTTGGGCACTACGCCGCTGCTGTCCAGTGCCACAGTGCAAGTGATCTCTACGGTAAATTGATGTATTGATTAGTGACTCCATGATTGGCTGCATTGGTTTACTTGGCAGACCCTAGTACAGTGCACTGCGTGTGCCCAGGGTTTGTAAACCAAATGCTGCTGGTGGGCTTGCAGCACTGGCTTTGCCACCCACAGAGGCAGCCTGTAAAAGTGTGTCTGAGGTCTGCCATTGCAGAGCCTGTGTGCAGTCTGGTACTGCTATGCTGACTGTGCAAGTGCACCCACTTGCCACTCCCTAAACCTTCCCTTTTCTGCATATTAGTCACCCCTATTGTAGCCCCAAGGGCAGGGTGCATTGTAGGTAAAATGTAGGACATGCCCTGGTGTGTGTGGCATGTCCTAATAGTGAATTACAGCCCTTTTCGTTTTTCACTATTGCAAGGCTACCTGTTCCCCATAGGCCAGAATGGGCAGTTTGATTATAACATCTTATAATCCTAACTGACTCAGGGAACTAGGTAGAAATTCGAGTTTAGTATGCCTGAACTCAGAATGATAAAATATATATTTTAGTGAAGTTGGTTTTAACATTCTGTGTTTGAAAATACCACTTTACAAAAGTAGGTATTTTCATGCTCCACCTCCTGTGGTGCGACTGATGTCCCTGGCCTACACTGTGAAAGGAAAGAAGGGTTCTTGTCAACAAAGTGCTCTAGGACTGACCAGAACAGATTTGGACTAGGCAAAGGCCTCTCTGCCTTCAGAGAACAAAGGGAAAATGAGTATAAAAGAAGGGACCCAAACCTCAGAACTTTAGATCACTTTTGGGAAACAAGAAGAAACCTTTGCTGAGGAGAGGAACCAGAGGAACTGAGAAAGAGACTATCCTTAAGCTGTCTGGGGTATTGGCCTGCAGTGGTTGCCTGACTGCCAAAGAATGGAGAAAGGACTGTGTGCTACTTTCATTCAACTTGTGAAGGATCTCCAAGGGCTTGAGATAGAGCTTGCCTCCTGCTGAAGTCTCAGGGACAACAGACTTCACCCACCAGCTCCGCAAGAGTTCTATGAAAGTGCCTGCAGTTGTTTTGGGATTTCTGAGGGACTGCGTGTCGCAAGGAGATGTAAGCGCGACTTACGAAGAAGAAGCGTGTCGCCACCGCAGCCGCTGTCTTCGCATCACTGAAGAAGGGTGCCGCCGCTGTCGCTTCGCCTCGCCTCGCAGAAGTGCCTCGCATCGCCGGAGAAGAGTGTCGCCCTCGCATCAGATTCAGTCACATCATCGGGAAGCGTGCAGCAGCCGCTGTCATCGCAGCACTGAAGAAGGGTGTCGCCGCTGCAGCTGTGGCATCGCCTAAGCGTCTCACATCACCAGAGAAGAGTGTGGCCGTCACTTCAGATGCCGTTGCATCACGGGAGAAGTGTGTCGTAGGGCCTGTCGTGGCTCGGAAGAATCGTTGAGCCACCGCACGGCCATCGGGCGTGCACACATTGTGTTACATCAAGGAGAAGACCCCATTTTGTTCCATTGTACCGGATCTTCACCGCATCATGGAGCTGGTGGTTGCATCCGCACGGAAGCTCAGTAAGAAACCGACGCATCACCTCCCCACGCCGAGAAGAACCGAAGCATCCCTACGTATCAGTAAGGACCGATGCATCACCATTCTTGCGTGTAAGGACTCAACGCATCACCTTCCCTGCAACACTTTTGTTCTATAGCGTTACTCATCCAAAGGTACACTGAACTCAAAGAGTCGCATTCACAGTCTAAAGAGAACCAAGCTATTTCTATCATTTTTATAGTACAGTAATGTGGATTTTTGTCGTTTGTGGTCTTGTGTAAAGCCTAAATAAATATACTTATTTTTAACTACAATTTGTGTGGTGTCCATCTGTAGTGTTGTCACTGGGTTACTGTATGTGTTCACAAATGCTTTACAAACTGCCTCCGAGATAAGCCTAGCTGCTCGTGCCGAGCTACCAAGGGGGCGAGCAGGGGTCATTTTAGGAGTGTACCCCCTTACCCTGACCAGACGCAAGGGTCCCTATTTGGTCAAAGGTATCTACCTCTGCCAACTGGAGACCCCCAAATCTAACAATTCACAAATAATTCGCTTTGTTAAACCGAAAAAAAGGCTGAATACATCTTTCCTTATAGGCCCATTACTTGTTAAACTCCTACTATAAAATATTTGCTAAGGACCGAAGGGCACCCTTATTAATTCATCGAGATCAATGTAGCTTTATCTGCGATAAACAACTTCACACTAACCCAAATTCTTTAACACCTTGACTGCTAGCGGTTTTCCCGCTATGTGCTGGGATTTCGAAAATCCCGAGTAACATGAAGAGCTCAGCTGGTCATCAGCATACGAGCGCCGTAGCTGATGACGAGCTCGTCATCAGCATCGAAGAGGGTTAATTGAAGTAATTGACTTGTTCCCTAGAAATAAATATATTCCAGCCACAGTATTTTGAACTGGAAAACACTATTCACAATAATGGAGGCTTTTGGATACCCACAATATCACACGATTAAATGAAGCCACAATTCTGGATGACTCTGTGGAGGTAGGTTCAGTCTCCGTTTCTGGAAGTACAAGACAGGGTTGTCCAGTGTCCATGATAGCTTTAGCTTTATTTATCAAACCCATGGCCATAGAATGGATTCTGATTGGACGATTCAATCTCATTTTCCTAGCATACATAAGATCAAATTGTATGTAGATGGTATGCCATTGTGTCTTGCAGCTGACCCAGAGAATATCCAATGCATATTAGAATTGATGACAGCATTTTCAGATTACGAGGGTTATAAATAAACCATTAAAAAACAACAAGCCTCTTATTTAACTATGTAAGTAATATTTAACCTGATCAATTAAACCACAGACATATCACTCTGCCCAAAAGGTACATAGGCATAGTAATTAATGAGAAATTTGAAGCCACTCCTTAAAAAGTTTAGTTTGTGTTTTTGTCGATGGAAATTACTCCCACTATCTATAATGGGGACAAGTTTCATTAATACAAATGTCCATCATTCTACCGTCCCACTTTTCTTTTATTACTCTAGCCTTCCAATAGTCCTCGATGCAAACTTTTTCATACAAGTTAGATTAATCTTTAAAAGTTGTATTTGCAGTAACAAGCACCTAGCATCAAAAGTTTTCATCCCAGAAGAGTACAGCTGCTTGGTTCTCCCGGACATTAGGGTTTACTGAGCTGCTAGTCATTTGCCGACTGCTCAAAGCTTTCATAAATATATAATTTTAGATTGTATGATAAAAGAAGTTGTGCCTGACATACCCTGCATACTAAGGGCACATAAGAACCCCGATTTTTTATTTTATCAGAACATACTGCAATGCTGCAATGTCTTTAATTTTTTAACACTCAATTATTCAAAATATTGCTGTATGCACTGCTACAGTAAATGCATAATATATTTAATACCTATTTTCCTTCACAGAGTTAGGGCAAGCAAAGGACCAGGGTTGTCCAAGATATGCTAAGGGGGCACCCAGTAATTGGTTACATATGTTTTGGCTTTACCCTGAACTGAATCAAATCTGTAACAATATTTACTTCCCATTAGTTTCCAAGTGAGAGTGGTTATTGTCTCGGAGCCAGTGATAGCTCTCCTAGGGTGCTCCTACTCCAAAAGGGTTCTTATCAATGTCCAACTTAAGCAATCTCTATTGCTGTTGTGACTGCCAGATCTCTGATTGCTAATAACTGGTCTTCTTCCACACCTTCAGGGTATGAAGTTTGGAGAGAATGTGTAAAATTATGTTTAAAGACAGCATCTATTCTGAGCTTTCATTGGGCTTGCCTAGTTTAAAATAATTTGTGATTCTTTGATAAAATGAATATTTGATTCAATATTTCTGAAAGCAATAAACTATTATTAACTACCAATGAACTATATATGAACTTAAAATGTTTAAACTATGATTATATCTTTTCTTTATATCATTGTATTATGACTTATTTTTCTTCCGCTGGATCATGGAACATGCCATTTATTATTACATTTCATCCAAATAAAAATGTTTAAAAATGGTCTGTCTTTAATAAACTAAAGCTTGCCTTGTTAGGCATGCCCACAGTCCCACACCTTTGTGTCCATGTGTTAGCCTACTGAAGCCACGCCTATTGGCTTTATCAATGTTTGTTGAAAATCATGGATTGCCAATGACAATGTGCGGAGATGGGTATCAAAACATTTCAAGCACTCCACCACTCCACTTGAATGGACTAATATTTGGTCACAAACTACAACCAATATAGATTTGCAAGAACCAACAATGTACAAATAGGATAGTTCCTAAAAAAATGAATCGTAGTGAGTCAGGATCCCTGAAAGGAATCTGGGCTATGTTTAAAAGAAAAGTTAACTTTGTTTGTTTGTTTGAGAGTTTGGATTGGTCCAGTGGACTACCGTTGCCTTCTAAACAAACATATTTTTACTTTCAAAAAGGGAATTCTCAAGGTACCCCATCCTTTTGGCGAATGGTTTACCACCCCAAATTTGGGGTCAGCAACTTAACTATTAAGGGTCCAATTCCGATCTCGTTTGGAAAGCTTACAGACCGAATCGGTTCCGGAACGCTTTCCATACGACTCGGATCGGGGGACTCCGACTGAGCGATTTGAATGCATCTATATGCATCTGGATACGATTTGGTTGGACTCCCATGGATTTCAATTGGAGCCTGTGTCCTGAACGTGAACATAGGCTCCCATGGAAGAAAGTGGTGGCTGGGGAAAATCATGCACCCTGTGGCAGGCACCGCATGGTGCCTGCCACACTGTGCTAGGTTGGAAAAAGGGGACCTACGGGTACCCCCAAAGGCCCTAATTAGAGGCCCCCAAATGAAGGGGGCCTGCTATGGGCCCCCAAACACCAATTCTGACAGCCGTTTCATTCTGGGCAGCCAAATCGGAAAGGCTGTCTGAATCGTCATCGTACTCACTCTCTTGGAAACCGAGTCCATAGAGCTGTACAATTTGGCTCCGGAAAGGCTCGACCAGTCTGAATGCCTTTCGGAACAGATTCTGACAGCCCTAACGGTTTCCAGGCATCGTACTTGGTTGTTCGGAAGTGTGTTCAAATTGGTCTGGAACAAGTGTTCTGGATTGGATTCGGCAAACCCAAATCCAATTCAGAGCCCTTCCGAGCGACATCGGAATCGATCACTTAGTGTTTTACTGAGATTTCAGTCCCACATCAATGACACATGTAGATAAGAGTTGCTATTTGGAGGGATGCCTACAACATTCCCCTTCCACATTACGATTCCTTATCTATTTCAAAACTCATTTTGGAATTGGTAAAATGTTACAGGCTCCTAAAATCGGTTCAGTACATTGCTAAAAGCATTTATTTCATTGCAAAGTCCAAATCAGAGTATTTGCGACCGAAAAACTGCTCTGTCTTGGTTTTCAGTGACCAAGGGAAAAAGCCCAGAGAACTTCCATAAATGAATCAAGAGTAAATGTGATAATAGCACGAGATGATGACGAATGGTCTTCAAAATTGATAATAAGGGCACTCTCTCCTGAATCCAGAAATGTGTAGCACCTTTGTATCTCAGGATACTTTCATTTACAAGAAAAGATCTGGTATTTTTAATGTTTTGATGCAGATGTGTGCTCTCTACCTCTTGGTGTGAATAGTAGGTCGTGGTTGATTGGCACTGGTGGCCCAGGTACCTGTTCTGAAAGAAATTGAAAGGCGGAGCAGAAAAAGTATCAATGTATGAAATAACTTCACAGGGCCTGATTCACAAAGGTAAATGTATACGTTTGTGTACGTTTACACTTTTTCAGTATTCATAAAACTGCATTTTATTAGTAAGTTCACGAGTGGGTAGACCCCGCAGTCAGGACGGAGAGCTCTGCACATAAAAAGACAGACCTATCATTTTATGCGCGGAGTTCTTTGCCCCCGACTGCGGAGTCTTCGCAGGCATGAACTTACTATTAAAATGCAGTTTTGTGAATACTGAAAAAGCTTAAACTTACACAAACTTTTACGTTTAGCTGTGTGAATCAGTCCCACGCATTGGAACATAAATAATAACACAAACACCACTTGTATCAGAACGTCAGAATGTAGTCAAACCACAAAAGAACTCGGATAAGACACCCAACAACAACAGTGGAGGGTGGAGGTGGCCTATGCGTCTGCGTATTAGGATGCTTATAAGGAGACACTGCATTCTGCGCAGGTGAGCTCTGTAGAGCATTGAAGCTACACGAGAGTACAATGAGGCAAACATCGAACAATTATTAAAAGAATGGGGAAAAGCTAAGCTTTTGTAAAACAAAGAGGCATATTATCAAGGACCAGTGTTAAAATTATCGCCGTTTTATCAGCAGGAAACCGCCGATAAAACGGCGATAATGGGCTTGATAATACACCCTTGTTAATTCCCATAGAAGCCCATGTTCTGATGTTCACATGCGCTTCTATGGGAATTAACAAGGGCGTATTATCAAGCCCATTATCGCCGTTTTATCGGCAGTTTCCTGCCTATAAAACGGCGATAATTTGAACACCGGTCCTTGATAATATGCCCCAAAGTATGTAATCTTGCATTTTCTGCGATGACATGTACGTGGCTCCCTTTATTCGAAAGCTTCAGTTGTTCCCATAAGTATGTACAAGGAGCGGTTTTGCTGACACTTCCAATATGAAAACTTTAAATTATATGGGCCTCATTTATGAGAAATGACGCATCGCTGCGTGAAAGCAGCGATACATCACTTCTCAGTGCGCACTCTTGCGACATTCCTGATGCGTCATATTTAATGTATGACGCATCATGTCGCAAGGAGTTAGATACGTCAGTATTTCTGACGTATCTGTAAGCACAAAAGTGACGCATTGCTGGAGTGTGTCACAAAAGTGACGCAACTCCAGCAATGCGCCCTTTCACATGGGGCAAGCCCCATATGAAAGGGCCTGCGTCAGTTTTACGCCGGCTGTGAGGCAGGCGCACGATTTTGACGCAACGGAGTCCTAAAAGGGATGCAGTGAAATCTCATAGATTTCACTGCGTCACTTCTACGACCCTTCCTTGCGTCAATACGCCCCCCTTGCATACATTATACCTGGCGCAGGTATAATGTGACGCAGGGTTTTACAAAGTGACGTATCTACCTAGATGCGTCACTTTGTAAATATGGCGCAATAAGGCGCATTTTTTACACCACTGGTGCGTCACAAAAAGTGACGCACCAGCGGCGTAAAAGTGACGCACAGCCTCATAAATGAGTCCCTATAATTTTAGGTAATCATGTGGACGTGCACCAGGAAAGCCTTATTTGTAGCTGGCTCTTAGGGGAAGGAGCCAGTCATCAAGTGTGACTATCAGCAAATAACAGCACCAGGCAGAGGTGACCGACAGAGGTCGTCAGGTCACAAGAGGGCAGCACATAGAAGCACAGAAACTACTTCTCCAGCAGCACAAGGGTCGGATGAGGCAGACACTAACACAACAAGGCTCGAACTACCGGAACCCACGGGCGAGACTCCTGTCCCTGGATTAAATACAGTTTGAGAACATTTATATTTTAGTTTTCTAAGATCCTAGACTGATATGTGGATGTGGGCCAGCGTGAGTCCCTTAATAGACATATTGAAAAAGCTTTGTGTGGACATGTTGTGAGACAGAGTGACATAATGTTAACAGTAGCATTGACATTTAAACATTGACTGAGAAAACGTCTTTTCCAAGTTCATTTAAAAGCGTCCGTGCCCTCACGCCACCACCAGACTGGGAACCCTGGGAACAGAGCACTTATGATGTAACAGGCCCTGCAATGGTTGGACTCGAGACCGCAGTTACGTGCTCCTCGGGAGGGGAGGCGTTTGCTGCAGCAGACAGTAAAGTAGAGTTCAAGGTTCAGAACATTATGTCTGGGAGCATGATGTCTTCTGGCTAGATCAGTTTTAAATGGATGGATCTCGTCAAGAAATCATATCGTGGCTTGCCTGATCCCCCTGTAGACATGAAAAACGTGGTATCACCCACAGTGGTGATGTACGATGACATGTTGAAATGGCTCTATTATGACGTGTTCTTGTTATAAAAGGCGGGTAACCAGGGAGCTGCTGCATTGCAGATCGGGACACCACTGGTGACTGTTGCTGGGCACAGGCCAGGGGCTGAGCAGGCCCTGAGAAATGGAGCAGAGAGTGGGTGCAAGGAACCAGGTAAGTAAATGAACCAAATGAAAACTGTACTGAAAACTAAACTGAACTGAAAACCAAAATGTGAACTAATATCAAAACCAAAATGAAACTGACGTCAAACGGACTTTAAATCCCCATTTAACTTGATCCCTAATTTCTTCACCCCAATTACTTCAAATCGCACCCTCGTTCAACCCAGTCCACTCTTTCTCAACCTAATTCTTTTTCCAATCCATTCCCTTCTTTTCACCTCACTCCTTATCTTCGCGTTCATCCACATTCTCTCCCTCTCGTTTTCTTCTCCTGCCCCATTCCTCGTCTATTCTTCCAGCCCCTTCTCATTTCTTACCTCCCACCCCCACACTTTCATATAATTCCTACTACCGTCTTCTAGCCATTTATTTCCCTTTCCTTCATTTCACGCTCCTTTCCTTCATTTAACTTTACATTCATTACCATCACTAGCAGTTCAGTATTCTTTCTTTCCTCCCATCATCCTCATTCTCTTTCCGATCTTGCCGTACTTTCCCTATATCATACCCTCCACTTTGTTCACTATACCTTAGTTTTCTTCACCTGTTCTCCAATTCCTTCTCTTTTACTGCCTTCCTATCATTCAATATTGACACCCTTTAAACTCTTCTCTTAACCCTTTCTTATTACACTTTACTTATTTACTGGTCTATCCTTTCATTACCTAGCACACCCACTCCCTCCCTTCTTCATTTCTGTCCCTTCCCTTCCATATCAAACACTTCAATTACAGCTACCACTTCAACCTTTATACCATTTCTGCTGTTCCCTTCATCTCTTCTTTCATTTCTTTCCCCATTCATCTACCTACAATCATTCTTCTATTTACTTCTATTAACTTACCGCTGCTATACATGCTGCGATTCCTTTACGGTTCCAACTCTTCCAAGCTCCAGCATGCCCCCTCCCCTTTCCTACAAAACCATTCCCTTACATACCCTTTCCCATCTATTATTTACCCTCTTGACCCCTCAAAATCCTGTGCCCTCCTCTTCACTATCCATCATTTCCTTTCTTTACCACTCACTACCACTCTTTCACTCTCCCCTCCTCTCCTATCTTCTCCTCATCCTTTCCAACCACTGAGCTTCCTTTCTCCTTCCAACCTATACCCACCCACCCATCCTCCCCTCTCTCTCTCTCTCTCTCCCTCTCACACACTCTCCTTCTCAACCTTCTTTCTCGCATTCCAATTCCCTTCTCTCCCCTTCTCTCCCCTTCATGCCTTATCTCCACTCCACTTCCTTCCCCTCCTCACCCACCTTCCCTCCCTTCCCCTCTCCTCTCCTCCCTTGCCCTCCCCTCCTCCCATCTCGCCCCCTCCCTTACCCTCCACACTCTCCTCACTCACCCTCCCTTCATACTCCCTCTCTCCTCATGTCCCCTCTACCCGTCACCGTCCTTCTCCCCATCCCCCTTCTTCCCCTTGTTATACCCCTCCTCCCTCTGCTTTACTCCATGTACCTCCCTCCCCTCCACACATCACCAATATTATCTTATCTTATCTCTTCTCTTCTCTTCTCTTCTCTTCTCTTCTCTTCTCTTCTCTTCTCCTTCCTCTCTCTATTCTCTCCTCCTCGCTTTCTCTTCTCTCTTTCTCCCTCCTAACTCTCTCCCCTCCCTCACCCTCTCCTCCTTCTCCTCTCCTCTCCCTCACCTTTCTCTCTCTCATCCCTCCCCTCCGATCCTTTCCATTTTCGTCCCCTCCTTCCCTGCCTCTTCTCGCCCCAGTGTAGGTATGCGAGTAGCAGCCCTGGGCCCAGAAATCTGCCTGCACAGTGAGTGATGACAAAAGGGCACTGGCAGTATTATAGTTGTCTAGCTTCAACAAATAACACAAAATCTGAAACATTATTCGTGCCACGATGAAGCACTGCAGAAGAGTGAAGCAGGTTGAAAAATATAAGACTGCACGCTGACACCCTTTGGGGGACTGGCGAGGAAATAGTAACCACAAGAAAGATTTGGTGGGGGCTTGAAAACAACGAATATAGCAATGAATAAAAAAAATCATAGTTAATGTTAATGTTAATGTTAATAAAATTTGTACAGCACGGGAATAACCTCAGGCGTCTTGGCGCTACAAAGTCGCATATGAAGAAAATACTAGGAGAGGAAGTAACTCACGTAGTTTGCTGTAGGGTTATTATAGGGAAATTATACGGAGTTACACGAAGATCGTAATCCAGCATTCAGCGCTCTTTTCTTAGTGAAAAATGCACCTCACAGTCAGTCAAGCAAGCTTTATTCAACAAATGTCAAAAAAGCATAAAACAGATAAAATTCATCCTTGGAGTTAAAAAAGCATGAAATTCATAAAAAAGAAAATGCATGACCAAAGTAATTATAATACTCTATATACAACAGGTTATCACAAATACACGTACGGATAAATCACCCCTTCATTACTTTGCTCCTAATAGTCCAGGACCATCCTAGGAACTTACGGCCAGATTCATCAAGCTTAATTGCACTCGCAAAGGGCCAGATTCAGGGAATCTGGCCCTTTGCGAGTGCAATTTTTGCATTTGGGATTCATCATCCCAAATGCAAAATTCGCTATTAAAGAATTCGCACATTTGCGAGGAATTGCATTTAAGGAATTTCTATTTGAGATTCCTTAAATGCAATTCATGAACCATTTTAAAATTGCGAAATCGCAATTTTGGGCCTCTATTTACCGCGAGGTCGAACCTCGTGGTAATTAGCGAAAACTTAGAAAAATGCATTTAAATGCATTTTTCTAAGTTGCATGTTACACACACACATGTCCTTTGGACATGTGTGTGTGCAACACCAATGTAGATTACATTTCAGGGGTGCTACAGGGTGTCCTTTGGACACCCCTGGCACTCTTGAAATCGCTTCCTTATTTGCGATTAGCTCATTGCTAATCGCAAATAAGGAATGACTCCCCATTCATTCCTATGGGCCTTTAGGTTCGGTTGCATCTTACTTCCTGGGCTGGAACCAATGATAGGAGGTTGTTAGGTTACAGTTCCAAACTGATGTCGGACATATCTGTCGGATGGACTCCGGTCCGTCTGACATTGGAATCGGGACCTTAGTCTTAACATGGAATATTCATGTTTTCACAGCAATGATTATCAAAATGTTTGTGACGTGTCTTTTTCCACTTTGTGCAGTCTGTCTGGTCCTGTAAACCTAAAATTATCCTTAAGTGTGTGGGATAGAGCTGGGCCTTGGCCTGCAAAGTGGTTGATCATCTGTTGGTGGCAAAGGTCAATAGAGAGTGTAGGCAATTCTTGACGACCTAGAATGTCCACCAGCTAGACATATACAGGTGGTGTACCGATTCCTGTTTATATATCATAATGAAAATGGTCCCAATGTGCCTAAGTAGCAAAAGATAAATGCCCTTACACCTCTGATTTTGTCTGTTAAGGACTGAGATATACAACCAAGTTAAGTCTTCTCTTGAATTTAAACCTTAATCATCATATAGTAAAATTTTATTGTTGCCATTGTAACTTTTACCGCTTTCTTAACTTTAACAAATGAAAGTAATCACTTGGCAGTCACTATCTTTGTCTCTCCCTGCTAGTTTATGAAAGTATTTTTCAGTGTTTTCTTATGTGTCTGTATGCTCTACGTAAAGTAACAAAGTTCTGTGGGCCTTTTCCCATTTTAATGCGTGAGCAAATAGCAAAGAGGGAGAAAGATGAAGGCTGCCAAGTGTAAACATCCATCTGGGTAAGTTGGAAAAAAATGTCACAATTTACACTGAAACAAAAACGACTGTAGGATTCTAGGATTATTTTTCTATTTAGGGCTACCCTGTGCCCCCAAAGGAGATTAAGTGGAAATTCCCCTGTGAACGTTTTCTGGATGAGGTTTCCTTGTGTGCAGGAGGAAGTTATAATGTTTCCTTGGCTTTTGACCATGTCAGTCAATCTAATTGCACATCCTTCTCCCAGTCTCCATTTTATTCAGAACATATTTATCCTGCAGATGTGCATGTTGTTGCCTACCAGTCATCATCAGTCTGAATTCGAAGAATGTACAATAAATGACATCCGTGAA
The DNA here is from genome assembly GCF_964263255.1 of Lissotriton vulgaris. Classification (NCBI taxonomy): domain Eukaryota; kingdom Metazoa; phylum Chordata; class Amphibia; order Caudata; family Salamandridae; genus Lissotriton; species Lissotriton vulgaris. The sequence goes on along the minus strand of NC_141689.1, from coordinate 1,532,191,593 downwards.
GATGAACTTGGAGCAGCTTGGACATTCAGCAGAAGCAGACCCCATCCAGATGCTGTCGTGAGGTACTACTGCAGCAGCCGCAGTTGCTGCTTACTATAGTGATTCATGACAGTGCTCCATCTAATGGGCTTGGGAATATGCACTCACTCTGAAAGGCATTTATTCACAACACAGACGTATCACACACTGTGAGGCAATATGTCAGCTTTGCCCTGGAGAGCTGACGTCACATTCAGATTTTTCACTCTATGTGGTCCTACCATACATTACATTAATAAAGAAAACCAAACAAAGAGCATTATTGTAGAATGTCACAGGATATATAAAGTGAAAAATTTACTTATTCAACAACAAAGTTATGAAAAGTGTCAGCGTTCATTCTTACGTGAAATACTGAGCCTGCCTTTATTTAAACTATTACCAAACGAATGCCTAAAATTAAAGGACTTCTGTCCGCTCTCACTGTGAAATTGGGTTGCAAACACTTTGACATCAATTTCGAATTTTTAGGAGAATTTGTGTAAAAAAAAAGGGAGAATTAATATTCGGCAGCAATCTACTGCATGCAGTGCTTCTGTTATCATTAAGCATTGTTTAAAATAATGTTATGTTATGGTACATTATGTTATGTTTTACAGATTTGCAGACCGCACTGTCACTCAAGAGGGCATCCTGGCAATGAGCGGCTGTGGGCCCGATTCACAAAGGTAAACTGAGACGAAAGTTTAACTTTACGACTTTTGGTATTCACAAAGGGTATTTACGAGTAGTATAGTTAGACTTTTGTCCCAATTAAACTTAAGTTTTGGTCTTATGTTAAACTGAGACCAAAACTGAGACAAAAGTCTAACTTTCTTACTCGTAGATGCCCTTTGTGAATACTGAAAGTTGTAAAGTTAGACTCTCATCTCAGTTTACCTTTGTGAATCGGGGCCTGTGAGTTTAGTCAAACCTAGGTCCTACTGGGACTACTCAAAAATCCAGGGCTTAAGCTTCCTGTGGAATTCAAGAAGTGATTAGGCGTCTTTTATGTGTAGTGGCAGGTTGTTCCACGCTTTAAGAGTGATGTAGGAGAAGGCCCGACCTAACAGATCTGGTTTTCTATATATGTGGGACGTGTGCAAGCAGGAGACTGGATGAGCGGAGGTGTCTGGAAGGTTTGTGAAATCAGATGTGATTGCTGAGGTATGCTGGGTGTTATGTAGTGCCTCGAAAGTGTGGCTGAGGAGTTAGAATTGTGCTTGATTGTATATGGCAGGGGTCTCCAAACCGGTCCTGGAGGGCCGGATCCATGCCAGATTTTTTGGATATCCCCATTGAGATACATGTAGTAATTTTAAAAATCTGGCATGGATCCGGCCCTCCAGGACCGGTTTGGAGACCCCTGGTATATGGGGAGCCAGTAGAGCGCCTTCATGTGTGGTGTGATGTGAGTGCGTCATGGAAGGTTGAGATTAATTCTGGACATAGAGGTCTGAGTGGTCTGCAGCCTTCTGTTGATTTTTTCGTTGATCCCAGCATAGAGGGTGTTCCCGTAGTACAGCTTGCTTAGTACAAGGTCGTGCTTGACTGTTTTCCATGTGCTGATTGGGAGCAATTTAAAACTTTTTCTCAGCATCTTTAGGGTAGGGAAGCATGAGGTAGTGACGGCAGTGACTTGGATGGTCATGTTGTGTTTGCTGTTGATGATGATCCCAAGGTTTTTGGAATGGGTGGTAGGGGTGGGTGTTCGTCCTAGCTCTCTTGGACACAAGGTAGATTCCCACAGTGAAGTGCTCTTCCCAAAGATCAGGATTTCAGTTTTTTCGGTGTAGAGCTTCAGACAGTTGGGGTCATATTTACTAATAACTGTCGCAGTACAATGCAGCAAGAAAACTTGCTGCTCTGCATTAAATAAAGAGGGCAGGAATGTGCTGTATTTACTTACATATAGTGCATTCCTTCTCTCACTGTGTGCAGGAGCACTTGTGGCTTTCAAGCACCAATGCAGGCACCCTTGTACCATGGCGCAAGAGTGCCTGTGTTACATGCAGGATTGTTTTTGCACAGGAAGGAACACCTTTCTGCACAAAAACAATCTTTTGAGGCCTTTTTCTCTTTCTATGTGTGCTGAAGAAAGCAGCACATTTAGAAAGAGAAATTACCAAGGAGAAATAAGCGTAGCATTTTGACCCATTCCCAGGTTTACTAATGTTAGTAATTCTGGGAATGCACCAAAAACCATGGGTGGATGCTTGGAATACCCAGGCTCTACCCATGGAACACCTTCCCAGCACCGAGTGACACAAGGCAGTGACTTGCTCTGCCTTGCGCTACTTTACATTTACTATGCCATGCAAAGGTTGTGCTGTGTGACATAGTAAATCTGACTTAAGGGCTTGCATCACCTTGCCATGGTGACACAGGCCCTTAGTAAATCTGGGACTAGGCGTTCATCATTTGGACTATTTCAGTTATGCAGGCATTGAACTTAATCTGGTTACTGAATGTCCTGTTCTTGAGGGGGAGAAATAGTCGCATTTTGTGGCTGTAGGAGAGGACGTTGATGTCATGAGAGCAGATGATGCGGACTAGAGGGATCATGTATGCTTTGAAGCGGGACAGGCTCATGGACTATGCTTGTGGAACTCCACAGATTAGGTCACAGGCATTCGCGGTGGACTGTGTCAAGCTGACTGACTGGGTCCTTCCAGATCGGGTGTCCTTGAATTATGATGTTGTGTAGGTGTTGGATGAAGATGGGGTTGGGATTGGAGACTGTGTGCAGAGATGTCCAGGAGGATGAGAGGCATCAGGTGTCCTCTGTCCAGAGCCATAATGATGTCCTCCATGATGGTAAAGAGGGCAGTTTCTGTGCTGTATTTGGGTTTGAAAACAGACTGAGTGATGTCAAGGAGTTGGAGGTATTCGGTGAGGTGTCTGTTGATGATTTTCTCTAAGATCTTGGTCTGGAATGGCAGCAGGGAGATGTGTTTGTATCTGGTAAGAGTTGAAGGGTTTACATAGAGTTTGTTTAGCAATGGGAGGACAGTTGTGTGTTTCCAAGCATAAGAGAAGGCCGCGGAAGAGGTTAAGGTGTTCAGAATGTGTGTGAGCATAACACTGATGGATTACAGTCCTCTGAAGTAGACATGGTGCGGGCAGGGATCCAATTCAGCCCCTGAGAGGATGAACTTCATGGTGCCAGCTTTTTCTTCTGGGGGGATGATGGACCATGCGGTTAGGATTGGTTCTTTGGATAAGCTTGGGAGGTATTTGGCGAGGTCTGTCAGATTCAGTTACAGGTTAAAGTTGCTTTGCTGGATCCTGTATGAAGTATTCTGTTTCTGAGTAACTGTTGGAAGACCCTCCTTTGGTATTTTTTTCATTGTAGTGGATTCACCTAAATTCCTCCCCAGTGATCACCCTATACCACCTTCCTCTTTCTTCCTTCTGATAATCCTTTCCATTCTATCTACCTGTTTCTATTGTATTTTAACCCCAGTATAACATTTTACACTACTGTAGGGGTCCAGAGGACAACCTGTTGGTCTTGCAGGAGTCTACTTGTCTTGTTTTGCATGGCTAGTTACAGATGCGTTTATAGTATGGACTTGGTTGGAAGCATTAGGAGAGGAGCTCTGGTCTATTCCTGATGAGATGTCAAGCAATTGTTACAGATGATGGGTAAATGTGATATGTAATTTGTGTCTTCTGAAGTGATGACAATAGGGAAGATTTGTAACATGAAGTCATCATTGCTTTTAAAGACATAACATAGGCTAGAGAACTGGGGCCATATGGCCAAGGTTTGAACTGTATCATATAGTTACCCGGCTTATGACCCTAAATCTGACAACTATGTACAGCCAATCCTTCTTGACTGAGGACCTTTCAGATTCAATGTGTAAAACCACATTACCATTCATTCCAAACTTGAAGAGGGGTATGCCACTGGGGGAGAGGATGTAGCCTTAATGGCTAGAGCGATTAATCTCGAAGCTTGGGCAAAGAGTTTGAGTCTCTGCAACGACGCTCAACATCCTGTGATTCTGGGCAAATCACTTAATCTCCCTGTGCCTAACAAAATGAATGTGTCCTTCTGTAACAAAACTGGAGCTTGTGTAAAGCGCTCTGATACCCGGTGTCTCAGGTCTAGTTCGCACTATATACAACTCTTAAAAAAAAAAAAAAAATATATATATATATATATATATATATATATATATATATATATATATATATATATATATATATATATATATATATATATATATATATATATATATATATATATATATATATATATATATATATATATACCCTTATCACTCCTTAATTGTGACGGGAAAGATCTGTCAGTAGATTTGGGTAAAAGTTCAATAAAGTGAGTGTATTCCTCTGATACCCGGTGTCTCAGGTCTAGTGCGCACTATATACACTCTTCAAAAAAAAAATATATATATATATATACCCTTATCACTCATTAATTGTGACGGGAAAGACCTGTCAGTAGATTTGGGTAAAAGTTCAATAAAGTGAGTGTATTCCTGATATATCCATATCAAACTTTGTTTGCCCTCTACTGTAGCCTGATCCAAATATGAATAAATAATATACTTCTTTTGGAATGACAGAGGCTCCATTAACAGAGAATTGAATTTAAACTTATTTTAGATAACATATTCAATTAAAATACAGGAACTCAAAATGAAGACAGGCAACAATCAGTGCATATGCAAAGCTGAGAAATGTGGCTAAGGAAAAGGGTATCTAGATAGACTGTGTATAGGAGATGTAGCTCTATCCATCCATGACTGAGGGAAGAAATGAGGAGAGTGCTTGGGGATAGCAGGGCACCAAACTGTTCACACGTAAATCATTCCTTGCCCCCTTTTTGGAAGGCCAAATATATTCTAAATATGGTCCTGATTATGATGAGGCTGGGACCGCCACAGACAGTCCATCGGTGGTAATCCCACCGCCATCGTAATCCTGATTAACACCCACCACATTAGGATGGCAGACAGATGTTTGGTGGTCAGCGAGACCGTCATAAGGAATTGTATCCCTATAACATGGTGGTGCCTACCAGGCACTGCCGTAGGGATCACAATGTCCCTTTCCGCCTGCCTTTTTATGGCAGTTTACCCGCCATGAAAAGGCAGGCGTAAAGGTACATTGAAGGCCCATAGCAGGCACCCTTCCTCCCTAGCCCTGCAACTTGGACCCTGGGGGGCACCCCCCAACATATGCCAGCACCATGTGGCAGGCACTGCATAGTGCCTTCCACATAGTGCAGGGATATACATGAGGTGCACATTTTGTACTGCGGCGCGTGATGCAGCCCGCAGCACCAGCGGCAATACAAAATATACACTCTGCGACCGCCTTGAAGGTAGTCGCATCATGATTCAGGATGCTGGACTACCGACACCTAGTTGGGCGGTCCCGTTTCAGAGGAATAGCCGCCAACCTAAGTCAGGAGCTACAAAAATGCAGAACTGGAGGACAATAATTTTTCCTGCCTCTTCATCTTACGGAAACGTAAGGGGGCAGAAACCAAAGGAATTACAAAACTGGATAAAAATAAGTCCTTGGCTTGTGAGGCAAAATGCAGATCAACAAAAAATCTGCAACATATTGCAACTTACCTATAACATGTCTAAGAAATACCGATGTGAGACATCATATTGGAAGCAAAATATTAGCACGTTATTAGTAAAACACTGATGGGATATATGAAAATAAATACAAATCAAATAACCATAATCAGGCAGAATGGTCGAGTGCCATTATATTATATATATTTATATTTGGAGATATATATATATTTATATATATCTCCTGTGACACGTTTGGCCGCTGAAGTGTGTGAACAAGCCACTTTGGTGGCGAAACGCATCACAGCGGGTTTATGACTCGAATAAACCCCCAACTTTGCTGAACAACTCTTGTGATTTCCTGTGGCAGAATTGAACCGAGAGTGCGAATTGGACTTTGTTTTCTTCGGCGGTTTCGCGCCACCCCTTCAAGGATCGAGAGCACTAACAGGAGTATCTTGGATATATATATATACATAGTTGTATCATATTTGTATCACATGTTTTTCGAACAGTGCTTGGTGTTCCCCCTTGAGGACATGCTCCTCCCACCAGCCTACATGTAAACATGCATAGCTGGGGGAGAAGCATGCCCCCATGGCTACACATTGTGTTTGCCTATACACTCTGCCATCAAACATAAACAAATTATTGTGTAAACACCAATGTATCATATTTAGTAACATTGTGTTATGACGGTACAATTCGATGTTTCTTAGTTTCAAATAATAGTCCACTGCATGGAGACAGTCCGTATGTTTGATACATGTGTACAGGGAGGCAATGTCTAAAGTCAGTACCATGTAATTATCTTCCCATTGTATTTTATTTAGCTTTGCCAGGAAATCTCATGAGTCCTGCAGGTACGATGGTAATTTGGTTACGAATTCTTGTAGAGAATATTCTACGTATTTTGAGGTATTTTCAAAAGTGCTATTCATCGCTGAAATAATAGGTCGTCCTTGTAAAGGGTTAATTCCTTTGTGCACTTTTGGAATTAAATAGAATGTTGGAAGGATCGGATGATTTTTTAGGAGGAATTTGTATTCATCTTTAGTAATTAATCCTTCTCTTTGCCATCTACCAAGATCCATTTTGTACATTTCAATAGTCTTCCGTACAATTGTTCCATTGGATACCTCACAACAATTGGCGCCATTCAAATGTCTAAAAGCTTCTGCTCTGTATGTTTTCTTGTCCCAGAGGACGATATTGCCTCTTTTATCGGCTCTATTGATGACCACTGAGTGTGTGTGTATGTATATATATATATATATATATATATATATATATATATATATATATATATATATATATATATATATATATATATATATATATATATATATATATATATATATATATCGGCGAAGAGTTTCTCGATAGATTAACACGAGGAACAAACAGACTTGCACTCCAGTGATCCGTGTATAAACAAAAGTGTTTATTGGCAACGCGTTTCGACCAGGCGGTCTTTTTTGTTAGCCAAAGGCGTACATTTGAAAACACCAATTTAAAGTGCACAAAAGTAGGAAGTGTAGTAGGACCAAGGTACGAGAGGACAGAATTGCAATGGAGCTGGAAAACAGACTTTCTGGTTACACTGTTTCCATTACACATGCTATTAAGCATCATAGCTGCCAATTCATAAGAAACAATTCTGATAATGAATATTATTAATAATTAAAGCATGGCTCTGTCCATTCACGTAATGAAATGAAAATTCATAATGAAATAAACATGTCCATTTGATGCTTTTGGATCAATGAAAAAAACAAATGAGGCTTCCAGGCCAAGTGGCCTTGTGCATTCTGTCCAGGTAAACATTACATGTAAATTGATTGCAATCTGGGAAAATAGTCTACGTATTTTGAGGTATTTTCAAAAGTGCTATTCATCGCTGAAATAATAGGTCGTCCTTGTAAAGGGTTAATTCCTTTGTGCACTTTTGGAATTAAATAGAATGTTGGCAGGATCAGATGATTTTTAGGAGAAATTTGTATTCATCTTTAGTAATTAATCCTTCTCTTTGCCATCTACCAAGATCCCTTTTGTACATTTCATTAGTCTTGCGTACAATTGTTCCATTGGATACCTCATAACAATTGGCATCATTCAAATGTCTAAAAGCTTCTGCGCTGTATGTTTTCTTGTCCCAGAGGACGATATTGCCTCCTTTATCGTCTCTATTGATGACCACTGAGTGTGTGTGTTTGTATATATATATATATATATATATATATATATATATATATATATATATATATATATATATATATATATATATATATATATATATGCGTAAAGATATATTCCACATATTAATAGAATTAATATAGTGTAAAATAAATATTTATTTATATACAGAGATATATGTATAAATATGAAGTGTAACATATTTTAGGCACATTTTTATTTTACATTATAATAATTTTATTAATATGTGAAATGTATTACTGTATTACTGTGAATATATATATATATATATTATTGACCAAAGTCTCCTGCGCGTCGCAGCTCTCCCTCAGCGTGCACAGGAACACAAAGCACGGACCAGTTTTTACGGTGATGAAATTTTTATTCGCTAGTCGGTTCCATAACGTTTCAGCACTCCGGTGCCTTGCTCACATGACAGCGAAAGTAAGTGAGGGTGAACTATTTAAAGTGACAGTGCATATTTTTGATTGGACAATTGTACATAGATAAAGATAGCGGACTTGCACCTGGAACAGTCAATGTATAATACAATGTCACGCAACATGGTCATTAAATTCAATTGTTAAAATGGCAAGGTTTTGAGCCAACAGATTGTAAATTGTTTGTGCAAAATATGGCAAAATTCATGTATAATACAACATTTTTCACATAGTTAAATACAATAGTGAAAATAATATGTCTTAAAAACATTGAAAATTCAAGTAAAATACCGAAGTAGATCAGAGCCATAAAACCATTAACGTTCTGCCCCCCATTCCACCCAATTGAGGATATGGACATTCGCATATCTAGTGCAAAAATCTTAGGTTCTTGTCTAGGTCCTATCTTAATAAGATAATTGTGCAGTTACAATTGTGTCACATGCCCAGCCGGACTACCAGCTTACCTTATTTTGCACATGTGCTTTTAGGGCAAATCTATCAATAAAGTGCATGGTGCAATTAAAATTCATGTTAGGACTACCTTTGACTCATCAGACATATTAAGCTAAATATATATATATATATATATATATATATATATATATATATATATATATATATATATATATATATATATATATATATATATATATATATATATATATATATATATATATTGCCACAGCTTCTTCTCTTCACTTCTTACGGATCAAAGGACACGGCACAGCAGCAGTAGTTTTTAGCGTTTTATTATTTACACACCAGTGCAAACATAACGTGCACCACTAAGGCTTGGTCACGGTGACCAAGCCTTAGTGGCGAAACGTGTCGGTAGGCAGCTACCTGATTTTGTGACTTTAATAAAAGAACACTGAGCATCCAGAAGTAGCCTGCGTATTTCTTCTTGGAGGAAGAAATCTGTTTTGAATATAAATATATATATATATATATATATATATATATATATATATATATGCGTAAAGATATATTCCACATATTAATAGAATTAATATAGTGTAAAATAAATATTTATTTATATACAGAGATATATGTATAAATATGAAGTGTAACATATTTTAGGCACATTTTTATTTTACATTATAATAATTTTATTAATATGTGAAATGTATTACTGTATTACTGTGAATATATATATATATATATTATTGACCAAAGTCTCCTGCGCGTCGCAGCTCTCCCTCAGCGTGCGCAGGAACACAAAGCACGGACCAGTTTTTACGGTGATGAAATTTTTATTCGCTAGTCGGTTCCATAACGTTTCGGCACTCCGGTGCCTTGCTCACATGACAGCGAAAGTAAGTGAGGGTGAACTATTTAAAGTGACAGTGCATATTTTTGATTATATTATTTTGATATATATTTTGATATATATATATAGTATTCATACGAAATAAAACCATAAAACATAAACAATTGAATAAGAAAAAATATTTTAATTAATGTACACAATACTAGGTGGACTATCAGACGCTGTGAATAAGGATTTTCCTGTAGTAGGGCAAGAATTGATGAGGATGAAGAGCGGAAGGCAGCCGCAATATCCATGTTCACCAGGGAGGTGATCCCTGGCAAAAAGACCAATGAAAATGAAGGACAAAAGCCACCCAATGAAGACAATCTACGGATATATGAGAACCTCAAAAGAACAGAGATCCCGAAGTGGTGGGAGGCAACATCATTGCAACACTATGTCGATCAGGACATGGTACCCAGAGGATTGAGAATTTTCACGAAACCAAGGTACAAAAAACCTAATCCCAAGATGGAATGGTAAACTAACTTCGCTCGGAGCTCCAGGAGAATGCTTGAAATCCTCATAAAATATGGGTGGTTGGACCGCGGTATAATCTTGGAGGAGATCAAAGAGGTTATGGAGGAACTCAAGAAATGCATGGACACCGAAACTTTGAATAAAGCACTGAGTAGTATCAAGGACAGACTTACCAAACATGAGAATGATATAAAGGCACGTAAAGAAAGAAAACTAATTCAAGATTACATGGATTATGACAGTGGGTGGATTTCAACCTTCAGTATGATCCATCTTTAAAGACAAGATAATATTAGCAACGGAACTGTGAACACCATAAAGGAAGTGCCTGTAATAGAAGTATTGACTACAAGTGAAAGTGAGTCGGATGTATCTGTGCACAACATGACACCTGCCGGATCCAACAAAAGACAACTCACTTTTTTAGATGAGTATCGGACTCTGAGAAGGGGGCATCTATCTACGAGAGAAACACCAGAACCGAAGACAAGAGGACAATGGGGACATGGACGGAACAGAGGAAGAGGCCACAGAGAAACAGACGTAAAAGAATCAGACAACAGTGGCAAAAGAGACAGAGGACGTCGCACAATGGGAACCAGCAGAACACACGCCAGAAGAGTCTACTAATGGATGACAAGAAGGTGAACAGAACAATCATTTATTTGTCGAAAAGAACGATGAGCACTATAGAGAAGAAAGCACTGTGCCCCTTTAACTATGCTGATGTGTGGATTGATTTGTTTAAATTTATACGCAAACTCAAACTGAAGAAGTGGCACAAGATTAAGGCTACCATCAATGACAATTCTGTTACTGAGGCAATGCTGGGTAACCCATATGATTTCAATATAGGAGATATTGAAATGTTGAATACCGTGATAGAGTTGGGCCAAAACAATGAGGGAGAGGGGCCTGCCACCACCTCTGCTCAACTCCAGACCAAACTCAACATCACCACTGATGCATCCACAGACACAGGTTTCAAACCCAAATCTAGCTTCATGCCCATTTCACCACATGATAGCAAGACACTTTTGATGGGTGTGTTAGCAGGACACTCAATGAATCACGACAGTGTAGGAAGAAGGACAGAAACAGCATTGAGTCCAACCTTACTCAGAAGCAGAGACAGGCCCCTAAGGCGCTGAGAGAGGATGACAGTATCATCATCCGCCCGGCGGATAAGGGTGGCAATATTGTGATGCTTGACTGCGAACAATATATTGTGGAAGCAGGGAGACAACTTGGGGATACCAAATGTTATGAACATGTGAACCCTGACATATATAACAGAAGTGTCATCACCTTGTGGGAGGCTCTCGAGAGATGGAAGGATATGGGGATACTGACATGGGAGGAACACGGATATCTCAAGCGAGATTTCCTGGTCCTCCCAGTTCTGTACCTCCTGCCGAAGATTCATAAGGACCCCATCAGACCACCGGGTAGACCAATAGTGACATCCAGGGGTAGTGTGGCTGAGATTATTTCTAAGTATATTGACCATTTCCTCAGAGAATATGTGGCAGGACTAGACAGTTATATAAAATGATACTAAGGATTTCCTCAAAAGGATAGAGGCTCTAGAATCGGATACAGATTCTACATTCATCACGCTTGACGTGCATAGCTTGTACACCATCATTGATCATCAACAGGGTTTAGCAGCCTGCAGACACTATCTGGAGAACAGACACATCAGGTTCCAGGAACACACACAGATGTTGCTGGACATGACAGAGTACAGTTTGACGAATAACATCTTTCTGTTCAACGGTGCTCTGTTTCGCCAGGCGAATGGTACGGTCATGGGATCGTGTTTTGCTCTCAGCTTCGCTAACCTTTTCATGGGGAGCTGGGAGGAAAACATTCAACAGGATCCGACCCTCCAAGACGATTTTAGACATGTGTCAATGTGGCTGCACTACATCGACGATTTGTTCATCATTTGGAAGGGTACAGAGGAAGAAGCCTCCAAGTTTATTGAAAAACTCAATGTCAACAATCAGAACATTATCCTCAGTGCTAACATCAGCAGGACAGAGGTTGAATATCTCAATGTTAGGCTGGAGATCAAGGGTAACAAGGTCCACAGTTCCCTACATTGTAAAAACACCGCCGGCAACAGGGTCCTCCATACCCTCAGCAGTCACCCCGATACCCTTAAGAGGAGTATCCCTTACAGGGAATTGATGAGGGCAAAACGGAACTGTAGCACAGAGGAGGCCTTCACTCTGGAAAGCCTTACCATTAGTGAAAAATTCAAAGAGAGGGGCTACCCTAATTGGGTTATCAAAAACTCCCTCGTAAGAGTAGTTAGTGTTGACAGGACAGAGACCCTAACTGAGAAAAATAACACAGAGGATAGTGAGGAAAGCACCATCAGATTAATACTTACTTTCAGCTCTGATTTCCAAACCATCCAACACATAGTCAACAAAAACTGGGGTATTCTCAAAAGTGACGCTGTCATTGGAGGAAATATCCCAGACAGACCAAGCATCACGTACCGCAGAGGGAAGAACTTGAGGGATATGCTCATCCACAGTGACATAACCACATATCCTCGCAGCAACTTGCAGGGTCTCGAGGGATTCTTCCCTTGCAGCCACTGCAAGGCTTGCTCTAACAGTACCAGTCAGAAACAGGCGACTCACAATGGAGTGAATAAAGTTATCACTCAATTTCTCACTTGCAGCTCCACATGCGCTGTGTATGCCATAGAATGCACATGCAAACTTTGGTATATAGGGAGCACAACATGCAAGGCAAAAAAAAGCATTTTGGAGCATAGCAGAGCCATCACCAACTTTGATCCTAAATATCCCGTTGCACGGCATTTTAAGGAGAAACATTTTTCCAACACTAAGGATCTGAGTTACATTATTCTGGAACAGGTGAACAAGAATCCCAGGGGTGGGAATAAGGTTCCGAAATTGAGACAAAGAGAGTCGAAATTGATTATTGATTTTCAAATTAAGACACCAGGGGGTCTTAACCAGGAGGAGGAATTATCTGTACACTTTAAAGAGTAACCTTTGCCCTCGTCCATTTGTTTTAGTGCGAGCTGTGCCCAAGAGATGAAGATTGCAATGATATGTTGGACTTAGTATGGTACAAGGTCAAATGACACTGTATTTTAATCACTGTTTGTTTTCTCTTTTTATTTTACCGGAGGAAAGGAAGGGGGCCACATCACCAGCACTCATTTTCGCAGGCTTCCTACCCATTTTTTTCTTCCTCTTCACTTTTTTCCACTTATGAGCACTTGGACACTTTTGCTGTCTATGGCCAACCACAACACGATGAAAGTTGTATGTGTGCTGCAGACTTTATACGATATGAGCAACAATGTGACCACTTGGTAATACTGTTCAGGATGACTTCTCACTTTTGAGTCAATTAGGACAACTAAGGCACCTGCCAATACTGCGTGTTAATATGCTTGTGACATGTGGTTCTTCCCTTCCTGGTTTACTGGTTTATTTATGGTCACATTTACCAGACAATACGGGCATGCCCCACAACAGAGACCGCCTCAATTGTATCTTTATTAAGGGCTGGGGAAAAAACGAGATACGCGAGATGCATGTTCTTTGACGGTCGTGAAACGCGCAACCGCACCAACTTTATTTATTTATTTTCTAACACAGACAATCAGGGCTCCCACATAGAGTCATGTCACTTTGCAGCAACATTTTATGCTACCACAACATATGTCAAGACTGGCAACGTGTACCTTTGTAACGAGGGACAACATACACTTTTACCGCAGCAGTACATATATATATATTTTTTTTTTACCTCTGCAATGTCATTCAGACACACTAATGCTCATGGCAGAAAAATGCTCATGGCTATGATTGGAAAACTAGCTGAGCCTTATTGCGTGCATTATGATGGATTTCATTGTGTTGAATATGTTTACTTACAAATTTACTGTGTTAACATATCTGCCAGTAAGAGGTTTAACAGTCCTCTCTTGATACCCATTACTTGCATTCTATATCGTTGGTTTTTGACTACCTGTTACATGTGAATTTATATATATATATATATATATATATATATATATATATATATATATATATATATATATATATATATCCTACTGGCGGTCGCCAGTAGGTATACATAGTTAGGACCTAGTTTCTATAGGATATCCGCAACATTCTATTGGGAATAACTTTGGCGCCGGTTAATGAATGTACGCGATTTTCTCAAAGAAGATGGCCCCTTACGCTCCGTTCCTTCCCTGAAAGTTTTGGGGGGATTCGTGAAGTGGGGGCCAAGCAAAAAGGGGGATCCCAAAACGTGTTTTCCCCATGCAATTTTCCAAGGGACATCTAGACAAGGCTACAGCCCGAACCGATGAACGGAATTACACCAAACTTGGCAAAATGGTAGAGACTGGTACGCAGTAGAGCCTTTTGCTTAAAAAGTGTAAATCGCTCCAGTAGTTGTTGAGAAAATCAGGTTTTAAAAATATATATATCTATAGGCATTGCACCGTGCGTGCACTGTAAGCTTACTGTACTCTGTACCTTCCCAAGTACGAGCTGCATGCTGATTGGCAGCCACTGTCTGTCAACACTCCAAAAGAGAAATTGTTGGAAGCCATCTTGTGCCTCGGTAGACTGAGGTACAGGAAAGCAGAAAAACAAACGTGTAGAACTCAAAAAGGGGGCAGGGTAGAAGTACCCTGACCCCCTAGGCCTGCTCAGGGGGTCCTACAAGGACCCCCCAGGCCCCAAATTCTTTTTTAATTTATTTTTTTTAGAAGCGCGGGGGTGCGCGCACTATACGCGTACGGTGCTCGTATGGTGTGCGCACACCGTGATTGTTTTTTAAAACAATTGTTTTTGGGCCTGGGGGTCCTTGTGGGACCCCTGAGCAGGTCTAGGGGGTCAGGGTGTTTCTACCCTGCCCCCTTTGCGTGTTTTGCACCTTTGTTTCACTGCTTTCTTGTGCCTTGGTTCTACCGAGGCACGAGTTGGCTGCCAACACTTCCTGGTTTGGAGTGTTGACAGACAGTGGCAGCCAATCAGCATGCCTTTCACAGGAAAGCAGCATGCTCAATGGCTGTCAACAATTCTAACCAGGAAGTGTTGGCATTCATCTTGTGCTAAGTAGACCGAGGCACAAGAAAGCAGAAAAACAAACATGTAGAAAAAAAGGGGGCAGGGTAGTAGCACCCTGACCCCCTAGGCATGCTCAGGGGGTCCCACAAGGACCTCCAAGGCCAAAAATGTTTTTTTTTAAAATCCCGGTATGTTTATTTAAGAATTACCCCCAAGGGGGACCAAATCGCAGGGGCATAGTGATAAAGAAGTGTGGGGGGTGCCCAATCCCCCCCACACTGCCCCGGGTACCGCCGCCCTCTGGGGCAATTCAAAGCAGCCTCCAGGCACATACTGGAGGCTCCTGGTGGGTTAGTTGCCCCCCAGGGACACTCAGTATGCAAGGGGAATTAGTTCCCCCTCTGCAAACATGCCCGGGGGCTGCTTGCAGAGAGGTGTAAAAAAGGGTGTTGCCTCATTACACCTAACTGCAATGCAGCCCACTGGCTTATACTGGAAGCTCCTGGTGGCTAGTTGCCCCCCAGGGACCCGCAGTATGCAAGGGGAATTAGTTCCTCCACTGCAAATGCACCAGGGGTTGCTCTGCAGAGTGTTGTAAAAAGGGGGCGTGCCCTCTTAACACCTGCCTGCAAACATGTAGTAAATCAATATAAAAAAAATAACAATTAATACATTTAAAAATTGTCATTTAAAAAACCTTCGAAATTAAATGAAAAAACCATAGGTTTCAGGCCTGATATAGTTAGGAATTAGCATTTTAAAAACTATTGAAATTCATTACAAAATCATAGGTTTCAGGCCTTATATAGTTAGGAATTAGCATTTTAAAAAACCTTTGAAATTCACTGAAAAAACCAAGAGTTTCAGGCCTTATATAGTTATGAATTAGCATTTAAAAAACCTTGCAAATTCACTAAAAAAACCATAGGTTTCAGGCCTTATATAGTTAGGAATTAGCATTTAAAAAAACCTTGCACATTCACTTAAAAAAACAAAGGTTTCAGGCCTTATATAGTTAGGAGGTAGCATTTAAAAAACCTTGCAAATTCACTGAAAAAAACATAGATTTCAGGCATTATATAGTTAGGAATTAGCATTTAAAAAACCTTGCAAATTCACTGAAAAAACCATAGGTTTCAGGCCTTATATAGTTAGGAATTAGCATTTAAAAAACCTTGCAAATTCACTGAAAAAAACATAGGTTTCAGGCCTTATATAGTTAGGAATTAGCATTTAAAATACCTTTGAAATTCACTGAAAAAACCATAGGTTTCAGGCCTTATGTAGTTAGAAATTAGCTTTTAAAAAACCTTTGAAATTCACTCAAAAAACGATAAGTTTTAGGGGTGTTATAGTTAGCTGGACATTTCACTCATACAAAACGATTGAAATTGTTCCTATATAGTTAGTTGTACTAACTATATTTCGCGCACCCGCAATCCACTGCTGATGATGTCACATATTAGATCTCAAGTCAACTCTGATTGAAAAGAGCTGCGCCAAGTTACATAAATCTAAAGTTCTGCACTATGGAGGAGGGGATAAAATTGGTAAAATACTGGCCTTCAAAGTAGCTGATGATAGAGCACAGACTCTCATAAAAAAATATTAAGGGTCCGAATCAAATTATTTATAACCAACCAGCTGAGATATTGGCGCAATTTGCGGAATATTATCGTACCATGTATACCCCGAGAATCAAACCTCTGCCCCTGATATTTTAGAATATTTGGAAAGTAATATAAAGGAAAAATTTTATTTACCAGGTTTAGAGCACCTATCAGATGAAATCTCTGAGTTAGAGGTAAGACAAGCTATCTTATCTGTACCTATAGGAAACGCTTCAGGGGAAGATTCTATCCCGGCTGAAATCTATAAAAGCTGTATTGAAGAAA
Organism: Lissotriton vulgaris; assembly: GCF_964263255.1. Lineage (NCBI taxonomy): Eukaryota > Metazoa > Chordata > Amphibia > Caudata > Salamandridae > Lissotriton > Lissotriton vulgaris. Next base: position 1,532,174,601 of record NC_141689.1, on the reverse strand, counting down.
TAATTCAACTCTTCTTATTAGTTATTCAATCTATAGGGTAACTGGGATGGCTCCAAAGTCTTGGAATATTGCGAAAATTATTTTTTTCTTAAAAAAGACCAGCCGGCAGATGAATGTGGATCGTATAGACCCATATCATTGATCAATACAGAATCTAAGATCTTTGCTAAAATTTAGGCAAATAGGTTGGCTCCGATTATACCGGAAATTGTAAATGTACAACAACATGGATTTGTACTAGGTAGGGATACTACTAAGCACATCAACACAGCGATTACAATTTTTGATATGGCTGGGACGGAAGCCACCCCACTCGGTATGATTTTATTAGATGCCGAAAAGGCTTTCGACCGAGTGGGGTGGGATTATCTCTGGTCTGTGCTTTTTTTTTTTGGTTTCAGAGGTAAAATCTTTAGATGGATCCAGGCCCTTTACCACCAACCCAAGGCTAAGATTAGCTATGCCGGCTTGTCATCTTTCTTTTTCACAATTTCTCGGGGTACCCGGCAGGGGTGCCCATTGTCACCCCTGCTTTTCGCTTTGTCAATGGAGCCTTTTCTTTCCGCGCTCCAGGCTCAACCCAAGATTATTCCATTCCAGTCCAGGCTTCATCAGTTGAAAATCACTGCGATATATTCCACCGATATCACAACCGCATTGGAGGGTATAATATTTGAAGCTAATAGATTTGGAAATGTTTCCGGCTATAAAGTAAATATGAACAAAACCCAAATAGTGGCCAACTACAAACCTTTGGGGGATCTTTCTGGGATATGTGGGGCCGCCAACTACCTAGGAGTAAAATTTTCAGCTAAAATTAGGGATATAATCCCTCTAAACTATGACATGCTTTTAAAAGCAACAGTGGTGCAACTAAAAAAACTTCCCCTGAACATTATTAGCAGAATTAATTTGATTAAAATGAAAATTTTGATGAAATTTCTCTACTTATTTTGTTCTATTCCTTTAGCACTTAATAATGTTTTTTTTAAGAAGCTCAATGGAATTCCCTGCAGTTTTATTTGGGAATATCGGAAAGTGCGCAGATCCTTGGCTAATTTGAAAGGATCAATAGAGACAGGGGGACTTAATTTCCCAGATTTCAAACTTTATTTTTGGGCTACCTTTATTGGCCTCTTCCGCTCCTTGCTTAATCCTGACTTACAATTTTTTGATCTTACCATAATGCTAAAATTAGATGCGAGAATGTTTTTGTTTCGATTGAATGACCCAAATTACATCAAAAGAGTCAAATTTAAGACCACAAGAGACATAGCTAGGATCTGGTTTAATATTTTATCTTTCTGCAAAACCAACTTTTTTCATGCTAAATTACCAATTTGGGGAAATCCAGGACTTCCTGGGATATTTAATGACGGTTGGACTAATGCTTGGTTTACACACAGTATTTTAACATTGGGCGATCTTTATGGTGGTGATGGCATTTTAGAATTTGGGGCACTTAAGAATTTATATCAATTAACTGATGCCATGAGGTTTAAATATATTCAAATACACGATTATTTGATTTCTCGGATTAAAGTTTTGACGATCTCTGACTCTGACATATGGGAGTGTCTTTACTCTTCTAATTTGAAATCATTAATCAGTACAGGATATAGATGTTTGATTTCTTACATAAAGCAAGATTGTTCTAAATTAGCAAAAAAGTGGAGCTCTAAATTAGGGCTGACTATTTATTCAGAACAAGTTGCCCATTCTCTTTCAAAAATTAATAATGCAGTCCAATCAGCGAGTCTTAGATTGCAACAATTTAAAACTTTGTGTTTGTTATATCATACTCCCAAAGTGATTCTCAAGTGGTCTTCAAATGTTTTATATTATGATCGTACTAAATGTCCTAAATGCGATACCGTAGGTGCCAACATAGAACATATGTTATTTTCATGTCCAGGGTTAAGCGAGTTTTGGGTTGCTCTGGATAAGGTGCTGAAAATGAAATTCGTGAAACCCCCTTTACTCTCTGCTCTTATTGTACTTTTAGATATACATGATACTACCTCTCCTCAGCAGACTTTAATGGCTATTTTACTATCCTGCGCCAAACTTATTATAGCTCGAGCCTGGATTTCCCCACAACCACCTCATATCACACAATGGTGGTCTTTGGTTAAAGAAATTCATGGCATGGAGGCGGCTTTGGCTCGATTTAGAGGTATTAGGTCCTTACATAAATTTGAGAAAATTTGGGGTAACTTCATCTAAATTTGGATATCTTAATGGTATGGTATTGTTTGATTATATATATATATTTTTTTTGATTAAACTATGGTCTGCCATTCTCTTTGTACTGATAATAAAATTTAAGAAGAAAAAAAGGAAACTAGGTCCTAACTATATCTACCTACTGGTGAGCGCCAGTAGGATATATATATATATATTCACTGAAAAAACCATAGGTTATAGACCATATATAGTTAGGGATTAGCATTTACAAAATCTTATTTTACTCACACAAAACCATTGAAATTTGCATATATAGTTAGTTGTACTAACTATATATTGTGCACCCGCAATCCACTGCTGATGATGTCACATATTACATCATTCATGACATGGTCAGTGACATCACTGATGACATCACTGATGACATCATCCAGTGACTGTAAGTTTCTGTAAAGTTAAAATATGTCTTACATATTGAAGAATGAGTGGATGTATAAGTGTGTGGATGAAGGATTTAGTAGGTGCATGACTGACTGTATGAGAGAGTGATTAAATGTGTCTCACTGAGTGCATGGGTTAGTGACTAAACTGTTTTAATTTGTGCATCATTATATCTGTTGTTCTGTAAACTGCTGCATGTGTTGATCAGTAGCTATATGAGTAACTATATGGGTTATTGATTGGTTGCCCAAGTATTTGTATGGGAGAGTGAGTGTGTGTGTGTGGGTGGCTGGGAGGTGTGTGACTCTGTGCATAGATGTGTGAACAGTTGATTCACTAGATGTATTGGTTCAAAACTACATGTGGAAACAGCTGTATGGGTGGTTGACTGTGTGCATGAGTGTATTGGTGAGTGAATGGATATCTCAGTGCTACATGTCAAAGTAAGTACATATGTAAAACACAGTTCATGTGAGAGTTGACATATATAAATTACTGTGTATAAGAGCCAGTGAATGTGTGAGTGGCTGCATGGATCATTGAAAGCTTGTATCAGTGATTGTATAAGAGAGTAAATATGTGTTAGAATATGTTTCAATAAGTAAGGTGTGTATAACTGTATAGTTGAGGAAATGGAGGTGTGATTGATTCTTTGCATGACTGACTAGGTGTATCAGTAACTCCATGGATGAGTGACAATCTGTGAGTGTCTGTTTACACTGAGTGTATCTAAGGTTATATTAGAGACTGAAGAGGTTCATCGTATTATCACATGAATGATGTCATCAGTGATGTTGTCAGTCATGTCATTTGAGTTGTCAACAGTGATGTCATCAGTGATGTCACTGACCATGTCATGAATGATGTAATATGTGACATCATCAGCAGTGGATTGCGGGTGCGCGATATATACTTAGTGCAACTAACTATATATGCGAATTTCAATGGTTTTGTGTGAGTAAAATAAGGTTTCGTAAATTGTAATCCCCAACTATATATGGTCTATAACCTATGGTTTTTTCAGTGAATTTTCAAGGTTTTGTAAATGCTAATTCCTAACTATATATGGTCTATAACCTATGGTTTTTTCAGTGAATTTCAATGGTTTTTTAATAGTAAATATCAAAAGCTGTGAAATGTATTCTTCTTTTAAAGGAAAAATATATTTTATATGTTTTTAATATAATTTTTTTATGCATCTGCCAAACCCTGACCTCTTAATAGTGCACTGTGGTGGAAATGATTTGGGAACTATGACTGGGGTTGATCTGATAATGCTTTTAAAGGACACCTTTCATCTTATGTTGACACTTTTTCCCCAAACTGCCTTGGTATATTCCAATATATGCCAAAGACAGAAATGGAACTGCTCCAACCAATTTTTCCACAATTTGAGAAAGCATGGAAACATGTGAATAAATCTGTTTCTGCTTACATTTGAGACTTTAGAATGGGTTCAATATACAACAATAACTTACCACATGCAAGACATCTAAAGAGAAGAAGGTGTGCACTTCTCAGATGAAGGGAATAGAATATTCCTCCTGAATTTAAGACTGTGCATTTGAACCTACTTGTAGGTATCTAAATGAGCCACAGAACCCAATAGCTCTTTTCAGAGCTACCCTACCTCTGATCATTCAAAACGTTTATCTTTTTCCACTATTTTTCACTACAGTACGCTCCCCGGTACGCTTACCGGTGCGCGTACCGGGCGCTCCCCCAGCGATTATTTTTTTTTGCCTATATGAGCGTCCTAAGCCCCACTCAGAAAACCTAGAGGTTCAGGAAGTGTCTACCGTGCCCCCTTCTACCCATTCCGGACATTGTTTGCCCTCCATCTTGTGTCTCAATTCTACCGTAACTCAAAATGGAGGAATCCCGTAACGCTGTCAGTACGCGTACCGGGGCGCGCATCGGTAAGCGCTCGCTAAAAAAAGGTGGGAAAGTAATTTACAGAAAAACCACTGGAGACACTTTCATCAAATATAGAATAAGCCCAACTACATAGCAGTCCCTACCATTTACCCAAATCTGATAGAATTCCATTGAGACATTTATGCTGTATGCCTGACTAAATATCCTGAGGTAAATTACATGACAAAAACACATATGAAGTGTTAGAATAGACAACCAATTAAAATGTTACTTTCATTTTCTACTATTATTACATGACATTTGATTGGTTATGCCCCTGAATATATATAAAGAAAGAGAGAGAAACACAGCCATTTTGACTACTTCTTCCTGAAGTACATTTCAAAAGAATTTTCACTGACAACTTAAACTTCTTTTTGAAAGGTAAGATGTTATTTAAAAAACTGAAGTATGTTGTGCACTTTAAGTTAATTTGGAAAACATTTTCTGATAGTTATATACTATCCCTCTGTAATAGTTATAGAATGAGATAGACTTCTCTGTTATAGATATGGATGGAGTTAGGCTTGTCTTATATAATTATATAATTTACTTTATCACATACACTTTTTTATATTTCTACTTCCAGTCTGATACCATACACTGCCCAAAGATAAAATCACTGTTAAAAAAACCAAAGTACCTGTCTGAACATAAACCCAACAGTGCCCTATCTCTACTGATATATTTTTTTTTAAATGCAAATTACAGCACAAAAATGGAAGGAGAGCAAAAAAAATTCCAACGAAATTGTTCTGGAGAGCAACAATAATAGAGTTATTGAACCCAATGACTCAGAATTCATGGATGAATCACGGGACTATGAACTACTTCAATGTGTACAATCAGTAGATTTCCTGATTCAAAATGAGGACATTTCTGACAATCAAATATTAGAAGTTCTGTTAAATTTGGAAAAGGAATCTGAAAAATAAATTTATATTTAATAATTCAAAAAATGTTTGAGACATTATTCATTTTTATATGTATTTCTTAAACTAGTACCAAATTGAATATAATGTAAAGTCAGACTTAAAATATACTGTGCAACTTTTTGTGTTACATAATAAGTTTGCTCAAGTTACTTCCTTTCTCCCACTATATTATCTCCAATGTGTATTTAACATCTCTTTATCAACTCCTGCCTCCATATTGTTTCTGCTTTCCTGACAGACTACGCTATGAATTAGAAGACAGTGTATATTAAATTATAGACTCTGCATTGGTACCTACATGTTGGTACTTAAATAAAAAAAAAAAAAAAAAAAAAAACAACAAAAAGAACAATCAATAAACGTCTATCTTCCTTTTTTCCCCATAGTAAGCTCCCCGGACCGCTACCCGGTGCGCGTACCGGGCGCCCCCCCCCCCCCCCCCAACGAAAAAAAAATATTATTTTTTGGCCCCGCGGGGCCCTTTTAAAGCCCCCACATCAAACCTAGGGGGTCAGGGAGGATCTACTCTTCCCCCTTATGGTCATTTCCCCCTTTGTTTTGGCCACCTCTTGTGTCTCGATCCTACCGAGACACAAGATGGCGGCCGCTCCGGACTGTTTCGAATGCCAATCAGATTTCCGTGCGCAAGTCGCGTGGCGCGCCCGGTGCGCTCCCCGGTGCGCGCTTACAGATATATATATTTTTTTGAACCTAAATTACTCAAAATCCACTAGAGCACATATCCTGAGACCTAGCAAAGGCACATCGGACTACCAGTCCCTACAATTTTGCCAAGTTTCATAGAAATCCATTCTGCCGTTCGAGCTAAAAGTGAGTCCAACCGCCCTATGGAAAACTCAATGTTAAAAACACGTGTTGGGACCCCCCTTTTTTCTCGGCCCCCACTTCAAGAAATCCCCCCAAACTTCCAGGGGACGCTCAGAAACAAAATGTGCCATTTTCCTGAAAATTTCAACCAATTCCGTCCATCAACGCCAAAGTTATTCAACATAGAATTTTCAGAAATCCCTATTTAAAAAAATCCTAACTATATATACCTACTGGCGACCGCCAGTAGGTAATATATATATATATATATATATATATATATATATATATATATATATATATATATATATATATATATATATATATATATATATATATATATATATACGAATCTTCACAAAATTTTCAAAACTAATGGCCGGGTCTGCTCCGCTCCTATCTTGAAAGTCTCAGGGTGACTCGTGAAGCAGGGGCTGAGAAAATAGGGGGGTCCCAAAATGTGTTTTCCCCATGCAATTTTTCAAAGGGACCGTTAACCGCAGCTACAGCCCGATCTACTGAACAGAAGTACACCAAATTTGGCAAAGAGGTAGTCCTCAGTTCAGACTTGTTCCTTTTGCTTAAATGGTGTCAATCTGTTCAGTAGGTTTTTAGATATTAAAGGGAAAAAGTACATATATATCTGGGTGAAGCCTAACGACACATCTCATTGTGAGATCTGATTGGCTGTCAGCACTTCATCCAAGAAGTGTTGGCAGCCATCTTGGGACCGATATACATTATAGCACCTCATTAAAAAGCATTGCAGTTATTAGAAGGTTTTAAGACTTTAGTTACATTATAAATCATTTGTTGATGGTACCATACTCATTTTAGGAATTGTGGTGTGTTCTAAGGTGATTTTACCAAGTAAAAACGGCTTCTGCTGGGATATCATGAATCATGTTTGAGAGAAAACTATTTTCTCATGCTTGTCCCATAGAGGTTTGGAAGGTGCTCCAGAAGCTAAAATGAGAGCATATTTTCTGTAAATTCACATGATCTTTCTCAGTCATGTGATAATGAAGTCCGACATTCTCAGTAAAACATGTACATCCAACAAGGGCAGAGACTGTCAGTTGATTCCTTTGTGTTCTACTGCAGCTTCCCAGAGTGTTCTAAAGAACAACTAGATCACTAACAGTCTTACTATTGACAAAATGATGGCACACCTGAAGCCATCTTGATTGAAATAAACTGGTAACACTTAAAACATTTAATTCGCAAAGGAGCAAAATAAGGGGGTTTATTTTGTCACAGAAATTATGGTTAGTGCTGTAGAAAGAGAAATTAGGACATGTTTTAAGTACGACCTCAAATGTCTTCCTGTTATATTTTAACAGGAGCAGCCTGTCAGTTGACTGCTTTGTGTTCTACTGCAGCTTTCCAGAGTGTTCTAAAGAACAACTAGAGTGCTAACAGCCTTACTAATGACAAAAGTATAGCTCACCTGCAGCCATCTTGATTGGAATAAACTGGTAACACTTAAAACATTTAATTTAAAAAGGAATAACATGAGGGGGTAAATTTTGTCCTAGAAATTATGGTTAGTGTTGTAGAAAGAAAAATTAGGACATGTTTTAAGTGAGATCTCAAATATCTTCCCTGTTATATTTCAACAGGAGCAGCCTGGCAATTGATTCCTTTGTGTTCTACTGCAGCTACCCAGAGTGTTCTAAAGAACAACGAGAGCACTAACAGTCTTACTTATGACAAAAAATTATGGCACTCCTGAAGCCATCTTGATTGGAATAAACTGGTAACACTTAAAACATTTAATTTAAAAAGGAACAAAATCTATGTTTGTACCGGGGGTGACGATGAATCTTGAGACTCACCACCGGAAAACCCTTGCTTACAGTAAATGTATTGATGCGGACCATGGGTCGGGGGACGCCCGAGGGAGGGCGGGCATAGCCCCCGAGGTTAGCAAAGTTAGTTGGGTAAGGGATAGGTTGGGATTGGGTGGGTAGTTGGTGGGGATCCATTGGCATAGTGGTCTCTAGCCTCCCATTGGGGGCTGGGGATAATCTATACCGCGACAGGTACTTTAATGTTGCTGAGGTATGGGGAGGGGGTTGCTGGGAGAGTTGTGGGTTTGGTTTGAGGCGAGGGACGGGTAGGGGGATGTTGGGGGGGAGCAAGGGGGGGGGGTTGGAGGAGTTGATGGGGATGCGACAGTTGGTATTAGCACAGTGTCCGGTCGAGTCCAGTTGAACTACTATGTGTGTGTGTGGCCCCAGTCATCTAGGGCCCTGACTTTTATGCCCCCTGATGGCGGCTGATATCCACGAGACAGGCCTCCCGCAGGAGTCAATGCGTGTGGTGAGCTGGAATGTGCGGGGGATGCTTGACAAAATAAAAAGAGGTGCAGTCTTGCGATTAGGGAAGAGGGAGAGGGTGGATGTGCTACTTTTACAAGAGATGCACCTCCTAGGAACCAAAACCCTTAGCTTACAACGGTACGGCTACCAGCAGGTATTTCATGCTGGGTTTGTGAAAGGGTCACAGGGGGTCGCAGTCCTGATACATCGCAGATTGACCTATGTACATGAGACACAATGGGTGGACACATATGGCAGATTTGTTTTCATTAAGGGAATGATGGGTGATGAACCCATGGTCTTTGGAAGTGTGTATGCCCCGCCCCCGCTGCTAGAGCCGCTCATTGAAAAGCTGTTCGATGTTTGGGCTGAAATCCCGAGTCTGTTAGCGATAGTGGGTGGTGACTGGAATGATGTAATGAATGTGCGGATGGATCGTTGTAGCGGGAGCGATATCCAACCCCTTCCCAATAGGCCGGGGTACTCGACAGGGCTGCCCCCTCTCACCTTATTTATTTGCTCTGGCAATGGAACCGCTGGCGGCATGGGTGCGGATAGATGCACAGATGCGAGGAGTGGAATGGGAAGCGGGAACTTCAGACAGAATTGCACTCTACGCAGACGACGTCCTCTTCTTTATCACAGACCTAAATAGATCGGGCCCAGGGTCCTTGAAATAATGCGGATCTTTGGCGAAGTATCTGGCCTTCACTTAAACCTATGGAAATCTACGCTGTGGGCACTGGGGGGGAGTGGGGACCTGGGAGCCTGGGTGTCAGCATTACAAGAGGCGACGGGAGGCATTAAGTATCTGGGCGTGTTCCTGACGGAAGTCCCCGGAGTTTCTTAGGCACGCAATGTGTTGCCGATTTGGGACCGCGTACGGTCAGACATGAAAACATGGTCCAGAATGCCCCTGAATGTCTATGGCCGATCGGCCATATTTAAGATGGTGGCACTCCCGCGTCTCCTTTACCAACTGCAAAATTATCCCTATCCAATTTCACCACAGTGGGTTAAACAGGTGAATTCAGCATTGAGCCAGTTCCTTTGGGCTGGTGGGGTGGCGAGAGTGGCGCTCCGCACTTGTTTCCTCTCCACGTATTGTGGGGGTTTGGCCACATCAGATATCCTGTCTTACTATCAAGCATCTCATCTCTTAGTGCTAAATGAATGGTGGTATGGGGACCGGGGCGACCCGTCCGACGCCCTCGAGAGATACATGATGGACCCAGACACGTTACACACTATTCTATACTCGGCGGCCATAAGGAAGAGGCTCCCGATGGTTACCCAGGTGGTCTTCCGGGTGTGGCGTGGAGCTCTACACCGTATGGGGTGGTGGAATAAATTGACGAGGGAAACCCCATTGTGGCAGAATGGGAGGCTTCCGGCACTGGCTTCCTTGCAGGGATTCCGTGGCTGGGACGCGATTGGAATATCGGCACTGGGTCACCTCATGAAAGGCACGACCCTTAAATGGTTCCAAGCACTGAGAGAGGAATATAATATGCCCCGAACACTTTCTTTAAATACCTGCAGCTCCGACACGCCCTATCCCCCGCTTTGGTCTTCCTGGAGTCCTTGCCCGAGTATAGCCCCCTGGAAGCTAAGGTGTTCATCGGAGAATTAGAAACCAAGAAAATATCTAATATATATCTAACACTAGTTACGCACTGTTCCTCTCCCCTGGACAAGCTACGGTCAGTGTGGGAGGGAGACGTGGGGGACTTGGAGGAGGAGGATTGGAGGGAAGCCCTGGAGGCCCCGAGGGGGGCAGCTGTTGCGGTGCGCCTCCGCTTTATCCAATTCAAGTACTTACACAGAGCCTACTATACTAGAGACCGATTGTGGAGATCTGGTCTGATTGCCTCCACGGATTGCCTGTGGTGTGGTCGTGCAGTGGGCACCTTCATTCACACAGTGTGGGCGTGTGATAAATTGCTGAGGTTCTGGACAGGCGTATGGGATTGCCTATCTGAGGTGTTGGGCTGGGACCTCCCCCGATCGCCGAAGCTGGGCCTGCTTCATGCTATGGAACAGGTGGGAGGGAATATCTATAAACCCCATCTGCTGCTCCTAGGCCTTACGGCAGCCAAAAGAGATATAGATCGGGCCTGGAAGGATACCAAGGCCCCCTTGGTAGGGGTGTGGAAGAGGGGTTTGGAATTTTATGTGGGGCTGGAGCGTCCGGTTTTTGAAGCCAGGGGATGCCCCCGCAAACATTTCAAAATATGGAAGAGATGGGCGGACTATAGAGGACTGTGGCTGGAACCACCAGCGCAACAAGATGCTGATGCAGGACAATTGCTTGTTGACCCTGGGTGAAACAATACACACACTGACTATATTTTTACTATGCTCTTACATTCGGACCATGTGGACACTGTGCGGGGAGGGGGGTGGGATCCGGGTGGGGGGTTAAAAGGGTGGGAGTTGAGGGGCAGGGAGTTCGGGGAAGGTCATTTATATCGATTTGTTGCTTGAATTACTTGTATGTGATGTTTACTTATTTGCACACTGCTCCCCTGACTCATGGAGTGCAGTGCCCTTTTTGTAATCCTTCAACAACAAGAAAATCAATGAAATATGGTTCTGAAAAAAAAAGGAACAACATGAGGGGGTTAATTTTGTCATAGAAATTATGGCTAGTGTTGTAGATAGAAAAATTAGGGCATGTTTTAAGAGAGATCTCAAATCCTCTTCTATTTAATTTGAAAATTCTGACAAGCAGACTGAACAATCACTTTCAATACCAGCAGTAGACTTCCAGTTAACTCCCTGGTGAGCACTACCCCCTATACTACTCAAACACCACTGCACTACCATAAACCCTAAAACACTACCCCCGGCACGAGCCCCTACACTACACAAACACCACTGCACTACCCTAAGCCCTAAAATACCACCCCCTACAGTAGACAAACACCACTGTGCTTCCCTGAACCCTAAAACACTACCCCTAGCATGACTCCCTATACTACTCAAACATCACTGCACTACCCTAAACCCTAAATCTACCCCCAGCACGACCCCTACACTACCCAAACACCACTGAGCTACACTGAACCCCAAAACACTACCCCCTACATTACACAAACACCACTGCACTACCCTTAACCCTAAAACACTACCCCCAGCACGACCCCCTACACTACACAAACACCACTGCACTACCCTAAACCCTAAAACACTACCCCTACACAATTATCACTGCACTACCCTATACCCTAAAACACTACCCCCAGTATGACCCACAAACACTACACAAACACCACTGCACTACCCTAAACCCTAAATCTACCCCCAGCACGACCCCTACACTACCCAAACACCACTGCACTACCCTAAAAACTAAATCTACCTCCAGCACGACCCCTACACACCCAAACACCACTGCACTACCCTAAACCCTAAAACACTACCCTAGCAAGACCCCCTACACCACACAAACACCACTGCACCACCCTAAACTCTAAATCTACCCCCACCATGACACCCTACACTACACAAACACCACTGCACTACCCTAAACCCTAAATCTACCCCCAGCACGACCCCCTACACTACACAAACAATGCTGCACTACCCTAAACCCTAAAACACTATCCCAGCACGACCCCCGACACTACCCAAACACCACTGCACTACCCTAAACCCTAAATCTACCCCCAGCACGATCACTACACTACCCAAACACCACTGAGCTACACGAAACACAAAAACACTACCCCCTACATTACACAAACACCACTGCACTGCCCTAAACCCTAAAACACTACCCCAGCACGACGCCCTACACTACACAAACACCACTGCACTACCCTAAACCCTAAAACACTACCCCTACACTACACAATTACCACTGCACTACGCTATACCCTAAAACACTACCTCCAGCATGACCCCCTACACTACACAAACACCACTGTACTACCCTAAACCCTACAACACTACCCCAGCACAAACCCACAAACACTACACAAACACCACTGCACTACCATAAAAACTAAATCTACCCACAGCATGACCCCTACACACCCAAACACCACTGCACTACCCTAAACCCTAAAACACTACCCCAGCACGACCCCCTACACCACACAAACACCACTGCACCACCCTAAACTCTAAATCTAACCCCACCATGACCTCCTACACTACACAAACACTACTGCACTACCCTAAACCCTAAATCTACCCCCAGCACGACCCGCTACACTACACAAACACTGCTGGACTACCCTAGAACCTAAAGCACTACCCCAAGCACGACCCCTACACTACACAAACACCACAGCATGACCCTAAACAACTATCCCAGCACGACCCCCGACACTACCCAAACACCACTGCGCTACCCTAAACCCTAAATCTACCCCAGCACGAACGCCTACACTACCCAAACACCACTGCACTACCATAAACCCTAAAACACTACCCCATACACTACACAAACACCACTGCACTACCTTAAACCCTAAAACACTACCCCCAGCACAACCCACTACACTACACAAACACCACTGCACTACCTTAAACCCTAATTATACCCCCAGCATGACCCCCTACACTACCCAAACACCATTGCACTACCCTAAACCTTAAATCTACCCCAGCACAACCCCCTATACTACCCAAACACCACTGCACTACCCTAAAACACTACCCCAGCACGACCCCCTACACTACACAACCAACACTGTACTACCCTAAACTCTAAAACACTACCCCAGCACGAACCCGCAAATACTACACAAACACCATTGCACTACCCTAAACCCTAAATCTACCCCCAGCACAACCGCCTACCTTACCCAAACACCACTGCACTACCCTAAACCCTAAATCAACCCCAGCACGAACCCCTACAGTACCCAAACACAGCTGCACTGCCCTAAACCCTAAAACACTACCCCAGCACTACCCCCCCAGCACTACCCCCTACACTACACAAACACCACTGCACTACCTTAAACCTTAAATCTACCCCAAGTCTGACTCCCTACACTACCCATTCACCAACGCACTACCCTAAACCGTAAAATACTACCACAGCACGACCCCTTACACTACCCGAACACCACTGTACTACCCTAAAAGACTCCCTCAGCACGACCCCCTACACTACACAAACACCCCTGCACTACCCTAAACTCTGAATCTACCCCCAGCACGACCCCTACACTACATAAAAACCACTGCACTACCCTAAACACTAAATCTACCCTCAACACGACCCCCTACACTACACAAACACCATTGCAGTACCCTAAAATACAACCCCCAGCACAACCCCTACATTACACAAACACCACTGCACTTCCCAAAACCCTGAAACACTACCCCCAGCACGACCCCCTACACTACCCAAAAACCACTGCACAACTCTAAACCCTAAAACACTACCCCCAGCACGACCCTATACACTACACAAACAGCACTGCACTACCCTAAACCCTAAATCTACCCCAGCACAACCACCTACACTACCCATTCACCACTGCGCTACCCTAAACCCTAAAACACTACCCCCAGCATGACCCCCTACACTATTCAAACACCACTGTGCTACCCTAAACTCTGAAACACTACTCCTGGCACAACCACCTACACTACCCAAACACCAATGCGCTACTCTAAACTCTAAAACACTACCCCGGCACGGCCCCCCACACTACCCTAACACTACTGCGCTACCCTAAACCCTAAAACACTACCCCCGGCACGACCCCCTACACTACCCAAACACCACTGCGGTAACCTAAACCCTAAAACACTACCCCGGCATGACCCCTACACTACCCAAACACCACTGCCCTGTGGTGCGTTTTAAGTTGAGGAATGAATTCCTCTTCAATCTGAAGGGTCCCTGGGGCCCAACTAACCCACCAGGTACCTCCAGTATGTGCCGGGGAGCTGCGTTGCATAGAGGTGTTCTGAGGCCATGCCCCTTTTTACACCTCTCTGCATTGCAGCTCTGTAAATCTTACTGGAGGTACCTAGTGGGCTAGGTCGACCCTAGAGACCCTTACGATTGAAGGGGACTTAATCTCTCAACTTAGAACGGTGACAAGGTGTGTTTACATAATAGTGAAGGGAGGGGACGGGGCTGACGTGATGTGTGCAAACACGCCCTGTGGCACGTTTGAAGTTGGGGAAAAAAATTCCAGTTCAAACCTGAGTGACCGTGGGGGCCAAGTAGCTCACCAGGTGCTTTCAGGAAGCGCCACTGCGCTGCATTGCAGAGAAGTGGTACAGGTCGTGCCCCTTTTTACATCTCTCTGCTACACAGCTCTGTGGCACTTACTGGATGTACTACGAATTCCGATTTACTTACCTGTTGTCAGGAGAGCGCCCAGTGCTGCATCTTTTAGCCCAGCACTGAACCTGAAAAGTAATTCTAACCATACTTACCAGTAACTTGTATTTCCTTCCATAGGAATAAAATTGTCTGGTTTTCACCAGAAAAGTTTCTAAGTGTTGATTTTCACAAACTACAAATATTCCTTAAAAATCGCCTGTATGACTTAAACGCATTCTTTCAACTATTTACAGGAGATGCATCAGTGCTGGATCCAGGATCTACCACTGAGTAAGAAAAAGTAACAATAACACTACTTACCTGCTAAGTGAATTCCTCCCATAAGATAACATTGGTAATTCTATGTGAAAAAGTTTCAACTTTTAAAATACAATAATATTCCTTAAAAATCACTTCACTACCGTAACCAAAACGCTTTTACTCAACTGTTTACAGGAGATGCCCAAGGACTGAATCTAGGATCCAGTCCTGTGGTTAGAAAAGTAATCCATAAAGTAACGAATTGCATTTAACTAGAAATTCACATTGAGCTCAATGTTGCATTGTATTTGAAATTGTGTTGCCCATTGCAATAACTGTAAGTACTGTACTTAAAAGTCTATTGCCTATTTCCCAAGCATTTAAACTAAAGTAATTAATTCTGAGAAGGTATATTTTGTAATGTAATGTATAATGTAATTATAATGTAATTAAAAAAGTAAAATATCTAAAAATAAATAGTGTAAAAATGTTTGTAAATCAGTATCAAAAAAATAAATATAACAATTAATACATTTAAAATTAGTCATTTACAAACCCTTTGAAATTCACTGAAAAACCATAGGTTTCAGACATGTTATAGTTAGGAATTACTGTCTCAACAAGATGGGGGGAGTCGGGATCATTGTGATCCAGAGGGCTTAGATTACCGCTCAGAGGGGAGCGGAAGGTCCAGCCACAGTCGGTGCCCAAGGTGATGAGAAGAACAAGAAGGGGCTGGGCTGTTCCTAAAAGGTCAGATGGTCACCGGGGTGTAGGAGGGATTGCTCTATGAAGAACTACCCCTGGGTATCCATTATGTGGGATATAATGGCCTCACACACCCTTGCAGGTGTCATGCTTCATCATAGGCAATGCTCCTCGTTGGGTAGGCGGTGCAATTCCCAATGGGCAACACCTCTAGGAGGGGCTCTTTAGCGGAGATCTTTTTATTCAAATGCCTATGGGTGAAGTGTGGGTGTGGGGCCAGGAGCGCAAGCGAGGAAATGCGCCGGACAAGAGAGTGCAGTGGGAAGATACACAGGCCCAGGGGATGGACCCCAGAAGCAAGACCACCCGCAAGTGAGTTTAGTGGTGAATTTATCCTCACGCCAACTCACTACGGATGAGGAAAAAGTACTACAGAAAGGGCTCGGATTTGTCCGTACCCCTAAGGTGGATCACTTTCATCAGATTTGCGAAGTTCAGAAATTCTTCCGCAAAATTAGACTTAGAGCTTTTTTTGATGGGAGATCACAGGAGCCCCCTGAGGATTCAGGTCTCCACAACCCCTTGAACTTCACTCCCCATAGTGGGATGGTCCCAAATGAAGTCTTAACTTATGAGCAGGCAGTGCTCAAAGATATTGGAGCAATGGGACCCCATAAGAAATATCAGAATGTCTCCAAGTCTGAGAGACAGCTGCTACACTCCCTGGCCAATGACCGGTCAATTACAATCAAACAGGCAGACAAAGGCGGTGCCACCGTCCTCATGAATACATCTGACTATGACACGAAGTGCCTAAGGCAGCTGGGAGTTAGGCGTTATTACACCCCCATCCCCTCCAACCCAACAGAACATCTGAAGAGAACTATGACTGGCTTGGTCGAATCTGCTGAGTGCCAGGAGTGGATAAGTAAAAAGGAAGCGCAATTCCTGATCAAAAAGGAACCAAGGGTTCCCTATTTCTATATCCTCCCCAAAATGTATAAAGGGACCACCCCTGTACCAGGAACGACCCATAGTCTCTGGTATAGACTCTGTATTAGAGCCACTGTCACAATTTTGTGACCATTTCCTCCAGTCCCTTGTTAAACATATCCCGTCCTATATCCAGGACACTACAGACGTCCTCCGTCTCTTAGATAATTTACAGGATGGAGTCCACGTTGACTACCTAATCACCCTTGATGTGGAGGCCCTCCACACTAACATCCCACAGAGGGCCACACTGGGGGTGATTGAGAGGATCCTTAATGCTGAGGAGTGGACTTCTCCTACACCATCGGCATTTGGCTCCACCCAAGCTTTGACAGAGAACTACTTCGAATTCAAAGGGCAATACTATCACCAAACCCAGGGTACCTCTATGGGGAGCACGTTTGCCCCCTCGGTGGCCTGTCTGTACATGGCTGACTTCGAAGAAAGACATAACCATGGACCAGTGAATCCCTACCACTCTAACATCAAACTGTGGAGGAGATTCATTGATGACATCCTGATCTTTTGGGTGGGCAACTCTGATTCATACCAAGAGTTCTTTGACCATGTCATGAATGATGTAATATGTGACATCATCAGCAGTGGATTGCTGGCGCGCAAGTTATAGTTAGTACAACTAACTATATCGGAGGAATTTCAATGGTTTTGTACAAGTGAAATGTCCAGCTAACTATAACACCCCTAAAAGCTATGTTTTTTTCAGTGAATTTCAAAGGTTTTTTAAATGCTAATTCCTAACTATATCAGACCTCAAACTGATGTTTTTTCAGTGAAAAAAAAATATATATACATATATATATATATATATATTCACTGAAAAAACCATAAGTTTTACAGATGTTCTAGTTAGGGATTAGCATTTAAAAAACCTTAGAAATTCACTGAAAAAAACATAGGTTTCAGAGACGTTATAATTAGTTGGACATTTGACTAATATAAAACCAGAAAAATTTGCCAGTTATAATTAGTTGAGCTAACTATAACTCAAGCACCCGCAATGCACTGCTGATGACGTCACATATTACATCACTCATTACATGGTTAGTGACATCTCAAATTACATCACTGATGACATCACTGATGTCATCATCCAGTGAATGTGTGTTTGTATAAAGTTTAAATATTTTTCATATATATCTATGCCAAGGTGTATTGAAGAATGAGTGGATTTACAAGTGCCTGAATGTATTATTTAGTTAGGTGCATGACTGACTGTATAAGTGAGTGATTGAACATGTCTTACTGAATGCATGGGTTAGTGACTAAACTGTGTGAAAGTCTGTATTAGTCTCTCAGTTGGTGTGTAAGCGGCTGCATGGGTTGGTGAGTAGCTACATGAGTTTCTATATAGGTTATTGTTTTGTTGTCTGAGTATCTGTATGGGTGCCTGAGTATCTGTGTGGGTCGGTGGGGTGTGTGTGACTGTGCATAGATGTCTGAGTGGGTGATTCACTAGTTGTATGGATTGAAAAGTGAATCTGTAAAGGGCTGTATGGGTGACTCAGGGCCCGATGTAGGTAGGGCGTTACCGATCGGTAACGGCCGAAAAAACCGATTTTTGGCCCTTACCGATCGGTAAACAGCCATCGAGATGTAGGGAACCAAAAACAGAAAGAATCGGATAGAAAACCGAATCGGAAAGTGTACCGAATGGGAAATAATCCGATACGTACATACCGAAAATCGGATATGTAACGAATCGGAAAAACACCGATTCGGATGCAAAGACCGATTCGGTCCAATTACCGAATCGTTAGTGACACCGAATCGGAAAATCACCGATTCGGTCCAATTACCGATTCGTTAGTGACACCGAATCGGAAAATCACCGAATCGGTCCAATTACCGATTCGTTAGTGACACCGAATCGGAAAATCACCGATTCGGTCCAATTACCGAATCGTTCGTGACACCGATTCGGAAAATCACCGATTCGGTCCAATTACCGATTCGGTACAAATACCGAATCGGACATGATCCGAATCGGAAAACATGCCGATTCGTATGATTCTCCGATCGGGAAATTCCCCGATTCCGACAGTTGGGGAGATGTAGGGAGGCACAGAAACACCGAAATCGGCTCAAAATCGGTAGAATTCACTCGGTATTTACCATGGATTGCAATCAGGTGGTAACCAACTCCAACCCATATAAACAGTCCCAAAATGCATTGCAACTTGCAGGATGGCAGCTTTCTATGTCATTGCGAGGCGGCTACGGCTACAGCAGGAAGGACAGAGGGAATGGCTAAGAAATGAACAGGTCTACAGACAGAGGGTAACCCTGTTCATGCTCACTGAGGCTGAGATCCTACAGAGATACAGGATGGACTCTGACACCATACTCGAGCTCATCAGGGACCTTAAGCCATTCTTGGACCACCACACCCCAAGGGCACACGCCATCCCAGCGCACGTCCAGGTGCTATGCAGCCTACACCTGCTTGCGTCTGGCAGCTATCAAAGTGGAGTAGCAGCAGCAGGAGGGGTGAGCCAGAGCAGCCTGTCAAGGTTCTTCCACATATTCCTTGACGCCATGATAGACAGGATGGACCAATACATCTCTTTCCCTGCAACCCACGCAGAACTGCTACAAACTAAAGCTGACTTCTACCAGATGGCACAATTTCCCCAAATCATCGGTTGCATAGATGGCACACACATTCCGATTTGCCCACCAGCGGACACCGAATACATATACCGCAATCGGAAATCTACACACACCATCAACGTGCAGGTGATCTGCAATGCCAAGTGCACCATCACAGACCTGGTAGCAAAATTTCCAGGGAGTACCCATGACTCCTATATATTCCAACAGAGCGGCATATATGCACGGCTGATGGCTGGCGAATTTGGAGAAGGATACCTCCTAGGTGAGACACATCATCAGACCCCCATAACACATAGTAGGTAGGTGGAATACATGTATACATGTGTCTAATGTGACCCCTTTCTCTTCCAGGCGACAGTGCATATGCCCTCCGCTCATTCATACTCACCCCCTACCTCAACCCCTCCACACCCAGCCAAAGGAGGTATAACCGGGCCCACATACGCACAAGGAATGTTGTCGAACGGACCTTTGGCATCTGGAAAAGTAGATTCAGATGCCTGCACAAGAGTGGAGGTGCAAGGCAGTATACCCCCATCACCTGCTGCAAGATCATAGCTGTATGTGCAATGTTACACAACCTTGCGGTCAAGAAGGGCACTGAGGTGGAGTTGTCTGACTACGAGGACTATGACGACGACGAAGCTGTGCCACTGACACAGCCAGCTGGGGTGTGTACGCCAAGTGATGGCAGATACAGACGTGAGGAGATCACTGAGAACTATTTCTGACTGAGTACAGATGCAAAGACAGCTAAATGTTGCTTGCAAAAAATCAAATTTTAATAGTGATGCACCACAGTTACAGCACTGATGTGCATCAAAAAATGGAGTATGTAAAACAAATAAAGTCCAGGGTTCTGGTTTGCTCATCCCCCCTTGCCAGGCTATTTTTTTGCCCGCTTGCCAGACCCACTGGGGTGTCCCTCGGCCCCCTCCGAATGCCCAGCAGCATCAGCGGATCGCCTGGTGCTCCTCCGTGGTTCAGATGCAGCGCTGGCCGGGCTGCTGCGGCTGCTGCTGTCTCCAGCATCACCCAGGTCCAGGGCAGGATTGGAGGCGGTGTTTGATATTATCATGGCCTCCATGGCCGTGGTGATCCTGGCCATCCCCCTAGTGAGCTCAGCCGTATGCTGACTGAGCACAGATTCTTGGTTGGAGCTGCGATGGCACAGTTGTGCGGTCGCCGCTGCAAGGCGGGCCATGGCCCGGTTCAGCACCCGGGCATCCCTCCTGCGTGCAACCTCATGCTCCTCCTGTCTGGCAGATGAGTGGGTGATGGCAGTGGTCAGCCTGCCTAACCCTGCTGCCACCTCCTTGTTGCTGTCCACAACAGCCTGGAAACCCTTCACCAACTCCCCCATCTGCATGTTGTGCTGCAGGAGCTGGCGTTGGCAGGCCATGGTGGATCTGGCCTGTTGGCGCTGGATTTTAACCATCTGTCCCTCCAGGCCCAGGAACACACTGCCCTCCCGTGCTGGTGCAGCAGTGGTGGTGGTGGCACGGCGTCGGGCACTGCTGCTTCCGGCCTGCTGAGTGGGCTGGGGTGCCACTGGTGGGGGTGTGGTGCTGGCCGGTCCCGGAGCCCCTGCTCCCAGGACAGGTTGGACAGGTGGCAAGGCCACGGTTGTGGCAGGAGCTGGTGTAGGCGGAATGGTCTGCCTTGTAGGGGAGTTTTCTGGTGAGAATTGCAAGGGGGGTGTGCTGGCCAGTACTGGGGAGTGCACTGCTTGGAAGTCAATGACCAGGACTCCCTCCATTCCTAGCCCTGGGGTGTCTCCTTCCTCATCCTCCTCCTCTTCCTCCTGGCCAGCCTGGCTGGTGCTCGGCCCTGCGACTGCAGTGTTGGACGTTGCTGCTCCCTCTGCTGTCGCAGTTGTTCCACCTGATGGGGCCCCTAGGTACAAAGAAGCATTTGTAAACTGAGTGCCGATGTATTACAGTCAGTACAATTATGGCATTCCACATGTCCTTGCATCTCCTGACACCGTGTCACACTGTTTCCTGTCTTGTGATTCTGCACTGACATATTTGGCTAACTTCTGCTGACTACATGTACCATGATGCTTGTCTCTTGTATGTTGGTGACAGTACAGTGCTGGTGTTTGCCTATGCATTGTGTCTAATGGGGAGGTGTCTGGTAGGGTGTGTCATGATGCGCATGCTTCTTACCTGTAGCTGTGGCTCTCGCAGAGCTGTCCAGGGTCCCGATTCCTACGATACTCTCCCTCTCGATGGTGCTGGAGACAATTTCCTCCAGCTCGGTGAGGGGTGGCGCCGGGTTGTTGCCTCCTCCAGTGAGTCCAGCCTGCCTTTGAATGTCAGCCAGCTTCCTCTTCGTGAGGCTGCGGATGTCGTAAAACCTTTTTTTCAGTTCCTCTATGGACCTGGGGGTGACACCCGCAGCATTCACCTTCTGGGCGATGTCGGCCCAGATTCTCCTCTTGGTGCTGTCTGGCACGTTGAGGGACAGCTTGCCAAACAGCTGGCGGTGCACCCTCACCACCTCCTCAACCAGCACCTGAAGTTCGGTGGTGGTGAACTTGGGCTTCCTCTTCTGGGAGGACTTCTGGCTTCCTGACTGATCTGCCATTTTCTCCTGTTCAGTTTGCAACCTCCTTCTCCCACTGCTGCTAACTGTGTGTGTTGGGCTCAGGCAGGCTTTCCAGAAACTTCTAGAAACTTCTTAATTAGCTGCACCTGCCAGGGTTGCCACTCCCTGTTTGGGTGGGGGAGGGGGAGCCACCTCATTGGCTGAATCGCCTATTGCCGAATCGGCTTTTACCGATTCGGTAATATCCGATTCGGTAAAATCCGATTCGGTATTATCCGATTCGGTAAAAGCCGAATCGGTTCATTCAATGCATTCCTATGGGCTTTTTCGCCATGGGTCTATGATTGCCGAATCGGATTTTACCGAATCGGCTTTTACCGATTCGGTATTCGCCGAATCGGGAATATCCGATTCGGTGGTAGCCGATTCGGTGATTTCCGAATCGTTGTTGGCCGATTCGGTACTTTCCGATTCGGACCGAGCAGAATCGGAACGTACCGAATCTCATTACCGATGCCGACCGAATCGGTATTCATTCGTTTTTTTTTCCCTACATCTCGTTTTCCGATTTCACAATACCGATTCGGCCCGCCTCGGTATTTTGAAATCGGAAAATCGCGTTTACCTACATCGGGCCCTTAGTGTGTGTATGGTTGTGTTGATGAATGAATGCATGTCTCAGTGGAATATGTGTAAGTAACTACATATGTTTTAAGGCCATATATGTCAGTGTTGGAGTATATAAATAAGTATATATGAGAGAAAGCTATTTGAAGAGTGGGTGTATAAAGCACTGTCTGCTTGTATCAGTGACTGTATAAGACACTAAGTATGTCTTAGTATCTGCATAAATAAGTGATGTGGTGTGTGTATAAATAACTCAGTTGGTGTATATAACTGTATACATGAGTAAATGAGTAAGTAATTAATTATTTGCATGACTGACTAGGTGTGTGACTACTAACTCTATGGATGAGTGGTAGAGTGTATCTGTATGTATAGGTGTATCAGTACCTATTATAGTACTGTATTGATGAGTAACTGTACGCATAAGACACTTGATGTGTGTATAGACCTAGGAAATAGTAAGTGGTATGCAGTATCTGGCATTTTTGTGTGTATGGTTTCAAAAATAGTAGTCAGTGTTTTAGAGTGGGTGTCTCAAAGTTTATATTAGATCATCCGTATGTGCATCAGATTATCACGTGGATGATGTCATCAGTGATGTCACTGACCATGTCATGAGTGATGTAATATGTGACGTCATCAGCAGCGTATTGCGGGCGCGCAAGTTATAGTTAGCTCAACTAACTATAACTGTCGAATTTCTCTGGTTTTATATGAGTCAAATGTCCAACTAACTATAAAGTCCTTAAAACCTATCTTTTTTTCACTCCATTTATAAGGTTTTTTAAATGCCAATTCCTACCTATTATGTCTGTAAAACCTATGGTTTTTTCAGTGACTTTCAAAGTTTTTTTATATGTTAATTTCATATTTTAATATTTATAAAATCTATATTTTTTCTAATTGTTTTTTAATATTTTGCAACTCTATTATCCTTTTTTAACTTTAAAAATGATGTAATATTTGATATCTTCCCCCAAAAATATGTATATACATTTTTTTTGGGGGGGACCACAGTTTCGTACCAGTAGTCTACAAACCTCGATCAGCACGCAAATGTTATCCACCACATTTAAATGATGCGCATTTCGTTCTCCGACGGGTTTGTGACACTACGTCCCGCGTAACAACATGTACGTATGAGGTCGCGCCAGCTGCTAGTGTGGTATGCAATCGGTACGCACTACCAAGCGGCGCATTACGTCATGTACGTATGGGGTGGCACCCGCTGCATGTTCCGAATGTGACGAATGCACGCTGCCACGCCTGGTATTACGTCATAGACGTATAATGTCGTGCCACATATGCCATTCACTAATTTTTTTTGTCTCAAAACTATATCTAAATGACTTTCAAGTGTATATGAGAGCAAGCGATAATTAAAAATATTTTAAACACTTACATATTTCTAACTGTAATAAACT
The DNA here is from genome assembly GCF_964263255.1 of Lissotriton vulgaris. NCBI lineage: Eukaryota > Metazoa > Chordata > Amphibia > Caudata > Salamandridae > Lissotriton > Lissotriton vulgaris. The sequence goes on along the minus strand of NC_141689.1, from coordinate 1,532,150,465 downwards.
TATATTATAGTAAATATATTTTCTCAAAATCACATCGGGTGCGATCTCATTGCACACTGGCTGCGCGATTGCCATGTGACCATAAAAAAAAAAATCATTCGTTCATAACATTTCCCATTGTAACAGTTTGAAAACACTACCCATTTTAGTCAATATCTGTACTGCATTTCATGAGACACACCTCTTCTGCTTAGAGAGCTTTGTTCTAAACTTTTTGCAATATACACATATCTTACACTGCACACAACATGCAACCATCATTTTCATCAATACTCATGCTCTGAAAAGTAGCCTTCCACCTGTGATAGCCATACGCCTAAAAGTTACATTACCGAAATGTTCTCCAATACCGGAGGTAACATGGTTGCATACGCTGTCCACAGCACAACCTAATATAGTACGGCCCAGAGACAGTATCATGCATAGATAATGAACACACGGACACAGATAGATCGTGGAAGTGGGTACAGGCACGTGCGCTCGACTCCTTTTTATTACATGGGTGACATACCCAGTGACGTCTGTGCTGGCTGCGTGTAGGGTGAGTATAAACCAGCCTTCAGGGAATGGTTGCTGCTAGCATCAACTACAAAAGTAATCATAGGATCACACACAGAGATTCAATATTAAAATAATCAATAATTTATGCTACAGTAAGGTAGGGGCAGTAGATGTGAAATAATACAGAAATAATTCTATCGTAAAAGAACCACGACTTGTGGTATACTGACACACAATCAATAGATCTGAAATAATACACAAAAAGATTATACCATAAATGCTCCATCAGTTCTAGTGCACTCACATAGCCACATCAAACGCATTCAGCATGTGCACAGCCAGTGATAATGCGTGCTGTAGAGAGGCCGTACTAGGAGCAATATCTGTTGCCATCAACACTGCATCATCTGCAATAGCGACTCAATCTGAATTGTGAACACTGCTGTCTGTACTGTTGGCCACAGAGAGTGGTCAGCAAGGACCCACAGCTACATAAGGTGACTTGAGCTGAACAGTTAGTAAGCAAAGCAACAAAAAAGCGTGTGGGGAGCCTGCAATGATACGTATGCATGGTGCAGACAGAGTGCACTGGAGCAATGTCTTTTCCTACAGGACTGCATCATCTACAATACCGACTCAATCTCAATTGTGAACACTGCTGTCTGCAGTGTAGGCCAGAGACAGCGGTCAGCAGGAGCCCACAACCACGTGGCATTGACTTGACCTCTACAGTTTGAAATACGCGAAGCAAATAAAAGGTGTGCAGAACCTGCAATGATGCGTATGAGTGGTGCAGACAGAGCGCACTGGAACATTGTCTTGTCCTACAGGACTGCATCCTCTACAATACCGACTCAATGTAAAATGTGAACACTGAAGTCTGCAGTATATGCCAGAGAGAGTGTTCAGCAAGGGCCCACAGCCACGTGACATTGACTTGAGCTCTACAGTTTGCGATACGCGAAGCAAAAACAAAATGTGCAGAGCCTGCGTTGATGCATATGAGTGGTGCAGACAGTACGCACTGGAGCAATATCTTTTCCTACAGGAGTACCTCATCTACAATAGCGACTCGATCTCAATTGTGAACACTGCTGTTTGTAGTGTAGGCCAGAGAGAGCAGACAGCAAGAGTCCACAGCCACGTGGCATTCACTTGAGCTCTACAGTTTGTAATACGCAAAGCAAAAAAACGTGTGCAGAGTCTGCAATGATGCATATGAGTGGTGCAGAAAGAGTGCACTGGAGGAATGTCTTTTCCTAAAGGACTGCATCATCTACAATACCGACTCAATGTCAAATGTGAACACTGAAGTCAGCAGTATACGCCAGAGAGAGCGTTCAGCAAGGGCCCATGCCACGTGGCATTGACTTGAGCTCTACATTTTGCAATACACGAAGCAAAAAAAATGTGTGCAGAGCCTGCAATGGATGCGTATGAGTGGTGCAGACAGTACGCACTGGAGCAAGGTCTTTTCCTACAGGACTACCTCATCTACAATAGCAACCCGATCTCAATTGTGAAACACTGCTGTCTGCAGTGTAGGCTAGAGAAAGCGTTCAGCAAGGGCCAACAGCGACGTGGCATTGACTTGAACTCTACAGTTTGCAATAGGTGAAGCAAAAAAATCGTTTGCAGAGCCTGCAAAAATGAATATGAGTGGTGCAGACAGTACGCACTGGAACAGTGTCTTTTCCTACAGGACTACCTCATCTACAATAGCGACTCTATCTTAATTGTGAACACTGCTGTCTGCAGTGTAGGCCAGAGAGAGCAGTCAGGAAGGCCCCACAGCCACGTGGTATTGACTTGAGCTCTACAGTTTGCAATACGCAAAGCAAAAAAACATGTGCAGAGCCTGCAATGATGCATATGAGTGGTGCAGACAGAGCGCACTTCAGCAATCTTCTCTTCTCTTACAGGACTGCATCATCTACAATAGCGACTTGATCTGAATTGTGAACACTGCTGTCTGCATTGTTAATTGAAGGCAGTACTCACACACATAACCATCAATACTTTTTCTCACTTCCTCTTTACAAAATAAAACAACCTAAATTACAGATAACTATACAATAAATAAATCAAAACAATTCGAATTGGGATTTCATCTGTCCACAGTTTACACTAGTCACTGTTCCTTTGGACTTGCAAGATGAATTGTTCATTTTACTAAACCTATAACTCATCTGAAAAAAACTTCTTCAAGCAAGTATACTAAAGCTTTATAGCCTGCCGTAGCAGGCTATACCGGCTATTAAAGGCCCTCTCCAGCATTAAAGGCCCAAGCCGAAGGCGAGGGGCTTTAACAAGGGAGAGGGACTTTAATAGCCAGTATAGCCCAGCTATGAAGGGCTATAAGGCTATTTGAACATTCTGCCACTAGAGGGTAGAATGTTCCAGCAAATAAAGCAAAGCCTTGAGGGAGCGCAAGGGGAGTGGAATCCCTTCAGGCTCCTTAAAGTCTTTGTTCAGAGCCAGAGCTGTGAACAAGAAAACTTTACAATGCTGGAGCTCCAGGCTTATACAAGCCATTATAAGCACGGAGCTGCTCCATTGTTTTCAATGGAGCTCCCAACATTCCAATGTTCTAATAAAACAATATTTTGTATGTTTCAATAGACGTTCGAATTACTTAACTACTGGAATCTGTAATTAAACAATCACCACTCAATATAAATTGTGAACCCTGCGAACCGCAGTCTAGACCAGATGCAGTAGTCATTAACACCTCACAGCCACATACTGTTGGATTCGAAAGCACGGAGTTGGTTGCACCTGATCAGAGGGGTACACAGAAATCATCACAGACTTTAACTTATGACATCCTCAATCATAGAATCAAGACCCCATTTCACTGTTCGCACTTGCTGTACCACAATATACTCCACCGACTAGTGTCAACCAAGCCCAATAATCATGTGCGGCAGTTAGCTATGGAAGCCCAGAGTGTGATGCACCTCAACACACAAACTTCTGAGAAAAGGAAGCAGCAGGTAATATCGGACATTGTCCATTGTGGGATCAAGACACTGTTGGGACCTAGAGTTGGTTGCACCTAATCGGAGAAAATACCTTCATCTGCACTCTCAAATTCAGTTCTAACATCGTCTATTGTGGAATCAAGACACTGTTCCACTGTTGGGACCTAGAGTTGATTGCAGCTGGTCGGAGGAAGTACCTCCATCACCACTCTCAGATACAGTTCTAACATCGTCCATTGTGGGATCAAGACACATTACATTGTTGGAACCTAGAGTTTCTTGCACCTCATTGGAGGGGGTACACAGAAATCATCACACACTTTAACTTCTGACATCCTCAATCATAGAATTAAGACCTTGTTTCCCTGTTCAGACCTGCTGTATCGCTGTGTACTCCAGCAACTGCCGTACACCATGCCTAATAATCATGTGCAGCAGTTAACCACGTCAGCACAGAGTCTAATGCACCTTAACGAAAGGAGTTCTGTAAAAACCAAGCAGAATGTAATATTGGACATCCTCCATTGTGGGATCAAGACACCGTTCCACTGTTGGAAGCTAGAGTTGGTTCCATCTGGTCAAAGGGGGTACCTTCATCTCCACTCTCAGATGCAGTTCTAACATCATCCTTTGTGGGATCAAGACACTGTTCCACTGTTTGGACCCAGAGTTGGTTGCAGCTGGTCAAAGGGAGTATTCCATCTCCACTGTCAGATGCAGTTCTAATATTGTGCACTGTGGGATCAATACACCGTTCGACTGTTGGGACCTAGAGTTGGTTGCACCAGATCAGAGGGGGTACACCGAAATCATCACAGACTTTAACTTCTGACATCCTTAATCATAGAATCAAGACCCCGTTTCATTGTTCAGACCTGCTGTACCGCTCTATAATCCAGCAACTACAGTCAACAAAGTCCAATAATCCTGTTCAGCAGTTAGCTACAGAAGCACAGACTGTGATGCACCTCAACAGAGGGAGCCCTATCAAAACCAAGCTGCTGATAATATCGGACACCGTCCATTGTGGGATTAAGACACCGTTCCACTATTGGAACCTGGAGTTGGTAGCACCTGGTCGAAGGGACTACCTTCATCTCCACTCTCAGATGCAGTTCTAACATCGTCCATTGTGGGATCAAGACACCGTTTCACAGTTGGGACCTACAGCTGATTGCACCTGATTGGAGGGGGTACACACAAATCATCACAGACTTTAACTTCTGATATCCTCATTCATATTATTAAGACACTGTTTTACTGTTCGGACCTGCTGTACCGCAGTGTAGTCCAGCGACTGCAGTCAACCAAGCCCAATAATCATATGCAACAGTTAACTACGGAATCGCAGAGTCTGATGCACCACACTCGAGGGAGTTCTGTGAAAATCAAGGCTCAGGTAATATCGGACATCGTCCATTGAGGGATCAAGACACAGTTCCACTGTTGGGACCTAGGGTTGGTTGCACCTGGTCGAAAGGAGTACCTTCCCCTCCACTCTCAGATGCAGTTCTAGCATCGCCCACTATGGTATCAAAAACACTGTTCCACTGTTGGTACCTGTGGGAATACAGAGCACTCCCCGGTGCTGGGCCTCAGGCTGGGTGCTGTGTGCCTGTGTCGCGGTACCCAGTGTTAATCTCAGGAGCCTTCCGAGCTCGCAGACCTCGGCCCAGAAGCTTCCACCAGCACGTGGTGGGCCCTCTTTTACATACGGCGGTGTCGAAAGGTGAACTGTGTGGCATATATATGTTACAGCGGCCATGACGCTTTCTAGATACCAGCGCGCTGAAAGAATAATTCACGCTGCCACCTTCGCTCACGGCGTCAGCCTCGTAGCGGTGTAAGCAGCGCAGACCTGGCATACACGTTTGCCAATCCGGAAGAGAACCACACCCAGAGAAACGTGCCTCTTCCTCAAACTCCCACGCTAGAATTGCATTTGCCGAGCCAGCCCACTACCCTAAACATTTGGTGGGGGGGCACATACGCGCTACCATTCCGTAACCTTCCCTACTGACTGTAGTATCATGGTTCCGTCCACTTCACTCAATAGACCATCATTGTATGTTGATGTGTACATGTCTGTGCTCTGCATACTCCACTCTGTCCGGCATATCCCCTCAAGACTTTCCATTATATACTTTTATAATCGATAAATACTTGCCACCTTCGCACATACTTTGCTCCCATCTCTCCCCACATTCTGCATTGTGAGGCAGAGGTGCCATGCCATGTTTAGTTTGTGTACATGGCTAGCCAGGTTTCCCACAGTATGTAGTGTTGTTGTGTCTGCTAGGTGCACAAGTTGTTTGTCATGTTGAATGTGATTATATAAGGTAGCACGTTTATTCACGAGCAGTGGTTTCTCCCATTTACAGATCAGTGTCTTAAAGAGCATACAGAAGTTTTTTTTCACAGGTGAATAGTGTGACTACAACGGCAGTCATTCATTACTATCCAAGAATATCCAACTACACTGCGCTTTTAAACTTACAATCCCTGATCTTGCATCCTTTCTTAAAAGGACAGCAATTCCCTCAATCAGACCAACATTCACACAGCTTTCTAACGGTAGTTATCTGCTTCTCAATAACATGCACTCCTACGGAATGTGAGCTGGCACACCGCATGTCCCTACTGTTTCGAACACAGTAACTTCCTGTGGCAATATCTATTCCCACCCACACAAACGAACTCCAAAACTTCAACTTGGCCTTCAATTGCTAGTTTGAAAACAGATTTCAAGAAACAAACCAAACTAAAAGCACTTTTGTGCAGAACAGAAGTCTTCCTCACTTCTGCAAAAGAAATGTATCGACTGCAGATACCACGAACTTCAAGTAAAATACACTCCCTTTTAAATACAAATCGCCAATTACAGTTTGTGAATTGTTACACAATTTTCAACATATGTCACACTCAAGGTCTGGTACACTTTTTTAACATGGTCTCCTACAGCCTTCTAACACGCTTTCAAACTGTTCTTCTTTTAATACCAGACTACATTCATTCGATCATCTCTAGAAAACCAGGAACAGTGCCCATAATTTTCACTCTCTTTGCGGCCATCCTACTAGTAATTCTACTTCTAGAAATGGCTACGCTCTCTGTGGTAACAACTATATCCAAACGAATACGCCTCTACGCCAAGCTACATCAATACTGTAAAAAAACAGAAAAGCTTTTCGGCTACCTACCTCTATCTATTATCGGAGCTTGCTACAACATAACATTTATCTACACTTATGTAATATTCGTACAACCATCGTTTGACTGCAAAACTTGCCCATTTGACTGGTGAATGGATGTATGCCTTGCCAACATCCCAACAATTCCTCCCGATATCCAGCAGGTAATGCATTATCTTGAAAACCATGAACTTGATTGTTCTGGCAGTGGAGAAATGATGAATGCAATGCAAAAAGGTATCGCAGCGGAATGGGATTCCTGCGCAGCCGCAAAAGATCTCCTGCAACGTGCAACCTTTCACAACATTGCAGATTGCCTGCCAATTCAAATTGCAGCTCCAATATTCGAGGAACATTACTGTTCCTTCGAGGATATGAATTGGACCGCTTCGCTTTTCTCAGACGATGGCAACAATAGCCTCTTGGAACATTACGCATCTCAAGCCACTGAAGAACTTCTGGACTGGAATTTCGTAGACTTGTAAGAAACTCATATTATTCTTGAATGGATTTTTTTCCATCTTTTTTACTTTTTCCTTTAAGTTTTTTATAATACACTTCAATCCTACTACTTTGATATAATAACTTTCTAAGTATACTCAGACATTTGAACTCTATCTTCCTTATTGCTCCGTACGTCTCCACTCTAAACAGGGATCGGTGATGTATGGCCTATGCAAATACGCTATTTACTTCCTAAATTATCCTAAACCCGACACCCATTTAGAAACCACGTCTATTCTTTGTACACACGCCTCTCTACCTGCCTGTTATTCACAAAGCCCTTTCACACAAATTTACTCAAAGTCAGCCCCTGCTCAGAACCTCACGATAAAAATGAAAAAAGACAACTTTGTTTAGGAACTGGTTGGCACAGTGTGGTAATCGTAAACTACCTTTAGTTTCATTATACAATGTATTCATTCATGTCTAATAGCTATTGTGTATTTCACATAGAACTGTAACATATAATGTGTAATTCACTGATGCAGGAGCTTTGATTTGACTACAGCAGAAGGGGTTGGAGTTTGTCTCAGCTCGTTGCCTTAGCTCTCTACACAGGAATGTTTTTTTGAAACAGCTGAAGACAATAATGTATGGTTTGACTACAAAGGTACAGAATGTGCTTCTCAGAAGCACAATGTTTGTATTCATCCTCAAAGTTCCAATGTGGGTAGAACTAGTACCAATTCTGACACGCACCACATAGAATCTACAGTACAATAGATTGCTAACTATTCTACTGTTGATAATTTTCTGTTACGAAAAAGCATTGCCAAGGTACCTAAAAAGTTTGATGATTACATTTTGCAATTTCTTTTTTATTTCTTTCTTTTCTTAACACCATCAGTGCTGCAGCAATTCCCCCTCTGTGCTGCAGATCCTTTACTCCCATTGTTCATGACGAGCTCAGCTCGTCATGAGCACACCAGCAGTGTACTTCATGACGAGCCGAGCTCGTCATGAGCATCGAAGAGGTTAAAGGATACATGTGGTAATCATATCCTACATTTATTTTCCTTATAGAATGTAGAGTCATTCAAGTGTGATAGCAATTGTTTATGTCACATGCAACTGTAACATGTACTATGCAATTCACAGATGCAGGAGCTTATGTTTGAATACAGCAGAAGTGGTTCAACTTTGCATCAGCTAGATGCCCTAGCTATAGCACTATTGGGTCCAATTATGTCACTTAAATAAAGACACTTTCTATATAATTTTCAAACTCCATCCCTTTATTTCACACAGCCACTTTATTAGACACACCTTATTTCACCATTTTTCTTCTGTGGCATTGCAACATTCTGCATTACATTCTTCACAATTATTTATTTGTTCCTGTTTCCTAAAACACTTCATTCGAGTCTTCAGACCTGTAGGGGTGAGTAGTTCACTTCCCACTCCCTGTATAGCATAAACGCACATTAACTTTACTTACACAGGTATGCTACAGCGGCCAGTATCCTACAGCACCCACAGCACATCACTTTACAGCAATAAACTCATGACTTACACTCACAGTTTCATCCCCGAGTCTTCAGCCCAGTACCAATGAGTAGTTTGCTTCCCACTTCCGCTATACTCTAAACGCATAGTAACACCACCTGCACATAGATGCTACAACAGCCAGTATGCTACACCGCCCAGAGCACATCAGTTTACAGCGCTCAGCTCACAGTTTAGGTGCACGATTTCATCCCCGAGTTAAGCTGTATCTCACCTCTGCATCATCTCACTCTAGACAAAAGAGCACTTTCACACCGGTAAAGGTAAATACTTCGCTTCTGCCAGTATGCTCAGCTCACAGTTTAGGCATACGCTTTCATCCACCAGTAGGAGTAAATACTTTGCTTCGGTCAGTATGCTTCAGCGCCCACAGCACATCAGTTTACAGCACTCAGCTCACAGTTTAAGCACACGCTTTCATACTCGACTTTACCGATACCTCACCTCAACAACTTCTGACTCTAGGCACGACAGCACTTTCACACGGATGAGGGTAAATACTTCGTTTCTGCCAGGATGCTACAGAGCACTCAGCTCACAGTTTAGGCACATGCTTTCATCGCCGAGTTCACCGGCCCCTTACCTCCGCACCATCTCACAGTGGGCAAAACAGCAGTTTCACACTGGTAGGGTAAATATTTTGCTTCGGCCAGTATGCTACAGCGCCCAGAGCATATCAGTTTACAGCACTCAGCTCACGGTTTACATACACACTTTCATCCCGGGGTGTACCAGCACCTCACCTCAGCACCATCTCACAGTGGGCAAAACACCACTTTCACACCGATAGGGGTAAATACTTCCCTTCACGCTCCCTCTATAGCACACCCTAACCACCCTACAGACCTCACACTGTTCCTACCCTACTTTTTCCCACTTTTTCCTCACTTTTTTCCCCTTACTCGCTTCAACAGAATCACAAAATGGCGGCTAACATTTCCTAGTTGCAACAGCTCGCACCACTCGCAGCCAATCAGCAGCAAGCTCGTGCTTGTAACGCCTCAGCCAATCGGAAGGCAGAATTCCCAAATATCAATATCTATAAATTTCGATATTTCTCAAAAACTACTGAACGGATTTACACCAAATAAACAAAAGCATGCTTACTCGACCAAGACCCTTCTCCCTTCCAAATTTGGGGTAATTCCGTTCACCCGTTCAACCTGTAACCTTGTCCTAAGTTTCCTATGGAAAAAACTTGTTTGGGACCCTCCTTTTTTCTCAGACCCCGCTTGACGAATCAACCCCACACTTTAAACATAAGAACTAATATCAACAAAGAATTAGTTTTGAAAATTTTGCGAAGATTCGACGCCAAAGTTATTGGGACTAGAGTGTTGCAATTTTCCTATGGTAACTAGGTTCTAACTATAACTACCTACTGGCGACCCCCAGTAGGTAATATATATATATGTAGTAACTTAATTAATAAAACATTTCTTCTACATTCTATCTTTATATTTTAATTGTTTCCATCTGAATGAATATATATATATATATATATATTGCGCCGATGCAATCAAGGCACTGGAGCCGCATTACTAAGCGGCGGGGTGCCTTCGCGACCTGGGCAGGCCGCTTTTCCTATCCACACAAAGAGCACCCATCAGTGAAGGCGCCGCACACAATCGTGATTGCTTCCTTTTATTTCGCAAGGCATGCAGGGCATGCCTTCATTTACCAAAGATTGTCCGTAATCAGCCTGTTGCGCTTGGCGCAGGGATTCAAAGTCCCATCCTGTTTCTTAAAGCGCACGTCATGTAATTAGTCCAAAGTGTACTTAGCTAATTAAAATTAAATGAAATGTGACGCCAAAGCCCTCTAACAAAATAGCCATCATTAGATTACAAAATATATGATAAAAGTACGCTGTGTAAATCATTCAGAGCATTCTTGTCACGACACAATGAAACCATGTTTTTTAACACTGACAGAAAATTATACCGATTTCGGCTTGAGAAATGAGCAACCGGAACAATGTTGCAAATTATTGAGCCCAAATTAAAGTTCTCACTGTATGCACTGGATTGGACACAACGTCATCGGATCGCGCAGTTCTCAGTTGTTCAAGGCGTGCAACCCCGGCATGAATGCCTGCCATAGCCTTTGAAAAACCTACATATCCCATAGTGCCTCCTGACAGTCTTTTGTACGTAGACGTCCCATGCAGGAATCTAAATCAACAATGCTCCCTGCATTTACATCGCAAACGCCAGAGAAAGTAAATTATGAACATAAGTTGAATTTAAAAACCGGGAAAATGCCTTAATGTCTTTATGGCGCTCATGGGACACAGTCATGCAAAAAGATTATAAATGGGCACAAACTAGGGTGACCAACTGGCATTGGTGTAAATTCAGGACGGTGAGTGTAAAAATTCAGGACAAATGGTCAAAATTCAGGACACAAATTCAGGACAGTAGGTCGAAATTCAGGACAAAACTTCAGGACAATTGGATAAGTTTTACAGACACATCAGAGGTCGCGCAATAGTATATAAGTAAACCTAGCCATATCAAAACATATTCAACCATTTGCAAACCTATCCATCATGTATCCTTCCATCTATCATTTTACTCATCCATCCCTTCATTCATCCTTTCACTCATCCATCCATCCACCCTTTCACCCTATTCATCTGTACACTCATCCATCCTCTCTTCTACCGATCCATCCATTCATTCACTCATCCATCCAGCCATTTACCCTTTCACCCATCCAGCGATCCTTTCACTTACTATCCATCCACCCAGTCACTCATCCTTCCAACCATCCACCCTTTAAGTCATCCATCCTCCCTTTCTCTCTCTAACGACCATTTCACTTAGCAATCCTCCCTTCCATCCATCCATCCACCCACCCACCCATCTACTCATCCACTCATGAATCAATCCATTGACCCTATCACACATCCATCCTTTCTCTCATCCATTTATCCTTTCACTACACTCATCTATTCATCCTTTTGTCCATCTACCCTCCCTTTCACTTACTCATCCGTCCTTACATCCACCCTTTCGCTCATCTGTCCATCCATTCACCCTTGCACTTATCAGTTCATCAATCATCTATCATTTCACTCATCCATCCACTCACTCACCATCCATGCTTTCACTCATCCAGCCATCATTTTACTGATCCATCCACCCTTTTACCCATCCACCTACCCTTCCACCCATATATCCAGCTATTCACTTTTTCTCTCTCTCATCCTTCCACTCACTCATCAATCCGGCCATCCTCTCTCATTATCCATCTATTTAATCTTTCATTCATCCACTCACCCTTTCACTAATTCATCCAGCTATTCACCCATCCCTTCACTTACTCACTCACCCACCTTTTCATATTAATTTTGAGCTGAGCCTTTCTGAGAAGAGGCCCATCAAGAACTTCACCTCCACGGCAGGAGCCATTCCAGGAGTGAGACAGAAGCCACCCAGGGCAGAGACAGGATCCACCACAGGAGGGGGACAGGAGCCTTCACAGGCGGGGGTGGCGGGAGGGGAGCCACCACATGGGGGGACAAGAGCCATCACTGGAGGGGGAACAGGATCCACCAGGGTGGGCACAGGGGTGGGCATGCAGTATTCTAGTATCATCCTGGTCTGTTTGAGGGTGGGGTAGGGCCCCTCACCCCCTCCTGGACAAGACAACGAGAAGACAGGTTCTCTTTCCAAAATGTTCGTTTTGCCACCCCCCACTGTGATGTACAGCACTTACAGGAGAATCTCCAAGAGAACTGATTTAGCTGATTGTCCTCCATACTTTGTTAATCAGTGTGGGTGCGATTGTGCCATTTCTTTACTTTATTACATTATAGACTGCATGTTTGAAGAACCGCTCGCTCTGTGAAGAGAGCCAATGCTGCCTCGGTGTAATCAGGGCCGGTTCTAGGATGTTTGGGGCCCTGGCAGAAAGGGAATGTGTGAGGCGGCGGCCCCTCTCAATTGCAGAGACGCATTCAGGGCTGTTTGCATCTGAATAGATGCCCCTGCTCCTGAAGGCACAGCCCCTCCCTCTGTCACCTTCGCACCTCTTAACATCTCATCAAGGGCTGGAGGTGTGAGGCCATCCCGCTGTATCACTCTCCAATGCTGTTGGGTATCTGAGCTTTGGAACAGCCTCGGAGTTAAGAAGGGAGGTGGCCGGGTGGAAGCTGTGCCCGGTTAAAATTACGGACAAATGGCGTCCGTTAAAGGATCCTTCACGGACAACGGGCAGACGGCTGAAATTACGGACTGTCCGTGAAATTTACGGACGGTTGGTCACCCTAGCACAAACGCAGGGTCAGTTACGTGAACCAGACAGTCATCACCACAGCTTCATCGGCATCCGCGGTGCCCAGTCACCAAGGGGCAGCAGTCTCCACGATCACGAGCATGGAAGCTGCTCTGGGGTTCACTAAGAGAACAAATATGCTTTTAATTGATGTCAGTCATGAACAGGACCTACTTAAGGTGCGAATAATGCTCTGCCATGAACCACATTTTCCAGAAAGCAAAGCGCACAACCAAGCGCAACCCACTAAGGGCTGAGTTGGCAATGACCAACTGAACACCCTGAGACTGCCATTTCAGCTGTGACCTTTGATAAAGAAGCAAGTGCTTTGAAACTCGTCAGGTCTATATTAAAGTAACCTGGAAACAGCTTTGCGTGTACCTTCTTTCAAGAAAACGCTGTACTCAGGAACTTGGATTTTTTCAAGATTTATTTAAACAGAGCCCAGTCTGCACACCGGCGCATTTCAGCCTTACGGCTTTGGTCACGGTAAGTGGTAATACCTTCAGCAACTGTTTTATATGTAATTTCCTGTTAGACATGCCCATGAATTCTGGAACATGTAGTTCTTAATGTTTTTAGCACTGTTTAACCACAATGCAGACATTGTATTTACTAATTATTAATAATTTTCAGTGCATTCTTAACCTTTGTAAATTCAAAACAAAAATTTAGTTTTATAATTGCTTAGTTTCACATCCCCAAAGAAGAAACAAAAAACATTTTAGTAGCAATGTTTTTGTTGGGACATATATTGTTGATTTTTCACATACACCGTTTAATTGTACATGTCATAATTCCATGTGATAAGCGCTCAGGTCGATTGAGGGTAAAGTACCCTTATAAGAGCGAGGGGTGCAAATAGTGGAGATCAAAGTATAGTATTGTATAAGCTACTTGTGGGTTTGAAGTTCACACCATTTAAAGAAAAGATTAGGGGTATACAGGAGTCTGTGTTTACACAAGTTCAAAAGTATTCCTTTGTGATTTGTTCATTTCAAATGGACATAAAGTTCTTCATCGAAATTCATTCCTCTTGGCTGTTTTATTCTCATACGGATAATATATTTCGATTCCAGTTGTCGCAGTTTTTTCTTTTGATCTCCCAGTCTCTCGTTACTTTCAATGATGTCAATCGCAAAGAAACTCACGTTGTGCCAATTTTCACTTTGGCATTCCAGAAGGTGTTTCGCCGTAGTGTATGTTAAATTTCGGTTCTTGACAGCTCGAATATGCTCCAGGATCCTCTTTTTGAGCATGCAAACAGTACTGCCTATGTATAACATTGCACAGTCACATTGAATTGCATAGACCACAAATTTAGATGTGCATGTTAACTTTTTGTCTATGGTGATTAATCTGCCTTCTGGATCTCTGATGTTTCTTTTATTGATTCCGATTTTGCAGGCCTTGCAAAAGTTTCATTTTCTAAAACCGAGTTGTTGTTCGGTTAACCAGTTGGATTTGGTACTTTGCAGATTGAAGTGACTTCTAATTAGTAGATCTTTAATTGAAGGAGCTTTTCTCAAGGTTATTTGAGGTCTTGGACCTAAGATTGTCTTAAGATCTTGATCTTGTTTCGGGAGTAGCCAGTATCTTTGTACAGTTTAGCGAATTCTTTGTGATTCTTTGCTGTACGTTAATATTAATCTTGAGGGTTTAAGCGCTCCTTCTTGTTTTTTTGACGTATAGGGGTTTTTAATAAACATTTCTGTTCTAGTCAGCTTATCTACTTTTTTCTTGCTTTTATTGAGATCTCTTTCACGATATCCTTGTTTACGCAATCTGTTTGCACTGTTTTCAATTTCAAGTTCAGCATTTTTGTTTTGTGAGTAATTTCGTTTCATCCTTAGGAATTCTCCAAATCAAATAGTCAAATAAATAATTTATATAGCACGCTACATACCCAGAGGGTCTCAAGGCGCTTGAGGAAGCATATTAGCGGTTGAGGATGGAAGCTGTCAGCATGTAAGATACTGTATGTAGCGGTTTTCTTCCGATATAAGGTGGTTTGCAGTTGGTTATTCTGGATGTAGATTTTGATGTCAAGAAAATCCACATGATTGCGATTAATGTTGTACGTGAAGGATAAACCAATGTTATTTTGGTTAAGAGAATGAAAATACTTCTTAAACTCTGATTTGCTGCCATTCCAGATTAAAAACAGGTCGTCAATGTACCTGGTCCAAATAACGATTTTGTCCATCGCCCAATCGTGTTTCGGGGCCCATGCAATTTCCTTCTCCCACCAACCCATTGTTAGATTCGCATAGTTGGGGGAGAAGGATTTGCCCATGGCACATCCGCAAAGTTGATGGAATAGTTCATGGTTAAATAGAAAGATGTTATTCTTAAGGCACATTTCAATCATTGTCAGAAGCTGGCAGAGTGATGTATTTCTCCTATATTTCTTTGTTTTAGGAAATGTGCACATGCATTCAGCCCTACTGAGTGTTCAATAGACGTGTAAAGAGAGACTACGTCAATGGAGACAAGTAGATATGTGGGATTCCAAATGATGTTTGAGGGACCCTTAGGAAATCAGATGTGTCTTGTATATAAGTTTTTGACCATCGGTGCTAGATAGTGGTCAATGTAAGAGGAAATGTTTTCGTAAATGGAGTCACATGCAGAAACAATGGGTCTGCCTGGAGGATTTATTAGAGTTTCGTGAACTTTAGGCAGAAAATAGATTGTAGGAATTGTTGGTTTCTCCTTAAGCAGAAAATAATGTTCGTTCTTGTTTAGCAATCAATTTTCAAGTGATTCGTCTAAGTATTTTCTAGTTTCATCAACCATTTTCTGTATTGGATTTGTTTTGAGTAATCTGTATTTTGTTTTATCATGTAATTGACGATGTGCTTCAGCAATGTAATCCTTTGTATTTTGTATGACAATATTTCCGCCTTTATCAGCCGGTTTGATTATGATTTCCTCATTTTTGGCTAGTGTTTGTATAGCCAATCGTTCATTGCTAGACATATTTTCTCTCTCATTTTGATTCCTCAATTTTTTCAAGGTCACACATCTATGCTTCTGAGAATGAGTCTATTTTATTTCCGGGCGAAAGTTTCGGACAATATTTAGACTTGCTTTTTAAGCCACTGGCTTCATGTGATGTGGTCTTGGTATCAATTTGTTGAAGTACGGTTAATTCTGTACTCTCATTGTCCTCTATTTTGTGTTCTAAAGCATATAGATTCTTTAAAAGCAGGATTTCCTCAATCGTTAATGATTCTTGATTTGGCAAAGCACCTGGTTCACTTGTTTTTGATGAATTAGTGTCAGTAGTCTTCTTGTTAATATGAATTTTTGAAAGTTTTAATTTCCTCACATATTTGTATAAATCAATTTTTGTATCGGTGTGATTAAAGTGTTGTTGGGGGCAGAATGAAAGTCCTTTATTTAGTGCTCTCTTCTCAGTTTCCGTTAGGCAGTGGTCCGACAGATTGATAATTAAACTCTCCATTTCTAAAATCTCTTCATGCGATTCCTTAGGGGGGTAGAATCTTTTTGGTCCTTGATCTTCTGGTTTTTCTTTTACTTCTGAAGATTTTGTATCACTTTTGCCAAACCCTCTGCCTCTGCCCCTATATTGTCCTTGATTGTGTGACCTATTCTGGTCCAGATTTACTAGACGCATCTCCTCGAAAAAAGACAACAGAGGAGTAGTGATTGGTGCATTTTTGCTTGTTGTTAATTCATTTTCACTGCCACTAGTTACATCTGATTCGCTTCCTAGTCCACTCGTAGATTTAGGCATTTTTTTAGCGTAGTTTGTTTTTAATATTTGGAATCTCTTGGCAAAAGTAAGAATTTGTCCATTTTTATAATCTGCTTCGTCTCAAGCAAATTTACGGTGTTTGCGTTGTTGGATGTTATCCTCATATTTTTCCAACTGGTCGTCCATCTCTTTGCGTAGTTTGTCAGATTCTGCCTGTCTTTTTGTGATATTTTGTCTTCTAAATGTTTGATTAGGGAATATATTTCATCCAAATCTTTCTCAGCATATTTGATGAGTATGCGCATCATATTTTGGCTACATATTGTATTGTTTTCTCCCTATTCCTCCAGCGTATCGGTTTTAGTGTCAGGGTGAGTTGGCATTGTGAAAATCCTTAAGCCACGAGGTATTCGTTCTACCTCAAGATATTTTTGAATTGTTAGCGCTTCCCAGCTTTTGTTGATTTCTCTTTTGTATTGTTTTTCTATCGCAATGAAAAGTTGTTTTAAAGTTGAGTTCGTATTAGGTTGTTGCATTTGTTGCATGTTTACAGATGACTCTCCACTGCTTTTGGCTGTGAACATTGCAGCAATTTTGTCTGCATGTTTATTTCTACGTGCTTCCATTACTTCCGTTCTTGTGTTTCTTCACAGACACTGTAGATCATTTAAAAAAAAAATGGTGTGTTTCCAAAGACACTTTTGTTTATATATTTCAAAGGTCCGTGTCCATTACGTAACTGATTTGCACTGTTTGTTAAAGCAAGGGGCCGTTTTTGTAGTTAGACGAAAATGAAAGTTCCCACTCTATGGAGACCGCAAAACAAGGGATCGGCTAAAAAGTTCTATGCAATATTTATTTGTTTGGGATCCTTTCCACAAGTCGCTTTGAGGGGGAATCTGTTTACAAGAAGTGAGTGGCAAGATTTGTAACCAAATACCCACGGGGAGACTCCTGTTCAGACGGCGTTCTTCACCCCATCCTCCAGCACTCAACCCAGCGGGATTTACCAATGCTTGCTTGCTCTGCAAATGTGCTTGTGTACTTTCAGCGTCTCTCCTCCTCGGGTGCTTCTGACTTCTAATGGATATTCCAACAATGTGGAAAATATATACTTCTATTGCTATTTTGCACTTTATCACTTTAACTTTTCTGCTCCAGGTTTTGTCCTGGGTAAATCATGTTTGTTCCCAAATTTTGGGATTATGCACCCTGCACTTTTCTCTTTGCACTTTAAAAATTTAGTAGTTGTCTTACAATCGATTTACTGGAGAGACTAACGGATCCAACGGACATTGATTTTTGTGTCATACAGTTAACACATGCACTTTAATATTGTGGTCATCCATTGGGCACTTGCCCTCTATGCGACTTATTGATTTTAAGTAATTTTACCTATGAATAGTGTATTGTTATTATTGTATGCATTTATGCACTTTATTACACTGTATAACGTATTTGGATGTTCCACTTTATATTTTAGAAGATATTTCCTCTATGTCCATTATTACGTGGGAGGAGTTCCGTTTCTGCACCAGTATTTAACCACTGATGTCTCTGGGTCTTGTCATGTGATCAAGTCCGGGTTTCCCGGACGAAACGCCATCCCCATTGATGGAATAAAAGCACGTTATTTTTCTAAATCCTTGGTTTGTGATCTGTACCTGGCTGTGTCCGTTTGGTGTCTTCGGCGCTTCAGGACTGTGGATCTTTATATATATATATGTATATATTATACAAAAAATGCTCCTTCCGATTGCTCTTGTGCCCCGCGGAAATTGGTGTACACGCCGACAGAGCGCACCGGTATTCAATATTGCTCAGGACGTGAGCAAGGCTTTACAGACGAAACATGCTGTTGGACTGTCGGAGGATTAACTATATATATATATATATATATATATATATATATATTCCACTGGTAAAATATATAATGACACAGAAAAATAAACCTTGGTGTTTGAAGTAATCTACCCCTGAGCGTGCATGGTTATTATATTTTTTACAAATGGAATTGATGAAACCGGCTTGGGGCTCCTGCCAGCTGATGCCCCACCTGGCGTTGGGAGTGATCCTGGAAGGACCCTCATTTGTTGCATATATATATATATATATATATATATATATATATATATATATATATATATATATATATATATATATATATATATATATATATATATATATATATATATATTCACTGAAAAAACCATAGGTTTCACACCAGTTATAGTTAGGAATTAGCATTTAAAAAACCTTTGAAATTCACTGAAAAAACCATAGGTTTCACACCAGTTATAGTTCAGAATTAGCATTTAAAAAACCTATTAAATTCACTGACAAAACCATAGGTTTCACACCAGTTATAGTTAGCAGGAAATTTTACTGACATAAAACCATTGAAATTCCCACGTTATAGTTAGTTGGACTCACTATAACTTGCGCGCCTGCAATGCACTGCTGATGACATCACATATTACATCACTCATGACATGGTCAGTGACATCACTCATGACATCACTGATGACACCATCCAGTGAATGTGTGTCTTTCTGAAAAATAAATTTGTTTTATATATGTATTTGTAAAGGTCGATGGAAGAATAAATGTTTAAATAAGTGTGTAAATGGATGTTTTTTTTTTTTTTAAATTGGTTGGTTAACTGGCTTATTAAGTGTATCTTAGTGAATACATATATTAGCGAGTATTGTTTAAATATTTAAATGTTTGTATCAGTGTTTCTCTTTGTGTATAAGTGGCTGCAGGGGTTGGTGACTGACTCACTGTTTGTATGTGTTTTGAAGACAGCATATGTGCAGGACTGTATGGGTGGATGAGTGTGTATATGTGTGTGTTAGTGAGTGAATGACTGTCTCACTAGTGTCTTCATTAGTAACGACATATGTTTTAATCTAGTATATGTGAGTATTGATGTATATAAGTGAGTATAGTATATATAGTGAGAGATTGTAGGAGTTCCTGTTTAAATAAGTATGTGTTTCTATAAGTGATTGTTTAAGAGAGTAAGTATGTGTAAGTTTCCTTAGAAGTAAGGTGGTAGTGTGTGTATAAATGTATATGCAAATAAATGGATGTTCAATAGTTTATTTGCATGTGTGAGTATGTGTGTGAGTAACTTTTGGATGACTGCTGATGTGTAACAGGATGTATAGGTGTATCACTACATATGATGAGTGAGTATATATATGAGTGACTATATAGAACTGTTGGTGAATGAGTGGATGTGTATATAGATGGTGGAATTACTGAATTGGTTGTTGTTACTGGTTTGGGTACCTCCATTTTTTTGAAAATGTTTGTTTCTATTTATGAATATGTGTTTCAAGCGTTACATTACACTGAAATTAGGTCTGTCACTCTGTCACAAGGATGGTGTCATCAGTGATGTCATGAGTGATGTCACTGACCATGTCATGAGTGATGTAATATGTGATGTCATCAGCAGTGCATTGCAGGCGCGCAAGTTATAGTGAGTCCAACTAACTATAACGTGGGAATTTCAATGGTTTTATGTCAGTAAAATTTCCTGCTAACTATAACTGGTGTGAAACCTATGGTTTTGTCAGTGAATTTAATAGGTTTTTTAAATGCTAATTCCAAACTATAACTGGTGTGAAACCTATGGTTTTTTCAGTGAATTTCAAAGGTTTTTTAAATGCTAATTCCTAACTATAACTGGTGTGAAACCTATGGTTTTTTCAGTGAATTTCAAAGGTTTTTTTAATGCTAATTCCTAACTATATAAGACCTGAAAGCCCACCAGGAATCTCCAGTATGCGCCAGGGGACTGCATTGCAGAGAGGTGTAATGAAGCCACAACCCTTTTTACACCTCTCTGCAACGCAACCCCCGTGCATGTTTAAAGAGGGGGAACTAATTCCCCTTGCATACTGGGGGCCCCTGGGGGCCAATTAGCCCACCTGGAACCTCCAGTATGCGCCAGGGGCTGCATTGCAGAGGTGTAATGAGACTATGCCCCTTGTTACACCTCTCTGCAATGCAGCCCACTGCCGCATTTGCAGAGGGGGAACTAATTCCCCTTGCATACTGGGGGTCCCTGGGGTCAACTAGTCCACCAGGAGCCTCCAGTATGCGCGAGGGAGCTGCATTGAAGAGAAGTGTAATGAGGCCACACCCTTGTTACACCTCTCTGCAATGCAGGCCACTGGCGCGTTTGCAGAGGGGAGACTAATTCCCCTTGCATACTGGGGGTCCCTGGATCATATCTGCCCAAACACCGATATTCCGAACGATTGTAAATGACTTTTCTTGAGAAACATTTGGATTTGGATTATCATGTCCTATACTTTGGAATTTTTGAAAGACTGACTTTGAGGATGCTATAAATTACTCGAGTCTGCCCGAATTGTGTGGGTAAAATTGATACCTAGTCACTTTGAATAAGAATATACTTATGTCTCGTCTAACATTTGGAAGAAATATCTAGTTATATGACAACTGGATACCGACATAACTTGAAGGAAATAAGAACGCCCTGAAGAAGTTCTGTTGTACAGAACGAAACCTTTCGGCTGGCTGTGGTACATAAACTTAAGGAAAATAAAAGCATTTGAATATACACCAAGATTCAGTGCTTCAATAAGGACTCTAAGTGATATGATTTGATTGGACTCATTGTGAAAGTGGTGCTGTGCCAAACTTTGGAATATTCTCCACTACTCTCTACTACTTACTCTCTCCGACTCCACTACTCTCAAATACTCACTGTCTACTACTCATTCTCTACTACTCTACTACTCTCTACTACTCTCTCTCTACTACTCACTCCCTACTACTCGCTACTCGCTACTCCCTACTACTCACTATCTACTACTCTCTACTACTCACTCTCTACTACTCTCTCCCTACTACTCACTCTTTACTACTCACTACTACTCTCTACTACTCACTCTATACTTCTCACTCTCTACTACTCTCTACTACTCACTCTCTACTACTCTCTCTCTACTAGTCTCTACTACTCACTCTACTACTCACTCTCTACTACTCACTACTATTCTCTCTGCTACTCATTCTCTACTACTCTCTACTACTTACTCTCTACTACTCACTCTCTACTACTCACTCTTTACTACTCTCTACTACTCACTTTCTACTGCTCTCTACTACTCACTCTACTACTTATTCTCTACTACTCTCTACTACTCACTCTCTACTACTCACTCTCTACTACTCTCTACTACTCACTCTACTATTTACTCTACTACTCTCTACTACTCACTCTCTGCTACTCTCTCTACTGCTCTCTACTACTCTCTACTACTCACTCTCTACTCTCTATTACTCACTCTCTACTCTCTACCTCTCTACCTCTCTCTTCTTCTCTCTCTACTAATCTCTACCTCTCTACCGCTACCTCTCTACCTCTCTACCTCTACACCTCTACCTCTCTCTACGCGCACACATATACACATATATGCATATATATATGCATATGCATTTATATATGTATGTGTATGTATAAAAAAACAACAAAACATTTTTTTTTAAACAGCTACTTATAAAACTGTCATTCTTTTTCCCCATGGTACACTCCCCGGTGCGCGCACCGGTGCGCGCACCGGTGCGCGTACCGGGCGCTCCCCCCGCGAAAATCAAAAAAATATATATTTTTTTTTTGCCCCGCGGGGCCCTTTTATGGCCCCCACATCAAACCTAGGGGGTCAAGGGGGGTCTACTCTGCCCCCTTATGGTCATTTCCCTCTTTGTTTTGGCCACCTCTTGTGTCTCGATTTTACCGAGACACAAGATGGCGGCCGCTCCGGACTGTTTAGAATGTTTACAGACACCCGAGAGCCAATCAGCTTTCCTCACGCAAGTCGCGTGGCGCGCACGGTACGCGCACCGGTGCGCGTACCGGTGCGCTGCTATAGATATATATATTTTTTTGAACCTAAATTACTCAAAATCCAGGGGAGCACATATCTTGAGACATAGCAAAGGCACATCGGGCTACCAGTCCCTACAATTTTGCCAAGTTTGGTGGAAATCCATTCAGCCGTTCGGGCTAAAAGTGAAATCGACCGCCCGATGGAAATTAACATGGTGAAAACGCGTTTTGGGACCCCCCTTTTATCTTGGCCCCCACTTGACGAATCCCCCCCAAACTTTCAGGGAAGGACCGGGGCGCCGCGAGGCCATTTTCAGGAAATTTTCAGGCAGATTCGTCAACCGGTGCCAAAGTTATTCCAAATAGAATTTTGAGATTTAACATTGAAAAAAATCCTAACTATAACTACCTACTGGCGACCGCCAGTAGGTAATATATATATATATATATATATATATATATATATATATATATATATATATATATATGGATCACTGACATAATATCGAGGGACATAACACCGACTAGCAAAAATATCGGCAAAAAAATATCAACAGACAGAATATCGACTTTGTATCTACAAACAGGTAAGTACAAAAATATCGAGTAAAAAATATCGTTTACAAAAAAATAGTTTGTAAAAACATTAACTTTATTAAAAACAATGTTAAATTAATATTAAAAATTAATTTCTAAAATATACTTAAAATAGTTAAATTACCTTATAATAATGAAATAATTATTAAAAGTTATAAAAAAAATTTTTTACAATCATATTTGTTAAAACATATATATATATATAGTAACATAATATAATAAAAAAATATCCAATATTATTACCGTAGGATAGCGGAAGTGTAAAAATTACTATTCCCACTCCAGAGAGTGCAACAGTAGATAAGGCGTTGGATAGCGTAGAGGTAAAAATTACTATTCCCACTCCAGAGAGTGCAACAGTAGGGAAAGGGTTGGATAGCGTAGGGGTACAAATTAATATTCCCACTCCAGAGAGTGCAACAGTAGGGAAAGCGTTGGATAGCGTAGGGGTAAAAATTACTATTCAGAATCCAGAGAGTGCAACAGTAGGGAAAGCGTTGGATAGTTTAGGGGTAAAAATTACTATTCCCAATCCAGAGAGTGCAACAGTAGGGCAAGCGTTGGATAGCATAGGGGTAAAAATTACTATTCCCACTTCAGAAAGTGCAACAGTAGGTAAGGCGTTGGATAGCATAGAGGTAAAAATTACTATTCCCACTCCAGAGTGTGCAACAGTAGGGAAAGCATTGGATAGCGTAGGGGTACAAATTACTATTCCCACTCCAGAGAGTGCAACAGTAGAGAAAGGGTTGGATAGCGTAGGGGTAAAAATTACTATTCCCACTCCAGGGAGGCAACAGTAAAGAAAGGGTTGGATAGCGTAGGGGTACAAATTACTATTCCCACTCCAGAGAGTGCAACAGTAGGGAAAGCGTTGGCTAGCGTAGGGGTAAAATTTACTATTCCCACTCCAAAGAGTGCAACAGTAGGGAAAGCGTTGGATAGCGTAGGGGTAAAAATTACTAATCCCACTCCAAAGAGTGCAACAGTAGGGAAAGCGTTGGATAGCGTCGGGGTAAAAATTAGTATTCCCACTCCAGAGAGTGCAACAGAAGGAAAAGCGTTGAATAGCGTAGGGGTAAAAATTACTATTCCCACTCCAGAGAGTGCAACAGTAGGGAAAGCGTTGGATAGCTTAGGGGTGAAAATTACTATTCCCACTCCAGTGAGTGCAACAGTAGGAAAAGTAGATACTTCATATATTATTTTAAAAAATATATATTAATATCTATAGAAAATATTAAAAGTAATTACCAATTTAATATAATATAATAATTAATTAATTACAAATACTAATTTAAATTAATCATTACAATTAGTTATCTTTTAATACTAATTATTACAAATTAACAATGAATGAATTAGTAATTAAAAAGTTACTTAACAATTAAAATCTAATTAATACCAAAAAACATATGTCATCAGTTATAATTAAATTACTTCCCACCCTATTACCCTAAAAACCCACAAC
Source organism: Lissotriton vulgaris (assembly GCF_964263255.1). Taxonomy (NCBI): domain Eukaryota; kingdom Metazoa; phylum Chordata; class Amphibia; order Caudata; family Salamandridae; genus Lissotriton; species Lissotriton vulgaris. The sequence continues at coordinate 1,532,125,834 of NC_141689.1, read as the reverse complement.
CCACTACAGAAAATAAATTAGTAAAATTAATATAATTATCAATTAATCCATTTAATGAAATTAATTCTCAATTAAAAGTTAATTAATTACCAAATAACAATTATTTAACAATTTATTATAAATAAATAACACTACATAAATTAAAATGTTTAATTAATTATAATTAAATTACTTCCCACCCTATTCCCCTATAAACCCACAACCCGCTACAGAAATTAAATTAGTTAAATTAACATAATTATCAATTAATCAATTAAATAAAATAATTGGCAATTAAAATTTAATTAATTACAAAATAAAAATGAATTAACAATTAATTATAAACAAATACCAATAAGTAAATTTACATATTTAATTAATTATAATTAAATTACTTCCCACCCTATTCCCCTATAAACCCACAACCCACTACAGAATTAAATTACGCAAAATTTAAATAACATTAAATTCATTAACTAAATTACATTATACCATAAATAAACACTTTTAACACATAAAATACACTATGAAAAATTCGATAATATTTAATGTTCAATATTTTTATTAACCTATATTATGTACTTCGATATTTTGACTATATTTTAAAATTCGGTATTACATTACTTACCTTCAAAACGATATTTTTGATGTCTATATGCTGTCCATTCGATATTCTGTCCAGCCTATATTTTGTACTCAATATTATGTCCATTCGATGTTTTGTAGTCAATATTTTGTCCGTTTACCATATATATATATAATATATATATATATAGTAATGCCTTTTCACGTAATAATGTAAACGAAATATCTATATAAATTATAATAACACTCCATATCTATTTATATATATATATATATATATATATATATATATATATATAATATATATATATATATATATATATATATATATATATATATAATAATATATATATATATATATATATATATATAAATTTAGTTACACTCCATATCTATGTATATATATATATAGTAATGCCTTTCACGTAATAATGTAAACGAAATATCTATATAAATTTAGTTACACTCCATATCTATGTATATATATATATATATATATATATATATATATATATATATATATATATATATATATATATATATATATATATATCACTGAAAAAACCATAGGTTATAGACCATATATAGTTACGAATTCGCATTTACAAAACCTTATTTTACTCACACAAAATCATTGAAATTCCATATATAGTTAGTTGCACTAACTATATATCGCGCACCCGCAATCCACTGCTGATGATGTCACATATTACATCATTCATGACATGGTCAGTGACATCACTGATGACATCACTGATGACATCTCAAATGACATCACTGATGACATCTCAAATGACATCACTGATGACATCACTGATGACATCTCATTTGACATTACTGATCACATCACTGATGATATCATTCAAGTGATAATACGATGAACCTCTTCAGACTCTAATATAACCTTAGATACAATCAGTGTAAACAGACACTCACAGACTGTCACTCATCCATGGAGTTACTCACACACCTAGTCAGTCATGCAAAGAATCAATCACACCTCCATTTCCTCAACTGTACAGTTATACAAACTTTACTTATTCAAAACATATACTAACACATATTTACTCTCTTATACAATCCCTGATACAAGTTCACAATGATCCATACAGCCACTCACACATTCACTGGCTCTTATGCACAGTTATTTATATATGTCAACTCTCACATGTACTGTGTTTTACATATGTACTTACTTTGACATGTAGCACTGAGATATCCATTCACTCACCAATACACTCATGCACACAGTCAACCGCCCATACAGCTGTTTCCACATGCACTTTTGAAACCATACATCTAGTGAATCAACTGCTCACACATCTATGCACAGAGTCATACACCTCCCAGCCACCCACACACACACTCAGTCTCCCATACAAATACTTGGGCAACCAATCAATAACCCATATAGTTACTCATATAGCTACTTATCAACACATGCAACAGTTTACAGAACAACAGACATAATGATGCACAAATTAAGACAGTTTAGTAACTAACCCATGCACTCGGTGAGACACATTTAATCACTCACTCATACAGTCAGTCATGCACCTAGTAAATCCTTCATCCAGACACTTATACATCCACTCATTCTTCAATATGTAAGACATATTTTAACTTTACAGAAACATACAGTCACTGGATGTTGTCATCAGTGATGTCATCAGTGATGTCATTTGAGATGTCATCAGTGATGTCATCAGTGATGTCACTGACCATGTCATGAATGATGTAATATGTGACATCATCAGCAGTGGATTGCGGGTGCGCGATATATAGTTAGTGCAACTAACTATATATGGAATTTCAATGATTTTGTGTGAGTAAAATAAGGTTTTGTAAATGCGAATTCGTAACTATATATGGTCTATAACCTATGGTTTTTTCAGTGAATTTTCAAGGTTTTGTAAATGCTAATTCCTAACTATATATGGTCTATAACCTAATAACCTATGGTTTTTTCAGTGAATTTTCAAGGTTTTGTAAATGCTAATTCCTAACTATATATGGTCTATAGCCTATGGTTTTTTCAGTGAATATATATATATATACATACATATATAAACATATATCATCTGTATATCTATATAAATACAAACATAAATGCATGCATACATATACTTATATGCATACAGATGCATGTTATTTACATGAAAGTTGAAAAAACACTAATAAAAGCAAAGCTAAGAAGCCACCTCATTACAAACAGAATGGCTTTAACTTAAACGAGGGCGAGATCTATTGCATTTTCAATGCTTGTTTACTTTGGTTCCATCAAGAAGGCATTCAGATGTGTCACACATTTGCCATAAATTCTGAATGTTAGCACTCTAGTTGCACATTAGATCACTGTAGTAAAGCTACTGCTCACCAGGGACGTCTGCTGCTGGTATTCAAAGTGCATGTTTCAGTCTGCATGTCACAATTTTTTTTATGAAATAGAAGAGGATTTGAGAAGTCACTCAAAATGATCCCTAATTTTTCTTTCTGAAGCACTAATCATACTTTCTATGGCAAAATTAACCCCCTCATGTTGTTCCTTTTTAAATTGAGTGTTTTCAGACTTACCACTTCATTCCAATCAAGATGGCTTCTGGTGTGTCATACTTTTGTCATAAGTAAGACTGTTAGCGCTCTAGTTGTTCTTTAGAACACTCTGGGACATTCTGTTATTGGGCTATACTTGGGGTACATCTGGGTGATATTTGGGCTACATTTAGGCTCTTTTGTCTCTGGTGGCCATCTTGGGAGACTGTATGTCAGAATTTTTTAATGAAATTGAAGAGGGTTTGAGAAGTCACTCAAAATGTGCCCTAATTTTTCTTTCTGCAGCACTAATCATAATTCATATGGCAAAATATACCCCCTCATTTTGTTCCTTTTTAAATTAAATGTTTTAAGAGTTACCACTTTATTCCAATCAAGATGGCTTCAGGTGTGCCATACCTTTGTAATAAGTAGGACTGTTAGTGCTCTAGTTGTTCTTTAGAACACTCTGGGACATTCTGTCATTGGGCTATACTTGGGCTACATCTGGGTGATATTTGGGCTACATTTGGGCTCTTTTGTCTCTGGTGGCCATTTTGGGAGACTGCATGTCAGAATTTTTTAATGAAATAGAAGAGGATTTGAAAAGTCACTCAAAATGTGCCCTAATTTTTCTTTCTGCAGCACTAATAATACCTTCTATTGCATAATATACCCCCTCATTTTGTTCCTTTTTAAATTAAATGTTTTAAGAGTTACCACTTTATTCCCATCACGATGGCTCCAGGCGTGCTATACCTTTGTAATAAGTAGGACTGTTAGCGCTCTAGTTGTTCTTTAGAACACTCTGGGACATTCTGTCATTGGGCAATACTTGGGCTACATCTGGGTGATATTTGGGCTACATTTGGGCTCTTTTGTCTCTGGTGGCCATTTTGGGAGACTGCATGTCAGAATGTTTTAATGAAATAGAAAAGGATTTGAGAAGTCACTCAAAATGTGCCCTAATTTTTCATTCTCCAGCACTAATCATACTTTCTATGGCAAAATATACCCCCTCATGTTGTTTCTTTTTAAATTAAATGTTTTAAGAGTTACCACTTTATTCTAATCAAGATGGCTTCAGGTGTGCCATACCTTTGTAATAAGTAGGACTGTTAGCGCTCTAGTTGTTCTTTAGAACACTCTGGGACATTCTGTCATTGGGCTATACTTGGGCTACATCTGGGTGATATTTGGGCTACATTTGGGCTCTTTTGTCTCTGGTGGCCATTTTGGGAGACTGCATGTCAGAATGTTTTAATGAAATAGAAAAGGATTTGAGAAGTCACTCAAAATGTGCCCTAATTTTTCATTCTGCAGCACTAATCATACTTTCTATGGCAAAATATACCCCCTCATGTTGTTTCTTTTTAAATTAAATGTTTTAAGAGTTACCACTTTATTCCAATCAAGATGTCTTCAGGTGTGCCATACCTTTGTAATAAGTAGGACTGTTAGCGCTCTAGTTGTTCTTTAGAACACTCTAGGAGGCTGCAGTAGAACACAAAGGAATCAACTGACAGTCTCTGTCCTTGTTGGATGTACATGTTTTACTGAGAATGTCAGACTTCATTTTCACATGACTGAGAAAGATAATGTGAATTTACAGAAAATATGCTTTCAGTTTAGCTTATAGATCCCCTTCCAAACCACTGTGGGAAAATCATGAGATATTAGTTTTCTTTCAAACAATATTCATGATATCACAGCAGAAGGTTTTTTCACATGGTAAAATCACCTTAGAACCCACCACAATTCCTAAAACGAGTATGGTACCATCAACAAATGATTTATAATGTAACTAAAGTCCTAAAACCCTCTATTAACTACAATGCTTTTTCATGAGGTGCTATCATGTATATTGGTCCCAAGATGGCTGCCAACACTTCTTGGATGAAGTGCTGACAGCCAATCAGATCAGATGTGTGGTTAGGCTCCGCCCAGATATATATCTTTTTTTGAACCTAAATTACTCAAAATCCACTGGAGCACATATATTGAGACCTAGCAAAGGCACATCGGGCTAACAGTCCCTACAATTTTGCCAAGTTTCGTGCAAATCCATTCAGCCGTTCGAGCTAAAAGTGAGGCCAACCGCCCTATGGAAATTAACATGGGAAAAACGCGTTTTGGGACCCCCCTTTTTTCTCGGCCCCCCCTTGATGAAACCCCCCCAAATTGTCAGGGGCTGCTCAGAAACAAAATGTTCCATTTTCCTGAAAATTTCAGCCAATTCCGTCCACAAACGCCAAAGTTATTAGACATAGAATTTTCAAAAATCCCATAGAGAAAAAATCCTAACTATATACACCTACTGGCGACCGCCAGTAGGTAATATATATATATATATATATATATATATATATATATATATATATATGCCACACCGATCCGGGTAGGAAGCTGTCTAGAGGAGCGGTCTGTTTGCGGGGTACCGGAACCCCTCAATACTCCAAACACAACTCTTCCCTGTTTAAGGTAGAGAAATGGACACCTTGTTTGAATGCACAAAAGTTCTCAGTTTATTGCTGCCAACAACAACGCGTTTCAGCTTTCTCCTTGATCAGCGTGATTCCACCAGTACCTTCCTGCAATTTCAACTGCATTACCATAAACCTTTACAACACGCTGTGGTTTGCCAGATTTGCTCTCTCTTTTCTTTGCATACAGGGGAGACTTGATTTTAACAAACTCCCCAACATTGAGAAAAGACATCTTGACATCCCCTTTTTGCATCAAACTAAGTTTTTTGCTTACTTTTTGAATTGGTTACATTCTCTTTGACTCGATCCATGAGATCCTCAATATTTGTGGCAGACTTCAGCAATTTAGACATCCATCCAGGCTTGAAAGGTGTGTTGGCATTTTTTCCTCCCATGAGGACAAGAGGAGCAACATTGGTGATAGAGTGTGGTGTAGTTTGTGGTTTAGTTTTATAAAACCACATCATATCGTCAAGGGCCCATCTAACATCATGATGCCCCATCTTTGCCCACTTAACGCAGTCCCCAACTACTCGGTTCACGAGCCCATTTGTCCGGGCATGATATAATGAGCTCTTGAGATGTTTGCCACAGACGGACTGTAGAAAAGATTGAAACTTGCTGCTGACAAATTGTTTTGCCACTATTGTAAACTATAACCTCTGAAAACCCTCTCTCAAAAACACTTCAGTAAGAAAGTCAACAATAGTTTTGGTATTAACCTCTCTCACCAACTTTATCTCAGGCCATTTGGATGCATAATCAACTAAAACCAGGATATACTTGTAGGGTCCACAAAGTACATCATAGGGTCCTTGTACATCAATCCCTACCTTTGCCCAGGGTCTGTCCGGACACTCGATGGGATTTAAAGGAGGTGTGGACACTTTAAGATACTTATCGGAGGAACTGCAAACACAACATTCTTTAACCATGTTTTCAATGTCAACATCCATGGATGGCCACAAGAAAGCATCACGAAGGCGGCACTTTGTGAGTGTGGCTCCAAGGTGTCCTTCATGCACACGTCTCAAAATTCTTGACCTGAGGGAAGAAGGGGGAACACGTTTTTCACCCCTTAGTAATGGACCATCTTGTAGAAACAACTCTTGACTGATTTTACAAAAGGGTTGAAGCAAAGGAGAAAGAACCTTTTCACGTGGCCAACCCTTCGTAACTAAATCACTGACATCCTGAAAGACGGAGTAAGAAAGCAAAGCTGATCTCCACTCCTTCTCAGAGTCCACTTTGTGTTGAAGAATCTCTAGGGCAGCAACAAAACAATCCTCGCGATCCTCATCAACAAGATCGTTAAATTTAATATTTTCCTGTTTGTTTTCGCTAGCTGGAAACCTTGAAAGAAAATCGGCCCTGAAGTTTTCCCACCAGAAATATGTTTGACCTCAAAATGGAACTGCAACAATCTTGTGACAATTCTGAGTATTCTAGGAGTAGAGCACTTACTCATACCCTGCTCTAAAATGCTTTCCAGGGGCTTGTGATCAGTGAGAAGAGTGAAATGTTTACCCCACACATACAGGCAAAACTTTTCTATAGCCCAACAACATGCCAGTAACTCCTTTTCTATAACTGAATATTGGTGTTCTGCACCTTTCAGTACACGAGTAACAAATCCAATAGTATGTTCAATACCGTCAACTTCCTAAATTAACATGCCCCCTAACCCCACTTAACTGGTGTCCACCGTGATAAAACTTTTGTGAGATGGGTCAAAAGGCTTGAGAGCCTTGCAACAGCTCAAAGAGGACTTAACCTGATCCAATGCATTCACACACTCATTGTCCCAGTCAAACGCAACACCTTTCTTTAACAGTGCGCTTATGGGGCGAACAATCGTAGGAAAATAAGGAACAAACTTAGAATAATATTCACACAGCCCCAGTAAGAATTTAACTCCGGACTAATCAGTGGGGGCAGTAAAATTAGTGATGGATTCCAATAGCCATGGTTTGGGACTCACACCTTCTTGAGACACCCTGTGACCAAGGTATTCAACCTTATCGCAGGAAAACTCACATTTATCAGGTTTGACCATGATGCCATGTTCCTTGAACAAGGACAAAACTTTATCTAAGGTGACATCATGAGTGGCACTATCCTTACCAAATACAAGAACATTGTCTTGGAACACCAAGACTGAGCTCAAATACCGAAGAATGTTGTTCATAATTCTTTGGAAAACGGATGCCGCTGAGGCTAAGCCAAAGGGCATTCTACAATATTGGAGAACGCCCAGAGGGGAAACAAAAGCTGTGAGATGTTTTGATTCCTGGTGGAGTTCAACCTGATGGTAGGTACTTTCTAGATTGAACTTGGAGAAACATTTGGCTCCCTTGGTAGCTGCAAAAAGAACAGAGATTTTGGGCAATGGATGAGAATCTACCCAAATCTCTTTCTTAAGGGACCTTAAGTCAACACAAACCCTTAATTGGCCATTATTTTTATGGGAAACCACCAAAGGAAAAAGCCACGAGGATGACTCGGAAGGCTCAATGACTCCCTTGTCACACAATTCTTTTAGTTCTTTCTCCAAATCTGATCTAACGCTGAAAGGTACACCCCTGAGCTTCTGCTTAAAAGGGGTGGCATCATGCTTGACAACAATATTATGCTTAAAACCTTTAACTTTACCAAAACACTCTCCAAAAACAGAAGGGTATTTCGCCTTCCACTTTTGGTGGATGTCATCGCAACATTTCACAACTAGAACCTGTTCCAGGGTGCTGGGCTTCAATATCATCCCGAACAATCCCTGGTGAAACCACCTGAGGATGTTCAAACCCTTCACAGTAACATAAATATTACCCTTGATGCATCTCCCTTTAAAATACATCTTGTCCTCAAAGAATCCCAACAGATCGCTCTTACGCCCCTCATGGGAAACAGGGGAGCGATCTGGAGGGGACAGTTCAATGGAATCGCCCCACGTTTCTTCAAGCAGCTTTTTGGTAATCATTGTGATGCGGGTGTTAAATATTGGACAGATTTGTTAGCATGAGCTGAAAGCCATTTTGTATTTCTGGTGGCCATTTTGTCTGCCATGTGCTCTGTCCTACCGTTCTGTTAACTGCTCTTGTAGCCTCCCTAGAGACAAAGTATGTTTAGCATCCTCCACTTCGCACATGCCCAGAAGGGCCTAGCTAGTAGAATGCACCTGCCTCTCTAGTATAACTGTCAGGCTATTATTGCTGCTCTATGGAGAAGTAACTCTTCTTCTACTTTGTTGAGCAAGTAGATCATGTATGCCCAACTTAGTCATTTTACATGCTTACATGAGCTAGGACTGCCCCTTGCATTTATGCTTACTATGTAACTCTAAAGCATATATAAAGCCCCAGTTTTCAGAACTCCTTAGACTGCCTCATTCAGTTGCTAAGGCTTCTGTGTGACGTAGTCTCACCTCATTTGAGGTTAATAAAATTCTCTGTTATATTTCGGCTTCTGTGCCAATTTCTTCTTTGTTGGTTTAAATAGACTAAGTATCAGTGGAACCCCTGAGAAGTTGATTTTTGATTACTACAGTTTGGCGCACCAACGTGGACCTCATCAGAAGTGACTATCTGAGAGAGTGATCTTGTCAGGAGACAGAAATCTACTGAGGAGGACAGGACAGGATTCTACTAAGGAGGTACTCTGTTCATGAAGATTCTGGGGATTCTCTGTCTCTGCAGCCCAGTATATTTCTGATCTTCCTGATTTTGCTCCTCCACATGATGTCACCCCTGACTGAGAACCTTTTTGGAGTGAGTATTTTTTTTAAAAAGACCGTTAGGGCATTTAGAACTTGGCAGTTAGAATTTGGACAACCATTTGTTTGATAATAGTCGTTTTGTGGCAGTTGTATAGGTTTGAAACCCGATTGGTAAGGTAGTCTAGGAACACCTACCCGGGACCCGATTGGTAAGCTTAGTTTAGGCACACTTACCCGGGAGCTTGAATATGATATGAATTTGAAATTGGCCAAATATTGAGTTAATACTATGAATATGAATATGTAGATGTATTTGATGTATTTGATGTATTTGATGCAACACATATAGACAGGTAATGAGGAGATTTTTCTCTACTCCAATGAAATGTGAACAGTTCAACGTATGAAGAGTACTTTAAGAACTATTTTTTTATAATACTGCATATTTTGCACTATTTTTGGCATGCCTGTTTCAAGCACACATAGAAGAATGTGTTGCTTTTTGAAAGGTGAATCATCAAACACTCTATAACTGAAAGACAAACATATAAAGGCACCACACCTTGCTGGAATTGCAATCATTGCAACAGCGTAATAAAAGGTACAACAGTTAGTCACCCCATGAAGGGGAACCAAATAAAAATCAGAGCCACAGCAACTTGTGACACTTCCAATGTCGTGTACATGCTGAAATGCCCTTGTGGCAAGATTTACGTTGGGCAAACCGAAAGGAAACTTAAAACACGATTAACGGAACATAAATCCAACATCAGGACCCGTCAAATTAAATCTACGGTAGCACAACATTTTTTGGAAGCGGGCCATGGAATCAGCCAACTGAGATTTTGCGCATTGGAGACTGTTCTCAGAGAACAAGGAAAGGATAATCATAATGAACTTTTGAAACGTGAAAACTACTGGATTTTCACTTTATCCAGCATGAAGCCTAATGGCCTTAATGATCGTGTAGAATTTGCCTGTTACCTTTGAACATTTACTGCAGTATTATCGAATTCGTTCCTATCTGTGACTGATGGACATTTTCTTTTCAGTTTCGTTTATTTTAGTTTTGTTAATCTGTGTTTTAACATGATCCTATGTTGCTTACCCGTATTTTGATTATTTAGTTTTGGTTAAACCCTACACGTTGTCAAGTTTGTCATCTGCTATTTTTTACCACAGGTTCACCATTCGCGCTACCTTCGTTGCCATGAGACACTGTTTATTTACCTTTCACAGTTTCACCCGGCTTTTAGTCCCCTCTTTATTTTTATGACACTTCTTGGGCGCACAGTAGTTAACGTCACTAGCCACGCAGCAATCACCCGACCGCTTATATTCACCCGGGATCTATCAAACAGTGCGGAACCCGACACACTAAGAAGCCACCGATATTGTTAACACGGTAAGCGCTATAACCACGGGGTGCACAACCTCGGGTTCATGTAGATTCCTTGTTTCACTTGTTAGCAGGACGCATGCCTATAGACGTTCGTTTCGGGATGCATGACTCTCACTCAGCCTTCTCTGACTCGCTTCGATTCCCTCACTTTTCTAATCGGTTAACGTGCACGGATTTTCACTTTTAAACCCTTTCACTCGTCCAGCGGTAATTTGAAATGGCACTTTTTCAATCACATTTTCACATGCTTGCTGCTTCGCAACATTTTGATTTGGTTCTATCTTTTTCCTCATAGACAATTATCCCCGGAAGAAGGCAATACCATTGCCGAAATGCATTGGGACTTATTGAAACGGGATTGATTGAAATGTTATTTCGAAAAATCAATTTATTCATGAAATGAAGTATATTCTTGTGAATACAACAAGAGTTTTGTTTGACATAATAAAATAACCAACGTCTGAAACATGAATCACTAAGAGTGGAAACCTGATTACCAGGACTAGCAAGGAGCCCGGGGGTCACTTCTCAGTATTGGGCAGTGCAACCTCAAGCTTTTTGAAAGGTACCATAGTGAGATATGAATTGAATTACCTGGCTCCCTTGAGGGAATACCTAAATAGGTTTAGGTATATCAACATATTTCTTCCTGGGTGATTCTGCATCCCCAGGGAATTAAAAGATGGACATAATACATACAAGGATCCTTTTTCTGCGCAATTTAATGAATGGAGATATGCAGAGCGATTTTTAGTGTTCTGCCAGCCAAAGCTAGTGAATTGAGTATATTTTGGCTTCTTGCAAATGCAACAGTTTGTTGGGCTGTTTTTGCAGTCTTTTGGAATACTATTGAGAAGCGCTTCTTGTAAATATGACTCACAACTAGTATTTACAAATGGTTTGGTTTAAGTATAGTCTGTGGGCTATCCTTTGTTTCTGTCCTAAGTGTTGATCTGTGAATTAAATGTGTGTTTAAATGTCTATGTGGTTTTCCCATTAGTGCAACTTCTGTAAGTAAATAGCGATAGTGCTATTTATGAAATGATGGCCATTAAGCGTGCTGTATTGTGTGTCCTAAGTGTTTGACCCCTTTCTGTATATGTCTGAAATGTGCTTAATATGTGCCTGTGGTCTTTCTTGTTGGCTTCAGTCTCTTATGCAAACTGTTAGTTAATCAATATTCATTAGAAATTAAATAAAAATTCAGAAATTAACCATATGATATGCTATAATAGCTATATGTTGCTATTTAATTTATAGAGTAAGCAATTATGCACATGTACAAAACTGTTAACTGCTTAAAAGATAAAAATTAAAATCCACATTGACTAGGAATATGAATAAAAGGCCTCAAAAACAAAATGGTGTGTTTTGTAGAAAAATTAACGTATAGCATATTTACTTACATACATTGTATTAGATATTAAGAGGCAAGCACTTCAGCTGAAGTAAATTTTTGCTGAAACAAACGCATAGTATAGAACCCACATTGACATGTCTTAGTTTGAAATAGACAGCCACCGTGCTCACAAGCAGCTGTCCTTTTTGTAGGCCACAAATAGACAGGAATGTTCACTCAGTCCCAGCACCCAGAAAGTAGCAAGGCTGGACAGTGATCGCCAGCGCGCCATCAATGGTACCTCCAAAGCATTGTGCTTGCTCCATCAGACGGTGTTGGACATCAGACAAGAAGGAGGAGCTGGTTCCTTGTTTTTCACAGAACCAGAGTTTCAGTGCAAAAGAGCACAAGTGAAGGATCCCTGTTGTTGATGGCAGGGTTGGTTTGAGGCTTCAGTTTTCTACCTGTAATGTGCTGGTAACCTCTGACAGTGCGCAGTGCCTTGAGCCCCTGGGCCTGAGTTTTGACCTCCCCTTTTCCTTTGCTCCAACGGAAGGGCAGTGCACCAGAGGATCCAAGATTGGCAAAAGGCACTACATTGTGGTACCCATGTAAAATGAAAGAGCAGCCTGAGCATCCTCTGACACTGAATATTGAGAATGGAGCCTGAGAATGTAGCCGAGGCTGACATTTTATTGCTTTTTCTGTTTAAGCAGTACCTGGGACTGCCCGAGATGATCTGTACCCATGACCAACAAAGAGCACAATATCTGTAGTGCCTGCCGCAGAGGAGAGACACTGGTGCACTGCATTGAGACATTGAGACTTTCGAGTGAGCTTTGAGTGTTTGCCAGGACGGCACTCCAACAGATACTGAGAAGCATTATTTTCATGGAAGACCTGGATCAAGAGGCCCAACGCGGAAGAAGACAACAGAAGCAGATTTGATGGACGATAGAAGCCTAGCAAAGAGGCTTAGAACGGACTTTGGCATAAGTTGCACAATTATTTCCAGTGCCACTGTATAAAAGTGGGTGTGGGATGCTCCCATTTGACTGAATTGCCATGTAAGAGGAATAGCCTCTAGTGGCTCCGCCCCTAGCATCCAAAATGGTCCACCATAAGTAAATTTGTGTGACTGTTCTTACTGTTCTGCTGGCATCGTTTTAAAGTAGTGTTCTGTCTCTACTCTGATAAAGAGTATCCCCATTTCACCTGAGAGCATTGATAAGGATCGCCACTGTCTCACCTGAGTATATAATAGTCACTGAAATGTATAGGCGATACTAGATGATTTTAGGACTCGCTTTTGATTAGGACTAGAAAAATGATAGTTCTATTTATAATAGTGGTCATTATTTTCTTCTTTTATCTGAATGTTAATGATGACTAAATGCTTTGTTCTCTTTGTATTCCTGCTCATGCCAGCTTAATGAAATGTTTAGAATGGAAAATGCACACCTAGCAATGAATTAGGATATTAATAAATGTATTAGAAATTAATATGCAAATATTTTCTATGTTCCTACTAGATCATAGGAATGCCTTTAGCTCATGCTAAAAGGACCATCTGTTAAATATTGGACAGATTTGTTAGCATGAGCTGAAAGCCATTAAATGGACTAAGTATCAGTGGAACCCCTGAGAAGTGGATTTTTGATTACTACACGGACACCCGAATCTACCAAACGGGGAAGAATCTTTTTTCTAACCCCAATGTCGACGATAGGATCCCTACAATCAGAAGGGTCATCCTCAATAGCTTCAACTGAGGAGTAAATCCGAACATGTTACTCACTCTCCTCCCTAATCACAGATATAGTTTCTGAGTCACTTTCACAATCAGATTCAACAATACATGCCACAGGTTTTTTAACATATTTTTTTAAGACATACCTTGGCAAAATGCCTTACTCTCTTGCAATAATTGCAAGTGACAGAAGTGGCAGGGCAACTGCTATTCTTACCATGGGGAGGATTACCACATCTAAGAAAAAGGTTGGGATTTACTCCATCAAGTTTGTTGGACTTAGGTACAACTTTGGAAACAATACTCTTGACCTTAGGAGTGGACATCCATTCTTGACAACGTTAACACTGTCATTGATTTTGTTGACTTTTTTATCCTCGATTTCCTTTAAAGAGGACATTGATATCTCAATACTTTTGGCAATCCCAAAGTGGGATCAGCTAAGGTTAAAAGTTTCTGTCGAATGCTCTTTTCTTTGCATTGACATACAAATTGATCTGTAAAGTTCTCAAACTTTCAGACTGCTGCTAGACGCCTCAATGAGGAAACATTGGAATTGATGTCTTCATCTTCAGTTTTCTTTTGAAGAGTTTATGCCTTAGAACAATAAGGTTAAGCTGCTTATCAAATCTTTTCTTTAGTTTCAAAACAGTTTGGAGGAACTCGTCTAAACCATCACTTTCTTCAGGAGTAAGCTCAGTAGATGTTTGAAGATTGACCTATCTTCAAAACCCAGAGAATGGAGCAACAACATTTTTTTTCTGTCAGCCCCGTACCTTGTTGCCCCGATTGCTCCTATATATGTTTCTAAAGCATTGAACCATTTTTCCCACAGAACAGGAGGTTCCCCAGGGGAATCCAAAAATGAGGGAGTCGGGTTACTGATTACAAGGTGCACATGTTGACGAAATTGTAGTGGAAAGGAAAAAAATGAGTTAGCACAGATAGAAAATATCCTAAATGGTGCCCAAAATAAGAGCAATATCAGGACACTATACAATGAAACAGAACAGTATTAAACAAGTAGTGTTGATATGTGCACTGCCAGACGATGAGTATATAGAAAGATCAAGGTGTGTGCATCACCGTATAACACACAATAAATTGATCAAAATATGTGCACATCACAGATGAAGAGCAGGATGCACGGACATCACTGTACCAAGAAACATTCGCGAGGCACAAAAAAACATTTATAAACGGCAAAGGGTGTGCGCATCACCGAGTTCAGATTAAAAGGCGAAGTCTCAACAAGTGCGCAATCAATTTTGTGACACTTGACAAGTTTTCAGCTTGATTAAATCGGCTTGAAATATAACGTAGGCATGCGCATCACCGAGTGAAAAGCAGCAGATAGTGCTCAGATGGATGCGCAAAATAAATCACGTAGAAAGGTGTGCGCATCACCGAGTAAAGGGGTCAAATGCAAGCTGGGATGCAAATCATTTTGATGTAAACATTGCATCCATAGACGGCTGTGCGCATCACCGGGCTAATGCTGGACGTGAAATGCAAACTCACAGTGCTGTCAATGGCACGGGAACGCACAGAGATTATCTCAAAGTGGCCGCTCGTAATGTGATAGCGTCACAGGAAGTTTTGTGACTAGTGTTAAGCGTGATGCGTCAATGAAGCGCAAATGACGAGCTTGACAATGGATGATGAAGCCGCTCATAACGAGATAGCGTCACAGGAAGTTGTGCGACTAGCGTTAAGCGTGGTGCATTGCGGGAGCGCAAATGACAAACTTGACAATGGATGATGACTCCGACAAGATTCCAGAGTTGCTAGGCAGGAGGTAGGAGGTGAGTGGCCCTTATGTGTTATTTAAAAAAAATATATATTAGCATGAATAAGATGTCCCAATTGAAGTGTCCGAAAAGTTAAACATGCATTGCATTGAAATAACAGAACGGGCTGAGCCTAATGCGCTGAACGGGACAAAGTGTGCGCGCACACGGCCCTACCAGTTAGTAGATTTTGCTAGGAGAAACAGCAAGACTGGCTGATGAGTAGAAATGGAAGGAAACAGCTAGACAGATGAGCTGCAGGGTTGTGCCAGGAAGTTGCAGGTCTGATAGGGCTGTCTTCCAGGGAGATGTTTTCTTGCGCTTAGTGGTCTTTTGAAAAGGAGTGTGGCACACAGGATTCGTCAGATTCCGACCATGTAGTTCATGAATCGTTGCCAGAATATTTGTAGTAATTGAGGCGGAGGCGGAACAGATTCACAGGAGATTTATTGAATTACACGGTCGTGGAGCAGAGGCGAAAAGCTCCACCAGGCTCAGCAGTCAGTACAAACAGTAACGGTACATTCCATTTGGCTAGGCAACAGCAGCTACCTAGCAACACCAGCATTCTGATGCAAATAGAAAACATGTACACAATACTACACAATTGAATAGGAAAAAATGGTTTAATTAATGTAGACAATAAATAAAGTATTAAAAATTGAAAAATCCCCAAAACACATTTACAAAAAATACTATAAATATTAAAATATAATTACAAATAATATAAAATATAAAACAACGAATGCTATAATATATATATATATATATATATATATATATATATATATATATATATATATATATATATATACATATATGTGTATTAAAACACTAAACACAATTAATCAATGTATATAATTGCAATTCAATAAAAATTAACTATTAATTAATACATAATTGTTAAGCAATTTTTAATTAACTTCCCAATCTGTACCCCTACAAACCTAGCAGCCTGCCCCTAAAATGTAACTGAAAGAAATATGTCTTTACTTATAATTTTAACATAAATTATGCACATAATTAATCATTAATTGTTGAAAATAAACTCTATTACAGAAATACTTAATTATTAATTAATAATTACTTAATTACATTTCCAGCATAGACCCTTAAAAACTTGGCATCCTGCAACTAACATAAAATAAAAAGAAATAATATTAAACAATTTAGCAATTCAATTAAATATTTAATTTAAAAATAATAATTAATAGTTAATTAATTCCTGCTTAAGTAGCTTCTCAATCTAAACTTCACATACCTAGGGTACTGCAACTAAAATATAAGTAAAACACATAAGTATTACATATTTTAAAATCATTTTAATAATTAATTAACATTCTATGATTAATTGTTTATTATTGCAAAATTAATTTCCCACCCTATCCCCCTACAAACCGAACCACCCGCTATGCTATAAATTACTATTAAAAATTATTTTAAAAATCCGAAATCACCTTAAATTATGAGCTTTGTTTTAAAACAGTTATTAACATTTATATAAAGAGTAGTAACACATAACATTTATCAACGGAAGCATATTAAAATATATTTCTTTAAATGTGTAACCACTATATTAGCAGAAAAGATATTAAATACATCAATAATATTTACAATGATATTACTGACCTCAAAAAACAATATTCTTTTCAACGATATTTGTGCTGCAAGATATTTGCGTATCACGATATTTCATTTCCGATATTTCTATCCAATGATATTTTTAAACCGATATTTCGCCCAAACACCTACAGTAACTTGAACTGCACTCTTTGCTCTTGGGGACACACCATTCTGCAGCATTGAAGTCTGCGACTGAGAGGAACAAGGTGAGCTCTGAGTAACTCTTACAGTAGTGAGTTACATTTTATGCTTGTAAAATATCTGGATTATGTTAATGTATTGTATCTGCTGATATGGTTTTATATTACTTATGGTGTATGTTAACAGAATTAACTAAATCTTTCAAAGGCACATTTATTATGATAGTATGTTTTTTATTTGTTTGTATATATTTATTTTGTCTGTATATCTTGATAGATCAATGCACACAAACAAACAAATAAAGAATTGCAGTGAGCAAGCCTAGAGAAATCAAGATACCCCCAGAGTGTTCTGAGTTGGAAGCGAACGATCCTGGCCAGGGTATTGACTTTGGGCTCTGGCTTAAATCTTAGCTTGAGAATGACTCTCAAAGATTTAGGATTGGTAACTGTGGTATGGTGGCAGTTTAGGAAGTGGATAGAGCCAATCCACTCAATCAATAGTTTAGACTTCTTAAGTGAATTTAGGAGAATTTCAGCTTTTTGAGAGATGAGTTTTAGGTGGTAGGAGAACATACATCTTCACAATGGGTTCAATGCTTTAGCGATGAGTGGGCGAAGAGCCCTCACTAGCGAGAAAACCTTTAGGTGAAGTTGAGTGTCATCAGCTCAATGACAAAAGAGGATACTAAGGGTCTTGAGGAGGACCCATAGAGGTTCCATGGAGAGACCGCAAGGGGTGCACAAAATTACAGAGCTTTGGAGAACCCACTTATCATATCCTCTTCAAGTTGGAGTGAGCTTCTTAGCAATCTTCCCATGCAATACATCAGTGAAGTGGTTTGGGATTTGAACCTTAAGGGCTAGATTTAACAGCATTTCACGCAACACAACAAGAAAAATTGCTGGGCTGCTCTGTGCGAAAGCGAGAGAGAAGTAATGCTCCATATCTATTAAGATAAGGCTCACTCTGCTCCACCATAGCACTAGCACACTTCAGACAGCCTAGCGTCAATGCAGACACCCATGCACATTGGTACAAGGGTACCTGCATTACAGTCAGGATTGCTTTTGCTCAGAAAGGAATGCCTTCTTGCACAAAGGCAATCCTTAGAGGCATGTTCCTCATGTTATGTGTGCTGCAGAATATAATACACGTGAAAGAAAGGAAGTACCAAGGCAATATAAAAATATTTCTCCTTGTTACGCATCTCTTGGATCGGTGCACCATTGTGGCACAAACCTATGTTTGCTGAATTTAGGAAATCTGTATTTGCATGAAAATACATGAGTGGACGCATGGGAACGCCATTCTTCATGTTATGCAGTGGCTGACCCGAGGCAAGGCACTTCATAACATGACTCTGCAGCTGAAAAGTGACATAAATCCACGCAAATCACAATTTGTTTGGCTTTATAAATGTGACAAGTCAACAAAAAGAGAGGTAGGGAAAGGAGTGAACACTCTTAGTCCCCACTGTAACTAGAAAGAAAACAACAAAAGAGTGTTCCTTGGTTTGGAGACACAAAAGTGAAAGAGCACAAGAGACCAACAAAGCCCATTAGGTTTGTTTAGAAAGCCCTCACTCACCGACCTGGTCGGTGACATGCTTCATCATCGGGCCCCACTGGGTGTGACCGAATGTCACCCCAG
This sequence comes from Lissotriton vulgaris, assembly GCF_964263255.1. Taxonomy (NCBI): domain Eukaryota; kingdom Metazoa; phylum Chordata; class Amphibia; order Caudata; family Salamandridae; genus Lissotriton; species Lissotriton vulgaris. The sequence continues at coordinate 1,532,106,842 of NC_141689.1, read as the reverse complement.
TGTGCTACAACGCCAGATTTACTGCAGAGCGGGTAATGTGAAGATGTGAGGGCTAAGTGGTGAGTTACGTGAACAGAGTGAAGTGGTGAGTTAAAAAATGCCTTGTATGTATCAAAAATTGATTTAATGGCTGATCATCAAGGGCAAAATTAAAAAATGTGTTGGTAAACAAGGCCAACTAATTCGGATGGTCTATTTCCAATAACATTAACTGGCATTCGTCAGGAGCTAGAGTGAATAAACCCCGGCGGTATGGGCACGCTAAGGCCCACCCTACCAAGTTACGTGAAAGTAAAAAATGTCTGTAGAAGTGCAACATAAAAAGGGGGGCTTCACCGAACAAAAAGGCGGGAGGCACACACCCTCCTTGTCTCAAGGTCAGAGACAATAAAAATTGCATGCACCTGTGGAGGCAAGAGGGTATAAACAGACATAAAGAGACAAACAAACAATTAGTTCTTGGTCAATGAGCCAACAGATTAAAAACCGGTGACTTGTGCTCGTGTAGGCTAACAAGTGCACAACACACGACTAGTAGCAGAGGTGCGTGGCTCTGCCTGTGGCTGTATCTTACTTATCTAAGTTGATAGCATTAACAGTGTCAAGCCAGTCTCACGTGAAGTACGTATCGTTTGAGCACATAATTACAATGCCCATCAGTGCGCGTGTGTAATATCATGCGCTGCGAGGAAGATACGTGAAAAAATGGGGAGTGGTGGTACGATAGTGAACCTGAACCATAAACCGTAACACGCTCACTGTTAACAACCAAGCGATCAATGGGCCAAAGGCCTGTGACCACTAACCCCATCCAAGCGTGGTGAGATAGACAGGTTCTCACTTCAAAAGGGATGAACTTTCACCCCATAGACCGCGGGAGGGGGGTGACGGCGTATTTGGCACATCCTGCAAAATGGGAAATGGACAGAACAAGGGACGGGCTTACTATCGAAGCTTCAAAGGTACTTAGCTCATATGGTAGAGTGCGGCAGGAACAGTACTCACGGCCACGACGCCAGGCACCCGAATGTCCACCTTATCAAACCTCAGAACCGGGTCTCGCCGATCCGGACCTGGGAAGACAAGCCAATGGGATTGCAGGCCCGGGATAAACCCGCAGAGACAGTCTCAAACTGGAGAGCGCAATGCGATGTTTCAACACAAGGAAGAAGTAGCTGTAGGTAGCGTAATGCGTTTGTAACACTACGGAAATGAAGTGGCTCAGAGCGGGAGGCTTGAGTATAAAATGCCCATGCTGGTGAAGAGACCGAGTATTTACAATATTTGTGTTGGTAATATTAGCAATACTCGCACAGACTGTCGGGATCTCACACTGTTTGCATGACTTGGTATAACGTGCGATGTATCCGAACAGAGACTGATTACTGGGAGCAATACCATTGATACCGCGTGTCAGTGTCAGGGGAGGGCGAAAGAGTTGCTGGTATAGTGCCCTTACATCAGCTGCTCAAAGTTAATGGCTGAGTGTGGTGCGTGGAACAAATCGCACAACAATTATAACTAGTAGCAGGGTATAGCGACAGATCATCTACAGATAGTCTGATCAATAGTCAGAAGTTTTTTAGGGACAATTTACTTGAGAACAATTTACTTGAGAACAGAACCCCAAGGGATATCGTCATTTAAGCCATTTAAGTGGGGGCCAAGCCGATACACCCATCGTTGTTCCTTCTCGAAGAGCGACTTCTGTAATGTTGGGGCCCCCGGTGAGCTGCTCGATGACAGTCCATCTTAGGTCATTAGTGGTGTGGTTGGCTTGTAGGAAATGGTCACTCATCTTGGTGGTGTTATTTTTTGCACCTAATATTGCTCCTATGTTCACATACCCTCTGTTTAACTTTCCTGGTGGTCATACCCACGTAACGGAGTAGACAGGGGCATGTGATAAGGTAGACAACATTGGTAGAATTGCAGTTGGTGTGTGATTTTTGCCACCATGCTTTGCCTGGTTCCAAAGACAGTGATTTGGTGGCCGTCGTCAGGTGGCACATTAAGCAGCTAGCACAGGGATAATGGCCGGTGACCTTGGGTAGATTCAATGCATCGGTGATGCTGCGTGTTGGTGTTGCAGTTGGTTCTTTTGGTCTGGTATGAACCAGAGAATCTTTTAGACTTCGTCCTTTCTTGAATGAGAACAGGGGTTTTTGCCAATCCTTCTTGGTGCTAGAGATAATTTTCCAATTTTTATTAATGGATTTTTTCATTAAGTTGGATAAGGTACTGTAGGTAGTGACACATGTAAGAGGAGGTTCCACCGTAGTTCTTATGACAGGTTCCAGTAGGACTTCACGTGGCTGGTTGCGTGCCCGTTTGAATCCTTTGTTTAGGATATGGTTAGGGTAGCCTCTTTGTTGTAATTTCTCAGTTAGATCCATAGATTGTTGTTTGAAGTCATCTGTACTGCTACAGTTTCGCCGAATCTGAAGATATTGCCCATAAGGTAGGTTTTCCCTCAAAGGGCGTGGGTGAAAGCTGGAAAATTGTACCAGGAGCAAAACACCACAACCGGGGACAAGCAACCAACAAGTTTAATTACAAACTTGTCGGATCTACAATTGACAAGCATTGAACAACAGGTCCTAGAGAAAGGACTAGGCTTCGTACCTACAGCACACCCAGACAAATTCAGGCTACACTGTGAACTAACTGACTTCTTCCGGAAATTGAAATTGAAGGCCTTTTTTGAAGGGAAGGAAGACCCTAATGCAGACGTACGCAAAGGTGATACTGGCCTGAGACTAAAATCGACATTTATACCACCTCCCCACACAGTACCTGCTGCTATTACAGCATTTGAACAAGCAGTGTTCCTTGATTTGGAAACAAGCCCAGAACCTGAGACTTATGGGAATTTCAGTACTGAAGAGTATCATGCATTGGAAACACTCAAAAACAATAACACAATCACCATAAAACCTGCTGATAAGGGCGGAGGGATTGTAATTCAGAACACCACTGACTACGAGAGAGTATGTGAAGAGTTGCTGAATGACACTAACAACTACACTCCCCTCACGATTGATCCCTCTGTCGATCTCCAAAATCGAATCACCAACATGGTCAAGGAAGCTGAACTTAGTGGATACTTGTCAAAAAATGAGGCGGACTTTCTGTCCACCAGTAAAAATATTGTCCGTTATTTTTACACACTGCCAAAGACCCACAAAAACAAACTACCGCCCCCTGGTCGACCAATAGTGTCAGGCATTGGGTCTCTATTAGAACCCTTGTCCACTTTCTGTGATCAATTTCTGAAACCTATTGTTCAAAACACACCTACATACCTAAAGGATACCAAGAGTCTACTCCACCAACTACAGACCATGACCTTTGAGGCAAACTCAATTATACTGGCTACTCTAGACATCGAGAGCCTGTATACGAGTATCCCTCAAGATGAGACAATTAAAGTTCTAAGTGCAGCTCTCAACTCAGTTTCCTGGGACTATACCACTCCAAGAGAATTTATAATAGACTGTGCCACCTTTGCACTCAAAGAGAATTTTTTTGCGTATAAAGGACAACTGTTCCTTCAATGCTCTGGGACTTCGATGGGCAGTACTTTTGCCCCCAGTGCGGCGGGGCTGTACGTGTCTGATTTTGAGGCCAAGAACATCCAGTCCATTAACAACCCCTTTGCCAGAAACATTTCCTTTTGGAAACGCTACATAGATGATGTGCTGCTCATATGGCAAGGAAGTATGGAACGTCTGATGGAATTCCTCGGATGGATTAACACTATTAACAGATATCTGAGATTTACTCATACAGTAAGCACCACGGAGGTGGTGTTTCATGATATAGTGAATACTAACAGTGGGACGACTCTAACCACCAAAACTCACGGCAAAAAATAACCTGCTGCAATTTTCCAGCTTTCACCCACGCCCTTTGAGGGAAACCTACCTTATGGGCAATATCTTCGGATTCGGCGAAACTGTAGCAGTACAGATGACTTCAAACAACAATCTATGGATCTAACTGAGAAATTACAACAAAGAGGCTACCCTAACCATATCCTAAACAAAGGATTCAAACGGGCATGCAACCAGCCACGTGAAGTCCTACTGGAACCTGTCATAAGAACTACGGTGGAACCTCCTCTCACATGTGTCACTACCTACAGTACCTTATCCAACTTAATGAAAAAATCCATTAATAAAAATTGGAAAATTATCTCTAGCACCAAGAAGGATTGGCAAAAACCCCTGTTCTCATTCAAGAAAGGACGAAGTCTAAAAGATTCTCTGGTTCATACCAGACCAAAAGAACCAACTGCAACACCAACACGCAGCATCACCGATGCATGGAATCTACCCAAGGTCACCGGCAGGCATGGGCGGATTTTGCGGATTGGCAATCCGCGAATTTGCGGATTTGCGAATTTGCGGATTGCCAAAATCCGCAAAATCCGCGAATCCTTGCGGATTTTTTTTTTGTGTTCGCACGGGTTTCTGCAAGTTCGCGAGGGTTTTGTACAATTTCGCAAATTGCGAAATTGTACAAAACGCTCGCGAACTTACAGAAACCCGTGCGAACACTGCCTCTTGTGTGTATAAAAGGTCAGAGAAAGATCAGTTCAGCAGATGAAGAGAAAGAAACTCCTGGTCACAAGAACAGCACGGGTATTGCGCTCGTGAAAGTCAAGGATGCAAAGGCCTCTATTCAGCATCACAGCTGATTTTCCACTGTAGATTTGGGAAGAAGGCACCCCTGCCCAGCCTCGACGACGCTCACGATTGTTTTTGGGCTAATGAATGAGTCAGTGAATTTGAGCATCAACTAGTTCGAGCGACCATGTGTGTGTTACTATGCAATTGCCCCGAAGGGCGCAGGGGTCCCTTGAGTGAGCTGTAGCCAGGCTGTAACTATTTTACAATGGCGCCAGCAAGCTGCCAGCGCCGTTGTAAAATAGTTACAAAGTTAGCTTGCACAGGAACCACTTAGATAAAATAAAGCAGCACCTGCTTCGTTTTATCTAAGTGGTTCCTGTGCAAGCTAACTTTGTAACTATTTTACAACGGCGCTGGCAGCTTGCTGGCACCATTGTAAAATAGTTACAGGAGTGGGGGGTTCAACTTTTGAACCCGTTACGTCTGCGGATTTTTTTTTGAGGATTTAGCGGGAAATCCGCAAAATTTGCGGATTGCGGATTTCCCAAAAATCCGCAAAATTTGCGGATTGCGGATTTCCAAAAAATCCGCAAAATCCGCGGGCGTAATGGATTTACCGCTCACACCTAGTCACCGGCCATTATCCCTGTGCTAACTGCTCCGTGTGCCACCTGACGACGGCCACCAAATCACTGTCTTTGGAACCAGGCAAAACATGGTGGCAAAAATCACACACCAACTGCAATTCTACCAATGTTGTCTACCTTATCACATGCCCCTGTCTACTCCGTTACGTGGGTATGACCACCAGGAAAGTTAAACAGAGGGTATGTGAACATAGGAGCAATATTAGGTGCAAAAAAACCACCACCAAGATGAGTGACCATTTCCTACAAGCCAACCTACAAGCCAACCACACCACTAATGACCTAAGATGGTCTGTCATCGAGCAGCTCACCGGGGGCCCCAACATTACAGATAGGCTCTTCGAGAAGGAACAACGATGGGTGTATCGGCTTGGCACCCACTTAAATGGCTTAAATGACGATATCCCTTGGGGTTCTGTTCTCAAGTAAATTGTTCTCAAGTAAATTGTCCCTAAAAAACTTCTGACTATTGATCAGACTATCTGTAAATGATCTGTCGCTATACCCTGCTACTAGTTATAATTGTTGTGCGATTTGCTCCACGCACCACACTCAGCCATTAACTTTGAGCAGCTGATGTAAGGGCACTATACCAGCAACTCTTTCGCCCTCCCCTGACACTGACACGCGGTATCAATGGTATTGCTCCCAGTAATCAGTCTCTGTTCGGATACATCGCACGTTATACCAAGTCATGCAAACAGTGTGAGATCCCGACAGTCTGTGCGAGTATTGCTAATATTACCAACACAAATATTGTAAATACTCGGTCTCTTCACCAGCATGGGCATTTTATACTCAAGCCTCCCGCTCTGAGCCACTTCATTTCCGTAGTGTTACAAACGCATTACGCTACCTACAGCTACTTCTTCCTTGTGTTGAAACATCGCATTGCGCTCTCCAGTTTGAGACTGTCTCTGCGGGTTTGTTTATCCTGGGCCTGCAATCCCATTGGCTATTTTCCACGCATGCAATCCCATTGGCTATTTTCCACTTATGCGCGCCATTGGCCCCGCCCATCCCGGAAGAGCCCCGCTACATATACCGGCTTGTCTTCCCAGGTCCGGATCGGCGAGACCCGGTTCTGAGGTTTGATCAGGTGGACATTCGGGTGCCTGGCGTCGTGGGCGTGAGTACTGTTCCGGCCGCACTCTACCATATGAGCTAAGTAGCTTTGAAGCTTCGATAGTAAGCCCGTCCCTTGTTCTGTCCATTTCCCATTTTGCAGGATGTGCCAAATACGCCGTCACCCCCCTCCCACGGTCTATGGGGTGAAAGTTCATCCCTTTTGAAGTGAGAACCTGTCTATCTCACCACGCTTGGATGGGGTTAGTGGTCACAGGCCTTTGGCCCATTGATCGCTTGGTTGTTAACAGTGAGCGTGTTACGGTTTATGGTTCAGGTTCACTATCGTACCGCCGCTCCCCATTTTTTCACGTATCTTCCTCGCAGCGCATGATATTACACACGCGCACGGATGGGCATTGTAATTATGTGCTCAAACGATACATACTTCACGTGAGACTGGCTTGACACTGTTAATGCTATCAAGTTAGATAAGTAAGATAAAGCCACAGGCAGAGCCACGCACCTCTGCTACTAGTCGTGTGTTGTGCACTTGTTAGCCTACACTAGCACAAGTCACCGGTTTTTAATCTGTTGGCTCATTGACCAAGAACTAATTGTTTGTTTGTCTCTTTATGTCTGTTTGTACCCTCTTGCCTCCACAGGTGCATGCAATTTTTATTGTCTCTGACCTTGAGACAAGGAGGGTGTGTGCCTCCCGCCTTTTTGTTCGGTGAAGCCCCCCTTTTTATGTTGCACTTCTACAGACATTTTTTACTTTCACGTCCCTTGGTAGGTTTGGCCTTAGCGTGCCCATACCGCCGGGGTTTATTCACTCTAGGTCCTGACGAATGCCATGTTAACTATACCAACATTGGCAGAAACATGTTGACCACTCACTTTCACTTAATGTTATTGGAAACAGACCATCCAAATTAGTTGGCCTTGTTTACCAACACATTTTTTAATTTTGCCCTTGATGATCAGCCATTAAATCAATTTTTGATACATACAAGGCATTTTTTAACTCACCACTTCACTCTGTTCTTGTAACTCACCACTTAGCCCTCACATCTTCACATTACCCGCTCCGCAGTAAATCTGGTGTTGTAGCACACTGGGGTGACATTCGGTCACACCCAGTGGGGCCCGATGATGAAGCATGTCACCGACCAGGTCGGTGAGTGAGGGCTTTCTAAACAAACCTAATGGGCTTTGTTGGTCTCTTGTGCTCTTTCATTTTTGTGTCTCCAAACCAAGGAACACTCTTTTGTTGTTTTCTTTTTATAAATATGACTTCAGCACTTGGGTTGTGTGTCAACTTGTGTGATGCAAGGACAACACAAGTACATACTAATGTCACTAAGAATGAGGTTCAGAAGATCTTTCTTGCTGACTTCTGTAATGTTATACCAACTCCACAGATCAGGATGTGATTACCATTAGTGTCTGTTATAAGAGGAAAAGAGCTATGAATAGACTTTACTTTCTCTTCAAAGAAGTTCACAAACCCTTTGCTTTTGTTTTGGTAGTGAGGGAAGTAGAAGACATAATGGATAACTGTACGATGTCAAAGAAAGCTCCTCAACAGTTGTTGAAGTTATTTCCCAAAAATTTTATGTATGTGGATTTTTCAGTGAAAATATGTATTTGTAATTATCCCTGTCTGGTCTAAGATGTGATAAGTGGAACATGAGGGGACTAGTTTCCATCTATTATCTATGCTTCTATAACATTTTCTTCATGTAGATATTCGAAGAACCATGCAACCCACTGTCTAAGAGGTACTAAATTGCTGAATATGACCGACTTCTAGCAATTTTTGTTGTTTGTTGTGAGGATGATTTCTTCGAGGGAGAGCACAACTGAAGGATCAGTGCCTGAGAGTCCTACTGAGCTGAACACTCCTAAGGAAGGTTCTAGACATCACTTGCTTAACCATCGATTATATGTGGTCTTAAATCCAGAGACAATCAGTAGTGCTCCCCACATTCAATGTTCAAAAAAAAGCTTTCTCTTAGAGTTCACATAGTCATAGAAATCATCAAAAGATTGAAGTAACGCTACCTCTCTATGTTCCAGAAGTACCGGTTTAGGTTGGCAACAGGAGACCAATGTCAAATGAGATGATGGTGTCAGTCACCTCTAATCTAGGAGGCATATTATCAAGACAGGCGATAAAATTATCGCAGTTTTAGTGGCAGAAAACTGCAGCTAAAACAGCGATAATGGGCTTGATAATATGCTCTATGGATTTCCAATTGAAGCCCATGTTAAATGTGAAGGATATCTAACATGGGCTTCAATTGGAATTCCATAGAGCATATTATCAAGCCCATTATCGCCGTTTAAGCAGCAGTTTTCTGCCGCTAAAACTGCAATATTTTTATCGCCGGTCTTGGTAATATGCCCTCGTTTCCACAAATGACCATCCATTATGTGCAGATAGCACAATGGGGAGTTATTTATTCTGGAGAAAGGGGCATCTAACAGTTGAATAGGGATCAGAGGAGGGAGGTAAGGGTGGCTAGGACCCATGAATGTAGGATCAGTTGAATGTTTGGGTTAATACTCAGTCAAGGTTAGTAAGAGAGTGTGAACGTTGGAAACTATTGAGGGGTTCCTTGAACTCAAGCTTGGAGTGGGAGGGTCAGTGGTGGGAGACTGTTATTTATTGGTCCCATGAAAAAACAACTGCTTTTTATGGGAATGAGAAAGTTAAAACTGGATGTAGGGTAGCAACTGAGGTTTGCGATGATGAAGGAAAGCTGGTTCCTCTTATTCGTGAGAACATTGAATTACTAAAAAGACTCTGATTGACTGAAGGTTGACCGCAATCAGTGCCATATGGGAAGAAGGAGATGATGGAAAAATATTTAGTTTATGAGTAAAGAGAGTGTACTCTGTCCTAAGGGGCCTCATAAATGAGATTGAGGAGAGGGAAAAGCATGGGTGCCCAGTAGCAGTCGTCAATCAGTCAAGTATTATTCTGTGAAGTCTTCTTCAAGGCCATTTGAGTAGATGGAAGGTCAGCAACTAGAGTTGTAGGAAAGAGTTTTCGTGGAGAAGAGTTTGAAAGGAAAAAAATGTTGTAGATGGATAGACTTTGGGTGCAAAAAGAGAGTAGAAGTCAGGAGGGATGAAGATCTCCTCACATTCAGTTATGGGTAGAGGTTCAGAGAGGGAGGAAAAAGGGAATATGACAAAATATGAGAGAGACATTTTGCAATCAGGGGAGAGGTGCGATAAACAGAGAAAATAAGTTGTATTAGGAGCTATTGATAGAGAGCGGTTCTCACTCCGAAGTAGTTACAAAATAAACCTGGAAAAGGCCGTTGTTCTAAGATGGTGAGTGTAAAACAGGGGTCTTCAAACTGTGGGGCGCGACCCCCAGGGGGGCCGTGGAGTGATGCAAAGGGGGTCGCGCCTTCACAGTGTCACTTCTGCCCTGGCCTCCAGGGCTTCAGCCCCCCTCCTCAACCCATCCTGTGTCTCAGCCCGGGCTGCTGCAGTGCAGCTCGCGCTCCTGGGGCCTCTGGGCAGTGTCTGGAGTCTCTGGCCCGAGTTTTTCACAGGTCTTTAAAGACCATTAGCATATTTACATGCCTTTGTTAACTGATTACCAAAGCTTATTTTTTTTATGGTTCCAGTACCCCCTGGGCCCCCACTCTGCCTATTCCTTACATTTGTATTTTTACACTTACTGCTGTAGTGTGAGAATGCATTTAATGAAAAGAAATATAAAGTTGGGTTGCCAAAAGAAACATGCCTGCTATGTGTTGTTTAAAGATCATGCAGAGACCTGCTCTTGACACTAAATTGAGTTATAAATAAAAATATATGTATTAATTAGTGATGTGACTTTTCTGTTTTTATTTTCTTTAATTATTAGTCATGGATCATTGAGGCATCCCTAGAACTCAATTAAAAGTGCTTTCTATTTAACCCTACTCTTCAAGTTTCTGGGATCGCACCCTGCTTTCAAACTACTCACTTCTCATTCTCGCCTTCTCGCATTCTCGCCTTCACTTTCATGTTCACCCTGCACTCCCAGCGATCACTATGCACTCACATTGATCACAATGCACTCACACTGATCACCATGCACTCATAGTGATCACCATGCACTCATAGCGATCACCATGCACTCATAGCGATCACAATGCACTCACACTGATCACCATGCACTCGCACTATTCACCCGCTCACCCTGCACTCACAGTGATCACAATGCACTTACACTGATCACAATGCACTCACACTTATCACAATGCACTCACACTGATCACAATGCACACACACTGATCACCATGCACTCACACTGATCCACATGCACTCACACTGATCCACATGCACTCACACTGATCACCATGCACTCACACTGATCACCATGCACTCACAACATTCACCCGCTCACCCTGCTCCCACAGTGATCACTCTGCACTAAAAATGTGCTTGCATTGTTCACTCTGTTCCTCAGCCTGCAGTCACACGAGCACACTTCTCACCCTGCACTCATGTGACTCTCCACTCACATGTCCCCCCCTTACTGCTCAATCTGTAGCTCACTCAAACAAGGCCATCACTAACCATGCACTAATTCGCCCCACTCTGCACTTACAGCCGAACCCAAGTTCATATGGTCACCTCACTCACCCTGCAGTCACTCCTTTTACCATACTCTCACACTGTTGCATTGCTCACCGTGCAGTCACAAGGGCACTCTTGTCACCCACACAGTGCAGAAGGTTAAAGTGCCTGGTACAAAGAAGATGCACCATGCACATCACAGACCTGAGTGTGAGTAAACTATGAGTAACGCTATAAAAAAATGAAATGTTTGTTAGACAGGTGCTATAGAGAGATGAGGTGTATTGTTGGTAAGTGGTAGTGAGGGAATTCATGGAGAAGGAGGAAAGACTGTTGCACCATGTGCGGCCAGTGCTTGGACAAGCCCTGGCTGGAAGTGTTAACCCCCCCCCCCCCGAAGTTCGGGTTTAGTGGATCCCCTGCTTCTGCCTATTATTATTTACATTTGTAGTGCGCTACTGTTACCAAAAGATGTCCTGGAGCTAATAACCATCTGCCTGCAATGTGAGAGAGGGATCCGGGGTTGGGAGAGGAGAGAAGAGAGGGATGGAAGGAAGGGGGTGAGAGGAAAGGGGCATGGGTAAACTGCTCAACTCTGCACAAGACCGCCACGGTTTGAATGCACCCTTGCTGCTCCCGTCCATGGCCAGGTGAGCTTCTAATGTGGCAGCGCGTATTCCTGCGGATTGGGAGGCCCTTCACAGAGGTTGACTAGACATCTTTCTGATGTTAATTGATGTATTTTGGTTATAAACTGGTACTGATGGGGGGAAATCTTTCCTCAGTATTACTGTGTTTAAAAAAATTCTAAATAATAAAGCAATGCTACCCCAAAATATGCAGCATCACAGAACATTATTTACATTTTCTACTCACACAATTTAGTGAAGCCTGTCGCATAATTTGGTCCTCACCTTCCTCATAACCTAGAGGTTTAGAATTTTTTGTCAGGAGGGGGGCCTTACGCTTGAAAATGTTGACAGGGGGGTCTCGGCATCCAAAAGTTTGAAGACCTCTGGTGTAAAATAAGACAAAACCATGAGGAGCAGCAGCAGGAACACTAGGTTCCTGTCCTGAATGTTGAGTTGTGGGTTGAGAAAGGGAAGAACTGGGGGAAAAGGTGAGTGTTATGACTCATTAGAAGAGTGTGATGAGTAGATTGCGAGAAAAAGGGCTGATCAGCAGGGAAAGCAAAGAAGGGCTTTAGGGAGCCATTCAGCTCCAAAGATGTATAGTCGTGGAAGAGTAGAACTGAGGAGCCTGGAGAGGTAACGGAGTCAAAACATTTGGAATGGGAGATTTGGGGAGATATGTTATGTAAAGAGATTAATGACTGCTTGAGGTCATTGTAGGCTTGATGGAATGAGTACAAGAGAGAGTTGAAAATAGCAAGGTTCCTATTGGACGATTGAATCCTGACTTTGCTAATGTGAAGATAAAGATTGTCAGATCACCTTGTAAAATGACTGGAAGAAATCAGGTTTTGACCATAGTGAATGTTCTATTGGACAGTATTAGCCAATTCTTTTGTGTGGGTTTCCACCCATATGTCGGTACTAAAAGTGGAAAATATTAAATTAGTTTTAAAGTTCTCTTAAAATGGGCCTGATTACGAGTTTTACGGTGCCTGAGTGGACCGCCATGCCGGCTGCCCGCTCCCACACCGACCAACCTGTGGTCGGGGCATCCTGCCAGATTACAACTGTTTCTCGTGTCTGGTAAGCTTTTTCTGGCGGTCTCACAGCAGTGACTCTGAAAATGGGCACTGCAATGGGAACATCAAAAAAAGTTCCTGCACTGCATGGACCGTAAATTCCATGCCTTGCAGAAACTAGGGTGCATGCACACAGAGGATCACATGGTGTTCCCCCCTGCTTTCACCCTAGGGTCCAAAGGCACAAGGGGGTCCTGTGGGGCCCCCTTTGTTTCATCTCTACCATGGTTTTCATGTAGTAGGAACCGCCATGAAAACTGTGGTTTAGAGGAAACTCGTAATATACTTGGCAGGACCGCATCGGTCCCGTCAAGCATACGGCTGCCTCTACACTGCCGAGGCAGGGAATGGAGGTTCACTGGTGGCATCCATGCAGCAATGGAGGTCTGACCGTCCTAGTTGTATTAGGGCGGTCGGGGCACAGTTGTGGCAGTTACTGGACCGCCACTGCCACGCCACCCTGAGTCTGGCGGTCCTTGGGATGTCAGACTCGTAATCAGGCCCTAAGGTGATAAGAAACTCTTTCAGGATCTTTTGTTTGTGATTTTTTGGTGAGTTATATATGCTAGTGGGATAAGTGGTTTTGAAGCCCCTTCTTGCACAGATGTTTGAGGGAATGAGAGTGAGTTGAAAGTTCCATAGGGCAGAGTTCGAGCAAAAAGAAAGGAAGAAATCAATGAGTAAAATAATAGGAGCAGAAGTAATGTTCAGTGGACTGCAGAGGCTGTATGTCCAGACTGAAAATTATGAGAAATAATGAAGAAGAAATAATTAAGAATAAAGGACAAAATCTACAATCAAGAATCGTCATCTTTTTAATTTTCATGCTAATGTTTGATTCTTTATTTTTGTAATGTGCATGGGTATTATTGATGATTAATGGTTTAAGGTTAATATAAAATGAATATGCACAAACATTGTTTGAGAATAGACACTCTTCCATAATTACACCTCTGGTGTGCACTTTATCACTTTTGAGAGTTTGGCTCAAACTGCTGTGTTACACAATGGGTCCAGTAAGTCCCCATCTGCATGCACAACCAGACATTAAGAAAGAGGTCTGTGTCCAGCGAGTCGCAACTAGGACAGGCTCTGGGGTTACCATTATACATTTCCGTTATCTTATAGGGTGTGAGACTGGTCTGGTGCGTATACTTAAACTGAGTAAACTTTAATTTGGGTATACAACGTTTACAACGAAGTTTTTACCACGCACTACCACTACAACGCAGGCATTACCACGCATACCATCACAACGCATTGCGCTGGGGGGCGCTCGGATAGGGAATAAGTATAATTTTATATTCAACACCTTTCCTAGTGTCCACGGGGACTGGAGTTGGAATATAAAATTATACTTACCACTATCCAGCACCTCTAAGCGCTATGCGTTGTAACAGTATGCGTTGTAAATACCGCGTTGTAATGGTATGCGTGGTAAAAGTATGCGTTGTAACGTCATACATCCTTTAATTTGGTATTTCTAATCACATTTTGGGGGTAAAATATTCTCTTATCCCCTTATCTCTCTCCGGTATCGTTCCCTAAAGCCAAATTTCATCTTGCCGTAACCCTGTCCAGGTTTCTACACACCAACTTATTTAGTGCATTATAGAGCCTGGTTACCAGGTAGTGTCCTGACCCCATCACCAGAAATAATTGTAGACCCTCATGTCATTGGGGTTCCTCCATATCTGAACTTATGAGTCAATCAAATGTATGAATCATAGTACTATACGTCAAAAACTGTACTGTGACAGTCTGTGATCTTAATAAGATAAGAGTATCTAAAGGGTTAGTACCCACATTGTAGCAGTTCCTGAACATCAAAATAATGGTTTCAGTTAAATACAGGAGCTGGTTTGAAGTGAAGAAGTGAGAGGGTCACCATGTGGAATTCCAACCAGTGGGAAGGCTGGGGGATATGGGGGCAACATTTTAACCCCATAGAAAGTAATTGTGTTTGTTTGCCTAGTTTAAGTTTTGCTTGCATTAGGAGTGCAATGAAAGCATCCTGGGTTGGTTCCTCTGTTTTTCCCCATCCAACCACCTGTTACCCACTGCATCTGTGCTACAAGTTAGTAAGGCTTATAGTCTGGTACACCCAGGCCACCTTCCAAGGTTTTTCACCTAAGTGTTTCCACTGAGACACTCTGCTAACTCCCATTCCATATCAACTCTTTCATCAGGGAATCCAACAGTTTGAGCCAGGACCCACATAGGTAGGCTTGTGAAAAAATACAGGGGTCTTGATATAACTACCATCCTAGGCTGCGCCATGGTCATCAGGTGCAGAGAGTGCTAAAGTACACACTACACTTTAGCGACCTCAGTACTACTCCCAAATTCCCTTCTCTAAGGTCTATCAATTTGTGATATATATTCACCCATAGGTATTTAAATGAATTGTGGATCCACCCTATCACGAGTGCTTTGGCCCCAGTAATATACCTGTTGGTGCTATTGGAAAGACTCATGTTCTAGATTTATTAATCTGAAGCCCCAACACTCTCCTGTATTCCGTCAGTAGTTGTAACATAAGAGGCAGGTTTATTTCCCCATCTCTGAGATATAGCAGTAGGTCATTCACATATAAAGATATAATGTTCGCAAGCCCCTCCAGCCAGATACCCCTCCCCAACCCTCCGTCCTGCACAACGTAGCTAATGTTTCAATCACAATTGCAAAGAGGAGCAGGGATAGGAGGCAACCATGTAGCATACCCTAAAGCACACCAAACTCCAGAGAAATACATTTCCCATGCTGCTGGGTTTGTGTGTAAAAGACATATCCATCTGGTCCATCACATTCCCAGACCCATCCTCGACATGACTGCCTCCAGATAATGTCACTGAACAGTATTGACAGCTTTTTCTAGGGCAACAGAAACTACCAATGCATTAAGGAATGTTTCATTCTCTGTGTCTTGCACAACTCTATTTAGTCTCTGGAGGACAAGGGACATACTACACGTCGGGGTAAACCCATTTTGATCCGTGTGGTAAGGGTAGTAAGACAGGGATATATCCTAGTGACCAGAACCTTACTGAGAATTTGAAAATCCATGTTGACCATGGACAGCGGTCTACAGGAGGGCACCACCATGGCCTCTCTTGTTGTCACTGGAAGTTCTCCTTTTTCCAATGCCACTACAGAAAGGGCGACCAGTTTGGCATCAGTGGAGTTCATAGAATTAATAAGATTTCGCCTATAATCCATCAGAAACTAAGCTTTACCCCTATCTAGATCTTTGATATCTTCCCTTATCTCATTAGATGTGATGGGACCTTCCAGACTCTCCGCCAGATATGACTCCACCTCTTCCAGAGGTGCCTCTGTGGGCTTCCTGTATATATTGAGGTAGAATTCGCAAAAGGCCTCGGTAATCTCGTTGAGAGTGCACTGGCTCCCACTGCTGTGCCACTAAATGTGCCATCAGGATCCCATTACTCTCTAGGTGTACCAGCTATATCAATAATCTTGCAGGTTTGCACTTCCCTTCATGCACTCTGAAATATATTCTCTATAATTATGGCAGCGGAGCCTTTCAATGAACTGTACATAACACTCCCTGCAGTATGAAAGCTTCATTTTCCTGGCAGGGGTGTGGGTCACTTCTAATTTCAGGGTATGTATAGGTTTGTCAGGGGAAATCAATTTATCAAGCTTATTCCTAACATTGATTGACCTATGCAATGGCCCCTCACCGCTACTTCAAATGCTTCCCATTCCACAAGGTCACTGGAGGCAGGACCCTGAGTCTCTTCAAAATATCTTGGGATCTCGGGGCATATTACCAAGGGCCTTATCGCCGCTTTAGCAGGAATTTTTCCCGCTAAAGCGGTGATAATTTTATCGCCCTATTACCTAGCTGTCGCTAACACCAGTTAGCGACAGCTTTAAGGAGATATTGATCATCTTGGGGCCCACTTTGCATGTCAGAGATAATTATCTCTAATGACATGCAAAGTGGGCGTGCCAAGATGTTAGCGACTGGAAACAGTCGCTAACATCTCCTATTATCTACTTTTGGAAATATTCGCGCTAAGCGTGAATATCTCCAAAAGCTAACGCCTGCCAAAAGCAGTTCTTAGCCATGTTATCCAATGGAAGGTGGAGAACATGGCTAAGAGCATTGTCACGATAATGCATGAATATCGCTGATTTTTCAGCGATATTCATGCATTTTGCAGGATTTTTACCGCTTTTGAGATAAATCTTGATAATATCAAGGTATCTCAGCGGTAAAAATCCTCGGTGCTCGGCGATAATATTTTACCCGCTAACCAAGCAATAGCGATAATTATCGCTATTGCTTGGTAATATGCCCCGTCGTCTTTCCGGGATGCTCTAAAGGGGTCATCTGCCAAGGTGCTAGGTTGAAGCACCCAGGTTGGAATCAGTCGCTAAGATGCCCCGAGTTGCATACGGATTATCAAAGGATGGTGGTTCACCAACTTTCTCCTTAGGTATTCTGAACACATCATAAATTGGCTTAGGTCCCTTGTGGACAACACCCTATTGAGATGTACTGTACGTCATAAAGACTACAGTCGAACTACTATTCCTGTTCAAATCCTTTTTGCAGTCTACATATGTCAGACAGCACTCAGTCTACCATCCATCCTGTTAAGCCCCATGCAAACTTTACTGGCTGGGTTCCTGTCAGTGGGGACATGGAGCGATTCAAGTGCACATCACCCACGCCCTAAAGTGCCCTCCTAATATCATAGCTATCTCAGATAACTGCCCTAAGTGTGAAGAAAGTGCAGTGAAGAAGGTTGTATGATCCTGATTAGGAGCATAGACACATCTCAGTAACACCTCTCGCCCCTCCAACCTGCCAGCTACAAAGTGATATTCCTTATCCTAAAACCCCCTCTTGCAAACACATAATACCCCGTGCTGTATACTAAGCCCAGTCATGTCCATTGTAAATGGATAGCCTCGACTTTGATGAGGTATGTTTCCTGAAAGAATATTTCATGCTCCCTCCACTCTTCAAATATGCATTAATCTTGTGGTGTTTTACTGCTGATCTCAACCCTCGGACATTCCATTTCAGGAACAGAAGATTTTCCATATCTGAGGCACCAATATGTCCAATTTCAGCGGCTGCCTGCGCAGCAGCCACTTTATCATTCTCTATTTGCAACCTGGGCAGCCATTTAACAATACTTCATCATCATTATTGACAACTTGTTATGACAATAGCTTTACTGCATTCAACTGCTTTGTTAGATGACAAAACTGAAAAAGAGGATGCAAGTCCAAACGTTGTGTGTGGTATAAAACGGGTTACAATTAATGCAAAGACATCCTATGCTATTGGACCAAGTTTAATTCGGCATCGTGTGGCCATTTTTTGCTGGGGCTGTTTTGTTGCAATTGTAATTCTGCTCAGTATGATAGGAGCCGCAAGTTCAAATATTTGTTGAATATGCTAGGATAATTAGCCTGTAGAGTAAAACTACCATCAGGGTCGGACTGGCTACCGGGCAGTTTGGAATGCTGCCAAGCTGCTGCCTGATTTTATTGTAGTGGGGGCTGATTTCGTTCATGGAGACCTGCGTGTGCTTCGAAATAATGAAAGGAAAACGAATTTCGTTTAGCTCAAGCAGGTTCCCATTAACAAAATCAGCCCCCAGCTCAGCAGGATTCCAAACTGCCTGGTAGCCAGTCCAGCCCTGGCTACCATATGTGAAACTGTAACTTAATCCCTCTGAATAATACTCCCCCCTAAACCATAACAAAACCAGAGTGGGGTGGAGCCTTTGTTGCCCTGGGGTAGCCAGCTTCTGGACCATGGCATGGAACTGCTCTCTTTGGGACTGGAAAGTGAACGGAAGGGACTGCCTCCACTGCCCCTAGTGTACCATGTTTGTGTGCCATTGAGTGCTAACTCAATCCTGGATGACCTGATGGTTTAAGAGCACGCCCTATCTATCTGACCCAACAAATGATTCAGAAAAGCAATACATATAAAGCTGCATCCTCCATTGAAGAGAGGAACGGGCATACATGACATTTGGACGTATACCCTCTTTTTGGTGTTTGTGTCTCATTAATGAAGGTAGGTAATTCCTTCCACATGTACAGGTAAAACAAAAAGAAAACTGCATGTTAAACTGATTCTGAGATAACTTCACTGCTTAATGTGAGGTAGCTCTCCCGCAGAACACAGAGCGTCCGCCTTCCCCCCTTCCGCTCTGAGGTCGGGTGTTTAAATATCGATTACACAAATATCGTTGTAAAAAATATCGTTGTATAAATATCGTTTACATAAATATCGACACCCTATACCTAAACAGGTAAGTACATAAATATCGACTCAAAAATATCGATGTAATAAATATAGATGTAAAAAATATCGACTTTTTAAATTAATTATAATTACATTAAATAATTATTAAATATAAGTACTATTAATAAAATACATTACTTTAATATTTAAACTATTTTTAACAAATTAACTACACTTTTTCATTATAAACTTAATAATTGTGTACATATACATATATTTAACACATAAAATTACATAACAACAATAATACATACATTTATTTTAAATAATATAAATATTATTAGTTAAAACATTTGATAGCGAAGGGGTACAAAATACTATTCCCACTCCAAAGGATGCAACAGTAGGGAAAGCGCGTGATAGCGTAGGGGTAAAAATTACTATTCCCACTCCAAAGGGTGCAACAGTAGGGAAAGCGTTGGATAGCGTAGGGGTAAAAATTACTATTCCCACTCCAAAGGGTACAACAGTAGGGAAAGCGCTGGATAGCGTAGGGGTAAAAATTACTATTCCCACTCCAGAGGGCGCAACAGTAGGGTAAGCACTGGATAGCGTATGGGAAAAATTCCTATTCCCACTCCAGAGGGTGCAACAGTAGGGAAAGTGTTGGATAGCGTATGGGTAAAAATTACTATTCCCACTCCAGAGGGTGCAACAGTAGGGAAAGTGCTGCATAGCGTAAGGGTAAAAATTACTATTCCCACTCCAGATGGTGCAACAGTAGGGAAAGCGTTGGATAGCGTAGGGGTAAAAATTACTATTCCCACTCCAATGAGTACAACATGACTATGGAAACGCCCTCGACAAGGAGCCTCGGCCAAACTCATGAGACGGCTCCAACGCATCCAGAACGCCTCTGCACGCCTGATCCTCGACATCCCTCGCCACAGCCACATCACACCCCACCTGAGAGACCTGCACTGGCTCCCGGTCAACAAGAGGATAAACTTCAAGCTCCTCACCCACGCACACAAGGCACTCCACAATACCGGACCAACGTACCTCAACTGATGACTCAGCTTCTACACCCTCACCCGCCAGCTCCGCTCTGCCGACCTCGCCTCGCTACAGTCCCCCGCTTCTGAAGAGCGACCTCAGGCGGAAGATCATTCTCCCACCTCGCTGCAAAGACCTGGAACACCCTCCCCATCCACCTACGGCAGAAACCTGCTGACCTTCAAAAAATTCCTCAAGACCTGGCTTTTCGAGCAGTACCAGCATTCCACACCTCAGCGCCTTGAGACCCTCACGGGTGAGTAGTGCACTTTACAAATGATATGATATATAGCTTTTAGAAGTTTAAATAGTGCATTAGGAGCCTAAGTTTCATTAATCTGTGGCACAGACTGGAGTGTTATCAAACAGTGAGACAGCAATGCTCATCAACAGCTTCCTGTCAGACACTGAATCTTCAAAGAAGCAGCACAGCCCATCAAGATCCTCCTCACTTTGACTCCTTTCCAAACCTTTCATAGCATCTGAAAGGCGTGGGGAAAGGGTTAAGAAGGGGCTACAAAAAAAGATAATCTGTGGCAACAGGAAAGAGGACAGAGACAGTGATGCAGGCACATGCATACAGTCCTTAGTCCTCCACACCATGAAGTGGGTGAAGCAGATGTCAGAGCTCCTTGGGCCATTCTTCTCCATCTGGTGCACATCCTTGGGATCTCATGACACCTAAACACCACCAACATAGAATGGGAGGAAGGAGTTTCTGCTTGTTGGAACCAAGATATCGTAAAGTCCCTGGAGTAAATCTGGCTAGAGGATCATTATGTATGTTGTGCCCTACTCAAAATATATCTTTCCAAGTAATGATGCTCAGCACAATTCCCTTTGATTCCAGATTCTGTGAATGCTCTGCTAGTTCTCGATTCAAGGTAACATGGCAGTACAGCGCCAGAAGAATTGTTGTAATGTGTGCTATGTACATTTTATCAATCAAGCAACAGCAGCAATGAATGTTGTGGTAGAGACATTCTCTCTGTCTCAGTCATTGAAGGAGTGGCCTCTGATGGATCCTCCTCTTGGTGCAAAGTTTGATGGGGAACAATAGCCCCCCTTAGAAATTCTATGCAGGGCCGGACTGGCCATAGCGAGCACCAGGCGTTTTCCCCGTGGGCCTGAAGGGTGGGGGCCTTAAACAGTTTTAATCCCTGAAGTGCCCAGGGCAGAGTGTCAATCAGTGACTCCTTTTCACAGAGTGGGGTGGGTGTCAGCTAGTCTCACTAACCCCATCCCTCTCTGTGAGGAGCCCAACACTGCTGCCTAACCTCCTTAACTGACCAATGGTCAGCTAATGAGATAAGGCAGCAGTCCCAACTCTCCTGCGACTTCCAAGGCTTTCCTCTCTCGGAGATCCAGGGCAGGTACGTTTTATGTTTTTGAATGTTTGATGTGTGCATGGTGTATATATAAATAAATAAATGTATTTGTTGTGAGTGAGTGTATATCTGTGCATCTGTGGCCCGGCCACCCCCCTAACTGCCAAAATTACAGGCAGCCACTGATCTAGCCTTTGTATCTACTTAAGCGTATCTTTTCATTTGTTTTCTATTGCGCTAAGATACCTTCTCCAGGAGTTGAGATTGCACTTTATACACTTTATAGACAGATAGATAGACAGACAGATAGATAGATAGATAGATAGATAGATAGATAGATAGATAGATAGATAGATAGATAGATAGATAGATAGATAGATAGATAGATAGATAGATAGATAGATAGATAGATAGATAGATAGATAGATTGACAGATAGAGCATGGCTCAAATTTACATTTCTTATAAATAAAACAAGAAGTGTGCATATGTGTCTTGATTTTATATCTTGCATAAGTGAGTTAAATTCAAACTATATAAAGTTATTGCAGCTCTGGTCCAACACATGTATGCTTTCTTTCAAAAATATGAGCTTGAGCCATCATATATAACAAACATTTAGACAGCGAATTTATTCATTGAGGATAGATAACAAAAGTGCTGAAAACATTTCTTAAACGAAATTAAATCAGTTCTCACGTCCACTGTACAGTAAATAATAAAGACATTCATGTTTAATAACACTCACAGGACAAAATGGAGGTCTGTTCTGACAGAGAAAAGAATGTGCTATCCAGCTGTAAACACTACAACTGACACAAAATAGTGCAGAGGGAATCATTAATATATGCCAAGAATGCCGAGTTGTGGAGCAGACTGAGTTAATAAATTAATACAACTGTTTGGAGAAAAGAACATATATTTTGGGCCTAAAGCTAAACGCTATTCAAAAGAAAAATGTGCCAAGATGAAGGGGTGCAAAGTGTTTTTTTTTTTGTAAATGACAAAACATTCTGGTATTAAAATATATTTGATACTTCACTCAAAAGCAGTTTCAAAAATAATTTTCAATCTTCTATAACCATTGCTTGAAGTGAAGTGGAAAGGGGGTGAATGTGTTGTAATACACCCCCCACAGATGAGGGCTTCTGGCCCCTTCTGAGGGTGTGTCAGAAATGTGCGGACCAGGGAATTGAGCTTGTCTTGGCGAAGGACCACAATGAAGCATAGCGAAGCGAAAATGTTGTCACAGACTAACCCCCTTGAACCTCCCCACATCCCAACAACCCGGGGGGGGGGGGGGGGGTGGGGGTTGAGAACGCAGCAAGATTCTAGGGACACTCTTTCCAACTTGTAGGGTAATGGAAATGAAAGGGTTGGGAAGTGTGCAGGGAGTGTGGATGTCAGAATGCTGCATAAAGAGGCAAACGGGGAGGGGCAGGGTGGGAGGTAGTAAACTCCGGGCTCACGGCCGACCGGAGTAATGCAAATAAACAAAGAAATAAAACAAATTTAATTGCGTGCTCTGAAACGCATTTGGCCCGCAATTAAATTATTTTTATTTATTTATTTATTTACATTACTCCGGTCGGCCGTGAGCCGGAGTTTACTACATCTCACCCTGCCACTCCCCCGCCCCGCCCCACTGCCCCGCGGCACTCACTCCATGTGCCGCTACTGAGCAGCAGAGAGGGTAGCGTGCCTGTGTCCCTTCCTGCATAATAGTGCACTTCCTGATTGCGTTAAGGTATTTTACCTGTGTTACAATGGACTTCTAATTACAGGCTTCCGTTAAAATACAGATGAATCATACAATCTTGGATTACTACCAGATGATAATTGTGAGAAATTGGGTGGTTGTTTGACTGGAGTGTGAGGCCTGGTCAAAGCAGGAACCACAGTCCCTGTCAGGATAATGCACATAAAACCCCAAATTAACCTGTGCTCTACCCCCCTGGTAGCTTGGCACAGAGCAATCAGGCATAACTTATGGACCAGGTATAAAGTATTTGCACAACAATTCAAACAGTGAAACAGTGAAAACAAAACACAATAAGGATCCCACAATAGAGCATTATTTATTAAATAAAACAAGACCAAAGCGACCTAATTCCAGTCAGTAGAACCTGAGTTATGAATTTTAAAAGAGTAAACTGTAAAATAGCACCTAAAAGTGCAAAGCGCCAACCATGGCCATCAGAACACACTTGAGTATGTCAAATCAAAAGTTCAGGCAGACCACGATGGAGCACAGGTCAGATACAGTTCCAGATTAGTCCCGCAAAAGGTTTACCTTCTCAAGTTTTTGTGCCAAGAGTCCTGTTTGCGCCGGAGGGGTCAAGAGGAACGAGGACAGCGGTTGTCAGCATGATGCAAAGAGCAGCACGTCACAGATGGCCAGGCTGGTGCTTCATTTTAGCTATCCCCCGCACAGAGTTCGATGCTGCTGTGTGAGGAGAAGGGCTGGTGGTGGCACGCTCTGATTCTCGGTGCGAGCAGAGTGGTGTCTGTGCGAACAAGCCATTTTGCTGTTACTGAGAGCCAAAAGGCCTGATTTTAGAGCGCTGGGCCACACCAAGGGTCCAAGACCTGAGCGGCACCATTTGAGGGTAAGGAAACGCTTATGTCCTTGAGACTCAGGTGAAGAGGCCACCAGACTAGCCCTTGGGGTCACTCTGTGATCCTGGGTTCAAGAAGAAATTGCAGATCCTGTTCTTCCCCTAGCAAGAGAGAAGCAGGCAGCAGGTCAGCACAGCAGGCCAGCAGTTCCTTTATAGTAGCACAGCAGTCCATCTACCTGATTATCCACAGGCCTGGAAGTGTTGTGAAGTGGTTGTGTCTGAGGTCCAGTATTTATACCCAGGCGTGTCTTTGAAGTGGGGAGAAGCTTCTAGAGGTTTCCCTTAGAAGTCTTCAGGCATCCTGCCTTCCCTGTCCTGCTCCAGGCTAAGTACAAGGGTTATGCAGCCCTTTGTGGGGAGGCAGGACACAGCCTATTCAGGTATAAGTGGGGCAGTGCCCATTTCATCCCTCCCATCCTGCGCGTGATTGCCAATCCAGGCACATATAAGCTCCTTTAAGCTCCTTATTGTGTGTGGCTGTCTAGGAGAAATACACATAGCTCAACTGTCAGCTGCACCCAGTCATGTGACCAGAGGCAGGCTACAGGCAGTAAACAGCTAAGGCAAAAAAATGCCAACTTTCTAAAAGAGTCATTTTCAGAATTATGATTTAAAATCTGAATTTACCATAAGGCAGGATTTTAAATTAGAATTCCAGAGACCTCAAACATGAACTTATTATCTCTTCCCATTTGGAAATTATACTTATTACATGTAATTAGACAACTCCAATGTTATCCTATGGGAAAGCTAGCTCATTCCCTACCTCCACTTTCTCTGGGCTAAACAGTTATATTGCTCATCGAATATACCACTCTACCCTACTTTCTCAACCCTATTATGCAATGTCCCTACCTCCACTTTCCCTGGGCTATACAGTTATATTGATCATCAAATATACCACTCTACCCTACTTTGACAATCCTATGATGCTGTGTCCGACCTGCTGCGATCTCCAAATGTTGCTAGCCAATCTTTACACATTCTGCCTGCCTCCGAATATGCCCTACTCCCAAGATTTTATTCTGTGATTTTGATATTATTATTTAATTATTATAATTCACACTGACGGGATTCCGATAATTGATTATAATGCTTGACGGACATATAATGTTTAGGTATCTTAAATATTTACCTGTATTTGTGAATCCTACCATTTTGATTCTATTGTATTGTTCTGCTGTTTCATAATGCAAAACATTTTTTTTTAATGGGAGAGATAGGCCTTGCAGTAATGAAAAACAAATGTAAGAGTTTTTCACTACCAGAAAATTTAAAAATTTAAATTACAAGTCAAACTTTCGAGATACATTACACCCTGCCCTATGGACTTTTCCAGGGTCTACCTTGGAATGACTTATATATATTTAAATGGAATGTTTAGTCCTGGCAAAAAGTTTATTTTGCCAGGTCGACATGGCAGCTTAAAACTGCACACAGGCTCTGCAATGACAGACCCAAGACATTTTTTAAAGGCCTACTTAAGTAGGTGGCACAAACAGTGCTGTAGGCCCACTAGTAGCATTTAATTTACAAGCCCTGAGTACATATAGTACCACTTTACTAGGGACTTATTAGTAAATTGAGTATGCCAATTAGATAAAAGCCAATGTTACCATGTTTTAAGGAATGAGTACAAGCACTTTAGCTCTGGAACCCACTGGTAAAGTGTTCAGAGTCCTAAGACCAGCAAAAACTAGAACAGACAAAAGTGAAGAGAAAGGCAAAAAGTTTGAGGGAAGACCACCCCACTGCTGATAGGTCTAACAATAACCTCTTGCACAGCTGATGTGGAACTACACCTTTTTTCGAAGGACATTTTGGCACCTTCTGCTAATTGTTCATAATTATAGGCTAGTGAATATATGTAGAAGTCTCCCACCCTTTTGTTTGACTATCTCAATATCATAACATAGGCAGTCGCAAAACACCCTTTGGACTTCCCCCAGCACACACTTTCAATTAAAACAAATTAAAGTTAACCTGATAAATACATTCTGTCATTCTATGAAAGATCAATTTGTCAATGCCATCACTGCAGATGTCTGTGGGTAACCAATGAAAGAACTAATCCTGGTTGGTGTACAGAGAATTGTGATTTGCAGTTATAGTGCTACGAGGTCCCAGCCTGTGCATGAAAGAACTGTGAATATGGAAGTCAATACTCTAAAATTGTATTGCATACAGACTAAGATAGGCTGCCAAAAAATATGTTAAAACATTTAGTATTCAAGATAAAACAAGTGTTATATATATAACAGGAAGTGAGTGATCGTTTAAAGACATCAGGTACTGCCCTCTCGGTCATCAACCTTACTGACATGGTGCTCTCTCAGTCCGAACTGCGTATTCTATCGATGGGTCTCACATTTTGTCCTCCCTGTGATTTTAATTATGTAGACACTAGAATAGACCTATATAAATTTGTCCGCAACTTAAAATTACAGAAACATTTTTCGGGTGGTAAGACACGCAACACACCTGTGAGGGCGGAGTTGGCCAACCAGAGGGCTCCTAGTTCGTGATGCCCCATGCTTAGAGGCCATGGAATCACTCGGACTGGAACAGTCGATGTCACAAGATTCATCGGCACAGACCACAAGTAGGGTGGGGGGCCTCACATTGTTCAAACCACGCTCTACATACACTCCTGTGATGATATATGACAACATCGACATCTTCCAAGATGCAGCTGTTAAGGAAATCAAGGGGCTGCACTCAAAATTGCTCAACTCCAAACAAAGGAAATACACACAGAATGATCAATATTTGAAACTCATCAAAAAGATCCAGCAAAATGAAAATGTCATCGTCAGGCAATCGGACAAGGGGGGCAATATAGTGTTATGGCCGCGCCAACTATATTTGAAAGAAGCCCTCTCCCAATTGAACAACCCAGATTGTTATAGACATAGTGACATCACCCTGGTGAGGAAAGCCCAGGCAGACTTCTATTCATTACTGATGGGGTGGAGATCTTTTGGTCTGTTAAGCATGGATGAGTTAAAGTACTTAAAAAACGACAATCCATCATGCCGGTCTTATATTTGATCCCAAAGGTTCACAAGAACCCGGTTAACCCCCCGGGAAAACCAATTATTGCAGCTTGCGGGGGATTTCTGGAAAAGACAACCATTTATGTAGACTCATTTCTGCAAGAACATGTACAAAGTTTACCGTCTTTTGTCCAGGATTCCAATGATTTTGTGCACAAAATCGAGGATATAGAGTGGGATCCTGAGTGGTGGCTGATAACATTGGACTTTACATCTTTGTACACCAGTATTAATCACCAAGATGGTCTACGAGCTACAGAGTTTTTCTTGGGACAGAGACCGATTTTGATGGCCGATCACAATCGTATGTTGTTATCTATGATTTCATTCTGTTTGCACCATAATTTCTTTATGTTTAACAACAGACACTACCAGCAGGTCAGGGGTGTTGCCATGGGGGCCTGTTTCTCTCCCAGTTATGCCTGTCTGCATATGGGCTACTGGGAGAGACAGGTCCTCTTTGGTGAACACTCTGACATAGCTACGCGGTCCATTGTACGCTGGTATCATTATATCGACGATGTGTTCCTCATTTGGAGGGGCACTCGTCAGGAAGCTGAGCAATATATTGAGACTTTGAATTGTAACAACTTTAACCTATTGTTCACTTCTGACATTAGTAAGGATCAAGTGCATTTTCTAGACATGACAGTATTAAATGGACAGGACAAACTTGAAACTAGGCTATACAGGAAGCCCACGGCGGGGAACACAGTACTCCATCCCAGCAGCCACCACCCTTCCCATCTCATACGCAGCATCCCCTATGGGGAGATGTTGCGTATCAGACGGCTGAGCAGCATTGATGCTCAATGTCATCTAGCACAGGAGGCTAGCAAAGCTAGATTTTTGGCGAGGGGGTACAATCTTGGGCAAATTGACAAGGCCATTGCTAAGGCTAATGCTCTATCACGTAGCCAAACCCTACAACGTAAAGTCACTACAGTGTCGACTATCTCCCAAGATCAGCCGGTCAGACTGATTTGGGCCTACAACAGGCAACATGGGGCGCTCAGTAAAATCATTACTAGGCACTGGGGTCTAATTAAATGTGACCCTATCATAGGTGATAAAATTCCAGCTACACCATCTATCACCTATAGAAAGGCATTTTCGATGCAGGATGCCCTTGTTAAATCCAGCCCAGAGATCACAATCAATAAGAACTGGTTAGACAAGAGCAAGGGCTTCAGAAAATGCTCTTCCTGCAAAGCATGTCAACATGGGCTTAACAAAACAGAATATGCAGTCCCGTTTACCCCTAGTGCTCGTAAGATCAAGAAACAGTTGACTTGCAAAAGTGAGTTTGTGGTTTATGTGCTGGAGTGTCCGTGGGCCCTGCGGTATGTGGGTAGCACCAAGCTGCAGGTGCACAAGAGGATACTCCAGCACATAAGGGCCATCAATACCAGTGACCCGGCATATACGGTAGCCCGCCACTTCAAAGAGTGCCACAACAACGATAGCACCCTCATGAAATATTATGCTATAGACAGTGTGGGCCCACTGAGAAGAGGGGGAGATAGGGAGGGTGCTCTAAGAAGGTTGGAGACACAATATACAAAATATATACAAAATATATACTGGAAATGGATAGCAGAGCTCCGGGAGGGTTGAACTCAACGGAAGACTTTTACACCTGTCTCTGAATTATTCTACTGTAAGTAAGGCCTGGCCCAGTTGTGTAGTTGGCTTGTTTGTCCTGTTGATTATTCGGACAGGGTAACATGACACTCTTAAAATATCCCATGTCCCGTGCATGTCTAGTACTGCAATTGACCCAGTTGTACAGTGTAGCCTAGGCTTAGGCTACATGAATGTGCAATGAATGCAAGACAGTACTCAAAATGAGAGAATCGATAACAAAAAAAACAAAAAAAGTAAAAATAAACGGTTATTATGTATATTATTATTCACTTTCACTATAATGCCACTTCAGAATGACAAATGATGTATGCATATCCTAAATATAGGTGTATTTGAGGCGAGGCTGCGATATTGTTTGGTATTTCAGAAAGCGTTATCTCCTCTCCTCGGTTTCACCTTAAGACTTAGACAAACTGTTGGCTAGTACAATATAAGTATTCAAGTAAGGATGCTGCGATTTCAGGGACTGGGTAATGCATTTATGCATCCAAGTGTGAAAATTACCCGAAATCTCATCCTTTGTATATAGTGTAATTATGGGACATTGTATATACATTAACCACCAATATGTATATATTTTACACCTTTGATTTTAGCATAGTGTTTTATATACAAAGGTTGGTATTTATTGAATGCTCCAATTGTATTTATGACACGATTTGCACTGTATTTGTACTTTGCACATTGCTCTGTTGCACACTACCAACTCCATATGGGATTATCCCGGGATGTGAGTTTTCCACGTTCAAATATGTTGTCTATGTCTATTGTGGATTGCATTTTACATCTGACCATATTTAACCAATGGCGTTACATTTTGAATGGCATTAGCACTTTAAATTTTGCCTCCTCCCTTGCATGCGTCATGTGACCAAGGCCTCTGTGAAGGCCGAAACGTTACGCTGAGGTGCGCCTTTCCCACAATTGAATAAAACACTGCTCACCTGCATTCTGGGTCTCCTCTCTTCTTCTGCGCCGATGGTATCCAGGATTGGGCTCCAGGCGAAAGAAAACTGAGATTGTTTCATATTTATATATATATTCACTGAAAAAACCATAGGTTATAGACCATATATAGTTAGGGATTAGCATTTAAAAAACCTTATTTTATTTGCACAAAACCATTGAAATTCCATATATAGTTAGTTGCACTAACTATATATCGCGGACCCGCAATCCACTGCTAATGATGTCACATATTACATCATTCATGACATGGTCAGTGACATCACTGATGACATCACTGATGACATCTCAAATGACATCACTGATGACATCACTGACATCTCATTTGACATTACTGATTACATCACTGATGATATCATTTATGTGATAATACATCTTCAGACTCTAATATAACCTTAGATACACTCAGTGTAAACAGGCACTCACAGACTGTCACACATCCATGGAGTTACTCACACACCTAGTCAGTCATGCAAAGAATCAATCACATCTCCATTTCCTTAACTATACAGTTATACACACCTTACTTATTCAAACATATACTAACACATATTTACTCTCTTATACAATCCTTGATACAAGTTCACAATGATTCATACAGCCACTCTCACATTCACTGGCTCTTATGTTCAGTTATTTATATATGTCAACTCTCACATGGAGTGTGTTTTACATATGTACTTACTTTGACATGTAGAACTGAGATATCCATTCACTCACCAATATACTCA
The DNA here is from genome assembly GCF_964263255.1 of Lissotriton vulgaris. Classification (NCBI taxonomy): domain Eukaryota; kingdom Metazoa; phylum Chordata; class Amphibia; order Caudata; family Salamandridae; genus Lissotriton; species Lissotriton vulgaris. The sequence goes on along the minus strand of NC_141689.1, from coordinate 1,532,076,544 downwards.
TGCACACAGTCAACTGTCCATACAGCTGTTTCTACATGCACTTTTGAACCCATACACCTAGGGAATCAACTGCTCACACATCTATGCACAGAGTTATACACCTCCCAGCCACCCACACACATACTCAGTCTCCCATACAAATACTTGGGCAACCATTCAATAACCCATATAGTTACTGATATAGCTACTGATTTAAACATGCAGCAGTTTACAGAAGAACATAAATAATGATTGCCAAATTAAGACACTTTAATCACTAACCCATGCACTCAGTGAGACACATTTAATCATTCTCTCATACAGTCAGTCATGCACCTACTAAATCCTTCATCCAGACACTTATACATCCACTCATTCTTCAATATGTAAGACATATTTTAACTTTACAGAAACATACAGTCACTGGGTGTTGTCATCAGTGATGTCATCGGTGTTGTCATCAGTGATGTCATCAGTGATGTCATTTGAGATGTCATCAGTGATGTCATCAGTGATGTCACTGACCATGTCATGAATGATGTAATATGTGACATCATTAGCAGTGGATTGCGGGTCCGCGATATATAGTTAGTGCAACTAACTATATATGGAATTTCAATGGTTTTGTGCAAATAAAATAAGGTTTTTTAAATGCTAATCCCTAACTATATATGGTCTATAACCTATGGTTTTTTCAGTGAATTTTCAAGGTTTTGTAAATGCAAATTCCTAACTATATATGGTCTATAACCTATGGTTTTTTCTGTGAATTTCATTGGTTTTTTAAAAGCTAATATCTATAGCTGTAAAATATATTCTTTATTAAGTGACGTATCACGTAGCCCGTGAGACGCCTCATGATGCATCGCATAACCGTGACGTATCGTCTCTGCAGCGCAAACCAAACCCAAAACGTAAGCGCGCCAGAACACGCTTAAAGATATATATATATTTTTTTAACCTTAATTAGACAAAATCCACACGTGCACATATCACAAACGTTCAAAAAACACAATATGTCGGACTCCCGTTACGCTGCCGGTTAGCTGCCCGGTTAACGTACCAGGAAGCACCTTTACCGCGAAAAATCGCAATTTTTTTTTTCACCCCCCAGGGAACTTTAATAGCCCCCTCATCAATCCTAGGGGTTCAGGAGGGGTCTGCCTTACCCCTTTCATTCATTTACACCTTTTTTTTTTCCACCTCTTGTCTCTCGATCCCACAGAGAGACAAGATGGCGGCCGCTCCAGACTGTTTACAATGATAACAGCCAATCAGCTTCTCCTCAGACTCCCGTTACACTGCCGGTTAGCTTCCCAGTTAGCTGCCCGGTTAGCTGCCCAGTTCGCGTACCAAGACGCGTCTCTACGGCGAAAAAATCGGATTTTTTTTTTTGTTTTTTTTTTGGCCCCGCGTGGCTTTATAATATCCCCCTCATCAATCCTAGGGGGTCAGAAGGAGTCTACCTTGCCCTCTTTCCTTCATTTCCCCCTTTGTTTTGGCCTCCTCTTGTCTCTCGATCCTACCGAGAGACAAGATGGCGGCCGCTCCGGACTGTTTACAATATTGACAGCCAATCAGCTACTCCTCAGACTCCCGTTACACTGCCGGTTAGCTTCCCGGTTAGCTGCCCGGTTAGCTGCCCGGTTCGCGTACAAAGACGCGTCTCTACGGCGAAAAAATCGGATTTTTTTTTTTTTTTGGGTTACACTGCCGGTTAGCTTCCCGGTTAGCTGCCCGGTTAGCTGCCTGGTTCGCGTACCAAGACGCGTCTCTACGGCGAAAAAATCGGAATTTTTTTTTTTTTTTTGGGCCCGGCGTGGCTCTATAATATCCCCCTCATCAATCCTAGGGGGTCAGAAGGGGTCTACCTTGCCCTCTTTCCTTCATTTCCCCCTTTGTTTTGGCCTCCTCTTGTCTCTCGATCCTACCGAGAGACAAGATGGCGGCCGCTCCGGACTGTTTACAATATTGACAGCCAATCAGCTACTCCTCAGACTCCCGTTACACTGCCGGTTAGCTTCCCGGTTAGCTGCCCGGTTAGCTGCCCGGTTCGCGTACCAAGACGCGTCTCTACGGCGAAAAAATCGGATTTTTTTTTTTTTTTTTTTGGGTTACACTGCCGGTTAGCTTCCCGGTTAGCTGCCCGGTTAGCTGCCCGGTTCGCGTACCAAGACGCGTCTCTACGGCGAAAAAATCGGAATTTTTTTTTTTTTTTGGGTTACACTGCCGGTTAGCTTCCCGGTTAGCTGCCCGGTTAGCTGCCCGGTTCGCGTACCAAGACGCGTCTCTACGGCGAAAAAAATCGGAATTTTTTTTTTTTTTTTTTTTGGGTTACACTGCCGGTTAGCTTCCTGGTTAGCTGCCCGGTTAGCTGCCCGGTTCGCGTACCAAGACGCGTCTCTACGGCGAAAAAATCGGATTTTTTTTTTTTTTTTTTTGGGTTACACTGCCGGTTAGCTTCCCGGTTAGCTGCCCGGTTAGCTGCCCGGTTCGCGTACCAAGACGCGTCTCTACGGCGAAAAAATCGGAAATTTTTTTTTTTTTTGGGTTACACTGCCGGTTAGCTTCCCGGTTAGCTGCCCGGTTAGCTGCCCGGTTCGCGTACCAAGACGCGTCTCTACGGCGAAAAAAATCGGAATTTTTTTTTTTTTTTTTTTTGGGTTACACTGCCGGTTAGCTTCCTGGTTAGCTGCCCGGTTAGCTGCCCGGTTCGCGAACCAAGACGCGTCTCTACGGCGAAAAAAATCGGAATTTTTTTTTTTTTTTGGGGCCCGGCGTGGCTCTATAATATCCCCCTCATCAATCCTAGGGGGTCAGAAGGGGTCTACCTTGCCCCCTTTCCTTCATTTCCCCCTTTGTTTTGGCCTCCTCTTGTCTCTCGATCCTACCGAGAGACAAGATGGCGGCCGCTCCGGACTGTTTAGAATGTTGACAGACACCGGAGAGCCAATCAGCTTCGCTTCGCAAAGTTCCGATACGCGAAAAGTTCGCGAACCGGAGCGCTGCCCGGAGCGCTGTTACAGATATATATCTTGTTTTAAACGTTAATTTCTCAAAATCCACTGAAGCACATATATTGAGACCTAGCAAAGGCACATCGGGCTAACAGTCCCTACAATTTTGCCAAGTTTCGTGGAAATCCATTCAGCCGTTCGGGCTAAAAGTGAGGCCAACCGCCCTATGGAAATTAACATGGGAAAAACGTGTTTTGGGACCCCCCTTTTTTCTCAGCCCCCCCTTGACGAACCCCCCCAAATTTCCAGGAGCTGCTCAGAAACAAAATGTGCCATTTTTCTGAAAATTTCAGCCAATTCCGTCCACAAACGCCAAAGTTATTAGGCATAGAATTTTCAAAAGTTCCATAGAGAAAAAATCCTAACTATATATACCTACTGGCTATCGCCAGTAGGTAATGTACATACATATATATATATTTTTTTTTTCACTGAAACAACCATAGGTTTCAGACATGTTATAGTTAGGAATTAGCATTTAAAAAACCTTAAAAATTCACTGAAAAAAACATCGGTTTTAGGGGTGTTATAGTTAGCTGGACATTTCACTCGTACAAAACCATTGAAATTCCTCCGTTATAGTTAGTTGTACTAACTATAACTCGCGCGCCCACAATCCACTGCTGATGATGTCACATATTACATCATTCATGACATGGTCAGTGACATCACTGATGACGTCTCAAATGACATCACTGATGACATCACTGATGACATCGTCCAGTGAATGTGGTTTGGTTCCATCTTCAAATAAGCATTATATATATAGCAAGCTGTAGTGAAGACTGAGTGGATGTATAAGTGTCTGGATGGAGGATTTAGTAGCACTGTGATTGAATATATGGGATATTGATTGAACTGTGTGAATATCTGTATCACTCTATCTCTCATTGTGTAAACTACTACATAAGTTGGTTACTAGCTATGTGAAAGTCTATGGAACTGATGTAGGTGGCTAACTACCGGTCGGTTACGCCGAAATTCAGGGATTTTCAGCGTTACCGACCAGTATTTGGCTGAGTGCAATGTAGTTGAGTTCATACCTACATGCAAAATAAGGAATCACAAAGTAGAGATTCCTTATTTTGCTCTTGCATTTAAGGAATCGGAAATACTGATTCCTTAAATGCAATGTACGTAGCACTAAAAATAGTGCACTTGAGCCTTAAGGAATCGCTACTTACCACCAACTTCAAGTTGGTGGTAAGTAGCGATTTCCTTTAAAAAAGCACTTTTTTGCTTTTTTAAATGTGCCATGTGGCACACATCCATGCCCTTAGGGCATGTTTATGTGCCACATGTGCACACATGCCCATTTCAGGGGTGCAACAGGAGGTCCTTTGGACACCCTGGCACCCTTGATATAGCTCCTGCTATTAACGATTCAGTAATACCGAATCGCTAATGGTGAATATCTTCCCATTTATTCCTATGGGCCTCTTAACCCATAGGAATGAATGGCTAGGTATTCCTTAATAACGAATCTCAATTACCGATTCGTTATGAAGAAATGTTAAGGAATCGCTAATATTTTAGCAAATCCTTAACCTATTGCAACCTACATTCCATTTCGGTAGTCCTCAATAGCGATTCTGTAAAAATCACTGTTAAGGACTCGCTAAATTGAAGTTACCTACAACTGGCCCTATATTAGTTATTAATTAGTCAAGTGAGTATTTGTATGGGATAGTGAATATGTGTGTGGTTGGGTGGGAGGTGTGTGACTGTCCAAAGATGTGTAAATAGTTGATTTAGTAGGTATATGAGGTTAAGACTGTATGTGGAAACAGTTGTTTGGGTGAGTGAATCTGTTTATGGGTGTTGTGATGACTAAATATATTTCTCAATGATACATGTCCAACAAAGTAGAAATATAAAAGGCAGAGTACGTGACAGTTGTATATAAATAAATATACATAAGACTCAGTGATTGTATGAGTGACTGTAATGAAAACTATCTACTTGTAATAGTGATTTTATAACACAATAAGTATGAGTTACTATCTACATGAATAAATAAAGTGGTGTTTGTATAAGTGTGTAGCTTAGTAAATGTAAGTATGATCAATTATTTGCATAAGTGAGTAGTGAATAGGTGTATAAGTATATTTAATAGTGTTCTATAGATCTTTGTGAGCATGTATGAGTGAATCTATACGTAAGTGTTTAGATGTGTGTGTAGATGTAGGAATCACTGAGTGGGTTTTTAGAAACTTGCATTGGTATGTCAATGGTTTCAAATATGCTACGTTAAAAATGTATACAAGTGTATGATGAGATGTATCAGATTGTCACGTGGATGATGTCATCAGTGATGTCATCAGTGATGTCATTTGAGATTTCATCAGTGATGTCATCAGTGAAGTCACTGACCATGTCATGAATGATGTAATATGTGACATCATCAGCAGTGGATTGCGGGCACGCGAGTTATCGTTAGTACAACTAATTATAATGGAGGAATTTCAATGGTTTTGTATGAGTGAAATGTCCATCTAACTATAACACCCCTTATCATTTGTAAATGACAATTTTTAAATGTATTAATTGTTATATTTATTTTTTGATACTGATTTACTACATTTTTTAAAACTATTTATTTTTAGAAATTTTATTTCTTAAATTACATTACATATTTTTACTATAAATAGAAAAAAAATGTTTTTAGAAATATTGAAATTCTAATATTGTTTTTTTATTTTATATTTTTTTAAAGATATTTCTATATATTTTATATAGCAGGCAATGATATCCTATGGAAGGAAATTCAAGTTACTGGTAAGTACATTTAGAATTACTTTTCAGGATCAGTACTGGGCTCAAAGATGCATCACTGAGGTCTCTCCTGATACCAGGTGAGTAAATCGGAGTTCATAGTTTGGCTGATTTTAAAGGAATATTTCTAAGTTTCAAAAATCAACACTTAGAACCTTTTTCAGCAAAAAGCAGGCAAAGAAATCCTATGGAAGGAAATTTAAGTTACTGGTAAGTACAGTTAGAATTACTTTTCAGGATCAGTACTGGGATCAGAGATGCAGCACTGAGGTCTCTCCTGATAACAGGTGAGTAAATCGGAATTCGTAGTTTGGCTGATTTTAGATCAATTTTTTTAAGTTCCAGAACTCCACACTTAGAAAAATTTCCAAGTGAAACCAGTCAATGTTAGTCTACGGAAGGAAATTCAAGTTACTGGTAAGTATGGTTAGAATTACTTTTCAGGATCAGTATTGGGCTGAAAGACGCAGCACTGAGGTCTCTCCTGATAACAGGTGAGTAAATCGGAATTCGTAGTTCGGCTGATTTTACTTTGGACCAGTATATATAGAGCCACTTTCCTACACCATCCCCTCCCTTCACCACTGTGCAAACACCCCTTGTGGCGCATTTTAAGTTGGGGAAATAATTCCCTTTCAATCCTGAGAGTCCCTAGGGTCCAACTAGCCCACTAGGTACCTCCAGTAAGCGCCACAGAGCTGCGTAGCAGAGAGATGTAAAAAGGGGCACAGTCTAGACCACCTCTCTGCAATGCAGAGAGTGGCGCCTACTGGAAGCACCTGGTGGGCTAGTTGGCCCCCAGCATCCCTCAGGATTGAAGCGGAATTATTTCCCCAACCTAAAACGCGCCACTGGGCGTGTTTGCATACTTCACCTCAGGCCCCGTCTCCTCCCTTCACCACTGTGTAAACGCTCCCTGTGGCCTTTTTAAGTTGTCTGATTAAGTCCCCATGAATCCTGACGGTCCCTAGGTTCCAACAAACCCACTAGGTTCCTCCAGTAAGTGCCACATAGCTGTGTTGCAGAGACGTGTAAAAAGGGGCACAGCCTAGACCACCTCTCTGGAAGCACATGGTGGGCTAGTTGGCCCCCGGAGCTCTCATGATTGAAGGGGAATTTTTCCCCAACTTAAAACGCGCCAAAGGGCGTGCTTGCACACGTCACCTCAGGCCCCTTTCCCTCCCTTCACCACTGTGTAACCGCGCCCTATGTCCGTTCTAAGTTGGGAGATTAAGTCCCCTTGAATCCTGAAGGTCCCTAGGGTCAAACTAGCCCACTAGGTACCTCCAATAAGCGCCACAGAGCTGCGTTGCAGAGAGGTGTAAAAAGGGGCGTGGCCTCTGAACACCTGTCTGCAACACAGCTCCCCAGCGCATACTGGGGATACCTGTTGGGCTATTTGGTCCTCAGGGACGCTCAGTATTGAAAGAGAATTAATTCCCCAATCTAAAATGCGCCACGCGGAGCGTTTGCACAGTGGCGAAGGATATGGGAATGGCCTGAGGTGACATGTCTGCAAACATGCCCTGTGGCACGTTTTAAGTTAGAGAACTGATTCCTCCTCAATCATGTGGGTCCCTCGGGGCCAACTAGCCCACCAGGTACCTTCAGTTGTTGCCAGGGGGCTGCGTTGCAGAGAGGCGTTCCGAGGCCCCTCCCCTTTTTACAACACTCTGCAAAGCAGCTCCGTGGCGCTTACTGGAGGTACCTGGTCGGCTAGTTGGCCCCCAGGGACCCTCAGGATTGATAAGGAATTAATTCCCCAACTTAAACCGCGCCACAGGGTTTGTTTGCACACCTGTGAACTCAGGGCAGGAGGATCATGTCAGGGGTGAGAAGGCACTTTTTTAAATACTAAACATGACGTATTTTAGTGGTACCATAACAGAGCTGACAGTGCCCTGTTGGCAGTCCATGTTCTTCTATGGACCGCTAACACACATAGTGGATTCCTTTAGGGAACACCACTATAGGGTCATAGAGGCTTGCACTTACATGTCACACCTTATATATTATGCACCCTGCCTCCTGGGCTAAGGAGGCCTTCCTTAGGGGTGCCTTAGATACATTAAAGGTAGTGTATGTAACTGTACCACACATGGTGAAGGTACAGTCGAGTTTGAGCAGTTTTCACTGCTCCTGCTGTGCAATGGCAGGCCTGCTGTCAGTAGGTTGTATGGGTCGCCAAGGGTGGTAGAGACTCATGCTGATGCCCTGGAAACGCTTTACCACCAATGCCCTGGTTACCATATACTAGCGACTTATAAGGGGAAAGCTTTTGCCAATTTCGGATTACCAAGTCAAATATAATAGTTTTATGAGAGTGCACAAACACTGGGGTCTGGGGATCACACTCTAGTGCATTATCAGAGTCATAACTATCAGCATTTTGAGCAATAAGTGGGGTGACCATACAAAAAGGGGCACTTTCCTACAATAACATAAGAATAACATAACCTTTGGTTCGAAGTGTATATATGTATAGATCATTCCATGGATGGCAGGTATTGGCTTGCGTAGATGTGTCTATCCCCACACTTCTCTACTACATCCAGGAGTAACTGCAGCTACACACTAGTTTTTAATGCAGTTTCAGCAATATCCACACACCAAAACACTTTGAACATAGGCCTGACAGCACTAACACATTCTGTCTCTCAATTAAAATTGAATGCTTAAGCAACCTATTTGACATTAATTTTCTCTTCAAAGTCATAAAAAGGCATAGCAGCAAAACATATTAAGAGTAAAACTCTGGTCCTCACGTATGACTAAAAAAACTCCCCATAGAGGCCATACTTATTGCACTCCACATAGCGCACAACCTCTCCACAAATGCATTTTTGCGCCTTGTTAGGAGTATGAAGCAAAACGAGCGCTGGTAAGGGCGAAATCGCCGGTATTCTACAACTGCTATTCCCCACGCCCTGACTGGGACACGCCCACTCTGAGGCCACGCCCCCTGCAATACGCTGCATAAGACACGCTGATTCGCAAGTGCGCAGGTAACTTTGAATCCTCCTGAGGGACAGCCGGGAGCAGCCAGATTGACTGAGCATTTATTTGTTTTAAAATTGTAAAATTAGTTTGTTTTTAAAACCACTCACACTTCCTGTCACACAATTGCAGTGTGCAGGCACCCCTTTACCCAGCAAAACGAGCGCTGGTAAGGGCGAAATCGCCGGTATTCTACAACTGCTATTCCCCACGCCCTGACTGGGACACGCCCACTCCGAGGCCACGCCCCCTCCCATCGTCCCTTCACTACAAACATGTGCTTGTGCAGGAAGCGCAGCGGGCGCGACAATTGCACGCCGAAGACGCGCATAAGGCAAGCTCGTCTGCGCTCGTCTGCGATCAGGACGCGACCGGGGCCGGTCCCCCTGCCCGATCCACTAGCCACAACACTGCGTCTTATACTCGGACCGAGCTGCTGTCCTTAAGACCCCCCTCCAGCGCGACCCACTCCTGCTCCACCTTAGACGTTCTGAGCCAGGACTATGCCTGCACAGTCTGTCACTTCTCCTTTTTGGCGTCAGACTTAATAACTCGTCCGACCCCCGCCCCGATTTCGGCTCCTATTCTCGGAGCCCACTCCCCCCTGTCCCTTAGATCTGCCCTTATCAACTGCAGATCACTGAGCAAACACGCCATCGACATCTGGCAGTCCCTCCGGGACAACAACTGGGACTTGCTCTTTTTAACTGAAACGTGGCTGAACGATACCACAAATCCCGCCATTTCCCTTGCCGTACCGGAGGGTTACAGTATTATCTGCACCAACAGACCCAATGGTAAGCCGGGGGGCGGTGTCGCCTTAATCCACAAATCCACATGGACGGTTACCCTTCCCCCATTTGATCAAATTGAATGTATAGAAGGCCTGCCTTTCAGTATCCAAATCTCTCCGTCCTCTTCCTGTTCGGGAATACTTATCTATCGCCCCTCCCCCCATTCTAATACTTCGCACTTACCGGTTCTGATGGATTATATTATTCAGCTTAGCACACGATATGCTAATTTCACTGCCTTAGGAGATTTTAACCTCCACGTTAACAACGAATCCTGTCCGCATAGCAGCCACTTCATTTCCACGCTAGCGGCCTGCAACCTAGTTCAAATAATAACCCTACCCACGCACAAAGCGGGTCACACACTCGACCTAATCTGCTCCAATTTACCTTCTATTCGGGCGCCCCCCCCCCAATTCCGGTTATTTGGTCAGACCATTTCCTTATCTCTTTTGAGATTGATATCCCTCGCCCCACTAGACCCATCATCACTCCTAAAACATCAGGCAGAAATTGGAGCCGCATCTCCTCTGATGCGCTCCTGGAACACCTAAAAAATACCCAACCCTGCCCCTTGTCTGACCCCAACCAAGCGATTGACCATTTGGACGCATGGATCGGTCATGCCTTAGACGCCCTGGCCCCCCTTAAACCCATCAAAACCCATAGGGCCGTACCTTCAGCTCCTTGGTACTCCGACGAGCTTCGGCAGAAAAAGGCCTCTTGTAAATCTCTCAAGCGCCTCTGGAGACAGAAGTATTCCCCGGATAGCAAAACCATCTACAAAACAGCCCTCAAAGAATATCGGAGAATGATTGAGGAGCATAAACGGGATTTTCTGGCTTCCAGAATTAAATTTGCCAGCAATGGCGCCAGGGAGATTTTCAACATTGTTAGATCCTTCACAGACCCCAATGCGCTGACTTGAGCCCAGCCTGCCTCACAGGCGCTATGTGATAAACTCTCACAATTTTTCGAGCACAAAATCGAGACTATTTACTCATCCTTCCCCACCCCCAATAGAGAAGGAGGAGAAGAGCAATCCATCTCTCTCTCACCCCTGTCGTCCACTCTGTCCGATTTTACAGCCATATCGGAAGCCGATTCCACGACAGAACGACATAAATGTAAATCAGGCTCCCCAAATGACTCATGGCCAGCCAAGCAATACAAAAAACTAGCACCCCTACTCAATCCCTACCTGAACCATATCTGGAACGATTCCCTGAGAACGGGTAGCTTCCCTACGAAATGGAAACATGCCTCCTTAGTCCCCATTTTAAAGAAGCCCAATTTGGACCCCGACCTCCCCAGCAATTACAGGCCCATTTCCCTTTTGCCTGCCCCAGCTAAGATCCTGGAAAAGCTGGTACACTCTCAGTTGGCGAACTACATCAAATCCAATGGACTTCTTCATGAATCCCAGCATGGCTTTAGGTCGGGCCACAGCACGGAGTCAGCCCTTATTGAAATGGCTGACTCGGTGAGGTGGACGCTTGACCGAGGGTCGAGGGCGGTGTTAGTGCTGCTGGATCTCTCAGCAGCATTTGACACCGTCTCTCATAAGATCTTGCTGAGAAGGCTGGAGGACTTGGGTTTGGGCGGCTCTGTGTTGAAATGGCTTTCATCTTATCTTTATGACCGCACTCAGCAAGTCTTCACCCCTCCCTTCACTTCCTCTGCCAGATCACTTAAATGGGGAGTCCCACAGGGTTCTTCCCTAAGCCCGCTTTTGTTCAATGTTTACTTCACCCCCCTGGCCAAACTGATTGCTCAGACTGGGATAAAATCCACTTCCTATGCTGACGACATTCAGCTACTTTTTACTTTCGATACCCCCTCCGCCTCCGCCTTCGACCCGCTGAAATCCTGCCTTAGGGAAATCTCTAGTTGGATGGATGCCAACTCCCTCCGTCTCAATGCAGGAAAAACTGAGATCTTGTTCTTCAACTCACCATCTCCCCTTGATTCCAGTCTGTGGTGGCCGGAGGATTTGAGCCAAGCCCCCACGCCCAAAGACTCGGTGAGAAACCTAGGAGTACGTTGGGATAACCACCTCAGTTTCAACACCCAGGTACAAACTGTAGCAGCCTCCTGTTTCGCAAAGATCAGAACTATCAAACAGCTCATTAATTATCTGCCGGCGGACTGCCGTAAGACTGTGATCCAGGCATTAATTATATCCCACCTCGACTATGCCAATGCCCTTTACATTGGCATCACAGCTGGTCTGTGTCACAAACTACAGACGGTTCAAAACGCCGCCGCCCGGCTGGTGGAGAGAATCCCTGCCAGACATCATATCTCTCCACACCTCCGTAAACTGCATTGGCTACCCATTGCTAAAAGATGCGTCTTCAAGGCAATGACGCTAGCTTTCTGAGCGTCCAAAGGCAACGGGTCGGCCCATCTGAAAAACACCCTGCGACCGTATGTCAATTCCAGGGCATTACGCTCCAATTCCCTGTTTTTCCTGGAAACTCCACGATTTAAACGATCTCGTGCAGGTGGAAAAACCTTTGAGGTTTGTGCCACTCAGCGGTGGAACAAGCTCCAGCTGGCTCTACGCACCTGCCAAACAGAATCAGTATTCCGTAAGTCCCTTAAAACCCATCTCTTTTCCTCTTAAACTGGCACCCCGATTCTGGACCTCCTGTTTGCAGAGTTCTTAGCGCCCGTTGGGGCCGCTGTGCGCTTTACAAAACACACAAATAAATAAATATGAAGCACTGTTTACAAATAACTACAAAATGATGCAAACTACTGAACCCTACAGCAATGCAATACAGAGCTAAGTAAATCTCTATTGGCATGTTATCTCTCCGTCTATAAACCTACCAACTTTACTTAGACTCCGATTCAAAGTTGTTCTTCACATTCCAATTCATGCGCAAATGGATGCTTGCACACAGATTGGAATTCTGGATTGTGCATCAATTTCCATATTCTGGTATTTTCTCCTGACAGATTTCACCTGAAAAGCCTGGGGGAATCTATCAGGATAAATTGTGAAGATATGAATTCAAAACATGTAGTAAATCATGTGGTATACACTGATTCCACATGTTAGACTATTATGAGATGAGGTACTCAGGAGTAGTTAATTATATCACCTAATAAGTATCCTACACCGGGGTAGCAGTAATTATGATGTACACTACTTGTCATCTGAATTCTACCTATTTATATGGCCTTAGTCTCCAAATCAGTCTTTGTGCTTCTGTCATGATGATGTCCTTTCAGGAAGATAACTTTTAATATATTAGTCTAAGTTTTAGGACATCAAACCCACCTAGTTTGCCCAGTTTCCTACCCACTGTAGATTCATATCCTCTAATAAATCACCACTTCTCTGTTTGCTCTGACAATACTAATACATATAAACAAAGGAGGGTGTGTATGTTTGTGCATGTGTCTGTGTGTGTGCTTTTGTTAACCCATGCTATGAGGACCTCGTAGTGTTGATAAACCCTGTGTTTATGTGTGTAAGGAGAATAGGAGGACCCATCATTTCTGTTCATTTCTTGCAGGCACCAGTCATGTCTATGCTTTTGCTCACTGATAACATCATAGAGGATAGCTAAAGAGATAAACAAGATCGTGCATATATCTTGTTTAAAGACCACAGACTCACCTAATATATCAAATGCCCTGTCTACTACAACCTTGTGGACTGTGCTTAAGGGGACATTTATAACCTGGTAGGCAGTCGGTACATCTGCCAGGAGGGATAAGCACATGGCCTCTGCCACTTGGGCAGAAGACTTGCACGCTGTTTAGTGATCCCCATCTGCCTGTCTCACATTTCAGTGCTGTGAGGGAAGCCATGGCAGTGGAACCCCCTTCAGAGCACTGCAGGCTTGCTTAGTGGACCCCACTTTTAAAGCACACACTGTGTACATTTCTGTGTATTGAGGAAATATACTCTCAAGTCAAATTTCTTTTTTCCTCAATACAAAATACATTCATCCTGCCTCTAAACCACCCACCCCATGTTTTGGGCAGGGGAAATGAGTGATGTTGGCCTGTCCCTCAATAGGGTGTGATGACCATCATTGGAACTTGATGGTCTCTTGATGGATGGACCTCCAGGTCAGAGGTTTGCACCAACTGAGCCAATGGAGGCTATTTTGGTGTAAACATGGTCCTTTCACCAACTCCAAATAGAGTGGGTGAATGGCAAGGTTGGTGGGCAGAAGCATTGCAAAGTTATTGCATTGCACCTGCTCTGCTAAACTCTAAATAAGGCCTTGGTTTCACCTCTGTCTTCACTCCTGGTGCCATGAAGCTGCCAGCAGTTTTTATATAGTGCTAAAAAAACACCAAACATAATCTGTTAAATATCCATCCACTGTTCTTTAGAGAGTAGGTTAGGCAAATCCAGTTGATGTCAGGGGAAGTGAAACAGAGTTCAATATAGGTAAAAAATATACAATTTACTTTTAGCAAAACATAAACATATATGTATGCACACATATCATGCTTTGGAAGCAATGCATAAATGTCAGCAGTTCATGCATTACAAGTTGTACTGCTAGTAAGAACTCCTTTATTTAAATTTCTATTTCTCAGGTCTATAATTCTCATAGGCTCTATTTCCAGGCAGTCTCAATTTTCATCAATCTTCCCTATTTCAAAATGACTGTTCTCCCTTCCAAGTTGTTTGTGAAAATGTGCCCTATATTTTTTATGAGGCAGTCATGATTTTATTGCCCAGCTTCCAGTTTCATCGGGTCTCATGCAGGGGGTGTACAATTCTTTCACCTTGTTTGTCACTTCTCTCACAGCTCTCCCAATGATTAAGGTAGAAACAGAGGTATCCTCCTTGCTTTCCTCCCTAAAGCTGGGCTCCACAGATCATGTCAGTGAGGACTTTAACATGCTTTTACCTTCATCCATAATACCAGTTTTCATCTTGCACTGTCCCTAGTGAATGGCAGAAATGGGCTGTCAAACCCCATTTAAAGAAGTCAGCCTTAGATCCAAGGGCAGATGCTAACTATAGGCGCATTTGTCTTTTCCTAACAGTCTCTAAAATTGGTGAGAAGTTCTAGCAAACATGCTTTCTAAACATCTTGAAGACCACCAGTTATTAGATGCTAGCTGGATGAATTAAGGCCTGGTTTTGGCACTGACACAGACCCTGCGGCTGTACTAAATGACACCAGACAAGATTACAATGATGACATCTCCACCTCCCTACTTCTGCTGTTGCGGTTGTGTCATCCTCTTATTTCCAAATAAAGAATCTTGAAGTAAAAAAGTACTATTATTCTGTGCCATATTAAAGCTTGTGTTGTTAATGCTATCATCAATTCTAGATTGAACTATGCCAATGCTTGCTACATTGGCATTCATGAATCTGCTATTTACAAGCTTCTGGGTGTTCAAGATATGACAGCCTATTTGTTGTGCATTTCAGGAACATTTAAATGTTATCCAAGGCTCGCCATAAGTAGCACTATTATTAAATATGGAACATGCTCCTTCTACCTTTTGTTACAAGTCTAAGCAATCTCTTCATTAGAAATATTCAGTGGTGGCTTGCGCCCGAGAGGAATGGTGGCGTTCCTGTGACTCTCCTGCGGTGTCGGAGGTTCGGGCGGCGTTTTCTTGGCAGCATCGCTTACGCACCCACATCATGATGTGATAGGTGCCATGCGAATATCCCTGGACTTGGAGGATTCCTTTTTTGTCGCTCTTTGACACAGATGGAAGGTATTTTGAGCCTATTGAACGGGGACGCGCTTCGTTGAGCTCGCTTCCGCCATTTTGTCCTCTTTCTTGTCGCTGACGGAGCTCTTTCCCTACGCGACGTTTGAAGATAGGCTCTGGTTCCTTCTACTCCCGCTGCATTTGGATGCCCTCACAATGCCGTAGGTGCACTTTTAATATGCCCCATGGTTTGCTGGATGCTTTTCCTTTCCATATTTAATTTCCTCACAGCGCGACCAGCTGCAAATGGAAACCCCCCAATTTTGTGCACTTTCTAAATAGAGCTGATTGTTGCTGCACCGTTTTCTCTTTCAGCATTGTGGTAATTTGACACTTTATTTCATTTTTCTTCAGCCTTCCTTCATTTCTGACATACCATTAAGGCTCTACTTCGCACTCTGCATATACCATGAGTTAGAGACTGGACATATTTTTTCTCTGAGAGTTTGACTGAATTCCTGTAATGTTTTACTCCATTGAGGTGACGACTTTAAGCTTAATGTATGTTTACTCATGAAGTTATTTATACTAAATGTATTGATCGCATGTATTACTATCTATTACTCTCTACCACATTTTCATAATGTTATGTTATATTTCTACAGGATATTTTTTGTTATTATTGTATTAATGTTGCTACGCTTACAGTAATAGGGCGATTTACCCCAGTGTTGGGTTCACGTTATTTTTGCTCTTAATACGGATTTTCTTCTTCTATGCTTTGCTATTCTATGTCTTTAGACTGTTTTCCTCAGGTCTATGGGCAGGACCCCATGTGGGTCCTGGACACGTCATTGTTCCGTGTGGACTTCCAACCCTCCACCCTTCGTATGTCTTGGATTGTATGTAAGTTTTCTTTCTTCATTACTCTTTATTTTTTTCATGCTCTCTTTCCTCTTTCTCTTTTCTTTCTCTTTTTGCACATTTTCTTCTCTCTTTGGTCTTCCTCATTCCCTCTTTATATTCTGCAATCTTCCTCTCTCTTACAGAGGTTGCATTTTCGCTTTGTTTCCTTTCTCTCTTGCTTCTTCTTTCTAATTCAGTTCACTTACTTTTTGTGCAGTTGGTTTGATATTGCTTGGATTTTCATTGCTTTCATATGTCATTCTTATTGGCATTTTTTGTACTTCTACATCCTTAATTTATGCCTTTAAAACGTATTTCTTTGAATGTCAGAGGTTTACATTCACCTATTAAGCGTCAGAGGGTTCCGACTAAGTATGGTCGGAAAATCCGTTCCGCTCGCGGATTTTGAGGATTTTTGGTAAATTCGCAATCCGCGAGATTTGCGAATTTCCCGCAAAATCCGCAAATCCGCGAGCAGCGGGTTTTATGGCTTGCTCGCACTGTTCGCGTGAGTTTGCGGCTTCCCAGTTCAACTTCGCGCCCCGCGAATAAGCGCTAAATTGCAGAAATACGATCTTAGCAAAACTGAAACTACTTACCAGGTTCAAAAGTTCAAGCTCATCATTAATAGCCATTTCCTGTAGTGCTTCCTGAGGGGCCCCTCCAGAGTTCAGTTGCCTACTTTCAACTATTATGTGACCCTGCTCTGACCCTCAGAATAGTTACACATATGCCACAAAGGTCCTGAATTACAGCTAAGGGAGACAAGCAGGAGCCAGGCTGGAAGTTCAAATCCAGTGACACATTAATCAGCCCCTAATTCATTATTGTCAGTTGGGGCAGGGCAGGTGTTGTAACTAATTTTGCAACAATGAAAGCACTTAGCAAGTGCAAAAGATCACTAATCAGGAAGCACTAAGGAAGCAGGTGCCAGCTAAAAAAATATTCTGTGACACATTAATCAGCCCCAAATTAATTCAGGTCACTTGAGGCAGGGAAGGTGTGCTTTGCTTTGCCACAATAATGTACACTGGACAACCAGAGGGTGCTGTGCTGAAACAGAGGGTGGCATGGGTGGGCCAGAGGGTGGCATGAGTAGTCAGAGAGTGGCAGTGGTGACAGAGGGTGGCAGTGATGAAGAAGAGTGTCCCAAACAGGCTGGACACGTAGAAACAACAAGTTCGCAAAACTTGCGACCCGACAGGTAAGTTCGCGTTTGCGAAATTGTACAAAAACCCTCGCGAACTAGCAGAAACCCGCGCGAACACAAAAAAAAAAATTCGCGAGAATTCGCAGATTTTGCAGATTGCGAGTTCGCAAATCCGCAAAATTCACGAACGCGAGATTCGCAAAATTTGCCCATGCTTAGTTCCGACACATTTGGCTAAACTGGGAGCAGATGTTGCTTGTTTACAAGAATCTCATTTGACTTGTGATGAGTCTGCGAAACTCAAAAGGGCATGGGTAGGTGATGTTCTTTTTTCTCCAGGTGATGGCAAACGTAACAGAGTTATTATTCTTTTCCGCAAGTCCCTTTCCATTAAGATTTTATCTCATTGTAACGATCAGGCGGGCAGGTGGGTTCTTGTTAAATTAATAATTGAAAATGTCCCGGTCTCCTTATTGAACATATATGCACCCACAATTGGTGACCCTTCTTTTTGGACTTTATTAGCTCAGCGAATTGCACAATATTATGATTACAACTTTATCATTTCTGGTGACTGTGATGAAATCCTGGACCCATTTTTGGATCGAAATTCTCCAGCTCCTTTCACACCTCATAAATCTCACAAATCATTCCTACATACCATTAAACAACACAAGCTCATAGATGCTTGGAGACTCTGCAACCCTAACCTATGAGAATACTCCTTTTACTCCTTTTACTCTCACCTGTACATCATACTCAATCCCGCTTAGATTACATCCTTGTCTCTCACAATATTTCTCAGTCATTGATAAAGGCGGATATTGGTTCTATATTGATTTCTGATCATGCCCCTGTACTCATACACCTTGATATTTTACACAAGCCCAATCTACCCCGCAAATGGCATTTTAATAATGCCCTTCTTCTCAACCCCATATTCACATCATCTTTTACTTCTTTTTTTCATGAATATGTCGCCATTAATCAAACAGATGGTATGTCCTTTCAGGTTATTTGGGATGCTTTCAAAGCTTCAGCTAGGGACTTTATTATTCGTTTTGTCTCCAACAAACGTAAAACAGCTTCACAAAGACTTATGCTGGGTATACTGGTGTGATTATAAGTTATTCCTGCCCCACGAAGAAAGAGAGAAGAAAGGGGTGGGGGTGTGGAAACGATAAACAGGAGAATCATACTGGGGAGGTTTCCTGGTAACAGAAATCCACGAACAAAGAGGACAACTGTGGATTCAGCTGAATTCTCCAAGAACCAGGTTATTGCAGATTAACTAACTGAAGGCTAAATACTCCCAAGGATTAATGTGTACCTTGCCTGATTACACGCATGATCTTTGACCTTTTTCTTTAGGTGGAAGAATATTATAATTGTTTTGTGCTAATATGTCTTCATGATATTACCTGCCTTCTCCATCCTAGGCATTACTTTGCTTGATAATTAATGTCACCATCTGCTTGATTTTTACTGAAGTGACTCACAACTAATTCGTTCTAGGCCCCTCTCTAATTAATTTAATGAGCAAATGAGGTATGACCTGAACTGGATTCTTGCATCTATCCTGTTGAACAGAACTATGGCTAACTAAGGTTTACTAGTAATACATGTAACACAGGATTTAATGTCATGTCATGTGTTCAGAGGGACAGGAACACGGAATGTAAAATGATGAACTGCTAATGCTGATGCAAATGAAATCAAACTTAAGGAAAAGATAAAACTTTTCTACTTTTCTAAAGACAGTGTGATGTAATTTTTGAAGTGGGGGTGCACTGAATTACTATATTAAGTGTGTCGAAAGTACAACACCAAAGCCTTAGAGTTAGGCCTTTCCACTTGGTGCCAAGCTACCCTAGGTGGACCGGTGACCCCAGGTCCAACATATCCCTCTCAAACATTTTAAGAAAATTAACTCTATTTTATCCTCTTTTTTATGGGGACATAAGAAATCACGCATGTCTATTCGTAAATTAATTCGTCCAAAATCGGAAGGTGGGACGAATTTCCCAGACTTCTCTCTTTATCATAAATCTTTCATTCTAACTCAATCGTCACAGTGGCTCTCTGACCCTTCTGCACCTTGCCCTCTCTGAACTACATTAGAACGGTATTTCATTTCTCCTTTTTCCTTTCAGGAATACCGATCCTTTACATGCAAACCACAACCCGTTTCCACTCCTATACTTAAATTCACTTCTAAACTTATTCCATCTACACCTTCGCCATCTTTTCTTAATTCTCCCATATGTTATAACTTACACATCCTAATTAACAATAAACTTTTTATTGGAAGACCTGGAAGCAAAGTGGGCTGATTTGGGTCAATCACTTATATAATCGGGATTTAATTCTGCTCTTTGCACAAGCTCGTGTTGTCTTTGATTTCCCTTCATCTTTTTGCTCTAAATACTCCCTCCTAACACAAGCTATCTACTCTGCTTCCCTCACTTTTCCACCACCTCCTTTAAACAGTTCTCTCGATTCTGCTCATACGGCTAAACTGCATTCTCTGTTGCTTGCTCACTCTAAAGCTTCTACCATTTACAATTTTTGACATACCTCATCCGCACCAAGAAACAGAACTCAGACGGAATTATTGTGGGAGAAGGACTTTGACACCTCTTGGAATGTTGACGCCTGGGATAAAATTTGGCTTAAACTTAGGAAATCCTCCAGAGCTGCAAACACGACGCTAACGCTCTTCTTTATCTATAATAGACTTCTATTCTCCCCTCTTGCCTTCCACTCATTCCACTCTGATGTTTCACATGAATGTTGGTCTTGCTCGGCCCAACATGCTGATTTATTCCATTAACTCTTTAATTGTAAATTTGTTTGGCCTTTTTGGGAAAAGGTGTGGACTCAACTAAACTCGATTTTTTAGTCCACTCATCCCTTTTCAACACTGCATGTCTTTTTAGGCAGCTTATCTTCCATCAGGAAACATTCTGATTTAATGTCAAAATAATTGACCTCTTAATAGCAGTAGCCTTCCAGCAAACAACGAGAAACTGGAAGGATCTCACTAAGCTTTCATACCAAGCATGGTGGTATGCGGTATATTATAATCATAGGCTGGACACTACATGTGTATATTCATCACATTTGGCATCCAAACGTTCTGATTTATGGGCTCCAGTTATTTTATTCATTGATGCTAGTTCTCAATGCTCTACTACCCCTAGATCTCTGCAGCAAGAAGTTGCTAAACCTCCATGACTTCCTTTGTGTTAATTTATACCTCTATTTATGCCTTCTTTTGTACACTATAGCTTATGTTATCATTATTTTTGACTGTATTTGCATTTCTTACTTGTAATGTTTTAACTCTGTTTATTTTCTAAACCCATTTGATACATTGTATATGAGCCTACTGCCTTCATTGTTTTTATATTCTGCACATTGTTGTAATTATTTTGTCCTAATAAACTTCTTCTGAACGTAAAAAGAAATATTCAGTGGTGGGTGGGGCAGATTGGGTGTTGTTTTCTATATTTGGAATACACTTCATCTTGGCACAATAGAGAACAATTCTATATTTAGGAATGGCCTTAAAATCAGTCTATTGTATCATCCTCATATGTTTTTGATGTTAGTGGTCAGCTTGGCGCCAAGATGCCTTAGGGCAATCATACCAATTTAAAAGTAGCAACTCAATTCAACTGACATCTTGCAGGTATAGATTTTCAATATATTTAGTGGGTGCCCCTGAAAATAAAAGCAGGGCTATAGCAATTTTAGAAGAAATCAAGCAAAAATGTTGGGTTGCAGCTGTTGTCCTTTGGTGATGGACCTTTGTCATCTGAGTACTAAGGCAGGTGTCCGATGCCTAACCCATGGGTAGACTGAGAGATAACTCTGTTATCAGTTATGTCAAGCCTGAACATATACTTTATGTCTAATCAAAGGTATACAGCTGCCACCTAAAGCAAACACCTCTATGATCAGACTTAAACTGAATTATAAGGCAGATGCAGAATTTGCTTTGACATCTGCCTAGTGAATTGTTTCTCCGGGGTGTTGTCTGTGAAAAGGCTATACACTCCTACTCCCCTTGTGTAGGCAGTGTTTTGCTCTGTCCTGCCTCTTTAAAGTAGTGTAGTTTGGCATGAAACAATTGTGAAATTATGATGGGTGTGTCAAAAACAGCATAACTTTAATATTCTGTTTTATAGTTTGCCAATGCAAAAGCATTGCATAATGAAACCACTAACTTCTGCAATATTTGTTCCAGTGTACTACTGACAAACTGGTAACCATATTCTCTGTCTGGGATCTCTTTTGTGTCCCATTCAAAGCTGTCCTTTCCTGTACACAGGTAGGCTAATTGCTATAAACAGGCTATACATTTAGGAACAATCATTATGGAGAATATGGTTATTCTTTTCAAATGAATTTTAGAGTAATTTGTAACAAATGCTGAATGCACATTGCCACTTCAGGACTTAGGAACAACATTGATATTTTAGTGCCTTTGTTGTGAAGTGGAACACAATTCACAGCAGGGTGTTGTTATTATAACACATACTATTTGTGTTTCTGTTGGAGTAACATCTTTGCAAGACACTGCCCATCAACCACCCATTCTTTGAGCCTGTACTGAATGTGAGCTGGTGGTTGCCGGTGGGGCCACCGGCACATATTTTTGTGGACAGATTACTGAGTGCAAGAGAATAAAAACACTCAGATCAGAAAGAGGGAGGAAGAGGGCAAAATGTCACAAAGAAAGAAAGTAGGAACCTGCAAGAATGAGAAAAAATGGCATGGAGTGTCTTCCAGTGGATTAAAGACGGTGAGCTTTGGCATTGGGCGCACTGATGTTTAATTACACCAGCACCGGCTTCTGAACTGAGCTCAGGCACCAGCACTCCTTCTTTCAAAAATTAGGCGCTGCTATGTGCTCTGGAGCTTGAAGGAATGTGTGTATCCTTTGCATGACAGAACATCATATATTGCAAACTTATTTCAAGACAACTACCTTTTTGTCAGCTGTTTAGGCATGGTGGCTTCCTGCATGGTTCTAGCCCAGTCATCTCACATGAGAACTGCTCAATTTGGGGTGCTAACAACAGCTGGTTTTGTCATTTAGATTAGCACAGATTTCTGGCAGAGTAATTAGCAGGAGTAAATTTTACCAACTGATTGATACACAATTTTTCATCTCAGGGGGAATATAAGATGCATTCGGAATCAAATTGGAGACTTGCCAGCCACACATCCCGTAATCAGGTATGTTAACCACTAAGCTCAATATTCTGAGACCTGTACATGTGTGTGGCCTCAAACAAGCATATGTTGCAAGGTCCCGATGAGCTGACTGAAAACGTACCTTTGATTAACAGTCAAACAGGAGCCTCTTAAAATGGAATTTTAACATCTTTCTTAATATTTCAGAAGGACTTTGTATTTTTTGAGAGACAAACAGGAGTGGGATGTTTTTAGCATATGGACTTCAAAAGCCCAATGCACAAACCTGGTCCTACTTAGTTCTTGGGTAATTGTCAAGAACTCCCTTGTGTGGCTTGCTGTTCACTGATTCATTTTGAAAAAGAGATATTACCGGCCCTTTTGATAAATCTATGGTCTGCAGTATCTATTGCACTGAGTTATTTTTATGGTCAACAAATTCCAGGTTGCAGCGGATATTTTTAATCTCCGCCTGCTCCCCTATATATCACAAGTTGGTTGATTTCTTGTCCACCTTGATTAATCTAGTTCTGCCTGAGGCCAGGGTTTCAGATGACAGGTGTGTTATTGTAGCTTCTGTGGCATTCAATCGTCCGTTTTAAGAGCTCTGTAGGTGGTCTCAAACTCCTCAGTGGTAACTGCTCCAAAAAGGCCTAAAGTGGCTGTGTGGTAAGTCCTCTGCTGTAGTAGACAGACCGTACAGCAGCTTATCGAGGAGGAAGGTACACCTGGAGTGCTTCACCAGGATCCGCAGTTTGACTGTCATGTTCGAGTTTTAAATATTATATAGGAATCATGTCAAGTGTAGGACCAGATGTGTGCATTGGGCTTTTTACTTTCAGGTGGAACGGCAAAGCTAATAGATGGAGAAATTGTACGAGTAATGTATGACGTTTTTAGCCACTGTCTTCTAGATGAAGGTGTGCTTAACAAATTCCTTTAGGGATGCCTGGTTATGTACACGAGTGAGATTGAAGAGTTTATCATTGCTGCAGTGAATGCGTGCTTAGGGATTATTATTATTATACAACATGCAACCACATTCTTGGATAATGTGTTCCCATTGTGAAGTAGTTCCTTGTCGGTTAGTGCAGCAGTCTAAATGATTGCTTCTCTGACTTCTCTCTTGTGCTTTCTATTTCTATGGATTGTCTTTAGTGCCCAGAATGAGGAGGCGTTATGCTCTCTGAAATATGTGTCTGATAGGCCAACAATGTGGCAGTTAATTTGCCATTGTTTTTCCTGTGTGTTCCAGTTATCCTTCTTAGCTGTGTGTGAGTTGAAGTGATCCAATTTTAAGCAGACATTGTGTAAATTTCAAGATGAGGTGGTGCACTGGTGAGGAGTAGAGGACAAAGTGTACTCCGAGGGGTTACTTACTTTTGCCCCTAATTGTGGAGCGTGTAGGCAGGATGTGTCAAGTTCGACAGGCCACCGTTTGCATGACGGAGGATCTGTGACAGAGCTCCTTGGAGTTTTCAGATGAGAAGACACCAAAATGATTTGAGCCATTATGCTGTTGTACCATGATGAAATTGGTGGAGACGTGTGGTGTGTTTAAAGGAGAGAGCAGCTGGACTGAGTTAGAGATGTGGGGGTATGTTGACTATTTACTTTAGTGATGCTCTGGTGGTGCAAATTACAAATTCATATCTATGAGGTCACGCAGGCCACTATGTGTGGATTTGGATGG
Organism: Lissotriton vulgaris; assembly: GCF_964263255.1. Taxonomy (NCBI): domain Eukaryota; kingdom Metazoa; phylum Chordata; class Amphibia; order Caudata; family Salamandridae; genus Lissotriton; species Lissotriton vulgaris. The sequence continues at coordinate 1,532,052,373 of NC_141689.1, read as the reverse complement.
GCTCATAGATATGGAATAAAGCAAGGCAGCGTAAAATGCTGCATTGCCGTACTATGCGCTCGGAATGCGTTCCATGGGAATTGCAGTGGACTTTCCCACGCAACTCCCTTGGATTTTGATGCTGCCCCAGCTTCACAAGATCATGTAAACCTGGGGAAGAGCCAAATTCTTACACCTTTAGAGGTGAGGTGTAACAAGGAGAAACATCTTTATTTCGCCTATTTTTTTCCTCTAATTGTGCTGCATTCTGCTGTACACATAGAAAGAGGAAAATGCCTCTTAGGATTGTTTCTGTGCAGGAAGGTATGTACCCCTCCCTGAAAGAAAACAATCCTGCTGACAACACAGGCACCTTTGTACCTTGGTGCAAGGAGACCTGCGTTGGCACTAGGCTGCTGAAACAGTACGAGTACAGGGGAAAGGATAGGGATGCACCATCAATATGGTGCATTCCTGCCCTAGTGCAGCAAGATGACTTGCTGCGCTGCTCTATGCCTGATCCCCATAAATGAGGGAAGTGGTTTGCAGGGTCATGAGGTAACGCTTTGTTTGATCTTATTCAGCCTGTGCAAGGTCTATTTGAAGTCTGACATTGTTTTACTAGTTCCTGAGAGAGATAATTTTCATGGCTTCCTTATATTTCAGAGTATTTGATAAGGACCAAGGGAATGTTTCCGACTATTTCAATCGGTTGTTATGACGAAATAACTCCTTTTATGCCTATGTTTAGACTATGGTGTGAGTCTGTGATGAGAGTCTCTTTGGATGTTCTAATATTCTGTATTTTGGTGCTGTAATTATGGGGTTATTTGATTTGTGGTAGGGGTCTCCTCAGAAAGGTGCCCAAGGACAGGTTGTAGTAGGCCAGGGGTGTTATGTGTACCTGTGCTGGTCAAGATAAGCACTAGCCAGTGTGGGCTGTGGGCGTTGGAAGTGCAAAGTTTCAGATCTATGCATCAAGAAGCTGACGCTCAGGCAGTGGCCAGCAGGGGTAGGGTGGTCCTGGTGACAGGTTTAATCACAGTTGGAAGGTTGGAGGGGAGAATGCAGTGGTTAATATTAATTTCTACTGAAGGTAAGGAAAGCGTGTTACTTAGGATGTGTATTCAAGGTGAAAATCACTCTGGATGCGAATGCATGGCTAGGCACTAGGGGCAGGATTGACGACAATCTCCATGGTGCTGTGACTCAACACACACAGTGGCCTAACACGGCTAACTTCCTTGCTTTGACTTTTTACTGCCAGCTGTAAGTGTGGTGCATCCATTTGAAGTTTTTCCATTTCTACTCATCACCAACGTTTTATGATTATTTGTTATGTTATTTCAAGGGGGAGCTCGTCTTTTGAAAGATGACTCACAAACAGACAAGGTCCCTTTGAAATTATTGGCAAGTCCCAAGCGTGCATTAATAATTGTAAAAGTATAACTTATGGTGAAGAGCAATCAGCTGGTGCTATGGCAGCCTAGTACTAGGCTGATGCTCAGGACACCCCTTTCAAGGATGGGACATGAAGAAGCCATCCTGTTGAGGACACCATGAATGATTGCATCAACCCCAAGTGCAGTGCTTCCACTTTGTAAAGTGTGGTCTTTATACAATCACAAATTGTATTTTCTGAGAAGATAAAAGCAGATCATGGATATTCTAAGAACATCATTCTTAGTCCTTCATCTCACACCTGTAGTATTTTGTGGTACCGTAACATAAACTCAACTAGATATTCAACCTCAGCAAAATGTTTTGTTCTCTGTTATGAAGGGGACTTCAGAAAGCACTTTGCACAAACCTGATACCCCAGAAGGCAAACCATCTCTTGACTTTAGCACACCACAGTGGAGAAGTGTGGCTCAATGATTAGAGCGGCAGACCCTGATGCAGAGGTCTAGCCCGGGACCAGGGTTCAATTCCCCGCCTCGGTGGGTCTTGGGCTCAAAATTCCACGGACCTGATAATTCTCGCCTCGGTGCCTATTCCAATCATGGAGTCCCACTCTGCAACTCTGGGCAATAGCTTGCTTAATCTCCACAACGACCCCCACAATGCTAAGGATGCCTGGCCTCCACCTTGGGGGTGCCCAGGAGTGGACACCTCACAGGGAAAGCCAGGATGGGTTCCACAGCGGTATTCGTACAAGTGCCTTGAGACCCTTGTGGGTGAGTAGTGTGCTATACAAGTATCAATTTACATTTACATTTACCATTGCCTCCGGAACTAATGGCTGGTTTGCTGCTTTGTGTACTTTTGACAACGGTACTAATTGGAGGACAGAGAACATAGCTTTCATTCAAGTGTCTCAACAATTAAATAATAATAATAATTTGCTGCTCAGGCTGTAATCAAAGCTCATATTGCTCTAAAAGGTTTGCAGACACACGTTATGGCCAAGGACGTCCTTCTCCTTCATCAGCCCATTCCTAGGATGCTCTCCTTATCATACCCTACACTCTTATTATCCTGTCCTACATTACTCACCACTTTTCTCCATCCCTCCGGCATTTACCTTTCCTATTGATTAGCCTCCCTCCGTATACATTCTCAGGCACTTGTCTTCAGTTCCACTCTTTTCCGTTGTGAAAGGGTTTATCTAGATTTGACACAAATCAATTAAGGGGCTGATAGAAATGTTGTAATTCTATCTATTGTAGTGAACAAATTAGTCTTAGAAACATGGTAACGTAGCGCCTATACATTTGCCTCACTTAAAAATTTGGTTTTTATACTAGTTTAGGGTGCATATAAATATGGAAAATAATTTTTACATTCGATTTTGATGTACTAGAATAGAGATAGGATGTATTCCTATATTTGTTTACTACACTCACTAAAACAGCAAGGATAAAAAAAACAAAATGAGTTGGCCTATTTCTTTCAGAAACATTCATAGGAGCCTGGATGCATGAACACCTCTTCCTTTGATAAACTAAGGATCCACATCAGAAACAGGCACATATTTGTATACAGCTCTGAGAAGCTTGCACAATGTCCTGCTTTGGTCCAGTTTTTTTGCTCTGATTTATGGGACTTGAAGTCCTGTTCATTCCATTATCAAACAGGACAACAAGTTCAAGACTTCAGAGAAAAAACCTAGACTGGAGCACTACATCGCACATGGACCTGGGAAACCTGTCAGCAGTGTGCACAACACATCTATGGATTAGTTTCTGAGGAGTGCAAGTAACTGTATTAAAGTGAAACCCTTTATCATGGTTCATTTTTAATAGGCGAGCCAAGTAAAAGTCAAAGTTGATCGCATGCGAAGTAAGGTAGTGTAGTTTCATTAAATCATGCATTAAAACACTATGGACCTAATTGTATTAGGTACACAGAGTACACATAACACCAAAAAAGAATTAATATAATTTACCCCAAAGTGCTGGCTAAATTCCCTAGATGTGCTGAGACTGATGCAGTTTGGGACAGCCCTGACTTAGATGAGTGCTGGGGAAAGGTTGGGGCAGTGCTGCAGGCCTCAATGGATAGGAGAATACCCATAACTCCAGAAGGATCCTTACTGCACCTCTATGCTAAGCCTAAGACTAAACAAGTAACAAATAGAGTCAATGATTTGGCATTGGTATTGGCAAACTGGCAGATTCCTAGGGACTGGAAGAACCCCAGGAGATCCAAGTGCCACATATGGTTGAAGGAATTGAAAAAAATGGGCAGAAGCTGAGGAGCCCCTCCTGAAGAGAAAAATAAAAAGAGGACGCAGGAAAGTGGATTTCATCAGAGTATAGGACAGAGTAGTTGTTTCCATACCGGATGAGGGCGAGGAACAAATCCACCAAAAAAATGGGCATCGCACAGCGTAGGATAATTCCTTAGGAGTGGACACAGAGATGCCAGATGCAACACTTTCCCGGACCCCCTCCTGACAGTTACAAGTAATGTAACTAGTAAAAATAGTATTAATCATCAGTAAAATAGTCTGCGCACAGCACACAAATAGCTTAAAGAAACAATATGCAAGCCAATTCAATAAGGCCTGATCAAATTGCCAGATCATTAGACTAAGCAGCTGAGCGTTCTGTATGATGCTTTGTTTTTTTTTAACACTGGGCGGGATTAAATGTGAGATTGTTCTTTTCAACCTTATTAAATCATGTTTTCTTAAAAGGTGTTAGGGGCTTTTACATCAAGTACTCACGGACTTGGAAGGATTGTTGATTAATTATGCTGTATTTCTTTTTCTTTTTTCTTTTTTCTTTTTGTGATTGTTGTTTCTGGTTTAAATTAACTAATAAACTATACATATGATTGATTGGCAAGACCAAAGTGTGCTCATGTGTGGACACAAAGCTCAAATGAGTTGCTTGCAAATACATATGAGTCTTCTTATAGGATTTAGAACAATATGGAGAATTTATGTATACACACCTAAAAACAATTGTGACACATTTATTACATAACAATCTGTTAGCAACAGGAACTGAAATGCTACATGACAATAGAAGCATTTTCTATTGATTCCAGTCCAGACACATGTCTTTAAATTAAAATACAAATCCATTAAATAAGGCTTTCTGTGCGGGCATTAATTACATTCATATAACTTTCCACTAAAATTAAAATAACAACTTTGAAATATATTTCATTAACTAATTTCTTTGCACACTTCATCTTCTTGCATGAACTTCAGATTGGAAATAAGTTCCATAAAGCAACATAAAATATAACAATATGAAAACGTTTGCACTTCTGCCAAAACAAGCTGCAGACTTCTCCATGTAACTATAAATTATTTCTCGAGCAAATGTAAGGCCTACTGTGTTAGCAACCTCAAAATAATTTCATTTATATTTATAATTGGTTAATAGCTTTCTTAATTACACATACATTCTGTTTGTTGGCACACCTGGGTGTACCAACCAAAACTGGAACTTCCTTCCAATGGGTATAATAGAGAGAAATAAATATAATACAAATCAAATTGAACACACGTTATCTTATCATATCATCTATGTATCTAATTTTTCCATCTTTTACCTTACATATCTAGGTGTCATCATTCAAAGTCTTACATAGATGCAGCCAGTGGGAACTTGTGTCTGTATAGAGTGAGCCATGATGGAAGGCAAAGAGATGAAGCAGGTGATGCTGAGCATTGATATATGTAGAAAACAAAGAAGTGACTGGTGAAAAGATTGAATTGTTCTCACCCATTGATAATTATTCTGTTGGGTTTTGCCCACCATGCCACTTCAGACAGGACCTTTGTAAATTAGCCTTAATCTATATCCTACAGGAACATCACAGTTCGACTGCCAGGTCATGCCCCTCTGAACCAGAACATGAACACTTCCATACTAGTTTCTGCTTATTTGGGCATTGTCAGTAGGGTGCAGCCTAGTTCCAATGGCACAGTGAGCAGGGGGGCTATGTTTGGACATACCCAACACACTCAGGGCATCTCACTAAAATACAAAAAAGTGATTGGTGGAATACTTGAATTAATGTTAGCGACTGGAAATTAATTAGGCTCGCATCTCAGTCAATAGTTTTTGCCGACTATGCCACCACATATAGTACCCAGCTGTATGCAAATCACTCTTTGTTCTGCTCTGTAAAGAACATTCTAGTCAGAATTGGCAAGCCTGACCCCCTCTGAACCCGAGCATAAGAAACCCCAGGATGGTTTTGGCATGGCATTTCAGGGTGGACTGTTCCAGTGTGGAGTAGGCTCAGAACTGATTTGGATAAGATGGGTCTTTGTTTAGAGGGGCATGGTGGGTGAAAAACCCTGGACTGGAATGCAGCCCTGAATGATTAATAATGACTGAGATTAATTCATGCATTCCATCCATCACCTTGTTGTTTGTTGCAAACATGTATGTGGCGCAGACCCTGTGATGCAAGTTAACTGTGTTCTGTAGTAGAATTTAATTATGATTTGTGATGCTGATAACTCAAGCATTGTGAAGCAGAAAAGTATGCAGTAAAGTTGGTGTCTACTGTTTCTTTAGAGGCAGCTGTTTGTGCAGCTTTGTTACACCTGTCAGTTTTATCTAGTTGTGCAGATTGAGTATGTCCTATGGTAAAAAATACAATTTTAAATTATATAAAAATGTACATATATATATATATATATCCCGAACAGCAACTCCAGCTACTTCCACCACGGTGCGGCGGCAAAGACAGAGAAACTCTGGGAAATGAAGTCCGTCTACAACAACGGGACTCCACGCAGGTGTGCAATTGACTAACAGGGGGCGGAGCGGACCTGCTCTAATAAGGTACAAGGGGGCTGAACTCACCATAACTTCTGTGACTGCACATTTGAAACGCTTTGGGCGCTGAGGAAGGCAGGAGTCTGCCGAAATGCATTCGCCAGTTCTGAATTAAATGGCTTCCAACGAAATCCTCCTGAGTCTCTGTCTCGTTCCTTTGGAGGGAGTTCTGTGTCCACATTTCAGCGTCAACCAGAGACGCTTTGCAGAGATCCCCGCCTCGCTTGTGGCTCCAGATCTTACTGGTACTGAACTGTTGCAGTTCGTCTGTTCTTTCCAATGGTAATTGGACAGTTTGGAGCACGCCAAGGACATCGGGAGGAGAGACGGCAGTGTTGGGATTATTAATCCCACATCGGGCATTTTGTGCAGTGTCACATTGGCCCCTGTTGAAAGGACTCCTGTTTCACGTGGCTGAGGTGGTATTGGGGGACCGGAGGAAGCGAACTTTATGAGGGACTCCAAAGCAGGAAAACTTTTTCTTCGTTCCATTGGTTGTATGCTGTTCTTTGGAGGGAAAACCCCCAACCCCCTGCACTGACTTTTGGCATTTATCCTTGTTCCCCCGGCGCACAATTTCCAATAGTTTGAATACTGAACTCTGGGAAATGAAGTCCGTCTACAACAACGGGACTCCACGCAGGTGTGCAATTGACTAACAGGGGGCGGAGCGGACCTGCTCTAACAAGGTACAAGGGGGCTGAACTCACCATAACGTCTGTGACTGCACATTTGGAACGCTTTGGGCGCTGAGGAAGGCAGGAGTCTGCCGAAATGCATTTGCCAGTTCTGAATTAAATGGCTTCCAACGAAATCCTCCTGGGTCTCTGTCTCGTTCCTTTGGAGGGAGTTCTGTGTCCACATTTCAGCGTCAACCAGAGACGCTTTGCAGAGATCCCCGCCTCGCTTGTGGCTCCAGATCTTACTGGTACTGAGCTGTTGCAGTTCGTATGTTCTTTCCAATGGTAATTGGACAGTTTGGAGCACGCCACGGACATCGGGAGGAGAGACGGCAGTGTTGGGAGTATTAATCCCACATCGGGCATTTTGTGCAGTGTCACATTGGCCCCTGTTGAAAGGACTCCTGTTTCACGTGGCTGAGGTGGTATTGGGGGACCGGAGGAAGCGAACTTTATGAGGGACTCCAAAGCAGGAAAACTTTTTCTTCGTTCCATTGGTTGTATGCTGTTCTTTGGAGGGAAAACCCCCAACCCCCTGCACTGACTTTTGGCATTTATCCTTGTTCCCCCGGCGCACAATTTCCAATAGTTTGAATACTGAACTCTGGGAAATGAAGTCCGTCTACAACAACGGGACTCCACGCAGGTGTGCAATTGACTAACAGGGGGCGGAGCGGACCTGCTCTAACAAGGTACAAGGGGGCTGAACTCACCATAACGTCTGTGACTGCACATTTGGAACGCTTTGGGCGCTGAGGAAGGCAGGAGTCTGCCGAAATGCATTTGCCAGTTCTGAATTAAATGGCTTCCAACGAAATCCTCCTGGGTCTCTGTCTCGTTCCTTTGGAGGGAGTTCTGTGTCCACATTTCAGCGTCAACCAGAGACGCTTTGCAGAGATCCCCGCCTCGCTTGTGGCTCCAGATCTTACTGGTACTGAGCTGTTGCAGTTCGTATGTTCTTTCCAATGGTAATTGGACAGTTTGGAGCACGCCACGGACATCGGGAGGAGAGACGGCAGTGTTGGGAGTATTAATCCCACATCGGGCATTTTGTGCAGTGTCACATTGGCCCCTGTTGAAAGGACTCCTGTTTCACGTGGCTGAGGTGGTATTGGGGGACCGGAGGAAGCGAACTTTATGAGGGACTCCAAAGCAGGAAAACTTTTTCTTCGTTCCATTGGTTGTATGATGTTCTTTGGAGGGAAAACCCCCACCCCCCTGCACTGACTTTTGGCATTTATCCTTGTTCCCCCAGTGCACAATTTCCAATAGTTTGAATACTGAACTCTGGGAAATGAAGTCCGTCTACAACAACGGGACTCCACGCAGGTGTGCAATTGACTAACAGGGGGCGGAGCGGACCTGCTCTAACAAGGTACAAGGGGGCTGAACTCATCATAACTTCTGTGACTGCACATTTGGAACGCTTTGGGCGCTGAGGAAGGCAGGAGTCTGCCGAAATGCATTCGCCAGTTCTGAATTAAATGGCTTCCAACGAAATCCTCCTGGGTCTCTGTCTCGTTCCTTTGGAGGGAGTTCTGTGTCCACATTTCAGCGTCAACCAGAGACGCTTTGCAGAGATCCCCGCCTCGCTTGTGGCTCCAGATCTTACTGGTACTGAACTGTTGCAGTTCGTCTGTTCTTTCCAATGGTAATTGGACAGTTTGGAGCACGCCACGGACATCGGGAGGAGAGACGGCAGTGTTGGGATTATTAATCCCACATCGGGCATTTTGTGCAGTGTCACATTGGCCCCTGTTGAAAGGACTCCTGTTTCACGTGGCTGAGGTGGTATTGGGGAACCGGAGGAAGCGAACTTTATGAGGGACTCCAAAGCAGGAAAACTTTTTCTTCGTTCCATTGGTTGTATGCTGTTCTTTGGAGGGAAAACCCCCACCCCCCTGCACTGACTTTTGGCATTTATCCTTGTTCCCCCAGCGCACAATTTCCAATAGTTTGAATACTGAACTCTAGGAAATGAAGTCCGTCTACAACAACGGGACTCCACGCAGGTGTGCAATTTACTAACAGGGGGCGGAGCGGACCTGCTCTAACAAGGTACAAGGGGGCTGAACTCACCATAACTTCTGTAACTGCACATTTGGAATGCTTTGGGCGCTGAGGAAGGCAGGAGTCTGCCGAAATGCATTCGCCAGTTCTGAATTAAATGGCTTCCAACGAAATCCTCCTGGGTCTCTGTCTCGTTCCTTTGGAGGGAGTTCTGTGTCCATATATATATATATATATATATCCTGAACAGCAACTCCAGCTACTTCCACCACGGTGCGGCAGCAAAGACAGAGAAACGGACCACTTCTGTAGGCAAGATGATTTATTTTCGACCTTTCACATCCAGTGCAGCATCGGCAGATGACGCGTTTCGTTCGGGCCCGAGAGCCCTTGATCACATAAAGACTGACTGAATTATTGCCATTTTTAAATGCTGATTAGCATCCCACCCAAATCACATGATCTGTTCAGTAGTAGTCAGGCTAGAAAATAGACCTATGGTGTTTTTGCTTGCAACTTTTAAGTTACAAACGTAATTGTCATGATTACAACATTTAGCACCCATACATTTATAAATATGACATAAAATGTATCAAATGTTAAAAAGACAATGTTTGCCATTTTTACCTATGAGCTAATATTGCCACATAATGCGCTAACTTGTATTAGGTAAAAAACCTCCCAACTCCTCTGAATTTGAATTGTTGGGAACAAAATGTCAATAACATCAAATATTTTTTGTTGCGGCTGACATTAAATCCTGTTAACATAAACATATATATTTTTTCCACATGTCATTGCTTCTGCTGGACCTCTACAAATACATAAACATACATATAAACCCTTGAAAAACAGTATTCCGTATGGCGAGTTATTACGTCTCAAAAGAAATTGTACATTAGAACAAGATTTCGACAAATCAGCCAAAGAGTCAATACAAAGATTCAAGGTAAGGGGCTACTCAGATCATATTCTGCAAAAAACTTCGACAAAGTTAAAAAAATACCTAGATCTTGTCTATTGAAGGATAAAATCAAACAAAGTAGCAGTGATGATAAAAGCCCACACTTTATAACTACTTTCTCATGTGATTCAAAAGAAATTCAAAGTACTCTATCACGTTATTGGCATATCCTGAAAGCAGATACAATAATTGTAGAGGACATTGCAGATCACCCCACCCTGACATATAAAAGAAGTCCATCATTAAGAGACCTCTTAGTACACAGTCACTTCGACTCAGTCCCAAGAACACCAAGACTTGGAAATCTAACTGGATTTTTCCCATGCTCTTGCTGTAAAGCGTGTAGAACAAGTCCCTAAACCACAACCTATAAAATACCAGGCAGAGCAGAACCGAAAAAGATTACCAAATTTCTTACATGTACTACCCCATACTGTGTATATTGTCTGACCTGCCCTTGCAATCTTCAATACATCGGCAGCACTATCCACCCCATCAAATGTAGAATTCTTGAACATGCCAGAGCAATAGAGCACAATGACACTACCTATCCTGTCGCAAGACACTTTGCCAAAGAACATAACAGTGACCGCAGCCTCCTCTGCTTTTTCTGCCTTGATCATGTCCCAATTAAAGATCGTGGAGGTGACAGAGAAATCCGATTACGAAGACTCCAATCAAGATTCATAATTGATCTTAAAACTAGAACACCATCGGGCCTTAACACCGAGGAAGAATTAGCCATCCATCTAGGTAAATAACTTGCAGATCTGATAAACTTAATTTTCTGATTAATCACACACACTGACTAATTTCAATCCAATTCATCATTTAGTACAGAATTTTAATCTTAGGTCACCTATTGATTCACTAACTCATATGCCTATCCAAGGCAAGATAGATGCCCAGAGTAACTAAAGATGAAATCAGCAATTTAGTTACACTGATTTATTGTACAGATGCTTTATGAATTGCGAAGCTACGAACTGTGAAATAATGTATATATGTATATAACCTTCTCATTATTTTCTAGTTTCATTTCACTCCCTTATCTGGATTAATATTGAAATCATTAGTAATGTGACCGTCTGATAATCAAAGACGTGTTTTGCCCATTCAGGGCACAATTTTTGTTGAAAGTGTATTCATTCTGAATGAAAAAATGTATAACTCAATGCATCTTTAACTCACAAAAATGAAATGTTAAGATGGCCGCCATGATATTGAATTAGGTTAAGTGCATCATTTATGTTCATGAATTGACAGGAAATGACACAATCTGACGAATTATGTTTCTTTTGTAACTTTATTTATAGGTTGAAGAAATTGACTATATGTTAAAAGCTCGAAGAAGGCGCTACACCAAAATGCGTCCTGGTTCTGTTATGCAGAAAATAAATCCGCATTTGCTTCAACCTACGAGTGCGGTCCAATCTTTTACACAGAAGTGAGGGATTTGGAGCAAGTATATATATATATATATATATATATATATATATATATATATATATATATATATATATATATATATATATATATATATATATATATGAATCCACAATCCTGAGGTGCCAGCAACCACGCACAGACACGAACCAGGTACAGACCACAAACGAGGATTTAAAAGTGAATAGAGTGCTTTATTCCATCGATGGGGACGGCAACATGACGCGTTTCGTCCGGGAAACTCGGACTTGATCATATATATATATATATATATATATCACACACGCTGTCACCCCGAAGAGAACTCACAGAATTTGCGTGGAGTTTCCAACAAAGGAGCCGTGGCCACAATTATCTCAGTGCAAAGAAGTTTATTCAGGCACGATGTCCAACGCGTTTCGGAGTTGTAGTCACTCCTTCATCACGGGCAATAAACATTGTTAAAGTGCAAGTATATAAAGTGAAAGAAAGTCACATGATCATGAATATGGAAAACAGACTCCCTCACAGGGGATATGACTGTGTTGTCGTCTCGGTAATTAAAATATATCAAATATTCACTGTGCAAAGTAGTGCTATAATTCATGATGAACGTTGTTATTTGATCCTCTACGTTGAAATAAAATAATTTAACAAAAGCAAAGGTAGTCACGTGATTGCTTCAAAACGTAATGTACATTTGGTGATATTTGGTGATATTTGGTGGGGTATGATTGCAAATGCTACAAAATCAAACGTAATCATACCTAAATTATTAGTCTATGATTGAAAACAGTCAATAACAATACTAAATGCTGGCAGTATTGAAAAGCATAATTACGCTAATGTGCAGGCGCGAACTCACGATACCCGTGCAGTTCAAAATTCATGCGCCCGCGGTTTCCTTGAGCTATGTGATGCCGTGTTAATCTCGGCGATTATGTTGGTGCTATAATATCCTCATTGACCATCAGAATACTCGGCCAGTGCTTGCTAAGGCAGTAATGCAAGGAACAAAGGTTGCATTGCCCCTGTGGGCTTAAAATACATGCTAAAGGACACTCCACCGCATAATCAAGCAACGTATGTAGACATTGTTCCATTTTATGATAATATAATCAACAGTATGAGCGCGGATGTGTTGTTGCAAATCAAACTAAACACATTTTGTATTGCCCCAGTGGGCTCAGGTCAAAATTGTTCATGATCTTATGGCTTTCCATATAAGCCATTGTGACTAGCCAGGTCTGACATATTAAAGAATATGAAATATATTTGTTTGTTCTTCACAGTAGGGAGAGCACTAATACATCTGTAAAAAACCAGAGACGAAACGTGGATTAAAACCAAACAAGTCACTTGGTGCATATAGTGTTGAGTTAACAAGTTTAAAAAACAACATCATACAGATACTTCAATTTACAATGCAGCAATAGGACAACTAGATATATAAATGCGCTGACAATGCTTCATCCTTATTGAGACCATTTGGTGCCAAAGTGTTGAAACGAATAATGAGTTTAGATTCTAGGCATCTCAATTCAGCTAGCCTATTTCCTCCTCTGAGATTGGGTGGTATACAATCAATGGCTGCAAATTTAACTAAGTTTGAGTTGCTCTTATGAAATTCCTGAAAATGTCTAGCCACCGGATAGTTTTTATCGTTTTTATTGATGGCTCGCAAGTGTTCAAGTACTCTTTTCTTGCCCTTGTGAATAGTACTACCAATATAGTACTTCCCACAAGGACATTTAAGTGTGTATATAGCAAACTCAGTGTTGCAGTTAGTGTGTTTTTCAATATTGAATGGTACTTCATGGTCATTAAATTTTATGGATTTTAGATTGCAGCTATATTTGCAAGCTTTACACTGATTACAAGTGTAAAATCCTTTCTCGTCATTCAGCCTTTTGTGACTACAAATCATGTTATTGCATAACTGGTCACGTAAGGATCTGGGTTTACGGAATGTTATAGATGGATATTCTCCCACATAACTCTCAAGATCCTCATCAGTTTTGAGTACTTCCCAGAATTTCTTGAGACTTTTCCTGACTTGCCAAGCTTGAGTATTGTACTTGGTAATGAATCTGATGGGTATTTTGTCATCTGTCATTTGGGATAGATTCTTGGTGGGCAAAATTTCATTACGGTCAAGAATGTCGGTTTTGTACTGCAATCTTTGATAAGTTTGGCATTGTAACCTCTTGCCAAGAAGCGTTCCGTCATTGTGAGTTTTTCAGATTCATAATTTTCATTGGTACTGCAGTTCCTGCGTGCACACAGGAATTCCCCATAGGGGATACTGCGTATGAGATTTCTAGGATGACAGCTGTTTGCATGTAGCAAACTGTTGCCTGAGGTGGATTTCTCATACAGGGAACTGCAGATTTTGTTATTTCCTATCTCCAGTTTGAGATCCAGAAATTCTAGGGAAGATTTGTCAATGGTGTAAGTAAATTTTAGATTTAAGTCATTGGAGTTGAGGTTTGTTAAAAATTCATGTGCCTCATTTTCTGTGCCTTTCCAAACACAAAAAATGTCGTCTATGTACCTCAACCAGAGGACGGCAAGTCAGGAAAAGTCTCAAGAAATTCTGGGAAGTACTCAAAACTGATGAGGATCTTGAGAGTTATGTGGGAGAATATCCATCTATAACATTCTGTAAACCCAGATCCTTACGTGACCAGTTATGTAATAACATGATTTGTAGTCACAAAAGGCTGAATGACGTGAAAGGATTTTACACTTGTAATCAGTGTAAAGCTTGCAAATATAGCTGCAATCTAAAATCCATAAAATTTAATGACCATGAAGTACCATTCAATATTGAAAAACACACTAACTGCAACGCTGAGTTTGCTATATACAAGCTTAAATGTCCTTGTGGGAAGTACTATATTGGTAGTACTATTCACAAGGGCAAGAAAAGAGTACTTGAACACTTGCGAGCCATCAATAAAAACGATAAAAACTATCCAGTGGCTAGACATTTTCAGGAATTTCATAAGAGCAACTCAAACTTAGTTAAATTTGCAGTCATTGATTGTATACCACCCAATATCAGAGGAGGAAATAGGCTAGCTGAATTGAGATGCCTAGAATCTAAACTCATTATTCGTTTCAACACTTTGGCACCAAATGGTCTCAATAAGGATGAAGCATTGTCAGCGCATTTATATATCTAGTTGTCCTATTCGCTGCATTGTAAATTGAAGTATCCGTATGATGTTGTTTTTTAAACTTGTTAACTCAACACTATATGCACCAAGTCACTTGTTTGGTTTTATTCCACGTTTCGTCTCTGGTTTTTTACAGATGTATTAGTGCTCTCCATACTGTGAAGAACAAACTAATATATTTCATATTCTTTAATATGTCAGACCTAGTTAGTCACAATGGCTTATATGGAAAGCAATAAGATCATGAACAATTTTGACCTGAGCCCACTGGGGCACTACAAAATGTGTTTAATTTGGCTTGCAACAACACATCCGCGCTCATACTGTTGATTATATTATCATAAAATGGAACAATGTCTACATACGTTGCTTGATTATGCGGTGGAGTGTCCTTTAGCATGTATTTTAAGCCCACAGGGGCAATGCAACCTTTGTTTTTTGCATTACTTTCTTAGCAAGCACTGACTGAGTATTCTGATTGTCAGTGAGGATATCATAGCATTGTCCTTTAGCATGTATTTTAAGCCCACAGGGGCAATGCAACCTTTGTTCCTTGCATTACTGCCTTAGCAAGCACTGGCCGAATATTCTGATGGTCAGTGAGGATATTATAGCACCAACATAATCGCCGAGATTAACACAGCATCACATAGCTCAAGGAAACCGCAGGCGCATGAATTTTGAACTGTTCGGGTATCGTGAGTTCGCGCCTGCACATTAGCGTAATTATGCTTTTCAATACTGCTAGCATTTAGTATTGTTATTGACTGTTTTCAATCATAGACTAATAATTTAGGTATGATTAAGTCTGATTATGCAGCATTTGCAATGTACATTACGTTTTGAAGCAATCACGTGACTACCTTTGCTTTTGTTAAATTATTTTATTTCAACGTAGAGGATCAAATAACAATGTTCATCATGAATTATAGCACTACTTTGCACAGTGAATATTTGATATATTTTAATTACTGAGACGACAACACAGTCATATCCCCTGTGAGGGAGTCTGTTTTCCATATTCATGATCATGTGACTTTCTTTCACTTTATTTACTTGCACTTTAACAATGTTTATTGCCCGTAATGAAGGAGTGACTATAACTCCGAAACACGTTGGACATCGTGCCTGAATAAACTTCTTTGCACTGAGATAATTGTGGCCACGGCTCCTTTGTTGGAAACTCCACGCAAATTCTGTGAGTTCTCTTCGGGGTGACAGCGTGTGTGATATAGAGGGGGTGGCTACCCCTGCCGTGTGCCCGCCGGACTTGAGGCTTGGGTCTGCCGAACTTTTGTGCTTCATATATATATGAAGCATGTGAACAAGGGCTGCATAGCCCGAAACGCGTCATGTTTGGTTACTTGCAGAACAATCTGGAAAAATAAATCTTTCACCTGAATGCTGTGGTCTGTCTCCTGCTTCGCCGACCCTGTTGGTTCGGAGGTGGTTTCCTGGAGTGACTGTTGATATTTATATATATATATATATATAAATATATATTACCTACTGGCGGTCGCCAGTCGGTATTTATAGTTAGGATTTTTTCTCTATGGAACTTTTGAAACTTCTATGTCTAATAACTTTGGCGTTTGTGGACGGAATCGGCTGAAACTTTCAGGAAAATGGCACAGTTTGTTTCTGAGCGGCCCCTGAAAATCTTGGGGGTTTCGTCAAGGGGGGGCCGAGAAAAAAGGGGGGTCCCAAAACGCGTTTTTCCCATTCATTTTTCCATAGGGCGTTTGGCCTCACTTTTAGCTCGAACGGCTGAATGGATTTACACGAAACTTGGCAAAATTGTAGGGACTGTTAGCCCGATGTGCCTTTGCTGGGTCTCAATATATGTGCTCCAGTGGATTTCGAGAAATTAACGTTTAAAAAAGCAGATATATCTGTGACAGCGTCCCGGGTAGCGCTCCAGATCGCGTACTTTTCGGGTAACGGAGCTTTGCAAAGCGAAGCGGATTGGCTCTCCGGTGTCTGTCAACATTCTAAACAGTCCGGTGCGGCCGCCATCTTGTCTCTTGGTAGGATCGAGAGACAAGAGGAGGAGAAAAGCGAAGAGGGAATTTAATGGAAGGGGGCAAGGTGGACCCCTCTTGACCCCCTAGGAATGATGTTGGGGTTATTAAAGGGTCCCGTGGGGCAAATAAAAAAATTAGATTTTTCGCGGCAGAAGCGCTTCTCGGTTCGCGAACCGGGTCGCAAATTGGTAGCGAAACGTGAATTCGCCATTTTGTGTTTCGATTTAATTAAATTACTAGATGGAGGAAAAGCAATGTGAGTATTGGGTATAAGGGGGTATGGGAGACGTATCCTGACCCCCTATGTTTTCTGAGGGTGGTTGAGGAGGCTCATATATGTTGATACTTGTCTTCCAGCGGTTGCGCGTGAGCGTTTTTTTTTTTTTTGCCGCTTGACTTCTGTTAACGTTCGATTCGAAGGAAATTAGGAAGTGTTGATCGCCATTTTGACACTGCGAGTAAATATATTGTTAAAAATAATTGTTATAAATTAATCCGTATTGATAAACATTGTCTGCGCCATCTTGCTTTTTTTCCAATGCCACACTTTTGTTGTGTACGCCAGCCATTTTAGATGCCTTGACCAGACCCACTCTCTGCACGCCGCCGATCCTCAGCATGGCTCCCCACCCTCGCAAGCATCTCCCCCACGCACTGGTCACCCCTGCTTTCTCTCTCATGCATGGGCCATAAACTTCCCCCCATCTGCGCTGCTCTTCCCTGAGTATCACACCCTGTGCCTGCCCGACACCTCCCTTTCACCCTATTCACTACCGCACCCTCTGACACTCCTCTTCCTCTGTGTCTGATTGTCCAGGCCGGTGCCAGGCTATCACCTAGCCCTGCGGATGTAGTTTATGGCCCCAACTGTAAAGAATCACCCCTGTTCAAAGGAGTTACAGTAGATCAAGGTCGCCACCTCATGAGATCCGTCACACCACACGCGTTCCTACTATCTGATAACGATCCTGTATTGTGATTGGGGAGGGGATTCTCACTGTAAGGGTGTGTGGGACCGAGCCTGAAGCGGAAGATTCCAGGGATGCCTTTTTGTACATCAAAGTCTGCACAATTATGTGTCACATTAAAAATATATAGCACTCCAACAAAGTAGTAGGATTATAACACTTTAATAACTTATAAATATATACAACGCTCCAAAAAAGTAAACACGTTAAAAAAAAACTTTTTAAACAACTATTTATATGACATTGCTTTAACCAGGATAGACAAAGAAATGACAAAGTGATGTAAAAGTTTCTGAAAGAAATGCCAAGAACGTCCCATGTGAAAGTGAATTTTATCTGGCAATTTTTTTCTTTTCCTTCTCATGAAAAGAAAGTTAATGTCAGGTTCGTTACCTGCCTCATCTGCAAAAAAAAAACTCTCGAGAGGGACCGAAAAAAAATATAGCTATGGTAATCATACCATGCATCGGCACATGGAGAGGTGGCACCCTCTTAATTATTCTGAAGCACAACTTCGAGATTTGGTGGATAACCCCCGACCGGCAAAAACATCCATCAATGACTTAGCAATAAGTGAGTCAGAGGCAAGGGAAACGGTCCCAAATCTGCAAAAGAACTTTGGGCAGATGAGATTCACTTGTGTAGCATGTGGAAAATTAATTTCATGCGGAGAGATGAGTATTACTTTAATAAATAGATCATATGAAAATCATCAATGTCCAAAACGTCCTAGAAAGTAATTTTTGTCATTTTTGAGGAAGAGAGATAACCTACAGTGGTACGGGGTCGTTTTCGTTCGAACTTGGGGGGCCAGGTGACATTCCTTCGGGGTGGCTTAGGGGCATTTAAAACAACTTCCCTGATACAGGTAGCATATAAAGAAGAGGGTAAATACCAGGATCTTTATCGATTGCTTTATGCTGTACAAAAATGAAAAACACATACCTGGACCATTCATATTTTCAATGTTTCTGCGTACTATACTTTTTAACCCTTAACTAATTGAGCTGCTTCATTTCACCTGCTTTTTAAAAAAAAAAAAAAAAAATCGGAAACAGTGGCCATTTCTTCGAAACTTACCAATCTACGCGTTACAACTACGTTTGCTTTTTCAAAAACCTTTAATAAAAATGTTGGTGCCCAAATACGGGCCTACAACCCGTGGGCCGGCCACGGAGCAGGCTGGAACTGTAAATGGGGGGGGGGGGTATTTATTTGTGGAAAACATAACAGAGTCAGTGGTCGTTGATTTCATAGTATAAAGTGCGACAAGTGCAACAAAATCATATTGATAATTCATTGTGAGCAAGTACCATTAGTGTCGACAATTCCAACCTTCAATAATAAATACAGTAATCAATGATGCATTAGAACTTAATATCAATTCATTGTTCGAACGTGTAATCAGTCTTATCCCATATCAATTCATGTGCTAAAAACTGCATACATATCTCATGATATCAAGGCTGAGCAATCGGGGCACAACAAGGAGTTGAGAGTTTCATTTGTACCGGCGCCATTTTGGGTGAGGTCAGGAAGGTCCAAGTATAGTCAAAATGTCTCCACCAACTCGTGGTTGGACCGGGACCTCTTTCGGCAGTCCAAAAGTTTTCGTTGAAGGGTAGCAGAGGGGACTGGCGACATGAACCAGAGTCATACTGGTGTCCCACCGGAACTGATCAAGTTGGTAGTCTTGCAGGATTTTGATCATTTCAAGACTGAGGCCGGCGCCGGCATGAGCGCGCCGACGTCCCTCGGCTACGTCGTGGTCGTTCCGTGGGTGATCATGGCAGTCATTTCTCATCGGGGGTCGGGGGCCCCCGTGGCTCTTATAGAATCTTCAAAGTTGAGGAGAACGTTTCTGGACGCAGGACTCATTTTCTAGCTGAACTGAAAAGCGTTGTTGTACCGCAAAAGTAAAGGAGACCCCCGCTGGGTGAGCGGAGCATCATTGCCTCGCAATAGTGGACGAGACCTTTTGTCGGGTGAGTGCAGCGCCGCTGCATCGCAAGAGTGGAGGAACCTTTTTGTTGAGTGAGTGGAGCGTTGGGGGTGCAGCTGAGGGGCCCCCACCTGGGGGGGTGGGAGAGGCTCATTCGCGCCGCCTCTCCCTCCAGCGCACCCCACGCTGACACCTGGCGTTGATATCCCTGATGTCCGGACCAGGCGATAAGAGGGGGGGGGGTCGGAGGCAGTGGCAAGACATCCCCCCCGTGGCCTGCAGGGCGCCAGAAGAGAAAGGGAGGACCAGCACATTCCGGGCCGACCATCCCACGACTTCTCCGGCTGATGGCGGCTAGTCGGGCCCCGCCCTGCACGTGTCGAGGCCTCGTCTTCCGGATGGGCGTAACTGTGGACCTGTTGCACTTCGGGAGTTTCCGGAATGGGGGTAGGTATCTGCTGATTTGTATCTATTTCATGTTACCGTTATTGGGCGTGGCGGGCGGTGGGACAGACATGCTTGGAGCAGTGGGGGGGTGGCGGAGGTTAGCTACCTCGTGGGTGCCGTAACGTCAAGCTTGGCTTCTCTGTTTCTTATTTCTAGCAAAGTCAAAAACTCATCAGTGGCCTACTGATTTTGTTCGATTTCTTTCCCTTCTTTTTCAAGTGTGTTTCATTGTAAAGTTTCTGTTTAACAGGATACAGTGATTACTTTGTATTTTACATATGTCTTCTTTATTAGGGGTACTCTCCGGTTGAGCCAGATGATGTACCTCTAATAAATGGTCCGGGTGGAACTAGTTTCTCAATCAGTGGGGAGTAGATGGGCATGACAGATTACAACGGGGGACAAAGGTCCGCATTACCCACCCTTCACTACTTGCAAAGACTAGACAGAATATTTCTATTCCACGTTATTTGCAAACAGAGAATACCTCGTTCAAACTATTCCTTGAACAATAAATGTCCAGCCAATCAATCAATCAGTGGGGAGAAAAACAGGCATGACGGATTACAACGGGGGACAAAAGTCTGCATTACCTATCCTTCACTATCTGCAAAGGGAGACAGAATATTCCTATTCTTCTCTGTTTGTAGACAGGGAATATCTCAAAGAGCAATAATCAATAAAAAATAACAACTTTAAGGTAAATACTCACAATATGACTACTCAACGAAGTTAAAAAGTAACGGATATAGGTACTTGAGAGGTTTTCGGTGGCAGATAATCTACAATATACACTTGTACATATGAGTCTGATACAGGGCGGATCTCTGTATAACTATGGATAATTAGATATTAGGATGGCATACAAAGCTCCCAACCTTCTTACTTTTTCTCTTAAAGGGTTTCAAATTGGGGACAAATATTAGGCTGTGCTCTAGAGGTTGACGGTGTTGCTCCACTGGTACTCGGGCCTTCTCATGAGGCAGAAGGAGCCGCTCTCAATCTCCTTAACTCTTCCCTTGCAAAGTTGACCGGATTCTTAGTCGGCAACTGCTTCAGCATACTTGCAGTTCCACACAAGTCCTTTTTATTGGGGTCTCCTCTTGAAAGCAGTCTTGCATATGCGGCAAGTAACTTTTCTTGCATTCACCTTTTTTAAGACTTGTGAAAATTAATTTCAAAACATTCAATAAATACGGTGTTACTATGCATTGTGTCAAATGCTTTTTTAAAAATATGCAGAAAATGTTCCCTTTATTTGTTGTTAAGGTCTTTACAAGAGAATTTGAAAGGAGAAAGTAGGAGATGAATAACACATGTAGGACGTTATATCTCAAACTGCAAAAATTGATAAAGAGGGTGGACCAAAGTCTGCATGTACAATGCCAGTGGAAGCGTTTCAGGCACACTGCGAAGATTTAAAAAAATATAAATATTGTCAAGTTTTACTTTGACTTGTGATGTTTGATCTCATTTAGTCACTTCAATCTAATTTTAAACACTAATTTTCTTTTTGTTTTGCAGATTAACTACAATACTTATTTTGGACTCCATATTATATGTTGTTTATTATATTGTTTTGTTACTTATAGTTCTAGTTATTTATTGTAGTGTTATCTTTTAGTTATAGTTCCAGTTATTGTTTTAATAAAAGTTAATTTAAAAAGTACATACGTCTGTTTTTTTGTGGGGGTAGCAGTCATCAATAGAAATGATATTTATAATTTGAAGTATAATGCTGAAGCTCACTCATTAGCAACATATTGTGGTGAAATTTTAACCTATGTGCTGACGTAAGTGTTCCATAAACTACTACTATGGTAACAGGCAAAATACTGTTTGGGGGTAGGGTATAATACGCAGGAATGCTGTAAAAATAAATGGGCAAGGGCTGTTTTGTTTTCCACTGTTGCAACATAAAGTGATCGATAAAAATCCGATAATCAGGCCTATCAGCGACTAAGACAGCAGGCCGAGTCTCTTTTGCTCAACGGCTCCCTCATGGGACGAAGAAACGCCCTTTTTCACGAAATAGGAATATTTTACTTGCAGGACAGTTGTTAATTTCCCGTGAAAATACATTAGCCTGGAACATTGTTAGTGATAAACTGTAAATGCATCTGGGTCCTTTGCTTAAAAAAAAATATATAAAATATATTTGTGAATTAGAATAAGAATATATGTTACAGCTATAGATATTTGCTATTAAAAAACCATTGAAATTCACTGAAAAAACCATAGGTTTTAGGCCATATATAGTTAGGGATTAGCATTTACAAAACCTTAATTTACTCGCACAAAACCATTGAAATTCGCATATATAGTTAGATGCAATAACTATATATCGCGCACCCGCAATCCACTGCTGATGATGTCACATATTACATCATTCATGACATGGTCAGTGACATCACTGATGACATCACTGATGACAACTCAAATGACATCACTGATGACAACTCAAATGACATCACTGACAACATCACTGATGACATCAATCATGTGATAATACGATCAACCTCTTCAGACTCTAATATAACCTTAGATACACTCAGAGTAAACAGACACTCACAGACTGTCACTCATCCATGGAGTTACTCACACGCCTAGTCAGTCATGCACTGAATCAATCACACCTCCATTTCATCAACTATACAGTTATACACACCTTACTTATTCAAACATATACTAACACATATTTACTCTCTTATACAATTCCTGATACAAGTTTTCAATGATCCATTCAGCCACTCACACATTCACTGGCTCTTATACACAGTAATTTATATATGTGAACTCTCACATGTACTGTGTTTTACATATGTACTTACTTTGACATGTAGCACTGAGATATCCATTCACTCACCAATACACTCGTACACAGTCAACCACCCATACAGCTGTTTCCACATGCAGTTTTGAACCCATAGATCTAGTGAATCAACTGTTCACACATCTATGCACAGAGTCACACACCTCCCAGCCACCCCCACACACACACTCACTCTCCCATACAAATACTTGGACAACCAATCAATAACCCATATAGTTACTCATATAGCTACTGATCAACACATGCAGCAGTTCATAGAACAACAGATATAATGATGCACAAATTAAGACAGTTTAGTCACTAACCCATGCACTCAGTGAGACACATTTAATCACTCTCTCATGCAGTCAGTCATGCACCTACTAAATCCTTCATCCAGACACTTATACATCCACTCATTCTTCAATATGTAAGACATATTTTAACTTTACAGAAACATACAGTCACTGGATGATGTCATCAGTGATGTCATCAGTGATGTCACTGACCATGTCATGAATGATGTAATATGTGACAACATCAGCAGTGGATTGCGGGTGCGCGATATATAGTTATTGCATCTAACTATATATGCGAATATATATATATGTATATTCAATCACCTCCTGGATGCTTTTCTTTTTGTAGAAAACCAGAGTCGAAGCCCAAATAGTGCGCAAAAGGGTTTATTAGGCACAAGGAGAATTACCCTACGCGTTTCGAAGTCAGTCGACTTCTTGCTCACGGGTCGAGATCTGATCCATTGCCATTCCTTTAAAGTGATACAAACATATTTTTTGTGCATGTGATCAAACAACATAAACAAAATACTGAAAGCGTTACATTGTTGTTCAGTGTTAACCTCGTGGTTGTAAGTGATTTGCAGATCTTAAACATAACATTATTACATGTTGAAGCCACATGTTTGTACATATTTATAACCATATTATTTATAAGAATATTGGGTTCATCCCTTTATAGTCCATGAATGCAGCCACGTGCTTGCATTATCTCCAATTGTTTTGGACTTTGTAATGGTTTTGCGGTCTTGCCCAAGTGGGCATACTCTTATTTCAGGGATAGATCTCATTTCTGATGGTACATTAATGTTGCCCCAGTGGGCCTGGACATCCATGTTTCAATAAACAGCTTTGTATCCTGCAAGTCAAAAAACAATGGTATTCTTACTTATGCTGTTCCGTGCTTAGTTTGATCACAACTTAAAAACATTTTAAAACCATAAGAAATGGAGACTTATTCTTTCGACGGCTGTCACAGTTAAAATAGATTTACAGAAGTAAACATGTTAACTTTGTAGATGAATTGCCAACTCCACCCCCACATTATGCCCTTTTCGCTGTAAAGTATCATACTGGATGATGTATCTGGACTCCAATTTACGAAGTTCCAGCCATCTATTCCCTCCCCTCTCCTTTCTCTCAATGCAGTCAATTACAGTAAATTCGAGTAGATCAGGGTTTTGTTTGTGTTCCACTGCGAAGTGTCTTGCCACCGGATATTGTTGATTTGCCCTGAGGTGTTCCAGTATTCCTAATTTTGCTGGTTTAGTTGTACACCCAATATAGAATTTATTGCATGGGCAACGTAACGCATAAATTGCAAAATCAGTATTGCAATGTAAATGTTTGTTAATTTTGTGAGATTCATGATCAGGTGACAATTTTAGTGCTTTGCAGTTGTGGCTATGCCTGCAGGCCTTGCATTTTCTGCATGGAAAAAACCCTTGAATCTTATTGGCTTTTTGTGGTTCCTTAATCAGAGTAGGACTCAGACTGTCTTTTAAAGATTTTGCCTTCCTATAGGGTATTGCAGGTTTCTCATTAATAGCTTCTTTTATATCGCTGTCTAATTTTAATACATCCCAGTATTTATTTAAACTGCGACGGATCTGCCATGCCTGACTGTCATATGTGGTAATGAATCTTATTTGTTCATTTTCCACTTTTTTATCCTGTACCTTGGGGATAAGTAGATCTTTCCTAGTCAGTAGGTTCACTCGATCCTCTGCTTGTTTAATTATGGATCGACTATAACCCCTCTCATGGAATCTCTTATTCATACGTTCTCTTTCTAGTATGTATCCTTCTGTGGTGCTGCAATTCTGTTTCGCTCGTATGAGTTCTCCCATTGGAATACTTTTAATCAGGTTAGGTGGGTGGCAGCTTTTCGCGTGTAACAGGCTATTACCCGCTGTTGTTTTGCGGAACAAAGTACTGCATAGTCCATCACTCTTGACTTCTAATTTTACATCTAGAAATTCTAGTTGCTTTTGACTCATTGTACTTGTAAATGTCAAGTTAAGCGAATTGTCGTTGAGTATAGTTTCAAATTCTATTGCCTCATTCAATGTGCCTCCCCAAACACAGAAAATATTGTCTATGTAGCGGGCCCAGAGGACGACGTGGGTACTATAGTGGGAGATGTTTTTCACCACTAGCTCCTCCCACCAGCCCAGGTAGAGTCCCGCAAAGCTGGGGGCAAAGCAAGAAGAAAATTATGCTAAAGCAACCATGCATGAATAAAACATATCTAAACAAGAATACTTTAATAACTTGAGCAACTGGAAAGCGAGAGGTACTTTAGAGGACGATGAATATAATTATCTCCTATGTAAAAACCCGAAAATTCCAGCCTTATACTTGTTGCCCAAGTTACATAAGAATGTAAATACGCCCCCAGGGAGGCCAATTGTTTCCTCAATAGGGTGCTTATTGGAAAATACTTCAACATACATTGATTATTTCTTACAGCCACTTGTACACTCACTGCCCTCGTATGTTAGAGACACCTCCGATTTTCTGCGCATCATTGATAATTTGGCCTGGAAGTCGGGGTATTGGTTAATTAGTTTTGATGTCTCTAGCCTCTATACAAGTATTCCACAGAACTTGGGTATAGATGCAAGCACACACTTCTTAAGGGGCAGGTCACTTTCACATCTGACACATATTGATATGCTTTTGGAGATGATGAGGATATGTCTTCAAAACAACTATTTCATCTTCCATAAACAGCTGTACAAACAAATTAGGGGGACGGCGATGGGTACTTGCTTTGCCCCCAGCTTTGCGGGACCCTACCTGGGCTGGTGGGAGGAGCTAGTGGTGAAAAACATCTCCCACTATAGTACCCACGTTGTCCTCTGGGCCCGCTACATAGACGATATTTTCTGTGTTTGGGGAGGCACATTGAATGAGGCAATAGAATTTGAAACTATACTCAACGACAATTCGCTTAACTTGACATTTACAAGTACAATGAGTCAAAAGCAACTAGAATTTCTAGATGTAAAATTAGAAGTCAAGAGTGATGGACTATGCAGTACTTTGTTCCGCAAAACAACAGCGGGTAATAGCCTGTTACACGCGAAAAGCTGCCACCCACCTAACCTGATTAAAAGTATTCCAATGGGAGAACTCATACCAGCGAAACGGAATTGCAGCACCACAGAAGGATACATACTAGAAATAGAACGTATGAATAAGAGATTCCATGAGAGGGGTTATAGTCGATCCATAATTAAACAAGCAGAGGATCGAGTGAACCTACTGACTAGGAAAGATCTACTTATCCCCAAGGTACAGGATAAAAAAGTGGAAAATGAACAAATAAGATTCATTACCACATATGACAGTCAGGCATGGCAGGTCCGTCGCAGTTTAAATAAATACTGGGATTTATTAAAATTAGACAGCGATATAAAAGAAGCTATTAATGAGAAACCTGCAAAAACCTATAGGAAGGCAAAATCTTTAAAAGACAGTCTGAGTCCTACTCTGATTAAGGAACCACAAAAAGCCAATAAGATTCAAGGGTTTTTTCCATGCAGAAAATGCAAGGCCTGCAGGCATAGCCACAACTGCAAAGCACTAAAATTTTCACCTGATCATGAATCTCACAAAATTAACAAACATTTACATTGCAATACTGATTTTGCAATTTATGCGTTACGTTGCCCATGCAATACATTCCATATTGGGTGTACAACTAAACCAGCAAAATTAAAAATACTGGAACACCTCAGGGCAATAAAGAATCTAAATCAACAATATCCGGTGGCAAGACACTTCGCAGTGGAACACAAACAAAACCCTGATCTACTCGAATTTACTGTAATTGACTGCATTGAGAGAAAGGAGAGGGGAGGGAATAGATGGCTGGAACTTTGTAAATTGGAGTCCAGATACATCATCCAGTATGATACTTTACAGCCAAAAGGGCATAATGTGGGGGATGAGTTGGCAATTCATCTACAAAGTTAACATGTTTACTGCTGTAAATCTATTTTAACTGTGACAGCCGTCGAAAGAATAAGTCTCCATTTTTTATGGTTTTAAAATGTTTTTAAGTTGTGATCAAACTAAGCACGGAACAGCATAAGTAAGAATACCATTGTTTTTTGACTTGCAGGATACAAAGCTGTTTATTGAAACATGGATGTCCAGGCCCACTGGGGCAACATTAATGTACCATCAGAAATGAGATCTATCCCTGAAATAAGAGTATGCCCACTTGGGCAAGACCGCAAAACAATTACAAAGTCCAAAACAATTGGAGATAATGCATGCACGTGGCTGCATTCATGGACTATAAAGGGATGAACCCAATATTCTTATAAATAATATGGTTATAATTATGTAAAAACATGTGGCTTCAACATGTAATAATGTTATGTTTAAGATCTGCAATTCACTTACAACCACGAGGTTAACACTGAACAACAATGTAACGCTTTCAGTATTTTGTTTATGTTGTTTG
Organism: Lissotriton vulgaris; assembly: GCF_964263255.1. NCBI lineage: Eukaryota > Metazoa > Chordata > Amphibia > Caudata > Salamandridae > Lissotriton > Lissotriton vulgaris. The sequence continues at coordinate 1,532,024,910 of NC_141689.1, read as the reverse complement.
ATCACATGCACAAAAAATATGTTTGTATCACTTTAAAGGAATGGCAATGGATCAGATCTCGACCCGTGAGCAAGAAGTCGGCTGACTTCGAAACGCGTAGGGTAATTTTCCTTGTGTCTAATAAACCCTTTTGCGCACTATTTGGGCTTCGACTCTGGTTTTCTACAAAAAGAAAAGCATCCAGGAGGTGATTGAATACTTTTGGGTCGGCGACCCAGTCGAGAGCCCGCCGAAAAAAAGTGGCAGGAACACTCCGCTTTTTGTGTTTGTAATATATATATATATATATATATATATATATATATATATATATATATATATATATATATATATATATATATATATATTCTTTCATACCATACTCATACGATTGAAGAAGGCGCTGACTCCGTGAATCTGAATCCAAACTTTTATTCTTAGATCAGTGTCTGCTTAGACGCGTTTCGGCGTTTCGGCGTTGCCGCCTTGTTCACTACATCTGCATAAGAATTTTGAGCGTTTATATATGCTCAGAAAACTGGGCGTGACATTCAATTGAGATCAATTAAGGTACAGGTTGAAACTAGAATTTGCCATGGTTACAATGTGGCTGAACCTGTATTGTATACTGTTATACATTTATGCACCCAGAACGAGCATTACTTCAGAATGGTTTTTTAGACATTTTTACATAGTTACACTTATCACCAGACCCTAGTGTCAACATAATTTTTGACCTTTCCTTCATATAGCATGTTAAAAATCACAGCCGACATGAGGTCATGTTTCAAAACTCAGTGACACCCTTAGTGAAAAAAGGAAAGAAAAGAAAGAAGAAAGTGTTTTTCTAGTTAACGCAACTTGCTACTATTTCCCTTTTGTTTGAGTTTTACTGCCATGAACGTTCCCACATAAAGGTCCCACAATGGTAGCCCATCTGGTTTGCCTGTGTGTCTCAGTCTCACTGAAGCCTCGTGTGGACGCTGAGTGCGTGTCTGAGAGACGAAGCGCTCCAAACAGAGACGGTTGTTTGAGGCGAGAAGCTTTGCCCTGCTACATTTGCTCGCTTACAGTAAGTCGTTGCGCGCTGTGTGGCTGGGGACCTTAAAAGATATAATATGCTCGTTGATGTTGTTGAGCGGGGGTTTAAACCTGTGCCTCGTGTTTGTTACTTTTGCCTTCGGTGCACGTGGTGACTTTGTGTTTAAACATATAATTACAGAGGATAGCCGGCCCGATCGGAACGTACATTATTATAAACGTGTGCTCGTTGCCGTGGTCCGTGTATTGCGCGCAGCACAAGTGCCTCGTGTTTGTTACTTTTGCCTTCGGTACACGCGGTGACTTTGTGTTTAAACATATTAATTACAGAGCATTGCAGGACCGAACGGAACGTACATATATATATATATATCCATATGATGCTAATTGAGCATACGCCCACTGGCTACCCTGCTGCGAATAGCAGATCCAGCGCGCCTCGAAGGTAACAGCGCGCATGGAACAACGTGATCAATATTGGCTTTGTACTAAAACAGGGACGGAGCGCTGCCTTACACAGCTCCCTACTAAAGGACTTTAATGAATTGTGGGACTGTGCTGCATTCCACTGTGGGATTATATCTTGAGGACTACTAAGACCACAATGCTACTTGAGCATACACCCACTGGGCGGAACTATAATTAAGCGTTACGAACATGGTGCAAGAATGCTGCAGCTGTGCCTCGCTCCACGTCAGTGAATAAGGGCTAGGAAGCCCGAAACATGTTTGATTTCGAGAGGCTGTGAAAGTGACGCCGTCTGCTCCTGCGAACTTGCCAATAAACAAGGTGTTTTACACGCTGTGTGTGGTGCTTCAACTTTGGGTGCTTTTCGTATGGATATATATATGTATATATATATATATATGTGTGTGTATTCCACGTCTCGGTGCTTCTGCTGGACCTCCGGACCCAAAGAAGGTGGTGCGTGCATCGGGAAGTGCACCGATCAAATTAATTATCGTAGACGCGAGAATAACACACTCTCAGGCCACACAGGAATGCTCAGATACTCAGTTTAATGCTTCACATAACGATTTTTGGCGGTCCAGCAGCCTTGATCACACCTTGATCAAGGGCGGCTGCGGGACAGACGAAACGCGTTACGTGAAGCATTAACCTGAGTATCTGAGCATTCCTGTGTGGCCTGAGAATTCTTTATTCTCAAATCTACGATAATAAATATGTATATATTCACTGAAAAAACATAGGTTTCAGGCAGGTTATAGTTTGGAATTATTATTTAATAAACCTTAGAAATTCACTGAAAAAAACATAGGTTTCCGGGGTTTTATAGTTAGCTGGAAATTTCAATCATACAAAACCATTGAAATTCCTCTGTTATAGTTAGTTGTACTAACTGTAACTCTCGCGCCCTCAATCCACTGGTGATGATTGTTAAATTGCACACCACCAGACTATTCCCAACACTGCAGGAACTAGGATTGCCCCATTCCTCTGCCACTACCCCTGCAACGTCCACTGAATTACTAACACAGTGAACCAATCACTAGGATACCGGGAGAGAGTGGGAAAAAGATAAATGGGAAAAGATAGGACACATAGATCAAACAAAACACCTCAGCTGGCCTTCTCCTTTCCCTATTCTATGTATCATAGGGCGTGGACAGAACCTGCATAGGGAGACAAAGAACACCCTTAATACAAGCAATTATATGTCTCAATAAACATGCACACATAAGCCCAGTCATTAAGGTACCATAAGAATCCCTTACCAGTTCAGGTTAGTAAATGCTCCTCCTAATGGGGTGCAGGGATTCCACAAGGACTCAATGTCCCAGGATACCACGCCTCTCCTTTAGTCTAATAGAAAATTACTCCAAGGGAAAAAACTCCATAAGCAGAGAAAAATCCATACTAATAAAAAGGTAAAAATAAGGCAACCTGAAAAACACAGCAAATTAGTGGCCACTAGGAGAAAACAAAAAGGAAAACGCCATAATTCCACTCACTCGCGTTTCCGACCGAACTCCACACAACGACATGGAGCGGCACACAAGTTCAGGAAGAAAAAAAGAACGCGATTCACCGGCAGAGCAATGACGTGTTATTACGTCCAAACACCAGGGATTCCAGTAAACGAAAGTCTTATTATTTAAACATAAGGCTCCTCATAGCTGCCGGAATGCTCCCATATTGTCCACGAACGACAATAAAGAACTCCCACTTCAGCCGCATATGGTCCCACATGCAGTCTGACCCAAACAGCAGCTTGATAGGAAATAAGAAGATTCCCTCAAAACACGATCCACACGAAGAAACAGAGGCACAGGAAACTCCACACAATGATCCTCCAGGTGAGCTTAACACTGTAAATAAAAAGCATTGGGATCTTCTCCAACACTCCCTTTGTAGGCAGTTACCAGACATGTGACCTAAATGTGCATGGACATAGAGACAAGATTGCGGAAAACAAGACTAATTCCTAACAGTCACATATTACATCATTCATGACATGATCAGTGACATCACTAATGACATCACTGATGAAATCTCAAATGACATCACTGATGACATCATCCAGTGCATGTGATTTGGTTTGTTATTTAAATATGTATTATCTATATAGCGATATCCATTTAAGAATCAGTGGAGTTCCCACACCAGATATGACGTACAAAACACAAAAGTCAGAATCTTCAGAACCTCAGCTACAGATTACACAAGACCAGGTTCTTAAAATTATTAAAAAATTAAGATCTGAGGGAGCACCAGGTCCTAATGGCTTGCCAAATGCACTCTTCCGGCACGACCCTTCATTTTGGACTGGCATTCTAAGTCCATTGTTTACGCACGCGTTAACAACTGGCTCGACCCCTGACTCCTGGCGAGAAAGCATTTTAAATCCTATATACAAAACGGGTACACGCGCAGACCCTGCGAACTATAGATTGATTGCACTGATCGATGTGGAGGCCAAGATATATGCTGCAAATCTTTTGGCAGATCTAGAGGATTGGGTCAAACGCATAAACCTGATACCGAACACCCAAACTGGATTCCGGGCCGGAATGGGCACCCTTACCAATATTTCAGCTGTGACACTACTAGCTCATCAAGCCTACGCAAAATCTCGAACCTTGTACGCATGCTTTATCGACCTTAAAGCAGCGTTCGACAAGGTTCCGAGAAAGAAGCTGTGGGCCAAAATGCAAACCTGGGGGTCACCGCACAAACTTTTGGAGGCAATAATCTATCTTTACTCAAACACGTGGATGCAGATAAGGAAAGGAGATGGCCGCACCATAACAAACAAGATCCCAACATCAAATGGTCTAAAACAGGGGTGTGTGTTATACAACATCTACACAGCCGATCTTGAGAAGTACCTCCAACAAGTGCAAATTGACCCACCAAAATGAGGCAAAACACAGATCAGGAGCCTTCAATACGCAGATGATTTTGTGCTCCTAGCACAAACATCAATAGGCCTGCAGCGTTCAATAACACAACTAATAATACAACTAGGATCTTATAGCACTTCTGCTCAATTAATAATAAACCTTAAGAAAACCAAGGTATTATGCTTTAGTGGTCATCACAAAATAGGGTCAAAGGGGAAATTCACCTGGAAACTGGAGGAAAAACCAATATCCCAGGTGGACTCATACAAATACCTAGGGTTCCAACTTGACCACACACTTAAATATAAGCAACACTTGGACCAAGGGAATACTAAAGCAAAACAACTCCTGTATGCTTTCAAAATTTTACAGAAGAAACTAAAAGGTTGTCCAACAGGCCAGTTGCTTAAGACAATCGCAGCAACATTTTTACCCTCAATATCATATGGGTCGGAAATCATGAATACCAAAGATGCAGCCGCCTTAAACCTAGCCCAATCGAGTTTTTTCAAGCGCCTGTTTTTAGCTCCTCGGCACATTTTTCAGGTACAAGTTCGACTGGAATACGGGCTGAAAAATCAGAAACCTGCCAGACAAGGGGCGATGGTAAAATATTACTGGCGGATGAGGCAAGCGGAAGATGACACTTTAGCCCACTGCTGTTGGGAAGAAATCGAAAATCAGGCGAGGCAAAAAAACTCCATTGTTGCAGTCCTAAAAGAATCACTCGCTGATTTACATCTTGAAGAGGCATGGCATACAACAACATCATATTCCGGGTTCAAAAATATGGTAAACAGCGCAATAAAGTGAACTTCGCTACTAATTGATAAAGCTGCCTTTGCTAAGAAAAACCATGCATGGGCAGTGATTTAATCATATCAGTTTCTGACACCCCAACCGTACTTGTCCGAACACTTCTCGAATCACAAAAAGCACTATTTGACGCTGTTGCGGTTGGGTGCGTTCCCCACAAAAGATTTAACCCCGAAATTGAAGTCAACATGGCCTACTAAAGAATGTCGCCTGTGTGAACAAGGAGAAGAGTCGTTATTACACCTTTTATGCATCTGCTCCGTGCTATTGGAACCTCGAAAAATAGTTCTTCGGGAGATTTTTAGGAAGCACCAATTGAGATCGTGCAGAGCTGCAGTGATACAATGCCTTGGTGGACTGTCAATTCAGCTGTCATGTCGAGCCGTCACCTTTTGGAAAATAGCAGCCAAAGAACTGGACAAAAAAGACAATAGTCCACACGGCAAAGGTATATGACTGACTGGTCACTCCCTTTCTGCACAGACTTCAAATATCGCTCTTTTCATATCGAACTGCAATGAACTTCTTACAATGTTATCGTTTTAACTGTTGTTGCGCCCAAAGCTTACGAAAGGATAATGGTTTTTACTTGTCTACATTTTCATACATTTTAACTTTAGTTAATTATTATGTAATATGTGTTTTTCTCATGCTTTTATGATTTTTATTGAAATCAAATAAAAGTAATACTTACTTACTTACAGTGGATGTATACCTATCTAGATGGAGGATTTAGTAGCAGTGTGCTTGACTGTTTACTTCACTAATTTAGAGTGTCTCACTAAATATATTGGATAGTGACTAAACAGTGTGAATATCTGTATTACTTTGTCAGTTGCTGTGTAAACTGCTGCACCAGTTGGTTACTAGCTACGTGAAAGTCTATATTCGTTATTGATTAGTTAACTGACTAATTGTATGGGAGAGTGAATGTGTGTGTGGTTCAGTGGGAGATCTGTGACTGCCCAAAGATATGTGAATAGTTAATTCAGTAGGTATATGACATTAAGACTACATGTTATAATAGTTGTTTGGGTGAGTGAATATCTTTATGGGTGTGGTGATGAGCAAATATATTTCAAAATGGTACATGTCCAACAAAGTAGAAAAATAAAAGGCAGTACACACACTCCCTCATGGCTGGTATACACCCACACCACACCCATCCAGCACATGTGTCACAACACACGTCACCCTATCAATCAAAAAGACAGGGCACATGTGCTCTAAGCCATGTTAGAGTTGCTCCCATCGTAAGCGCTGTGATGGCCTGTCCTAGTGGTTCGGACGCCTCATGTAGGCCTGAACTACCAAACAGGGGGACCACCACCACGTGCGTGGCCTCTTTGGTCACTGAATTAGTGGTACCGCAAGGACTGAGCGGGTGAGGAACCTGCAATGATGATGGGTGAATGAGTATGTCCTTTTCCATAGTGATATCAAGACTCAGCACCAAATGTGAGACTTCTTGTTGGCAGAGCGGGACTGCATAATGTAGAACATGCCCTGTCCGCAAAAAGGTGAGCATTGAGGCCTGGGTGCACAGCGGAGGGAGTAGATGGGTTGCAGTAGACTGGATACAAAAAGGTGACGCAGCGATGTAGGCGTACGCAGTCCTATATACCGTATCGTATTGCATTTGTGTTTTTTTTCTATAGCAGGAAAGTTTTTATAGTCGGGCAAAAGTCCATCGATTGTGATGATTTAAACCACGTGTATCACTGCGCACCACTTGTTTTCTATAACTGGATGGAAAACATTACTACTCTGCTAATTCTTCATAAATCAAAGCCCATTAAACAAGTTGGAACTGTACAAATAGTTGTATTTTTAATGCGGGAGGGAAGATGTGTGAAAGGGCGTTATTCTACTCCACATTAAGGTAGTGGCAAGTACCAATCATAACATCTTTCTTTTACTATCTTTTAGATGTGGAGCTTCAGGGTGCACTATGTCCTGGCACGTGGTGGAAGACACACCGGTGACAGAAAGGCGAGCTGCGAATATCCTTTTTAGTCACTCTCTCACTTCCTCTCTCCTTTGATAAACAAATGACGCATGATCCTATCTTCCTTTTTATCTAACAGGTTGTGTTTCACAAATTGGCATAACCCCAACACCTCCAAAGCTCATAATATTAGGAAACAACGGGTTTCACCTATCGGCTTGATGAAGCCGATAGGTGAAAAGCGTTGTTTCCTGCCATTAAATCACATTTGCACAAACAATCCTGTTGGTGTCCAAGTAAGTTTGTCGGAAAACGACAGTGTGGTGAGAATATATATATATATATATATATATATATATATAGATAGATATAGATATATATATATATCCAAAACGAACATGCTCACATTTGGAAACACCACACCCAACGTTTTGTTTCGCCCATTTATTCCGGACAGCAACAGCAGCACAACCTTTACTCCACAATAAAGTCTTTTCACCAGTTCTGCCATACGCGTTTCGGGGACATGGCCCCTTGATCACCGGCTTGGTTGTGGGGGATAGGCGCAGCGATTCATATGCGTGATTTAAGTAATCAAAGTTCTTGGTGCCGCCCATCCGGGCGTGGCTTCGCTATGCATTGTGGTAGCAGTAGTTCTCGTAAAATCTTTAGTAGATACTGCTGCGCCTCAGCCTCCCAAAATATGTCTCCGTTGGGTTATTGTTCGGTTTTTGGTCAGGCTGCTGTTTCTCTTGCGCCAAACCAGAACAGGCACGTTATTCCGTTGGTGTGTCCCCCGCCTGGAGGCACACGGACCCGCTTTTCCAGCAGTGGGGTATTTCCGTGACCCGAGCCTGGCCACTTAATATCCAAAACGAACTTGCTCACATTTGGAAACACCACACCCAACGTTTTGTTTCGCCCATTTATTCCGGACAGCAACAGCAGCACAACCTTTACTCCACAATAAAGTCCTTTCACCAATTCTGCCATATGCGTTTCGGGGACATGGCCCCTTGATCACCGGCTTGGTTGTGGGGGAAAGGCACAGCGTTGCATATGCGTGATTTAAGTAATCAAAGTTCTTGGTGCCGCCCATCCGGGCGTGGCTTTGCTATGCATTGTGGTAGCAGTAGTTCTCGTAAAATCTTTAGTAGATACTGCTGCGCCTCAGCCTCCCAAAATATGTCTCCGTTGGGTTATTGTTCGGTTTTTGGTCAGGCTGCTGTTTCTCTTGCGCCAAACCAGAACTGGCACGTTGCTCCGTTGGTGTGTCCCCCGCCTGGAGGCACACGGACCCGCTTTTCCAGCAGTGGGGTATTTCCGTGACCCGAGCCTGGCCACTTAATATCCAAAACGAACTTGCTCACATTTGGAAACACCACACCCAACGTTTTGTTTTGCCCATTTATTCCGGACAGCAACAGCAGCACAACCTTTACTCCACAATAAAGTCTTTTCACCAATTCTGCCATACGCGTTTTGGGGACATGGCCCCTTGATCACCGGCTTGATTGTGGGGGAAAGGCGCAGCGTTGCATATGCGTGATTTAAGTAATCAAAGTTCTTGGTGCCGCCCATCCGGGCGTGGCTTCGCTATGCATTGTGGTAGCAGTAGTTCTCGTAAAATCTTTAGTAGATACTGCTGCGCCTCAGCCTCCCAAAATATGTCTCAGTTGGGTTATTGTTCGGTTTTTGGTCAGGCTGCTGTTTCTCTTGCACCAAACCAGAACAGGCACATTGCTCCGTTGGTGTGCCCCCCGCCTGGAGGCATACAGACCCACTTTTCCAGCAGTGGGGTATTTCCGTGACCCGAGCCTGGCCACTTAATATCCAAAACGAACTTGCTCACATTTGGAAACACCACACCCAACGTTTTGTTTCACCCATTTATTCCGGACAGCAACAGCAGCACAACCTTTACTCCACAATAAAGTCTTTTCACCAATTCTGCCATACGCGTTTCGGGGACATGGCCCCTTGATCACCGGCTTGGTTGTGGGGGAAAGGCGCAGCGTTGCATATGCGTGATTTAGTAATCAAAGTTCTTGGTGCCGCCCATCCGGGCGTGGCTTCACTATGCATTGTGGTAGCAGTAGTTCTCGTAAAATCTTTAGTAGATACTGCTGCGCCTCAGCCTCCCAAAATATGTCTCCGTTGGGTTATTGTTCGGTTTTTGGTCAGGCTGCTGTTTCTCTTGCGCCAAACCAGAACAGGCACATTGCTCCGTTGGTGTGTCCCCCGCCTGGAGGCACACAGACCCGCTTTTCCAGCAGTGGGGTATTTCCGTGACCCGAGCCTGGCCACTTAATATCCAAAACGAACTTGCTCACATTTGGAAACACCACACCCAACGTTTTGTTTCGCCCATTTATTCCGGACAGCAACAGCAGCACAACCTTTACTCCACAATAAAGTCTTTTCACCAATTCTGCCATATGCGTTTCGGGGACATGGCCCCTTGATCACCGGATTGGTTGTGGGGGAAAGGCGCAGCGTTGCATATGCGTGATTTAAGTAATCAAAGTTCTTGGTGCCGCCCATCCGGGCGTGGCTTTGCTATGCATTGTGGTAGCAGTAGTTCTCGTAAAATCTTTAGTAGATACTGCTGCGCCTCAGCCTCCCAAAATATGTCTCCATTGGGTTATTGTTCGGTTTTTGGTCAGGCTGCTGTTTCTCTTGCGCCAAACCAGAACAGGCACGTTGCTCCGTTGGTGTGTCCCCCGCCTGGAGGCACACGGACCCGCTTTTCCAGCAGTGGGGTATTTCCGTGACCCGAGCCTGGCCACTTAATATCCAAAACGAACTTGCTCACATTTGGAAACACCACACCCAACGTTTTGTTTCGCCCATTTATTCCGGACAGCACAACCTTTACTCCACAATAAAGTCTTTTCACCAATTCTGCCATACGCGTTTCGGGGACATGGCCCCTTGATCACCGGCTTGGTTGTGGGGGAAAGGCGCAGCATTGCATATGCGTGATTTAAGTAATCAAAGTTCTTGGTGCCGCCCATCCGGGCGTGGCTTCGCTATGCATTGTGATAGCAGTAGTTCTCGTAAAATCTTTAGTAGATACTGTTGCGCCTCAGCCTCCCAAAATATGTCTCCGTTGGGTTATTGTTCGGTTTTTGGTCAGGCTGCTGTTTCTCTTGCGCCAAACCAGAACAGGCACATTGCTCCGTTGGTGTGTCCCCCGCCTGGAGGCATACAGACCCGCTTTTCCAGCAGTGGGGTATTTCCGTGACCCGAGCCTGGCCACTTAATATCCAAAACGAACTTGCTCACAATTGGAAACACCACACCCAACGTTTTGTTTCACCCATTTATTCCGGACAGCAACAGCAGCACAACCTTTACTCCACAATGAAGTCTTTTCACCAATTCTGCCATACGCGTTTCGGGGACATGGCCCCTTGATCACCGGCTTGGTTGTGGGGGAAAGGCGCAGCGTTGCTTATGCGTGATTTAAGTAATCAAAGTTCTTGGTGCCGCCCATCCGGGCGTGGCTTCGCTATGCATTGTGGTAGCAGTAGTTCTCGTAAAATCTTTAGTAGATACTGCTGCGCCTCAGCCTCCCAAAATATGTCTCCATTGGGTTATTGTTCGGTTTTTGGTCTACTACTACTGCTACCACAATGCATAGCGAAGCCATGCCCAGATGGGCGGCACCAAGAACTTTGATTACTTAAATCACGCATATGCAACGCTGCGCCTTTCCCCCACAACCAAGCAGGTGATCAAGGGGCCATGTCCCCGAAACGCGTATGGCAGAATTGGTGAAAAGACTTTATTGTGGAGTAAAGGTTGTGCTGCTGTTGCTGTCCGGAATAAATGGGCGAAACAAAACGTTGGGTGTGGTGTTTCCAAATGTGAGCAAGTTCGTTTTGGATATATATATATATATATATATATATATATATATATATATATATATATATATATATATATATATATATATATCCGCATCGCTGCTATCGTATATTCCCGCTGTGTGCTGCCATTTGCAAAATCCGATTGTTTGTGACAAGGTCAACTCGTCATAAGCACAGGGCAGGTAAAACCCATGACGAGTTGACCTTGTCACAAGCATCGAAGGGGTTAAATATATATATATATAATATATATATATATATATATATATATATATATATACAGATATGTTATAGTACGTTGGACATTTCTCTCATACAAAACCTTTGAACTTCCCCTGCTATAGTTAGTTCAGCTAACTATAACTAGCGCTCCAGCAATGCACTGCTGATGACGTCACATATTACATCACTCATGACATGGTCAGTGGCATCACTCATGACATCTCAAATGACATCACTGATGACTATAACGGGGAAATTTCAATGGTTTTGTATGAGAGAAATGTCCAGCTAACTATAACGTATGTGAAACCTATGGTTTTTTCACTGAATTTCTAAGGTTTTTTAAATGCTAATTCCTAACTATAACGCGTGTGAAACCTACGTTTTTTTCAGTGAATTTGCAAGGTTTTTTAAATGCTAATTCCAAACTATGACGTGTGTGAAACCTATGTTTTTTTCAGTGAATTTCAAAGTTTTTTAAAATGCTAATTTCTAACTATGACGTGTGTGAAACCTATGGTTTTTTCAGTGAATTTCAAAGTTTAAAAAAATGCTAATTCCTAACTATGACTTGGTGAAACATATGGTTTTTTCAGTGAATTTTAAAGTTTTTTAAAATGCTAATTCCTAACTATGATGTGGGTGAAACCTATGGTTTTTTCAGTGAATTTAAAAATGTTTTAAAATGCTAATTTCTGTATCAGGTAATATATTTTTTATATATTTATTTTTCAACAAACTGCTTATGTATATTGTAACACATTGATTGTATCCTATAATAAGCAATGGCTCACCTATTTTTTATGATTTGGATAAAGTTGAACAGTATAGTCGACATCTTCAATCAACATATAAACAGTCAAATTTGCTACTTTATTTATTTATTTATTTGTTTTGTTTCCAATGTGCGTGCAACGTGCGCGCGCCTCGCGTTTTTTTTTTTTTTTTTTAAATTGCCCTTTGGGGTCCTTCAGGGACCCCCTGAAAAGACCTAGCGGGTCAGGGAGTCTCTACCCTGCCCCCTTTTCACGTTCTCCACTTCTGTTTTTGACTCACTTCTGCCTCGAGGGTGCGTGCAACGTGCGTGCACCTCGCGATTTAAAAAAAAAAAAAATGTTATGGGTTTTTTGCCCTTCGGGGTCCTTCAGGGACCCCATGAGAAGACCTAGGGGGTCAGGGAGTCTCTATCCTGCCTCCTTTTCACGTTTTAAAAGTATTTACAAAAATTGGGTAAAACGTCATTTATATGCGACGGTGGTGCAACGTGCACGTGCTCATGCACGCACATAAAGTCAGGTGACTTGAAAACAACACTTTTGATTGGGTCATAGTATTTCCTTTTCCAGAATTTTCAAAAACCCCACCCACTTCCCTCACTCTCTCTTTCACTTTGCTGGGAGAAGGATCTTTGGTGCTTTTTTCCTGCTTTTTTGAACCTGAGAAAATGGCAGAGAAAAACCAGCCAGAAGATTCGTCATCTGGTTCAGATGGTTCAAATGTGCAGTTTCTTCAAGAACAACCACGTTGGTTTAGAGCCAACCAACATATAAACACTCAAACTTGTTATTTAACTGTATTTTTTTTGTAATTTTTTTCCAAAGTGCGCGCACTTCTCGATTAAAAAAAAAAGGGGGGGTTTGCCCTTCAGGATCCTTCAGGGACCCCCTGAGAAGACCTAGAGGGTCAGAGAGTCTCTACCCTTCCCCCTTTTCACATTCTCTACTTTTGTTTTGCGCTCTCTTCTACCTCGTAGTGACAAAATGGCGGCCAAAGGGTGCGAGCACCGTACGTGCACCCTGCAATTTTAAAAAAAAGGTTTTTTTGCCCTTCGGGATTCTTCAGGGACCCCCTGAGAAGACCTAAGGGGTCAGGGAGTCTCTACCCTGCCCCATTTTCACTTCTCCACTTTTGTTTTGAGCTCTCTTCTGCCTTGAGGGTGCGTGCACCGTGCTCGCAACTCGCAATTTAAAAAAAAAATGTTGGTTTCCACCAATTAGAATGTTGACAGACGTCTAACAACAAATCAGAATTCAGCTCGCGCACACCCGATTCGCGCGCCGTTCGCGCTTATAGATATACATATTTTTTTCTTCTGATTTTCTAAGGAAGTACTGGAAGGATTTACACCACTTAAGCAAAAGGGTGATCTGCGAATCAGACTCTACCATTTTGCCAAATTTCTTGTAATTCCGTTCAGCCGTTCGGGCTGTAGCCGTGTCTAATCGTCCTATGGAAAATAACATGGGGAAACCACGTTTTGGGACCCCACTTTTTTCTGAGCCAACACTTGACTAATCCCCCCAAAACTTTCAGGGAAGGAGCGGAGCAGTGCGGGCCATCTTCTTTGAGAAAATTGCGAAGATTCAACAAATGGCGCTAAAGTTATTCCCAATAGAATGTTACGGGTTTCCTATGGAAACTAGGTCCTAACTATAACTACCTACTGGGTAAAAATTACTATTCCAACTCCAGGGAGTGCAACAGTAGGGAAAGGTTTGGATAGCGGAGGGATAACATTTACTATTCCAACTCCAGTCAGTAAAACAGTAGGCAAAGTCTTGGATAGGAGAGGGGTAAAAATTGCTATTCCCACTCCAGTGAGTGTAACAATAGGGAAAGTGTTGGATAGCGGAGGGGTAAAAATTACAATTCCCACTCCACTGAGTGCAACAGTAGGGAAAGTGTTGGATGGCAGAGATATAAAATTAACTATTTGCACTACAATAAGTGCAACATTAAGGAAAGTGTTGAATAGTGGATGGGTGAAAATTACTAATATTTAACACATAAAAGGGGAGAGGGCCAACCAGTTCCACTCAACCACCCGAGCCCCCACAGGATCTAAACTACATGCACAAGAGGGGTGGAGAGTACAAGACTGAGAACAAAACCTATGCCAAAGCAGACAAACTCATTAATTTGAGATAACGGCCCTCACTCACATACCGAAGTATGTGACATGCTTCATCATAGGGCCTGCTTACAATACGCCCTGGTGTAGCCACACACAGGACGGAGCAAAAGGGAGGGGAAAAATAATCAATTCCACACAACACAACATATAACAAATGGAACTACATAAATGAAACACGTAACATATAATGTGTAAAGGCAGTGCCAGATCCCCAAGTGGCTACAAACAATGGTGCGACAGAAGGGTGCAGTTTGTTAGAAGTGGTTTAAAACTGGTTTGAGGGTACCAAACAAACCATTTTCATTATTCTCAGGTTCCCCCCACCAGGATTAAAAGAAACAAAGAATGGGTAATGTCTTCATGAGAAAATGAGGGTTCTCAAGACTTCCCTCCTATTACTGCTGTGGTCAACATGTTTCGACGGACTTACTGTGCCTCGAAAGGTCACCCCAGTCTTCTTCAGGACTGTTGTCGCTTCCTGTACCACCTATGGCCCCACCGTATTTCGGTTATTGTGCCATGAAGTATGAGCCGGTCTATCTAGATCCTAGCTCTTATTGTCACGTGCAGAGGATGTTCCCAATAGTCAGGGAAAACATTCACTATTAAGGAAAAGGGGAAAAGCAGTATAGGCATGCTATACTCATAAATAGTCTCTTTTCATCCCCTTATTACAAAAACATCACAAATCATTCGTTAAAGTTCCCTGTGTTTCCAAGAGAAAGTACACTCCTTTTCGTCCTTATCCCGGGTCTCTTAATAGTCCCTCAGGTTTAACAATGCCCCGTACTTGATAAGTAGCATTGCTAATATTTCCATAAAAACGCCATGTGCATCCACAACCACCATAGATCATCCTGTTTACTATTCCCACTCCAGTGAGTGTAACAGTAGGGAAAGTGTTGGATAGTAGAGGGGTAAAAATTACTATTCCCACTCCAATGAGTGCAACACTAGGGAAAGTGTTGGATAGCGGAGGGGTAAAAATTACTATTCCCAATCCAGTCAGGTCAAAATTAAAAACAAACAAAATATTAACAAAAACAAAAATATATTAAAAAAATAAATGTAATGAATAAATATAGAAATATTTCAAAAATTAAAATACAAATATATTTAATATTAAAAATAAAAATATAGTATAATGTTAATTACATATGACAAATATCTACACATATTATATTAAATAAAATAAAAAATGAACTTCAAACAAATAAAAAAAAATATTATAGAATCTTAAGAAAAAAACCATTAATAATTACATAAATGTATGTATTTTATGTCCTACCCTATAACACCACACAAATCACAACCCACGTCTAAATTTAAACAAAAATGTACTTCCATAATTAATATATTTAATTACCAATTAAAGAAATATTATTAATTAAAAAACAAATTAAAACTAATACAAATTAATTACCTTCCTATACTTTACCCCTATAAACCCCACAACAAACACCTAAAAATAA
Organism: Lissotriton vulgaris; assembly: GCF_964263255.1. NCBI lineage: Eukaryota > Metazoa > Chordata > Amphibia > Caudata > Salamandridae > Lissotriton > Lissotriton vulgaris. The sequence continues at coordinate 1,532,009,278 of NC_141689.1, read as the reverse complement.
TTATGCAATTTCCATATTTAATTTACAATTAATTAATTCATAATAAATAACATGTCATTATTAATTAATTAAACATGAATTACTTCCCACCCTTTACCCCTATAAACCCCACAACCTGCTCCTATACTTAATTACACAATTCCCATAATTAATTGTCAATAAATTAATAAATATCAAATAACCACTAATTATTAATTAATCAAAAATAAATTACATATCAACTTTTATCCCTATAAATCCCAGAACCCTGCACCTAAACGTGTTATACAATTACCATAATTAGTTATCAATTCATTCTTTTTAATTCACGGAGCCTTCCCGACTGTTGCTCTGACAGCTCGGACTTCATTCCACCTGCCCTGACTTGCTTTCTTCTTCGCTTCTGTCTCACCCCACCCCCGTTGCCTTTCCACACCGGCACGGTCGCAGAGACGGGGGAGACTACCAGGTCCAGCCTGCTTTGCGGCAGGAGCCGCACCAGCTGAGTTGTGTGCCTGGAGGCGCTTTAGGAATCAGCCCAGCCCCGGGTAGCGGCGTGCATCTTTTTAATTCACGGAGCCTTCCCCACTGTTGCTCTGACAGCTCGGACTTCATTCCACCTGCCCTGACCTGCTTTCTTATTCGCCCGGCTTCTGTCTCCCCCTGCCGCCGTTGCCTTTTCACACCGGCACGGTCGCAGAGACGGGGGAGACTACCAGGTCCAGCCTGCTTTGCGGCAGGAGCCGCACCAGGTGAGTTGCGCGCCTGGAGGCGCTTTAAGAATCAGCCCAGCCCCCGCGTCGCGGGACGCGCAAGGCCGACGCCGGGCCAAACCTGAGGAGACCGGACTGGACAACCTCTCTGTCATCTGCCTACAAAGACTGGGACCTCATTGTGAGTAGACAGAGTTGCTCTGCCCAATGAACTAAACATTACTAAGAGGGACCTTTGGACAGTTATCGCTGTTATCACTGCCGAAGGGTGCTTGTTACTATCTGATCTAACTATCCCAGTTTACTGTCCACCACTGTTGTTAACATGCCAGCTAAGGGGGTCCCCAAAAATGTTATTTCAAAAGCTATGACTCTCAAGGGGACAATTGATCATTACTTAACCCGGGCTTCCTCTGCCTTAGAACGGGAAATCGCGTGAGCAGAACAGGGGTTATCGTTAGAAAATCTACCCACTGTGTGTACAACAGTAGGCCCTTCTGATTCAACACAAAAGTCACCAACACAGGAGGTTACTGAGCTTAATGAATCCACCACTGTCACAAGGAACATTGGGGAAGTAGGGGATATGGGGCAGACCTCTACTAACATTACCAATAGTCCCAACTCCACCAAGGGGGATTCAATTGTTATTTTAGATGTTCCAAACTCTCCTGAGGAAGGTCCTCATAGAAAACCAGGCACTCCCCCTAATGATGGTAATATTAATACTACTGTAACTAAACAGTTGCCAGCAATAAAAAGGAAGCGATGGGGTGCTAAGCATAGGGGAAGGCTGGCTAAGCAAGCTAAATTGCACCATACCCCCCCAAGGCTCCTACTAAGACGCCGATAACAGAGAGGACTACCCAAAGCCTGCATGTGTCCCATTCTATTTTACACTCCCCTCTCCTGCCTCAGATTGAAAATATAGTTAGGTCCTTCATATTGCCGTTGGTGGAAAGACTTAAGAATCTAAATAATATGGTGGGTCAAATCAGGGACATAACTGATGCCAACAACGCGGAAATCAAGCAACTGGTACAAAATAGTTGTATTGATGTCCACATATCATCTAGTTTGCCTACAACTAATGTTGTTAAACATCCCAATTTAAGCCAACCCTTGGCTACTAGACCCTCATGCCCAAAGGTGCAAGAACCAAACTATCAAAAGGGAGTAACTCCTTTACTAAATACTACCCCAGTAAAGACCACGCTCAATATCCCCAATAAGTTAGAAACTCATGATAATGGGCAAAGTAACAGATCTAATACCAGAATTGACTTGCCGCCTGAGGCTGCCCCCTATGTATGCGTCCTTTGGGGTTCCTGAGCTAACCCATGGGAAAATAGAGAGGCCACAAGAACGAAAGAACAAAGTTGCCTTTTGGCTTAGTAAAAACAGACCTCTCCCCCCTAATATCGATGGGCGTATTTTAAATGTTAGAAGGGTTGATTGGCTTGGACACATGACCAAAGACATACCGGGAGATTTGATCATTGTTAACTTCAAGAGTACTAGGGTGATCCCATTCCTGAGAAGCTGGCAACCACAAATGGGTGATGGTTGCATTGTAACATGGGAACTTGTTGACTTTTACCCTAAAGTACGATCTACACCACATGTGAGTGCCAGGGCTAATAGATTACCACCCCCGGGCCCTGCAAGTTTGCTTAATATCCAACCGTTGATTACTTATGGCAGATATGCTTCACTGTCCCCACTTGATGAAAACGATTGACATAGTGTTGTTAGTGATTCATTTATCCTAGGGGTTGTTAGGGGTAATATAATAGATGTGAAACCTCTAGCGACCTTATCACCCGTATCTAGCCTGGGGTCTAGTGTTGATTCTAACCTGTGTCCCCCTGTAGCTAACATATGCCCGGTTCCATTGGTTAACTTACCGAGCCCGACTATAACTACAAGTGAACACTCTCCTGCTTTGTTATATACCAAAGTTGCAGGCTGGAATATAGCGGGGCTTGAGTCTAGATTGTGTTTACCAGAGTGGGTGGAATTTATAGATAAAGGTAATGTCTGGTCCTTTCAGGAAACCTGGGCGGAAGCACCTGTATTTCGTGTCGGCTTCCAAAATTTCCATAAGCCAGCATCAAAGGCCATAGAGGGCGCCCTGTAGGTGGCCTGACAACTTGGGTTCGTCAATCTCAAGGCGTACCGGTTGAGGAAGTTACAATAGTACTACTTACTAGGATCCGGTCTTCCAAGGGTCTTAACATCCTGCTCGTTAACATCTATGCCAGGGGTGTCCAGGGTGGGAAAGTCTCCCCAACTTGTACACTTCTGGATGACTCTCTCTCTAAAGTACCGGATGTGGGGCATAAGATTGTGGAGGGAGACTTCAACACCTGTTTTGAGCCAATGGGTCATGAGGACAGCTTACTTACTGAGGTTGAAGATACGTCTTGGGGAATCCCCCAGTTGGAATTGGTACCCATAAAAAAGTGGTCACAATCGGCTATGTATATTAAAAGAATGTGCCTAAATCTAGGATTAAGGGCTGCTAATGGTAGAGTGAAATCTGACAGGATGGGCAGGCATACCTTCAACAACGGCAGACACAGTAGCCGTATTGATTACATCTTGATTGACGTGAAGCTGTGGCCTGTCGTTGTTGATATGGAAGTTGTGGCCAGACCTGAAAGTGATCACGACCCACTAGTGTTGTCCCTACTGGATCATAGTTTCCAGGGGGGGCCTGTGTGATGACTTGAATGCTTTCCAATTCCAGGTATGCTTAAAAAATTATATGAGAAGGGTTAGGTGGCCCAAGGTCGCTGTTGATGAAGCAGCCAGAACAGAGATAAGACTTCTAGTTTCCCAAACACTGGAAGTATTACATAATTGCGGGTCACAGGATACTATTAATGCTAAAATCCCAATTGTCCACAGCGAACTATTCCAGGGGCTTAAAAAGATATTTACTAAGAGCATATCCAAACGGGGCAGTAAAAGTAAACCAAGATTGGTTACTTGGTATGATGATAAGTGTAGGCAGTCCCAAGGAGAATTGCTTTTAGCAATTAAATCTAAAGCCCATGGTCAAATCCGTATATGTAGCGCTGCCTATAAAGAAGCACAAAAAAATGCTAAAATAAAATGGGATGAGGAACGCTGGAAGGCTCTGACTGAGGCATGTGGTGGTAGAAAAATGCAACAGTTTTGGCACCTTCTTAAATGGGATAAATGCCAAGATGATCGACCAAGCTCTTCTTTTGTGGACCAACAGCAATGGGTACACTTTTTTGAAAATCAGTTCAGGGTGAATAATGACGCTGTGGCAATTTTGCCTCCCCTAAACTCTGATGAGCCGCTTATTTTTACCCACTTTGAGGTTAAGTATATTTTGAAATCAATTCCAAGTGGGAAAGCTCCAGGTCCTGACTGTGTTCCTGCTGACCTGTTTCTGCAGGAGCAGGACCTTTGGGTGCCTTATATTACTATCCTGGCTAATGCCCTAGCATCTGGTGCGCAGGTCCCCGATTCTTGGTATGGGGCAGAAATCTTACCGATTTATAAGAAGGGTGACCGTACTGTCCCATCCAATTATCGGCCGATCAGCCTAATAGACGCGGTGCACAAAATAACTGCCCGTCTAGTCTTGGGACGCATCCAGTCCTGGATCACTGATTTTGACATTTTGACACCATTGCAGTCGGGATTCCGCAGTCATGTAGGTACAATCGACCAAGCATTCCAGTTTGTGTTGCTTTACTGGAAGTCAGTTTTTCTTGGAGGGGGCAAACTATATGCGGCCTTTGTTGATCTTAGGTCCGCTTTTGACCTTGTTCCGAGGGCAAAGCTGTGGGAATGCTTACTGAATTTGGGTATGCCAACTGAATTGGTGAGGCTCCTGGGGAACCTTCATACTCAAACATTCGCACAAGTACGCTGGGACAAACCTGGAGAGGTGACTGAGAGATTTGCAGTGGCAATAGATGTAAGACAAGGGTGTGTATTGGCCCCTCCCCTCTTTTCGTTATTTATTAACGGGGTCATGAATTACTTTTCTAATTACCCTACAGACGCCCCAACCCTGGCAGGGATAAAGATACCACGCCTCATGTTCCCGGACGATACGCTGTTAATATCGAAAACGCGACAGGGTCTTCAGTCGGCCCTGTCCAGGTTTGAATTGTTTTGTCGCGAGCATGAGTTAGAGGTAAATGTATCCAAAACTAAGTTCATGGTTTTACATGGGAAGAAATCTGCCACAGCCAGGGTAACAATGGGCGGAACCACCCTTGAACAGACCTCTCTGTTTACCTACCTCGGCGTAACCTTTAGTGGGAATCTTAGCTGGGCCCCACAGCTCGATCTTTTAGCTTTAAGACATGCTCAAATTGGTGGAGCTCTACTTAAAGAACACAAAAGCTCCTATACAAGGCCTATGTCTCCTCTTATGAAAATTTATGGTTCAAAAATCTTACCCTCAGTACTGTACGGAGTTATGGGGTTTTAGTAAATTAGATGCCTTAAAAGTGGCCCAAAACAAATTTCTAAGGGAGGCAGTAGGACTACCGCAATCCACACTACGTATACCCCTCCTTTATGATTTAGGGTGTCAACCAGTGGAGGATATAGCAAGATACAGACCCATTGCGTTCTGGCGGCGCCTGTGGATTACCCCAGAGCTCTCGCTTTATGCGAAAGCGTGTCTTGAAGTCAAGGACCACCATGGTTCCCACAAGATAGGCTGGTTGAGAGACCTAAGATCCTCCCTATATGACATGGGGCTGGGGGAAATTGTGGTCTAATCTGGCTACAGCTATTTTTCCTACAAAAAAGGTGTTGAGAAACATGTATTGGGAGTGGACTGCTTCCAAAAGGCATTCTACAATGGTAGATGGTTCTCTTACGGCATCCTTTGTGTTAGTGAAGGATGCCAGTCAGCTGGAAAAATACTGGGATGTCATTACTAGGCCTATGGACCGTAAATTATTTCATCAATTTAGAGTAGGGTCTCTTCCGCTTAGGGGCCTAACCAAGTCATGGAGCCATGGTGGACCAGCCGATTGCCCACTGTGTCCAGGGTTGGATGAAACAGTTGACCATCTCCTATTTGTCTGCCCTTTGTATAATGCACCAAGACAAAAGTGGTTACGCCCAGTATGTAGAATACTGGGTACACGTTCAGCAAAAACAGCCAGTAGAATTTTAAAAACAGATACTTCATCACTGGTTGTAATTGGAGTGGCGAAATTCCTGGGCTGGGCATGGATTTTACGGGCTAGGCTGATCAAGTCTCTTTCAACTGCTGCGTAAACTGTAAATTGGAACAGCAGTTTTCCGTACCACTGAATGTTACTGCCTTTTTAAACTGTTTTTATCTGGATTTTTATCATGTAAATGAAGTCTGACGTCAGTGATTTAATACTATTCTTAGCTTGTTCTTAATTGTACATTACTTATTGTCTTAACATACTTCACAACTTTTCTCTGTATATTTTATCTGTAAATTTGATATATTACTGGTTATGTTGTATGTTGTGTAGCATGTCTTTTATGATGAAATATCGAATAAAGACTTCTTTGACTTGACTCTGACTTGAATTAATTTTAATTAACAACCAATTAATAATTAATTATTCATTAATGACTTCTCACAATTAACACAATAAAATCTCAATGAAATAAATATTAATAAATAAAAAATAATTATTAATTTAGTAAAATTAAATTACTTCCAACCCTATTCCCCTATAACCCCACAACCCGCTACGGAACAAAAAACGCAAAATGTCATTAAAATAAAATTAATTAACTAACTACTAAAAATTTAACACATATATGAAAAAATAGAAACAATTCTTGTACAATAAAATACATCACATACATTTAAAATATATACTAAAATACATAACACTAATTAAACAAACGATATTTTAAACAACTATATTTTTGCAAATGATATTAATGACTTCTATATTTTTAAATCAATATTTCTTACTTTTAATCGATATTCTTGACCACGATATTCTTGCTGTCGACATTTCTCACTCACGATTTTTAGGACTCGATATTACTGTAGGTCGACATTTCCAACTCTATATTTTGTCTGCACACACTCTGGGGGTCATTATGATGATGGGCGGACTTAGTCCCCCGCCTGCCATCATACCGGGACCCGGGACCGCCCGCAAAAAGGGCGGGGGTTCTGATCAGGGCATTAGGATGCGCCCGCCACACAGGCGGGTGCATCCTGTATATGTACCATTGTGGCGGGCGGAGTAGAAATCTCCGCCCGCCGCAATGGTAAAAGTGCAAGTTGTGCTTTTCTAAGCGCGACATGACAGGCACCGCGCGGTGCCTGCCATGTTGCACTTTGAACTGTGGGGGGTACCATAGGTACCCCCCATGTGCACCCTCCAAGCCACGGACTCCCAGCGGTCCCGCAAGGGGCCCCCGCAGGGAGTCTCCTCATGCCTTTCCGTGGCGGCATTGCCGCCACAGAAAAGCATCGACAAAAGCCCATTGTAATATGGCGGGAGGTGTCTAACAGACACCGCCTCCATATTAATCCATATTAATCCATATTAATCACCGCCATGGTCCCCTCTGCCATCCTAATATGGTGGGGGGGAATTGGGCAATAGATGTCGGGCGGATTTCCTCCGCCAGGCTGGCGGTGGCCACCACCAGCCTGGCAGAGGAAATCCGCCCTACATCGTAATGGACCCCTCTGTGCGGTATAGTGCAACACTCAAGAAATGTGTGAAATGTTTGAGTAACTAAAAATATATCTACAAGTTAGCATCTACTTCAAGGAGGTGTACTTTCTTTACACAAATCCTGGTCTGACTATCTTAGTAGATCAGGCTTTGATTCAAACAGTACAGTGCTCATTACACACCCATGTAACGGCCAATTGATTAAAAGTGGCACAAAGTAGCACAAGTGTTGCACCTTTTCAATGCAAAATCTCTCTTCCTATGAAAAGTAAATACCCTTCAAAAGCTTTGCCTGTCTCAGCATCACATTGCCTGGCTTTGCACAAAATCTTAGTAAATCTGCCCCAGTAATCTTTTTCATTCAAAGGCCTTGGGGCTAGAACCTGGCAGAAAATGGAACTCAAATGGCTGACGCAACTGATTGGAGGGTTGCCAAACAATTCTTTTAATAGATATTCAGAAAAAATGCAAGCATTAATTTGCTTTGGAAGTTTTGGACCCTTGAAAAATAAATGCCAAGAAATGCTGTACACTATGAAATACATCAAACATTTGTTGAAAAAAAAGTATTCACATTGCCATTACTACGTCTTTTTATTCTTAGTAGTTTGATCTGACAGGTGGTCAAACCTGTAAGAATAAAAGGTTTGGTCTGCTCCTTTCCATTCAAAGCTTTAAAGTGACTTCTGCAGTGTATTTCTTACTAGAGGTAAGGAGTTAGGATTGACCCTTCGAAGGAGTAGCTGTGTTTTCAAGTATTTATACTGCTAGTTTTTGGATCTTACATAAACTCAAAATGAATTGATAGTAACACTGTGTATGCTCGATATCTAGGGTAAAAGATATATCAACTTAGTCAACCATCAAACTATCTTTAAGATCCATTGTTTCTCTATTAAGTAGCAGAGTGACCTTTCTCATACATTTGGGAAATATAATCAGATCTTGTGCTCCTGATTTTGTGCTATTGTTTGCATTTTCTGGCTGAAAACTTGTTAACTTTTTGTCAAAAAATATTTTTGGGAGTATTAGGACTGCTGTTTGCAAGGATATGGTAATCTAATGTGATGTTGTCTAATGATTGAATAGATATTATTTTGAGAAATTAAACAAAACGCATTGTTGTATTTCCTGCAGCCCTGAAGAAATGGCAGTACAAAGACGAAACACATGTTGGCATCTACAATATTGAGTTAATTGCAGGATTGATTTACTACGTCTTTTTATACGCAATAGAGAGAGCATCTATGCCAAACATTATTTATCATTTTAAATTATTTTGTTGGATCTATATATGCTCTATGATATTTTTATAACAATCATCTTCTATGATGTTTTTCAAATTAATATAATCATATATAAGACAACTTGTGTTAAACTTTGAATATTCTTTCAACAATATCATAAATACAAGCCAATAACTGAACTGTTTTGATGGTATTTGTGTTTTTTTTGTACTGATTGTGGGTTTCAAGCCTTACTCCCCACTACCCTTTATTGTAAATACACTGGAGACTCTATGTGTTCAGTTGGCTCGTTAAGTAGGAATTGGCCTTTCACTGGTGATGCAGTGCGTTTCGACTACCATGACCATGCAGAAGGTAATAAAATGTATATTGCACTGAAACCTGATTGTTTGGTCTGCTGCCAGTCATATCACACTTACCTATTTATGCTGGCAACTGGAAGTAAAAACATTTAGGACTTATACATAAAGGAAATGGTAAAAATGAATAGAAATAACATAAAAAGGGTCCCCTCTGTCAATTTAGTTGAGCCTCCTCTGTGAGAAATATGTGGGTCCAAGACTGCGGTGAATCACAGATCAAGACTAATGCCTGGTAGAGACAAATTGTTGGATTCCTGGGGTGGGTACTGGGACTTTCACTATACTACTGGTATAGTATCCACGCTACGGAGATAGTGTCAGAAATATGTTGTGAATAGCAGGTAAGTGGCTACATGTCGTTCTTTGACATGGTTGATCAGCTCTTACCGTCAAAGGATATAGGAATAGTGGTACATTCCTTGGTATTTACAGTGCCTCAGATCAAACACTTTTTTTAGCAATGGCACAATTCTTAAAAAATGTCTACACCTCTGCCATACATTTAGCCTCACAGGAATAATGGGCATGGATTGGTGGAACATTTGATGAAGTAATGGGCAGCTGTGGGACTTCTTCAAAGCTTGAACTAATTTCTGCAATTGCAGATTTTTGACAGGGAACAGTGTGTGGGTACATAAAGTGTTGCAGAGATTCTGCACATACACAGAACTATGCGCAGGAAAACAGGACCTCAGTGAATAGGGGTGTACCAACCTACCACATCAGTACTCAAAATCCTAAATGACTAGCTATAGTGTCTCATTTGTTCTCCGCTAAAGATCACAGAGCTACAAATGATTAGGCAACCCAGAACACAACACTCCCAAACTCTCTTAGGAATCACGGGAGCAAGATGTACTCTTTCGCTCACTCACTTGTCGTTGCCCACAATGATAATAGGTAGAGTCACTGAAATAGTTCAAAATGTTAATTTTCACTATCGTGCTCTACAATACAGTATACATGCCACTCCTAGCTGCAAAATGAATAAACTCAGCACACTTAGCATTGCTACAATTCCATAGAATACAAAAGTAGAAGTCATTTTATAAAGACTGTGGAAAGCATCGACCTTTAAGCCTGACCACACTCCCCTTGACTAGAAGAAGTTTATTTTATAAAAAGGACGACCTATGGGCTCTGACAGCAGACCCCATACCTCAAAGCCTGGATGTAAGATTTACATCTCAGGAACAGCACAGCCCTTCTCCCTGGAACAGCTTTCTCCAAGTGTGTTAAAACAACATGCAACAATGTAATATCAAAGCATGTACTGCAGCTATGTGTAACATGTTATGTCTAGGTGCTAGAGACTGACCTGAACAGTATAACAAGGGGCATTGTTGATCGACCTTGCACATCGTGTTCAGACTAAACTCCTGGAAAGGCAGAGAACGCGAAAGCAGCCTGTTCTCATGTGAAAGGCACAGAGTGTTGCAAAAACAAAATCATGTAGGAACGTGCGCAAAAGCACCATCATGGCAGCAAAGCTCATGCTAACTTAGCAATGTTGACAATGTCCCCAGACCCCATATAACAAAAATATTCTTTCAACAGAAATATAATTTCTCTTCTAAAGCAGCATTCTTGACTCTGGATGAAAATTGCTGCACAAGTGTTGTTTTTTATAATTCTCCTATCAGTTTCAGATGCAAATGCACGCATTCTGTCTATGGCAAGACAGTTCTCTTTTGAAATCAATGAAACTACCCAGGTACACTAGCAAATTAGGTCATGCTAAGGCCTCAGCGGCTAAATTAATTTTATTACCTTGCAAATTCACCTTGGAATTATACTAGCTGCATTGCCACAAGTATGACTCCAGCAGTAAACACTCTATTGTTTTCCATAGGGAAATTAGTAACCTAAATTATAATATTTCATTTGGGTTTTGATTCCAATATACTGAAATGTATTTCTGTAACACTCAGCATGTGAAACTCAAGAATCTGCCAAGAAACTTGAATTTGAGTTTAATGAATTACCTATGGCTTCCATCCAACCACAGTTAATTGTAACAAGCACTTTCAGAAAATATAACCTTTTTTATAAGACTCACACAGTGTTTCAATTTATGTTCCCAAGTTTAACGAATCTCTGCGTTTTAATCTTTGCCCACACCCACCCAAAAAGAGGGACCATGACAGATTTAGGACTGAAGTGCTTTTATTTTCTCTGATCACTGCTTACATCTACCAATTTCCATTTTAGCATAATTGAAAAACATAAAAAGAAGCATTTAGATCAAACTCAAGAACTAAAACCAAATTGCACCCTTTTAGCACTAGCCTTCCTCAGAAGTTGAGAACAATTTGTGGTCATTCCTGTTTGCTCTAACAAATCCCACCAGATTCCACTTGGTAATGACTAAATCTGATGAACGCGGGGAATGCTGAAACAAACTGGGTGAATTTGCACACTGTAGTGCTGGTGTTCCTGACATAGGAGTAACTTTCAAGCACTTTTTACTTATATAGGTATATATATATATATATATATATATATATATATATATATATATATATATATATATATATGTTTATACAACGTGCCCAGAAGCTCAGAGGAGCACACAACGGTTCGCCTCCCATCCAGGACTGTAGATTCAGCCTGCTTCAATATTCTGTTTGCTAAGCCTGACGCGTTTCAAGGATAAACCTCTTTTTCAAAGGCTGCTGTCGTGTACTTCTTGTGCAGTGGCTGCTTCACGTGAAATGAAGGCGCAGTGAGTGCTCATTTTCGTTTCTGCATTTTTATTGGTTGCTGGCTCCTTGGTGATTCCAGCTGATTTTAATAATGCCAATGTTGCATGCTGGGACAGCAAGTCCCTCGAGCTGCCTTCAAAGTTACACTCAATTTGAAAGTTTATGTCCTTAAGTAGGATTGTTGCAGGTTGAATGCGTGGCTCACCGTGCTGAATGTCGCCAGGAAAAGTTCCCAAACTCAGCCTCTCCTTTGGTTGTGAGATGGTGCCTCCTCTCTCGGCAGGGCTGCCGAGTGTTAATGTTTATACAACGTGCCCAGAAGCTCAGAGGAGCACACAACGGTTCGCCTCCCATCCAGGACTGTAGATTCAGCCTGCTTCAATATTCTGTTTGCTAAGCCTGACGCGTTTCAAGGATAAACCTCTTTTTCAAAGGCTGCTGTCGTGTACTTCTTGTGCAGTGGCTGCTTCACGTGAAATGAAGGCGCAGTGAGTGCTCATTTTCGTTTCTGCATTTTTATTGGTTGCTGGCTCCTTGGTGATTCCAGCTGATTTTAATAATGCCAATGTTGCATGCTGGGACAGCAAGTCCCTCGAGCTGCCTTCAAAGTTACACTCAATTTGAAAGTTTATGTCCTTAAGTAGGATTGTTGCAGGTTGAATGCGTGGCTCACCGTGCTGAATGTCGCCAGGAAAAGTTCCCAAACTCAGCCTCTCCTTTGGTTGTGAGATGGTGCCTCCTCTCTCGGCAGGGCTGCCGAGTGTTAATGTTTATACAACGTGCCCAGAAGCTCAGAGGAGCACACAACGGTTCGCCTCCCATCCAGGACTGTAGATTCAGCCTGCTTCAATATTCTGTTTGCTAAGCCTGACGCGTTTCAAGGATAAACCTCTTTTTCAAAGGCTGCTGTCGTGTACTTCTTGTGCAGTGGCTGCTTCACGTGAAATGAAGGCGCAGTGAGTGCTCATTTTCGTTTCTGCATTTTTATTGGTTGCTGGCTCCTTGGTGATTCCAGCTGATTTTAATAATGCCAATGTTGCATGCTGGGACAGCAAGTCCCTCGAGCTGCCTTCAAAGTTAACACTCGGCAGCCCTGCCGAGAGAGGAGGCACCATCTCACAACCAAAGGAGAGGCTGAGTTTGGGAACTTTTCCTGGCGACATTCAGCACGGTGAGCCACGCATTCAACCTGCAACAATCCTACTTAAGGACATAAACTTTCAAATTGAGTGTAACTTTGAAGGCAGCTCGAGGGACTTGCTGTCCCAGCATGCAACATTGGCATTATTAAAATCAGCTGGAATCACCAAGGAGCCAGCAACCAATAAAAATGCAGAAACGAAAATGAGCACTCACTGCGCCTTCATTTCACGTGAAGCAGCCACTGCACAAGAAGTACACGACAGCAGCCTTTGAAAAAGAGGTTTATCCTTGAAACGCGTCAGGCTTAGCAAACAGAATATTGAAGCAGGCTGAATCTACAGTCCTGGATGGGAGGCGAACCGTTGTGTGCTCCTCTGAGCTTCTGGGCACGTTGTATAAACATTAACACTCGGCAGCCCTGCCGAGAGAGGAGGCACCATCTCACAACCAAAGGAGAGGCTGAGTTTGGGAACTTTTCCTGGCGACATTCAGCACGGTGAGCCACGCATTCAACCTGCAACAATCCTACTTAAGGACATAAACTTTCAAATTGAGTGTAACTTTGAAGGCAGCTCGAGGGACTTGCTGTCCCAGCATGCAACATTGGCATTATTAAAATCAGCTGGAATCACCAAGGAGCCAGCAACCAATAAAAATGCAGAAACGAAAATGAGCACTCACTGCGCCTTCATTTCACGTGAAGCAGCCACTGCACAAGAAGTACACGACAGCAGCCTTTGAAAAAGAGGTTTATCCTTGAAACGCGTCAGGCTTAGCAAACAGAATATTGAAGCAGGCTGAATCTACAGTCCTGGATGGGAGGCGAACCGTTGTGTGCTCCTCTGAGCTTCTGGGCACGTTGTATAAACATTAACACTCGGCAGCCCTGCCGAGAGAGGAGGCACCATCTCACAACCAAAGGAGAGGCTGAGTTTGGGAACTTTTCCTGGCGACATTCAGCACGGTGAGCCACGCATTCAACCTGCAACAATCCTACTTAAGGACATAAACTTTCAAATTGAGTGTAACTTTGAAGGCAGCTCGAGGGACTTGCTGTCCCAGCATGCAACATTGGCATTATTAAAATCAGCTGGAATCACCAAGGAGCCAGCAACCAATAAAAATGCAGAAACGAAAATGAGCACTCACTGCGCCTTCATTTCACGTGAAGCAGCCACTGCACAAGAAGTACACGACAGCAGCCTTTGAAAAAGAGGTTTATCCTTGAAACGCGTCAGGCTTAGCAAACAGAATATTGAAGCAGGCTGAATCTACAGTCCTGGATGGGAGGCGAACCGTTGTGTGCTCCTCTGAGCTTCTGGGCACGTTGTATAAACATTAACACTCGGCAGCCCTGCCGAGAGAGGAGGCACCATCTCACAACCAAAGGAGAGGCTGAGTTTGGGAACTTTTCCTGGCGACATTCAGCACGGTGAGCCACGCATTCAACCTGCAACAATCCTACTTAAGGACATAAACTTTCAAATTGAGTGTAACTTTGAAGGCAGCTCGAGGGACTTGCTGTCCCAGCATGCAACATTGGCATTATTAAAATCAGCTGGAATCACCAAGGAGCCAGCAACCAATAAAAATGCAGAAACGAAAATGAGCACTCACTGCGCCTTCATTTCACGTGAAGCAGCCACTGCACAAGAAGTACACGACAGCAGCCTTTGAAAAAGAGGTTTATCCTTGAAACGCGTCAGGCTTAGCAAACAGAATATTGAAGCAGGCTGAATCTACAGTCCTGGATGGGAGGCGAACCGTTGTGTGCTCCTCTGAGCTTCTGGGCACGTTGTATAAACATTAACACTCGGCAGCCCTGCCGAGAGAGGAGGCACCATCTCACAACCAAAGGAGAGGCTGAGTTTGGGAACTTTTCCTGGCGACATTCAGCACGGTGAGCCACGCATTCAACCTGCAACAATCCTACTTAAGGACATAAACTTTCAAATTGAGTGTAACTTTGAAGGCAGCTCGAGGGACTTGCTGTCCCAGCATGCAACATTGGCATTATTAAAATCAGCTGGAATCACCAAGGAGCCAGCAACCAATAAAAATGCAGAAACGAAAATGAGCACTCACTGCGCCTTCATTTCACGTGAAGCAGCCACTGCACAAGAAGTACACGACAGCAGCCTTTGAAAAAGAGGTTTATCCTTGAAACGCGTCAGGCTTAGCAAACAGAATATTGAAGCAGGCTGAATCTACAGTCCTGGATGGGAGGCGAACCGTTGTGTGCTCCTCTGAGCTTCTGGGCACGTTGTATAAACATTAACACTCGGCAGCCCTGCCGAGAGAGGAGGCACCATCTCACAACCAAAGGAGAGGCTGAGTTTGGGAACTTTTCCTGGCGACATTCAGCACGGTGAGCCACGCATTCAACCTGCAACAATCCTACTTAAGGACATAAACTTTCAAATTGAGTGTAACTTTGAAGGCAGCTCGAGGGACTTGCTGTCCCAGCATGCAACATTGGCATTATTAAAATCAGCTGGAATCACCAAGGAGCCAGCAACCAATAAAAATGCAGAAACGAAAATGAGCACTCACTGCGCCTTCATTTCACGTGAAGCAGCCACTGCACAAGAAGTACACGACAGCAGCCTTTGAAAAAGAGGTTTATCCTTGAAACGCGTCAGGCTTAGCAAACAGAATATTGAAGCAGGCTGAATCTACAGTCCTGGATGGGAGGCGAACCGTTGTGTGCTCCTCTGAGCTTCTGGGCACGTTGTATAAACATTAACACTCGGCAGCCCTGCCGAGAGAGGAGGCACCATCTCACAACCAAAGGAGAGGCTGAGTTTGGGAACTTTTCCTGGCGACATTCAGCACGGTGAGCCACGCATTCAACCTGCAACAATCCTACTTAAGGACATAAACTTTCAAATTGAGTGTAACTTTGAAGGCAGCTCGAGGGACTTGCTGTCCCAGCATGCAACATTGGCATTATTAAAATCAGCTGGAATCACCAAGGAGCCAGCAACCAATAAAAATGCAGAAACGAAAATGAGCACTCACTGCGCCTTCATTTCACGTGAAGCAGCCACTGCACAAGAAGTACACGACAGCAGCCTTTGAAAAAGAGGTTTATCCTTGAAACGCGTCAGGCTTAGCAAACAGAATATTGAAGCAGGCTGAATCTACAGTCCTGGATGGGAGGCGAACCGTTGTGTGCTCCTCTGAGCTTCTGGGCACGTTGTATAAACATTAACACTCGGCAGCCCTGCCGAGAGAGGAGGCACCATCTCACAACCAAAGGAGAGGCTGAGTTTGGGAACTTTTCCTGGCGACATTCAGCACGGTGAGCCACGCATTCAACCTGCAACAATCCTACTTAAGGACATAAACTTTCAAATTGAGTGTAACTTTGAAGGCAGCTCGAGGGACTTGCCGTCCCAGCATGCAACATTGGCATTATTAAAATCAGCTGGAATCACCAAGGAGCCAGCAACCAATAAAAATGCAGAAACGAAAATGAGCACTCACTGCGCCTTCATTTCACGTGAAGCAGCCACTGCACAAGAAGTACACGACAGCAGCCTTTGAAAAAGAGGTTTATCCTTGAAACGCGTCAGGCTTAGCAAACAGAATATTGAAGCAGGCTGAATCTACAGTCCTGGATGGGAGGCGAACCGTTGTGTGCTCCTCTGAGCTTCTGGGCACGTTGTATAAACATTAACACTCGGCAGCCCTGCCGAGAGAGGAGGCACCATCTCACAACCAAAGGAGAGGCTGAGTTTGGGAACTTTTCCTGGCGACATTCAGCACGGTGAGCCACGCATTCAACCTGCAACAATCCTACTTAAGGACATAAACTTTCAAATTGAGTGTAACTTTGAAGGCAGCTCGAGGGACTTGCTGTCCCAGCATGCAACATTGGCATTATTAAAATCAGCTGGAATCACCAAGGAGCCAGCAACCAATAAAAATGCAGAAACGAAAATGAGCACTCACTGCGCCTTCATTTCACGTGAAGCAGCCACTGCACAAGAAGTACACGACAGCAGCCTTTGAAAAAGAGGTTTATCCTTGAAACGCGTCAGGCTTAGCAAACAGAATATTGAAGCAGGCTGAATCTACAGTCCTGGATGGGAGGCGAACCGTTGTGTGCTCCTCTGAGCTTCTGGGCACGTTGTATAAACATTAACACTCGGCAGCCCTGCCGAGAGAGGAGGCACCATCTCACAACCAAAGGAGAGGCTGAGTTTGGGAACTTTTCCTGGCGACATTCAGCACGGTGAGCCACGCATTCAACCTGCAACAATCCTACTTAAGGACATAAACTTTCAAATTGAGTGTAACTTTGAAGGCAGCTCGAGGGACTTGCTGTCCCAGCATGCAACATTGGCATTATTAAAATCAGCTGGAATCACCAAGGAGCCAGCAACCAATAAAAATGCAGAAACGAAAATGAGCACTCACTGCGCCTTCATTTCACGTGAAGCAGCCACTGCACAAGAAGTACACGACAGCAGCCTTTGAAAAAGAGGTTTATCCTTGAAACGCGTCAGGCTTAGCAAACAGAATATTGAAGCAGGCTGAATCTACAGTCCTGGATGGGAGGCGAACCGTTGTGTGCTCCTCTGAGCTTCTGGGCACGTTGTATAAATATATATATATATATATATATATATATATATATATATATATATATATATATATATATATATATATATATATATATATATATATATGGTTTTTTTTTTTTTTTTTACTTTTTTGTGTATAAATATATAGTATATATATATGTGTGTGTGCCCAAATGAAAAAACAAAAGTAATATGTAACTTGAAAAAATATAATAATAATTGCTATATACCAAAAATGAATGGATAGAAATAAAATAAATATACAAATTAGATAAAATGTAATAATTATATAAATACATCTATTTTTACCTTGTAGTCTGCACGAGGTGACCACTTCTATTCATGATGCAGGTGCAAGATGTATCTGTATCAGCCGCCCCAAAGAAATAACACATTTTGGGAGACTAGTACAGGTAAATATAAATATATATATTTTATGAAGATATATATATACATATATGTTTTTAAAGACGAGAGACAATTTTTAGAGTATATATTTTTGATACTGAATGGGTTTTAATTATTTATGCAATTTTATTGACTTAACGAATGAATTGAATGACAACAATATTGCTGCTATCAATTGTGGGAATCATTCTTAAATAAGTTGCAAGAAAAGCCTTTTATCAGTCAAATACATGATAACTTCGTCTTTATATCCATCCCTTCATAAAGATAAAACTGTTTATTGGTTGGGTAACATGCATCACATGCAAAACTATGAAAATTTGTTTATTCACTTAGGGTGTTATTATTTCGCACGATAATATTAGTATTTTTCAGTCTCATTTTGGTTCACGGAGATGCACTATGGTATTCAGTGAATGGATGTCTAAGAAAATAATTGTTGCGGTGATATGAATTGAGGATTTGGCAAATGTAAATAATGTTGGGATAGCAAGAACTGATGGTTTAGAGAAGTATGTTACAAATGAAACAAAGCTCAATGGTTATTTGCGATATCTTAGTTTATAAGAAGCAAATGTATTATACATGAAATTTCCTTGGTTTACCAATAATGTATATCCTTCATTTTTGTATTTTGTATTTTACATTTAGAATTATTCTCAACCTGTATTTTACGTATCACACAACAAAAACATGACTGACAAGTATGTTTTCTATGTCCATTCATGCACTAGCACTTTAAAAGGAGGTGCATCACACAACACTGTTGTCATGTGATCAAGGCAGGGAGCTGCCGAAACGCGTCGTGGTGATGTGGTTGCACTTTAAAAGAAAATATAAAAAGATGCACTAAATTGGGTCTACCTCGTCTTTTTGCAAGTTTTGTTTGCAAGTTTCGTGGAAGAAGTGGAGGACGAGCTTTTGCAGCATATATATATATATATATATATATATATATATATATATATATATATATATATATATATATATATATATATATATATATGTATATATATATATGTATATATATATATATATCCAACTCCTTCCAAAGTTCTATATCACGCTCTCAGATTGCCAAAAACGCCAGAAAAGTCAGCAGAGTCCAAGGGTGTTTATTGACACCTTACTACATGTTTCGGCTTCCACGAAGCCTTGATCACGTGATCAAGGCTTTGTATATATCTTTGAGATGTCATTAGTGATGTCACTGACCATGTCATGAGTGATGTAATGTGTGGGGTCATGAGCAGTGCATCGTGGGGCACGAGGTATAGTTAGCTCAGCTAACTATAACTGCTGAATTTCTCTGGTTTTGTACGAGTGAAATGTCATCCTAACTATAACGTCCCTGTAACCTTTGTTTTTTTCAGTGATTTTCTAAGGTTTTTTAAAATTCTTGTTCGTAACTATAACGTCCCTGTAACCTTTGTTTTTTTCAGTGAATTTCTAAGGTTTTTAAATGCTAATTGTTAACTATAACATCCCTGTACCCTTTTGCTTTCTCAGTTCCTAATGTTTTTTTTATTCTATTCCATAATTGTAACATCCATTTTTTGTAAGTGAACCACTAAGATTTTTGTACTCTCTGTGATGGCAGTGTCCCCCAATCTGACATGTGAACAATGTAGCCAACAATTGAAAACCTTGAAAAGGAGAACTGCATCACAGGTTAAATTGACACCACAGGTGCCACAACTATCAGTGTCAGAAAGAACTGAAGTCCCTGTCACCCCCTTTGAAAAAAGAGTGGGTGACCAAAGACCTTGGCAATGTTGAAGTGCTGCATAGAGCATGGGGCACAGCCACACATATGCCAACACCAAAATAACTTTATTTAGTAAGGACACTGACAAAACAGACAACAGGAGTAACCGTCTTTATTCACATGTTGCATAGATAGGCACCAACAGTAGAGAAGAGCAAGGCACAAAATGCGAAGCATGTCCATGAGAAGCTACACAGGCAAGGTCAAAACAGGAAGGCCAGTGGCCATTTCAGGAAGCACAACACATCCATGAGAGTCTGCACAAGCAAGGGCAAAACAGCAAGGCCAGTGGTCAGTCCAGGGTGCAGAGTAAGTACATGGGAATCTGCACAGGCAAGGGCATAACAGCAAGGCCGGTGGCCAGTCCAGGGTGCAGGGTGAGAAGATAAGAATCCGCACAGGCAAGGACATAACAGCAAGGCCGGTGGCCAGTCCAGGGAGCAGGGTGAGTAGATGAGAATACACACAGGCAAGGGCAAAACAACAAGGTCAGTGGCCAGTGCAGGGTGCAGAGTGAGTACATGAGAATCTGCACAGGCAAGGGCAAAACAGCCTGGCCAGTGGCCAGTCTAGGGTGCCGAGTGAGTACATGAGAATCTGCACATGCAAGGGCAAAACAGCAAGGCCAGTGGCTAGTCTAGGGTGCACAGCATATCCATGATAATCTGCACAGGTCAGGGCAAAACAGGAAGCCCAGTGGGCAGGGCAAAGTGCAGAGTCAGTACATGAGAGGCTGCACAGGGAATAGTCCAACACAGCAGAACAACAAGTCCAGTGGGCATGGCAAAGTGCAGAGTCAGTACATGAGAGGCTGCACAGGCAAGGCCAGAACAGCAGTGAATGACAAGGTCAGTGGGTAGGGCAAAGTGCAGAGTCAGTACATGAGAGGCTGCACAGGAAATAGTCCAACACTGCAGAGCAACAAGACCAGTGGGCAGGGCAAAGTGCAGAGTCAGTACTTGAGAGACTGCACAGGGAATAGTCCAACACAGCAGTGCAACAAGGCCAGCGGGCAGGGCAAAGTGCAGAGTCAGTACATGAGAGGCTGCACAGGGAATAGTCCAACACAGCAGAGCAACAAGGCCAGTTGGCAGGGCAAAGGGCAGAGTCAGTACATGAGAGGCTGCACAGGGAGTGTGTGAGACTGTACCCTTCCATGAGCAGCAACACAGTCAGGGGGTAACAATGGGCAGTACAGGCCCACCTGTGTGAGAGACAGGTATGTGAGGGGGACTACCACTCACACTTGGCTGTCAGGCGGACTGGGAGCTGGCTGTGTGTCGGGGACAGCAGGAGCATTTGACTGGGGAGAGAGAGGCTCAGGTGAGGTAGGGCTATCAGTGGATTGGAAAGCTGGAGGGCTGTTTGGACCATGGGGGTGTAGTGGCACGTGGAGGTGGAGTCATGCAGACCTGTGACACAGTATGGGTGGGAGATGTTTGAGGGGTACCTTTCCGCTTCTTGGGTATTCAAAATGGCTTCCCTGTACTGGGATTAATGGGAAGTGGTGTGGACACAACAGGCATACACACCAACAAAGGTGCATCAGGTGCAGACACTGGCACTCCCTCTGGGTACGTGCTGGATCCTGCGGAAGGCTTAGTCTGGCTTTGCCTCTGGCCCTCCTTCACTTGTTTGCCAGGTGTACCCCCTACAGTGCCCTCCTTCCCCAGCTTCACAGGGCTTGGAATGGGAGTCAAGGTGGTGGGGGAATGTGCCTCTGAGTGCCTCAGTTGACACAGAAACTGCATGCCTCTCTTTACGAGATGCTTTAGGGACAGAATAGTCCTTAGCTGGGGATGCCTCTGAGGCATGTGAGCCTGAGGTCTACTTCTTTGCATTTTGGGCCTTGCTTTTGACTGACAGGATTTTGTCTTTGCATTCTGGGCTGGCTTTGCTCTTCTGTGCAGATGGTGTCTGTGGGCGGGACCGCTTGGGTTGTTTTGGCTATGTGCTCCTTGTGCTGTATTGTGACTGTGATGTGTGTGATCTGTGGTCACTATCATCAAACGTGGCTACTACCTGGGGGGTGGACAAAGGCCTTGGAGCAGGAATGGGAGTATGTGCCTGTTGAAGGACAGACGTCACTGTGGAGGACAAGGCCTAAACAGTAGGGTGCAGCCCACCTATGTCGGAATGTATGCCTCCATGTAAGCAACCACCTGGGCTAATTTCTTGTCATGGTCATTGAAGGCATTGAGGAGAGCGGTCTGGCCCACACAAAGCTGGTGCAAAAGCTCAACAGACTCAGCACTGAGGGCATCAGCGGAGACAGGTGCAGGGGCAGCGGTGGTGCCAGGTGTGAATCAAACTTGTCCCCTCTTACTGACATGGACACGGGCAGCACCAGAAGAAGTACATGGCAGGGTGAGCACTGGCCACTGTGTGGTAGAAGATGATGCAGAGTCTATATTCCCTGTGCCTGCAAACATGGATGCATCCCCGCTGTCATCCGATGATGTGGTACTTTGCGTCTCAGGCTGGGATTCCTCCTGCAGACTTTGGTCCCCCTCTGAGGCGATGGTGAAATCTGTGACTCGCTACATAGACCCCAAACGTGGGTGTAACCCTGATTATATGCCATGACTGAGCCATGTTATGGCCACACAGCACAACACCCTGCCTGTGCCAGAAGTCTACCAGACACACAACTACCTCTGCGCACACCTAGGGCCATGATGTGAGCACACCACTTGTTGCCACTGACAGACCTGGATGTAACAGGAGGGGACATCTCAGACACTGATTACAACATGACAGCTCACAATGGCAAATAGCCCTTGCCAAACACCATGTTGTACTCTGGGGCCCAAAGACTAGTGCACATTGTTGTCAGATGTGTAGGCCTCAACATTCATGGTGCATGCAATGGACGCATAGATGAAGTCACACTCAGATGGGAATACTGCTGTTCACTCCCAATTCGATTCCCCAGACTACACCAATGCTGAATAACCATGAAGAGCACAACACAGATGGCAATGGGAATGCACAGCAGAGAGTATCACCTTTGTAAGAACAGTTTGGGCAAATGCATGACACTGGCACCCATCCCAGTAGCCACTTACATGACACTGCACTGCACCACTCCACCAGCATCACATAGGCCACCGCTGGCACAGGCCCTGTACACATGCAGCCACTCCCAGCCAAAGTCACGCTCCCCAAATACTCACCCCTGCCTTGCTGCTGATGCTCTTTCAGACGTGCATCCAGCTCAGGCTGAGTCACTGCCAAGATACGGCCCATCAGTGGTGTCATGCTGCGCCGTGCCAACGCCCAGTGTGAGGGAGCAGACCCAAGGTCATCTCTGCCATGTTCTTTGCCAGCCGGCTGATGCCGTCCCACCTCGTGTGGCAGTGGGTGCATCATCAGTTAGATACCCCCAGAGCTCGCACCTTTGCTGCAATGGCCTTACGCTGGTGTACCTTGAGCTGCAGGCATGGGAGACAAGAGGGGGAAATGATCAGTGACACAGTGTCATGTACCAACATCTATCAGTACAGTAGCAAGACACAAACTCATTACCAAATTGAATATCTGTCCATCCCACCCTGGGGTACATCTCACATGGGTACTCTGCATGGGCTAAGCTGATGTGATTGCATGCATTTGTGAGGGCGTACACAGTCCCTGAACATCTCACACACATGCAGGATGCCAGCACTGAACCCCACCCCCTATGTGGCTTGCACACATCTCCAGTCCTTTGCAGTCTGGCCACCACATACATCACATATCGACCTGTGTCTGTGGGTAGACTCACTGTGTGCAAGACTGAGCAGCACTCAATGTCCATGCCTTGTGAATAAAGCAGTATGTCGTGTGTGTGGCATTGAGGGACATGGACTTACAAACAAAATATAGATCAACACAAGTCTGGTCGTGTGCAATTCTACAGGGCTGAGATGGTGCATAGTTGGATTTAACTGTGATAAAACAATAGTAAGGACACAGTAAGTTAAGTGATGTGACCTCGTCTTGGTGGGCGGGCACTGTGCTGAGCTTCTGGGCTCACACTGAGACGGACAACAGGGGCACACACAGCCATTCAGCCAAGCAATCACTGTCCTGCCACCTGAAACAGTCCAACTACATGTGTGCCCCCCCTGCTCTACACCTCCGCTTTTGATGACTTATCACGACATTAGGGGCACCATATAGCCTAGGGTATTGTGCGAGCACCTGGTCCACCAGGACCTCCAGCTCCTCGCTTGTGAAAGGACTGGCAGGGATCTTCTCTGTCCTTGCCATCCCTGTGGACATGGAACACCTGTGGTGGAATTGGGTGGTGAGGGGGTCTCAGGCAGCAGTCCCTGGAGGCAGAAGCAGATGAGGGGCCTCAGGCAGGAGGCAGCAGCAGAAGAGGGGGTCTCAGGCAGCAGTCCCTGGATGCAGCAGCAGCAGGTGAGGGGTCTCAGGCAGCAGTCCATGGAGGCAGCAGCAGATGAGGGGTCACAGGTAGCGGTCCCTGGAGGCAGCAGCAGCAGGTGAGGGGTGTCTGGCAGCAGGCTCTGTGAGCAGTGGAAATGTGAGGCTCACTCCCACACATATATAGCACCCTGTGGTCATTTCAAAGGTGCCAAGCTGCAACAATTGGTTGTCCAGGTCTGCCTTATTCAAAAGCATCCAATGACCGCCTCCGCGGTGGCGGACCACGCCTACCTTGATTTTCAAAATTACATCAAGCCACCACAATCATCATTCCCATTGTCTCTAGGACATGCTCCATGGCAGTGATGCACTGCAGGGGCCCGTTGTGCGCTACCGCGATGGTGCATCTTTCAAAAGCATCCAATGACCGCCTCCGGGGTGGCAGAGTACGCCTACCGTAATTTTCAAAATTGCATTATACTACCGCAATCATCGTTCCCATTGGCTCTAGGGCATGCTCCATGGCGGTGATGCACCACAGAGGCCCGATGTGCGCTACCGCGATGGTGCATCTTTCAAAAGCATCCAATGACCGCCTCCGCGGTGGCGGAGCACGCCTACCGCGATTTTCATAATTGCACCATGCCACCGCAATCATAGTTCCCATTGGTTCTAGGGCATGCTTCATGGCGGCGATGCACCACCGGGGCCAGGCGCTAGCTACAGCGATTTGGGTGACATACAATGACATGAGGCACCGCAATTTGCATGCCGGAGCATGCCAACCGCCATTTGGGCATGTCTCCATGCCAATGACTACCGCACCTGTGTCAGGGTGGTGCCGGTGACTCAGCACCGGGGCCAGGCGCTAGCTATCACGATTTGGGGGACATACAATGACATGAGGCATCGTGATTTGGGTGGCGAAGCATGCCAACCGCCATTTGGGCATGTCTCCATGCCAACGACTACTGCACTTGTGTCAGGGGGGTGCCAGTGACACGCTGCCAGGGCCAGGCGGTAGCTACCGCGATTTAAGGGACATACAATGGCAATGGCAATCGGGCACACTTCAACAGTGCACAGTGGCCACATGCTGAAGGGTACATGATCGAGCACACAATGCCAATGTTCCATTGACTTCACTGGTGCCTACACATGCCATGGTTGTGTATATGTGACGTACATTGGTCTGTAGTCCCTAACATGTCACAAATTAATGATATGGTTGATGAGGCAGGACAGTGTTGTAGTGGACTCTACAATGTGTACACATATCAATGTGTTGAGGTGCAGTGATGACCTCGGCAAGGCTTGTCTCACTATATGATGTAGTTACTTACTTGTGCTTTTCTGTCTGCTCATACACACAATTGTCAGTTCACCGCCAACTGTGGTCATTGTGTTGTGGATGTGTGCCTAGTTTAAATGATGCATTGAGGTGTGACATGTACAGCAGCTACGTATGAGACAGTGGTGTTGATTTGTTACACATTGGCTGGATGCCATGCTCCCAGGTATGCACATGTGAAATGTGGCCATATTGCTATGTCCGTTCACATTGTGATGTTTGAGGCATTTGTGTAAATAGAGAGGTGTGCCATTGTATGGCTCAAACGTCCACCCATGTAACCTGGTGTGTCACTCAATTTTCAAGTCAGTCTTTGTTTTTTCTGTGTCATCCAGAACGTGCTATGCTGTGGCCATCACATGATGGATTTCATTGACATGAGTCCACTTTCATCTCAACTAGGAGGTGGCCAAATCTGATTCGTTACTTGACACTGCTGGAGGTCATGGAGGATGTGGTGATCATTTGCAGATTCCATCTAGATAGAGCCACTCTGAAGACCCTTTGTGATATATTGGAGCCCCACCTGCAGCCTCGCCGGACATATCCAACCACTTTCACCCCAACGTATAAAGTGATGGTAGCCTTCCATTTTCTTGCCACTGGATTGTTCCAGGAGACAGTGGCAGTGCTGGTGGTATGTCTCAACCGATGTTCAGCATGGTGCTGAGTGATGTTCTGTCCACCATAATGATATACAAGGACCGATATATCCATTTCCCCAGGGGTGCTGAATTGCCAGCTGTGAAGTGAGACTTCTATCACCTTGGGTACATCCCCCATGCTGTTGGTGCTATAGATTGCACACATGTCAGTCTTGTGCCACCACAGGCAAGTGAGCACATATTTTGTAATCGCAAATATTACCACTCTATCAATGTGCAGGTGGTGTGCCTGGCAGATATGGTCATCTCGCATATGTGTGCCAGATTCCCTGGCTCAGCCCATGTTTCCTACATCCTGTGGAACAGATCGGTGCCCCCGCTGATGGCTTATCGGCTTCCCGAGCATGCATGGATTGTGGGTGAGTATGCCTAGTCGTATGGCGTGCTGGGTTTGTGACCTGCTGCCCTCTGCCTGTGCAACATTGCAATGTCCTTTTGTCATACCTAGGTGACTCTGCATATCCCAGCCATCCATGGCTGCTGAGCCCACTGCTGAATCCCAGGACCCCGGCTCATTTCCGGTACAATGATGCCCATGGGAGGATAGGTCGTGTGGTGGAGCATACTTTTGGTCTGCTGAAGTCACATTTCCGCTGCCTAGACAAAACCGGAGCTGCACTGGCATACTCGCCTGGGAAGGTGTGTCAGATCGTAGTGGCATGCTCCACAAACTTGTCATTCGCAAGGAGATTCCCCTGCTCCTGGATGATGATGAGGACCCAAGGCCCCCGCCTGCACAACAACCTGAGTCCAGCGATGAGGACAGTGGAGAAGAGGAAGGTGGTGACATGCGTCAACAGCTCATCACCCGCTACTTCACTTGAAGGTGGGTGACGATGTACAATATATTCATTGTCTGGTGATATTGCTGTTGTTGTGAAGGGCTATGTGCGAATGGTAAAAACAGCAAGTTGTCAAGTCACCTGTGTGTGGGTATGTGACTGGGACATGTCATCTGTGAACACATACGGGACGTGTATGTTGACATTTGTTGTCTGCATGTTGGCTTACATAGATGGTAGGTGTTGTGTAATGTCTGTGATGCCACACTCACACCAGTGAATGTTGTTCTGTTGTGTTTCCCTAGGTGCCTCAAACTTATACTTGCCTACATACAGTACATACTTCTGATACATTATGGACATTTTGAATACTGTACATCCTGTACTAAAGACAGACTGACACAATATAAGGGTGTAATGTATTTTATTTACAAAGTTGACATGTGAGGGGGTGTGCAATTTTACATAGAGGTGTTGATGGAGCATTGAGTGGACAGTCATGGTAAATGAGATGAAAGAGTAGATACCACATTGATGTGGTGACCCAGTTCATTAGACAGATGCCATTCACAAGGCAGTGTAGGGAAGGACAGTCCAAACAGTCAATGCAGTGGGATATAGGGTTGCCATCAGGGCTGCCTCCGTGGCTGGCGTTTGGCCGGGGCCTTGCCTCCAGAGACTCCCAGGATCTTCTTAGGGGACGACCCCTTGGTCACTTGGCTGGGGGGGCCTGCTGTGGTGCCAGCGGCATCTAAAGACTCACCCCTCTCTGTGGATGCAAGAGAGGATGGTGAACTGTCATCCTGCAGCCCACCAGAGGGGGGTGGAGGTGTTGGTAGCGTGGCAGGCCTGTCCCTCAGTAATGTCTCTTGCTGGCTCATGAGGTCCACCATTTGTCCAATGAGTTGTCGATGGACCTCATCAGCAGGATGAGCTCGCGTAATAGGTCGTCCGATCGGCCAGTTTGTCCCTGGGCCTGTTTGTATGCCCCAAGGACTCTGGTGAAGTGTTCCAGGGATGGGGTCCCAGCATCCTGGTGTCTGGGGGTGGCCCTGGCCCTCCCACCTGCCCTGCTTCCACGGACCTGTCACCTTTCCACTGTGGGTCCCCACACACTCTCCCTGCCGTCCTCAGTCGTTGGTGTGGGGAGGTCATCTTCTAGGACAGGGAGGGTGTTGCAGGTGGCACTTATGGTGGTGGTGGTGGATGCACAGACCGTAACAGCAGGGGTCTGCTGTGCAGTTGGTGTTGCAGCAGAGGTGGTGGAGGATGGGGTCCTGGGACCCACTGCTACCTGGCACACCAGATCGGCCGGTTTCGAGCTCATCGTCCTGAAAATCCTGAGGGTATACATCCGAGAGTCCATGTACCGGGGGGGGGGGAGACTGGTTCTGCAGGTTGTTGGTATTGTCCTCTGCAGTAAGTTCTTGGTCACCTGTGTATTAGATGGGAAATGGTCATTGTTGTACACTCTGCAAGCATTGTGTTAGCTGTGTGTCATCCACTGTCTGTACACTACACAATTGACTGATCTTCACGTTGTTTTCTATGTGCGCTACTGTGCCTCCTAACATGGTGCAGTGGTACATACATTACTTGTACATGGTGTGACCTATCAATGCATACCATGCAACTCATGCAGAAATCATGTTCACAAGGACCTGTTGCCATGTATGGACCAGCACAACATCTTTTCATTTTTGTCTCGTTGATTTATCTGACCTGGCAGACGTCAGATCTGGCCATGGACTAACCATTGTATTGTCCAGCATAAGTTTGTCCTGTCATGTACATATCTTGATTTGTAAGCCCACACATGCTTTCTAAATATTGAAATGGTCCTTGTTGATTGAGCCCCATGGCAATGCACTCATCAGTGTGTGCTGGGCATGGTTGTGCCCAGTCTTCCTTGTTCATGTGTATTGGTGTGTGACTTTTTGGTAGCTGTGACAGTTCCCTTTGCTTACCTGTGTGCACACTGTGCGTGTCAAGCAGGGTTGGTGTGCATATTTGTGCAATGAGAGGGTTGGTGTTGCCACATGGCACCATTTCATTAGTGAGAAATGTGTGGGTGCACATACAGGCTACTTTCCTGTTAGGTCCTCATATTTGGACTTGTGGTGTGGCACATTGTAACGGGGTGTACAAAAGGGTGCAAAGCAGGCAGGACTCAGAGTCTCCCGGTGATGGTCTACCTTGTGAGAAGGAGAAGACCGAGGGGAGGTCCGAGCTAACTCTTGTTCCCACCCCTCCCCTCTCTCTATCTCAAACACAGGACCCGTTAGCGAGCTGGACGGAGCCGAACGACCTGGACTGGCCCTTTAACCCTGAAGGACAAGCCGAGTGGGAGGAGCCGACTTACCTGCCCTGCCCCTCAAAAGGAGATCCCGACGAGACACAGGTGTGCTTGTTCACCTGGAGGGCGGAAGGAGAGAGAGAGCGGAAGACGGAGATTCAGGAGGAGGAAGGTACCGAACGGAGGAGGATCGCAGTTCTGGAGGAAAGACCGGGAGAAGACACAGGAACCCTCGAGAGCCGAGCAGCTGGAGAGAAACTCGGGAGTCGGACACCAGGAGAGGAAACGCGTGCAGAGTCGGCGCCTGCCCAGGACGGAGGAAAGCCAGGAGGCCACCGTTCCCACGAGCCGCCCAGCCACTCACCCAGGGGAGGTGCGTGGCTTCTCCAGGTACGTGACCGTTTGAGGGGCTGGGTCGGAGGTCATCGTACGCTAGGTACAACCCCGCGGGATGTGTAGTTTTAAAGGGGTCACTCAAGCACCCTTCACCGCCGTTCACGCGTTAGTTGGAGCACCGGGAGTCCCCTCACTACCCTCCCCTTCACCGTGGGTTATTTGAAGCAGATCCCTGACACTTTTCTTTCTTTTCCTTTCCTCTGGCTGGGTGAACGCTGGAGAGCTACTCCTACAGTCGGGACGGACTCCGAGGCCGAAGAAACCCCTACCCGAAGACCTGACGGGACCCGGAAGAAGGAGAAGGTCATCCACCGCCGACGGAGTAGAAGCCGCTCACCGAGGAAGTTTCCCAACCGTAAAAGCTGTACTGATCAATTGTTTGCCGCAATACAACCGAAGTTACCCAGAGCACGCCTATTGCCCTTAAATCCAGCGCCGCAACCCGCACCCGTTGTAACAGTGGTGGAGAATGCGGGCAATCTAAATCTCGCTACGGAGATGGAAACCATTCTGCAGGAACTAGCGAAGGGACAGGATAAGCTAGGCTGGGTGGCTGAACAGCAGTTAACCTCGGCCCAGGCCGACCGGGAGATCCTTAAGAAAGCCCTCGCCGCCAGGGAGGAAACACAACAACCCTGGGTGGATCCCGTCGCCACAGGGGGAACCAGAGGAGAAGGAACTATCCCCCACGGCTCCTCTGCTGTGGCCCTGCAGAAGTACCATGTAGGCGACGACCCTGATGCGTTCTTGCTGAATTTCGAGAGGGCCGCCAGGGCCTGTGGGTGGCCCATCAGCAAATGGCCCTTCTTCTTGGCACCTCTCTTATCAGGGGAGGCGCAAGCCGCCTACCAGGTCGCCAACCCGAACGGGGACACTGCATACAAAGATATAAAGACCATCATCCTCGATCACCTAGGGCTGGATCCCGAGGCCTACAGAATAAGGTTTCGTAAGGAAAGGGGCATGCCCGGAGAGACCCCTAAAACCCTATTCGTGAGGCTGAAGATGGCCGCAGATAAATGGCTGACCCCGAACACCAGCACGAAAACCGAGATAATGGACCGCATATATCTTGAACAATTTCTGGAGGCGCTTCCATATGCGACACAGCGGTGGCTCCGCCAACATCACAACCTGTCCACAGCGGACGCGGTGGAGATGGCCACCACCTTCTCGAGAGCCCAACCCCGCTCCTCGGGCTGGGAACACGAGCGCCACCCGAAGGTGCCCGTAAAACAAGAGAGACGACCTGTCCCGCGGTCCATAGAACCTCCAAAACCTCGTACTTGGAAGCCTGAGGTTCCCTCCAGCGCTGGTCCGCAATGCTTTGATTGTGGAAATTGGGGCCACATTGCCAGGTTTTGCCCCTCCAAGAAACCCCAAGATGAACCGATGGAGGTGGGGTACCTGCCAAGGACAGTTCTGTACTCCGCCGAGATGGGGAGCACATATCGGGTGAGTGTACAGGTGAACGGAGTGGTCATACAGGCTCTACTAGACGCTGGGTGCAGGCAGTCGGTTATTCAGGCCCCTCATGTCCTCAGGTCACAATACCTCAGCTCGCAAACCGTGGCCATAAGATGTGTACACGGGGATGTGCGGACCTACCCCCTCGCAAATATACTGATACACCCCACAGGCGGGCCTCCACAGCTAGTACGGGTAGGCGTCCTCGATACCCTCCCAGAGCCATTGATTATAGGCACTGACAATCCACAATTCCTACACTGGTTCAGGCAGAGTTTGGGAAAGGGGGAACACCGCTCACCATCTCCAAAACCAGCCCTTCTTACTCCTGAACCCTGGGTTATGGACCGGAGCTTCAAATTCGCGCAGATAAATGACACCACCCTCTTAAACGCTTGGGAACAGGCCCATAGGGAGACGGATGACCCTCACCCCAGATACCCCCGATTTATCATTTCCAAGGACCTTTTGTACCGTCAGGCTAAGGAAGGCGAACCCGAACAGTTGCTGGTGCCTGTCTCCTACCGAGAGCAGATCCTATTTTTCGCCCACTCACATCTAGCGGCTGGACATACCGGGAGCGAAAAGACCACCCAACTCATATTACGGTTCTTTTACTGGCCCGGCATATATAAGGACGCCCAGCGTTATTGCCAGGAATGCAGTATATGCCAAACGATGAATATGACGAGACCACCCGCGGTGCCTCTCCAGCCGCTCCCCATTATTGGGAAACCGTTTGAAAGAGTCGGTATGGACATCATCGGTCCGTTGCCCAAAACCCGGAAAGGATATCAGTATGTGTTGGTGGATTACGCCACTAGGTTCCCGGAGGCTTTCCCCCTCACGGCTACCACTACGAAGCAAGTAGCCGACAAAATGATCGAACTGTTTAGTCGTGTGGGGTTCCCGAAGGAACTATTGACCGATCAAGGGACCCCGTTCGTCTCCCGGCTGATGAAGGAGGTATGCAAATGCCTAGACGTACACCAAATCAGGACCGCAGCATACCATCCCCAGACGGATGGCCTAGTGGAGCGCTATAACCGCACACTCAAGACAACATTGCGGAAAATGATGGAAGTAAATGGGAGTGAATGGGACCAGATTCTTCCCTTGGCTCTTTATGTTATACGAGGGCAACGCCAAAGCAGTCTCGGCGTTTCATCATTTGAGCTGTTATACGGTCGTCAGCCCCGCTCTTTGATGGAGATGACTAAAGAAGCATGGGAGAACGAGGTGCCCGAAGAAACCTCGGCCACCCTGGACTATGCACAGAACCTCAAATCCAAACTGGGAAAGCTCCGCGACCTGGCATATGCCAACATGGGGAACAGTCAAGAAAAACAGAAACATTTCTACGACAAAGGCAAGAAGTGGAGACAGTTGAGGGTAGGAGATTGGGCCCTAGTGCTGTTACCCTCCTCCACTCAGAAGTTTCGTGCCAGTTGGACGGGGCCTTTCCGAGTTATCAAAACCATTGGGAAGACTACCTATTGTCTACAGATCGGACCCAGAAAGACGCAAACCTACCATATAAACTCCCTAAAGAAATGGTTAGGAGCCCCCCCAGCCGACGATGTACGGGTCCTGGCTAGCAGTGTTCCGTCAACTTCTACGCAAGACCAGCTGAACATCAACGATGAGCTAACTCAAGCGCAAAAAAAGGACATACAGACCGTCTTGAAACAACACGAGGGATTATTCTCAGATCAGCCTGGACTAACTAGCCTGGCAGAACATCGAATAAACACTCCGCCTGAAAAGGTTATTCATATCAAACCCTACAGAGTGCCTGAGGCCAGACGTACAGCCATACAGAAAGAAGTACAGGACATGTTGGATATAGGAGTAATAAGGCCTTCCACCAGTCAATGGTCCAGTCCGATCGTTATGATTCCTAAGCCGGACGGGAGTCGGCGCTTTTGCATGGACTTCAGAGCCCTCAATGAGATATCGGAATTTGATGCGTACCCGATTCCCCGAGTCGATGAACTTATAGAACGCCTCGGGGAGGCCCGGTACATTTCAACACTCGACCTTACCAAAGGATATTGGCAGGTGCCCTTACGGGAGGAAGACAAGAAGAAAACTGCCTTCAGCACGCACGAAGGGCATTACGAGTTTACCGTCCTCCCGTTCGGGCTCCACGGGGCACCTGCCACCTTTCAGAGACTTATGAACACGGTTCTAGCCCCAGTATCCTCCATGGCATCGGCATATCTTGACGACATCGTCATACACAGTAAATCATGGGAGGAGCATTTGCGACATGTCCACCAGGTGTTTCAGGTACTTGAAAAAGCCGGACTGAAAGTAAACTCCAAGAAATCACGGCTAGCCTACCAGAAGGTGAAGTACCTCGGGTACGTCTTGGGACATGGCATGATAGAACCACAAATAGAGAAGGTCAGGGCTATTGTGGACACCCCTTTCCCCTCCACCCGGAAAGAGATGAGGGCCTTCCTAGGGTTGGTCGGGTACTATAGGAGGTTCATCCCACTATTTGCAAACATAGCCGCCCCCCTTACCGACGCCCTCCGCCAGCCCGGTAAGTCAAACGCCCCCATCAAGCCCTCTGAGAGCATGGCCGACGCCTTCAACCAGTTAAAACGCATCATAACCACCACGCCGGTGCTCACGTCCCC
Organism: Lissotriton vulgaris; assembly: GCF_964263255.1. Classification (NCBI taxonomy): domain Eukaryota; kingdom Metazoa; phylum Chordata; class Amphibia; order Caudata; family Salamandridae; genus Lissotriton; species Lissotriton vulgaris. The sequence goes on along the minus strand of NC_141689.1, from coordinate 1,531,975,690 downwards.
CGATTTCTCGATCCCGTTCCTGCTACATACGGATGCCTCCGAGTATGGCATAGGAGCAGTTTTGTCCCAGATAGGCAAGGACGGGCTGGAACACCCCGTGGTATACGTCAGCCGCAAGCTCTTTCCCAGGGAACTCAAATATGCCACCATTGAGAAGGAGTGTTTAGCTGTAAGGTGGGCTATTGAGAAGCTAGCTTACTATCTAGAGGGTCGACCGTTCCACCTGTACACTGACCATGCTCCCCTCTTGTGGATGTCAAGGAACAAATCCAACAACGCTAGGGTAATGCGCTGGTTCCTGGCACTCCAGCCGTATTCATTTACAGTGCATCATAAGAAGGGAACGGAAAACATTAATGCGGACTACCTGTCTCGCCATCCCCTCCCCGATCGGGAGCGTCCTAGGGGGGAGGTGTGTAACGGGGTGTACAAAAGGGTGCAAAGCAGGCAGGACTCAGAGTCTCCCGGTGATGGTCTACCTTGTGAGAAGGAGAAGACCGAGGGGAGGTCCGAGCTAACTCTTGTTCCCACCCCTCCCCTCTCTCTATCTCAAACACAGGACCCGTTAGCGAGCTGGACGGAGCCGAACGACCTGGACTGGCCCTTTAACCCTGAAGGACAAGCCGAGTGGGAGGAGCCGACTTACCTGCCCTGCCCCTCTAAAGGAGATCCCGACGAGACACAGGTGTGCTTGTTCACCTGGAGGGCGGAAGGAGAGAGAGAGCGGAAGACGGAGATTCAGGAGGAGGAAGGTACCGAACGGAGGAGGATCGCAGTTCTGGAGGAAAGACCGGGAGAAGACACAGGAACCCTCGAGAGCCGAGCAGCTGGAGAGAAACTCGGGAGTCGGACACCAGGAGAGGAAACGCGTGCAGAGTCGGCGCCTGCCCAGGACGGAGGAAAGCCAGGAGGCCACCGTTCCCACGAGCCGCCCAGCCACTCACCCAGGGGAGGTGCGTGGCTTCTCCAGGTACGTGACCGTTTGAGGGGCTGGGTCGGAGGTCATCGTACGCTAGGTACAACCCCGCGGGACGTGTAGTTTTAAAGGGGTCACTCAAGCACCCTTCACCGCCGTTCACGCGTTAGTTGGAGCACCGGGAGTCCCCTCACTACCCTCCCCTTCACCGTGGGTTATTTGAAGCAGATCCCTGACACTTTTCTTTCTTTTCCTTTCCTCTGGCTGGGTGAACGCTGGAGAGCTACTCCTACAGTCGGGACGGACTCCGAGGCCGAAGAAACCCCTACCCGAAGACCTGACGGGACCCGGAAGAAGGAGAAGGTCATCCACCGCCGACGGAGTAGAAGCCGCTCACCGAGGAAGTTTCCCAACCGTAAAAGCTGTACTGATCAATTGTTTGCCGCAATAAAACCGAAGTTACCCAGAGCACGCCTATTGCCCTTAAATCCAGCGCCGCAACCCGCACCCGTTGTAACACACATCTGTGTGTGCGTGGTGGAGGGTTGCATTCTGTTTAGTGGTGTCATGAGACAGGAGAATATGTCTATCTACCTAGTAATTTGGTTGAGATGGTCCATTATATGACACATGCATCTGTGTGGTATGGTGTCCTTCATCTTGCTGTACTCGGGAACATGTGCACATGCTGCGAAATGTAGTGCAGGCCTCCCACCCCCAATCAGCCCTCCCAGGGAAGATGGCTACCTAACTGTTAGGTGAAGGTGAACAATGCAGTGGCTGCCACATGCTTCTGGGTGGGAGGGAGTGCTCCTTCCTGCTGGGGTGTGGGACAAGGTGCATGGTGGTAGTTGTGTTGCAGGCCTCCAACCGTCAAACAGCCCTCCTTGTGGAAATGATTCAGGCCCTGATCTTTGGACTGGGTAAGAGTGGTCTGCTTAATTCAGACACTCTGTTCATCACCACCCCCTTTTCTGAATCCTTTTTGTCCACCATAAGCGTGGAAGGGTATACTCAGATGTGAGTCCCTTGCTCATTGCACCATCAGGATTCAAGCAAGCCGGGCCGAAGACGGCTGAAATGCCAGAAACCGGTCCCCGGAAGCTTGTTTCCTTCCCAGTATAAGAATTGGCTTGGTAGTTTGGTCTGCCCTGTTCCCATGATGCACTGGGCCAGGGTCAGACTAATTTGCATATAGCCAAGTTCTGAGCTGGGATGGTGCAGTGAGCTAAAAAACGGTGATGGATCAAGCCCTGATCTTTGGACTGGGTAAGAGTGGTCTGCTTAATTCAGACACTCTGTTCATCACAACCCCCTTTTCTGAATCCTTTTTGTCCACCATAAGCGTGGAAGGGTATACTCAGATGTGAGTCCCTTGCTCATTGCACCATCAGGATTCAAGCAAGCCGGGCCGAAGACGGCTGAAATGCCAGAAACCGGTCCCCGGAAGCTTGTTTCCTTCCCAGTATAAGAATTGGCTTGGTAGTTTGGTCTGCCCTGTTCCCTTGATGCACTGGGCCAGGGTCAGACTAATTTGCATATAGCCAAGTTCTGAGCTGGGATGGTGCAGTGAGCTAAAAAACGGTGATGGATCAAGCCCTGATCTTTGGACTGGGTAAGAGTGGTCTGCTTAGTTCAGACACTCTGTTCATCACGACCCCCTTTTCTGAATCCTCCTTGTGGAAATGGCTGTCTACCTGTTATGCGAGGGTGAGCATTGCAATGGCTGCGACATGTTTCTGGGTGGGAGGGAGTCCTCCATCCTGCTGGGGTGTGGGCTAGGGGGCATGGTGGGAGTCGTGGTGCAGGCCTCCCACCTCCAAACAGCCCTCCCAGGGAAGGTGGCTACCTAACTGTTAGGTGAAGGTGAACAATGCAATGGCTGCCACATGCTTCTGGGTGGGAGGGAGTGCTCCATCCTGCTGAGGTGTGGGCCAGGGAGTATGGTGGGAGTAGTAGTGCAGGCCTCCCACCCCAAACAGCACTCCCAGTGAAGATGGCTACCTACCTGTAAGTTTGATGAGGGTAGTGTGATGGCTGACACATGCTTCTGGGTGGGAGGGAAGTCTCCATCCTGCTGGGGTGTGGGCCAGGGGGCATGGTGGGAGTAGTAGTGCAGGCCTCCCACCCCAAACAGGCCTCCCAGTGAAGATGGCTACCTACCTGTTAGGTGAAGGTGAACAATGCAATGGCTGCCACATGCTGCTGGGTGGGAGGGAGTGCTCCATCCTGCTGGGTGTGGGCCAGGGAGCATGGTGGGAGGAGTAATGCAGGCCTCCCACCCCCAAACAGTCCTCCCAGTGAAGATGGCTACCTACCTGTAAGTTTGATGAGGGTAGTGTGATGGCTGCCGATTGCTTCTGGGTGGGAGGGAGTCTTCCATGCTGCTGGGGTGGGGACAGGGTGCAGGGTGGGAGTTGTGTTGCTGGCCTCCCACCACCAAACAGCCCTCCTTGTGGAAATGGCTGCATACGTGTTATGCGAGGGTGAACATTGCAATGGCTGCCACATGCTTCCGGGTGGGAGGGAGTCCTCCATCCTGCTGGGGTGTGGGCCAGGGTGCATGGTGGGAGTTTTGTTGCAATCCTCCCACCCCCAAACAGGCCTCCCAGTGAAGATGCTTACCACCTGTAAGTTTGATGAGGGTAGTGTGATGGCGGACACATTATTCTGGGTGGGAGGGAGTGCTCCATCCTGCTGGGGTGTGGGCCATGGGGCATGGTGGGAGTAGTAGTGCAGGCCTCCCACCACCAAACAGGCCTCCCAGTGAAGATGGCGACCTACCTGTGTTTGATTGGAGTAGTATGATGGCTGCCACATGCTTCTGGGTGATAGGGAGTGCTCCATCTGAAGGACTGGGCAATTCTAAGGCCCAGCGGTGCCAGGGGACAACACCTGAAACCTTCGTGGGTTACCTGTTCCGGCGTACAAATGACAGAGACATGGGACACTTCCTTCGGCGTCAAAGATCGAGGTTTATTTACTGCAGGGAACACAGAAGTCACTAGAAGTACAACGCATGCAGGTTCTAGGAGACTGCTTCAAATTGCAACTGTGGATCGCTCCTTTTATACATATTTCTGTCATAGCACAACATGGCAAACAAAAGGTTACAACTCAGTTCCCACAGTAAACTTCAAAAGAGTTGCTTTCATGTATTCAGGGTCCCGGAACATAATTACAGTAGCATCGCCGGTTCCCAACTGTAAAAGTACGGTATCCCACCATTAAGTACATTCCATTCCGGCTGTAAAAGAGTTAAGGAAAGAGTCAGAAACAGGTGCAAGGGAAGAAGAAGATAGTCAACAGATTGAAAAGAGTGTAAGTAGGTGATATCGGAAACATGATTGCAGGATCAAAGGAGACATGCCTAATGAATGCACGGCTGAAACAATAGACCGGCACAGCAAGATGAGCCTTGAGCGGGGCCATCTGCCTTTACAGTGTCATCCCCCTCGTCATAAAGACACCCTCAAAGGAACACGTGTCTTCCGCAAGAGCTTGGGAATCCCAGGGTCACGAAGCGGACAGTGTCCGTTCGCTGGCTACTTGAGGGCAAGAGACAAAATGGCTGCTGTATCTAAAATGGAACCCGTGGGTTCAGATAAAGAAATCCACGAATAAGACGAACGGTTCAGGCCAGCGTAGCGAAAACGCGTACACCCACTAAACTCGTCATTTGCGGTTCATAGATACCAAACTCGTCCATATCCGAACGAATCGAAAACACCACTTTAATTGTCACGGAACCTCAGACGCTCCTTTTGCCCTCATGTAGGCGAGCACTAGTCGATATCAGAATCGATCTCGATATTCATCAGATCATTCAGATGTTGCTGCAACATCATTCTATCCATCAATGCTTCCTTGGTAACAGATGGCCGTCTTATACACGTCGTAGCACAGAGGCCACATAAGGCAGGACCACACTGCACACAAAGACAACACGTGAACAGAAATGCTACAACAACCCCAATGATCATCAGAATCTTCCAACCCCACGTCGACATCAGGCCCCAAAACCATCCTAGTAGCGTCCAATCACCACGTCCACGTGTATGGACTTGGAGATCTTATGCAACTTCGAGATGGCTTGATAGACGGTTGGAGCGTTATCAGGGATGAAAATGCAGCAACTCGAATGGATCACCTTACATACACCACCTCTATCTGCAAGAACAACGTCTAAAACCATACGGTTTTGCAACGTCATAAGCCTGTCCGCCTGAAGCTCTGCTGTCAGATTACCAAGGGCACTTGCAGTTATATTAGCAGGCGATTCCACCACTCGAGTCAACTGTCTCAGGTTCTTACTATTGATCATAGGTCCCCAAAACGGCAAGAAACCCTTAAAGAAGTCTCCTGCTTCTTGACCGGCAGTGTCTTCTTCGCTAATAACACCTCTCACAACTCTAGTCTTGTGATAGTCTGACCCGACTGTGAAAGTCGGTGGCAACAGATTCGCAATATAACAGGTGCCTGAGAAGTCACGAGGCAACCATGTATATGCGCGGTCGTAACATACAAAGTATGTACCCTTGGCAGTCAACAGAACAGGGGAAGAGGACGTTGGTAAAACATACGTTTCAGTGCAAGAACTCCTCCCAAGCTGAGCTCGTGGGCTTCGGCCAAGACCTTTCAAACAGAAATTACCGAGATGGGGTACGATCCAGATTGGAGACGAGCTTTTAAGCTGCCTATCACCCACTGACATGCTATACTCAGCCTCACTCAGATCTCTGTATGCTCGCACTTCTTCCTCTGGAATAAGCGATGCGTCAAAAATATCTCTATCTAAGTCGGCAATCGCTCTTGCCAAAGGCTTGTGGTACGGGCCAGGACCATGATCTCCAGTGCGTGGCTCTCGATGGGGGTAGGAATCTAGTGCGCTACGAAACATAGTTTGGAATGCTCGAGCTGACCCCTGGGAACTGTAAGGAAGAACCAAATACGGAATTTTCCTATCCATGGTATGTGGCATTAACCCACACACCCAACAGTTGGTAGTATTCATCACCAACTGATGTTGATGAAGAAGCTGAACAAAGGAGTTATTCATAAATTCCGCACGTCTAACCTGTTCGTGTTGGGGTAGAGGATGAAAGGAATGTGGAGAAACAGTGGGAGTAGATTTTGGTTCAGAAGAAGAAGTAGGTAGAGCAGAAGGCAATAACGACTGTATTCCAAAATATACTCCACCCACCAATAACATGGAAACAGTCAAGAACAGCAGGAACACCTGAAACAGAAAGCATTTAGTTCGTACAACCCTTTGTAGTGTTGATCTTTGAGCTAGAGTCTTCTCCACTTCCGACAACTTTGAGAATTCCATCCTCTAAAAACCGTCTGCAACGTTCTTGACGCACTTCGTTCTGAGTAGTGATTATCAATTCCCAGGAGTTCCTAGGAATCGACAAAAGTACCGACCTAGAGTCAGGAACCTGCTAAACAGAAGGAAGTACCCGCACGGCCCTACGGTCAACCCGGATGTAAGGTTCTTTAATCAAGCATTCAAATGTAATACAAAATCTCCTAGCTGTGGAAAAACACAAGTGGAAAAGAACTCAAAAATTAATAGAGGCTACAATTGTTCATAATGTTCAAAATGACAACAAGGGGTAATATGAATTTCAAAAAGTGGAAAAAAAAGCAAAAAGTGTTTCATTAGTCTTTGTTGTGAGAACGAAGAAAAGATCTGCTTCTTCCAGGACGAGTCTGCTCTTCGAATAATGGTTCAGGTTGCGGAACAGAGTCCTGTCGATCAGATGATAGTTCAAGTCTTGAGTTTTCCAATGATGAAGGTTCAACAAATGTATCTGACTGCAATGAAGTGTCTCCTACAGGTTGAGCATCACTGAACGGCACAAATTTTACTGGAGTTTCTGTTTCTGTTGCGGCGATTCCTGTCCTCACCCACGAATCCTCTGGTAAAGGTATAGGCACCTTTTTGGTGTGGGTGGCATGCACCCAATTTTTCCGACCTTCCAAACGAACTGCAGTTCTCGTGGCAAGGAGGACCTGAAACGGGCCCACGTATCTCGGCTCCAAATTGCGTTTCCTGCCAAAATTACGGGTAACCACCCAGTCACCCGGTTGGAGCCGATGTCCAGGACCCTCTGTCTGTGCCAGCAGTGCTTCAAAGACCTGTTGATGAATTAACCTCAGTTTAGCAGTCAGATCATGAAGATAATCAATTAACATTGGGTATTCAACACTATCGAAGGCCTTGGGCCTAGGGACTCCCCAAACATTAGCAGGACGGCCGAACACAATCTCATATGGGCTAAGCCCTACTCGAGAGTGTACAGTCTCCCTGGTTGACAAGAGAGCCAGAGGCAAGGCATCAGGCCATGACAGACCAGTCGTAGCTTGGATTTTATCAAGTTTCAATTTCAGAGTACCATTGTACCCTTCAACCAAACCTGCTGACTGGGGATGATTGGCACTGTGGAATTTTTGTCTAATTCCAAGGCCCTTACACACACTCTTCATCGCACTCCCCACAAACTCACTTCCGTTATCTGACCATACATTCTGTGGCATTCCATACCGAGGAAAGTATTCCTTCAGTAGGACTTTCGCTGTGGACAGAGCAGTATTATCTTTGAGAGGATAGGCTTCGATCCATCTGGAGAACGCACAAACCACAACTAAAACGTACTTCAAGTTATTACATCTCTCCATATGGATGAAGTCCAGTTGGATAACCTCAAAGGGACATGTAGGAGGAGCAAAATGGCCAGGTGGAGTAGGGGTGCCTTTGCCGGGATTGTACATCATGCATACCATACAATTCTTAACCACTCTCTCAGCACACTTAGCGATACCATCATTCTTCCATACAGGGGACAGTAACTTGCATATACCTTTCGCGCTAATATGTGACAAGCCGTGCGCCATAGTCACAACAGCTAACACATATGCATCCGGCAACATCCACTTCTGACTTTCCGACAAATCAATCCAACATCCGTGTGCATCTAACTTTCCCGTGCTCTCCTTCCACTTAGTCTTTTCAGTTTCGGTGGCCTCATTCTGAATCGCTTTCACGCTCTCAACAGTGTCCTCACACATACCAGTCTCTGCCGGCCACCTCACTGAACTCGTAACATACATTCGGGTTGCAAGGTTTCTAGCTGTCTCTTTAGCAATCTCATCCGCAAACGCGTTACCACGACCAACATCATCCGTCACCTTTCGGTGCGCACTACATTTAATAATCGCCACCTGCTTAGGCAAAGTAAGTGCGTCCAAAAGATCGTTCACAAGCTGTCCGTGTTGGATCTTCGTACCATGCGATGTCATAAAGCCTCTTTCTCTCCACAATCGACCAAAGCTATGTGCAACGCCAAATGCGTACTGGCTATCGGTAAACACATTCACTCGCTTTCCCTTCGACAAAACACACGCTCTCGTCAACGCAATCAACTCTGCCGCCTGCGCGAAATTCTGATTCAATCTCGCAGTTTCCACAACCGTACTCAATGTCACCACAGCATACGCAGTTGTCACATCACCATTCGGCAACTTAAAACACGAACCATCAACATACAAGGTACCATCGGGATCTGCCAATGGAGTGTTTTTTAGGTCAACACAACCCTTTGTTTCTTCCTCAGTTCGCAAATAGCAATCATGTGGTGGTACATCATCTGATTCCATATTAGTTGGCAACAACGTCGCCGGGTTTAAGACATTACAGCGCTTTATTTGTATATGACTTGCCAAAAGCGTCAACTCGTAACCGGACAACCTTGCGCTCGTCAAGTGTTGAGTGTTTGTACGATTTAGGAGAGTGTCAACTGCATGCGGAACCATTACCGTAAGCATATTATCCATGACCAATCCTGCAGATTGTCGAATGGACACCGCAGCCGTCGCTGTCGCTCTTAGACAACTCGGCAACGTTCTAGCTACTGGGTCCAAGGTCGAGGAAAAATATGCACATGGACGCTGCTTTCCACCAAATTGCTACGTCAAAACACTCAACGCAAAACCCTCTCTCTCGTGAACGTATAGTGTAAACGGCTTGCTGTAGTCAGGAGTACCTAACACAGGGGCCGAACACAACGCATCACGCAATTCAGAAAAACTTTTCTGACACTCTTCAGTCCATGGCAAAGGAGTTGAAACATCCTTGCACGTGAGGGCTACCAATGGCTTTGCTAGCAATGAAAAATTTGAAATCCATTGCCTGCAGTACGACGTGATACCTAGGAAGGCACGCACATCTCTCTGAGTTGTTGGCACAGTCATTCGAGCGATCGCTGCAATTCTCTCTGGGGTCAACCTTCTTCCCTCCTTTGACAAAAAGTGACCTAGATAGGTTACTTCTTGACAACAATATTGCAGTTTAGAAGGTGACACCGTGTGATGTAAGTCACAAAGATGCTGTAACAGCGATACCGTAGCGGTTTTGCAGATCACTTTTGTGTCAGCAGCCACCAGCAAGTCATCAACATATTGGATCAAGGCCGCACCAGCCGGTAACAGAAACGCATCAAGTTGGCTCTTCAGGGCTTGGCTGTATATGGATGGGCTCTCACAGTAGCCCTGAGGAGCACGTTTGAACCTAAAGCTACAGCCACCTAATGAGAAACCGAATAGATCTCTGCTTTCCTCAGCAATCGGAATGCTAAAGAAAGCATTCTTCAGATCGATCACTGAGAACCAAGAAACAGAGGCTGGAATCAGAGTCAGTAAGGCCGTAATGTCAGGCACCACAGGAAATTGTGGAATCACAATTTTGTTCACCTCCCATAAATCAATAACAAAACGGTAAACAGGAGGCTTGGATGGATCAGTGCGTTTCAAGATAGGTAGCACAGGACTATTACACACGTTTCCCCGAGTTTCCTCGATAACGTCTTTCTCGATCAAATCATAGATGATCGCTAACAACGCTCGTTCACCATCAAGGGAGATACGATACTGGGGAATACGTGGCAATCGCACATTTGATTTCAGTTAAACAACATAAGGTGAGATGTCAAGCAGGCCCACGTCATTGGGACCTGTTGCCCACAAAGATGTAGGAAGAGAACTCAATTCCGGTGGGAGCTTATCAGTTGACAAGTACATAGGAGAGATCACTCTCTGACCCAAAGTAAGCTCCACTCCCGCAGGAGAACAGTACAAGGTCGCATATAACCGTTTCAGCAAATCCATGCCCAAAAGATTTTCACCACAACCAGTAGTCAAAATCAAAAGAGCTTTCAGCTCACGAGGCCCAATTGTGAGGGGCAAAGGGCTAGAAACCGGATTGCTAACGGGGGTGCCAGAGAATCCAACAGAAACATTCGTTAAGCCAGACAAAAGTGCGCCAGGGAGTTTCGAATGCATGATGGAAATTTTCGCTGCACCAGTGTCCAACAGAAAAGGCTCAACTACGCCCAATATGGCAACTGCGACGTAAGGCCCTCTCTGATCAACCGGAACTGATACTACTCCCTCTCTTTGTCTGTGGCTGTCCTAGTAATTACCATCATCAATATCATGCTCGATGCAACAATCATCCACATGATACTGTGCAGATCTACCTGACGATGAACCACGCTGATCAAAGCAATTATTAGAATCAGACGAATTATTAGAACGCTCATTTTGATTCTGAGTAACACCACGACCTCTACCTCGCGAAGCCTGTTGAGGACCACTACGACCTCCTCTAGCCGAACCACCACTATTTCGGTCGTGCAAAACCGGACAATCAAACTTCAAATGGCCCTCACCTCTACAATATGCGCATTGATTATATCCGAGCATAGATCTCGGCGTGGAAGAGTCATTACGCGCCTGCGACCTAAAAGATTGCGATTGCGATCTATTCTGTTGTTGAGAGGGATTTTGATTTGAGCGCGGAGGATACTCTTGCTGTAACAGAACTTTTGTTTTGAGATCCTTCGTTTTCTTATCGGCACGTTCTATTTCCTCCTTCTCCCTATTTTCGTAATATTGAGCCGTGGCTAATATCTGAGCAGAGGTAGATACAGCCCACGAACTTTCGGAATTTTTCAATTTGTGGCTAAGGTCAGGCAACAAATTTGATACAAATTTATCTACGAACAACCGCTGACCTCCCTCGGTGCTCATATCCTGACCACTGTGATCGATGAATGCCTCCTCAAATCTCGTAAAGAAATCGGAGACACTCTCATCCTTCTTTTGCTCGCACGCAGACAGTTTATCCCAATTAACTCTCATTGCTGGCATAAGTGTCTTCATTAGTGTAATAATTCTTTGAGGCAGAGCCGTAATTAACTGCTCAGGCTTAGCCCCGCCAACCTGTAATGCGTCAGCCGCTACAAGTGCAGCCCAATCACCGCCTAACTCAGCTGCGTGATTCTCTTGACGTATTTTCGCCCAAACCGGTTGAGGTACTACGTTGCCGAACAACATGTCGATATCGGCAAGATTCATAATAGTAGCATCCACTAATTGGGACAACTCTTTGTAGTAACCTGCAGGATTTTTGCGTGGGTCAGGCAAAGTTTGTTTCACCTGCAAGACTTGCGACCGCTTCCATGGGAGATGTATCCAAACTCTCTGGAAGTGTGGCAAAATGGGTGGAACTTGAGCAGCATCACCTGGCATCCACACTGGGGGGACTTCTCGCATGGGATACTGACCAGGTGTTGCCATCCACTCCTCAGTTTCATCTTTAAACAATGCTCGAGGTATTACAGTAGGCCGAAAAGATAGAAGATGTTCTACGGCACGTCGAACATTACTACCCACAATCATACCACTCGAAAACTGATGCTGAAGTTCAGTCACTTCGGGCGGTACATTATCTACCTCATCATTATCCATCGCTTCTCGTAAACATTTACACATTTCCTCAAACACAAATCTCTGTGTGGGCTCATTGAATTGAGAGAACGTCTCAAAAATTATGCGCGGGGTGTTTTTAACGGGATACCTAATCCAATTACGCGCCATTTTAATTAACATGTCACTCTCCCTACCACCAGGAATCTGACTTCGTCGTTGAGGGACATCAGAAACTTTGGACCCAAGAATCGGTCCAAAAGGAGAGTAGAAATTAGCAACAGCATTAGGAATGCGACTTCGAACAGACGGAGAAGAGGAGAGAAGTACAGGGGCAACAACATGGGGACTAAACACAGGAGCAGCAGGAGCAGTAGGAGTAGCCACAAGAGCAGAAGTAGCGGGAACAGCAGACTGAGAAGGTATAGGCAGTGGAGCAGTAGGAACAGGAGCAGGTAAAACAATAGGGACGACTTGAGGAACAAGGGGATTTGGAAGGACAGGACCAGCGACAGGCTGACCAGCAGCTGCCGGAACAACAGGTTGAGGAACAGGGGGAACCACAGGAGCTGTAGTATCCTGTGCGTATGGAGGTGGTGACTTCAGTAGGTAGGACAACAAAGGGTCCTCTACTACTTCCTCTCCCTTCTTATCAGCACTCGACGGTAAAACGGGATAACACTTATCCACCGCCATACGTTGTAATCTATCAAAAACTTCCTTTTCCTTCTCTTCTTTGTCTCGCTGAAACTGCTCTGCATTTCTCATCGTCGTAACGATACCTTCCCTCTTATTTCGTTTAAGCTGTTTGATTTCTTTCTGCTTGGCCTCTTTACGCCATAACCGAAAGGAATCAAACATGGCCGGCCTAGATTTCTTTTTGAACAATTTTGGAAAGGGGCGACCACTCGGTCCCCCCGAATGTATGGTTGGGTGCCTCGATCCCCCCGGGAAACCATTTTGGGTGGGAGGCGTGGCTCGGCTGGTATGCCCGAAGTGGCGTAGCCAGGGCGCGCCCTTTCCCGCCCAGGAGGGGTTGTCCTAGACACCTGCATGGAAGACCACGCCCAGTAGGCGTACCGGAGGAGGGTCCCCGCCCTCCCGCAGATGGATAAATAGAGCGGGAATCCGAAGAAGCGTCCTCTTGTTCCTGTGCTCTGAAGGCTGCACCAACCCGTTGCTCGTGAGCCCTCGACGGAACAAGCGGCAATTTTGAGAACTTGTAATCTTGTTGTTTCTCTTTCAGTTACTTGAAGTACGAAGGATCCAGGACCTCGTTGATCAACTATAGCAGAGTACCCGAAACCATGGTCGGCAAGAGAGCGGGAAAAGGCTCCGATATGGAGAAGGTATTGCGCCATTTGTCGAACCGAATGGCCAGCATGGACCGAAAGCTCGGAAAAGTTGACTCGATCGGTCGAGGTTTGGCTGAGGTTAAGAGACAGTTAGCGGCCCAGAACGACTCAGGCCGTCCGAAGAAGGTAATAGGCCCGGCCTTGCCGGGAGTCGTCCTCGAGGGTAGGGGGAAGCGGGTTAAGAGGAGGGCGGTTTCTGGGGAGGTCCCTGTTCCTGAGGTACCCCCAGTTGCCCCCATCACACCGGCGGACAGCCCAGTACCGAACCCAGATACAGGTTTGCCGATCCCGGTTGTAATTACTCCTGTTAACGATGAGGAGATGCCCCCCGAATTGGCCATCCAGTTAGCGGCGGTGTTGCCATGGCTCAAGAAGAAAGCAGGGGGGGCAGTGGCTGCAGGGGACCCGGCCGAGGAGGCCAGACTAATAATCGAGCAATTGCGGCAGTCGAGAGAGGCCGCAACGGCGAATGTTCCTCTTGTTCCCTCACAGGAGGACCCGCGGTTAGCCGGGAAAAGGCGGCAGACACAACGGCCGAGCCTGGTAAGCAAACATTGCCTTTGGCAGGGGAGGGTTCATTACCCTCAAGGCGGGAAAAGGTGGCACAGCACATCCCTATGGCCACAAAAGAACTAATATGGGGGGAGAAGTATGTAAATATGTTTTCATTATTGACTGACCATCGCGAGATGGAATATGCAAAATCCCAGAAAGATTTATGGCATCCCAGTGTATGGCGCGCCAAGATGGCGGAATTCAGGGTTGATGAAACGGTAACAAACTGGGTTAAGGCCTTTTCTATATTTATTGCAGTCATGGGGGAACGTAAGCCTGAATTTATGACCGAGTTGACTTGCTATCAGAATAGGATTATGGATTTTTATTCCATGTATGAGGGGGATGAATGGAAAGGTTACGATATGAAATTCCGTAAAGCGAATGAGTTTGATACTACTTTAACTTGGGATTGCCTCGACTCGGTGTCATGGCACAAGCAGCTCTTGCCTGGGGCGGCAGGTACGTCCTCGCCGGGCGGGAGCGGGTTGGGGTTAGTTCGCCAAAAGCCCGCGGTGCCCTTTCGAGGGGGCGCCGGTGGGGACTATCAGCCCAAGATCGGCGGGAATGGCGGCAAGCGGGGGGTTTGTTGGGGCTTCAATAGAGGCAACTGTAACAGGCCCCAGGGAACATGTAGGTTCAGGCATGCGTGTGCGGGCTGTGGGAACTCCTCACACCCGGAGAGTAGCTGCAGATCTAAAAACAGCGGGACGGGAGGAAAAGGGGGGTCTAAGCAGGAGTGAGGTAAGACTTTGTAACCAATTGCCTACACCTGTTGATATCATCTGACTCCTTGGTTGAACAAATACCCTGATCATGTATCCGCCGGGGTGTTGAGGAAGGGATTCCTATATGGCTTCAACATCCCGGCGGGGGATTTTCGAGGGGACTCCTTCTGTAAAAAACAGTTATCTGTCCAACACAACCCAAGCGTTGCGGCAAAGAAGATTGCAAAAGAAGTCAGCTTTGGGCGGGTGGCGGGGCCTTTCCATCGCCCGCCGGTGGCGGATTTCGTGTGTTTCCCGTTAGGGGTTGTCCCGAAGAAAGACCCTGGGGAGTTTAGACTCATTCACAACTTGTCTGCCCCAAGGGGTTCTTCGGTTAACGAAGCCATTGACCCAAACGTTTGTTCAGTGCGGTACGCATCGTTCGATGATGCCGTGGCCATGTTAAATCACCTGGGCCCCGGGCGCTGATGGCGAAATCTGATATCGAATCGGCGTTCCGGTTGCTCCCGGTACACCCACAGGATCAGCGCTTGCTAGGTTTTGCATTTCAGGGGATTTATTACATGGATAAATGCATGCCGATGGGTTGCTCCATTCCTTGTGCTTATTTTGAAACGTTCAGCTGTTTTTTACAGTGGGTATTCACCGAGGCCACGGGCCATAAGCATGTGATGCATTATCTAGATGACTTCTTGTTTTTGGGTGCAGCCGGCGATACGAGATGTGCGCAGGTGCTACGGGACTTCTGCATCATCATGCGGGAGTTCGGAGTCCCACTGGCACCAGGTAAGACGGTCGGACCATCTACTTCACTGGAGTTTCTGGGAATTGAGCTCGATTCGGTGGAAGGATGTTTCCGTTTACCGATGGAAAAGGTGGCCAAATTCAGGGCTTCCTTGATACAGTGCCTGGGCAAGGAGAAAGTGACCCTGCACCAGTTACAGCAAACAGTGGGTCAGCTTAACTTTGCCTTGAGGGTGATGCCAATGGCCCGCCCCTTCTCACGCTCTATTGCACAAGCTATGGTTGGTCTCAAGGAGGGACACCACCGTACAAGACTGTCGGCAGAGGTTCGCCAGGATATGCGCATTTGGTTGGCATTTCTGGCGGACTTCAACGGTCGAGTTGTGTGGAACAAGCCGCCGGCATCCTCGGATGAACTAGGTTTATGGACCGACTCAGCTGGGAGTGTGGGATTTGGCGCCATTTTTGGTAACCGATGGTCGGCGCAAGTATGGCCAACGTGGTGGCACTCCAGCGGTCTAACAGGTAACATTGGGTTCTTGGAGCTATTTCCCATTTGGGTTGCTCTGATGGCATGGCCAGACGACTTCAGGGACCGCTCGGTGGTGTTTTGGTCTGATAATATGACTGTGGTTGAATGCATTAACCAGCAGGCAGCCCGCTGCAAGTGGATCTTGAGATTATTGAAAGAAATCGTATTACGTTGCATGAAATTGAATGTACAGTTCAGGGCAAAACATGTGCCAGGTGTACTGAATTATGCAGCTGATGCACTCTCTCGTTCGCACATGCAGGCTTTCAGGGGCTATTTACCCACAGCTGACCTAGTGGCGGCACCGTTCCCCGAAGCACTATGGCTAATCGGTGCCCCGGATTACAAGACCTCGTGGCAGCCAGCTTAGCACCCAGAACAAGGAAGGCATACGAAGGAGCGTTTCGTTCCTACTGCACATTTTTGGGGCCATTAGGGAGACAGAGCTGGAGTCAGGAGGAATCCTTCCTGGGGTTCCTGGTTGCACTGCACAGGGAAGGCCGATCAGCGGCAACGGCCAATAGACATAGGGCGGCCATTTCGTTCATGGCACAGGTGCATGGCATAAGAGATCCGACGGATTCCTTTTTGGTTAGGAAGGCACTCCGCGGCTGGCAACGCCTAGAGGGTCGCAAGCAGGATACGAGGCACCCGATTGGTTTGGATAGATTGTCTCTACTCTTAGTGAAGCTAGATGAGACCTGCTCCTCCCTCTACGAAGCAGTTTTGTTCCGGGCAGCTTTCGCCTTGGCATTCCATGGGGCTATGTGGGTGAGCGAACTGGCCGCAAGAAACAAGAAGGATATAGAGGGAGGCCTGGGCAGGGATCACATCCAGATAAGGGGTGATTCGATGGTAATCTCGATAGCCAGGTCCAAGACTGACCAGGGAGCCATGGGCGATAGTGTTATAGTGCGGCGCGCACAAGGGTCCCCCACTTGTCCGATAAAATGCGTAGAGGAATACTTGGCATTGAGGATGGCTACGTGGGGGGGGAGCTTGCTGAGGCACAAGGATGGCACCCCACTGACGAGATGTCAGTTTCAGAGGGTGTTAGCACTGGCAATCGCTGCCGCGGGCATGGACCCGTGCGATTTTGGGACCCACTCATTTAGAATAGGGGCGGCTACTGAGGCTACAGCCCGGGGTCACAGTGCAGAGGAAGTGAAACAGCTGGGCCGTTGGTCCTCAAATTGCTTCAAAAGGTATTTGCGACTGCACATGTTGTAAAGATCAATTGACTTGCACTCACGTTTCTTGTCTTTTGTTTGCATTACAGTTTCGCGAGCTTGTCACGCGGGGCGGAATTGGAAGTCGACCCAGCACCAGGAGACCAGCGGTCGAGGATCACCGACTGGAGAAAGAGTGGTATGGGTCGTGGGCCACTCATATGTGAGGCACGCCGGGGATGTATTCAAAGCAGGTGACGCGACTCACGCATCTGGGGAATACGGGTACAGAGTGACCTTCCATGGGAAGGGCAGACTCTGTATTGACCAATTTCAATCGTTCTTTGAGGGTCTTTTAGGGCGGCAAAGGTCACCGCCATCTGTAGTCATAGTTCACCTGGGTGGCAACGACTTAGTGAAGCTAGGAAGACAAGTGTTATTGGAACACATCCTGTCGGCAGTTAGCTGGTTGGCTAAGAAACTCCCGGGGTGCACGATTGCCTGGTCCCACATGATCCCCAGGAAGAGTTGGCGGGGGAGCATTTCAGTGTCAGCGTTGAACCATTCTGTGAAAAGGGTTAACAACAAAATAGGAAAATTGTTTCGCTCAGCCCAGTTGCATAGCATTCCTCACGGGTGTATTCGGGGTGATCACATGTATCTGAATGATGGGGTTCACCTGTCCAGGGAGGGAAATGATTTACTCATAAGTGACTTCATAGCAAGGCTAAGGGGTTTGAGGAAGCATGACCTTTAGGAGGATTGGGGGGGCCGGATAGTCGGTCAACTATCCGGCCTGTGGCAGTAAGGTCATGATCGGTGAGCAGTAATTTCAAGGTCCCTAGAGGGGGGCGCCACCCAGAAAGGATGGGAGCGCCGCTCGTGGGGAGGCGGCCATTGGCCCCTTCCACGGGGAGGCGGCACCCACTAAGGATGGCCTTCCGACAAATTTCCCGGGGGGCGGATATCCGCGACGGCGGATAGAGAGTGTGGGATGGGGGGGGAGTCCACGCTGTCCTTCCTACAGATACCTCACACGGGAACTCGGACGACCTTTAAGATGGCGTTGAGTGAAAAGGGGGCCCCCACGACAAGGGAAGTTACAGGTGGCAATGAGGGTTAAGTCCTCTGCGCATGCGCCACTCACACCGTGAGGGCGGGATTTTGGTAGTAGGGATCTGACACCGGTTAAGACCTTGCCGTTGGCCCTTAATGCTAGGATGTACAATTTTAATTTAGAATGCATGCATTTTCAGGATGCTAGACTCGGCTAGGAAACCTTTGTATTAGAGATTTGTTAAGGTTAGCCAAAGAACATGTCTTCATCGAAATGTAATAAATGTAAAATTGTACATAATTTATGAAACTTTTATTTAATGTTTAAATTTTGTTTCATATTTTAATAAATACGGCCGGGGGGGTGACTCCCCCCCGCCTTCCAAAAGTTCAAACCTGTGTTTGTCTACTCCCATTGGGAATTGGTGTTGGGAGGGGGTGGCGGGCATCCCGGCCATATGCTTCAAGATTATCCAAAATTGCTGTTTCGAAACTGATGGCCAACTAAGGACACCATCATCTTTAGTGTAGCGGATCCAGCAATCATTATATGTGATAGGACCCACTCCATGGCGACTATATAGCTCATAGACCGGAGTTCCAACTGGAGGTATCGGACATGAGTCCTCCAATCGGGAATCCGCACCGCAACGTTTAAAGCAACTAAACAAAGTACTACGGCTAGGCATCGTGCACACTAACCGAGTTTCACAAACTTCAAGGGTTATCGATTTACGATATCCTCGCAAAAATGCAAGACCCTTGGTTTTTGGCAATTGCAATCGTCAAATAAAACCCAACAACTAAGAACCAAATACTAAGAACCACAAATGCAATGGAACCATGCAAACAACCAAGTTTCAACAACAACCAAGGACTCTGGGAGCGACCCACAAATACTTAACTGAAAGAGCAATGGCGTCACCAGGAAGGCCCGTCAATCGTCTCGCTGTACAAAGGACTACGCCAGGCGCCAAAACAGGTCGACAGTCAGGGCATCAGTCCGTCGCAGCCGTCAGGAGGCGGGGATCTTCGCGGGAAAAGTCTTCGGGCCACTTGCTTCGACAACAGGATCGATGAAGCGGGGTGCACCTTCCCTTGGAGATTTCACACAAAGTTCCTCACGATCGTCGGGCTTTGGACCGGTACCGCTGATGTCGCCCTACGTGGGCGCCAACTGAAGGACTGGGCAATTCTAAGGCCCAGCGGTGCCAGGGGACAACACCTGAAACCTTCGTGGGTTACCTGTTCCGGCGTACAAATGACAGAGACACGGGACACTTCCTTCGGCGTCAAAGATCGAGGTTTATTTACTGCAGGGAACACAGAAGTCACAAGAAGTACAACGCATGTAGGTTCTAGGAGACTGCTTCAAATTGCAACTGTGGATCGCTCCTTTTATACATATTTCTGTCATAGCACAAAATGGCGAACAAAAGGTTACAACTCAGTTCCCACAGTAAACTTCAAAAGGGTTGCTTTCATGTATTCAGGGTCCTGGAACATAATTACAGTAGCATCGCCGGTTCCCAACTGTAAAAGTACGGTATCCCACCATTAAGTACATTCCATTCCGGCTGTAAAAGAGTTAAGGAAAGAGTCAGAAACAGGTGCAAGGGAAGACGAAGATAGTCAACAGATTGAAAAGAGTGTAAGGGGGTGATATCGGAAACATGATTGCAGGATCAAAGGAGACATACCTAATGAATGCACGGCTGAAACAATAGACCGGCACGGCGGGATGAGCCTTGAGCGGGGCCATCTGCCTTAACAGTGTCATCCCCCTCATCATAAAGACACCCTCAAAGGAACACGTGTCTTCCGCAAGAGCTTGGGAATCCCAGGGTCACGAAGCGGACAGTGTCCGTTCGCTGGCTACTTGAGGGCAAGAGACAAAATGGCTGCTGTATCTAAAATGGAACCCGTGGGTTCAGATGAAGAAACCCACGAATAAGACGAACGGTTCAGGCCAGCGTAGCGAAAACGCGTACACCCACTAAACTCGTCATTTGCGGTTCATAGATACCAAACTCGTCCATATCCGAACGAGTCGAAAACACCACTTTAATTGTCACGGAACCTCACATCCTGCTGGGGTGTGGGCCAGGGGGCATGGTGGGAATTGTATTGAAGGCCTCCCTCCCCCAAACAGGTCTCCCAGGGAAATTGGCTACCTACCTGTTAGATGAAGGTAGGCATTGCAATGGCTTCCACATGTTTCTGGGTGGGGGGAGTGCTCCATCCTGCTGGGGTGTGGCCTAGGGGCATGGTGGGAGTCGTAGTATAGGACTCCCACCCCCAAACAGCCCTCCCAGGGTAGATGGCTATAAACCTGTTAAGTCATTTGGTGTGCTACAATGGCTTCCAAGCGCTTGTGGGTGGTGGTGTGCTCCGTCCTGATGGGATGTTGGACAAGTGTGCCTGGTCGGAGTTGTAGTAATGGCTGCCTGTACACATGCTCCCATGGTAATATTGCTAGCTACGTTTAGGGTAAATGGGATCGAGTGAATGTTGGATCTGTGAGACAGGTTTTTGTGGGTGTGTGGTGCAGATGGATGGTATTTGCCTTGGGTGGTGTGGCTGTGTGGTTGTGCAAGACAATATACATCAATGTGTTGGTTATCATTTGTTTGTACTTACCAGCCTCCACCCCCCCAGATACTCCTGTGAGACTCTCGGGATGCAGTATGGCAAGCGCCTTCTCCTCCCATGGTATGACTGTTTTGGGGGGAATGGGGGGCCACTGCCAGTCCGGTTAGCCAGCTCCCAGTACTTTCTCCTCCTCTCTTTCACAACCTTCTCCAGATCATGCCACCACTTCATGATCTCCTTCCTGGATCATGGGGTGGTCCCTACTGCATTGACCCTTTTGTACTATCCTTTTCCACATTTGAGTCCTTCTGGCTAATGGTGTCTGTTGGACCAGGCTATCAAACAGTTATGGTTCCGCTCTGACTATCTCATTTACCATGACTGTCAACTCACTCTCTGTGAATTTGGGCATTTTATGTGTGGACATGGTGTGTGGTGTGCAAAGTGTTTGTGGGTGAAGGGGTGTGAGTGGTGGGAATGGTGGTGGTGTGTGAGGTGTGTTATGTGCTTGGGGCTTGTTGGTGCTGGTGTGATGGTGGTGGTGGTGGTGGCATTGGGTGTGCTGTGTTCTTTTGCCTCTCCTCTCAGATCTGGTGAATGCCCTTATCTTCTGGAGTGTTGCAAAGGATTGTGATCAGGGAAGGGGCTGGTTTTATGCTCAGCTATGTGGGTGTGTCCAAATGGGGTATTGCTGTCAGGTGTGTTGTGGGTGTTGTCCTGGGAATTATATGTTTCTGTTTGGCATGTGTTTGTTTCATTGGGATGTGTTTGGTGTATTTGAAGAGCATGGCTAGTTTGCTGTGTGCACTGTTTGGCCTTATTGTGGGGTTTTTGCATTGTCCGCCATGTTTTCTACGGATCATCCGCAGCGGTGGCTATGCTGCAGCCCTTCCGCTGGCTCTCCCATTCACTCCAGTGGGCGACCGCGGCGGTCGGAAACAGCAGATCTCACTGCGGGACCATCAGGGATATCCTAATTTCCCATGCTGTGTCTCCGCTATGCTTGCGGCGGGTTGTTGATTTTCTGCTGTGTTTCTGACATCTGTGGTCGGATTTTGTACATCACCACCCACGACAGGCGGTTTTTCTTGGGCCGCTTCCGCCAAGGTCAGTCATTTTTGGTGGTTGATCCTAATTTTATTGCTGGTTTTCCACGGTCCCGGCGGGCGGTTGTTTTCCGCTTCCATGGCGGTCGGGGTGATTTTCTGACCGCCATCCTAATGGGCCCCTAGGGGTTTATCACTCACTGCACACTTCAAACTAATGTTTTTCTAGTGTATTTCTAGAACAACCATCTCTAAAGCCTATTTTCCATTTTCGCAGTGAGGTCGGAGATCGCATTGACGTCGGTAATCGACCTGGCCTGGTAGTTCGGGCTGGACTGTTCCCATTGGGCACAGGGTCAAGACTGATTTGCACATGGCTGAGTTCAAACTGGAATGGTATGGTTAGCAAAAAAACGAAGGATTTAGGCCCAGATCTCTGTACTGGGGTGAATCTATGACATTGTTCTGCATTCTGTCCATCAGCTGTTGTTTTTGCATTTCTCACCCCGAGCTGGACGGGTATGCCCAGACGTGGGTCCCGTGCTCTCCATGCCACTGGAGTCAAGCTATCCTGACTGAAGAGGGGTGAAACCCTGAAACCGGTCCTAGGAGGCTTGTTTCCGGTTCAGGGAAGACCTGGTTTGACAGTTCGGGCTGCACTGTTCCCTGGAGGCACAGGGTCAAGACTGATTTGCATATAGATGGGTCTGTACTGAGGTGGCGAAGTGAGCTAAAGATTGATGATAGATTCAACCCAGATCTGTGACTGGGGGTGAGTGTCTGAAACGTTTCAGCGCTCCGTCCATCATCTCCTTGTGTTTATCTTACCAAGCAATCAGTTCCCTATATTTACATCACAATTTATGAAAAGTACATTAAAATCAACATATTGTTTGACTAAGTTAATTTCATAGATCATACATAAAGCCTGCAATTCGATTCAATTCATTATTATGGTAAAGTAATGGTTTTGAAAGGATTATTTTGTTGCAGTACACAAGTCTGTATTTAAAATTTTATAATAAATTAACATGGAGAATCCCCTCCTGTCTGTAGCGACAGGCTACAGAACTATATCATTATTTAAACATGCACATTACTTTATATTCAGACAAAGAGAGAATAGAAAGATAGAACTAAATTTATTTGGTGTTATAGAAGTATAAAATTATACACTTATACAATTATAGAGTTGGAACGTATGGAAATCATGTAGGGAGATAGAGAAAGAGAAAAGGAATTCAAGAGTGGCTAACGTGCAACTTCATATTACAATCTAAGTAAACCTCTATGCTGTTCAGGATCCGAAAAATGTTTGAAAAATATTAAAGTGCCAAGTGAGCAACCTTTATGAAGTGTAATATTATGTAAAGTGCATCAGGTTGTTTGAGCAAATTGCAATTTATCAAACTCTATAAAATTCATGAGAATTCATAAGATTGTAATTTATAGAATTATGTTATAGACCGATGTTATAAAACACTAGTATGTGCCTGGAAAAACTAATGTAGTACTCAATAACATTTATGATGAGCAGCAGGCAATTTTAATTTAAAGCGCTAATGCTTCATTATTTATTACTAACATCATATTTTCTAAGGTGCGCAGACCTCTCACTTATATATCTCTCAAGATCTAGTTGGTTCTAAGGGATTTTGAACTATCAATAAACTGCTAGTATTTCATATAGTGCATGTGCCTTTCTCATATCTGCATCATAGTTATTCAAGAAGCATCAATAAAAACAAATGTTATTAAAGTTAGTTAGTTCCTAGGACTGTCCCGGAAATCAAGATTGAGTCCAAAATTTAAAACTAAAGTAGGAATGTTTTATAAATTTACATGGAATTCTGAGTCCAAATTGTGTCCCATGGTATCTGAGTTTCCATTGAGATGATTAGTCTTGATTCCATTTTCCTCAACAATGATTCTCTATCACCTCCTCTTTCATTTTTCTTTACATGTTTTATTCCAAAATATTGAAAATCCTTAGTCTCTCCTTTATGTTCCTCCCAGAAATGTTTTGCAATTGGATATGAGTAATCCCTATTTTTTATGACCTGAAGATGTTGCAAAATTCTTAGTTTGACTTTGTTCACAGTACTTCCCACACATTGTTTTTACAAGGGCACATTAATACATAAATTACAAAGTCTGTATTGCAGGTGATATGCTCTCTTATTTTTATAATTTTTCAATTTATATTCTTTTTTGATTGGCTCCATATTCACATGCCTTGCATATGGCATATCTCCAAATGCTCAGTTGACTGAGCCAGTTTGTCTTCTGTTCTATTCTAGGTGAAAACATACTTTTTGTTAGGATGTCTCCCAAAGAGAGGGGAGTGGAGTTGGCCTAACGGCTACGGCGGTCGACCTTGAATCTGGGGAACCGGGTTTGAGTCTCGGCAATGACGCTGAACATCCTGTGTTTATGGGCAAATTACCTAATCTCCCAGTGCCTAACAAAAATGAATGTGTCCTCATGTGACGCAACTGGTGCTATGTAAAGTGCTCTGATACCCAATACTTTTGGGTCAAGTTTGCGCTATAAAACTTTGTAAAAAAAAAAAGAGCCAGTCTTTCTATAAGTCATGTTTGGAAAATCCATTAGGTTCTTTGGTTCTTTTCAGAGATTCATCCATTCGTAACGTTTTCCAATTCTTCTGAAGAATACGTTTTTTTTGTTTTGTTTATTGTAATCCATGATTAGTCAAATATTATCTTCCTCATGTTCTAAAGTAGCTTTTTTTTAGATCAATAGCTGTCACCTTGATTTTAGTGATGCTTGTCTCTTGGCATCCTCTATTACTGCCAATGAATGTCCTCATGACAAATCTGTTCTTCATTTCCACTATTTCTTCTTTGAAATCATTAGCTCCGGAGCAATTCCTTCTTGCTCTCAGCATTTTGCCGAAGGGGATACTCCATCTCAATTTCACAGGATGTCCACTGTTTTCATGTAGAATGCTGTTACATGATGTTGTTTTCCTATGTAGCTTTGTGCAAATGTGCATATCTCTTACCAGGATCTCAATGTCTAAAAACGTAATTTATTTCACATCGATGGTATGTTTAAATGACAAATTCAAATCATTTTCATTTAAGGATGAGATAAACAGTTCCAAATTCTCTCCTCTCACATTCCCATATGGCAAAGAGATCATCAAAAAGCGTGTCCATAGTTGGATTTTGTCTAGTTTTGTTGAGTTTCCCTCTGTCTAAACAGTCTCCATTTCCCAGTAATCCATGAGGCGAGGAGATATGCATAAGTTGGAGCAAATTAAGTCCCCATTGTGGTGCCCTGCTGATGTAGGTAATGTCTGCTATTTAAAATGAAAACATTATGTGTAAGGCATACCTGTTACATCTCAATAAGCAATTCCGAGTGTTCAAGATGGTGGATTGATCTGTCATGTAAGAAATGTCGAACTGACTTTATTCCATCTAATGAAGGGGTATAATGATGCTACATCAATTGTAGCCATCCAATAGGTTTCTTTCCAAGGAATATTTGAATCATTGAATCTTTTAGATAAGAGGAGAGAGCTGTTGCATACGGATCCAAGAAGAGATCAATATATCTTGAAGTATTTTCCAGGAGTGAGCTTATTGAGCTAACAATGAGACACCCTGGTGGGTTGATCATACTTTTGTGTATTTTCAGAAGGACATAAATGGAGGGGGTTTTCGGATGTATTGCTTACAGATATTTACATTCATTGTCATAAATCAGTTCTTGTTGATTCCAAACCTTACATTTTTCATGAAATTCAAACATCATATTTTTAAATCATTTTTTGTGAATGATATCTGTTTCTACGTTGTCTTTCAGCCTCAATTTGGTATTTCTCTTGATCCAGTATCACAATATTGCCACCTTTGTTCCAATGGTTTTATCATGATTTCATTAGTATCTTTTAACTCTTTTAATGCTAGTCTTTCATTGATGATAATATTTTCTTTGCCCCGTTTGAGGTTGCTTTGGGCTGGTTTATTTAGATGTTCGATTACCAGTTCTTGAAATAGACCCATTTTATTTCTTGGGGGTAATTGTGGACAGAATCTGCAGTGTGGTTTTAAACCACTTATTCCTCCTTCCCATGTATCAATACATAGTTCTGTATTTATTGTTTGACAGAGATGTCAGAGCGTCCAAGCATGGTAAAGCCTTAGAGGTCAGGATTGACAGATTATTTTTTGTTTGTATTTTTACAATAGGATTTGATTGAAAGTGTTTCTTTAATTTCTTTTTTTGTGAAAATGTATATAGGTCAACTCTTTAGGTTAGCTAGATCCAGTTCAGCATCTTGGCAAAAGGACAGTCCTTTGTTGAGGATTTTCATTTGCTCTTAACTCAATGTTCTTTTAGATAGATTTACAACTTTTCTTGTTCTAATATTTTTTTTTAATGTTGCTATTTCTTTTTCAAGTTTTGCTTTGCCATCCTCCTCTACTTCTTCTGGTTTTGATTTTCATCTTCCCCTGTCAGTTCCTACAGTTGTTCCTTTTCCCCTTCCCCTCTGTTACGTATTCATGCAGAGGAGTAGAAGTTCCCCGGGAAAATCCAAATTGCCTTAGTTGGATTCCTCATCAGCTGAGCTGTTTCATAGCTATCCACTGAAGCATCTGAGGTCCCCTTGGATTATGTAGCTTTATCCTTAAATGCTCTGCTCCTCAGTCCATCGTATTTAGGGGCAAAAGTATAGATGCGTCTACTCTGATAGTCAATTCAATCTCGATTACATTTTCTTGCTTTCCTTTGCTTAATATCAGCGTCATGCTTCTCTATTCTTTTCACCATTTGCTCTAGTGCTTTTGGTATCTCATCATTAATGGGATGTTTCTCCTGTTATTTTTTTAGTTCTTTTATTTTTTCAGTTAACAGTTTCAATTTAGTTTCTGTATGGATGATTAGGATGCACATTAGTTTGAATGAGTATTCGTTGGTATCCTCCTGCCAAGTTTTTATTAAGTCTTTATCCAGATCATTTGGGGTGGGCAATATCAAAATTCTTAGACCTCTTAGTGTTCGTTTGTACTCAATATATTTGCATAATGATGTAATCTCCCACCATTTATTCAATTCATTAGTGCGTGCTCGTCTTAAATCCCTGATAATCACATACATATTCAATTAAAATTTTGATACTCAGTTGGGCTCTCAATTTTGTTGGATGATACTGCAATTTTGTCATTTAAAAGTTCACTCGCTCTCTGCGATCTTCATTGCCTTCTTTCCCCATTTCAATTCTAATCAATTCCACTATATTGCACTTTCCTGTTTCCTGATCTATCCCTTAGTAACTCGTTCAATTTTTCTGTGAACGATGTTAATCTGAGCTATGCATCATGTTATTTTATCTGCTCCACCATTCGAAGCCTCAGGTTGGCTGTTTTCAGGTTCCCGACTCATAATTTCCAAAGCCGGCTTCCAGGTTCCAGGTTTCAGTTCCTGGGCTCACTCATGGCTGCGGTGACTGTTTCCACCAGCCATAGGCACAATCCACCCTCCCCTCCCACGCTCCCTCCGGAGCGTTCAGTATTCCAAGCCGCAATCCCACCAACCCGGTTGCGCCCTGTTATGCGTTCCCCAGCTTACCATGGTCAAAGTAAAAAGATTTAGCCTATCACGATGGCGCATGGGTTGGATACAAGAAGTGGTTTGGTGCAGGTAGGTGCTTATCTTCACGCTTAGAATACATTTTGAAGAAAAAGTTCTGAGAAGGTAAGGTTTAATGGGACAAGTGCAGTTTTTAGCCAAAAAGGTTTGTAAGTCTCATGTTTTGGAATTTGGCTGCCTGGGCACCTTTAGTACCACCACCATGGGCACAGGACTAGGGGGTTAAGACTCACTGAGGATGCATGCAGTAGTGGGTTCAAGAATGGTTGAAACATGTTATGTCCCTATGGCTCTGAATTGAAGGCCAGCGAACTAGCCCTTGGAATCACTCTGGTAGCCCTGGATTCAGGCGAAGTGGCAGGGCTCAAGCAGCAGGACAGGGTTTAAGGCATGGTTCAGGCAGCAAAATAGTCCTTCCAGGGGTGGCAAGCTGTTTTGTGGCATACACAGCAGGCCAAAGCAGCAGGCAGTCCTCTGAGAGTCCTTCCTCAGTTCCAGGAAGTGAACTGAAGAGTGGGACTGAGGCCCTAGTTTTATACCTTGTGCCTTCTTTGTTATAGAAGACATTTCTCTTTGAAGTGCTTGGAATTCCCTGTATCCCCTGCCTTGGCTCCAAGCCAAAGCTGCCTACAGAGAGAATGCAGTGGTGCAAACCTTTTGTGTTAAGGGAGAGCACAGCCTATCAGCTGCAAGTGGTACTCTGACCAGCTCCGCCTCCCCCTATCCTTCTCACCCCAATGTAAGTAACAGTAGGGAAAGTGTTAAACTTTGTTGATGTCAGATTTACTATTTCTACTACAACATAAGCAATAGTAGGGAAAGTATTGGACTTTAGTGGGATCAGATTTACTTTTCCCACTCCATCTGAAGCAACAGTATAGAAAGTGCTGGACTTTGGAGGGATCAGTTTTACTATTCCCACTCCAAGCTGAGCAACAGTAGGGAAGGTGTTGTACTTTGGAGGGATTAGATTTACTATTTACTATTTATGCTCCAACATAAGCAGCAGTTGAGAAAGTTTTGGACTCTGAAGAGGTCAAACAAACTTTTTCTAATCTAATCTTACCAGCAATAGAAAATGCTTGGACCTCTGAAATATTCATACACTGGTCCCAAACCTAAATATTTTTTTAAACTACAATCAAAGTAAGAAGAATAAATAATAAATTGGAATAAAAAGTAAAAAACTATCATCGGTGATGGATGTGTAGCTTGATCACTCCGCATTAGCTGTGGGCCGAAAGAGGCCCCTTTCATGCTGCAAAACAGGATGGATTGCTCCAGGGGTTACACAATACCTTAAGACACAGCAAAAGCCCAGTTGTAAAGAAGAGCACTGTGAGAAAAACTGAACTAAGCTTCTACAACAACCGGTGGATTGGCACAAAATCATGAAATCAATTTAGAGGGCAATCCCCTTTGCATTTCTGAAGGTAAACCTGAAATTGGGGTTCGTGCCTCGGAGGAGTAAGTAAGAGGCCCCATGAAAGCAAATAATTAATGCACACAGCAAATGGCCAGACTTCATTTAGAAGCAACAGACAAAGAGGCATTCAACAGCCTCTAGGATGCTTTCATAGATAACAGTTGGTGATCAAGGAAGAGGGTTGTATAATGATCAGTAAAGGAGCTCTATCAAAAGATAAGTTAGAAGGGCATTCTCCAGGCAAACCCCAGGCAGGTGAGCCTTAATGCTGTATGAACCACTTGCACTGCTCAATATCAGGGGGGCCTATCATGTTGATACCAGAGCTGTATCTGGACAGGGGGGTGGGGGAGTGAGCCTGATTCCATATAGAAAGTATACCTTTTCCCTATTGACTATCTGTTGTGTGTCTCTGAGCTTCTGTTTTTGTGTTGCTATAGTCACCCTAAGTGGGAAGGGTATGCCCAGACGTGGGTTCCATGTTCACTGTGCCACAGGATTTGTGGTACCTTGACTGCTGAGGGGTCATACCCAGAAACTAGTCCCAGGATGCTTGTTTCACCTCTATTGAGGGCCTCGCCTGGCAGTTCGTGCTAAATGGTTTCCATGGGGAACAGGGTCATGGCTGATTTGCACATGCTGGATCCAAACTGGGGTGGCATAGTGGGCAAAGAAATGATGGATCTAACCCAGATCTGTGACTGGGGGTAAATGTTTGACACTGTTCAGCATACCGTCCATCATCTTTTTGTGTTGACTGAGCTTGACTAGCAGGGGAATTAAGCCTATTAAGGACCACAAGTGCAAGCTGAAATAGACAGGAAAAGTGCAGAGGACTGCTCAGAAAAGGCAACATAAGCCCAAGGAGCTCTGCAGCTCCTTTACCTTGTCCACAGTGATGAGACTGGCTTAAGGTGTTTGGACCTCAAATAGAAAAAGTGAAACAGATTAAGCTCAATCCTGAAGGCAAAGGAAAGATAAGAGGTGGTGGGCAATGGGAGGCCTTCAACTGGAGACAATTAGCTCTTATCTTGAGCTAAAAAGAAGTCTGAAGATTTAGCCTGTCAGTAAACCCCTAAATTGCTTAAAGAACCAGCATTTAAAAGAGAGAAATGCAAGCAACAGGCGGGTTCCCAATTGGAGAATGCTTGCAATCCTCAAAATGGGAACAAGAAGGAGGAAGCAGGAGGCCCAAACGTTAAATAGGCACCTGTCCAATGATCATGTATCTGCAGAGGGATACTGGATGGTGGCATTCATCCCATGATGAAGTGAGCACTACCTCTTCTGAAGCCCCTTCTTTTTTATATGTTAATAATTTGAAGGACAAAAAGTAGTGTTCGCATAAGTAATGCGGGTACATCCCAAGGAGGCACACCGAGGTGGTTCATAAACAATGATTCAACGTGTTAGGGTTGATTATTTTATTTTCATTAAGATGATGTATTTAGTATTTTCATGATATTGCATTCATATCAAAACAGTTTTTTTTGTAATCCAGAGATAATCACAAGTTCTAGAATGTAGCTCCGATGCATTTCGGGCTAAACGCCCTTTTTCAAGGAGCGCTGAAAGAAGAAGAAAAAGCGGATGTTGGAAACGTGGTGGAGGGCTTCGTGAAAAAAAATTAATTAATGAACGGTGAGCATTCACATGCATTGGGGATGTGTGGGCGGACGTGAGGGGTGACGAAAATAATTGCGTCGGAAAAATAGTGAACCGGTTAAACTTTCTTGAACATTTTCCCACCTACAGCTGTGCACCCTCCACTCCTTATTTTTAATAATTTTGAAGGGTAATGACCTGCACAATGTGGCAGTGCTTATTACTTTAACTGGGTTATTTATAGGCTGCACTCAACCGTTTCAAGACTGATCAGTTTTGCCATTAGCCGCTGGCTTAAATCTCATTTGCGACAAATGATTCTGTATTTTATGGAACTGTACAATGATTTTTTGTCTAGTAATATAGGCCATTACTTCTTGGCACCATACATTGACTTTTGCCCTGAATATATAAGT
Source organism: Lissotriton vulgaris (assembly GCF_964263255.1). Taxonomy (NCBI): domain Eukaryota; kingdom Metazoa; phylum Chordata; class Amphibia; order Caudata; family Salamandridae; genus Lissotriton; species Lissotriton vulgaris. The sequence goes on along the minus strand of NC_141689.1, from coordinate 1,531,945,158 downwards.
CATCTATATGCCATCATGGGCCACAGTGTGTGACTATATGAAAAAGCCCCCTACCCAATTCCCCGTGTTTCAAGATATCCTCAATTATACTGTACCATTTGGAGATGTTTTAGACAATTTCTTAATACTAGGACTCTTACCTTAGTTTGCAGTGCCGCACTGAGGTGATATAGACACATTTTGGTGTGAATTGTTTCTCTCTCTGGGAATTGTGAGTGCTGAATATGCCTAAATACCACTTACTGTTTGTTTTTTTACTTGAGGAAAAGAGTTTCATGCAAAAGCGAGTAGCATACTCTGATTCTATACTTTTCTGGTTGTGTTTGTCCTAAAATATTTCTGTTGTGTGTTGTTTGTCCTGGCACAAAAAACTCAGGAGTAGAGGACAGTAGTAAAAGCCAGAGGCATATACATTCCATTGAAGGCCATTGACCATTTGGGCATATAAACTTGACCAAAACATGTCAATAAAATAATAAGATGGTTAGGTGATTATAACCCATTACTGTTAATTTCCTGATTTGTTTTAAACCTGTCAGGGCATCCCTAAATGAATTAATTCAGAGGAGTTTTGGCTCAGTCGGTTTAAATGTATTTTACCCCTGGCTTTGCCACATCATTCATACCAAATAAAACCTTGCTCCAATACCAATGCCCATCGAAGCACTAACATGTGCTTAGGATGCGGGTAAGCCAGATGATGAAGCATGCCACAACTTGTTGGTGATGGCTCTTTTTCCCAGAGAAGGGTCTCTTCGACCTTCAGGAATTCAGGTATCCTTTGATTGCCACTTTTTTTCTCTTTTGTGAAAAAAACTGCCTGGGAAGATGAAGGAGTATGCCTAACATACCTCTCTTCTCTTTTTGTGTAGATATGAGGCACAATCTCTCTAAATATACTCAAGTGATTGAGTAAGACTAGATGATCTGCTTAAAAAAGAGGCAATAATAATTGCCACCTCACATAGGAGCATATCCAAGGGGCTGTGTTGAAATGGGATCATTGCCTCCTTTTATGGATTGCCTAGGAACTCTTTCCTCCCCCCCCACTTCAGGGCATTTTAGGAGAAAATTGTGCACCTACAATGAATGAGGCATTTGTGTCCTTGATGGCCAAGTCAGCTAAATGTAATGATGAATGTGTCATTCGTAAATAAATATTGCTGTGGAAGTATTCACAAAGATTGATGCACTGCACTTCTAAATTCGTACACTGTGACCAGTCAGCTTCATTCATAAGAAGTAGGCAGGAATAACAATGTATTTATTTGTATTTTTATTTTTAGTGTTTTCTGTAGCGCGAACAAGACCCTGAGTTGGGTATCAGAGCGCTTCACAGTAAAAAGCAACAAGTTCAAGAACTTTTTAGTAGGGTCCTAGACATAGATAAGGGGCATATATGAGGTTCTAAGAAGTTGAGAGTGTGGATTATGCACACCTTTCAACGAAGATCAAATGTTAAGGATTGACTAATTCAAACTGTGTTGCGTGCAAAGTTTGACATATGTCTGCCTGGCATGTGTGATAAGACCCAAAAGCGGCCAGGTCCCGAGTGGGCAACCTGGACTCAAACGTGCACAGCTAGGGAGTTAAATTCAACAATATATCAGTTTTTACCAAAAATAAACCAATACAGCCAATCTTTTCTGTTGTTTTCAACATACAATTTACTGCTCATTGCATGATTTTTTATATTTTTCTCAGTTCACTTCATTTACTTGATCACTTCCGCTGATCATTATAAAATATACATATCATTCTTTAAAAAAAGAAAAAAACAATCAATAATCACAAAGAAAATCCAGCCCAATGCATTTTGGGACAGCCTGTCTTTTCGTCAGGGGCGAATCTGCAAAGTATATAACAATATAATTATTTAGATGCACAGTGATAGAGAAATCAATCATATTATTTGAAATGTGAAACCATATACAAGATTAGAAATTACTGCACATGCCAATAGCCCAGCATCCTTGTGTGTGAGGTTCGGCATAGAACAAATCAATAGTGAGCATAATAAGTAGAGATAATTTGTTTGGTTCGGTGCAGTAGGAACAAGTTCAAGTACAAACAAATCACAATAGCGAGGCTGTCATCATGGGCATCATAGATACATAGGAGTTTAGAGTAGCCGATTGGTTCAATGCAAGCAGGAGGGATATCGAAAGTACAGCTTACGTCGGAGTTAGATCTTGTGATTGTTAAAGTGGGGAGATTAATCCTAGAGAGGGGCAAGTCAAAGAGTTATCTGTAGCATTTTATAGGACCCAAGTTGATGAGGATTGTTAAGGAGTTAAGGAAAGAATTTGCTCATCAGGAAGGTTTTAGTTTCCTTTTTTTAATAATGTCGATGAAGAGACTTTTCTGATGCTCGGGGAAGTGTGTTCCAGATTCTTCGTGCAACTCCGGAAAATGCTCTGTCAAATGTTTTTTTCTTGCTGAAGCATGATGGTTTCAGCAGTAGATTGTTGGAGCTCCTAGAGGGTCTGTTTCCTCCAGAGATAGTACGTTTCTGGGCTAGATATTATGGGGGGTTTGTGGTGTAAAGCTTTATGTGTGATGCAGGTCATCTGTAGGTGTATTCTAGCTTTGTACGGTAGCCAGTTGAGCGCCTTCAGGTGTGGCGAGATATGGTTAAATTTTCTAGATCATGTTAGAAGTCTTGTAGCTACGTTGAGACAGGCTTTTAAAGGGGCTGTTGAGATTTTGGGAAACCCTGATAAAGTAGTACATCCATATTTCAATCTTGAAATGACTAAAGCCTGAATTTCAGTTTTGCGGTCCTGAATCTCACATAATGGTTTCATTTTTCGGAGGTGGCTGAGGTGAAAGCGGGCATTTTTAGCCAACATGTTGATTTGTGTTTGCATATTAACGTTCTTATCCAGCGTGGTCCAAGCGATTTGGTGGAGTCCACCAGGATCGGGGTACAATTTAGTGCAGTGATCATCTTGGTCCACTCCTTTATTATTGAAGAGTTTTTGGGAGGGGAAAGTAGAAGGAATTCCGTTTTTTGCGAGATTAGCTTGAGGAAGTTAGTTGTTATGAGGCAGTGGGCGGTCTTTTCAAAAGGTTGATTCATCATCTTAATCTCTTCAGTGGAAGTGATCTTGATATACAGCTGAGGGTCGTCATCGTATATGTGGAAAGAGTTATTCGCCTGCTGTAATAGTTCAGTTAGGGGTTCGACATAGAGGTTGAATAGCACAGGGGATAGATTCGAGCCTTGTGGTACTCCTAGTAGATTCGGGGATGAGGGAGAAAGATTTTTATTCATCATAAACCTTTGCATTCTGTCTTCTAGAATGGATTTGAACCAGTGAAGGACTGTGCCTGATAGTCCCATCCGTTTGCCTAGAAGGTCGTCGTCTAAGTCATCAAAGGATGGAAAGATCTGCGACCACAGACCTCTTGGTACCCTCTTGAGCCTTAGGTATTGTTTAAGTGTGGCGCTGTCCCACCACCGTGAGTTCTCTGTTTTTTTTAGCCTTTCTAGTTTCAAGAATTTCTCTTTTAATCCTTCCTTTCGTTGAGTATTGGTATTGCTACCACTGGCTGTACTGGCCACTGGGGTGCCTTTGTTTAGGTTGTCAAATAGTTCGGAAGCTATCTTGTCCCTGTCCATACCAATGGATACAGGAGACAAGTGGTGAGGGTATACTTGGTGTGGTTTCTGGAGTTGGACTCAGTTGTCTGGGTATATCATGCAACACAATCCCCTTCGGCGAGTTCACACGAGCAGGCAGAAACTGCAGCGACGATTCAGAATTTAATAACTGCCTGATCGACATGACAAACAGACTCACCAAACGTCTGTACAAACAAACCACCATAAAAAAGGCGGCCACCAGAATCAAAAATGTCAAGAGAGAAAGAACTCTCGCCAGCAAACCCAAAACTACTCTCAATAAAAAACAACCAATACGAGTCAACACAGATTATAATGACATCAGTGTAGTTATGAGACAAAGCTGCAACAAACACTGGAAAATACTGCGCAATGATACAATCCTTAAAGAGCTCATTCCCACGAGACCACAATTCACCTTCAGAAAGGGGAAAACACTCAGAAACAGACTAAGCCTCACAGTTCCCAAACCAACACTACTACAACCTGGCTCAACCCCTACATGAGGGGTTTCCATAAATGTGGATGCTGTGCAGCGTGGAAATGGGCACGCAACGGAGTCAAGGAATTCTTCGATTGGAAAAACCAAAAATTTAAGATCAACCGTAACATCAATTGCAACACCCGGTATGTTGTCTACATTGTTGAGTGCACCTGTAAAAAGTACTACATAGGGAGCACAATAAGGACACTAAAAGAACGCATCATGGAACACATAAGAGCCATGCACAATGGGGACACCAGATACCCGATGGCAATCCACATCAACAACTGTGAAACACAGGGTCCCCGCAAAAATCTGAGCTACTTTGGCATTGACGTCATGGAACCATGTGCCAGAGGTGGGAACCGCAAATTGAAACTGAGAAGACTCGAAGCCACCTGGATCATGAGGCTTCAAGCTGTGAAACATGGGCTCAACACTGATCACGAGCTACAATACTTCCTTGGCTCCTGATCTCTGAAACCACAGTATTGATATTTCACTCTCTGTACCCATTTGGGTTATGACAATCCTTGCAATATATCCCTAATGATTGTACTATGCATCCCTAACCTACTGGTTCAATATTTTCTCACTGTCTGTCTTTGTATGATAATGTATGTCATCCCCACGCACCCCCATTATGTATGTCAGTTTAGGGTAATATATCCTCCTTGCCACCTCACCTTTTGCCCTTTGTCCTACATGACTTCTGTTCACCGCTTTAGGCTTTGCCTTCTGCCATTCTATCATATCGTTAGGCTTTGCCTTTCTGCCACTCCTCTCACCTCCTTCATTTCTTTCTTATACCTTTACTTCCTTCACCCGTCCTCCTAGCTGCCCCTATGCCCATTGTGCTTTTTCAATACTTACCCCCTCCACCGCCCTCTCTCGGCCCCGGGATACCATTCCTCCTATATCGCTCTCCACTTCATCCCCTTACTTCCGGTATGCCACAGCCACGTTCTAGTGTTCCTCTCCATATCCTCACTTCCTGCTCACCACAATCCACGCCACGGTTTAGTGTTCTGCGTCGGATGGGCCACTAGACACGCCCCCCACGCTACTGTGCATGCATACGGCACCCTTTAATGGTGGATCTCTCGCCACCCGCAGTATCCACTACCAGGACACTTTCCTCACCCTGCCATTCGCACTTATCGCGTGCGCTCCCCTCCATGCTCAGGTAAGCCTGCTTCTACGGCATCCCAGCTGTATCCGTTTCCCTTTTGGATCCCGATCCATCGCGATTCCCGTTCCTCACCCCCCATCCTTCTGTCTTCCTCTATACAGTCGGTTCCCAGGACGCCACTGGCCCTGCTACCCTTGCCGACCCGAGCTACCTCCCCTTGGCGGTTTCACCGCCTGTGCATTTGCGGTCAGAGTCGTTTCCCCACCGCGTTTTATCTACAAGGTAAGGCCACCCTTCCTGCCCCTCTATCGCCCGTCCTCATTGCCTTCATCTTGATTACCTCGCAACACTCACCTCTCCTTTACTTTTTTTCTTTTTTCGCCCACCCCGCCTTTCTAGATTCCACCCAACATGTAGCCCTACAGGAAATTACTCTCTGTTCTTTCTAAACTTTCCTCACCATGTTGTATCTTCTTTCCATCCGTTGGCTCCACACCAGCCCGTTACCTTACATCATTGCACCCTTATTTATTTATGTGTCTCTTATCACCAAGCCCTTACGAGCACAGCTGGTCTCACTAGCCATTCTATAAACCCCTTCATCCTTTATATATGTTTCCCGTCAGTACCCTCGCTTTACTTCACTATGTTTGACCTTCTCATTATGTCTATGTGTCCAGCAATATTACTTTTGGTATTACCATAAAATGTGTCAGCGTTATGTTTATATGTCGAGCATTACTTAATCGGCCCACCCTTTACTCTTAATATTACCATAGAGATGTTCGAGGCATTTTTTCTAGCGATACCCCAATATACCAGCACTACTGGGTCTTGGTATAATGCACGCCAAACAAAACCCCAGACACCACCTTGTTGGATTTGTCACCCTACACACACCCCACACCCAGTCTTTATCAGTGACCACATGCGGACAAGGTACACCTGACTTCCTCTTCTCCCACACAGGTCCGATTATCCATGTTTTCCTCCGCTGTGTCTGTGTATGTGTAGATACGTGTGTATTTCGGCAAACAATATTCCTCTTACTCGTTTTTCCTACCAGGTGTTCACAGAGCCAGTTTTTTTATCAATGTCTACCACTCACAGATGGTTCTTTCATCTGTTTTTGTACCATTTCGTGTGTATAATAACTACAACTGGTCCGTGTTTTGATGAATGCTCATTGTTGTGTATTATGCCTCACTTTGCACTCTCTTCACAGTTGTCACTGCGAACCCACTTATTACTGGATCATCCCAAATCGTCGCCATTTGGTTTTCCTTCTCTCCCTTTTTCCTCCTCCAGGAAAGCAAGACCCTACATACTTCTCATCTTTATTTTCAGAGCTGCATATGATTATCCGCTGCTCATTACCTCGCAGTACCCTTGCTGGTTTAGATTTGCTCCTCCATTTTTTGTCTTCTCTTAGATACCTTGAGACGTACCAAAGTGTAAAATGGGCAGCAGCTCTTCCAAATTCTCGATGGCCCTTCTGGTCTTTATTTCTCACCCACCACCATGCACCACACTTTACAGGGTCCGTTATAACTGGTGATATTCACTTCATGTATATATTTTTTGCACCATAGTGTTTCCACGACCACTATAGGACCATCACCTGCACAATCATGCCTGCTGCTTTTATTTCCTTTAAATCATTCATGCTTATTGTTACCTTTTCCTTCCTTCCTTTTTCATGTTCTTTTAGCCCTGATGAGTTACACCTCCTTCACGGTGTGACGAAACACGTGTCGGCTGGTTACCTTCTTACTGTACTGTCCATTGTTTGACTTATAAAAACTTTATTCACAAGAATCATTGACATTCCTCGCTTCCTTTTTTCGAAGTATTTCACCCTTTATAAGTTAAAAAAACCCAGGCACGACACTGGGATTAGTAAACAAACATGCGTTTGCGCAAGATCTGTTCTCACTCCAGTTGGTCTTGGCCTGCCTAGATCATTTCAGGGGCCTTTTTCACGAAGGGTTTGTGTTCCCCTGTCCTGTTTTTGCACCGCGTGTCTACTGCACAACGATCTCAACTACAACATCATACTGCTCAGAGCGCCACTACTTCCTACTCCTCAACACAAACCCAGTCTCCTACCAAAAGTTCTTCACTACCTGACTGCAATTTTGAAGTCATGAGTGCAGTTTTGGCCAATTTGTTTGATTGTTGTTTAACATTTGAAAGAGTTCCTTCTGTCTAGTTTTGGCATTGTCCAATCTAAAGAATCTTTTTTTATTTTAGAACACTTTTGTTATATGAGTTTCTAGACTTTCTTAGCAGTTTGAGTTGGTTGGAAGAGGGGTGTTCTCTCAATTTCCATTCAGTTAGTCTCAGTTTATATTTTTGTTCATTCAGGGCTCAATTGAACCACAGGTTTTTGTCTCTGTCCGGTATTCTTTTGAGTATAGGTGGGGCTACTAGGTCAAATACTTTGGTCATCGTGGAGTTGTAGTGATCCGTGAGTTCGTAGACGTCTGACAAGTTATTAGGAGGAGTGAGTACTTTCTCACATTTGGAAGCTAGATTGTTCCAGCTAAGGTTTGTTGTGCCTCAAATCCAATGTCTGGGTTTGATTTGCTGAGAGGAAGTTTTCCTTTTGGTGGAGAGTATTTGGAAAGTGATAATGTGATGGTCTGACCAATCACATGAGATGATCAAGATAAATTGAACCCTTTTTTCTTTGGAGATGATCCAGTCGAGTGTAGCACCTTTGGAATGAGATGTTAGTCAACAGGCTTGGATCAAGGAATGGTCTGCTAGGAAGATTTAAACAGCATTGACCCGCTTATCTAAGGGTCTTCTCCATACAGATTGAAGTGTCCTAGGAATATGTCACTAGAGAGAGGGGTCGAGTTTGTTGTATTGATTTCCATAAGTTGTTCTATGAATACAGCGTTTTTCCCTGGAGGATGGTAAAGAATATGTAGTTTGTAAGGATGGTTATCTGAGAATTTTATGGAGAGCCTGAGGTATTCACAAGAATCAAGAGGTTCGGAGTGAAACTTCGAGATTGGAATGTTGGATCAATGTATGCAAGCAATGCCTCCGCCCTTTTTATGTGATGAGTCTAGGCTTAGGATGTTAAAGTTGGGGAGGACAAGAAGGTCTAGGCATGGGGAGGATGATTCCGTGAGCCATATTTCCGTTAAGATGGTTACGTCCACTTTCTATTTGGGGATGAGGTCGGTGATGTCAGATGCGTGTTTCATTCCTGAGCGGCAGTTGAGTAGGAGGCAGGAGATCTGATTCTACGCATTTCCCAAAGTAAGGTCATGATTTTCAGTGGTTAGGGTTATTCTTTGTAAGTTATTAGGGTTCTGTGGTTCGGTTGTGAGGTTCTATTTGGATTGATGGGGACTGCGTATCCACATCCTCATTAAGAGACAGACTTTTAGCTCTCCTACCGGAGCCCCAATGTGCATGGCCCTTTTCCACAATTAGTTCCAGATAGTGTTGGGAATCTGCTTTACCAAGTGTTCTTTCCACTAATACGTATGTTGTATCATTATGGGGGTGATTTGTTTTGCTTTTCTCCTGAGCCCCTCATCACACTTTCATCTGGGATTTATTCTGTATTTTGGTTTATCCACACGTTGTTGAGGTGTTATGCATCCACATGTCGCCCCTTGGGGATCATTTTCACTTATCAGTATATAATGACCCTTTTCTTGACTGTAGATATTACTGTTTTCTAATGCCATGATATAATTTCACAGCCCTGATGAGTCACAGGTATCGCCCTGTTTGACGAAATACGTGTCGGCTGGCGATGTATAAACTTTGAAGAAAAGATCAACATAAAACGACATGTTTATTACACCACCGGTGTCGACTTACTTTGTTGTAAACTCTTACAGTATCAATACTTTTTATTGTACGTGTGCCCAGTACTTGCTATACGCTTCTTCAGGGCCAAGGTTTCTTTTCTTTGGTTCTTCAAGAGGTTTAGGGTATTCCTCTATACTGGTTGCACCGTCCCAAAACTATACAAATCTACCACTCTTCACTAATTCATGCACTGCTAGAGCGCCTTATTCCTGCTCACCTTAAACCCTGAGCAGGCCTTTAATAGATTCGTAGAATAGTAGTAAGGTTTGGAATTCAGATTCAGTTAAGTAGTTAGGGTGTGAACAGAATTGTTGGTTAGACAGAGGCAGTGGGATAGTATTTAGCTTTCTGTTAGCTATGAATAATGATTTTTGCTAGTGGTCAATTTTTGAGAGAGAATTTTCTGAGAGTCGTAAGATATTTCTAATTTCTGAGATAACGTGTTGTTGGTTCCAATATGTAATGTCCGTGTGGGTTCTGAGTGTGCCTAGTTCGAATTGGCATGAGGGATAAGGAAGGAGCAGCGCGTAAAGAGAGCATGGGTTAGATTTGCTGGTAGGTCCGATAACTGTGCTTGTAGTGTGGGAGGTTTGAGCGGCTGATAATGTGGCAGTCGCAGGTGAGTGGGGTTGGAAAGGGTGGGAGGCTTCTTTACAATTCAGTACAGCGGTCTCATTGTTGTGTACTTCACTGGAGGTCAGGTAAGGTTTGGGGGTGAGAGAGCGCAAATCAAGTAGAATGTAGAGGTGCATCATATTTACAAGCACGTTGCACCAGTCTAGTTAAAGATACAGTGTCGAATTTATAGAGTGCATACATATAAGAGTGTTTAATTAATATAGAATGCATATATCAGTATGAAAAGCTAATGTAGAAGTGTTTAGAGATGTTAGAATGATATTAAATTCCACGTTATGTGACGGTTGCAGAGGAGAATGTAATGTTGCTAAACGTAGAAATGTGAAGGCCTCATGGCAGTTCACTGAGAAAGAATACGTGCCTTTACAATTTCACATGATATGGATTACTGTTGTTATGATTCAAAGTATTATTGATCATAGAACTGAAACTATATGTTTTATAGAAGTGTTCCTTATAACCAGTGTGTGTAATAAGTTAGAATACTGTTTAGGCTAAGAAATAAAGGTTCATAGAGTGCACAGGCCTGTTTCATGGAATTCTAGTAGGCCTGGAGAGATAAGGTCGTTTCTTTTGATCTGAACGTGCTAGTTAGAATCAGGTCGTGTTAAGCATAAATTGTGGACCATGCTCGAAGGATTACGACTTGTGAGATAAGCTGGAGGCCGGAATTTGGGGCCCACTTCATGGGTGTCTGTTTGCAGGTGCGAGGGGGTTCCAATCAAGAGAGTGATGAATAGAGCTCTGTTCTGGGAGACAGGCACAGGCCTGGAGGAGGGTTCAGGAATTTCCTGGGGGGTACCGTCTTGCCGGAGAAGAGCCTGAGAAGCAAGGTCAACGCTAACAAAGAGCCCAGAGGAGTATCACCATGGAAAAAGCCAGAACCGACACCACGTGAGGGGTGTACGTGAGGGGCGTCTCTGAGGGGCGTTTCAACTGTAATTGTGATTTTGTATTAGGGACAGCACCCCTGGGTGGAGTTAGAGCAGATGGCCTGAGGAACCTAAGAGAGCGGATGGGTAGGCAGATAGGGCATAACTGCGATGCACAGATTTACAACAAAGACTAAGGGAAAGTGAGTGATCTTCTTTGGAAGTCACCACGGCTGACACCTTTTTAGGTTAAGATCTTGCTAAGTAGGGATGTCACTTAGTCTAGTGTAGGGACAGTCTAATCTGGATTTTTCTTCCTTTTGTAAATGTCGCACAAGTTACAACTTGTGGCTATTCTTGCAAACTTGCTGATCTTTGAATTTGTTTTAGTGATATTCTTCTGTCGCCTAAGAGCATTTAGAGAATTCATGTTTGTATTGATGCCAGTGTATCTTTTGAACCTTATAGTGAGATGTTTGTATCTCCAGTTATCTTTGGCTTTATAATAAAACTTTTAAAACTTATTCGTAGTAAGTGGTTCTTCAGAGTTGTGTAAAGTCTTAAACTGATTAACCTAGTAGTGGATTGTTTTTTTACTCTATGACAGGTAACAAAGGTTCAGTCGACCTGAGTTGGGATCTAGATCTATAGTGATCTGATAAGAGATCAAAAATCCCACCGCAGCAGTTGGTAGCAGTGTAGGATGGTTACCTTCTAGAGGAAGGTGATCTAGACTAGGTTAAGTTTACCCCGAGGCCCCTAGAGATCGAGAGATGAGCAGCGGAAGAATCGCCCGCTGAAGAAAGTGCTGACGGTGCGAGAGAAAAGCAGCAGAGTCGGACGAGAGTGAGTATAATAAGGGTCATGCGTTGTCAGATTGCGGTGTTTTGTGTTGTATCTGTAATGTAATGTCATGCAGAGTTGAATGCCTGTAGTGTGATTGAGGGAGGGTTGTGAGTGCGCGCAACCTGGTGAAAATCTTAAGTTCAGAGAAGAGCTTAAGTGGTTCGGGTGTATTGGACATCCAGAGTAATTGTCGACCATTGTAAAGGGGGTCATGAGGTACCATTGATCGCCCGCAGGACCGTGATAGGGGGAATGCAAGAGTGAGTGTATGGGTAACGGACGCAGGTCGGAAGTTACTGTGTGTGAGTAACCTATCAATCAAGGCGATTGTCTGGACGTTCACGGAAAGACTTTTCGTCAGTTAAGGTGACAATTACAGTTAGACTGTGGGCGTACAGTCAAGGAAAGTGATCGCTTGGTCGGAAGTAATCATTTTTCAGGGTATGAATGGGACGCATGCATGACCGGGAGATGAGCTGAGAAAGGAGGGGAACTGCTGCGAAGGGGAGACGAGTGACGTCAGAGAGAGCCACGCTGTGATAGGTCGGTTGACGCGAACCACGCTGTGATAGGCCGGTTGGTGTGAAGCCGCGCTGGGATAGGCCGGTTAGCGAGAACCGCGCTGGGATTGGTGGATTGTCATCAGGAAGTAAAGGAACGCAGGGAAATAGGGAAAAAATTGTAGATTTTGAACATGAAGTGTTTAAATGCTTGAGCGCGATCTTTAAGAGAAAAAGGAGAGAATCTTATTACGGGGAAGAGGCCCCGCCAGAGGGTACACCAGCTCATTATAAAGCTACGAATGTTGGGTTGCATACTATACTGTGGCTTAGTACTTGGAGTAAGATTACAGAAGGGAACTTTTAGATTAGAAGTGTTGCACCAGCTAAAAGCAGTTATGTCTTCATTGAGACCTTGGCCTAGACCAACACAGTTTGAGGCCCTTAATGCGTGGATTAGGGCGGCGCACGACAGGAATCAGAACAGACGTCAAGAAAGAATGAGACGATCGGTAAGAGCAGTACAAGATGCCAAATGGGATGCGGAAACCAAGAAGTGGAGGGTACAGACTATTGAGGTGGATAAGTTGTACCCAGTGATAGAGGTTACAGGAGAAAAGAGAACCCCAGAGGAGGATGACGAGAGCGAGTCAGAGGATAGCCTAATAAATAGGTTGTTGATAGATAGATCGCCTCCGTACAATAGGGAGATGGAAGGTATCGAACTCCCAAGGGAAGATAGGGTTGGCATAGAGGAGAATAGACCACTTCCTTTAACGGATCGGGTACCTACCAGAGATGAGGAAACACCTCAACCTAGTCCTGTACAGAGGGTAGTCGGAAGGTTTGTGGTGCAGAAGGTGCCAGCAATGGAGTGTATTGAGTCTTATGGATTGCCAGATGCTCTTCAAGTACCCGTTACAATAGGTCCCATAGTGTTGGTTTATAACCCAGAGAAAGTGCGAGAGGAGGAACAGATACGGCTAGACAGAGAAAGAGCTGGAATGGAAAGAAGGAACAACATGACAAATGCCTGGAGGCAATTGCCAAGACCGATAAAGTGGTGCACCCCATTGGATTCAGCAGTAGATCCCATAACAGAACAGGGGGGTCAGAGAGGACCGATGGATCTGAAAGGACCACGGCCGAAATACTTTAAGGAGTTGAGGGCTGACTTGAGGGAATGGGATGCTGCCACAGAAATACAGAGTAAAAGGTCAAGAGCGGAAGCTGAATGGGGAAGTCAAGGCAATAGGACATTGTCTCACTGTGGGGCTAGTGAAAGCGGTCAGGAGTGGGACGGTAAGAGTCAGGATAGTAGAGGAGATACCCGTCATATCCACGGTGGAAGTAGGCAGGAGCAAGAAGGTAGAAGTACAGAGTATGGAGGGGCGTCTCGTCTCATTCACAGTGAGGGAGACCGAAGGACGCAAGAGTACAGGGATAGCTTTAAGTGCACCCACCATGCACCTGGCGATAACATACAGCATTGGGATCGCGGGAACATGGGGTGCCACGAGGTATCTCACCATGCGTCAAGCGATCAGGGGCAGGAGCAGGATCGCGGGAACATGGGGAGCCGCGAAGGGTCTTGCCATGCGCCGAGCGATCATGGACAGCAGGGGAATTGCGAAAGCATGAGGAATAATGGAGTGTCTTACCATGCACCTAGAGAAACCAGGCAGAACCGGAGATGTGGGACAATGGGGAATAGAGCAGTGTTTCACCATACACCAAGAGAGGATGGAACTGCATGGGACCTGGAGAGATGGGAGCATGGGAGGACTCCCCATAACACGACTGAGCCCAGACGTAGGACTCAGAGCTGTGATGGGAGAGACGTAAATGGGCTCTCTAGAGACAGCACACTGAAAGCTATGATAAAGGCAAAAAGGCTCGATGTGACCAGTTTAAAATCTGACCTGGACGAGATAATAGATGGTATGTTGCCTTTAGAAAGGATTGACATGTACGAGCAAGATGAGCTGCTTTTTATAGCAAAGGATATTACTCGAAAGGCAAGAGCAACTCACGAGAAATTGTCTGAACTGGCAGACAAGTATATGGTAGACTTGTCGAGAACAAGGGCATTACAGGGTAACCATAGGTTGCAATATTCAGATCAGGACCTAGATGAGAGAAGGACAACTGGATTAAAACACACATAAGGGAACTGATCACAGGAATAAGAGTATGGAGAGATCTGGATAAATGGGAAGAAAGGTGGTCCAAGAAAGCGACTGTCAGGCGGAGCGCGATTGTGACGTCCCGGAGAGAGGGTCACGCCGGATGGAGGCATTCCCTTTGCGAGAAATAGCGAATGGGAGTTATGTACATGTGCCCTGGAGTTGGGGAGATTTGGCTGCGTTTACCAATTCATTTCCGAAGTTAAGAGAGAATCCTGTAGAATGGTACAAACAGGTAGGGAGGTTTGTGAAGATTTCGAAAGTACTGTGGATTGATTTGAACACTTTATTTGACATTGTGGTCCCAGGAGACTTGTGGACAGCATGCAAAGTTAGTGTCGAATGGCCCACAGCAGAACCAAAATGAGATGGTCATACTAATGGTCCGTCAGAAAGAGTAATGATAAAATATGAAAAGGTGATAACATGGCTGAAAGATAAGGTGCCACCGCAAGATATAGATCGGGTGAAAATAGACCGAACTAGGCAGGAACCCAAGGAGACAGTCCATGAATTTTATGAGCGATTGCTGAAAACGTTCAAACAATACAGTGGATTAGATGTAATGGATCCCAAAGACATAGGACAGTTTGTATCGAAGTTCGTTTTGGGGTTGAGACCTGATATTTGTCTGATGATTCAGCAACATTTAATTTGCTGGCAAAACAAACCATTGGATTAAATTTTGAGGTACGCAAGGTATTGCAGTGATGAAATAGATTCCAAAGCAAAGAAACTTAAGGAGAAGTTGATGATGGTTCAGATGCAGTCGGCTGGAAAAGGTGGACAGCAGCAACAGTGAACAGGGACGATGGGAAGGAGATCAAATAGTCAGAATAGGGACAACGAGGAAAATCCGAGACCTAGAGTAGACTTTGCTACATTGAAAAAGACGACAAAGTGTCACCAGTGTCACCAGGTGGGAAATTGGAAACGCGAGTGTCCCTATAACCCTGAGAACGGAGAACTGGAAGTAGAGGAGGAGGAAGTTCAGACCGTTCCAGTCCAAGGGGTGACAGTACCAAAGGGTAAGGTGGCCAAAGGGGGGACTCCGGCTCCTCGAGCCCAGTTCCCGCAACCACCAAAGATTACAACAGGGGGAAAGATCTATAGACAAATGCCTCTTTTAGTAGGAGGAGAAGAGTGTTACTACGTTGATCCACTGACTGGACGGCGTGTGAGTAGAGAGGAGAACTGTACCCTCGGGCAGTTCTAGAGGTGGACCAAAGAGGACCATTTGTTGAGGCCGAGGTGGCGGGGTGTCCTACGACATTCTTAGTAGATACCGGAGCTACTCGATCAACTTTTAGATCAGCCGTGGTTCCGGATCTGCCAATGTCGGGGGAAACAATTCAAGTGGTAGGAGTCGCAAATAGGAGAATGACTAACCCTTTGACGGAACCAGTGCTAGTGAGAATAGGAAACTACAGCGATGAACATCAGTTTGTAGTATGTGATTCTAGCCCTGTGTATCTGTTAGGAAGAGACTTATTGTGCAAACTAAATTGCACAATATACTGCACGCCTCAGGGAGTAGAGGTACAGACTAACGACGATGATGCCACCTTTAAAGTTGCAAATTCAAAAGTATGCGTGGAACTGTATCCTACCCTGACGGTGGAAGAGCTCCCTTGGGACTTAAGAGATACGGTGTCATCTGAAGTATGGGATTTCACTGGAGAAGAGATAGGATTGATTAAAGTAGTAGAACCAGTGAAAATCATGATAAAACCAAATGTTGAGTATCCAAGAACGCCTCAATACAAATTGACCCCGGAGACGATTGCAGGAATAAAACCCGTGATCGACTCCATGATTAAGCAGGGAATACTGAAGGAAATCGTGGGTAGTCCATGCAACTCCCCGATTATGGGTTTGCAGGAACCTAGCGGGAAATTTAGAATAGTACAGGATCTCCGAAAGGTTAATAACATAGTTGTTTCATGTTGTCCAGTGGTACCGAATCCATCAGTGATATTGTTTCAGATACCATTCCAAGATGAGTGGTTCACAGTGATAGATCTTTTCCAGGCTTTCTTTTCAATTCCATTAGATGAGGAGAGCCAGTTTCTTTTTGCATTTAAGCTGGAAAATCGTGTCTTAACATGGTGTCGTATCCCACAGGGGTATACAGAAAGCCCATCGATTTTCAACCAGCTACTGAAGAAAAATCTTGAAAGTCTAGTACTACCACAGACCTCGATTCTAGTTCAGTACATAGACAACCTACTTGTTGTGTCAGAAACAGAAGAAGCTTGTAAGATAGACACCATCACCTTGCTGAACCATTTAGCTGAAAATGGGCATAAGGTGTCTCCGAGTAAATTGCAGTACTGTCTGACAGAAGTACAGTACTTGGGTCACCGAATTGAAAAGGGAAAGCGGAAGGTGTCACCAGACAGGATAGAGGCGATCATGAAGATGAATTCTCCTACGACACAAAGAGAGGTCAGGATGTTCCTAGGAATGGTTGGTTATTGCCGACAGTGGATAGCTAACTTTTCCCTGAAAGCAAAACCCTTACAAAAACTGACGCACAAGGAGGTGAGTGATCCGGTACCATGGGACAAGGATTGTTTGATGTCGTTCCTACAGCTGAGAGAGGACTTGTGTCGTGCTCCAGCTTTGGGAATGCCTGATTACGAAAAACCATTTTTACTTTACTGTTGTGAAAGAGAAGGTTGTGCTTTGTCAGTCCTAGCACAAATTCATGGAAATGCCCGTAGACCAGTTGCATATTTTTCGGCTACTTTAGACCCAGTAGCCGCAGCGTTGCCCGGATGTCTCAAATCCGTTGCTGCAACGGGTGTCAGCATTGAAAGGTGTGAAAGTATTGTGATGGGACATCAATTAGTGGTGTATGTACTTCATTCTGTAGAACTGTTAATGACCAGGACCAAGACACAGCACTTGACCAATAATAGGCTCACGCGCTACAAGCAAGTTATTCTTGCTGCGGAGAACGTGACCCTTAAGAGGTGCTCTGTTTTGAATCCTGCCACTTTGATGCCACTCCCTAATGATATAGAAGACGAGGAATGTGAAGATCACGATTGCCTTGATGTGACTGAACTATGCACCAAGCCAAGACCAGATATTGTGGATGAACCCTTGACTGACCCTGATGAAATTTTCTTTGTTGATGGCTCATGTGTAAGAGACAATACTGGTCAGTTGAGAGCAGCTTATGCTGTTTGCACCATTACTGGAGTTGTAGAATCCGCTTGCCTGGAAGGAGTACACTCCGCTCAGGTAGCTGAAATCATTGAATTGACACGTGCCTGTTTAGCAGGTAGCAAAATTCGAGTCACCATTTACACAGATAGCCAATATGGTTTCGGTGTAGTTCATGACTTTGGGCAATTGTGGTCTCAGAGAGGTTACATGACCTCCTCAGGTTCGCCTATTCGAAATGGGGAGTTTGTGCGACTATTGTTAGAAGCGTTACAAGGTCCGGCAGCAATTGCCATTGTTAAATGTGTAGCACACACCAAAGGTACAGATTTTGTGTCCCAAGGAAATCGTTATGCAGACGAGGTTGCTCGCTACTGTGCGGAGTAAGGATACTCTTTCACGGAAGTGGAAGTGGGAGGGACACAGGAAAAGACAGAGTTAAACATGATGCTAGAAACAGTGGATACTTGGGATGATTTAAGAAACATGCAAGAGAACGCATCGGATTTTGAGAAAAAGGCATGGGAAACTGCAGGTTGTGTAAAAAGTTAAATGGATTTGTGGATTTCAGCAGATGGAAGGGCAGTATTACCAAATTAATTAGTGAGTCCAATGGCACGACAGATACATGGTCCAGTACATTTAGGAAGAGATGCCATGCTGCGGGTATTTAGGCAGACTTGGTACAACCCCAAGTTTAGAGTAGCCGCAGAAGCAGTGTGTCAGAGGTGTGTAACATGTCAGCAATTGAACGTAAGGAAAAGGACACCAGTTACATTGAGTCACATTGGGAGGCCTGGTGGGCCTTTCAACCGAATGCAATTAGACTTTATTGAAATGCCAAAATGCAACCGCCTCAGGTATGTTCTGGTGGTTGTATGCATATTTTCCAGATGGGTCGAGGCATACCCTACACGCAGGTGCGATACACTCACAGTAGCAAAGTTGTTGCTTAGAGAGTTAATACCACACTTCAGGGTGCCGACCTCTTTGGAATCAGATAGAGGGACACATTTTAACAGTGAAGTTGTGAAGATGCTTTGCTCTGCATTAAATATTGATCAGAAGTTGCACTGTAGCTATCGACCAGAGGCTTCAGGGATCGTGGAGCAGATAAATGGAACTATAAAATCCCGAATGGCCAAAGTGTGTTCATCGACGTCCTTAAGCTGGCCTGATGCCCTGCCATTGGTACTCATGAGTATGCGTAGCACACCAGACAGGAGAACAGGCCTCTCCCCACACGAGGTTTTAATGGGGAGGGCAATGAGACTTCCATCTGTTCCAACTGCAGCTTTGTTGAATATCACAGATGATCTGATCCTGGATTATTGCAAGGGACTTTCTGATGTCATTCATTCTGTGTCTCTTCAGGTGCAGGCTGCTGAAATTCCATTTTCCAGAGACCTATGTCACGACCTGTGCCCTGGTGACTGGGTGCTGGTGAAGAAGCACGTCCGGAAGAACTGCCTAGACGTGCGCTGGAAGGGGCCCTACCAGATAATCCTGACAACGAATACTGCTGTAAAGTGTGGAGGGCTGCCAAATTGGATTCACGCCTCCCATACTCGAAGAGTTCCAGCACCCCTGGAAGAAACAGCTCCTCTCACAGATGAAAATCCAGCTGTGGACGGCGAACCACTAGAGGGGATCAGTCAAGCTGTGCGGGTGTCGGAGGAAGCTGGGAGTGCTTCAGAAGAAATTTCGGAAGAAAGACAAGACGACAGTGAAACTGAAGTTGCCACAGAAGGAGAAAGTTGCTGTGAATATGGCTCAGACACTGATCAAGTCACAAGTGATCAAGAACCGAGTGTGAGGACAAGAAATAGGAGAACAAGGCTTGGAGAAGCTAGTTGGCCTGAAAGGAAGAAGAGGCTGAGCTTGAAGCCAACTCCAGGGAGAACCCTTGCTCCTATATCCGAAGACTCAGATCTGGACGAAGGTGCACAGAATCAAGAACAGGAGGGTCCAAGAAGATTAAGGAGGGTGCGAGTGCCCTGCAGAAGATACGCCACTCCTGAGTGGACCTACCTAGCAGCAGATGTCTAGTGCACGGAGATCCGGGAGGGTGAGGGAAGTGACAGTGACCAGTACTGACCCAATCATAACATTGGAAGTGGTGTTGTTGGTACCTGGACTTGAAATCGAAGGGTTGCTGACACTCACTGTCCCCAATCCTCCTTATCTGAGCAGAATAAGAGAACTGGTTTTAAACAGAGTAGAATTTCCGACTTTTGGTCCAACGATACCAGCACTCGAGGAGATCATTCTTCGCTTAGAAATATTAGAATACGTGATTAGAGCTGCTGGAACACGCATGATTACAGACTGCTAAAGACTGTAAATAAACGGGATTGAGAAGATAACCTAGCGCCAAGTGGAAGAAGAAGAAATTTAGGGACTCTTCCATTTAGTGGACGGAGAAGCGCTAGGGTTGTCTGTTGCTATAATTCAAAAGACTGATCTTGCAAAAGGGATTACCAGCTTCCAGGTGTGGTTCGAAAAGACCGAATAAGCAAAGAAAACACTGTTGAAGGAGCAAAGAGCAGAGACTTGTGTTGTGGTAGAAAAGTAGAACTACACTGTCTTGAGATCATGGAGGGCGGCAACCCGAACCGCAAGGCAAAATGCATAATAGGCACACTTTTAGTGGGAGTAATTTTTCTTATAGTTTTAGTAGTTACTGTATCATATATAGTGGGACCTAAAAATGAAGAGAAGGCAACCAAAGAAGCAAAGGTTGTAGTGACACCGAAACCTACTACTGCTGGTAAAAGGGGGGACAATACAGAGAAAGATAAAGCTTTGCTAGCAGCAGAAGCTCGTAGGTTGCACGTAGATGAATCACAAGGAAATTTCAAATCAAATGCATATGCTAAATTACTTTATGAATACATTGATGCTATGGATGCAAAGGACTGTTACGTCTGCATGCAATTGCCAGCCTCTGTAGACGAAGGTATTAGGTACCATCATCTTCCATTGACTTATGGAATCACATGTAGTTTGTTGCTTAGTATATTTTATGAACGCGATAGCTTTGAGTATTATTTTTCAAACTTTGATGCTGTTTTACCAGAGGTCCCGGCCTACAAGCATATGAACAAGTAGGACTATTATAAGAGTGAAGATCGATTAAGGAAATTTTTCATTCCTTGGAGAACGCTGGATACTTCATATGCCCGAAGAAATAATTTGACTTGTAAAGTATCAGAAATTGAGAAGAAGTTTATAGGACAGGTGGATGATCGATATAGGAGACAGAAGATCCTAAAGGCTTCAGGCCAATGGAAAACAGATTGGACCGAGGAGGAAAAGTCACACAAGAGGAAGGGTAGTAATGGTCCAATAGCTTTAGATCGAGTGCAAAGAGGGAAACTATGTATATACAGGGGTAAAACCTACTATGAAAACGTGTTTGTGGGAGAAGTAAGTTGTGAACATGCTTTCCAAATAGAATACTATACAAAGGATTTCTTGAAGGGAATGCAGGTGATCCCGAATGTATATTTTGTCTGTGGAAGAAATGCATACGTGAAACTACCGGATAATTGGTACGGATCATGTTATTTAGTAATTGTCTTCCCCAAAATAGACCATGCTAAGGATCTAGAAATCATAGAGGGAAGAACTCAAGCCAGAAGGAGAAGGGATGTAAGCAATGATGAGGTAGTTGGAGACGTATTTGGTGCTATGTTCCCTCTTTTAGGGCTAATACTGAATGATGTCAAGATTAGGAGATTGGCAACAGTCGTAGATAGGTTATCTGCCAGTACTGCTAGATCACTAATGCTGGTGGAGGGAGAGATGCAATCGATAAGGGCAATGGTTCTCCAGAACCGACTTGCTCTAGACGTTCTGTTAGCCAAAGAGGGCGGAGTCTGTAAGGCTTTGAAGGTCCAGGAATGTTGCACTTACATTCCAGACAATTCAAAACCTCTTGAAAAGTATATACTGAACATCACTGAAATTCATCATGAGATTGAGGATCTGACACAGGTAAATGTGTGGGAAAAAGTGGGTAATGGAATGGGTAAAGTTGGAGGTTGGTTTGCCAACCTAGGAAAGGGCATCATTTGGTACATACTGAAACCTATCATCATAATAGTGATTTGTGTGGTCACATTGTGGGGGTTGGTGCGGCTGTATCAATGGTATTATTATTATTACATTTCTTATATAGCGCCAGAATCGACCCCCGAAGGAGTATCTCCGCGCTTGCCTTGGGAACCCGTCCTGGTTTTTCCCTGTGAGATAGCCCCTACAGGGCATCACCAAGGTGAAAGCCAGGCATCCCGCCACGGGGGGGCCGTTGTGGAGATTAAGCAAGCTTAATGCCCAGAGTTGCAGAGTGTGAACCCATGATTAGGTCAGGCACCGAAGCGAGAATTATCGAGTCCGTGGACATTTGAGCTGAACACCCTGCCGCGTCGGGAATCGAACCCTGGTCCCGGGTCTGACCTCTGCTTCAGGGTCTGCCTGCTCTAACCAGTGAGCCACACTTCTCTAGATCAAATAGGTTGCAAAGATCCATGAGAGAGCAGGAGCAGAGATTAGCTGCAATGCAGGATAACCAGTACAGGAGTCTGAGGGCTCTAGAGATGATGAAGCGAGGGAGCACTGCAATGAGTTCTGTTTTATTCAATTCATACCCTCAGGGATGGTGTTGTGATGGTGATGACCTCTAAAGGTCATCAAAGGGGGGAACCGAGAGAGCGCAAATCAAGTAGAATGTAGAGGTGCATCATATTTACAAGCACGTTGCACCAGTCTAGTTGAAGATACATATAAGAGTGTCGAATTTATAGAGTGCATACAGATAAGAGTGTTTAATTAATATAGAGTGCATATATCAATATGAAAAGCTAATGTAGAAGTGTTTAGAGATGTTAGAATGATATTAAATTCCATGTTATGTGACGGTTGCAGAGGAGAATGTAATGTTGCTAAACGTAGAAATGTGTAGGCCTCATGGCAGTTCACTGAGAAAGAATACGTGCCTTTACAACTTCACATGATATGGATTACTGTTGTTATAATTCAAAGTATTATTGATCATAGAACTGAAACTATATGTTTTATAGAAGTGTTCCTTATAACCAGTGTGTGTAATAAGTTAGAATACTGTTTAGGCTAAGAAATAAAGGTTCATAGAGTGCACAGGCCTGTTTCATGGAATTCTAGTAGGCCTGGAGAGATAAGGTTGTTTCTTTTGATCTGAATGTGCTAGTTAGAATCAGGTTGTGTTAAGCATAAATTGTGGACCATGCTCGAAGGTTTACGACTTGTGAGATAAGCTGGAGGCCGGAATTTGGGGCCCACTTCATGGGTGTCTGTTTGCAGATGCGAGGGGGTTCCAATCAAGAGAGTGATGAATAGAGCTCTGTTCTGGGAGACAGGCACAGGCCTGGAGGAGGGTTCAGGAATTTCCTGGGGGGTACCGTCTTGCCGGAGAAGAGCCTGAGAAGCAAGGTCAACGCTAACAAGGAGCCCAGAGGAGTATCAGCATGGAAAAAGCCAGAACCGACACCACGTGAGGGGTGTACGTGAGGGGCGTCTCTGAGGGGCATTTCAACTCTAATTGTGATTTTGTATTAGGGACAGCACCCCTGGGTGGAGTTAGAGCAGATGGCCTGAGGAACCTAAGAGAGCGGATGGGTAGGCAGATAGGGCATAACTGCGATGCACAGATTTACAACAAAGACTAGGGGAAAGTGAGTGATCTTCTTTGGAAGTCACCACGGCTGACACCTTTTTAGGTTAAGATCTTGCTAAGTAGGGATGTCACTTAGTCTAGTATAGGGACAGTCTAATCTGGATTTTTCTTCCTTTTGTAAATGTCGCACAAGTTACAACTTGTGTCTATTCTTGCAAACTTGCTGATCTTTGAATTAGTTTTGGTGATATTCTTCTGTCGCCTAAGAGCATTTAGAGAATTCATGTTTGTATTGATGCCAGTGTATCTTTTGAACCTTATATTGAGATGTTTGTATCTCCAGTTATCTTTGGCTTTATAATGAAACTTTTAAAACTTATTCGTAGTAAGTGGATCTTCAGAGTTGTGTAAAGTCTTAAACTGATTAACCTAGTAGTGGATTGTTTTTTTACTCTATGACAGGTAACAAAGGTTCAGTCGACCTGAGTTGGGATCTAGATCTATAGTGATCTGATAAGAGATCAAAAATCCCACCGTAGCAGGGGTTTGGTTATGGGGATGGGGCTTGGAAGACAGTAAAGAAATGACGAGGGTCATGGGTTGAGTTCTAAGAGAAGTGAGTTGTTGTTGCTTCTTTCCAGGGTTCTAGGTAATAAGTGTTAGTCGCTGTGACTCTACCAAGATAGAGGAATCCGTTTGATCTGGGTGGTCTATGGGTTGAGTGTAGGTGTGAGCTTTTAAAGTGGAAAAGTATTTGTCAAATTGTTCTAGGTTCTAATTGGCTGCTTGGATAAGAGCAGTGCAGTTTTTGTAAGAGGTTATGTTCAGCATGGCTCTAAGGGTTTGTAAGGGTGCTGTTATAATCCTGGTTCCATAAAAAATATTTTTCTTGTCCTGGATGATTAGATGCTTAGTAACAGAAATTCACCATTTAGCCATTTTAGTAAATAATAAAAGGTAATTGATTATTATACATTTCTTTGCGTTGAAGGAGGGGTCAAGGAACAGAGTTTTTTTTCTGAGAAGGTTGTGTTTGAAGGTTTTGGTAGCATTCCTAGATAGATTGGAGGGATATAGTCTGGAATAGGAATTGCTTCCTGTACGTTTCACAGTTAATCCTGCCATGATGTGGTTTTCCTTGTTCTAGGTGGAAAGATAAGTTTACAATCCTACTTAGAACATGCACAGAATATGTATTTCAGTGGGAAATATATGAACAGGGAAGAATGAATTTCAGTGGGAAATAAGAAAGAAAGCTTTCCATAAAAATAAAGAAGCTCTTCATCTATTGGACATTTGGAGTAAAGGGGGAAAGCGAGCATTACTGGTTTTACTTAACGCAGAAAAAAGCATTTGATAGAGTGGACTGGGATTTTATGGAAGACACTGTATGGGCAATGAGCTTCAAAGAAAGCTACTGCAACTGGTTGTTTATGAGCTATCAAACCTGAAGAGCAAATATAAAAGTCAATGGAGCCCTTTCCCAGTGGGTGCAGATTGGTAGAGACACAATACAGGGGTGTCTTTTGTTGCATCTTCTGTAGCGCTCACTCTAGAACCTCTAACTTACAGGGTAAGAATGAATACAAACATAAAATGAATTAAACTAGGGGCACCAACAACCAAGCTCATGATGTTTTCAAGTAACATTTTGCTATCTTTAAGTGACCCACTAACGACTCTCAAATACCTAATGCAAGCACGTAGGACCTATCAACTGGTGTCAGGTTTTAAAATCAGTTTAAATAAATCAGAGATTCCAAATATTTCTAACTCTAGGGACCAAATCAGAGAGGTACACAGTATGACCCCCTTAAACTGAGCAAGAAGGCAACCACCTGGACATCAACTTGGTGAGTACACCATGGAGCACTAAATAATTCAACTGTAAGCATTTAAGGAGGGCGATGAAAGTGTAACTAAATAGCTGGCATCACAAAAGTAGGTCACTATGGCGTAATTTGCATCATTTCAGGATTTTGAGTTACGCTCATAAAACTATATTTTGTTATGTGCCTTTCATTGCAACAATGCACTGTAAACACACACAAACAACAGAACATGAGCAGATGTTATACATAATGCTTTGATTAAATACATAAGTGCACCCAAGTTTGCCAAAGCTTTGTGCAATTACCCAAAGGTATATAAGGCGAATTTCACACACCCCTGCTTACAACAGCTACTAAAATATTGGTACTCCTGCAAATCCTGTATGTATTCCAAACGATGCCCCAATAGCTAACCTTTAATCTTATTGCTCAGCTTTCATTTGGCAAGGAAAGAAAGAGAAAATAAACAGGGGGCAGTGTGCATTGGGGCAGTAGCAGGGTGTATTCATGGCTCTTAACATCCTTAATTTTTACTACTCAGCCCATCTGCAGTTTTTGGCACATGGCACTAGAAAAGAAACAGAAAAGTGCTAGTGCCATTATAGGAGGTCCAAAAGCCTAAGGAGGCTCCAAGCTCTACATGTCACTAATGGCACAGGTCATGTTGAAGTCTGGGATGAGCTGGCGGTTGAAAAAGGTCTCCTCACTTTTTACACCCCTGTAGGGCAATAGAGATGATTTTATACCAGATATAGAAAGTTTGGTCTTCAGGCAAAGGTGGAGGGGGGTGATGTTAGACCCTGAGAGATATGAAAGACCATAGCCAACCATGGCAGGGGGAAATCATTTGAGTTCATGAAAGCAGCCTTTGGTAAATGTGAAGTGGAATGTTTTCGATATGTCCATTTATGGCATTGCCTCCCACTGTCATACAGGGGAGTGACAAGAAAAGTAACTTCATAAAAATCTACTTTATGCTGCCTAAGCCACAACTGACTTAAAAACAGTTTGCTATGTGTCATATCTCTATAGCTGGAATACACATCCTTGCCTGGGACATTTAACAATGGTCTGCCTCAGAGCCCAGGAAGAGCCAATGGGTGTTAACTTCCGACCACTTATCCAGGATTTACTATCTGAAAGTGGACAGGGACCATTGGCAGAACAAAGGGCAGCTTTAGCACTAGCTCTTTTGACTTACATATGCCAAGGGGGGTGGGGGCGGGGGATATCTCCCTTTCATTCCCAGAACTGTACAAGACAGCCATGTTCCAGTCACAGCAGGAGGGAAAGTCCGTTTTGATCATGGCAGGTGGGAGGTGAGCTCATCTGAATAGGGAAAGTGGTTCAGAAGCTGAAGACAGGCCTACTTAGTGGCAGCTGGGTTTCTGTGCACTTCTAGAGTAAGGTGAAGTGCAAATGCTACAAAAGGAGGTGGGTGGACTGTGAGAAAATTGTTGTGGCTGGGTGGTAGAACTTCTTTAATCATTGGCTAGTGCGCAGGATAATTCTGTCATCTTCACAGATCATTCCTGGACTGGGAAGGCTCCATCTGTAGAAGAAGACCCTGCTAAAATAAGACTCATAACAACTTCTGGAGGAAGAGGACTCACAAAAGGACTCAAGAAATCCTAACTGGATCCAGGCTCTGGAACCCCTTTCCAGTGTTCAAGCATTTGGCCCTAGTTTCCCTGATTCAGAGACACAAAAGGCAGAAGGACTCCTGATCCCAAGATGGCCCAGCTGACCATTGAGTAATGGACCCTTCAGTACACCTGGTGGAAAAGCAGCGTGGTGCCCACAAGTCTGCCATGAGGAGGTGCGGGAAGGACGACTGACCAGGCAGAACTTTTTTCAACATCTGGAAGACCAGTAGAAGGCAATGAAGTGTTCTGAGGAAGGTGACATCCAATTTGGGCAAGAAAATCAGTATTGTCCAACCTGGAGCCATTCACTTTGCCAGAAACTCCTCAGCAGGACCTCATGGTGAAGCTATCTATCTTTGTGGAACCCTGTCAGGCTACATCTTCCAGCCATGTCGCAACTGGAGGATTTTGATTACCAAATAAGTTACTATGTCGAGAGGTATAACTATGGACCATGGTGAGGTGGAAAATCTATATGACCCGCGAAGCAACCTTGCAGGCTACGAAATTCAGGTTTGTCCAGTTTGGATATTTTGGCACTAAAACCAATGGCTTCAATCGCAGCTCAATAATGACATATCTGACTCCGAAGGACACTCGCCAGACACATCTTTGGACCTTGCCCTGCTGGAAGACCTAGATTTCCATAAAAAAACAAAGTGAGAAGGTGAACATTTTGACCCACTATGTGTATACGACCTCCGTTCCTTTGCGGTAGGCCTGAATTGTGCCTAAGTCATTGTCAACTCTGAACAGTGACCTATGAATTGTACTTTACTTTTCATGTCACTTTTTGACCTACATTTTTTAATTCATATCTCTGGTAAACCTTAATCTATGTTGATGATCTTTTGCTCATTATTGGTTTCTCTATGCTTCAAAATTGGTTTTGGAATTTTTTTGTGTTGCTTTTCTGACTTTAAAATTATTGCTACTGCTTTAACGTAGCACACACTTCTCTGGGGATTGCTTGTTGCTTATGCTGGGGCTACCAAGAGCTGTACAGAGATTATCTCCAAACTGTGGGGCAGATGTATGAGGAATTCTGTCGCTCTTGCACCACACAACGTGGTGCAAGAGCGATGCAAGTCCAAAATGTGATTTATGAAGCCATTCAAGGCCACCTTGCTTTGCCCTGAGTGGCTTTATAAATCTGGAGTAACGCAATGTTGTGCAAATCCCTTTGTTAAGTTACTTTTCCCTGGGAAGGTGTTCCATGGGCGTTGCATGAATGCTCTCGTGCAACGCTCATGGATTTTGATACATTACCAGATTTACCATCACAGGTAGACCAGGGAATGCGCCGAAAAGATATGCCTTCGCAAGAGAGGCATAAAAAGGAGAATTGTCTATATCAATCAATCAATATTTATTTATTTGGTTAATAAAAACCCATTCAAACATTTTTAAAACCTTAAAAACAAGATGTACAGTACATTTGGTTCCTGTTGGAGGGATAAAATGTTATTCCTACTTCAAAACATGGTGTGGATTTATCCAATTATAAAAAGCGCCTAAATCCCTTGATTATATATCGATATAAAGTGCAAAAGCAGTGATACTAAAATCCTTTTAAAATATGCTCCACTTTATCTATTTCCTTATTGTAGCCAGGCAATTTGCTGTTAATTAAAGGTACACATATTGGTACACAGTTGTTTTTTTTTTTTTTAGATAAAACTGTTCCTTCGGCTAGCATTCTTGTTTTCTGAGTCAGCTTGCCAGAGGAGTTTCCTTATTTGTATGAAAAATGTTATGCCTCAGCAATATAAGATATTATTTATGCCCTCCATCCAGCAGATCACAGCTTGTCTGCATGTGCGAATATTTAGTCCATTCAAAATAGATTTTATAAGACATTTCCTAAGATCCTTAACTTCAGGGCATGCACACAACAAA